>NC_072431.2:121592142-122947500 GCF_028878055.3 Symphalangus syndactylus | reverse complement strand
AGTATTTGCAAGCAAATGGTGAATTTATTTCACATGTCAGAAAACGTATTTTCACTACTTGGGGGATATCCTGGTGTGGTTTAAAAGTGATGTGGGGAGGCCGGGTGCAGTGGCTCACACCTGTAATTCCAGCACTTTGGGAGGCTGAGGCGGGTGGATCACAAGGTCAGGAGTTCGAGGCCAGCCTGCCCAATACAGTGAAACCCCGTCTCTACTAAAAATACAAAAATTAGCCGGGTGTGGTGGCACGTGTGTGTAGTCCCAGCTACTCGGGAGGCTGAGGTGGGAGAATCCTTGAACCCGGGAGGTAGAGGTTGCAGTGAGCTGAGACCACGCCATTGCACTCCAGCCTGGGTGACAGTGAGACTCCGTCTCAAAAGAAAAAAAGGTGGTGTGGGGATCTGTTTGGTAGGTAACACCACTGGATCAATATAAACTATCTCAAATCTTCAAATGCACATTACTAAATAATCCATGGACACAGTAGGGTTTGTCAGAGAACATATGCTATCTTTAGAATCTGGAAGACTTTATGCAAAGGTCTGCAAGGCTATATAAGCACAGTCAAATTTCTATGTGAATACAGGCAAACACATGAATTCCCTGGCTATTGTTTCATTCAAAGGAAATTCATTCTTTTTTTTTTTTTTTTTTTCTGAGACTAGAGTTTAGCTCTTGTTCCCCAGGCTGCAGTGCAATGGCACGATCTCGGCTCACTGCGACCTCCGCCTCCTGGGTTCAAGCGATTCTCCTGTCTTAGCCTCCCAAGTAGCTGGGATTACAGGCACGTGCCACCATAGCCTGGCTAATTTTTGTATTTTTAGTTCAGACGGGGTTTCATCATATTGGTCAGGCTGGTCTCGAACTCCTGACCTCAGGTGATCCGCCCGCCTCGGCCTCCCACAGTGCTGGGATTACAGGCGTGAGCCACGGCGCCCGGCAGGAAATTCATTCTAAACTACATGGAAACTGCAATGGACAAATTAAAGTACTTACATGTATAATTTGCATACATGCACACACACACACACACACACACACACACACACACACACACACGCAAACACAGTGTCCCTTCTGAATTCTGCTTTAGTAGGGAGGGGCAAAAAACCTAATGGCTTAAAAATAAAATTCACTTAAATGTAAAACACAGATGGGAATGTGAAAAGTTTGATGCTCAGGCATTAAATACTGATACATTAAGATATATTTTACCTATATTGATAACTGATTACAAATTTTTAGTGTAACCGTATATTTTGATTCTAATGTGAAAGTTTGTGAAGCAAACAGTACAAATGATTTGCTTCCCCAATGAAGCAGAGAGAAGCAATACCCTTAAAGAAGGAAAGGTGTGACCAAACTGAAGGAAAGGTGTGACCAAACTGAGGGAAAGTCTCAAACCAGTCCCAAAATGATTTAAAAGGGGGGAATACTGATGATTAAACAGATATTAATCAGTTTTTTTGTAAATTACCTTGGCTAAAGCTTTAACAGGGGGTGATATAAAAATACTCAAATATTTAAAGAAAACAGTCCAGGCACAGTAGCTCATGCCTATAATCCCAGCGTTCTGGGAGGCAAAAGCAGGAGGATCACTTGAGCCCAAGGGTTCAAGACCAGCCTGGGCAACATGGTGGGATCACTGCAGTGAGTAGTGATAGTGCCACTGCACCCCTGCCTGGGTGACAGAGTGAGGCTTAGTTTCTTTTAAAAAAGAAAAAAGAAAAGAAAAGAAAGAAGGAAGGAAATAATGCAGAGGAACAGAGTGCTATTTTAAAGGTGCACTTGCAACAAAATGATAAGAAGGAATTTAAGCAAAGTTTAGCTTGATTAAAACTTCTTGTCAATACCCAATAATCCTGGGAAATTACGCCATAAGTGTTGCTTTTTATTTTCTAATTACCCAGGCAAAGTTGTATACGTTTGTCTGAAGGGGTGTTGGAGAAATCAGAGAAAGACCCAGAAAAATAAGGATAGTTTATAACATCTCTGCTTAAGTAATAGCCTTAATGTAACTTCTTCATATTAGTTCTTCTATCTTACAGTTCTCAACAAGACACTACAGTCTCCCTACGGGTTCAAAACATGTTTTAAGGTTCTAAATTATCCCCTAATCAGACTGAGAACCTGGTTTGGCATAGGTGGAGGAAGTTAACAGGTGTCAGAAACTATCCTTGAATTAAACTGAGAATAGAAACTCTCTCCCCAGATTGCCAGCTCTGCATGCTGACCAGAAAGAGACAATCCAGAATCTGTCTTTGTCAGCCCAGCACTCACCAGGCTTTATAGTAGAAGTGTGCTATAAATTTAACTTTGATAAGAAATAGTCTACTTTTTTCTCTTTTTTTCAGGTTAGACCCAATGTAATGTTAAGCAGATTATACTTTCTTGACTAGTATCATGATTATTATCTATGACTAACAATTTCCACTTGGCAAAGTTATATTTCTCCTTCCTATGCAAGTGTCTTTAAGTTTTAGTATCCTTCTTGTTTCAAACCACCTGACAAATTACCATTCTGGGACAATAAAAAGTCAGTGTCAACACCACAGATCTCTTTATGACTAGAACGAATGAGAAGAATAATGGCAAAAGCATTAAATATTATCTACAGAAAGTTATTTTTAAGTATCAGAACACAATATAGTATCAATTTCCATGAAAACAGGGTTTATAGGACAGAAAGTATCATTTTATTAACCCAAATCTTCTTCTAAATCTTCCCATGATCACGAAAAGAAATAAGATACCATATTATTACATCAGTCTACAAAATATATCCTGTTTTGCAATATGCACCAATTGTCTCTTCATGCAATTAAAAAAGATGGAAGTTTTATTGGGGAGAAGGATACAGCAAAATGAAGAAAGAAAATGAGAAGGAGGCGGAGGGAGGGGAGGTCAACAGGGAAATGCTCCTTGAAGAAAGGGACCTAAAAGGTTCTAAACACTATCTGTGGGAAGGAAGTAAAGGAGTGACAGAAGACACTTAATTCCTGCTTACATTACTAAATTATTTAATTGAACCCATTGAGAATACAGACCCGTAACTAATTCATTGATTAACATAAAGCTATTGTTATCTAAAATATAAAAAATTCCAGTTAGAAAGTGATTTCTGACACCTGAAAATTATCTTTCTGTCTAGAACGCCTTTTTTCTCACTCTGGAGTGAGAAATGAACCTAAAAATTTCCTAACAGATAAACTCATAGTATCCAACAATAGAATTTTATAAATGTACTTTGTAGAACAAAAGAACATAGGCAAATCCTAGCATGGCTACCTATGTGGCAGTCAGACAACATAATTAACTTTCTGAGCTTCAGTTTCCTTGTCTGTAAAATAAGAATAATAATACATGGCGCAGAACCTGGCAAAAAGGAGGTGGGCCATATATGTTAATTATATGAGTATTAAAAATGTGTAACTCACCTATTTAAAGAATAACAAAATTTCAGAGTATGTTTCTGATAGCTACAAGGGTTAGACGTATTTCAATATTCAACCTTAAAATTTTTTAAACACAGGAAGAATAAATGAACAAAAAGAAATACACACTAATAGAATACTGACAGCAAATTATCTTTTGTTAGGCTAATTACCCAACATTTTCATTATTATTCTCTCGGTTTATTTCATTAAAATTTTATTTGACAAACAGCAGAGCCTAGAATCCTGTGCTATCCCCATTAGAAGGATCCCTCAAATTAAAAGTTAGAGGCCAACAGCTGTCAGGGCCCTAGAATCACACCAACCTGAGCCCCAGGCCTGAATCTATCAATATCCTAATTGTGTGATCTTGGGCAACTTTTTTTCTTTTTTTTTTTTTTTTGAGTCAGAGTCTCATTCTGTCACCAAGGCTGTACTGCAGTGGTGCGACCAAGGCTCACTGGAGCCTCAACTTCCCAGGCTCAAGTGATCTTCCGACCTCGGCCTCCTGAGTAATCGGGATTACAGGCGTTATGTGACCACAACTGACCAATGTTTTTTTGTTTGTTTTTTGTAGAGATGGGCTTTTGCTATGTTGCCCAAGCTTTTTTTTTATTTCAACTTCAATTTTCCTATTTATAAAATAGAAAAAAATAAGAGTAGCTACAATAAAGATCTAAAACCTGGGTAGCAAAATAAACACTGTAAGGTCTGAGAATTGCTATGAGGCCCAGGGACTTTGAAAGCAACTAGCCCAAGGCAAGCAAGCTGGTGACTGGAACAGGAAAAGAACATAAACCCCCTACTTCCTAGACCAAAAACAGAGGTACTAATGTACTTGGCTCTCCCCTAAGGAAGAGAGCTCCACCTCCTCTTCCACCAGCCATACTGGGAAGAGAGGCTCAACTCTGCCATCTGACAACAGCCCATTCACAGACTTGCAATCACGCACAACACTGGTTCCCAGGGAACTTCTTAGATAACAGAATTGTTTCGTATCAAATTATAAAGTAGATCAGTTGTTTCAGCGAGGCTTAAATGGCCTGGGTCTAAGTGCTCTTTGTCAGAACAAGGGCCTTGTCTCAGCGCTGCATGTGATGGGAGCTGCCGCTAGAGGAAGGATTGTTGACAATGATAAGAGCCAAAAACAAGCCCCCTGCTGGATCACTCTCTGATGACCTTTTGAGTGGTCTCCAGTGTGTTATCACTCAACACATTAGGGCTAGGAGAGATATGAAAACATCAGAACGTTCAATTTTTTTTTTATGAAAAAAATGCCTTCGATTGCAGAAATCCAATAACTTCAGTGTTAGGATAAGAGCGCTGGGATGAGGAGCAAGAACTCTCTCGGTCCAGTTTTTGCTTCTGTCATAGACTTATGCAAATAAATAATGTGATACTTTTATTTCCACACCAGCTTTCAATAGGTCAAACCAGGGTGTACCTGCTGAATTCCCTTCCTAAAAACTCAATGCACAATTCAGTAGTCTCCTGAACCAAGACTGAATGCATTGTAATGTATTGAGTATTAGCTGGGTGTGGTGGCACGTGCCTGTAGTCCCAGCTACTCGGGAGGCTGAGGCAGCAGGACTGCTTGAACCCTGGAAGCAGAGGTTGCAGTGAGCTGAGACCGCACCACTGCACTCCAGCCTGGCGACAGTGCAAGACTCTGTCTCAAAAAAACAAAAAAAGAAAACAGTGTGCCCAGAACAAGAAGCCACATCTTCTGACTTAAAATTCTGAGTTCTTTCTACATGATAAAGGAATAAAATTTGAATGGCTGAATGAGAATGTATTATTTAAATTGTATAAAAAGATGCTTCATCTTTCCTAATCAATGCTTTGATGGCCATGGTCCATTGATGGTCCTGATGAGTAAGAGGCTTCTCTGCCTCCCCTCTAGGATGATAAAATGCAAAGGTAAAGATGATTAAAGAAGCTCTTTAGTCTTTTTCTGCCCCGCCCCCTGCCTACTGACCCATCTCAACTAATGACAGTACTTAAAAATCTGTAATGCAAATGTAAAGCCACTAAGTTAACTTATGGTTAAAAACTTGCTTTGCTTTATAAAAAGAATACATTGTAATATGAATTGTCCCTGACCTGTCTACTAGGGCCCACTGTTATGCAATCCATAGGATAGGCTTGGTGTAGTCTTCCACAAGACAGCATATTTTCTCCCTGTTCATTTACCTTGGCAGGGGTGGGGCTAGAAGCTGTGGTGAGACACAAGAGAGGCATTCACTCTGCCTTTGTTTTCAGCCTTGCAAAACCAAGGAGTCGTGAAAAGCCCAGTCCTCACCTGGATACCCACAGCCTAAACAGGGGCTACAGACTAGGCGTCCCACAGGGCTGTTTGTTTCCCTCATGTGAATGACAATGACAATGAGTCTGTGAAACCAGATGCTGCTGCTGCAGGCCAGGAGTTAAGCAGTGATGCACATTCATGGGGAAGGCCCTGGCAAGGAGAGCCTGCAGCCAAATCCCAAGCACTGCTTCTCAAACTGCAGGTCACAGGCATTGGTGGATGGTGAAAATCATTTTAGTGGCTCTTAACCATTTGTGCTTAAATGAAACTGAACAAAATGCATCACACATAGTAAGGATAAGTTCATGCACATGTCTATGTCAAAAATGCTTAAAGCCAATCCAAAGAGAAAAGCCGCTAGCCAGCTACTCTACCTCAGAGTTCCATGGGAATGTAGACAGTGTTGCTAGACCCTCCAGTTGCTAGATCATCCTTCTCTTTTTCAAGAGAAACCAGAACTCTGAACTGTCATATGAAATCTCCCCAAGTTTTTTTTAAAAGAGGCTCAAACTCTTTTAAAACAGTGTACAGAGGCCGGAGCAGTGGCTCATGCCTGTAATCCCAGTACTTTGGGAGGCCGAGGCGGGCAGATCTCAAGGTCAGGAAATCAAGACCATCCTGGCTAACACAGTGAAACCCCATCTCTACTAAAAATACAAAAAATTATCCAGGCGTGGTGGCGGGCGCCTGTAGTCCCAGCTACTCTGGGACTAAGGCTGAGGCAGGAGAAGGGCATGAACCCGGGAGGCGGAGCGTGCAGTGAGCCAAGATTGTGCCACTGCACTCCAGCCTTGGCAACAGAGCGAGACTTCGTCTCAAAAGGCCCAAAAAAAAAAAAAAAGTGTATAGGGGGCCAGGCACAGTGGCTCACGCCTGTAATCCCAGAACTTTGGGAGGCCAAGGCGGGTGGATCATGTGAGGTCAGGAGTTCAAGACAAGCCTGGACAACATGGTGAAACCCCATCTCTACTAAAAATATCAAAAATTAGCCAGGCATAGTGGCAGGTGCCTGGAATGCCAGCTACTCAGGAGGCTGAGGCAGGAGAATTGCTTGAACCCAGGAGACGGAGGTTGCGGTGAGCCGAGATCGAGCCATTGCACTGCAGCCTGGGCAACAAGAGCGAAACTCCATCTCAAAAAAAAAAACAGTGTACAGGGAAAATCAAACCCATGTGAAAGCTGGACATGGACTGACTATTCAGTACATATGTAAATAGAAATGAGGCAGCAGAACTGCTCTTAAGAAAGGAGTGCAAACCTTTCTGCAAAATGTCCCCGGGAAGCTATGCACGTGGAGGCACTCCAAAAAGGCATTTGCCAAGACAACACTAGTGTTGAAAGGAAGAGCCCCTAGTGAATGGCCTTAGTGAAGGGGGCAAAGCAGTAAAACATTGGCAGGCCTGATGGTTTCTGCAAAGCTATCTTGAGTTGGGTTAGATGATGCAGCGGACGTCTCAAACAGAAATCTACCTTGACCTTCCCTTCAGAGGTATACATACCTGATTTCTTTAGGGAGGTGTGAAAAAGAATTAATCAGAAGTCATCTTTGAGTGCTACTGCAGAAAGAGCTCTGCCTGTCCACAAGGTTTTCCAGCCTTAACTGCTTCCAGAGTTCTGCTGATCAGCTGCAGGGGAATGAAGCAGGGACTGGCAGGGAAGGAACCCTTCAACTGGGTTCACCTTTTCCTACTTGCCTGGCTACAGAACTAATACAGAAGAGGGCACAGATCCTCAGTCTCTGGGTTTCTGAAGTGAAACCTGCCTGGCAGGCAAAGCTCTGGCTTGATGTAAGGGCCCTGGGCTTGGAGGTTGGTGGTGCTTGCGCTGGGGTTTCTTCACCTCTCCATCCCAGGGAAAAGATTCACAAAACCAGGGAATATTATCCACCAGCAGTCCCATCTGCCTATGTTAAAACACTTGGGAGTCTTCTGTGCAAATGCGGGGGCCCCCAGCCTGAGAGCTGGTCTTGTATCAAAAAGAAAGCAAGGCCAGACACCAGCTCCAAACCCATCTGTTCCCCAAGCTCGAGGTGCAGGTGTGAGATCATCCCCACGAACCTCACCTGCCTGCAGTTTGTCACCTCGTGTCATTACCACAGGCAGAGATGCAGTTGAGGCTTTTGTTTTACTTCACACCAGGGGAAAGTCATTTTTGGAATTTTTCATCTTAAATAGTTTTTTCTTAAATGTATGTGACACATATTCCTCATAGAACTTAATAAAATAGATATTTCTCATTCCTGGAAAGTAAACTACAGCTGCACAGGTTGAAACAAAATTTATTTTTAAAAACTAACATTCCAGTTGGATTCATTCAAAATACATTTAGCTATAATTTCTGAAAAATGTTAAGAAGCAACAAAAATAAAACTAAAATTAAAATAAAATAAAAATAAAACTGCTAATTAACAGGACAAAAACAACACTAACAAAACACACACTTACTAGTATATTTTAGTGTCTCTGGTTATCTCAAGAAAAACAATATAAATTTTCAAAATAGAAAAATTCCTGGCCGGGCGCGGTGGCTCACGCCTGTAATCCCGGCACTTTGGGAGGCCAAGGCGGCCAGATCACGATATCAGGAGATCGAGACCATCCTGGCTAACACGGTGAAACCCTGTCCCTACTAAAAATACAAAAAATTAGCCAGGCGTGGTGTCTGTCGGCGCCTGTAGTCCCAGCTACTCGGGAGGCTGAGGCAGGAGAATGGGTTGAACACGGGAGGCGGAGCTTGCAGTGAGGGGAGATGGCGCCACTGCACTCCAGCCTGGGCGACAGAGTGAGACTCCGTCTCAAAAAAAAGAAAAATTCCTAAAGCTTGGCCAGGCACGGTAGCTCACGTCTGTAATCTCAGCACTTTGGGAGGCCGAGGTGGGCGGATCACCTGAGGTCAACAGTTGGAGACCAGCCTGCCCAACATGGTGAAACCCTGTCTCTACTAAAAATACAAAAATTAGCCGGGCGTGGTGGCGCCCCAGCTACTTGGAAGGCTGAGGCAGGAGAATCACTTGAACCCCGTAGGCCGAGGTTGCAGTGAGCTGAGATGGCGCCACTGCACTCCAGCCTCGGACTCCGTCTCAAAAAGAAGAAAAATTCCTAAAGGTCTATATGCCCACAAAATTACCATAATGGAAGCAAGCAGAAAAAACTTTTTTTTTTTTTTTTTTTTTGAGACAGAGTCTTGCTCTGTTGCCCAGGCTGGAGTGCAGTAGCGCCATCTTGGCTCACTGTAAGCCCCGCCTCCTGGGTTCACGCCATTCTGCCTCAGCCTCTTGAGTAGCCAGGACTACAGGCGCCCGCCACCAAGCCCGGCTAATTTTTTGTATTTTTAGTAGAGACGGGGTTTCACCGTGTTAGCCAGGATGGACTCGATCGCCTGACCTCATGATCCGCCCACCTCGGCCTCCCAAAGTGCCAGGATTACAGGCGTGAGCCACCGCGCCCGGCCAAAAAACCATTATTTTTAGAGTCTTAAAAATCTATCCTGAACCTGACATTTCTGTGAGAATGGAAAGAGGGGATGAATAATCATAACTACAAAGCTTCTAGTTGCAATTACAATGATTCATTATAAATACAAATAAAGCAAACTCATTTTCTTGCAAGAGATTTGGTTGAACTGTATAAGAGGAGGTATTCTTAATGTAACCTCAATGCAAAGAACACAGGTATTTTCACTTGGTTGGTTTTTTTGTTTTTGTTTTATATATATATCAAACATGTTCCCTACCCATTAAGTGTCTGGCAGAAATAAAAGTAATGGGAATATGGTTTTCATGACATTCTCAGGTGACTTCCAAGATCTTGTCACAATCCAGATTGTTAAAATGACAACAAACCTCTGGGACTCCATAACCTCCCCAGACACGGTGTACTAAAAGGATTTGGCTTGTCTCGTCTCTCCTGATTATGCAATATATGCTAGAAGCAGAAGAATGGTGACACAGACCACTGGGCTGTGGACAATGTTTTCTGGCCCTACTTGTTTCATCTCCTCATTTACTATTTTGTATGTTGCTCTGACACTTGCAGTAAGGTGAAGGCAGACGTAACTCCAGGCAAGAGCAACGATAAATGTTTTTGCCTTGTCTATAAGGTAAAGAATACAGGAGGGTACATATTTATGTAGTTGGTGGGCCAGCACATGAGTGCACACAAGGACACACACATACACACACACTCTCTCTTTCATATATCTAGGAATTCAATATGTCTTTATTGGCATACATATATAGATATGTTCAGCTTTACATAACAGACATTTTCCTTCAGGTTGTGATCAGTATTTTGCAACTCAAATATTCAAAGGACCTAGAGAAGCCTTACTATTTAAAAGAAATTTTACTCCTTTCATAAATCACTATTTGCTAATATAAGTAATTACCCCTAAATTATCCAAGTTTGTATTTATATATTCAGAAACAGCATGCAAACCCAAACAAAGAGATCACAGTTAAACTACCTTTGGAAGTGTCCTCAGTAACATTTCACCTTACAGGTAAACAGATGACCACCACTAAACGGCAATGTTTGAGATAACAGATTATCAGCTAGATACTGTCCAAACAACAAAAAATGGCTCAAGGATTAGTTTGGAAGAGAAGCAGGGAAATTCAACATAATGTGCCAACTGCCACAGCCATCAAATATCTAGGGGGGCTCCTATACATTATGGTGATTCTACCTCTCAAAGACATACCAAGATAAATCACATCTGTCCATTGGGATTGACAAGTGCTTTCTTGTTCCCTATTAGTTCTAAGACACTCAGAGAGAGAATGCTATTCACTTTACCTTATGATCTCCAAGGAAACAAACACTTCAGATGATTATCTCTAACTTGCCACCCCCAAACCCTCAAAGTATAAATATTCAGCGTAAGGAATAAGCTACCATGAAAAGAAATTATAAGGAAGACCCTAGGAAATTATATAATAATGATATATAATCAGCAAGACTTACACTCTTGTTTGACCAGCCTTTGAAAAGCAGATGCCCAAATTAAAGGACTTAATTAAGAAGTGTAGGATAAAGCACTCCAAAAGCAAAGTCAAGGAGATAGAGGAAAAGAGCCCTGCATTGTGTTGAAAGAATAGCTAAACCAGATTAAGTACAGCTGGAGTGTACGGTAAACATAGATCAGATATGGTAAGCTGTCCAAGGACCATGGCATGGAAAACTCAAACGCTGTGAAAAGTCTGAAAAAATTAGTAGCATGATCAAAACTGAGCTTTAGGTAAAAATCTCTCTGGCAGCAAATAGGAAGGATGGACAGCAGTAAGAGAGATTAGATATGTAATGTTTGTAAGGATACTACTACTCAAAGAGTTGAGGCAGGCAACTGCAATGGTCACAGTCAACTTTAATATAGGAGGTTAAGAATGAGGGTATATGGATGCAGAATCCCTAAGATCTAGGATCTAAAGATAAGTCAATGATGATAGAGTTCAGCCTTTGGTGATCAGTGGCAGATCCATTAACAGAAATTTTGGACATAACACAATCCAACTAATACTCTGGTTAACCATAATAGGGATGAGGTTATTTCCCCCTTTCTTTTTAGCCTAAACTTCCTGCTATATCTGTGCTTCCCACATCAAGATTTGTACTACTATTTATCAGCTTTCTATCAGGTTCTGACTTTGAAGAATTCCTCTCCTACCAAGTAAATAGTTAGCGGTTAGCAAAAACTGGTAAGGGGCATTATCTTTCAAGTAAGACAGAATAACTATGCCTTATATTCTTCGACACAAAGATGGAACAATCTCAAATTTGGATTTCTAGCACAGCTGAATAATGCTCTGTAAGGAATAAACTACCAGCCATGCCTAAAATATTGGCCTTTTGCTTGAAGTTCTTCATGTTTTAACTGGAAAGTTAAAAACAATTTCCCGACTGCCTATTTGCCTCTTGCCTTTATTTATTATTTTTCATGTTTAATTAAAAAACACTTCTACTTTAAGCAAATATTTCCCTTTTTTCCCTTTAATTACCGGACAAACGGTAGCAGAGCTGCATAAATTTTGCCTGAGGTTAAAGCTGGAGTAAAGCCTAATCACTAGCTTGAGACATTGTTCTGGCCAAGTAAAGCAGAACACATTTATCCCCCTTGTTTGGACAATACTTAGGCACTTCCATTAAGACCTCTTTTTAACCAGTGTTGATTCTGATGAACCCTCTTTCCTGATTTATGTGGGAAATCTGAGTGTTCTTCATACCACCACTTGAAGATGAAGGAAACGAAGCTCAGTGCATGGGCATGTAGGTGTGCACGCTGTCTTCAGCAGAGAATGCAAACACATGCCAGTTCTGCGCTGTTAAATACCAAGCTGGGCAGCCTTCCCTTGATTGAACTGAGTTTGTTCTAGACAAACCTCCAAATTTTTCTGCTGCCTTCCATAAAAAAGATATACAAAGTATAACAATGACAGCAGATTTTAAAAAGTCAAGGGAAAACAAGGATAGGTGAAATAAATGGCAAATCTAAGTATTAAAGCAATTAGAAATATAATCTTAGAAATATAATCTAAGAAAAACTGGGAAATCACACACTTATTAAAAAAATTAATCTCAAGGGCAAACAGGATACAATACACACACACACACACAAACACGGATAACGTATGCTTTTTCTTTTTTCCTTAAGAGGCCCTACTCCAAATAGGGAGGCTCAGGCCCAAGTATGTAGTCTTACATGTGTGGTCTAAAGATGCTCAAAGCACTTTTCTTATCCTATAATTCAATCTAGTAATAAAAAGTACGGTGCTCTGGAAGAGTGAATTTAAGGCAGCTGGTAGGTTTCACTGGAATCAAGTGATCTCATCTGCCAGCCATCTAGGACTCCCCAAAGTTTAGAAGGACTTTTGTGTCACTGGCCATCTCTCTCCAGCAACTGACAAAGAAAAAGAAAGTGGAGAGCGTGAAGAGGCAGCTGCCTTTCCATTTAGGAAAATCTTCCTGCATTCCAGCTCACTTTTCCATCTAAAATATCAAAATCACATAGGCAGAACACTCTGATTCCAACTTAAAAATCTCTTTGACTTGAGTAGCTGGAAGGGATCTCAGGTAACAAACACCCTTACTCAGGTAGCCATTTGCATACACACAAAAGAGACTGGTGTAGATTTGTGCTGTAAAGAATAAGAGGATCTAGAAACACTGCTGCCTGAACCATTAATGTTCTCTCCTCGCATAGTAATGTCCCACACCCTTTTTAGAGGCAACTGGCTGCCATTTGAGGACAACTTTGTAAAATCTAAAGGTGATAATGATGATGATCATGATGGCAATTAAAAATAGTAACAGCAATTAATCATTTCTTACACTGCTATGGATGTCTGGAAAATATAAGGGTCTAGAGTCAGAAAGATCCCAATTCAGATTCAAACATCTTGGACAATCTGTTTAAACTGAGTTCCATTTCTTCATTCAAAAAATAAAAAGGGTGGGCCGGGCGCAGTGGCTCACGCTTGTAATCCCAGTACTTTGGGAGGCCGAGGCGGGCGGATCACGAGGTCAGGAGATCGAGACCACGGTGAAACCCCGTCTCTACTAAAAAAAATACAAAAAATTAGCCGGGCGTGTTGGCGGGCGCCTGTAGTCCCAGCTACTCGGAGAGGCTGAGGCAGGAGAATGGCGTGAATCCGGGAGGCGGAGCTTGCAGTGAGCCCAGATTGCGCCACTGCACTCCAGCCTGGGCGACAGAGCGAGACTCCGTCTCAAAAATAAATAAATAAATAAAAATAAAAAGGGTGAAGAGGCATAAACCCACACGGCTGATGTGGAGATAAACTGAGCAGTGTTGATGAAAGCATCTGGCACACTGAAGGTGTTTCTCAAACACTCCTTCATTCCTCTCCCTTGCCAGAGTATGGTTTAACGTGCCTTAAACAAATCAGAAAGAACTAGGCCAGCAATAGAAGTAGATCCAGGATTTACAGCTTTTGCTCATACTGGAGACTTTCAGTCACTCGATAAGCATTTATTGAGTTTTCAGTGTGTGCCAGGCATTGCTTGGGGCACTTGGCATATATTTTCTTTAATGTCTGCCATCTTGAAATTTGATTTACTTTTATGTTTTAGGGTCAGGGATTGAAAGCAAATTTTCTCAAAAAAGGAAGCAGTACTGAATAATACCCATTTTTAGGATCATGATGACAATGTACTCATCTCATTCATTTGATACAAGCATGGTTCATAAGCATTGTTTGTGTTGTTAGTCTAATGCCAAGCTAAAATGTCATAGAAAAGGCAGGACTGGGGAGGAGGCTGGAGAGGGACCAAAATTAATACAATGTGAAATTGCAAGCAAAAATGGTAAGCCTGCAATTGCAACTATAAAATAAAAATTAAAAAAAATTTAGGCCGGGCACGGTGGCTCACGCCTGTAATCCCAGCACTTTGGGAGGCCAAGGCAGGCGGATCACGAGGTCAGGAGATCGAAACCATCCTGGGTAACACGGTGAAACCCCGTCTCTACTAAAAATACAAAACATTAGCCGGGCGTGGTGGCGGGCGCCTGTAGTCCCAGCTACTGGGGAGGCTGAGGCAGGAGAATGGCGTGAATCTGGGAGGCAGAGCTTGCAGTGAGCTAAGACTGCGACACTGCACTCCAGCCTGGGCGACAAAGCGAGACTCCGTCTAAAAAAAAAAAAAAAAAAACTAAACCCAAAAAGGAAGGAAAGGGAGAGAACCGGTTTGGAAGTTTAAAGAGAATACCAAAATGGAAGTCCACAATGAGCTGCATGAGCTTAGATGTCTCTAGAGATGACATTTCTATCACAGGCAAGGAGCTCATGATTCATAATAAATGGTCAAAAAGTCATGGCCATTATTATGGTGATTATTACTGTGTCTTTTACCTGAGTCTCAGTTTTCTCAAGCATCAAAAATGTTCAGACTCGATCTATGAATTTTAATGGAGAAGAGTCTGAACTAGTTTTTACGGTTGTTGTTTTGAGATGAGGTCTCACTAAGTTGCCCACGCTGGTCTCAAACTCCTGGAATCAAGTGAGCCTCCCACCTCAGCCACCCAAGTAGCTGGGATTACAGGCACATGCCACAGTGCCTGGAATGAATTTTTTTAAAAAATTCATTTAAAGGGGTGAGGCATTTTTTAAAGCGGTTAAGAAGTACTTAGCTAGAGAATACTGCAGATCTCTTCCATTTCTTACATCCTATTCTAACAATATACTCTGGCTTCACTGGACCTCAGAACCTTGGCAATAAAAAAAGTCCCTTCATCTCTTATCCCCATCAGAAAATCAAACAAGTAATCTAACAAAAATAAGTGAACAAAAGAGGGACATTGCATGAACCAATGACAAAAGTGAGTCACGAATTAAGAAGCGAGGTGAAGTCAACGCTCTGCGTCTGTATTGAAACAAACAAACAAACAAAAAACCTATAAGCTATCTGTACAACAAACGGTCAAAGAAAAAGAGCAAATAATAGTAGAGATGCTATTTGATAGATTTCATTAATTCAAGTATAAGATTATGTTATATCCACTTCTATTTAAAAAATACTAGTTGGAAATGTGTCATAGTTTTTAATAAAGTCTACCATAGCAGCAGAAATGATGCCCTAATGTCAATAAGTATAAAAGGAATCATTAATAAGAAATATGCAGTCCAGGATGGGCACAATGGCTCACGCCTGTAATCCCAGCACATTGGGAGGCCAAGGTGGGTGGATCACCTTAGGTCAGGAGTTCATGACCAGCCTGGCCAACATGGTGAAACCACGTCTCTACTAAAAATGCAAAAATTAGCCAGGTGTGGTGGTGTGTGCCTGTAATCCCAGCTACTCAGGAGGCAGGAGAATTGCTTCAACCCGGGAGGCGGAGGTTGCAGTGAGCTGAGATCACACTACTGCACTCCAGACTGGGTGACAAAGTGAGATTCCTTCTCAAAAAAAAGAAATATGCAGTCCAAACAAATATCCACAGGAACTCAAAGATCATATACTATTAAGACTACCTTTATGTTTCATGCCAGTAGGTATCCATACCAGGCACTCTGAAAATATCATCTCATTTAATTTCCACAACTCTGTGAGATATGAATTTTTTTTTTTTAATCTCTAAAAATGGCAATAGGCCAGGTGCAGTGGCTCATGCCTACAATTCCAGTATTTTGGGAGGGCAAGGCAGGAGGATCACTTCAGGTCAGGAGCTCAAGTCCAGCCTGGCCAACATGGTGAAACCCCAGCTCTACTAAAAATACAAAAATTAGCCGGGAGTGATGGTGGGAGCCTGTAATCCCAGCTACTCAGGAGGCTGAGGCAGGAGAATCGCTTGTGCCCAGGAGGCAGAGGCTGCAGTGAGCCGAGATCATGCCACTGCACTCCAGCCTGGGCAACACAGTGAGACTGTCTCAAAAAAAAAAAAAAAAAAAAGGCTGGGCGTGGTCGCTCACGCCTGTAATCCCAGCACTTTGGGAGGCCGAGGCAGGCGGATCACCTAAGGTCAGAAGTTCAAGACTAGCCTGGTCAACATGGTGAAACCCCGTCTCTACCAAATATACAAAAATTAGCTGGGCATGGTGGCGGGTGCCTGTAATCCCAGATACTCAGGAGGCTGAGGCAGGAGAATCTCTTGAACCCAGGAGGCAGAGGTTGCAGTGGGCCGAGATCACGCCATTGTGCTCCAGCCTAGGCAACAAGAGCAAAGTTTCGTTCCAAAAAAAAAAAAAAGGCAATAATAAGGCCCAGAGAAGTAAAAGGTTTTGCCCAAGGTTATATTGCTAGGACGCAGAAGAACCAAGATTCAAATGATAGGTTTATTCGGCTCCACAACCAGGCTTAAATAACTATGCCTTTCCTCTCATTAAAAGCCACCAGGAAAAGGTACTTCCCAAGTGAGAAGCTTGTTACTCTCAGAGCATGTCATATTTTATTCCATACTGATGTTATCTGCACATTAAGACTCAGTAAAGTTACTACGGTCCTAGAGGAAAAATATTTCTCACAAATACAGGTCATGTTATATACACAAGTGGTCTTTTTTGAAGTTGACAAACAACTGTTCAACATTAAAATGAAACAGGCAAAGTGTATAAAGGGAAAAAAAAAAAAACAGTAAAAGTTTACAGTGGATTAGTATTCAATTAATGAATCCGAAAATCAAACAGCAATGGGAAAACCCCTAACTAGGGCAATGATGGCTTAAAAGGATTCAAGTAGGCCAGGCGCAGTGTAATCCCAGAACTTTGGGAGGCCGAGGCGGGTGGATCACTTGAGGCCAGGAATTCGAGACCAGCCTGGCCAATGTGGCAAAACCCCATCTCTACTAAAAATACAAAAATTAGCCAGGTGTGCTGGCGTGCAACTGTAATCCCAGCTACTCGGGAAGCTGAGGCAGGAGAATCGCTTCAACCCAGGAGGCAGAGGTTGCAGTGAGCCAAGATCATGCCATTGCAATCCAGCCTGGACAACAAGAACAAAATTCCGTCTCAAAAAAAAAAAAGAAAAAGAAAAAGAAAAAAAAAAGGATTCAAGGAGGAAATAGAATGATATCATAAAGTGATAAACAGCAACAGGGTCTTCAGGCCTCTGAAATTTCGATATTACTTTTATACTCTAGATCCAGTTGTTCTTGGAGTGGCAGGATGACTACAGTTATTTGTTTGCCTTATTAACTTAATAATGCTTACCTTTTATCTACAGAGAAAAAAAAATTATTTCCAATGCAAGGCAATGATCCAGAAGCTATTGGCTTCTTGAATGAAAATTAACTTTCCTTTGTACAGATTTTGTATGACTATAAAACATGCCCTGGCAGTCAGTGTCTTAGCTACCTCCACAAGAGTGGACAGTGTAAACAGCAAGAGGTTATAACATATCAGGCTAAACTGCAGAAGTTGCAAGGAGCTTGGAAAACAGTATTATGATTAAGAAGAACCCAGCAGGGCGTGGTGGCTCATGCCTGTAATCCCAGCACTTTGGGGAGGCTGAGGCGGGTGGATCATTTGAGGTCAGGAGTTCAAGACCAGCTTGGCCAACATGGTGAAACCCCATCTCTACTAAAAATACAAAAATTAGCCGGGTGGGGCCAGGCACGGTGGCTAATGCCTGTAATCCCAGCACTCTGGGAGGCCAAGGCGGCAGATCACGAGGTCAGGAGATCGAGACCATCCTGGCTAACATGGTGAAACCCTGTCTCTACTAAAAATGCAAAAAATTAGCCAGGTGCGGTGGCGGGTGCCTGGAGTCCCAGCTACTCAGGAGGCTGAGGCAGGAGAATGGCGTGAACCCAGAAGGCGTAGCTTGCAGTGAGCCAAGATCGCGCCACTGCACACTCCACCCTGGGCAACAGAGCAAGACTCCATCTCAAAAAAAAAGAGCTAGGGTGGTAGTGGCATGCCCCGTAATCCCAGCTACTCAGGAAGCTGAGGCAGGATAATTGCTTGAGCCTGGGAGGTGCAGGTTGCAGGGAGGAGGAGGTTATAACAACGGTAATTATCAAGTATTGTACCCTCCTCTACAATATATTAGGCTTTATACTAGACTCTGTATTCTAACGTTATCTCCTATTACCCTAATACATACCTAAAATAGGCCTATCTTTCTTTTTAAATAGAAGAAACCAAGACACAGAAGTTAAGAGACTTGCCCACAGTCAGAGATCAGTTATTCAAATCCAAGTGAGTCTAGATGCAAAAACACAGCCTTTTAAACTCAGTGGTATTTAAAGTAGGGTTAGTACAGCCATCTAGAGCGAACTAGTTAGTTTCCCCCAGTATGGCCTTTAAGGAAAAAATTTAAAAGAGAGGCCGAAAGATGGCAATCCATTAACAACTTACTGGGAAACTGCCTGAAGCTTATTTGAAGGCTGATTTCTAGAATTGGAACATTTTAAAAACACCAAAGTTGTTGTCATTTGCCCAGACGTGTCAAATGCAATAAAGCAAATTCACATCAGATTTTTTTAAAAGCTGTGTGACAAGTAAGTAAAGATTAATGTGGTGTTGAATAAATGGAAATATTCTAACTGAAACTGACTATTGTAGTTCAGAAATTATTATAGTCAACTATGTGGAACACTAAAATCTAATCAAACATTCCAACATCATTACTATTCTATAAATTTGAATATTTTTTTAAGCCAAGAAAAATTACAGAAGCCTTGAACTCAAAAGTTCATACTATGAATTGAACTTAATATTATTTAGGAAGTGCCCCCTTCAAATTACTGTAATTGGTCAAGTAGTTTCAAGAACCTAGAAAGTGATTTTGTCTCATCAATGTAATGTCCTCCTCCACACAATGATTGAAACCATATTAGGCCTCTACTACTCCAAGGTATCAAATCAGTCTTCTTCATACTAGGAAATTGAGCTAAGTTTCCTGAATAGAATTAACTAAGTTGCTTTGTTTTGTGTTATTTACAAGAACCACAGTAAACAGTTTATTAAAAAACAAACAGTACTCTTATTAAACTCTCTTCAGTGATTTTCTAACCAACAAATTCTTTTTCTAAAATAGCAAGTAGAAAAGTTTATAGGTCAAACATTATATATAAAATACTTCTATAGTGACATGTAAGAATTACACCTGCCAGGCCAACCACAGTGGTTCATGCACTTTGGCAGGCCAAGGTGGGAGGATCACTTGAGCTCTGGAGTTCACGACCAGCCTGAGTAACATAGTGAGATCCTGTCTCTACAGAAAAAAAAAAAAACATTAAGAAATTAGCCAGGTGTGGTGGCATGTGCCTGTATTCCCAGCTACCTGGGAGGCTGAGATAGGAGGATCGCTTGAGCCCAGAAGGCAGAGGCTGCAGTGAGCTGAGATCACACCACTGCATTCTAGCCTGGGCGACACAGTGAGACCCCGTTTCAAAAAAAAAAAAAAAAGAATTACAACTGAACTGTGTAACTTAACAAAAACAATTTAAAATCTACTCAGAAAAATTTTGATTGCCTTGATGTTGATAACTATAGTAACATTTGGTATCCCAGAATTATTTCTTTTTAAACAGGTGATCTTTGACTACCCAGAAAGCAGAACTATGAAAGAAGAGAAATCTCAGGAAGTAACTTCAAGCTCTGCCCAATAAAAACGTTCACTGACTTTCTCTAAAGGTCTTTTTCCTTCTCTGTGGAGGTGATTTTGAAATTTCATTCAAATCCCTAACAGCTCCTATCAAATTATATTAGAATTGTGACCTTATAAGATGCCTACAGACAATTATAATTAATCTTAGTTTGTAGAATGGATTAATGAATGCATTTTGTAGCTCTTTGCATAGATTACACATATGTCCATTAATCAGTAGTGAGAATCTAAAACTAATTCCTGGAAAATCTACAAAGGAACCCAATGGTTAGGGGTGATAAGAAACTTATGACATGGTCCTTTGAGAATCAGTAATAAAAATAGGCTGTGACTGCTACCATTATCACTAAGGAGGTAATGTGTCTAATGACAGTGAGGAGGATAATATACTATTTATTGACTCTTTTCCCTGAAGTGTTGAAGGGGTATTTTTTGTTTGTTTGTTTGTTTTTAATGTTTGGTCATTTTATAATACAACACACAAAGAAACTGTAAGTCTAGTGGCAGAAATTAAAAGACTTGAAACTTCTGGAAATTCAAAGGTCCCTTCTTTTGTGGCCCTGGACAAAGCTTGTTTGTATTCCTTCTTTCTAAAGGCAACATACATGACACTCTTTCAAGTAAAATCTACTACAAGAAAATAAACGGAGGGAAAGGCACTTGCCTGTCCTCAGTCACTTCCTGGCCCTGTTCTCCCAAACTGTTATCTCCTTGATAAGCAGTGGTGCTCTGAGGTGCTTTCATATTCTCAATGCTCCAGCAGGAGTGATGACTGAGAGGCCCCCAGGCACCTCGAACCAATGCTGTCACTTCTAGTCACTGCTCGGCCCAGCTAATGCCATGCCTGTCATGACAAGCACCAGCCACCTAAAGGCACCACACCTCTGCCTCGACAAAACATAACATACCTCTGAAAAAAAGTATGAGCCACAGAGGGAACCTGTTTCAGGGGTTGCCAAGGGAAGCCAAACTTGTCTATAAACAGCAGAGGCACAGTGAAAGAGAACCCAAAGCCACAGATACAAGAGGACTGTTAGCCTGGAGTGCAAATAATTGTTCTACTTCCTGTGCATAGATTGTTTGGGAGGGGAGGGGGAAAAGGACATACGAAGATACAGTTTGACCAGGCTAAACTGGGTTTAGTTGTCAGCCTAAACCTGCCATCTGGTGTTAAGATATAGCAGATCACACCCCAGATGTGTTCCTTCAAACAAATCACATCTTTTTTCTTACCCCTCTTTTTTTTTTCTTTCTGTAAAGAGAGAGGTGCCTGCCAAAGATACAAATCAGTGGAAGTTTACTTTATACTAAAAATTCTCGTTAATGTACTCAGCCGAATGAGGAGGTATGTCATTTATGCATTCACACCCCAAAAGCAACCACTTTTCAAAGACGGTACCTAGAGATGCTGAGCTGAAAATCATTTATTTGCTACTCATCAACCATCAAAGTTGGGGCTATCCTTAGTCACCCAAAATCCATTTCATCTGAAAAACAAAATTTATTTCAGTACAGTAGAGTTCTGAAATGCCTATTCTCCTCTTTATTTTTGTCTCAATATCTCATTCCACAATTGGGGTGGGGAAGGGTTATGCAGTGCTATCATTTGCACCTCATTACACTTGGGCTGGAGCTCTGAGAAAGCTGATATTCCCTCTAAATTTTTACAGATGCTTCTAGTTTACCAGTTCATGACTGCACTACTAGAAAAGACTTCCTGCCTCTAAACTGCTTGCTGGCATGTATGCTGAATTTCAAAATCCCTGAAAAAAGTAAACCTTTGTGGTGTTCTCTTAACTTTCTTCCTGGGGAGGAGGAGGAGGGGAGGGTCACCCAAACCAAGCAAAATCTTTTTCTCCTATGGAGTGAGACTACAGCTCAGAAACATTCCCTCCTAACTACTGACTCTTCATTTTGATTTGGAAATCACCTCACAAAAATGTTCATTAACTGAAAGTTATTTGTGGAAGGTGTTTTTCATTAGAAATTATGATTGTGACATGTTCAGTAAATTGTGAAAATAATTCAACCACAGACAGCCTTTCACCTGAGCATAATTGTATTTTTTTTTTTTTTTTTTTTTGCATGTGTCATCTGACAAACACTTTGGACAGAGAGAAGGGACACTTTCTGAACTAGCACCCCTCTTTGTTTAATGGTTCCAGGGTTTTTCAAAGTTCAGGGCAGGTGACACTGGTCTGCTCCTAATCTTTACTGTGTTAGCAATGTTAAGGCTGATGACGAGGGACACAAATCCCCTGATGGAACTGAATGCATTCCAAGCTCCCCGACCCACTCAAAGCCATAATCCCCTGCAGCTGGATCTTACTTACCACCATGCACAGCTAATACATTTTTTAAAAGCTAGTCACTGGTGACAAATGTAAACTGGACACAGCAGCCCCCCTTTCTCCTTACTTCACTCCTCAATCTTCCCCCATAACCCAGAGACTTGCTGTTTCTGTGATGGATAGGACCTGCCTTTTAGAACCACCAAGCCTGTGCCATATAGCTCTGCTCTAAGTGACTAGAAGGTTTTAAAAGCATCTTCAGCTGTCAGACTGTAACAAAAACAACAAAAAAGTCATCCTTAACACAAACATTTCACAACTGAGAAAACCATCTAAGTTGCGATTATCACTGCCATACGGAGGTCCACTATTTATTTAGCTATCACATGCAGGAAAACTGTCTGGCACTCTTGCTGCTTGATTAAATTAAGCTGCTTACCATATCCTTGGGTATAATAAATGCAAGAGAAAATTTTAAACTTGAGATTCTTTTCTATCTTTTGGACTCTTTTACTTTTTACTTTTGGCAGAAAAATGACTGAAATATAGTAAACAAGTAGGCCTTTATGGAGGGCAAGCATGTTTTCACCTTGGATTTTGATCATCTACTTAGAAAGGGAAACCCCAATAACCCAAGCGGACAATAGCTCTATGCTGGATCAAGTCTCCAAATCCAGGGCAACAAACTATGGAAAATAGCCTAAAGACCGATGAAATGATGGATGGATGGATGGATGGATGGATGGATGGATGGATGATGGATGGATGGATGGATGGATACACAGAGCTATCTAAATAAGAAAAAAAATTTCTAAATGCTATCAAAATTCTATATAATACAGATGACAGATTTTGATAAAGGGACAAGCTATCCACTTCACCTGATGCAGAAAAACCAAAGGTTAATGTATGTAACTTTTTTGGTTTATTCCAGTTCCCAGATAACCGGCAATAAGTGCTATGATTTAAGTGATGTTGCCAATTAGACTTGGAGATAGCTACCACAACACGGACTATAATGCTTACATTGCATTAGGTTTAATTACTGTAAAGTTACATCTGGAGAGGAAAACATAATTTTATAACCACTCTCAGCATTCTAACTTGTGCTCAGTCTCTGCACGATACATATTTGCCCAAGTAATTGAAGCCCTACAAGGCACCACAGTTAATAATGTGTAACTAGGAGAAACACAAGGAAAAGTGACAAGCAGGTCTCTGTGAATTAAATTCACATGTAATTATGTGACCTTTCAGTGTTCTTCTAGTCTTCCTAAGAGCAGGTACTCCAGAGCAGCTGCGATCAGCCTCAGTGGGACCCACTGAACAGGAATTTAACCAAGAGTGGAGGAAAGAGGTATTGTACTGATGGAGAAAGATTAAGACAATTGCTTGGGTGAGTCCAGCTCTGATTCTCCTACTTGTCACTCATTGTCATATTCCTAGAATCTGGAGAACTTAGTCAACTCATGAGTAATTCGATCAAAAAGGAAAATTATAAACTCTGTTGTTCATGGTGACTTAAGTGCACTGGGTCTCAACCTAAAAATGGTGTGTGTGCAAAGGAGTGGAATTTGTGAGTAGTGGTGAAAGAACAAGAAAAGGAGATTAAGAGATTCTATGCGCACACGTGTGTAAAAGAGTATCATGGTACATATGGGAAGAAGTGTGAAATATGTATAGCTGGCTACATTTTTCAAGACTGAATTAGAGTACAGGAATACAAAAACAAAAAAGAAAATGGGCCCCTATAATTTATAAATCTCAGACTCATGATTAATAGCAACATGTATTTAGTTTGAATCCATATGATATGTCCATTCATCCAAAAAACACTTATTGAGGCATGTTTGTATTCTTTATAAAGTGATCAAAGATGGCACTGCTTTATAGAATTGCCTTATATATCTATTATAAACTGCAAGCAGTATTTCTATTACTAACACTAAATGATCTCAGGTCTAAATTTCCATGTCTGCAATGGTATGTTCACACTATAAAGTCATCCAAAATCCTACACGAAATGTAGAAAGTACCTCAGGAAAAAAATTGCCAGACGTAACCAGACATCTGCATGCTACCTAAAATGTGATAAAAATGGAGTAGTTTAATCAAATCTTTTAATACCAAAATATTCTATAACTGTGCCCAAAAAAAAAAATCACAGGTTCAAATAAATTCGTAACTAATCCAGTGAGAAATACTGATTATACTTTACAGAAAAACCACAGCAAACAACAAATTATATTTACCTGAACTTCCAGGTATCAATTCATAATACTTTACAAAACCCTAACTGAAAATGCTTAGTCTTGAGTAAGCATAAACCCTCCCCATGAAATGAATATAAAATTAATACTGTCTCTTTAAGTTACAGGACCTGCTATAGTTAGGTAGTATGAAGCCAAGAATACGTTCTGAAGCTTAACTCTCAGGAGCAAACATTTTCTACTTGTGAAGTAAACTCTGTTGAAAGACAGCAGACTACGGTCCCACCAGTAAAAACAGGAAAGTTTTCAGCCAGTGACAGCTTTGCCTACAGAGAAAAAAAAAGTGTCACAGACTCACTTTATTAAACCATATGCTCATTGCCCTGTGAAGAAAGCAGGGTCACTAATTAGTTCATTCTGTGAAAGAAGCCCTTCCTGATCCCGTTGACTTTTGTCCCCCTGGTTAGCTCCAGCTATTTCTGTCATGCAACTTGAAAATCACTGGAGGGAGGAAGATCGCCATAACAACCGCTGAAATGATCTTGTGGAATGTGTCTAGTGGCACTGGAATAACCTGAATATGTGCTCCAGATGTGTCGGCTGTCAGGAAAAAAGTAAACACATCTGATGGACAGCGTATGACTAGATGGCCTCGAAGCGACTCCAGAGGCTGGGGCGCGGGGGAGGGGCCGCATGTGTGAGCAGGGGGGCGGCGGGGTGGGCTGGGCAGAGCAGAAGGGAGGCGATCCAGGAGCCGGCACGAGGCAACAGAGGACCTGGGGCCTGGGGCGGCCTGGGAGGACTGAGCGCGACTGTTCCGCCCGCGTCCCTCCCCTGAGTGGCCTCTGCGGGACTGCAGCGGCCTCTGCGAATTTCCGTCTGGCACGGACTTGTGAGCATTTGGGAGCAAACTACAACACGAATGCTGAGGAAGGGTAGAAGAGAGGAGCGGGCTCAAAACGCTTTCTGTCTTAAATATTAATGGCAACATGTTTTTAAAGCATTCTATCTTCAGGGGAGGGCTGTCTCCTGGCCCCTACTCACCCTTTACCAAATGAATGGTTTTGCTTTTTTGTTCCATATGCATACTCAAGCACTCTTTTTATTAGGTGACTGGGTGATTACATTCCTGATCCGAATATGTTGTCTTTTTTGATGGTGGTGTTGTTCCGCAGACTTTCACAAGTTGGACAAGTGGGTTGGTTTCCTAACCCAAAATATTTTTTAAAAAATATTTTTCTAATAAAATACATAGAAATGACTAGAAAACACAATATATGCCAAAACACATTCTCACCTTAGTTCCTATTCTCAGGGGTGTTTGCAAAGAAGAGGATTTAGATCTATGCCCAGTGCTGACATTCACAAACAAAACAGCAATTCTACAAACATCTTAACGCACAGTAGGCACTTGTTAAATATTTGCTGATCAAAATATTTTTAATGTACAAAATTCAACTACAAATGCTACTTGGGTTCTACATATAAACAGTGGCGGGGATTACTTAAAAAAATAAGTAACCAAGCTTAAAAATACTTAAGAAAAATAAATGGGAAGTTTATTTCCCCAGGGGAACAAAAATGCCCTCCTAAAGAAAATAGGAAACACTATATTCACACTATAGGACACAAACCACCTACTTGTGCATGAATCCACCACATTTTAATGCCTATTTCTACTCCAATCATTTGTAGAATGGGACTTACTTAAGTTTTAGAGACTATGTATAAAAATATTCACTACATTTCTGCTATAAATGCTTATATCTGTGAAAAGCCTAGAAGGTTTGTCAAGAAATTTAGAATCTATGTGAAAAGCTTTTGAAACAACATATTCCATATTTTCTTTCAAAAACTCCACAATTATATTTCAATAAAATATCTAACGGTTTTCCAACATGACATAAACAAAAAACAAAACTGCATTGGAGGGCAATTATCTCTATAACATACAGTTATCACCTTGGCTAAGGCAAGGCAGTATTCACCTAGTACAGCTGTCCCTCAGTATCAGGGTGGGATGGATTGGTTCCAGGTCCCTCTGAGGATACCAAAATCTTCGAATGCTCAAATCCCTTAAAAATTGGTGTAGCATTTGCATATAACCTACACATATCCTCTTATACTTGAAATCATCCCTAGATTACTAATACAATGTAAATGCTATGTAAATACTTAACATACTATACTGTGTAGGCAGTAATGACAAGAAAATATTCTATACTGAAACATCAGCAACAATGTAACATTTTCTGGATATTTTTCGCATTATTTTTGATCCACGGTTGGTTGAATCTGCGGGTGCAGAACCCGTGGATACAGAAGGCCAACCGTATTTTCATTCAAGGTGATTGCCAACTTACAAATCTTGTTTCCATTTCTAAGTATCTAAGTACATTTTCCTCCTTTGATAAAACTCATTAAGTGACTCAGATTCTGAAAATAGATCACCAAAGGGAAAAAGAAAAAAGAAAAACATGAAAAATTATTATTTGAGAGCAGGAAATGGAACAAATCTTCAACTTACTCTTTACTCTGTAATTCACACATTTAACCTGGCAGAGGAAGACCCTAAGGATTCTTGGAGGCTGAAAGACTTAAAATTTGAGGAATGAAAGAACAGCAAGGGTGAATGGCACTGCTTCTGCCTTCTAGAAATTGGATTCCACTGGCAGCTGGCTGAATGAAGCCAGTAACAGATTCATGGCTGTGGAAAATGTTTCATCCTCTC
The DNA here is from genome assembly GCF_028878055.3 of Symphalangus syndactylus. Lineage (NCBI taxonomy): Eukaryota > Metazoa > Chordata > Mammalia > Primates > Hylobatidae > Symphalangus > Symphalangus syndactylus. Next base: position 122,920,466 of record NC_072431.2, on the reverse strand, counting down.
AACGAAAACGTCATTATTTCCTTGTAACAGAAACTGTACTTCTTGACAAGTTAGACAACCTACAATAATCAATGTCAAGGTCCAACTTATAAAATCTGTTGGCAACCTACGAAAAAGAAATAATCTGTGTATTTGCAATTATTTGCAGAGCCTACTTTATTACTATTCCAGTCTAATCTACCCCCACTCCCAAATTAAAAGACTTCAAAGGGGCTAACAGATTTCCAAATAAAATGCCAAATATTTAAGCCAAAATTATCAACGTGCACATTTGCACAATGAAGTGCCAAATGTCTAAAAGATGGATGAGCTTCGATGACCATTTTCATTCACCTTGATCTTGGCATTCAACCAATAAGCAAACAGTTCATGTATATTCAAAGAACTGGAATATATCTGTATTCATTTGTGTGCCATTTACTTATTTTAAATTTCTTAAACAGAACTACTTGCAGTTAACTTTTATGAGAAAAATGGCAAATAATGCGTTGACTGTCATGTCAAATTCAAAATAATGGTTTTTCAGTGAGAGGTTTTCTTGTTTGTTTTTTGGGCTTTTAGGGGGTGGTGCAATGTTGGTTATTAACAGCATCACAAGATTAGAATGAAATTAAACCTGGAGTCAGCACAGGAAGTATTCAAGTTCCAAGAGTTATAAGATACCCATATGAACAGATTTGGTGGTTGAACTCGACACACTTCTGTCTTTAATCTACTGTGTGTTTTAAAAACTCAATCAAGTGCTCCTGGGTTATGGTTCCTCAAACCACCAATTTTTCTTAGACAATGTCACACCAGTTGCATCAGCTCCATAGAGACTCTCCCTAATGCTTTTTTGTTTTACTCCACTGAGCAAATAATGGCAATGGTTATAACATGCATGGGCTATTAGATTTGCACTCTTACCAAGCAAGATCTAGGAAACTTTGGAGAGTTTACCCACAATTTTTTGACCTTATCTACAGCTTTACAGACCAGCCATAACTATTAAGTTAAAGAAAGCCAGAAAAGTTGAATCCTCAAGCAAAACAAAACAAAAACTAATAGGACAATCAGCAAACCAATCTATTAGAATTCCAGCTGGCTATGAGTAAAATACTGCAATGCAGCTTCCTGGATGTAGGATATTTCAACTGTCCATTTAGTAGGTTTCATTCATGAGCCCTTATTAAAACTACAAGGTAGTCTTCGAAGGAAAAATATGAAACTATTACATGTAGTTAAATACCAGTAGAAGAGAAAATCTAGAAGGTTCTTTGAGGTCATCAGTCATGTGTCATGTTATCAAGGGAAAAGAAGCCATGAAGAAACACAGAATTCCAGAGAAAACCAGGCAATCTGTGAAACAGAACACAGAGAACACAATACGTTTTGCCCAGTTTTAGAGGCCCAGAAGAGTTCCTTTCAAAAACACAGCTACAAGACTTGATCTGCTTACTATAACGTCATCAGTGTAGGCAATAGATGACATTAATTTCTGAAGACCTCGACCCCACTCGTGTCCTGACTGTAAAACAAGTGAATCAATGAATCCTAACCCAAGTTCTATAATAAACACAGAATATTCTCTCGAGGGTCTGTGAAATCCTCAAGACGAAACGTACAGCACGTTAATTCCCAAAATACATATTTTCCATATAGCATCTAGAGGTAGAAGGAGAACAAAGTGCTAAGAGCTGAACAAAACCTGAGAAAAGTTCCTGAATCCAAATTCTATAATAAACACAGAATATTCTCTCGAGGGTCTGTGAAATCCTCAAGACGAAACATATAGCACGTTAATTCCCAAAATACATATTTTCCATATAGCATTTAGAGGTAGAAGGAGAACAAAGTGCTAAGAGCTGAACAAAACCTGAGAAAAGTTCCTGAATCCAAATTCCTTTTTTTTGAGACGGAGTCTCGCTCTGTCACCAGGCTGAAGCGCAGTGGCGTGATCTCGGCTTACTGCAACCCCCACCCACTGGGTTCAAGCGATTCTCCTGCCTCAGCCTGCCGAGTAACTGGGACTACAGGCATGCACCACCATACCCAGCTAATTTTTGTATTTTTAATAGAGACGAGGTTTCACCATGTTGGCCAGGATGGTCTCAATCTCTTGACCTGGTGATCCACCTGCCTCGACCTCCCAAAGTGCTGGGATTACAGGTGTGAGCCACCCCGCCCTGCCCAAATTCCTTCTTATTACAGTCCAGGAATCAATCCAGAAGTAAATCAATTCACCCAATGTCGTGTTTATTTGTATCTGGAGAAGAATTAGAACAAAACCCTCAGGAAGGTGATACGCTTCCTATAAATCCACCCTTCTCTTGCCACCACCAATTTCACTCCCTCCTCCTAAGTGACAACTGACCTATTCATCAGATGATGAATAAGATCTTCTCTTAGAAGCACTCAGCCTTCAAAGAGGACCAAGATTAACAAACAAATCCAAAAACACTCTTCTTGACAATTTCAACCTTCTGTCCCTATAAGCATTTTACAAGGATCGTCAAAAAGTAAAGACCCACTTTGAGTCTGAACTCCATTCTTTTTCCATTTCCTGGAAAGTTGCTCTCAAGCAATGAAATGCCAAGAAGGAAGAGAAAAAAAACTAGCTTGGGAAGCCAAGAGCTTCGAGGTCATTAGCCTCAGAGCAGTAATGGCTGACTATATTCCTTTATGGTTCCTTTATCCTTAGTTCACTAAGGGCAAAGAGCAATTTTTTTTTCTCTCTGATGTTTTTCAAGTGTTATTGTCCTTGCAAGCCCATTATGGGGGCCTCACATGCTGGGAATTGCTGGTTATTTGGCCACTTGCCATAAGGAATTATTACTACTGTACTTAAGACAAATGGTGTCCCTGACTCCAAAAGGAAGACCACTCCAAAGGGAATGACGGGTGGCTAAGCAAGCCCTTCAAGAAAATCATGTGAACTCATGCCGGGCGTGGTGGCTCACGCCTGTAATCCTAGCACTTTGGGAGGCAGAGGCGGGCGGATCACGAGATCGAGACCATCCTGGGTATCATGGTGAAACCCCGTCTCTACTAAAAATACAAAAAAATAGCCGGGCGTGGTGGCGGGCGCCTGTAGTCCCAGCTACTCAGGAGGCTGAGGCAGGAGAATGGCGTGAACCCGGGAGGCGGAGCTTGCAGTGAGCCAAGATTGCGCCACTGCACTCCAGCCTGGGCGACAGAGCGAGACTCCGTCTCAAAAAAAAAGAAAAGAAAAAGAAAATCATGTGAACTCAAACCCTGCTTAAAACCTCCTCATTTCATTTAGAATAGTAACTCTGGTCCTTAACGTGCCCTCCTAGCCCCTTCCTTCCCTCCATAGTCTGATACCAGCTCACGAGCCTTACTCTACTATGTTCTCTCGGAACCAATTACAATGGCCTGTCCACACCTCCAATGTCCCAAGCAAGCTCTCTCTAATCTCAGGCCTTCAGTCCTTTTGCAATACTCAGCACCCTCTACCTTGCCCTCAGATAACCTAGTTAATTTCTCTGCATCCTTCCCATCTCAGCTCAAACAACCCTTCAGAGAAATCTTCTATGACCCCACAAACTCCAGTTGGTGGTCACTGCTTTGTATTTTTGGATTATGAGTAATATTCTATCTGGAAAATGAAGAATGGTCTCAAAGCTCAAAAAAACTTTGGCCATCACTAGCCAGTTAAAAAAAAATCCCTTAAGGCAAAATAATTCTGATATTTGTAGTATTTCATTTCTACTCTTAACTATACTAATAAAAAAATTCAATGTTACAGATTTTTGGAAGCAAACCCCAAATCCACTTGTTGGGGTCAATGTTCATGTATTTCAAACACTCCAAAAACAGATCAATACTTTTGAAAACTGTAGCCACTTAATACTCCTCCTTTCCCTGTGTTGGTAGCAATGAGTGACAGTTGCAGAAAAGCAAAAAATGCACCAGGCTTAGCTATTACCAGCTGCCTGACCGTAGTTAAATCCACTACCTTGTCTATGCCCACTCTTCTGTAGAAAGAAGAAAACAATGCAACTTCCCTAGAGAACTCAGGAGACATGCATCTTGAAGCCAATGTTTGCCTTCCACAGTTAGCATTTTACATTTTTGCCTTATTATCTAATAATACTGGCCTACTCACCCATTTGTGAACTCCACACAGTAAGTTATTTTCAGTCTTTTTTCTCTATCACTGAATCCCCAGAGTCTAGTATAATGTCTGTCCTATATATAGTAAGCACTCAACAAAGAGTTTTTAAATAAATGGATTAAGAGAGAGTGCAGTATGAAAATAGATTCCCCCATCTCCGCATATTAGTTTTGCTTTTTTTTAAGTGAGATGTTAATAATTCTACAAAGGGTAATACATCTTCAGCAGTCTCCCCTGTGTATGATTAGTTACTATTCTTTCATAGAATTCAGTGTTCACTGGGATCCAGTCGGTCATGGATATCCGTGGGTACTTAAGAAAAGTCTAGTCAGCGAGTTTCATTCACTTATAGTGGTCTCATTCCTCTAGTATCCCAAATTGTTCAAAAGAAGAACTGAGTTACAGAGTGTTGTGCAAATATCAACACTGTCCTTCCACACAAATAGACAATTCATACGGATGAGATGTTAACAACAGCAACTTCATATAATAGCAAACATTATTCATCTTTTCTGCATGTCAAAATAGTTTAATACTTTAACAACTGATTGATTTTCAATCAATAGCGTTGATTTTTCTTTGTTAAGTATGTTTATAATCATTTTACATGTAGTAAACTCATCTAATTCTCACCACCACAACCCCATGAGTTAGGTACCATTATTATTATCCTTATTTGATAGAGAAGGAAACCTCACTGCATTTGTCACTGCATTTGTGGTTGTAAAAACTGTGTACTTGGCCAGGCATGGTGGCTCATGCCTGTAATCCCAGCACTTTGGGAGGCTGAGGCAGGCAGATCATTTGAGGTCCGGAGTTCGAGGCCAGCCTGACCAATGTGGTGAAACCCTGTCCCTACTAAAAATACAAAAAAATTAGCCGGGCATGGTGGCACATGCCTGTAGTCCCAGCTGCTTGGGAGACTGAGCAAGGAGAATCACTTGAACCTGGGAGGCAGAGGTTGCAGTGAGCAGAGATAGCACCACTGCACTCCAGCCTGGGCAACAGAGCAAGACTCCCATTTCAGAAAAAAAAAAAATTGTGTACTTAATATCTATCTAGCAGAAAACTAGTGTGTGCAAGGCACAGTTCTGGTATCCTATTTTAAATATGAGGTTTAACTCTCTTGCCAAGAAAAACAGATTTAGGTTAAAGAGGTTTTAGAGCAATTGGTGTCTAAAGTTGAATTGTTTTTTCCCAGACTTACCAGTTTGAGACTTGCTCTAATAGGATAAATCTTTCAACTGCAGGGAGTCTTCAGTAAAACACAGCACCCATCCCACCTAGTTAAGAATCCTGGCACTAGAAATCTATTTCACCCCACTCAGCAGGCTGCAGTACATAATTATTTTCATCTGGTTATAACACAAGGTAGTGAGTTTAATCTCTAAAGGCCTACAGCGATTGATTTTAGCAGTTTTAGAAATTGCCTCTCACGCTATGAATGTGCCTCACAGCTAGACGGTCCTGCTAATGGCTCCCAGATTAGGATTTGGGAGGACCAACGGCATGGCTTCCTCCTCTTCATAATTTCCTTTCCTTTGTGGGCCAAGTCTATGGTCATTCAAGGTAATTCTCATGGCGCTGCTTTCAAAAACAATTTGTTCTGATTTAAATGAAGAATCAGAGGTCTTTTTTTAAGGTATAATCAATTATTACTATAGATGGAGTCAAATGAATGCATATATAAAGTAGACCATCAGAAACATATTCTTAGAAACATAAAGGGGTATACGAAAATTAAATAGAATCCCAAACAATAATATGGCCATGAATGTGAAGAAACCTCTAGTTTGTCTTGATTTTTAAAACTTTGGCCCAGCCTTGATTTTTAAAACTTTGGCCCAGCTCTTCCTTTCAGGAAAAAAAAAAAAAAGAGAATCCTAGAAAATCAGTTCAAGAATATATTTAATGTCTCCTTAATTCTTATTAAGTTTGATCCTACTCAGTCAACCCTCATTTGTCCCAGGTTCTAAGTGAACCCTCCTCACCACAGAAAGTCATCAGAAATGAAAAGAGAACACTCTGCTAATCATGAATTTTAAAGTGAAATTGCTATAAGGACTGGGACTAACAAATCCCATAAAGTAAAAATGATCTAATAATACATTTTTTTTCAGTTTTTGGTAGAAGAATCAACCTCAAAAAAAGAAAAAAGAAAGAAAAATATATATGCAAATTAAACTTCCTGCTTATAAAAGATTCAGAAAAGGCCCTTGGGCTGTCCACAGCATTGAGTGATAGCAGGCCACTTACATTAACAGTGACAACTACATGTCTAAAAGGTATTCAACTTACACACCTGGTTCAACATATGTTACAAAATTTTGGCTCTGCCAAAAAAAAAAAATTACCACATCATAAATTCTCTCCCCACTGTCCTAGTATCTCAGGTGGGGGACTACATAGGTAAGTTCTAAGAGTCAAATTTTTATAAGCATAGAGAAGTAACAAAACACTTTCAAAATGCTGGTATCTTTTCATGTTTTTGAACCCAAAAAATGGACCCACAACAAAGATCTCAGTAATATAAACCTGAAACACTATGAAACATAATCTTAGAAAACTATAATTCTGGCCAGGCTTGGTGGCTCATGCCTGTAATCCCAGCACTTTGGGAGGCCAAAGCAGGTGGATCAGGAGGTCAGGCATTGGAGACCAGCCTGGCCAACATAGTGAAACCCTGTCTCTACTACAAATACAAAAATTAGCCAAGCGTGGTGGCAGGCGCCTGTAATCCCAGCTACTCAGGGGGCTGAGGCAGGAGAATCGCTTGAACCTGGCAGGCAGAGGTTGCAGAGAGCTGAGATCGCGCCACTGCACTCCAGCCTGGGCGACAGTGCGAGACTCCATCTCGAAAAGAAAAAGAAAGAAAACCATAATTCTACCAGACTGTAAAGTCCTTGGCAGACTGCCAAGTTCTTCCATCTCCAGCCTCGAAGTCGACGCCTGGTGAAGAGGAGGTTCTCAAATGATATTTGTAGAATGAGACAAATAAAACCTCAGAATTATCTAAAGTACTTTCAAACATGTTATCACACTGTGATCCTCTGAAGGTATACAAGACAGGTATTCTTGAACCATTTCAAAGATGAGGAGCTCTAACTTCAGAGCTATCAAATTAGCCTGGTCTTAGGGCTCCTCAGCTACTGCTTTTCTATTACCATCAACTCTGCCTCAACATTTAAAAAGCTCAGGGTTTCCAGGAGGTGGAGGTTGCAGTGAGCCGAGATCGTACCACTGCACTCCAGCTTGGGCAACAAGAGCGAAACTCTGTCTAAAAAAAAAAACAAACTCAGGATTTCTACTCTTTCACTTTTGCTCTGCTTTCTGTATTATATGATACCTGGTATAAAAACGCCAAAAGGAAAAGGCAACCAGATCACTCAGATGCCAAACCCTAACAAGATCACCACTGCCCTTTGGAGCTATGCAAGTCTGATGGCTCAGACTACCAGGTATTTAGGTCTACTTAAAAAAGGCATACATAATGCGATATTTATACTGTACACAAGTTTCAACCTACCACATATTTTTAACCAAAGATGTTTCTTTGGAATTTTTTTTCATGTACAGATACATACTGACAGTTTAATTCTAGATAGACTTTTACAGGAAAAACAAAGCAGGCCGGGCATGGTGGCTAACACCTGTAATCCCAGCATTTTGGGAGGCCAAGGCGGATGGATCACTTGAGGTCAGGAGTTCAAGATCAGCCTGGCCAACATAGTGAAACCCCATATCTGACTAAAAGTACAAAAATTAGCTAGGCGTGGTAGTGTGTGCCTGTAATCCCAGCTACCTGGGAGGCTGAAGCAGGAGAATCACTTGAACCTGGGAGGCAGAGGTTACAGTGAGCCAAAATCATGCCGCTGCCCTCCAGCCTGGGCAACAGAGCAAGACACTATCTCAAAAAACAAAAAATAAAAAGCAAAGAAATGTGAGTTGTGCCAGGCACGGTGGCTCACGCCTGTAATTCCAGCACTTTGGGAGGCGGAGGCAGGGGGCATCACCTGAGGTCAGGAGTTCGAGATCAGCCTGACTAACATGGAGAAATCCCCGACTCTACTAAAAAGAAAAAATACAAAATTAGCTGGGCGTGGTGGCGCATGCCTGTAATTCCAGCTACTCGGGAGGCTGAGGCAGGAGAATCGCTTGAACCCCGGAAGCGGAGGTTGCAGTGAGCCAAGCACTCCATTGCACTCCAGCCTGGGCAACGAGCGAAACTCCGTCTTAAAAAAAAGAAATGCGAGTTGTTACCTCAAATTTTTTAGTTCTATGGATTTCACTGTAAAAACTGATCACCACAGAATCACATCACACTACCACATATGAATTGCAGAATGGTAAATCCAGTGTTTTCAGATTCCCCAACTTAGACTTCAAAGTAGACATGATCTTCACCTGGTAGCTCACAGTTGCTCTTAGGTAAAACTGTATTTCAACTATGGATTCAACATTATTTATAGAGTACTTATTGTATGTCTGGCTTATGCTAGGTTGGGTGATTCAAACATGAATAAAACATGACTCCTGACCCATGGTAAGGACAACATTAATAGTACTTGAGAAAGATAAAAAGAAATACAAAAAGGCTATTGTATTGGTCTATGTGTGCCACAAATGTGGTTGCTACATACAGTTTCTTCAGGAACACACATGAAAGAAAACTACTGATTTCACTAGTCAGTAGAGGTGAGCTAACAGAAGTTAGCTCTTACATAATTCCTCCTTGAAGAAAGAGCTGACACATAAAAGTTTCTAACAGAGTTTCCAACATAGTGGATTAAATTGTTAACAATTCTGGATAATTTTCTCAGACAAAAGACATTAGAAACTTAAGGATTCTTTTCCTTAAAAGTGAAGCAATAACTCTCCAACAGTTTGTATATAATATACATATCTGAAAGTAATCTTAGTTGCTTTCAATACTGCTGAACCAATCATAACCAGCACTCGTTGCTAAGGCTATGCATCTTTTAATGCCCTGTTTATATTATGCTATGTATCAATATGTTAAAAGTTACACACCATCACCCATTTTGTACTAGTCTTCCTTCTACGTAATACTAAAATACTGCCCAAATTACTAGTTTTGAAAGCTATCCTAGAAGAGAAATAAAATGCCCTATACCAAATATTAAGCAATGATAAACATTTAATTAACTGTGGCTCATTAGATGATTACCTATCTGAAAGGATCTACTATGTTTGACTCACACAGATCTGCAGGTTAGAAGAGAACCCCATGCGAGTCTAAAGCATGCTGTGCACTCTTTAGCTCTTGGACCAACAACTTCATTCCTTCTTAGGCACCATCACTATACGCCTATTAGGCATCCAGCTCTATAGCACGTAATTCTCTCTCAAAACTAGAAGTACACTGGCTTTCAGTCAGAAAAATTAAAGGCTGATTAGAAGATCCTCTCAACCTTACAGCCAAGAAAAATGTAATTTCCAGTATATAGACTGAATTGAAAAGGATTTTTACAAATGATTAGTCAACCAACGCGGCGCAGTGCATGTACCTACCTACAAACATGCATGCCTGCAAGCACACACCCACCACCACCCCATGACAGTCACCAGAAACTGCTAAACTAATCCCAGAACTCCTTCCAATGACCCAAGGCACAGTTGCAGGATTCTCTTCTCAATGGCCTTTACCAATCTATCAATATTGATAAGAGTTGAAACCTGTTTTCCATCTTTAACTTACTCTATTCTTCAGATAAGGAGGTCTAAAGAAGTAACAGAGAAGTTACAAAGATCAAACAGGCAGTCAGTGACAGAGTCTGGGTTAGAAAAAATCCAGATCTTGTGCCTTCTGGTCCATACCACAGAGCCTATCTGCAATGTTTATCACATACCCACTAAACTTTACTATTCCTTAATTTCTCTGTGTCCTGATCATTTAACTTCTTACCATTTCATTTTGGCAGCCACAGACACTCCTTTTGATTTTACAGAATCCAATGCCCCTGGCATATAAGGGGAGAGAACTTACTGCCATTTCATATCCACGCAGTTAATGAATGCCCATAGTTAACATGGCATCTCCCCCTTAAGCCATTAGCTGTCACTCAAAAGTTCACTCTAAAGCTTGACCTTTGCTTCTGCTCAGAAGTATTTATTCACCCTATCACAAGTGTTTTTCCTTTAATATCATGATGGCAAAATACTGCAGTGGTTGTATGCCTTTCCAAATGTGCACATCTGTGACAAACACTATACAGTTTTGTCACTAAGACTCAATAACTTAGATGGTAAGATATACCAAAAGCAAAAAAGAATTACCAGGTCAAGGGACTGGGTAAAATTGGTATTCCTATGCTTGTTACCTGCCACAGAAACCAAGTACAATGTTTATAAACCTGACACCAAATAAACATTTCAATCATACTTATTTCAACAGTTCTAATGTCAAATGAGCCTACAACTGCTCATCAGAGAAGGGTTACCACATGCATGCACTCAGACTGGAAAACATCTTCACTACTCTTTAAATACCATAACATATTTTGGCCACTCCACAATAAACAGGCCTAACTGTAGATAATATTGTATCTAACAAAATCAGCTTTTTTGACTGAAATCCCACCAGTTCCACCACTATAACCTCTCAGCTAGGGTAATTAGTATTTTTGTTGTTCTCCCGAGTCCACATTTGAACACTGTAGTTCTCTACTTCACGGGCAGAAATGACCTCATGGGCAATGTTCTAGGCAAATAAAAAAGTCATAAATTAATGGGCAAAAGAGTCCTTTCTTTAAACAACACATAAGCAAATCTGAATGACATCCACCATTTTAATGAGTTTTTGTTTGTCAGGCACTGTGCTGATCCTTACCCAAACTATGTCTTATGGAATTCTCATTCCAGCCCTAAGCAATGACAGTTATTACCCTCCATATTTAAAAATGAGGAAATCCAGGCTTAAAGAAATTCTTTCCCTTGTCAAACTTCCCACAGCATAGTTGGGATTCAAACTCAGGACTCCAATGCTTTCTATACCTACACTGCCTATGTTACTTCCACTACACTATAAATACTTAAAAACATTTGTAAAAATGTTGTGAGGCCATCAGAATTGTAACTAATTATTCCTCAAAATGTAGATAGCCTAGCTAAATAGTATGTCTACAATCAAACCGTCATATCATCAAAAGCTAATCAAACCCAGGGCATAAGGTCTGTGTGCGTCATTTAAGCTAACAATGGAACCCTTATGATCCTTGAGTGGTTTCACTGCACTGTGGTATTCACCATGCCTTCTTATAAAATCAAAAATACAAAGTTTGAAAATGTTTAAACAATTAAAACATGTAAAAAAAATAAAATACTTCAAAATAAAAGATTAATCCAAGAAAAGATCTGCATGCATGAAGACTGCCCATTGCAAAAGATGTATTTCCCAAGCCTATGTCTGCAAGACATTATCATCAAAATTTTTTTTTTTTTTTTTTTTTGAGACAGAGTTTCACTCTTGTTGCTCAGGGTGGAGTGCAATGGCACAATCTCGGCTTACTGCAACCTCCACCTCCCGAGTTCAAGTGATTCTCCTGCCTCAGCCTCCCAAGCAGCTGGGACTACAGGCATGCACTACCACGTCCAGCTAATTTTCTATTTTTAGTAGAGACAGGGTTTCACCATTTTGGTCAGGCTAGTCTCAAACTCCTGACCTCAGATGATCCACCTGCCTCAGCCTCCCAAAGTGCTGGGATTACAGGCGTGAGCCACACACCCGGCCTGCAAGACATTATTTAATGCACGTACTTTGCGGAGTTTTGTTTGTTTGTTTTTTGAGACTAGTCTTACTCTGTCGCCCAGGCTGGAGTGCAATGGTGCGATCTCGGGGTCACTGCAAGCTCTGCCTCCTGGGTTCACGCCATTCTCCCACCTCAGCCTCCCGAGTAGCTGGGACTACAGGCGCCCGCCACCACGCCCGGCTAATTTTTTTTTTTATTTTTAGTAGAGACGGGGTTTCACCGTGTTAGCCAAGATGGTCTCGATCTCCTGACCTCGTGATCCGCCCACCTTGGCCTCCCAAAGTGCTGGGATTACAGGAGTGAGCCGCCGCGCCCGGCCATTTTTTGGAGTTTTAAAGCTGCTTTGCCTTATGTTATTTTAACATAAGAACCTCCACTATGATTTTTAGTATCTTGCAAACTGTTGATCTACCAAACTAGTAAGAGAAATTCACTTAGAAAAGATGCTGGCATAGAATTTCCAAAATAGTTCATGTAGATATAAGTGTGATACTTTCTGTTCCTATGATAGGAAAAAGAAACGAATGGGTGTTTGGCACTTGCATTACACAGATACCATGCTAGGAATTTTCACATATGTCATATCAGAAACACTCCAGGATAAATATTATTATACCTATTTTATAGAAAACAGTGGGTCAAAAAGTAAAAGATGCTAAGGGCTGGGGAGGGGGAATGGAGGATTTACTGTAGAGTATAGAGTTTCTCTGTGGAGTGATGAAAGCGTTCTAGAATTAAATAGTGCTGATGTTTCCACAGCCTTGTGAGTATACTAAAAACCAGTGACTATACACTTGAAAATGGTGAATTTTATCTCGATTTTAAAAATTGAACAATCATGGTAAACATTAACATTTGGGAAATCTGGTTAAAGGATATACAGGAATTCATTGTATTTTTTTTTTTCTGACTCTTGTGTAAGCCTGAACTTATTTTATTTTTGTTTTGTTTTGTTTTTTGGAGTCTCCTTCACTCTGTGCAATCTTGCTGCAGTGCAATCTCGGCTCACTGCAATCTCCATCTCCTGGGATCAAGCCATTCTCCTGCACCAGCCTCCCAAGTAGCTGGGATTACAGGTGTGCACCACCACACCCAAGTAATTTTTGTATTTTTAGTAGAGACGGGGTTTCGCCATGTTGGCCAGGCTAGAGTCAAACTCATAACCTCAAGTGAAGGCCTGAACTTATTTCAAAATTAAAAGTTTTTTAATGAAACAACAATATGAATATATTTAACATTACTGAACTGTACACTTTAAAAAGTTGAGGGTAAATCTTACGTGTTTTTTACTATAATTAGAAATAGATTTGATAGATAGATAATTGACTGATAGAGAGATAGACGAATTTGCCCCAAGATTCTACCATAGTCAGTAGCTGAATCAGTATTCAGACTCAAGTCTTTGCAACTCCAAAGCCAATACTCTTTCTTCTAAGACCAAAAAGGGCAGGGTTATAATTCTGTTTGTACGGGATAGTACTGAGATGTCATTTATGGTCATTCGAAAAGTGTACACTAAGATACATTCCTTTTTTATGTGTGAGACAGAGTCTTGCTCTGTAATCTAGGCTGGAGTACAGTGGCAAAAATCCCAGCTTACTGCAAGCTCCGCCTCCTGGGCTCAAGCCTCAGCCTCCCCTGCCTCAGCCTCAGACTAGCTGGGATTACAGGTGCACACTACCACACCCAGCTAATTTCCGTATTTTTAGTAGAGACGGGGTTTTGCCATGTTGGCCAGGCTGGTCTCCAACTCCTGACCTCAAGTGATCCACCCGCCTTGGCCTCCTGAAGTACTGGGATTACAGGCGTGAGCCACCACGCCCAGCCTACATATTCTTAAGCTCCTTTTTTATAAACGAAAAATCTATTACCAAGTAAATGGGTTTTAGTAAATGTTTCTGAGCTACTTTAGGTTTACCATGTAAGACTACAAATGTGTGTGGAAGGAGAAGAGGTTTAGGTACTACGCTTTTCATCAGTTACTCCCAACTGAATAGCATTCGAAAACAAGCAGAATTCATGTTAGAATTCAAGCAGAAATTCATGTTAGAATTTTTCTTCCAACTCAAAATGCCAGAACTGATAATGCCATGAGGATGCAATGAGTATGTGAAATATCTGTTTTTATCAAATTCTGGTTTTTACTCTAAGGTTTTTTGTTGTTGTTGTTCATTTAAAAATCTTTTGGCCAGGCAGGGTTGCTCACACCTACGAAGCCGGAGGATCGCTCGAGGCTAGGAGTTCAAGACCAGCCTGGGCAACATAGTGAGTCACCATCTCTACAAAAAAAATAATAATAATAAATCTTGTAAGAGTTTAGCAATTTCTCGTAAGTTTTTTTTTACGTTACAAAAAAAAATTACAGACAGGAGTTTCAACACACATTTTAAGTGCTAGTTTACCAAACAAACACTGACACAAAATCTGATGGGCGTTTGCATAAATGGGTATATCTGGGTTTGAGTTGGGGGCTTATGACTAAATACCATTAACATGCCAACTGCATAAAATATCTATATGCCTTTACAAATCATGTTTACTTAAAAATGTTAAGAAGTAGAATTTAGTGTTCCTTTTGTTGATCTGCAATCAAGTACACACCCTAAAAAAAATAAACATTCCTTAAAAAAAAAGATGTCAGGTCAGGTAGTAATTCTAGGGGTGGGGAGCAAGAGTAGTATTTTTACGAATATTTTTCTTTTTTCTTTTTTTTTTTTTTTTGAGACGGAGTCTCGCTCTGTCACCCAGGCTGGAGTGTAGTGGCGCGATCTTGGCTCACTGCAATCTCCGCCTACCAGGTTCAAGCGATTCTTCCTGCCTCAGCCTCCCAAGTAGCTGGGACTACAGGCACATGCCACCACGCCCAGCTAATATTTGTATTTTTAGTAGAGACAGGTTTTCACCATGTTGGCCACGCTGGTCTCGAACTCCTGACCTCAGGTGATCCACCTGCCTTGGCCTCCCAAAGTGCTGGGATTACAGGCATGAGCCACCGCACCCAGCCATTTTGCATTTTTTTATGTCAATAACTATCCAGTCATTTCTGGGAAATGTATTATTGGTATTTGGGGCAGGACAACTCATCATTGTGTGATAATTATTCTGCAGTCCTGATGCTGCAGTGTCCCTGACCCACTAAATAGCAGGAGGCAGCCCCCCAATTCAGTCATTTGTGACAAACAAAACATCGCCTAAGATTTCCAAGATTTCCAAACACTCTGTGTAGGTGGTAGCATCACCAGGTTCAGAACCCAAACAAGCCTAAACCCCCTCCACCTGTTAGTACTTCACAGTGAACTGATGAGTAGGAAGTTCCTATCAGTCAGGCTGGGGGCCAACCTTCCCAGGCACTGCCAGGATGCCCCATGTTTTGAAATAACTTTCTCTTAGGCGGCCTATCAGCGTAAATTCGGATTTCTATTATGTTATTCTTAAAACCAAACATACCTGCATTAATTTGACTGACACCATAAAAACTCTAAGAGAAATGGGCATTTTTATAAAGTGGAGGGAACTTTTAATTATTCAACACCAGCTTTTTACAGTTATAGTCCTCAGAAGTCATATGGCCTAGACCATGGAGCTTTTCAAATGCAACAAGTCATAATATACGCATTAGAAAGAAACCACCGGTAGTTCGGTTTTCAAAACAGGAAAACTGACCAGGCGCGGTGGCTCACGCCTGTAATCCCAGCACTTTGGGAGGCTGAGGCGGGCGGATCACAAGGTCAGGAGATCGAGACCATCCTGGCTAACACAGTGAAACCCCATCTCTACTAAAAATACAAAAAATTAGCCGGGCGTAGCAGCGTGCACCTGTAGTCCCAGCTACTGGGGAGGCAGAGGCAGGAGAATGGCGTGAACTTGGGAGGCGGAGCTTGCAGTGAGCTGAGATCGCGCCACTGCACTCCAGCCTGGGCAACAGAGCGAGACTCCGTCTCAAAATAAAATAAAAATAAAAATAGGAAAATTATACCAAGAATCCAAACGGCACGTTCCAGAACACAAAATGTTCAAGTTCAATGCCTCTGCATACTTAAGTTACCATAAGACAGAAACAATGCAGAATTCATAAAAACTAATTTAGTGGCCCAGGTGCGGTGGCTCACGCCTGTAATCTCAGCACTTTGGAAGGCCGAGACAGGCGGATCACGAGGTCAGGAGATTGAGACCATCGTGGCTAACACAGTGAAACCCCGTCTCTACTAAAAATACAAAAAAATTAGCCAGCCGCGGTGGCGGGCGCCTGCAGTCGGGAGGCTGACGCAGGAGAATGGCGTGAACCCGGGAGGCGGAGCTTGCAGTGACCCGAGATCGCGCCACTGTACTCCAGCCTGGGCGACAGAGCGAGACTCCGTCTCAAAAGAAAAAAAAACTAATTTAGTATAAAATTAAAAAGAGCTAAGTTTGAAATATAGTTGTGGTGAATTTCTAACTATAAAAAAAGAAAGAAAAGATGCTTCAAATACATTAACTTAGTAAGAGGAAAGAAAATCTAGCATTTTCAGTGTTAAATTCTAAACCATTATCAGTAACAGAATTGTACAATCTTTTTACTATTTCCTTAAGCAAAGCCCAAAAGGTCTGCTCATTAATAAGAAAAGTCATTGTATTTCTCACTTTGAAAAATATTTGTCACCAAGTCTGTGGTATATTCTTTCCCAAGTTCTGACTAGAATCATGTAAGTCCACCACACAGCACAGCGCTAAATACCACAGTCTGTCACCAGCATTAACTGCTCCCAGTCCTAAGACTTTAATTTCGACAAGGCTGCAGCTCAGAAACTGAAGACTGGTAGGGTTTCTCTTTCAGCAGGCATGGACAAGGACCACATATTTTCATACAAGCTGGTGCATATGAGAAACTGTTTGCGGCCCCAGTTATAAGCATATCTAAGACAGGATTTCTAAGTTTGTGAAAATTCTACAATACACTTTTACAAAAGAAGCCCCAAATTATTTTAGACCAATCCATGAAGAGTAAGTGACCAAAGCACCAGCAGATTTTCCATAAGCCACAATCTTTTGAAAACTTTAAGTAAAAAGAAATCCTATAAAATTTTGCTATCACAGCACTAGACCATCAATTTCCAATTCACAGATGAAATATCTCAGTCAAAACTGCAAAGGCAGTCAGTATTAGTGTATAATTTCTGGTAAAGACAGATGTGCTTTGGAAACACCCGAAACTTCCCTGAAAGTGTACTATTTCTGTAAACACAAAGTAGATAATATATTTAAAATAGTAATATCTGTTCACAATGTCAAGTTGCTGCATGGTAGAAAACGATCTCTGTAGCAGGTCCTCAAGATAAAACTAAATGTGAAGATGTATGCTGCGGTAGGTCTACTTTCCAATTACTAGAAGTAAGCATACAAGAGATATAATTAGTTATGACACTAGGACAGGCATACATGTTTCAACACACACGCAGCTCAAAACAAAGTTTTTGGCACTATATGACAGAGAACTTAAACCGAGACTCAAAGAAAGGTTAGGGAGTGTGTGTCTTTATTTTTTTATTTATTTGAAACTTGCCACATCAAATTATCTTTTTTACGTTTTAAGTATATTTTGATTTGTTTAAACATCTCTCTGAAGATTTCTTGGGGGGCAGGGGGCAGCAGGGAGAAACAACCCTGAAGCTTTCTCTGAGCCTACATTACAAATTAAGGAAGTTGACTTTATAAAATTCATTTGGTTAAAAAAGAAAAAACAATTGACCAGACACATTTAGGAAATTTTGAAGTGCTAGTCACAGGTTTTTCAATCAGGAATAGAACATTAAATTCTAAGACTAAAATATACAAGGTAGTGTAACTTAATTTTGACAATTAAAAGCCTGTCCAAGATATATCAAGATATCCCCAAACTATAACCATTGAGCAAGGCTTTAAAAACTAAAACACAAAACTATTGAATAAATCCATAAGTAAATCATGATCCAGTTAGGATCATTTATTCCTTGATAAAGACAGAAAAATGAAAAGACCATAAAGAGACATCTGAGAATCTACAGAGCAGCATGTGCAGTATATGTGTAAACAGCTGGTTATTTAAAATAAAGTGTGATTAAGCTCATATGAAGCATGAATTCAGGAAACTGGAGAGACAGATTACATAAATACATAAAAAACTGAAATCTTGTAAGAAACTTGTGTGTTCAATCTCAAAAGATTGAAAGAAGAAATATTCCAAAGCATCCCTTTTCTAACTCTCTGTTCAAAGAAAATGAAACCTATGATGCAGTAGCTTATGAAAACACAACAAAATTCAAACTCTTAAGATATTCTAATTAGGAAACACCCAATATTAATAAATGCTGCCTTTTCCCTTAGTATCTTATCAAATATAAATTTCTTTTGCTGAGAAAATTAACCTAAAAACAAATTTTAAGTTAGAAAGTTTCAAAATATCAAAGTAAAGAGAAGTCACCGAAAAAAGGAGGCAGACTTCAAGTCTGACAGCTTCCATCTCCCAAGTCATATACTCAATCTACAAATGAAATTCCATCGATGAAGTCAGGTGTAGTGAAGAGGAGGTATTGTGAATGGGTGTTGGAAACATAAAGCTCATAATTAAGTGCATTCTTGAGTATAATAATCCACCCTGGAACAAGATAAAGCATTCAGAACCTATCCAATGCAAAACAGCTAGACATTATACTCCCACAAGAGTTACAGTACATGACAATGAATTATGAACCAAATCCCATCTTATGAGCCAAATGGTCCATGAAGACAGCACAGTCCCTCCGAAGACAGTGTTAATTATGCCCTCACGTTTTGGTCCAGCAGAACTTTACACCTTAAAACACGGCCTGCTAAGGACCCTCTCTACCTTCATAAAACAATGTAGGAAATCGAGCATATTAGTTATAAAAAAGACTTTGGGATTTGGTTAAAAGAAAGCACCCAGGAGATTTCAACTAACAGAAGAAAAGTTTGACCCTCAAGTTTACAGGCTGAGCATCCTAAATCCAAAAATCATAAAATGCTCTAAAATCCCACGCTTTTTGAGGACCAACATGTCCTAGGTGGAAAATTCCACACCTGACACCATTGCTTTCTGATGTCCACGTACACAAACTTTAATTCAGACATAAGATATAAAAATATACAGAATTACCTCCAGGCTATGTGTATAAAGCATGTAAGAGAAATAAATGAATTTCATGTTTAGACTTAGGTCCTATCCCTGAGACACTACATTATGTATATGTAAATATTCCAAAATCTGAATAAATCTGAATTTTGGTCCCAAGCATTTCAAATAACAGAGGCTCAACCTGTATGTCCAACACAGGTTGTTTAGCTTTCTTTTAAATGAGAAAATTCCAGAGTTTCAGAGAGCCCGAGGGAGGAATGAAGAAACAAGTGTAAAATTAGCTTTCCTGGAGTCAAATTTATTTCATTTCTTTTTATTTCCCGAACTCTCATCCCCCCCCAAAAAAATCTATAAACTTTCTAGAGTCTGACTTCACAAAGCAGACTGAATTTTCAAAATTGCTGGTTATATTTTTAACAATAAAATAATTCCTAGATCTACAGATTCCATGCAAAAGAAGATTTTTTTTTTTTTTTCCAGATGGAGTCTCACTCTGTCACCCAGGCTGGAGTATGTGGTGCAATCTCGGCTCGCTGCAACCTCCACCTCCCAAGTTCAAGCAATTCTCCTGCTTCAGCTTCCAAAGTAGCTGAGATTACAGGCGCACACCACCATGCCCGACTAATTTTTGTATTTTCAGTAGAGATGGGGTTTCACCCATGTTGGCCAGGCTGGTCTCGAACTCCTAACTTCAAGTGACCTACTCACTTCTGCCTCCCAAAGTGCTGGGACAATAGGCGTGAGCCACTGCACCTGACCCCATGCAAAATTTGCGTTTTACGCTGTGGAGAAGAGGTTGTATACGAATTGGAAGAAGTTCAACAACACACATTTTTCCAAAGCACTAATGCTTTTCTTTTTTTTTTTTTTTTTTTTTTTTTGAGACGGAGTCTCGCTCTGTCACCCAGGCTGGAGTGCAGTGGCACGATCTCAGCTTACTGCTAGCTCCGCCTCCCGGGTTCACGCCATTCTCCTGCCTCAGCCTCTCCAAGTAGCTGGGACTACAGGCGCCCACCACCACGCCCGGCTAATTTTTTTGTGTGTGTGTATTTTTAGTAGAGACAGGGTTTCACCGTGGTCTCAATCTCCTGACCTCGTGATTCGCCCGCCTCGGCTTCCCAAAGTGCTGGGATTACAAGCGTGAGCCACCGCACCCAGCCTTAATGCTTTTCTTAATTGATAACCAAGAAGTCAACATAAAAAAACTGATTAGTATTACCTCAAACCATAACTTGCTGAAATTCAAAAACAAACCCTGAAGTACAAAAAAATAAAATCATATTCCTCTTTGGCAACCACTTTTTCCTTTGACTTCTGTCAAAGACCAGTATGAATAAGACTGTCCCATAAATAGTGTTATGTGCACAAATTTGTACTTCACTAGCTTTCTGATTTTTAATGTCACTAGTATTTGTTTATGCCCCACACACACAGATTTGCCCAACTAAAAAAACAGACAAGGTAGGTTATGTGTCAACCTCTCTAATTTCTAACCTAAGAGCTATACATAAAACCATTTCGTATCATGAAGCACTCATGCAGACTCACATCTTAGTTAAAACTTTTCTTGAAATCCTTTGCCTTTAGAAGCCTTCTCAGGCTCCAAAATTTTACTTAGAAGAGAAAAAATTCACTCTATAGTAGAATTTATCAGGTACTTAAAACATAGAGCTGACTACAAAGGGCTGCAAAATAATAACACGCTTTGGTCAGTAGAAAGATATTTATAAGCATGCATGTATGGTACGCATGAATCTATAAGTACACAAAATATGATACCAATTCTTATATAGTGAAATGGCTTTTTATAGATTTAAAGAAGCTCCATAACTAGTGGGGGGAAAGAATCAATGTCAAAATTGTCACCTTAAGACACTGTACTTCTTCCAACAATGCTACCATTGTTCAAAGTATTTCTAGAACTCATCATCTGTAAATACTTCTAGGGCCAACTTGTAAACTATATGTGAAAAATCAGTTTTGCCTTTTTTCTAAATCAAAAATAGGCTGGGGGTGGTGGCCCATGCCTGTAATTCCACCACTGTGGAAGGTGAAGGTGGAAGGGTCACTTGAGTCCAGGAGTTGGAGACTAGCCTGAACAATACCTGAGGAAGCTGAGGTAGGGGGATTGCTTGAGTCCAAGAGTTCAAGGCTGCAGTGAGTTATTATTGCATCACTGCACTCTAGTCAGGGTGACAGAGGGAAACTCTGCTTCTAAAAAATAAAAAATCAAAAAATCAAAAGTAGAATTATCTTGTTTTAACACCCACCGAGTAAGTTAACACCAAAAGACTTTTGAAGATTCAGGAAAGCAAAGCTTATGTCATAGAAGATTTGCTAGCATCAAAGATGCCTAGAAGAACCAGATGCGGGCTGTCTGAAATCAAGTAAAATGAAGACCTCCAAAAGCATTTTAAGCTATGACACCATCACTGCATCATCTTCTAGGGTGACTATTTTATAAATAATAATACTTATCTGTAACTGCTTATCTGTGGTTTTCAAATTTCCTTAGTGTATTCATTAGTATAGTAATTATTTCAATGCTTCACTCAAATCGATTAATCCTGTCAAACATTTTAATATTTAAGTTCCTCAAATGTTATAAAATTTCATTTCACTTAAAAAGTATTTAAAATCAGTACAGTGGCTGGGTGCAGTGGCTCATGCCTATAATCCCAGCACTTTGGGAGGCCAAGGCAGGAGGACTGCTTGAGCCCAGGAGTTTGAGACCAGCCTGGGCAGCATAGTGAGACCTCGTCTCTACAGGAAAAAAAAAATTAGCCAGGCATGATGGCTCATGCCTGTAGTCCCAGCTACTCAGGAGGCTGAGGCAGTAGGATTGCTGGAGCCCAGGAGGTCAAGGGTGCAGTGAGCCATGATCATGCCACTACACTCCAGTCTGGGTGACAGAGGGAGACCCTGTCTCAAAAAAAATAAAAATAAAATGAAAACATAACTAGACTTTCTTCCAAATTCTAAGCATACCATTTCTTTATTTTCCTGTGTCTTGAAAATCGCATATAATTATAAAATGGTACTGTAAAACTTGTCATAGCAGTGAATTCTATGGTATGCAAATTATATCTCAATAAAACTGTTTTTAAAAACTTAAGTCATTGAAACCCAAAGAACCCAGTTAAGCATCATTAACAAGCCTGAACTATTAAAAATGAAGGAAAAAGTTATTCAAAGATTAATCAAAAGCCCAGATCACGCCAAAACAGACCAATCAAGTAATATCTCTTTCAATCACTGAAAGAGCTCACATACCTCTCACACATATGTTAGCACAGGTACGAAGGACCCCAAAACAGGAATACTCTGAACTGAAGAGACTTGTAAATTCCACCAGAGGATAAATATTAAAGAAAACATACAGATATACACATTCATGCTGAATATCATATATAATATTTCACTTCCAACTCAACATGAGATGTATGATCTTTTGAATAGTGGGAACACACTTTACACTCTCACCAGCAGTCACACCGCCTTATTATGCAAAAGCACAAAATCTGTAAAATAGCCTGACTATAGAGATACATTTTGCTTTAAACAAAGTTAACCATCCTGTCCAGATCATGCTGTATCCAGTCTCAGTTTTTTTGACAGCACAATGTTCCCCTTATATATATATCATGCACACTATAAAACACAAAAATAGGTGAACAAGATAAATCAAATTTCTAATACATTTTCCCCCACACTGTAAAGGATGATTTCTGCATACCCCTCGGAGTGTTTACATCTATCCTGGAAACCACTGTTCCAACTGAGCTAAGCACAAGCAGTTCAGAAAAGTTCAGCAGCAGATGCCATAAAGAACTCTCAATGGTTATAATAACTAAGATTTGATAACTATTGATAAAGAATCAGTTCATGTTCACAAGGACAATCATATGTGAGATATTCATCCATTCATTCATTCAATAAATATTTGTTGAGTGTTGCTACAGGTAATGGAAATGCAGAATTAGTAAGACAAAGGACCCTGCTCTTATGGGGCTTTATGGTGGTGGGAAGATAAACTACACGTAAACAAAAAAATTAAATACATTTTCAAGCGGTAGTAAGTGCTGTAAAGAAAAAAATCAGGGTAAGAGACCAAAGAAACATACACTGATAGGGACACTGCAGGGAAGGTTGGCAGGAAGGTCTCTTTAAAGGACTGACATTCCAGAGGAGACTCTAGTGAAATGAGGGAGGAAGCCCTGCAAAAGTGTGAAGAAAGAACCTTACGGGCAGAGAAATACCCCATGCAAAGGGCTGAGGTAGGTACCAGCTTAGCAAAGTTCTATGGCCTGTGGAAAATCAGCAAGGCTGGAGTAGAGGGAGCAGTGGCAGGAAACCGCGTCAGAGTTGGGCTGGGTCACAAACTTTACATATCCCTTGCAGTGATGGTAAGGAGTTGGGATTTCACTGCAGGTGTGATAAGAAGTCACTGGAAGGTTGTGAGATAAGAAGTGATCAACCTGTGGATAGTCTTCTAGGAGTAGTGGGAGGAGAGAGGCAAGTGTAGAAGCACTAGGCCACTTAGAAGATACAATGGTATTCCGGGCAGGGTACAGTGGCTCACGCCTGTAATCCCAGCACTGTGGGAGGCCCAGGCAGGCGGATCACTTAAGGTCAGGAGTTCAAGACCAGCCTGGCCAACATGTCAAAACTCCATCTCTACAAAAAACTAGCTGGCCGTGGTGGCATGCAGCTGTAGGCCCCGTTAGTCAGGAGGCTAAGGTGGGAGGATCACCTGAGCCCAGGGAGGTCGAGGCTGCAGTGAGCCATGATCATGCCATTGCACTCCAGCCTGAGTGATGGGAGTAAGACCCTGTCTCAAAAAAAAAAAAAAGTATAATGACGCTCATTTTAACTAGTCCTTTGATTTTCCACGTAACTTTCTAATTACATTTTAATCCATGTTCTACAATTCCTGTGCAATTTCTCCATTCTCTCCAACACCTCCCCTCACTACTTTCATTTCAGACACATTTTCAAATTTAAAATTTGCAGCTGGGCGCTGTGGCTCACGCCTGTAATCCCACCACTTTAGGAGGCTGAGATGGGTCAATCTCTTGAGGTCAGGAGTTCAAGACCAGCCTGGCCAACATGGTGAAACCCTGTCTGTACTAAAACTACAAAAATTAGCTGGACGTGGTGGTGCATGTCTGTAATCCCAGCTACTCGGGAGGGTGAGGCAGGAGAATTGCTTGAACCTGGGAGACGGAGGTTGCAGTGAGCCAAGATTGAGCCACTGCACTCCAGCCTGAGCAACAGAGGGAGACTCTGTCTCAAAAAAAAAAAAAAAAAAAAAAAATTAAAATTTGGAGTTTATTAAGCTCTGCGGGTTTAAGTAATAAAATTCTCACATTACATGCTTGTACTATGACTGCTCGGAAACTTACATGTCGCCTGAACTTATGGATATAAGGATAAAAGTCAGACTGGAGCCTAAGGAAACCAGGGTGGCAGGCTGCTCCCTGGACCACCAACTTCTGTCCTGCTGCCTAATATCAAGTGGATGTTTGTTCAGTGTCTTTCCTTTCTACTTTCTCTTCCCATAACAAATTATTCTTGATGTTGAAGTGTTTTAAAAGGAAGGAAAGATCGAAAGGTAAAAAAATGACACTAATTGGGAAGCTGCTAGAATTAACCAATGTGAAGTTAAAGGTACAGCTTTAACTTTCTGGTCCATAAAATAATACCACAAATGGATGTTGGGCACCACACAATGCAAAGAATTATTAAGAATCTTCAAAACCTAACTTTAACCCTTATTTTAGGATGCAAAAGAGACACGGAAAACAGATACAGAGATTAAATACACATACTCCCTCTTGATTTCTAGAGCAGTTTATTCCACCTGTATATAAAGTCAATCTCAGATCAAGATATTTCTCTATAAGGTATTTAACAAAAGAAACTTTCTCTACCAGGTATTTAATAACTAGTTTCTAAGTCTTTTTTTCTTACAATATATATCTTTTTTTTCCACCACTTCCACTTATCCATATACAAAACATGTTATGTGTAAGGTAGTAGCATGAGGTATCCCCCAAGAAAATTTGAAATGAGTGAAATGAGACTGCCATCTGCATTAGATCCATAAAAAACCAAACAGAGGCAAAGTCACCTTAACAACTAGCTCCCAGGACAGTTGCCTAATATCTGCTTGAGAATATTAACATATCTAAAGAAAGAGAAATTTGTCTATCACAAGGGCAATGGTAGCAGAAAAAAAGCAAGAGGGGTAAACACCGTCAATACTTTTACAAGCACAGCCCAGGAAAGGAGTCCAAAGTGTGCACCGTGAACAACACAGGCCACTGGAAAGAATTTCTCTATAGGAGGAGAAGACCCTCAGGCCCCCATCCCACCCTTAATATTCTCTGCTGAAATTCCAACCCCATAAAGAGATGAACAACATTTGGATTATAATCTGACTCCCCATTTAAGTTTGCCTGCCAAGGAGAAGACGTACTAATCATTTCAATATGAGTACATGAGTATTCCACCTCATATGGTATACAGATATATACATGTTCACATGGTCGTGCGTCTGTGTGTGTGTGTGTGTGTGTGTGTGATCTCCATTCCTTAGCTGGTGAACAAACTGAATGCATCCATGAAAACGTGATCTTTTTCAATGGTATGTTAACAAAATTAGGTTCCTAAGGCTTCATATGCCAGAGGAAGACCATGGACTACGGTTAATTCTTTTAAGATAATGAATATCCCTTTACCAGTGAATTTTGTGCTCTCTCTCAGAGTGACAGCTTCTACTTCATCTGTAATACCTATGGCACCTAATAGAGTATCACATACATCATAGAAATTCAAATGCTTGTTAAATTGTCGTATTCTAAAATAAAAAAAAGGTTGTTATACTTTGGCAAATGAAGGCAATTAGAAGTCCCATGCCTATGCCAAATGTACAGCTTGAACATCAAAATCTAACAATTTTTAAAAGCATCTTTTTTTGTTTTTTGAGGCGGAGTCTCGCTCTGTTGCCCAGGCTGGAGTGCACTGGCGCAATCTCGGCTCACTGCAACCTCCACCTCCCGGGTTCACGCCATTCTCCTGCCTCAGCCTCCCAAGTAGCTGGGACTACAGGCGCCCACCACCACACACGGCTGATTTTTTGTATTTTTTTTTTTTAAGTAGAGATGAGATTTCACCATGTTAGCCAGGATGGTCTTGATCTCCTGACCCCATGATCCTCCCGCCTCGGCCTCCCAAAGTGCTGGGATTACAGGCTTGAGCCACCGTACCCGGCCACATCTTTTTTATTTTTACCAAATCAGTACACAGTTGTCTAATGTTGTTCATGGAAATCTGCAGCAAGTTATTCTATATATAGTAAGTAAACATTTACTTGTTGGCTGCTAACAGATTTACTACCTTAGCATATCTGTACTTCAGGAATACAATTTGACAGTCATACTAGTAAAACAGTAAGTAAGACACTCAACATTCATCCATGCCATCCATAAATATGTTAAAAACCACAAAAAACAATGTATCAAGTATTACCTATTGCAAAATGAAAGTACATTAATGGTAAACACTGCCCTTCCCCTCCAAAAAAATTCCAGTCAACTCTACTATTCTACCTTCTATTCTACCTTCTACCCTCCCCCATAAGGAAGCAGCAAACTACCAGTTTCTCATCTGTATTTCTTCACACACACTCTCTCTCTCGCACACACATACACACACTAATTCCAGCATATGTAATTATCACTGTCCTTTGTACACAAATATGTAATGTCAGCGACTGGCTGCTGTTTATGGACAAAAGGGAAGCTTCAAAGACCAATGCAGAGATATAAATTCTTGAAGTAAAAATATTTCTTCTTATTTTTTTAGAGACAGGATCTCACTATCTTGCCCAGGCTGGACTTGAACTTCTAGACTCAAAATGATTCTCCTGCCTCAGCCTCCCAAATAGTTGGGACTACAGGCATGCACCACTGCACCCAGACCTTCATGTAAATATATTTCTTACAAGGGACATTTATTGGGTGAAAAATATGGCTCCAGACCTGGTAGAATTTCTGGGTTTAAAAAACATTTCTCTGTTTTTTAGTATCCTTTAGCGTTAATGCACATTAAGGCAAATAAATGTTTTAGTCT
This sequence comes from Symphalangus syndactylus, assembly GCF_028878055.3. NCBI lineage: Eukaryota > Metazoa > Chordata > Mammalia > Primates > Hylobatidae > Symphalangus > Symphalangus syndactylus. The sequence goes on along the minus strand of NC_072431.2, from coordinate 122,893,336 downwards.
ATCAAAAGCCAATTCAGCCAAGTATGTTTTCTTTTAAATCACCATTTTGAATCAGAGAAAGATCTGAACTATCACATTGTACTTCCAGAAGCCTACCTGTTAGCATTCATGTTGATAGAATGAACTTCTCTAATCCTAGATGGTGAAATGTGTATTACAGGGAGATTAGATACCATAGGGCAGAGAATCGAGTGGTCTTTCTTTGAGCAAATGTATTGTTTCAGTTACTTACATTCTTTATGTCCTCCAACCACATAAGATACCAAATAATAGCATATATGATTTTGTCAGTCCATACATATAAAACATACATCTAAACACATGTCAAAATACGTCATAAAAAATAGAAAAGTAACATTAATGTTTTATTCAGTATGAATAAAATGAGTCAATTGGGATAAATGTATATGTAACCAAAATTCATGTCTGGTAAACATAAAATTTTTACCATAACAATTTGTAGAAGTGATTTCAGGCCAGGCACAGTGGCTCACGCATGTAATCGCAGCACTTTGGGAGGCTGAGGCGGGCAGATCACCAGAGGTCAGGAGTTCGAGATCAGCCTGTCCAACGTGGTGAAACCCCCTCTCTACTAAACATACAAAACAAAATTAGCCGGGTGGGTTGGCAGGCACCTGTAATCCCAGCTACTTGGGAGGCTGAGGCAGGAGAATCACTTGAAATCGGCAGGCAGAGGTTGCAGTGAGCCGAGATTGTGCCACTGCACAGCAGCCTAGGCAACAGAGTGAGACTCTGTCTCAAATAAAAAAAAAAAAAAAAGAAGAAGAAGTGATTTTAAATCCTCTACAGAATTTTCACAGAATTGTTTCCCCTAGGGAAAAAAAAAATTATCCTTAAAATGCATCACACCATTTTAAATTGGATAATTACTCTTTATATACGTAAACACTTACGATGAAAAAATGCACGCTCGCTTTGTATAAATTTGAACAGTTAGGTATCTAATTAATAGTTGATGCTGACTAAATAATGAAACTTTTGTCTAAAATAACTGGCAAAAGGCCAGAAACAGACAATGCAGTGAAGAATGGTCCATCATAATATCAGAAAAGCAATTACTTAGATGAAAATAAATATCAGCCTTTATTAGCATGAATAAAGAGAAAATTAAAACTGTAAGGGAACGAATATTTCTTTTCATTCAACAATGATGCAATATAGCTGCCTCCAAATTAAGTTACCTTTCATTTGCTCTCAAGTTTCTCTAATTCAACGATGAGGTATTTTAATTACAAAATTTGCCAGGTAAACTGTAAAGCAAGCTCATGTTTCCAAATATGCCATGCCAGATTTGAACATGGTTATTTATTTAAAACTTCACTGGACCAGTTATTTTGGGTTTGGAGATCATACAATAATTTTTAGTTTTATCTCTGTTGGTGTTTTTCTAGTCATGACGGGATGTCTAGGAAGACAAATTTTCTCAATAATGGTTTTCTTCCCCCTTTCCTTTTGAGGTATTTATAAAACCAAAAACAATTATTTCTGGGTACTTAATTCCACCCTCCAGGGCATGAAGTGTGTCTCTTATCATACGGAACACCTAGAATGCTTTTAAACTCAATGATAATTAAGAAACATCAAAGTAAAACCAGGGTGTTTCACAGGGAACTAGGAGCTATCATCTTTTGGCTACCGAATGACATATCTCTTGTCCCCTGGAGTACTACCAAGACTTTTTTACCTAAACAATAGAATGTACTTTTTTAATGCAGCCTTTACTCTTCTGAGGATCAGACATATCCGAACTTTAAAAGTAAACTGCTAAAGGCAACAAAAGCAAGAATAGACAAATGGAATCGAATCAAACTTAGAAACTTCTGGCCGGGCGCGGAGGCTCACGCCTGTAATCCCAGAACTTTGGGAGGCTGAGGCGGGTGGATCATGAGGTCAGGAGATCAAGACCATCTTGGCTAACACGGTGAAACCCCGTCTCTATGAAAAACACAAAAAAATCAGCCGGGCGCAGTGGCGGGCGCCTGAAGTCCCAGCTACTCGGGAGGCTGACGCAGGAGAACGGCGTGAACCCAGGAGGCAGAATTTGCAGTGAGCTGAGATCACGCCACCGCACTCCAGCCTGGGCGACAGAGGGAGACTCTGTCTCAAAAAAAAAAAAAAAAGAAAGAAAAAGAAACTTCTGTGCTGCAAAAGCAAAGGAAACAATCAGCAGAGTGAAGAGATACACTATAGAATGTGAGAAAATATTTGTAAATCATATTTCTGATAAAGGGTATCCAGAACATATAGACAACTCTTAAAATTCAACAACAACAAAAAAAGCCTGATTTAAAAATAGGTGAAGGACTTGAACAGATATGTCCACAAAGAGGACATATACAAATGCCCAAAAAGCACGTGAAAATATGCTTAACGTCAGGAATCAAGGAAACGCAAATCAAAACCACACTGAGATATCACCTCACACCTGTTAGAATGGTTACCATCAAAAAAAAACAGAAAATAATAAGTTATGAGGTTGTAGAGAAATTGGAACCCTTGTGCACTGTTGGCAGGAATCTAAACAATGCTGCCCTTATGGAAAACAGTATGGAGGTTCCTCAAAAAATTAAGAACTACTGTATGACCCAGCTATCCCACTTCTACATATATGTCCAAAGATTGAAAGCAGTATCTTTTAGAGATATTTGCATATTTATATTCACAACAGCATAATTCACAAGCACAAGAGGTGAAAAGCAAACTAAATGTCTATCTACAGATGAATGGATAAAGAAAATGTGGTATATACATATGATGAAATATTATTCAGCCTTAAAAATGAAGACAATTCTGTTGTGTGCTACAACATAAATGAACCTTAAGAACATTAAGTTTCTAGCTACGTGAAATAAGCCAGAACAAAAAGACAAATATGTACTGCATGATTCCACTTCTATGAGGCATCTAAAGTAGGCAAACTCTTAGAAATAGAAGCTAGAATAGTGGTTTCCCAGGGCTGGGAGGAAAAGGTAAACGGGAGTTGTTACTCAAAGGTTAAAAAATTTCAGCTTTGCAAAATGAAAATGTTCTAGAGATCTGCTGTACATTAAGTTACAGAAAACACTACTAAACTGTACACTTAAAAATGGTTAACATGGGCCAGGCACGGTGGCTCACGCCTGTAATCCCAGCACTTTGGGAGGCCAAGGTGGGCGGACTGCCTGAGGTCATGAGTCGGAGAACAGTCTGGCCAACATGGTAAAACCCCATCTCTACTAAAAATACAAAAAAATTAGCCAGTCATGGTGCCGTGTGCCTGTAATTCCAGCTATTCGGGAGACTCAGGCAGGGAAACTGCTTGAACCAGGGAGGTGGAGGCTGCAGTGAGCCGAGATCACACCACTGCACACCAGCATGGACGACAGAGTGAGACTCCGTCTCAAAAAAAAAAAAAAAAAGATTAACAAGGTATATTTTATGTTGTTTTCTACCACAATCAAAATTGCTTTTCAAAAAGTCAACTTCTAAGGAACTAAGAATAGCTAAAACAATCTTGAAAAAGAAGAACAGAACGAAGTTGTAGGACTCACACTTCTCAATTGCAAAACTTAATACAAAGCTACAGTAGTCAAGATAGTGTGGTACTGGCACAAGGACAGACAGAAAGATCAATGGAATAGAACAGAAATTTCAGAAATAAACCCTTATATATCATGGTCAATTAACTTTTGACAAGGGTGCCCAGACACTTCAATGGAGAAAAACTGTCTTTTCAACAAATAGTGCTGGGAACAACAGACATCCACATTCAAAAGAATAAAGTTGTACCCCTACCTCATACTATTTACAGAAGTTAATCCAAATGGATCAAAGATCTATCAATCCACCCTGTGGGAGCTCAAACTGTAAGATACTTACAAAAAAAACACAGAGGTAAATCTTCATGATCTTGGGTTAGACAATAGTTTCTTAAATAGCATACCAAGGACAGAAACAACAACAACAACAAAAATTGATAAATTAGACTTCATCAAAAATTTCTGGGCTTGAAAAGGCACCATCAAAAAGTCAAAAGACAGCTGAGGTTGGGCGTGGTGGCTCATGCCAGTAATCCCAGCACTTTAGGAGGCCAAGACCCGCAGATCACCTGAGGACAAGAGTTTAAAGAGACCAGCCTGGCCAACATAGAGAAACCCCATCTCCACTAAAAATACAAAAATTAGCCGGACATGGTGGCAAATGCCTGTAATCCCAGCTACTGGGGACGCTGAGGCAGGACAATGGCTTAAACCCAAGAGGTGGAGGTTGCAGTGAGCTGAGATCACGCCACTGCACTCCAGCCTGGGCAACAGAGCAAGACTCTTGTCTCAAAAAAAAAAAAAAAGACAGCTGGGCACGGTCACAGTGGTTTATACCTGTAATCCCAGAATTTTTGGGGGGGTCAAGGAAACAGGATCTCTTGAGGCCAGGAGTTTGAAACCAGCCTGGGCAACATGGTAATACCCTATCTCTACAAAAAAAAAAAAAAATATATATATATATATATATATATATATATATATAAATTAACCAGGCATCGTGGCTTGCACCTGTAGTCCCAATTACTACGGAGGCTGAAGCAGGAGGATTTCTTGAGCCCAGGAGTTCAAGGCTGCAGTGAGCCATAATCACACCACTGCACTCCAACCTGCACGACAGAACTAGAAAGACCCTGTCTCTTTAAAAATAAATACATAAAGACAACCACAGAATAGGAGAAAGTATTTGCAAACCTTGTGCCTAGCAGAGGGCTTGTACTCAGAATATATAAACAGCACTTAGAACTCCATAGTAAAAAGACAAACAACCCAACTGAAAAATGGCCAATGGAGACATGTCTCTCTTTTCCAGAAAAGATACACAAATGGCCAATAAGTGCATAAGATGCTCAACATCACTAGCCATCAGGCAAATGTAAATCAAAACCACACTGAGATATCACTTCATAGTCACTAGGATGATTCAAATAAAAAGATAGTATTTCACACCCACTAAGATCTGTAAAAATAAAAAGACAACAACAAGGGCCAGGCGTGGTGGCTCACGCCTGAAATCCCAACACTTTGGGAGGCCAAGGCGGGAGGATCATGAGGTCAGGAGATCGAGACCATCCTGGCTAACACAGTGAAACGCCGTCTCTACTAAAAATACAAAAAATTAGCCAGCATGGTGGCAGGCGCCTGTAGTCCCAGCTACTCGGGAGGCTGAGGCAGGAGAATGGCGTGAACCCGGGAGGTGGAGCTTGCAGTAAGCCAAGATTGCGCCACTGCACTCCAGCCTGGGCGACAGAGCAAGACTTCATCTCAAAAGACAAAAATAAATAAATAAATAAATAAATAACAAGTGTTGAGGAGGGTGTAGAGAGACTGGGAAGAATTATACACTATTGGTTGCAAAGTAAAATGCTGCGGTTGCGTCGGAAAACAATTTGGAAGTTCCTCAAAAAGTTGTAAGTAGATAGGACATACTACCCAACAATTCTACTCTTGAGCATATACCCAAGAGAAATGAAAACATTATGTCCACAAAAACTTGTAAATGAATGTTCAGGGCCACATTACTCAAAAAGTATAAACAACCGAAACGTGCTTTCATTGAATAGATATGTAAGAGGTAGTATATCCATAAAATGGAATATTATGTATATTTTAAGTGGGTGAGTTATATCTCAATAAAGCTAATAATAGCAAACTGCTATGATTATATAGTGTTATAAAATATGAAATGTACCATTTGGAAAGGCATTTAGAAATTACCAAACTCACTTGACTTACAAATGAGAGAACAGAGGCTATCAAAAGTAGATGGAACAGAACAGGGCCTCTACAGATACCCAGTCCCAGCACTGTTCTGAGTCTCTAACAGGCAACAGTACAACTGCCTTCCAAGAAATAGCCAGTCACCTGCGTAGAGATACTGACTGGATAAAGAATAAGTGCAGGATACCTGCAAGAGCAGCTACTGCCACGTATTCCTCTTTAATTACCACACAGCACTAACCTATTTTGTTCTAATTTGGGGGTTTTCATTGCCAGGGGAAGAGTTAAAATTATGGCCTTCATCTTCACAAGTCCCTCTTTTCTCTTCTACTACTCCCAACACAAACCATAATAAATGCAAATGGAACTATTAGAAAAAGGAATGTTAAGACACTCATGCTTTTTCTGTGGGAAGGTCACCAGCCTTAGATGACCACGGCAGACTCATCTATATATATCTATATAGAGAGAGAATTTTTCTTTTTTTTTTTTTTTGAGACAAAGTCTTGCTCTGTCGCTCAGGCTAGAGTGCAGTGGCGAGATCTTGGCTCACTGCAACCTCTGCCTCCCAGGTTCAAGTGATTCTCTTGCCTCAGCCTCCCGAGTAGCTGAGATTATAGGTGCCCGCCACCACGCCCAGCTAATTTTTGTATTTTTAGTAGACACAGGGTTTCACCATATTGGCCAGGCTGGTCTTGAACTCCTGACCTTGTGATCCACCCACCTGAGCCTCCCAAAGTGCTGGGATTACAGGCGTGAGCCACCATGCCCTGCCCCATCTCAATATATTCTACACAGTACTTCCGCCCACTGGCCAAAAGGCTGGGGCATAGCCCTAGGATAGGAGAGCTGGGCATTTAGCATTCCACCTGAGGGAAAGACTATGAAAAATAGCTCATCTCTCTTCCCTAAAACAAGGATAACTTAGCCCATACTTTCACAAGACACCACGAAAAGCTTAATAGAGGTGGCTGGGCACAGTGGCTCACTGTGGGATCACGCTGTAATCCCAGCAATTTGGGAGGCCGAGGCCGGTGGATCACCTGAGGTCAGGAGTTTGAGACCAGCCTGGCCAACATGGTGAAACCTTGTCCCTACTAAAAATACAAAAATTAGCCAAGCGCAGTGGCGCACGCATGTAATCCCAGCTACTCGGGAGGCTGAGGCAGGAGAATCTCTTGAATCCAGGAGATGGAGGTTGCAGTGAGCCAAAATCACGCCACTGCACTCTAGTTTGGGCAACAGAGCAAGATTCTGTTAAAAAAAAAAAAAAAAAAAAAACCTTAACAGAGAAAGTACAAGTGTTAAAAAGCCTTGCCTAAAAGAGGTAAGGTCAAGAAAAATTAAAAATAACTTTATAGGGATTTGGCAATAAGTCATTAACATATTTGAAAAGTTATTGGAGAACCCCAAAAGAGTTTGGAAAACTGACAAAATCTGTTGAAATCAGGAGACAAAAATATTTTATTTACCCTCAGTAAAAAAGGTTCTCCTAGTTTAAAAAAGTAAAAAGACAAACTTTTGGGTAAAGAGGGACAAATGTATTATAATGTACCATTTTCTATTTGAGTGCTTTCAGAATTCTTAAAAAGGTAATTCTCTTCATCTCTAAGATTTTAAAATAATATTTTCCAATACAAAATTTACAAATACGTATTTTATTTATGATTTGAAAATGACCACATTATCATCCTTTTTCTCCTCTGCATCTAGCCAATTAAGCAAATATATTTCTAAAGAACCAGGCTATGCTAGAGGAAAATCAAAGGGGGAAAAGAGCAAAGGAAAATTAATAGGCTACATTATTTTTACACAGATTTTAAAACATATATATGACATCTATGAAATATCTTTTAATTATTCTCTAGATATGGAAGAAGATAAACTGCTAATAGATCCATTCATATACATGATTTAGTCAGTACTAAAAGTTATGTTAGTCACCAGAAATATTGCTTTTGTCCTCTGAAAGATTTGAAAAAAGAAAGTAAGACTTTTCATTGCTGTCAAATGTATTCAATTTTCCCCTCAAATGAAGTTTAGATGAAAACAATGTGACTGACAAGCCCCGCACAGGCAAATCTTGGCAACCCTCAACTCTGTCTATCTCCTTGGCCTGTTAAGCAAAATTCCTTCACAAACTGTTGGTCTTTGCAATAACTCCTACAAAGCTCATTACTGCCAGCGTCGGCCTATCCCCCATGTTGTGCATTTATCCCTGGGATGCATATCAACATGTGGCACATGTCCTTGACATGCACAGAAGAGCTGCACCCCAGGACAGCAGCATGCACGACAATAGTCTCGACGCTTACTTCTTTATGGTTGCTGGGATGTAACCGAGAAATCTAATAACTGTGACAGTGGGGCCTTTCGGTTTTTCCTTGCCTTTCCAGACAGTGAAGCTGCACAGACACTAATGAAAGGTTAAATGAATAGGAATAGTTGACAAGAGGTACAATAAAGAAGGAGCTTGGTAATCCACAGACACTGAGCAGAGATCCTTGGCTCAAGCAGAGAAAGGACAGCACATCGTCGAGTCACAATATTTAAAACAGCTTGCTATACACAGAGGCTTTTGTGTCTGGGTATACGTCTGGCTTTGGACTAAAAAAAAAAAAAAAAGATACTGAAAAGGAATTTCAGCATGGGGCACTTTGGCAAATGTAAGGTCATTATAAGAGAAAAATGTTTTGTGTAGGTTGTTACATCTTTGTAATAAACACAAAAAAGCAGGGACTATGAACTCATGAACCGTAAGTTCCAAGACAATACTGTACATTTTGACAACTATTAAATACTGTATCTAGAAGGCTGGCTTGATGCTATTCCCACTGGTAAGATACATACACAGTGAGTCATTTAGGAGTTTCACATTCTGCCTTCCTTATGGAAGAATTCCTGATACTCATCTTATTAGAGTTTTATAGTCAAGTTCTAGTCTTTAGTGAACGTAATTTGTTACAAATACAACCAAAACTCTCAAAGCCACCTTCTACTCATTGAAAAACTTCGCAGCAGTTACTAGCAATTTGTGAAGTACCAGGCAAACTTTTTGTAACTGCAAGTGATTGCAATTGTGAAATGGCCTCAACTAGAATTCTTAATTATCGAACCTATTATTTTTTGGTGCCCTTCTCACTATACCTCAAGGGAAGGTTGTACTCCCTAGGAAGTTTATTTTAAATTATAACAGCAAAACAATTTAAATCACCAAGAAAAAAATACTCTAGAATGTCAAAGAGAAAATAGAGCAAAAAGAACAAAACTGATGTTGTTATGTACGGATATTTTTAAAGGAAAAAAGTTATGATGATAGCAAAAACTTAAAGAATGATATATCTGTAATATTCTTATGCATACTGAGTTAGAATATAGGTTCTTATGCATTGAGTTAGAATATGGGTTCATAACAAATGGTAAAAGCATACTGAGAATATATTTCAAAACAAGGGAGGCTCTTTGAACAGCCAAATTAAATTATAGCTGAACTCTTGAGTGTACATGAGGGTTCTAATAAGCAACAAATAAAGACTTTTATTGGCTAGTAACATAATGAGAGCTACTGTGCAAAAGATTTTAAGAAGGACAAATCTGGGTAGTTTATCTCACTGGATTATATTATTTACTTATATGATAAATATGTTTGTCTAAAGTAATGCTCCTAAAAACTAGTATATAAATATTAAAGTGCAATTATGATCAATGACTCTTTAACATAAACGTATCACAAATGTTAATGGAAAGTGGTAAATATGAAAGTAAATGACAATTATTGAATGTAATATCATTTAAATCCTATTTCTTTAACTTATCTTTTGATCCATAATGTCAGGTTTATAAATAGTTTAACATTTATGCTTATAACAGGAAGCATTTATTTTAAAGAAAATTTCTGTCTGGAATACAGCAGTGGTATGTAGAACTACTCCAAAACCATCATTTACAAAAAAGGGGTTGTCCTTCATAAACTAAAAGGAGTTAACCCACTTCTGGGTAATTTCGTAGGAAGCTACTCTTAATAGAACTCTGAAGGCTGGCCTCCTAAAACGAGAGTAACTCCCTCAATTGACAAAAACTACAAAGAGTAGTTAGTCAAACCAAAACATTTAAAATATAGTATCTGGTTGCATTTTGCCGGATCTTCAAATCACCTGAAAGGCAAAAGCCTAGAAAGCTTAGCTGACGCCTTGACTGTTCTTGTAGAAAGTTCTTTTGCTTCTGTCACTTTAAAAAAAAAAAAACCATAATAGCACCTCCCAGCCTAAACACTGAGCCAGTATTCATTACCTACTCTTTTTGTGCAACATTCTGATAGCCAGAGTGTTTTTTAAACCTTAAGTATATCTAATAAAATCATGAGGCTCCCTCTAGCTCTTCAGAGGGGAGTTTACTAACCAATGATACTATATAATTCCCATCCAACAGGAAAGATTTGAGGAGGCTACCTCCTCTTCCACAAGAAATGTTTTCCACTCTGTTTCTTGTAAGGATGTAGATGGTAAATGAGACCATCTGCTGAGTAAATCAGAAAGCGTTGCTCCTTATATATTTATCAAGTTAAGAATCTATAAACTGCTTCCAACCTAAGCTTTATGTACAGAATTCTATAGTGAAACTTTAATCTGTTTAAACCATAGGACATAAATTTACCCATCCTGTCTAAAATTAATTTTAACGTCAAAAAACAAATAACAACATGTATGAACATCCACAGAAATTCAAACTTGTGGTCTGGTCTCAGTTTTAAAAATCTACATTTAAATGCAGAATCTCAAAAATTCAGGAAAAAAACACTTCATGAACTGTATCTGTGGGGTTTATATAAAACAAAGATGCTAATAGTATAGAAAACATTTTCACGTACCACAGTATTTATACACAAAACTAGTATAATGACTTTTTTATTGTTTAATCTTACCTGCAATTTAGTATTGGATATTTGGGGATCGTAGGTTGTTTAGAAGACCATAAATAATATAGTTGAAGTATGCCATCTTACAATAACCATAAAAGCCACATTGTCAACTGGCAAATCATCTCCAACAAATGAATGTGAACAGTACTAAACTGAACTCCTCATATTCACTAAGGCCATCTTTCAAATACTTAAGGAATATTTAAAATCGTGCTGAACCCTTAACTCTAAAATTAAAAGTAAAGGAAACCACTAACTTCAAGTCATCATCTATTTTGGACTCCCTTAATATAAGAAATATTCCCAGGAACAACAACAAAAAGAATAGCTCCCTCTACCCCCCACCCCCACCCCTTTTTGAGCCAGTGTCCAATTTCTTCTTTTCTGAACAGCTGTATTATCCAACTTAAGTTGCTCTGCTAATTTCAGTCCCACAAGGACTAACTTGGAAGGCAAAAAAATACAAGAAAAGATCAATTTGCTGGGAAAGATCAAATGAGAAAACTGTGGGGACAGCACCAGGTCAGCGTGTGGAGAACTAAGCAGACCTGTTCTTCATTAACTGCGGCTCTCTGGGGATGTCACACACTACCTGTCCGTGGGCTTTATTGAACCGCCTAACCCGCCTCTCTGTTCCATTCTTCTGGGCCCAAGTGAATCATATCCTGCTGCTGACAAGTTAGCAGGGGACTGCGGCTGCAACATGAAAGTACTTTTCTTTCTTGTCTAAATCAGGCAGATTTTTGAAAAGACGACACAGCATTGACTCGTGACATGGCAAGATGAAACGAGAGGTCTGGGCCGGTCTTGGAGCTGTGCAGATAAAAGTAATCAAATGACACTCCTGGAATGCAAATTGGCATTCTTGACTGCAGCAATTGCACAACCATGAAACATCCCTGACAGCAAGCAAGATTAGGACAAAATGTTATGTAAAGCACTGAACTCAAGAACTCTCACTTGAAAATTCAAACTGTAACACTTACATTTTAATACAGCAGTAGTCAGCTCTGCTTTTGTCTGCTTCTTTTTGTAATCACATATCCCTATCTGACAGATATCTTACATCTCAAATAGAAGAAAAAATCAGGTATTAGGAATGTACTGTGGCTATTAACATTTTCCTAATATTAATTGTAAAATATCATGCACAGTTTATTCCTATTCAAAGTCTTACATGCAAACACCACCCAACTTAATATTCTCAAGAGGAAAAAAAGTTTCAGACCTTTCTCAAAAGATACTCAAAACAAAGTTCAGGTTCAAGCTCGTTACTACTTCCCTCAGGTAAAGATACTCCTGTACTTTGGTAAAGTGATTAGCAATCTGGACTTTTAATACAGTGCACTCTGCGAACTAAGAACTTCATTAAGACTGAACAGTTTACATGAAACATCTACAAATATAAAACACAGATACTCTCTAAAGGCTCACAAGGGATTGTGTGTGTGTATGTGAGTCCAAAAAGTAAAAGTTCTGTTAACTTGTACAAGGTCTCACTACTAGGGTACATCTTCAGATCAGACACACTAAGTAACAGTGCCAGAAATAAATTCCTCCCATTTAAAGCATGTATGCGTGTGCACAGTAACATCTGAAACTGCAGAATACAAAGCAGTGGAAGGCAAACAGGCTTAGCCACAGTTCAAAGTCATTAGGATATAGGAATAGATGTGTAGACAAATAGTTAATACAGATCTGTAGACAAATAGTTAATATAGGCTAGGGTAAAGGGAAGAAAAATAATACCTGCCACCGGCTTTTACGGTGTTCTTGTGTAAAATGCCTGTTAGAAGAAAAACTCTCAAGCTCTAAACAGATATATTTAATATTGTTTTGATGTCTCACTTAAGCACGGCTTTCAACAATTGCAAGTGTCCACGAAGTATATAAAAAAATAATAAAACAGGCCACTTTCTGCCACTTTAATCCTGGGTACACAGGATTATTTTATGATGTCTTTTGTACGTCAGTTTTACAACAGCTTGACTCTAGGGTAAATGGGAACCATCATAAATCGCACGCTGCTTTCAAAACCACTTTAATTTCTGTCAGCGTTACTGTAACCACAGTCCTGGGCTCACGCTTTTGTGTGTGTGTGTGTGTGTGTGTATACGCGCCCCTGCATTTGACAGTCGCATCTCCTACACTCCAGTTGTGACTTTGATCACGGAAACAAGAGATGTCACATTAGGGAGCAAAGAAGAGGAAAAAATGCCAACCCGCTATCTCACCTGTATTCTTGTATGTTCCCTCTACATACAGAACACACCATGTCAGATCCCCAAGTGGGGGTAACGATAGCGACGCTGGGTGGAAGCAAACTAAAAAGAAGGGAGTGGTCAAGCCCCATTTCTAACAAATCACTTCCCCGAAAGCGGACAGAGCGGCTCATCACCAGGCGAACTAATTGCACGCTTCCTCGCTGCAGAGAAGTCGCTTCTCGTAGTGGGGCTGTGCTGGAGTCTCGCTTGGCAAAGCCAGCCCATCTCCTCCACCACTTGCACTTGGAACTTTTTTTCAACCTTAAACTCACTTCACAGGAGATTTCACCTAGGGTTTTTCAATATGTATAATTTTTTATTCTGCTCCCTCCCCGGGCCCCAAATCCCACCCTCCAGTCAACGTGCAAGTAAAAACAAATCGGCTCCTATAGAATTGCACTTCGAAAAGAGCCGTCTCTGCAGGGTTGATTTTCCTGCCCTGCGTTCTGCACCTTCTCCGTAAGGCTTGCGGTAACATTTCCTCCCATCTCCATTTACCACGGGAAGGTTCCGAATGTGAAGACGAGGGGAGGGGAAGAGTCAACGTGCCGGGCCCGGGCGGCTACGCCCCAGCGCACCCGGCACCCACGCCCAGCCGCGGGTCCCTCACTCGGCGGCAAGTTGTAAAAGTTCCCGTAGGTCCCAGCCGCCTTCCTCTCTTCCCCAAGCTCCTGCCAGCGCTCCATTCATCCCCCGCTCCCCTCCACCTCGTCCCCCCAGCCCGTCCCCAACGCCCTGGAGCCTCCCCTAGTCAGCCGCTCACCTTCGCGCAGAAGCCGCGAGCGGGGCCGACCTTGAGGAGCCCCCTCACACGTGCACCCTCCCACCTGGAGCTCGCCTCGGAAACTTGGGGCCAAGTTTAGGGGAGGACACTGGGAGCGCAGCGGGGATCAGGTTGGACCGGGGTTCTGGTCCCCGGCCCGCCCTCCTCAGCGCCCCTTGCCCCTCGCGCCGCGGGCCGGAGAGCGGACACGGCCCCCGGGCGGCCCCGGTGGCCCTCGGGCGCGGGGGTCATTTCTGAGGAAGTCTAGAATAAAAAGGGAAGGAGGGTGGAAACTTCTTACCATCTCGGCATGCTGGTTGTCAAGTGCAGCCCCCGCCTCTTGGTCTCCTCTTAGCGGCCGCGCCTGGACCAGCCCCTCGGCCGCCGCTGGCTCCCTCCGTCTCGGCCTTTCTCTCCCTCCCCCTCCGAGTTCCTCCGGGCCGCCGCTCTCGCCGCCTCCGCCTCCCCGCCCGCCCGCGCGCGCCCTCGCCGCGGCCCCTCTGCGCTCAGGTGACTGATTTACACTCGCGCCGGGGTCGCGCTCGCGCCCCGAGTCCCAGCCGGCACAGTTCCCCGGCTCCTCCTCGGGACAAAAAAAAAAAAAAAGGGGGAACGGCCTGTCCCGGGAGGGGGCTGCCCTGCTCGGGGGAGGCGGGGGACCGGCGGGCGAGGTGACCTCGGCGGCCGTGCAAGCCCCACAAGTTTTTCCTCTCTTTGCAGAATTGTCGTGACTACAATGTTGCTTCCCTTTTGCAAAATAAAAGTCGGTTCGTTGTGTTGTTTGTCCTCAGAGGTCCAGGGGCTTGGGGAAGGAGGATATATGTTTCTCCCTCCCCCACGCCCTGTGACTTGTGTGGGGGCTTTTTGTTTGTTGTTTGGGTTTTTCTTGCTCTCTCTTTCTGGGGATGGAAAAAACAACTTTATGGTGATGGAAAAACAACCCTGGCGCCCCCCCGGGAGCTGCGGGCGTGGAGGTGGAGGTGGCCGCTAGCGCCCAGCTGTCACAAAAAAAAAAAAAAAAAAAAAATTGCGGGGCGGGGGTGGGGAGCGGAGCAAGGAGAGGAGGCTGCGAAACGCCGAGGAAAGGGCGCGAACTTTATTCCGACTGCAGCAAACCGCGGCAGCTCTTTCCTTTTCGGGCACTCGGGCGTCTCCGTCCCCTTTGACCAGTTCCTCCTCCCCAGCCCCTGCCCTTGCCCCTTCCTCCGCGTCCCAGCCGCGGCCGACCCGGCTCCCCGCGCCTCTCTCAGCCCAGCTCCTCCGCGCGCCGCTGGGGAGAAGGCGAGTGAGGCGGAGGAAAACCCAGGGGACAGAAACCCGGGACGAGAACGTGCTGGGAGAGAAGGCCAAAAGTTGCGCGCAGCTGGGGGAAAAAAGTTTCTCTGGTGGCGACGCGTTTTGTGCCGGCCCAGACGCCGGCTTGCGGCGAGGGCTTCCTTCCCCTTCCCCTGGTCTGGGCCGCGGGCCTCGGGCTGGAGAGGAAGGAGGCTGTCGCGCCCGCGGGGGAAAGAAGTCACATCTGTGGGTGACACTCAGCCGACCCAAGTCACTCTGCCCTGGAGACTGAGAAACGCCGACTACAGCCTAAGCGCGCACACGCCTGCAGCTGAAGGATATTTCTTAAATGCAGGCGAAACACACTCCCCGGCCGCAAGAATGGGGCGGGGGTGGGGGGGAGCTTCATCATCATCATCTAACTAACGTACACTTTGTGCCAAAAACATCTCCGCGTTGTGCAGATTTATCATAACTAGAGCAAACTTTCTGCTTATCTAACATGGGAGGAAGGCATAGGTTTCAAGCATACTCCCTGAGCACTAAGAAATCAGAGAATCGGCGAAGACTTGGCAGAACAGCAGGTATGGTTACCGGTTCCTACTTAAAAGTGAGAATCATCCCTTTCCTTTCTCTCTTCCTCAAATAGAGGGGGAGAGAGAGAGACTACTTAATTGCATTCAGAGGACAGAATTAAATTCCTTTGAAAAGATGTAGCCTTGGAATTACATAGTTTTATTTTCTTTGCAGAGTCTGGTCTTAGTTTAATATAAATTTTCACAGTAACTGATTTTTAAAAATTTTTCGGGAGCCGCTGATCAGAGTCCCAAGTAGCCACAGCTGTCTTGAAAATGTGATTAGGTGGCCGGGCGCGGTGGCTCACGCCTGTAATCCAACTTTGGGAGGCCGAGGCGGGCGGATCGCCTGAGGTCAGGAGTTCGAGACCAGCCTGACCAACATGGTGAAACCCCCCCATCTCTACTAAAAATACAAAAATTAGCCAACTGTGGTGGCAGGCGCCTGTAATCCCAGCTACTAGGAAGGCTGAGGCAGGAGAATTGCTTGAACCTGGGAGGTGGAGGTTGCAGTGAACCGAGATCGTGCCATTGCACTCCAGCCAGAGCGACAGAGAGAAACTCATCTGAAAAAAAAAAAAAGGAAAGAAAATGGGATTAGGCTTATTTTTCACGTGGATCCAGCTTTTTAACACGCACTTGCAGTTCCGTATACTGATTGGGTCCAAATTCCTGACCGTTTCCTGGCCCTTTCAAAGAAGATTTCTGCATTCGTGGATTCTGTGCATCATTTTGTTGTGGGAAAATGTGTGGTAAACACTTCTCCCATATTATTTATCGTAAATACCGTAGAGTTCTGGGCACAGGTTGCGTCTGCAGGTTTCCAATGAAAGACAAGATTACTTCTCTCACTACAGCATAAATCAAAGTATAGACTAGATCTCCCAACAACCATCTATATATATATATATTTAAATGCACGTTATCTAAGAAGGTTCATCTTTAAATGATTTGATTAAGGTGTAGAGCATGTTCCCTTATTCTCTAAACATAACTAACATCATCCTGTAGTTTGCAGAAACTGATTACACAAGGGATAATGATGACCAAATGTGCATTTTGAACAATTGAGGATCATCACAAGAATTTTCCAGAAATGAGCCAAGTTCCAGTATGTTTTTCTTGCATCATGGAGAGATGAGAAAATCTAGTTGCTAATTTCAGAGTCACTACCTATACAAATCCATGCACACACTTACCGCTTTGGACAAGTGACAGATCAGCAATTGCCAAACAATTGTATTCACACAGAGCATTTTTGGCTGCGCACCTACACTGGCCAACATGCAGAAGTTATTCCACATCAAGCAACCTGTAATTTACATTCCCCTGATTGGTTCCAGATCTATCTGTTTTCGATGTTAGCATACAAACAATTTATGTGAGGCAAGATGCATCTATTTGGGATCTCATGGCTTTCTGGAGAGTCATCATGATAAAAATGGAGAATGTGTTAGGCTGAAGAGCAGCGCTTGGAGAAGGTGGAAGAATTTACAGAAGGAAGCAAAGCCTAGCATTTAAGAGGATTCCATAGTCTCATTTCCTTCAGCGGTCTGTATGGCAATTGGAATAAAACCTTAAGTCCTTTTTGTATCCTGCAAGACCTGAATTATCTAAACCTGCCTGACTTTTTCGACTGTTTTATTCCATTTGTTAAATACCATGGTGGACTACACTCAAGTCACATTGGCTTCCTTTCTGTTCCTCTAACTTGCAAAGCTCCTTCCTGCTCTTTGCCCCTGCTGTTCTACCTGGAGTGTTCTCCCAAGTTTTCCAATGATTCCTTCTTATCATTTATATCTCAGCTCTAATACCAATTCTGCAGACTCCAGTTTAAATAGCTCTTGGCCCACCACTCAAAACACCCCTCATACTTCCTGTTATTACTTATTGTTGTATCCGTTTTGTATCCCTTATCCATATCTGAAATTGTCTTCTTAGTTTATGTATTTATTATTTTTCTTCAACTAAAATGGAAGCTCCATAAGGGAAACAACTGTGCTGCAGTTCCTTGAATAACATCGTTTCATTCAATGTCGTTTCATTCAACGTCCTTTTGTTACAAGGCTGAGAAAAGAAAAAAACTGATTTCTGGCCACTGCCACTGTATGTGTGGCATTTGCACATTCTCCCCATTGTCTGCATGGGTCTTCTCTGGATACTCCAGTTTCCTCCCACATCCCAAAGATATGCCCCTTGGGTTCACTGGATTATCCACATGGTCCCAGTGTGAGTGATTGTGAGTGTGTGTTTGTGTGTGTGTGTGTGCCCTGCAGGGACTGATGGCCTGTCCAGGGTTGGTTCCTGCCTTGCACCCTGAGCTGTCTAGATCGGCTCCAGCCACCTGCACCTCAGAACTGGAATAACTGGGTAAATATTTTAATTATCTGGCTGGGCACGGTGGCTCACACCTGTAGTCCCAGCACTTTGGGAGGCCAAGGCAGGCAGATCACTTGAGGTCAAGAGTTTGAGAGCAGCCTAGCCAACATGTTGAAACCCCGTCTCTACTAAAAATACAAAAAAATTAGCCGGGCATGGTGGTGTGCACCTGCAATCCCAGCTACTGGAAGGGTGAAGCAGGAGAATTGCCTGAACCCGGGAGATGGAGGTTGCAGTGAGCCGAGATTGCGCCACTGCACTCCAGCCCTGGGCAACAAAGCCATACTCCGCCTCCAAAAAAAAAAAATTTAATTATCCTAATTGTTTGTATTAATCTTTCGTAAGTGTATGTATAGCTCACATTTATTTCAATGTTTCAATATTAGAAGTATTTTGGGGTGTTTATTTAGAAGCTTGGTGATGTTTTGTGATCAGAAATATCCTGCAGGACTCCTGTTTATAGCAGCCTATGGTAAAATGGGTTTTGCTTATTGTCGTTTTGCTTAAAGTCACAGTTTCCAAGAACCTATGCATGACACCGTTGAGTTAGGACTTTGATCACTTACATAGCCTCAGCCCATAAAACAATGCCAGGCACAAAATAAACTCTTCTAAGTATTACTTGAAGTAATGAAGAAACGTCAAGAGGATTACACTGCATTCATCTGAAGACCTTAAGGCCAAACAAGTTCAGTGTAAGAAAATGAGGGGGGAAGAGCTTTTTCTTTTGGAGAATGTAGCAAACACTGTTGACTTCCTACACCAGCCATCCTCAAAGTATGGTCTTGGGACCCCTAAGGATCACCAAGACCCTTTTAGGAGGTCCATGAAGCCAAAACTATTTTTATTACAATACTGGGAAGTTATTTGCCTTTCTTACATTCTCTCCTGTGTGTAGTGGAGTTTTCCAATGACAGTGTAACAGGTGGTAAAACAACAGACTGAATGCAGAACCAGATATGAGAACCCACCTGTCTTAATCAGCTGTTAAAGAAATGTACCAAAAATGTAAATCAGAGCGCTCTTCTTCTCGCTAATTTTTTGTGTGTGCGCGTGATGGAATCTCTCTGTGTCGCTCAGGCTGGAGTTCAGTGGCGCAATCTCGGCTCACTGCAACCTCCACCTCCCAGGTTCAAACAGTTCTCCTGCCTCACCCTCCCGAGTAGCTGGGACTACAGGCGTGTGCCACCACACCTGGCTAATTTTTGTACTTTTAGTAGAGATGGTGTTTCATCATGTTGGCCAGGCTGGTCTCAAACTCCTGACCTCAAATGATCCACTTGCCTTGGCCTCTCAAAGTGGGATTACAGGCGTGGGACACTGCACTCAGCCTGTTTTTTGTTTTTCATTTTAAAATATGAGTATATATTCATTTCCTGCAGCTGCCATTGTGTCTGGAATTGGTGGGTTTTTTGTCTCACTGACTTCAAGAATGAAGCCACGCACCCTCACGGTGAGTATTACGGTTCTTAAAGGTGGCATGTCCAGAGTTTGTTCTTTCTGACATTCAGATGTGTTTGGAGTTTCTTCCTTCTGGTGGGTTCATGGTCTCACTGGCTCAGGAGTGCAGCTGTAGACCTACGTGGTGTTATAGCTCTTAAGGCAGCACGTCTGGAGTTGCTCATTCCTCCCGGTGGGTTCGTGGTCTCACTGGCTTCAGGAGTGAGACTGCAGACCTTTGCAGTGAGTGTTACAGCTCATAAAGGCAGTGTGGACTCAAAGAGTCAGCAGCAGCAACATTTATTGCAAAGAGCAAAAGAACAAATCTTCCACAGAGCAGAAAGAGACCCAAACTGGTTGCCACTGCTGGTTCTGGCAGCCTGCTTTTATTCTCTTATCTGGCCCCACCCACATCCTGCTGATTGGTCCATTTTACAGAGAGCCGATTGGTCTGTTTTACAGAGAGCTGGTTGGTCTGTTTTGACAGGGTGCTGATTGGTGCATTTACAATCCTTGAGCTAGACACAAAAGTTCTCCACCTCCCCACTAGATTAGCTAGATACAGAGTGTCGATTAGTGTATTTACAAACCCTGAGCTAGACACACAGTGCTGACTGGTGCATTTACAAACCTTGAGCTAGATACAGCATGCCGATTGGTGCATTCACAATCCCTTAGCTAGACATAAAGGTTCTCTAAGTCCTCACCAGATTAACTAGATACAGAGTGCCAATTAGTGCATTCACAAACCCTGAGCTAGACACAGGGTGCTGATTGGTGTGTTTACAAACCTTGAGCTAGATACAGAGTGCTGATTGGTGTATTTACAATCCCTTAGCTAGACTTAAAGGTTCTCCAAGTCCCCACCAGATTAACTAGATACAGAGTGCTGATTGGTGCACTCACAAACCCTGAGCTAGACACAGGGTGCTGATTGGTGTGTTTACAAACCTTGAGCTAGACACAAAGTGCTGATTGCTGTATTTACAATCCCTCAGCTAGACAGAAAGGTTCTCCAAGGCCCCGCCAGACTCAGGAGCCCAGCTGGCTTCACCCAGTGGAGCCCGCACTGGGGCCGCAGGTGGAGCTGCCTGCCAGTCCCGCACCCTGCAGGACTGGGCACATGGAGCAGGGAGCTGCGCTCCTCGGGGAGGCTCCTGCCACGCAGGAGCCCGTTGCGGGGGCGGGGTGCACTCAGGCATGGTAGGCTGCAGGTCCCAAGCCCTGCCCTGCGGGGAGGCAGCTAAGGCCCATAGAAAAATCGAGCATGAGCACAGCCGCTGCTGGCCCAGGTGCTAAGCCCCTCACTGCCTGGGGCTTGCCAGCCAGCCGGGGGCTCCGAGTGTGGGGCTGCTGAGCCCACGCCCACCCGGAACTCGCGCTGGCCCACAAGCGCTGCGTGCAGCCCCAGGTTCCTGCCCACGCCTCTCCCTCCACACCTCCCCACAAGCTGAGGGAGCCAGCTCCAGCCTTGGCCAGCCCAGAAAGGTGCAGCGGTGGGCTGAAGGGCTCATCAAGCACGGCCAGAGTGGGCGCCAAGGCTGAGGAGGCGCCAAGAGCGAGCGTGGGCTACAAGGGCTGCCAGCACACTGTCACCTCTCACCGTGACAAATTATCACAGATTTAGTGGATTAAACAACACAAATTCATTATCATTTTAGAGGTCAGAAATCTGAAATAGGTTTCACTAAACTAAAACATGTTTGTGAGCCTGTGTTTCTTTTTGGAGTCCCTAGGGGAGAATCTATTTCCTTCTTTCTTACAGATTCTAAAGATCACCCCCATTCCTTGGCTTATGGCCTCTTTCCATCTTCAAAGCCTGTAATAACCAGACATGTCTTTCTCGTGCCATACTACTGTGACACTGAGCCTTCTCCCTCCCTCTTTCAATGATAAGTACCTGAGTGATTACACTGGCTCTATCTAGATGATGCAGGATAATCTCCCCATCTCAAGATCCTTAATTTAATCATATCTGCATATTCACAGGTTTCAGGGATTAGGATATGAACCATCATTAGGGGTCATTATTCTGTCTACCACAGTATAGTAACAAGTGATGAGTTTAATATTGTTATTTTAAATGAATTAATAACTTAAATTTTTCTCATAAAATAAACATCAGTAGCTACTGATGTTTATCAACAAAAGCTCTGGGCAGCATGGTGGCTCACGCATGTAATCCCAGCACTTTGCGAGGTCGAGGCAGGAAGAGCACCTGAAATCAGGAGTTCAATACCAGCCTGACCAACGTGGAGAAACTCTGTCTCTACTAAAACTACAAAATTAGCCGGGCGTGGTGCCGCATACCTGTAATCCCAGCTACTCGGGAGGTTGACGCAGGAGAATCGCTTGAACCCACAAGGCGGAGGTTGCAGTGAGCCGAAACCATGCCATTGCACTCCAGTCTGGGCAACAAGAGTGAAACTCTGTCTCAAAAAAAAAAAAGCTCTTTGAATTCTTCAATAATTTTTAAGAGGTCATGAGATCGTGGCTGGGTGTGGTGGCTCACGCCTGTAATCCCAGGACTTTGGGGGCCTGAGGTGGGTGGATTGCCTGAGGTCGGGAATTCAAGACTAGCCTGGCCAGCACAGCAAAACCCCATCTCTACTAAAAATACAAAAATTAGCCGGGCGTGGTGGCGGGTGCCCTACTGTAATCCCAGCTATTCGGGAGGCTAAGACAGGAAAATCCCTCGAACCCAGGAGGCAGAGGTTGCAGTAACCTGGGATGACGCCACTGCACTCCAGCCTGGGCGACAGAGCAAGACTCCGTCTCAAAAAAAAAAAAAAAGAAACAAAGAGATCGTTTGAGGGTAGCTGGTGTACACAACAGTTAGTATCCCTTCCGTAACTCAGGTTAAACTAGATTGTTCTAAGCCCATTATGGTGGCGCTATTCCCCTTTGCTATCATTGGTTTAAAGATGAGCATGTTAGTTCTAGCCAATGAAGGATGAGGAAGTCATTGGAGGGGTGTCAGGAAAGATTATGCATTAAAACTGAAAAAACCAAAATGGCAAGAAATAGATTGTCCTTTTTCTGCTCTGGATGTTAGTATATGAGACTGTGGTACTTCAAAGCAGCTGCATGCACCTTGTGACCAAAACAGACCCCACAAACCTGGAATGATGGAGTGGGAAGGTGGTAAGCCCCTGAGCTCTTGATGATGTTACTGACTTACTGAATTAACTAACCCCAGATGGCGTGAAACTTCTTGTTATGTGATGTAATCAATCCCCTTATCATTTAGTCTATTTTAAGGTCGTATTTTATTAATCGCAGTTGAAGCTTTCTAATTTACAAGGAAATGACATGTCTATTTACAGTTTCCATGTAGGAATTCCCTCCTGTCATTTCCTATAAAATTTACATATTTTTTTCCAAATTCTGAGAAAAATCTATGAAGAAATCAGTAAAATGGGAAAAGTATTATCATTTATCATTCCCCTGTGAGAATTAAAAATTAACAATCAACATAAAAACAATACTAGTTAGCATGAACTCAATAGCAGGAAATGCTGACACAAAGTGGAGTTCAGGTGACATTTTCAGAAGTGGTTACCATCTAATCAGTTAGTTTTATTTGTAGTTGTGGCCACATAAGTGTGTGTTCCTGGCCCCCATCTGCTGCTGTTGAAGAGTCATTCTTGCAAATTAAGTAAACATAAGTTTATTGCATAAAATATTATTTACAAATCCTATGAGTTGTCTTTCAGGAAATAACATGTTTCAGAAACAAAGTAAGTCCTTACATAGAAAATTTCAACTACACAATTCTGTGTAGTGCTCTTAACTTTTCTAGGAGATCCTGAATGTTATGTTATTCAAATACTACTCAATATGTTCACAATGGACTACAGTTCTTGGTAAATACAAAGAAAAAATATATAAATGTTGTGAAAAAATATGAATTTTAAAAAGCAATTCAATCTCAGTAGCAAAACAAAAATAAGAGCAGACAAAATATTGTCATCACTAAAAGAGAAAAAGAGTTTATATGGAACAATATATACACTATTCTCAACTTTAGCATGCTTTCTGACTTAATCTTAAAAATCTGACTTCCTCTTATCAATTTGACCAATGTCAACAGGAAATGAAAGAAATTTTCTACCTATGGAAACTTTATCAAGAAACCAAGATCAAGACTATCAGATAGGGCAACTTATGTTTTCTGTTTTAAATGTTTATTTTAACAATGGTAACTTTTTTTTTTTTTTTTGAGATAGAGTCTTGCTCTGTCACCCAGGCTGGAGTGCAGGGCACAATCTCGGCTCACTGCAAGCTCTGCCTCCCGGCCATTCTCCTGCCACAGCCTCCCGAGTAGCTGGGACTACAGGCATCCGCCACCAGGCCTGGCTAATTTTTTTTTTTTTTTTTTGTATGTTTAGTATATACGGGGTTGCACCATGTTAGCCAGGATGGTCTCAATCTCCTGACCTCGTTACCCACCCACCTTGGCCTCCCAAAGCACTGAGATTACGGCGTGAGCCACTGCGCCCGGCCTTTTTTACACGTTATTGAAATACATAATCTCGTCACAATATATTGGCTCGTATACTAATAAGCCACACATTGATTATTACATTCCTTTTTTTTTTTTTTTTGAGACGGAGTCTCGCTCTGTCACCCAGGTTGGAGTGCAGTGGCGCAAATCTCGGCTCACTGCAGGCTCCACCTCCCGGGTTCACGCCATTCTCCTGTCTCAGCCTCTCAGAGTAGCTGGGACTACAGGCGCCCACCATCACGCCCGGCTAATTTTTTGTATTTTTTAGTAGAGACGGGGTTTCACCGTGGTCTCGATCTCCTGATCTGGTGATCCGCCCGCCTCGGCCTCCCAAAGTGCTGGGATTACAAGCGTGAGCCACCGCGCCCGGCCTATTACATTCCTTTTTACAGAAAATCTTTGAGACATGCAGTAGAACCCTATCACAAAAAACATTTACTATTATTATGATCATTATTATTTTAAAAATACATAGGTGTTATGAAAAAAATCAGAATAACGCATGATTTGGGGAATTCTCATGAACTCCAATTTCTTATTTATAAATCAAAAGATTAATATCTGCCAGGAATTTGAAAACACTAGATCTATGTGTGTAATATCAAAGTCTTTTAAAATTTTCCTACCCCTAACATATTTTCATAAATCTGCATTATCATACAGTTATCCATTAATGATTCTATTGATAAATGCAGTAATATTTACCCCAGTTCCATTCTCTAACTCTCAGATGCGTGGGATATTGCTGGTCTTTCAAAAACTGTTCCCTCAGGCTGGGCGCGGTGGCTCAGCACTTTGGGAGGCTGAGGCAAGCGGATCACCTCAGGTCGGGAGTTGGAGACAAGCCTGACCAACATGGAGAAACCCCATCTCTACTAAAAATACAAAAAATTAGCCGGGCGTGGTGGCGCATCCCTGTAATCCCAGCTACTTGGAAGGCTGAGGCGGGAGAACGGCTTGAACCCGGGAGGCAGGGGTTGTGGTGAGCTGAGATCGCGCCATTGCACTCCAGCCTGGGCAACAAGAGCGAAACTCCGTCCCCAAAAAAAGGCCCCCGCGGATGGTTCTTTTCCACTTTCTTATACTGGCTCCTTCCTTTCCTTTATCACATCCTTCCCCAACCACTTCACACTTACTTCTTCCACACATAATGTGGGATTTCCACCAAATGGTTAAATCTCATGGTTTTTCTCTTGTGTTTTTATTATGGTCTTCCTAGGTGTCTAAACCACCCCAAACTTAATCTGAGATGGAAACCATCAATAACCCTTCCAGATTTCTCCTTTCAACTTTCCTTTTTTTGTCTTTACTCTTCTTTCATCTGTTTAAGAGCAAACCTTTTATTCATCGTCGAATCCTCTTTTCCTTGCCTTCATCTCCCAAATCATCCTTCACTAAATCACACAGGAGTTCCTTCAATTTATTCCTCACATCCATCCATTCCCACTTCATTCCTATGACCACCAATTTCTGCATAACTATTGCAACAATGTTTCCGTTATACTCTTCCTGTCCACTTTCCACCCCCATTCTTACCTGTTTGCTGCCAGACGTTAGCTTTTTAAATTTTGTTTTTATTATATGTTCTTCCCCTGCTCAGTAAGTAGTAAATCTTCATTCTTGACCTTTTTTTTTCTGAGACAGAGTGCAGTGCAATGGTACGATCTTGGCTCACCACAACCTCCGCCTCCTGGGTTCAAGTGATTCTCCTGCCTCAGCCTCCCAAGTAGCTGGGACTACAGGCATGCACCACCACGCCCAGCTAATTTTGTAGTTTTAGTAGAGACGGGGTTTCTCCATGTTGGTCACACTTGTCTCGAACTCCCGACATCAGGGGATCCGCCCACCTCAGCCACCCAAAGTCCTGGGATTACATGCATGAGCCACCGCGCCCACCCCCGCACCACCTTTTTTTTTGAGACAGAGTCTCTCTGTCGCCCAGGCTGGAGTGCAGTGGGAGGATCTTGGCTCACTGCAACCTCCATCTCCCAGGTTCAAGCGTTCTCCTGCCTCAGCCTTCTGAGTAGCTGGAATTACAGGTGCATGCCACCGCACCCAGCTAATTTTTTGTATTTCCAGTAGAGATGGTGTTTTGCCATGTTGGCCAGGCTGGTCCTGAGCTCCTGACCTCAGGTGATCCACCAGACTCAGCCTCCCAAAGTGCTGGGATTACAGGCATAAGCCACCGTGTCTGGCTCTTGCCCTGTTTTCCACCATGTCAATGCAAATTGTAATGTCTCCTTCTCAAGGCTCACTTTTTTTCAATGCCCACACCTTGTACAGTGCCTGGTACCTAATAGTTGTTCACTAAGTTTGTGTGGAATGAATAAATGACTCACCCTGTTTATACCATGTTTTTTCCCAATCCAGCAAGAATCCACTGCTCTGCTGGGATAGCCTTCCCTACACACATTCATAATTATTTCTGTATCTTTCTCTTGACTCTCCAGCTGGATGCACTACTTCCTCTTTAACGATTTGTGTCTGTGCCAACTTAACTACCACCTATTTCCAAAGGCGGGTTGAAGCCCCTCTGAAAAAGAGGCACAGCTACATTTAGATGATTTATGATTACAGAATAATTGTACTAAGTATCTACTATGGGTCAAGTTCTTTATCATTTTCTTTATATTACTGAATCATTCCAACAAACTATAGAGCCAGGCATTATTATCGCTATTATATGGTTGAGAAAGAGACTCTGAAGCTTTAACTATCTCGTCTAAGGACTACAGCATGTAGATGTCACCCAGATTTTTTTTTTTTTTTTTTTTTTTTTTTTTTTTAGACGGAGTTTCGCTCTTTTGCCCATGCTGGAGTGCAGCGGCGCGATCTCAGCTCACTGCAAGCTCCACCTCCCGGGTTCACGCCATTCTCCCGCCTCAGCCTCTGGAGTAGCTGGGACTAGAGGCACCCACCACCACGCCCAGCTTTTTTTTTTTTTTGCTATTTTTAGTAGAGACAGGGTTTCACCGTGTTAGTCAGGATGATCTTGATCTCCTGAGCTCGTGATCCGCCCACTTTGGCTTCCCAAAGTGCTGAGATTACAGGCATGAGCCACCGCACCCAGGCAGGTGTCGCCCAGCTCTTAAATCCCGCCCTGCTCTCAGGGACTTGATCAGATCACCCATCCTTCATGAAGCCCTCCTTTATTTCTGTGGCTCTTTTTCTCTCCCCTCTAAAGCTCCTGCAGCACGTAGAGCCTGGACTATTGATTTGTCATGGAATCACACACCCTTACATATTTGTGGTTGTTTTATGTGTATCCGATTTACCTCCTTAATGAGAAAATAAGCAAGCTCTGAGAGCAGAGGCCCTATGGAGTGCAGCTTTCTCCACTCTCCACCATCCGTAGTACAGGGAGATAGGCACACAGAGAAAGGGGTTTAATGAAATAATTTATTAAAATGAAGTTCTACCACTTAAGCATGAAGTATCTTAAGAAAAACACATTTCTATAGGAATAAAAGTCCCTTATCACAAATTCTAACATTACATGTGCTTTTAAGTTTTGACTCCACTTACACCTGTTCACTCGGGCATTCACACCAGGCTACTTTGTTTCAGTTGCATGCTCTTCTGCTGTATCAGCTTATTGCTTCAGCCGTGTAGTTGTGTCCACCGCTCAACTAGAAAGGAACACTGTTAAAGCCCCATTTATTCTGAGACATGTGTATGACTGCAACACAGTTGTGTCAAACAGAGCACCCCATACATACCTTTTTCATCTTCTGTGTTCTCTGTCCTTTATATAGCCAAACGTTACCTCTCTCCTACTGTGTCCGGAATTTTTTCCTTCCAGTGAATTCTTGGTCTCGCTGACTTCAAAAATGAATTCGCGGACCCTCCCACTGAGTGTTACAGCTCTTAAAGATGGTGTGTCCAAAGTTTGTTCCTTCCTATGTTCACGTGTCCAGGGTTTCTCTCTTCCGGTGGGTTTGTGGTCTCGCCAACTTCAGGAGAGAAGCCGCAGACCTTCGCAGTGAGTGTTACAGCTCTTAAAGTTGGCGCCTCCGGAGTTGTTTGTTTCTCCCAGCGGGTTCGTGGTCTCGTTGACTTCAAGACTCATTGACTTCAGGAACGAATCCAAAGATCCTTTCAGTCACTGTTACAGCTCATAAAGGTAGTCCGGACCCAAAGACTCAGCAGCAGCAAGATTTATTGTAAATAGCAAAACAACAAACCTTCCACACAACGGAAGATGAGGGAGCGTGTTGCATGGCTGGCTGGAGGGGGGGGTGGCCAGCTTTTATTCCCTTATTTGGCCCCACCCACATCCTGCTGATTGGTCCATTTTACAGAGTGCTGATTGGTCCATTTTACAGAATGCTGATTGGCCCATTTTTACAGAGTGCTGATTGGTGCGTTTACAATCCTTTAGCTAGACACAGATCACTGATAGGTGCATTTATAATCCTTTAGCTAGGCACAAAAGTTCTCCAAGTCCCCACCGGACACAGAAGCTCAGCTGGCTTCACCTCTCACTACCAAGAATTACATATCTCGTTTATGCACTATATACTTCTGCTCAATCTTTTTTTTCAGATGGAGTTTCACTGTTGTTGCCCAGGCTGGAGTGCAGTTGTGCTATCTCGACTCATTACAACTGCCACCTCCCAAGTTCAAGTGATTCTTCTGCCTCAGCCTCTGGAATAGCTGGGATTACAGGCATGTGTCACCACACCCGGCTATTTTTGTATTTTTAGTAGAGATGGCATTTTGCCATGTTGGTCAGGCTGGTCTCGAACTCCTGACCTCAGGTGATCCATGCACCTTGGCCTCCCAAAGTGCTGGGCTTACAGGCCTGAGCCACTGTGCCCAGTCTTTTTTTTTTTTTTGAGACAGTCTTGCTCTGTCACCCAGACTGGAGTGCAGTGTTGCAATCACAGCTCACTGCAGCCTCGACCTCCCAGGCTCAAGCCATCCTCCCACCTCAGCCTGCTGAGTAGCTGGGACCACAGGTGCGCCACCACACCTGGCTAATTTTTTATTTGTGTAGAGATAGGGTCTCCCTATGTTGCCCAGGCTGTTCTTGAACTCCTACGCTCAAGCAATTCTCCCACCTCAGGCTTCTGAAGTGTTGGGATTCCATGCGTGAACCACCACACCTGGTCTTTTGCTCCATCTGTACATAAATGTTTAACTCTTGTCCTAAGAATACTTTAAAAATGTGTTTGGTTAAATTCTAAGGCTCTCACTCTTATTCTTAACTTATAACTGAGATGCTACAAGCTGTTAATCTTCTAATTTGCCTCAAATAAGGTAAGACATTTATTATTTTGCTAGACTAATGTTATTCATTTCTTTAGAACTATGACTCAATTTGTGTAGCCTAAAAATACACAAGATTTTCATGAAATGTGGTGAATCCCTCCCTAAATTACCAACCAAAGTTAAATACTTTAAAATAGGATTTACTTTTGCAACCAAATAAAAGTCACAGAGTGAGTAATCTACACGAGTCCATTAGTCAACAGGGGTGAGACTGATGGCCATTTTGATACAGTTGATGAGGTCAGAATGCTGTAGAGCTTTAGGCAAAGGGTAAAAAAGCTGAAGTCTTGTTGGGCACAGTGGCTTACACCTGTATTCTCAGCCCTTTGAGAGGCTGAAGCGGGATGATTGCTTGAGCCTAGGATTTTGAGACCAATATGGGCACCGTAAGGAGACTCCATCTCTACAATAAAAAAGAAAACAAAAAACAATTAGCCAGGTGTAGTGACACATACCTGTGGTCCCAGCAGTGAGCTATGATCATACAACTGACTCCAGCCTGGGCTACAGAGTGCGATGATGTCTAAAAACAATAAAAATAAATAAAAAAAAAAACATGCTGTTTACCTAGGAATGTTTCTATTTACCTCAGGCTGAGATACTGGATCTTCAGGGACCAAAAAATAGGAGCTAATGTTTAGTAAATAACCTACAAAGCACTTTACCCGGAGTATCTCATTTTATTTTCTCAACAACCCTGTGAGGTAGTTATTTCCATTGTACAGATGAAGAATTTAGAGCTCAGATTAAATAAACCTTTACAAGGGTCACAAGGCACAAAAAGAGACAGCCCAAGACAGCACAAGCTAGCGTTTCCTATGTTAATGCTTTGGACTAAACAGCCATATCGTCTCATGCCCTCTGACTCTTATGGCACCGAAGTCTTTGGGGAAGTCACAATCACTTCATTACACAGCATTAATCTGCACCCTTGCCGGCAAACAGACCTGACCATTTATTTGGACTCTGTCTACTTGACACATATTATGTAAGTGCACTGTTTGCTGTTCCAAATGTAGTCTTATATAGTTCTTTATTCTCTTTTAATTCCTAGATTTATACTACATAAATAAATTTATCTGTAGCTTCGAAGTACGTTAACACTCTTCCCTGTCACAGATTTCAGTATAATAAGCATCAACAGTGTTATTATTTAAGAATTTTTTTGACAAGTGCCTTTCGGCATGGCAGGCAAAAGCAATCTGGTGGCTTTGTGCAATTGCTGTACACACTTGGTAATGAATAAATTCTGTTGGCTCTTTTGGAGGAGTCAGAAGGGAGTCTTGGTTTATTAGAGTTGTGGCCTAAAAACACCGAGCCAGCTCATCAGTGCTGCTCATCTCGTGTCCTTCCTCTGGCAAACCATGTGTCGGATGTGGTAGAGGAAAAAAAAAATCTCCCTTTCAGCAACAGAATGTGTGCAAGCTGCACCCTGAATTATCCCATGTGACCTTGCAAATGTAACACATGCCCTTGTGACCACAAGGCCCGACAACTGTAATTTCCTCTGCTTTTCATCAGAGCTCTTCTGCTGCCTGCAGCAGGCACAGCATGCTAGGATACAGCTGCTCCCTTACGCCCAAGACACCTGCCCTCCATCCTTTACTACGAACGTGTAAAAGATTGTCCAATAGGAAGCTGACCCCAGCTGTGGTTATGCAAACTCTGAGTTCATCTTCCTGAGTGATCCATGAAGGCTGGCTTATGTTTACTATTCAGCCAGCCTACATTTTGGAAATACTACCTAATGCACTTGCTGAAGTCATTCCAGAAATCATTATTAGGCAATTTCTTAGAGCAATCCCTGGATTGAAGAGGCATTTCCTGCAGTGACATCATTGATGGATATTTCATTTATGCAACGTGTGTGTATACACATATATATGTATGTATACTTTTATATATACATATACACACACACGTACATATATTTAGGACTTACTAGATGCCGGGTGCTGCTCTAGGTTCTAGGTGCTGATAATAAAACCTTGAGTAGGATTGGACAAGGCTTCTACTTTCCCTGAGCTTACTCTCTAGAGCGTAGGACAGACAATGAATAAGTAAACAAATTCATGTAGAGATAAATGCATTAATGAAAGTAAAATAGGATGCTGTAATCCAGAGTGACCAGGGGTGAGGCATTGGTGTCAGATAACCATGGAGTTAAACATTACAATATTAGAAAGCCAAAGAAAGCTTCTCTGAGAAGGTGATATGCTGCTGGAATTAGAATCATGATCAGCCTTGTGAAGATCAGCGGGAAGCTCCTCCTAGGCACGGAAAACAATATCTGCAAAGGCCCTGAGGTGAAAAAGAAGCGAGAAAGGAATTTAAAGGTTAGTGTGATAAGTGTGTCCCAAGAGAAGGGGAAGAGTGGGAGGGGTTAGAGAACTTGTGTATTCAATCAAAACATTGTGAAAATAGGGAAAGGCCCCAAGATATCTGTCATTCCAGATGATGTCAGATTCAGCAACCAGAGAGTCCACCGTGGGATAGGGGTGACACTGGAACCTTGATTATATGGTGGGAATCCTCAGTGATTTTCCCTCTTCCAAGATATATTTGGAGGCCAGAATTTCCAGTCGTTGATAATTCTGATACCCAGTTCTACAATTTTATCACTGCCACCACCACATACATTTTGTCATTGGTATCATTTTAAATTTTACCATTTCCTAGGAATTCATGTGTTGTCTTTTTTTTTTTTTTTTTTGAGACGGAGTCTCGCTCTGTCGCCCAGGCTGAAGTGCAGTGGCGTGATCTCGGCTCACTGCAAGCGCCGCCTCCCGGGTTCACGCCATTCTCCTGCCTCAGCCTCCCCAGGAGCTGCGACTACAGGCACCCGCCACCACACCCAGCCAATTTTTTTTTATATTTTTAGTAGAGACGGGGTTTCACCATGTTAGCCAGGATTGTCTCGATCTCCTGACCTTGTGATCCACCCATCTCGGCCTCCCAAAATGCTGGGATTACAGGCGTGAGCCACCGCGCCTGGCCGATGATGTCTTGTTTAAAACTTGATATTGTCTTATCATTTTTTCTGTGTTACACTCAGAGTAAGAGATGGACATGCAGGACATTTATATTTCCCGTAAATGCAAAGTGGCTTGACATTTAAAATAAGTATCCTCAAACCCTGTTAAGTATTTACTAACCACATATTTTTCTAAACCGTATTTAAAAATGCTCACTCGAACTTCTAGGACATCATTGGCCCTTACCCTGACTCTCCAAATGACTCTCTGGAAGTCTCTCCTTGTGCCTTCATCCTCTCAGAGCTAATGGTTATCCCCTCCAAGGAACGTTGTGTGGCCTCATCAGGAAAAAGGCGACATACCTGTGGTTTGGTACAGGGTGAACTGAGCCAGGAATCTGGGGAGCAATCCTTTATTCTCATCATTGCCAGTCACTGTGGGATCTTAAGCTAATCAAATCCTCCCTGCGCTTTAATTTATACCCGTGCAAAATGGAAAACATAATACTATAACGGTGCTCTGAACATGCACAGCCAAATCAGATGGAAACAAAACATTTAGGGTATTTGATTTGCTTCGAATTCGAAGACATGACCTGGAAACATCCCGTCACAGAGACTAGGAATTCTTAAGAGAGACTAACATCAAATAGGATGGAGAGAATTTTGGTTCTAGTTTATTTTGGATATGGGCATTTAGATCTGGCCATTGTCTCTTCCTTTGGAGGGCTATGATGAAAAGAATATTGAAAAAGAGCTAACCAGAGGCTAAATTGCAAGAATTTCCCATGCAGAAAGGCTTAACATTCACCTATTCTTGCCCATAAAACCACATTAAAATATAAGAGAATCTGACGTTCTTTAAACTCTCTTTTAACTAGCTTGGCTCCAGAACGGAAGATTCTATTTCAAGAAAGTCTATCGAATTCTGACTTTAAATAGGCCATTGTTCTCCCCATAAGGGGCAATGATAATGTGATTGTTTACAAAGTATTGGAAAGATAAGCATAGTAAGGTAGGGTAAGAGAAGACCCATCAACAAAACCCAAATAAAGACTTGTGGCAAGTCTAAGGAAATGAGGCTGTTCTTCTGGTGGGAAGAATAAGTAGGAAGTGGTATTTGAGATGGGCTTAGAAAAAGGGCCCAGATTACAGGTAGAAAACATGAATGTGCAAAGAAAGAACATGCATGAAGCAAGAAATATTTGTCTGGGATGAAGGAAAGACAAGTAGTATGTGGTAAGAGCAGTTGTTTCCGAATCTGGTTGCGAGACAGAATTAACTGGGGAGATTTAATAAAAACACAGCTTTCTAGTCTCCTTCGCAGACCCTATAAATGAGAATTTTCAAAGAGATCTCAATTATGTCGCCTCTTTTTTTTTTTTTAAGAAAACAATCTCGGCCGGGCGCGGTGGCTCACACCTGTAATCCCAGCACTTTGGGGGGCCGAGGCGGGCGGATCACGCGGTCAAGAGACCGAGATTATCCTGGCTAACACGGTGAAACCCCGTCTCTACTAAAAATACAAAAAGATTAGCAGTGCGTGGTGGCGGGCGCCTGTAGCCTCAGCTACTCGGGAGACTGAAGCAGGAGAATGGCGTGAACCCGGGAGGCGGAGCTTGCAGTGAGCCGAGATTGCGCCACTGCACTCCAGCCTGGACGACAGAGCGAGACTCAGTCTCAAAAAACAAAAAGAAAAAAAGAAAATAATTTCAGTTCACCAAGTGATTCTAATGTGCAGTCAGGCTTGGGTATCACTGGAGTAGGTCCTACAGGACTCTGAAGAAACTTGCCATATTTGGCCATGATGTAAAAGCACGTTTTCCAAACTTTAGGTTTGAAAACAAATTTAGTGAGCCCCATCACATATTTTTTGTTTTAATTTTAAAGTATCAGAATACAGCCAGGTATGGCAGCAGGCACCTGTAGTCCCAGCTACTTGGGAGGCTGAGGCAGGAAGATCACTTGAGCTCAGGAGTTCAAATCCACCTTGAGCAACACAGTGGGACCTTGCCTTTAAAATATAATACATATATATAATATATGTTTTTTATTATATATAGTAAATAGATCAATATATTAACATATATTGATATATATTAAGTACATTAATTAATACATTATATGTTACATGTTATATTAATATATTAAATGTTATATTAATACAGTATATATTAAATATGTTATATTAATATATATAGCAGAATGCGTTCTATGTAGTAATGGTAGGAACTTTTTTTTTTTTTTTTGAGATGGAGTCTTTCTCTGTCGCCCAGGCTGGAGTGCAATGGTGCAATCTCAGCTCACTGCAACCTCTGCCTCCCAGGTTCAAACCATTCTTTTGCCTTAGCCTCCCAAGTAGCTGGGACTACAGGCATGCGCCACCATGCCCAGCTAATTTTTGTATTTTTAGTAGAAACGGGGTTTCATCGTGTTGGCCAGGCTGGTCTCGAACTCCTGACCTCAAGCGATCTGCCCACCTTGGCCTCCTGAAGTGCTGGGATTACGGGCCTGAGCCACTGTGCCCGGCCATGGTAGGAACTTTCTGTGAAGGATTTGTTTCTATTGTTTGGGTGTGTGTTTATATATATGTTTGTGTTCTGAGTCACAATATAAAATTAACATTTTACTGATTTTTTGTGTCAAAAAAAGATAGTATCTTAGTCTGTTTTCTGCTGCTATAACAGAATACCACAGACTGGATAATTTATAGAGAAAAGAGATTTATTTGGCTCATGGTTCTAGAGGCTGGGAACCCAAGACCATGGCACTGGCATTTGGCCAGGGTCACCCTGTGGTTGAAGGACAGAAGGCAGAAGTGAGCATGCAAGACAAAGAAAAGGGGTCCGAACTCCTGAGATAAATAACCCACTCCTATGATAATGGCAGAGCCCTTATGACTCAATAACCTCTCAAAGACCTGCCTCTCAACACCACCACAATGGCAACCAAGTTTCCAACACTGGAACTTTTGGGGGATGCATTGAAACCATAGCATATGGGAAGATCCTGAATTATAGAAAAGGATTGTATTTATTTAAGTTGGCGATGGGGAGCTTTTGAAGGTTTTGAGGTAGGGAGTGACATGATCAGATTTACACTGTTAAAAATTATTCAGGTGGCAATGTATACAGTAGATCAAAATGAAGAAAAATAAAAACGAAGAGTTAATGAAAACCTATATTCATTACCAATTTTGAAGAAGCAGACTAATTAAAATATACTTAAATCCTAAAATTATTCGTAGTTACCATCATTAACATTTTTCTCTGTCAGGCTGGAGGGCTCATCAGGATTCAGCAGGACTTCTCATTATCATGAACATCAATTATTACTGAGCTTCTATCAGCTCAAAGGTTGTGATTAAGTGATATACCTCATTGTATGAATTCTAGAGGGGAAAAATAAGAGGAAATAACCAGAGATGTTTCATAAGCAATCCAAAAAGTGGGTTTTGATCCAGAGTAATCATTAAATTGTGGACAATATCTTAGTTCATTTGTGCTGTTGTAACAAAATACCACAGACTGGGTAATTAATAAAGAACAGAATTTTTTTTTTTTTTTTTTTGAGACAGAGTTTTGCTCTTGTTGCCCAGGCTGGAGTGCAATGGGATGATCTCGGCTTACTGCAACCTCCGCCTCCTGGGTTCAAGCAATTCTTTTGCCTCCCTCTGCCTCCCTCAGTAGCTGAGATTACAGGTGTCCGCCACTATGCCCAGCTAATTTTTTTTGTATTTTAGTGGAGACTGGATTTCACCATGTTGGTCAGGCTGGTCTTGAACTCCTGACCTCAGGTGATCCACCCACCTCAGCCTTCCAAAATGTTGGGATTACAGGTGTGAGCCACCGTGCCCATCACAGAGATACATTTCTTATAGTTCTGGATGCTGGGAAGTCCAAGATCAAGGTGCCAGCATCTGGTGCCTGATAAGGGAGAACCCACTCCCTCAAGCCCATTTATAAGGACACTAATCCCATTTTGAAGGCTCCACCCCCATGACTCAATCACCTCCTAAATACCTATTTACTTATTGATTTTTTTTTGAGATGGAGTCTTGCTCTGTCTTCCAGGCTGGAATGCAGTGGCATGATCTCAGCTCACAGCAACCTCTGCCTCCCAGGTTCAAGTGATTCTTCTGCCTCAGCCTCCTGAGTAGCTGGAACTACTGGTGCACACCATCACACCTGGCTGATTTTTGTATTTTTAGTAGGGACGAGGTTTCGCCATGTTGGCCAGGCTGGTCTCAAACTTCTGACCTCAGGTAATTTGCCTGCCTTGCCTCCCAAAGTGCTGGGATTACAGGTGTGAGCCACCACACCAGGCCAAGGTCTCTCCTTTTAATACTATTACATTGGCCATTAAGTTTCAACCACATGAATTTTGGGAGATACATTTAGAACATAACAGACAGTGAAAATACATGAACAGACATTTTTCCTAAAAGACGTACAATTGATCAGTGAGCACAGGAACATCATTAGACATCAGGGAAATCTAGATTAAAAACTACCACGGAAAACATGCTACAACATGGATGAACCCTGAGGACGTTATGCTAAATGAAATAAGCCAGTCACGAAAGGACAAATACGGCATGATTCCACTGATAAGGAGGTACCTAGAGTTTTCAAACTCATAGAGACAGAAAGTAGAATAATGGTTGCCAGGGCCTGGGGTCAGAAGGAAGGAGAGTTATTTACTTTTTTTTTTTTGAGGTGGAGTTTCGCTCTTGTTGCCCAGGCTGGAGCGCAATGGCACGATCTTGACTCACCACAACCTCCGCCTCCCGGGCTCAAGCGATTCTCCTGCTCAGCCTCCCAAGTAGCTGGGATTACAGGCATGCGCCACCACGCCTGGCTAATTTTTTGTATTTTTAGTAGATACAGGGTTTCTCCATGTTGGTCCGGCTGGTCTCGAACTCCCGACCTCAGTTGATCCACCCGCCTCGACCTCCCAAAGTGCTGGGATTCCAGGCATTAGCCACCGCGCCTGGCGAGAATTATTATTTAATAGGTACAGCATTTCAATTTTCACAATACGAAGAGTTCCGTGGGTGAATAGTTGTGACAGCAGTACAACAGTGTGAAAAGAACTTATTGACACTAAACTGTACACTTAAAATGGCATAGATGGTGAATTTCTTATTATGTATATTTTACATAATAGAAGACAATATTGATGTTAGGGTATATGCCTTAAACTGGCAGTTTAAGGCCCCAGACCTGATTTTGACCTTTACCTGCAGCATGACACTAGGCAAGTTATATAAGACATTTGAGCCGCTAGGTCATCACCAGGGAAATTACTGTAATAAAACTTAACCCACTATTGTATAAACCCAGAGTATGTTACAGTGTTTTTTCTACTTTAAGGCATTGTAGAAAAGCAAATTGTAATAACAGTTACTAATGTAAATAACAGCCATTTGATAATACCTGACGAAGGGTGTGAGGAACAGGCATACTCACACATTACTGTTATAAGTGTAAATTGGTTTAGCAGCTAGAGAAATCGATTTGGCAATATTTATCAAAATTGCAAATGCATATATCCTTTGAGCTTCTAGGAAATTCCAGATACACTTCCACTTGAGGAAAGCGACATAGTAATCCGTTGTAGCTTTGTTTAAATAGCAAAAGACAGGAAAACAATCTAAGCCCATTCAATAGGACACTGAATAAATAAGTGATGGCACATGGACTACCACGGAATACTATGTGGCTCTAAAAGAGAATGCAAATCTCCTTAGATATTGAATGGAGTAAGATATAATAAGGAAAAAAAACAAGGTGAAAAACAGCATATGTAGTATGCTACCTTTTGTGTTAAAAAGGAGAGAAAGGGAATATCTCTATGTATTTGCACATATGTGGATAAAATATTTCTAGAACATAGAGGAAAATGATAACACTACTCTTCAGAGAGGGAGATATGAGTGAGAGTGAGACCGTTTTTTCAGAGACAGAGTCTCATTCTGTTACCCAGGCTAGAGTGCAATGGCATCACCATAGCTCACTGTAACCTCAAACTCCTGGGCTCAAATGATCCTCCCACCTTAGCCTCCTGAGAAACTAGGACTACAGGCATGTGCCATCATTCTCAGCTAATTTTTATTTATTTATTTATTTATTTATTTATTTATTTATTTATTTTTGTAAAGACAGTGTCTCACATGTTATGCAGGCTGGTCTTGAACACCTGGGCTCAAGCCATCTGCCCACCTTGGCCTCCCAAAGTGCTGGGATTACAGGTGTGAACTACTGTGTCTGGTCTAACTTAAATTGACATAGAAAAAGGACCCTGTGGCTGGGTGTGGTGGCTTACACCTGTAATCCCAGCACTTTGGAGGGCGGAGGCTAGTGGATCACCTGAGGTCAGGAGTTCGAGACCAGCCTGGCCAACATGGCAAAACCCCATCTCTACTAAAAATACAAAAAAATTAGTTGAGCGTGGTGGCGGGCACCTGTAATTCCAGCTGCTCGGAAGGCTGAGGCAGGAGAATTGCTTGAACCCGGGAGGCAGAGGTTGCGGTGAGCAGAGATCAAGCCATTGCGCTCCAGCCTGGGCAACTAGAGTGAGACGCCGCCTCAAAAAGAAAAAAAAAAAAGAGAAGAGAAGAGAAAAGAAAAGGGACCCTGTATAAACTTCAGGTATGATATGAGCTGGGTTTTGACCCAGTATTGATCATCTGTAGCAATGAAATAAGAATTCTGAAATGCAAAAACAACCATTGTGAAGGACTAGTTTTTACATAGCAAGTGTAGTAGCTTGCAAAGCATGGAACAAAACCCACCTGT
This sequence comes from Symphalangus syndactylus, assembly GCF_028878055.3. Classification (NCBI taxonomy): domain Eukaryota; kingdom Metazoa; phylum Chordata; class Mammalia; order Primates; family Hylobatidae; genus Symphalangus; species Symphalangus syndactylus. The sequence continues at coordinate 122,854,408 of NC_072431.2, read as the reverse complement.
AAGGGCCAGAGGAAAGTTTCCTCTCTGCCCTCTAAAGGTTCCTTGAAATAAAACTGACAATAGGCAGATTAATAGAGAAAAAGGCCTACAAATTTATGTAATGTGCATAAGCATGGGGAATCAAAGGAGAATGATACCCAGTAACCAAATAGGTTCCAGAAGCTTATGTACCATTTTTCATAGAGGAAAGGGAGATGGGGCAAATGCAGTTATTTTGAGGGGGTAGTAGATGATTTTCAGGTAGAATGAATGGGCCCAGTGATCAGAGAATGGTTAGTGTATAGTTCCCTAGGAAATGAATGGGAGCTCAAAATAGACGAAGTTCCTCTGGGTTCCAGGTGTAGTGTTTAATCATTAGTCTGTCCCTCTCTGATATGATTTTTCCTCTGTGGTTTGTGAAATTTCAGGGAGGGGATTAAAGGCAACTGTTCTTCTTTGGCAGATCTGTTTTTTTGGTAGATAAGGGAATTTCAGAGCACAGCCTCATCCTGTGCTTTGGAAGAGGCAGAGGATTGAGGGGTGATGTGGTGGGGTGGTCAGAGACACCTTAAGGCTGCGTCTTTAGTTTGGCATGTCAAAATGCCGCATTTTGGGGTATGCTTTCCCGAGCCCCAACACATCCATCCTGGTATGTCCTCATCTTTGCGATGTGGCTTCCCTGCCACTTTCATCAAGCGGTGCAGTCTGTTTCTCCAATCCCGTGAATCTGGGTGGGCCTTAAGTCTTGCTTTGGTCAGTAGAATGTGGGAGACGTGATGTTATGCAATTCCTGAGGCTTGACCTCAACGGACCTCGCAGCTTCCTCTTTCACTGTCTTGAAGCATTGCCCTGAGAACATGTGAGGAGGCTGCTCTACCCTACCAGAGGATGAGAGGCCACTTGAAAAAGAAGCAAGATGGCCAGGCGTGGTGGCTCACACCTGTAATCCCAGCACTTTGGGAGACCGAGGCGGGTGGATCACAAGGTCAGGAGTTGAAGACCAGCCTGGCCAACATGGTGAAACCCCGTCTCTACTAAAAATACAAAAATTAGCCGGGCGGGGTGGTGCACGCCTGTAATCCCAGCTACTTGAGAGACTGAAGCAGGAGAATTGCTTGAACCTGGGAGGCAGAGGTTGCAATGTGCTGAGATCACCCCCACTGCACTCTAGCTTGGGTGACAGAGCAAGATTCCATCTCAGGGAAAAATAAATAAATAAATAAATAAATAACAAGCAAGATGCCCAGCCCACAGCCAACACCAACTGCCATTCCTGTGAGTGTGGCTAGCCTCTCCAACCCAGCGACTCTCCCACTGGTCATCCTCTAAAACCAGTCAATAAAGAGCCCAGCCAACCCACGGAATTGTAGGAATTAATAAATTGTTGTTTTATGCCATTTCAGGGTTGCTTCTTGCCAGAATAGACTAACTCAACTAGTAAGGTACTTTTATTTTCATCTAGCACAAATTGTAACCTGAGCCAGGGTAGGTTCCTTGTTTGTTTTATGCCGTCACTGGTATCTCTACCACTGTGCCTATTACAGTCCACCGCACATACTGTAGGCACTCAATAAATACTTGTTAACTAGCCCCAACACACGTATTAGCCTTTGGGTATATTTATATTACTAAATGTACTAATTTACTAATTTGCAAACTGCTGAAAATCAACGTAATTATCATCAACAATTTGCATCGCTCTCATATCACAAGTGAAACAATAGAACATGTAATTGGGATATTACTCCCTGGCTGCGGTGGATTATAACAACGGTCATAATAATGCTGGTAAGATTATACAGCAAGCTATCCCTCAAACGTAGGTTAATAAATGAGCCAGTAGACTTCTGCAAGTGAAACCCTAAGACGATTTTTTAAATTGCCACTAAAATTTTACTGGGTAGGGTCATAATAAACAGATCAATGAATCTTGCAATGGACCAGACATCCTTCTACTGATAAACTAATGATGGCTTGCAACCTGTTTACATAGCTGTCTCACTTAATAACAAGATCACAAAAACTGATCCTAGGCAGGGCGCGGTGGCTCAAGCCTGTAATCCTAGCACTTTGGGAGGCCGAGGTGGGCGGATCACGAGGTCAGGAGTTTGAGACCAACCTGGCCAATATAGTGAAACACTGTCTCTACTAAAAATACAAAAAAATTAGCAGGGCGTGGTGGCGGGCGCCTGTAGTCCCAGCTACTCAGGAGGCTGAGGCAGGAGAATGGCATGAACCCAGGAGGCGGAGCTTGCAGTGAGCTGAGATGGTGCCACTGCACTCCAGCCTGGGGGACAGAGCCAGACTCTGTCTCCAAAAAAAAAAAAAAAAAAAAAAAAACTGATCCAAGTTAACAACAATAAATATGCTATTTGGGAAGGAAAGCAAAAGCAAATAAGGAAACAGGAAAATATTCGTATAAAATCAGTTATCTCCATGATAAGGAGCTTCACAGATGCTAGTTCAGTCATTCAAGCTATCAAGCTATCATTACCACTTTGATGTCAAATCAGAAGACACTTGGCATGTCACCAAATGTGATTCCAGTAGTGGACCACTAATGTGCTTGATCAACAGAGGGTACGCTGCCACTAAAAACACACCAGTCTGAACTGCAAACTCTGTATACATGTGTCTATTCCAAGAGGTTTTCAGATGTATTGCTTCTCATTATTATTCTCAGAATCTTCGGGAAACTAGGTACGAGATTTTGGACAGGTCTGTGTGATCCAGGGAGTCAGTATTGGAGCAGAGACTAAAATGAGTCGTCCATATTCGGATTATATATGGCAAGATGCTGCTAGTAAAAGAATTCTTACAGAGCACAGTTAGAGGTGAAGAAAGAGGATCAACTATCCCACTTGGTTTTCCTTCATTTCAGGGGTACAGCCTCAGCCAACTCACCCATTCTAGAAGAAACTCATATATAGTGTGACTGGCATGTGGAGTACCGAGAACATTAATAAGAAATAAATTCATTTGTCATAAGCTGGTTACCTTAAGGATGCAAGTTCTCCAAGGACTCATGGAACCTTCTGCTCATCTGGCAGGTAAAGCATGTCCTCAGAAAACTGGTCGTCAGGGCTGGGCGTGGTGACTCAAGCCTGTAATCTGAGCACTTTGGGAGGCTGAGGCGGGTGGGATCACCTGAAGTTGGGAGTTCGAGACCAGCCTGGCCAACATGATGAAACCTCATCTCTACAAAAAATACAAAAATTAGCCAGGCGTGGTGACAGGCACCTGTAATCCCAGCTACTTGGGAGGCTGAGGCAGCAGAATCGCTTGAACCTGGAGGCAGAGGTTATAGTGAGCTGAGATCACGCCATTGCACTCTAGCCTGGGTGACAGAGCAAGACTCTGTGTCAAAAGAAAAGAAAAGAAAACTGGTCACCAGTCACCCCTCTGGGATGAACCAACTTTAAGGTGCAAGACTGGAATGAATTGAACCATAAAAACCCTTCAAGCCCCCTGTGTGAGGACCTCAAACTTGCAATAAAAAACCCAAGTGCTGGATCTGCCACTTTTGTATACAAACGGAGATGCCAACCAATAATGCTTCAGAGTCAGATTTCCATAGACGAGTTTTCTTTCTTTTTTTTTTTTTTTTTCTAAGATGCACTCGGCCGGGCGTGGTGGCGGGCGCCTGTAGTCCCAGCTACTCGGAGAGGCTGAGGCAGGAGAATGGTGTGAACCGGAAGGCGCAGCTTGCAGTGAGCCGAGATTGCGCCACTGCACTCCAGCCTGGGCGACAGAGCGAGACTCCATCTCAAAAAAAAAAAAAAGATACACTCTTGCTCTGTTGCCCTGGCAGGAGTGCAGTGGTGCCATCGCAGCTTATTGCAACCTCTACCTCCGGGTTCAAGCGATTCTGCTGCCTCAGCCTCCTGAGTATCTGGAATTACAGGGGCCTGTCACCACGCCTGGCTAATTTTTGTATTTTTAGTAGAGATGGGGTTTTGCCATGTTGGCCAGGCTGGTCTCAAACTCCTGACCTCAGGTGATCCCACCCGCCTCAGCCTCCCAAAGTGCTGGGATTATAGGCGTGAGCCACCACACCCAGCCCACAGAGCAGTTTTTAATTACCTGCCTTTACCTCACAACCTCTCCCTCCCTATTTCAGTCTCACCCTAGTGAAAGACATTATACCCCCGCACAGCTTCTGTTTCTATCTCCTCTGGGAGAGCCGCAGGACACATGCTTGTAGAATAAATGTGGAAAGAAAGAGACGTCTTAGCAAAGAAAAACTGGGAGTGGGTGAGAGAAGAAATTCTTTTTTTTTTTTTTTTGAGACAGAGTCTCACTCTGTCGCCCAGGTTGGAGTGCAGTGGCATGATCTCCGCCCACTGCAAGCAAGCTCTGCTTCCCAGGTTCAAGCAATTCTCCTGCCTCAGCCTCCCAAGTAGCTGGGACTACAGGCACCCACCACCACACCCGGCTAATTTTTTGTATTTTTTTTTTTTAGTAGAGATGGGGTTTCACCGTCTTAGCCAGGATGGTCTTGATCTCCTGACCTCGTGATCCACCCATCTTGGCCTCCCACAGTGCTGGGATTACAGGTGTGAGCCACCGCACCCGGCAGAAATTCTAAATGAAGAAAGCCATCCCTTTTCCTGGAGTCTCTTAAATTTCCTACATTTTGAGTGTTAAGACATGAGAGGTGCTTTTGAGAACTGGGAGCTGCCTTTCACTCCAGAGCATACGATTTTCGAATTCTGTAATTTTAAAACTTTCTTTATAATTAAAAAGTAAATGCACTCTGGGTTTTACAGTGAAAATCTCATAGAATTGGGTAATGTAAAACATAAGTCACTTTCATCCATACTACATCCCTTGGCTCCTGTTCATATCATAGTGCGTATTCCTGACTCTGGAGAAGACCCAGAGGCAGGAAGCTAGAACCTAACATGACTGGGGCTGGCTGCAAGCTTAGAGGAAGAAGGTGCAGGCTAACTGTATTAGTCCATTCTCATGCTTCTAATAAAGACATACCGGAGACTGAGTAATTTACAAGGAAAGAGGTTTAATAAAGTCACCATTCCACATGGCTGGGGAGGCCTCACACTCCTGGTAGAAGATGAAGGAAGGGCAAAGGCATGTCTTACATGGTGGCAGGCAAGAGAGCTCATGCAGGGGAATTCCCATTTATAAAACCATCAGATCTTGTGAGACTTATTCACTACCATGAGAAAAGTATGGGGAAAACCGCCCCCATGATTCAATTATCTCCACCTGGCTCCGCCCTTGACACATGAGGATTATTACAATTCAAGGTGAGATCTGGGTGGGACACAGCCAAACCATATCAGTTTCCATGCCATTTATTTAACTTATTTATTTTATTTTTTGAGACAGAGTCTCACTCTGTCGTGCATGCTGGAGTGCAGTGGCATGATCTCAGCTCACTGCAACCTCTGCCTCCCTGGTTCAAGCTCTTCTCGTGCCTCAGCCTCCCAAGTAGCTGGGACTACAGGCGTGCGCCACTGCGTCCAGTCCCCCACGCCATTTAAATGTCTCTTCAGAGTTCTGAACATCCTGCTTCAGAGTAGGGAAGCAGAAAAAGGTTCTGCATAAAAATCCTATTCAGTAATAGATACCTGGGATGGTGGTTGGCAAGCCCCTTGAGGAAAGGAAATCCTCAACCAGTTAAATGGCTATTATCTTCGTTAACTCTGACACATGTGACAGTAACTGGAAAATATGCTTTCCTCTCTATCCAAAGTCCCTGCTGAAACGCTTATTTCTTCCATTCAGTTTTTGCATCCACTTACTGGTCATACCATTCATTTTAGCCTGCAGAGACACTAACCTGTTGCCTTACACACAGTGACACTCAAATATTTATCAGATGAATGGATGGCAAAAACTCTTCACTGGGATCAGGAAATGTGGCTTAAAATGAAACTGATAAAATATCAGACTCAGGGTTAGAAATCTTCAACAGCGCGTTGAGTGCATTAAATAGTGGAGCCTTACAGCAAGAGAGACTCACATTTGAAACAGAAGTTACTTAATGATGCTTAGAGGAATTCACATCTGCTTATTTTACTATAACAGGAAGATAAAATTATTCATTAAATGTCTTCTGAGAGGTTGTTGAGTGTAGGGAATGTATCTTTTCTGCCCTGTGTCCCTCAGCACTGAGCATAGTTCCTAGCACATAATTGGTACTCAATAAATGCCAGTTGAATTATTGAGTGACCAAAGAAAGACTCCATCGAAATGAATGCCTGGGAATAACTGAGAAATTCTTCAAATATTGTGTAGAATACAACAATATCTCAAATTTCAGAGCTAAAATAGTTTCTGTAATGGTATAAATTTGGGAAGTATGGTCAGTATCTGAGAGAAAAAAATAAAGTAATTGTTATTTTAATTCTTATGTGGTAAAATATGTTCTTTAAAAAAGCTAGTAAATTTCCATTTTATGCTTGTGATAGGGCTTGAAGAAGAATAAAGATGAGTGATAAGAATGAGCTTTTGTTTTTTTAAACAAGTAGACTGTTTAAAAATTAAGAGTTTTTTTATTTTAAATTTTTAAAAATTTCCATTGTCTGCCCTTTTTATTTCAAGAGGAGGAATAACTAAGACCAAAGGATTTTAGCATAATTTGGTGTCATCTTGCTCATCTTCAGCCCTTTTGGGGAAAACATCCACAAAATAAATTTGCAGTTCTCTGGCTTTTGACTCTTAAGCTACAAAGAAATAAAATTTAGACACTGATATGTCTTTCAGAAAATGTAATTTAATTATTTTCTTCTTATACCTTTATATTTGTAAACTCTACTAGCATTATGGCATCAGTGGAACATTTTTATATGAAAACAATGGAAATGTTTCCTTATATTGATAAGTCATTGTTCAGAATGAAAAGCAGTGTCTCTTCTCAATTTTCAAGTCTTGAAGCGTTGATAAATACAGGAATGCTTGAGCCAAGACCCATCCCTACCAGAGCCTATTTGTTTCACTGAGAGGAAATAAGATACACAAAAGGAAACATTAAAACCTTACACTACGAGTCAGCTATGGATAGAATCTAATAGTGGCTCCCTGTTGCCCTGGAAAGAGAGGTTGCCTAGACACAACCTGGGTTCAAATTCAGATTCTTCTATCCACCAGCTACATAACTTTGAGAAAGTTATGTGACCTCTGCAATGTGGAATCCTCCTCAGGAAAATGGCTTTAAGAACACTGGCTTCCTGAGGTTGAAATTATTAAATTTAACAAAGGAAAAGTATCTTTAAAAAAAAAAAGTAGCTAACACACATTGAGTGCTGTATGCTCTTGTATAATGCTGTGGACATTTCACCTACTGTTATAACATACATTTGCAGAGAAGGCATTGAGGCTTAGAGAGGTTGACTATTGGTTTGAGGGCACACAGTGACCTGAGATCTGTCTGAATCCAGGGCATATCTTTAACCACCACATTTTATGCCAACAGTTTCCCCTCTAGTAAGAGAAATAAGAATAGCAGAAATAATAATCTACCTTAAAATACAGCAAGTGCCATAAAAGAGGTCAACAAGGGAAAATGGAAGAATGGAGAGATTATTTCCAGCTTGTGGATCTTTATGACAAAGCTCTTGATAAGAACTGAGTTTGACCGGGTGCCGTGGCTCACGCCTGTAATCACAGCACTTTGGGAGGCCAAGGCGGGCGGATCACGAAGTCAGGAGATCGAGACCATCCTGGCTAACACAGTGAAAGCCCGTCTCTACTAAAAATACAAAAAACTAGCCGGGCATGGTGGCGGGCGCCTGTAGTCCCAGCTGCTTGGGAGGCTGAGGCAGGAGAATCACTTGAACCCGGGTGGCGGAGCTTGTAGTGAGCCAACATGGCGCCACTGCACTCCAGCCTGGGCCACAGAGCGAGACTCCGTCGCAAAAAAAAAATAAATAAATAAAATAAAATAAAATAAAATAAAAAATAAAAGAGCTGAGTTCAAAGAAGGAAAACTGAAAGATGTGGTGGGTTTTTGGAGTCTGAAAAACGTACTTTATCTAAGTTGCAATCTGGGGAAAAGCCTACACATTGCCATTCCTAATGGTTCCTCATGACAATTTTTCATCCCTAATGGTATAAAAATCCTGTTTAAATCAGTGACTCAACTTCAAAACCCTAAAGAAAGATTCTTAAGATATTCAAGATTTACTCTCCCAGCCGACTTCCCCAACATGCCTGGGAATTGGATACATTCTCAAGCAGCAGAGGCTTACAATTGTAGCGATTTTTTTTTTTTTTTTTGAGACAGAGTCTCGCTCTGGCACCCAGGCTGGAGTGCAGTGGTGCGATCTCGGCTCAATGCAAGCTCTGCCTCCCAGGTTCACGCCATTCTCCTGCCTCAGCCTCCGGAGTAGCTGGGACTACAGGCACCCGCCACCATGCTCGGTTACTTTTTTTTTTTTTTGTGAGACGGTGTCTCGCTCTGTCACCCAGGCTGGAGTGCAGTGGCGCAATCTCGGCTCACTGCAAGCTCCGCCTCCCGGGTTCACGCCATTCTCCTGCCTCAGCCTCTCCTAGTAGCTGGGACTACAGGCGCCCGCCACCACGCCCTGCTAATTTTTTTTTTTTTTTTGTACTTTTAGTAGAGACGGGGTTTCACCATGGTCTCGATCTCCTGACCTCGTGATCCGCCCGCCTCGGCCTCCCAAAGTGCCGGGATTACAAGCGTGAGCCACCACGCCCGGCCGCTCGGCTACTTTTTTGTATTTTTAGTAGAGATGAAGTTTCACTGTGTTAGCCAGGATGGTCTGGATCTCCTGACCTCGTGATCCGCCCTCCTCGGCCTCCCAAAGTGCTGGGATTACAGGTGTGAGCCACCGTGCCCGGCTAGTGACTTTTTAACGTAGTAATTTTTTCGGCCAGGTGCGGTGGCTCACACTTTGAGAGGCCAAGGCGGGTGGATCACGAGGTCAGGAGTTCGAGACCAGCCTGGCCAACACAGTGAAACTCCGTCTCTACTAAAAATACAAAAATTAGGTGGGCATGGTGGCAGGCACCTGTAATCCCAGCTACTCGGGAGGCTGAGGCAGGAGGATCAGTTGAACCAGGGGAGCAGAGGTGGCAGTGAGCCAGTATCACTGCACTACATTCCAGCCTGGGTGACAGAGCTAGACTACATCTCAAAAAAAAAAAAAAAAAAGTAGTTTTCTCTCGCTTCTGACTCAGGAATACTCCAGGTTGACTCCTGGTTTCTGGGCCACCAACAACCTGGTTGTATCTCCCTATTTCAATTTTTGGTCCCTGACTCATTCCATTAGCCCTTCTTTCTGCTATAAGTTTGGTTAATTCTGATAAAAGTAATAATGCCCAATAATATCCCCATATGTTAGCTTTTAAGTTGTGGCCTTCCAAGTCAAGTTAGTAATGGGAAATGATTTGTCATCAAAGGCCTTGCGTAATCTCACAAATGTATCATGTAGGCAGCTATTTGCCCCATAATCATATGACCAATCTTCATCATCAAAGACACAGATTCTACCCCCAAGCAATACAATTAATCTATACAACATTGGTTACTATTGTTTTGCTTCAAATAGGCTATGACAGATCCTGACATCTGTTCTTCTCAAAGGATAAACTCAGCATTCTCTAATCTCAAGAATGGAACCACTTTGACATGTACTTTTTACTCCATTACCCTATAAGTTCCCTGAGAACAAGGACCCTATTTATTTACTTATTTATTTAATTTTTTTATTATACTTTAAGTTCTAGGGTACATGAACACAACGTGCAGGTTTGTTACATATGTATACATGTGCCATGTTGGTGTGCTGCACCCATTTAACTCATCATTTACATTAGGTATATCTCCTAATGCCATCCCTCCCCCCTCCCCCCATCCCACAACAGGCCGTGGTGTGTGATGTTCCCTTTCCTGTGTCCAAGTGTTCTCATTGTTCAATTCCCACCTATGAGTGAGAACATGAGGTGTTTGGTTTTTTTCAAGGACCCTGTTTATTTTTCTAATATTTCTAGTGCTTAGGATGACTCAGTAGCCATTGTAGATACTCAACAAATGAATGAATAAATCTGCTTAGCAAGTATCCTTAGACCTATATACTTCTGTGCTTTTACACTATGTGCAATAACAAAAATAAGAAAATGGGAAGGCTCTCAGATATCTCTTACATCTATTTTCTTTCAAACAGGTGTGTTTACCCATAGGCAGTTAAGAAACCTGCTGCATACTGTCATGTCTCAATTATCTTTGGCTGCAGGAGATTGAGAAACCAGTTACACACTGTTATATATATGCAAAGGAAGGGACACTACAGATACATAAACTACTTACAGACTCCTCACTTTGTTGCTGTTGTTGTTGTTTTTTGAGATTTAGTCTCGCTCTGTTGCCCAGGCTGGAGTGCAATGGTGCGATCTCAGCTCATTGCAGCCTCCACCTCCCAGGTTCAAGCGATTCTCCTGCCTTAGCCTCCCAAGTAGCTGGGATTACAGGCACCCGCCACCATGCCCAGCTAATTTTTGTATTTTTAGTAGAGACGGGGTTTTGCCATGTTGGCCAGGCTGGTCCCGAACTCCTGACCTCAGGTGATCTGCCCACCTCAGCCTTCCAAAGTGCTGAGATTACAGGCGTGAGCCACCACACCCAGCTTCAAATCACTTTGAAGAATTCATTCTTTTATTTTTATTTATTTATTTTTTTTGAGATGGAGTCTCACTCTGTCACCCAGGCTGGAGTGCAGTGGCGAGATCTTGGCTCACTGCACAAGCTCTACCTCCCAGGTTCACGCCATTCTCCTGCCTCAGCCTCCCGAGTAGCTGGGACTACAGGTGCCCGCCACCACACCCAGTTAATTTTTTGTATTTTTAGTAGAGACTGGGTTTCACCATGTTAGCCAGGATGGTCTCAATCTCCTGACCTCGTGATCTGCCCACCTTGGCCTCCCAAAGTGCTGGGATTACAGGCGTAAGCCACCGCACCCAGCCTGAAGAATTCATTTCTTCTCCCCGTAAGGCTTTTATTCAATAAATAAATAAATAAATAATTTACTTGGTTTATTTGAAGAAAGATGTCTCAACACTTTTATATATTATTTTTTCTTTTTAGAGTGGAAGCTCTATTATTGACTGAGACAATGGGGATTACCACCTATGGCAGGGACACAACTCATTGCCCACCAAAGATTTGTGTAACCCACTTCCATGATGTAGAGTTGTCAGTGAACAGACAGGTCAGTGACCACATTTCCCAACCCTTTATATCTGGGTGGAAATGTGACCCCACCCGTTAAGAAGTGTGCCCTCAACCATCTCTTTCCCTATCTGTGGACTCAACACCAAGGAATCTGAAGCCCTATAAGATGGTGGAGGCGCAAGATAGGAGGACCCCTGTCCCACAGTTACCATATAGAGGAAAAGTCGGCAGTCAACTCTTCTGTTACGTAAGCAAGACATACATTTTTATTGCATGCCGCCACTAAAGTTGGTGAGTTTATCTGTCATGGCAGCTAGTGTGATTCATGTGTGATGTTTTTCTTTCACCCAATCTCTGTTGGAGGTGCAGGAACAATTCTGACACTTTGTCTAAGGCACATCGTTATTAGCTCCATGACCAAAAACGAAATGTGGAATTAGGGTGTCAGACTGTCCGTGTTCAGGTCTCAGGAGACAAGTTAGAGGGCACGTCTGAATGCTGGCAAAGGTATGCTGTGAGCCAAGGGTGAGAGAGGAGGCCAGGGGCCAACAAGTGGGAAGGCAATTGCTAGGGTGAGGCAGAAAAAAAGCAGAAGCTGTTGTCTAAGAGTGCATGTTTTAGATTCCAGATTTTAGAGGGAGTGTTCTAAACTAAAGGAAGAGAGTGAAGACTGGCCTTCAGACTTGTAGCTGGAACAGAGTGAGCATTCTGAGTATAGACTAGCGGTGCACCTAAGGCTGTCCACCAGAGTGTGGCTGCAGAAAGAGCAGGAAACCAGGCAGGTGGGACACTAAACTCCTGAGAGCCAACTGGGATACAGAATCCCAGAGACCTGAAGGGTATGAAGAAACTCCAGGTAACTAAGAGCCTTGATCAAAAAAGGCCCATATGGCTGACCTTTTTCGTTATGGTATTTAGGGATCTATTATTTGATACTGCCATTGAAACACCAGGCTCTGGCTTCAGCTCTTGAGCACAGTCAATAGAAAATGATTTCTACACATCTCTGGAGTGAGAGCCACAGGCATGATGTTTGGTGGACCTTTATTGGCTCTAGGAAGGGAAGAGCAGCCTTCTCCTGGGTACTTATTGCAAATATGTGGGACGGCCCTGGGACCTGGGGCAAAGACTGACACTGTTGGTTGAATAGCTGTCTTAGCCAGCTCCATAAGACCAATCATTCTATAGCTATGACTGTGCACTAGGAGCAAATTAGAACGAAACTGAAAACTGATAGGTCTAGTGTTTTACCTCACCTGCATCCATAGCAAAGCTATTTGGCTGCGACCCCAAAGAACTGGTTAAAGTTCTTAAGATTGAAATGAACATTACTGTACAAAATATTTTCTATTCCTCTGTTTACTACATATGAATGTATGTAGTAAAAGATTTGGGAAGGTGAAAGACAATAGTTATTACTGTGGTGTGGAAAAACTAATACTGAACTTCTCCGCCTGAGTTTTAGCCTCCTATTTGCCCAGCTTTCTTTCCCTTTTCTTTTCTTTTCTCTCTCTCTCTTTTTTTTTTTTTTTGAGATGGAGTCTCACTCTGTCCCAGGCTGCAGTGCAGTGGCATGATCTCGGCTCACTGCAACCTCCACCTCCCAGGTTCAAGCGATTCTCCTGCCTCAGCATCCTGAGTGGCTGGGATTAGAGGCGTGTGCCACCACGACCAGCTAATTTCTGTATTTTTAGTAGATACGGGGTTTCGCCACACTGGCCAGGCTGGTCTCGAACTCCTGACCTCGTGATCCACTCACCTTGGGCTCCCAAACTGCTGGGATTACAAGTGTGAGCCACCGCCCCCGACCTCTTTCCTTTTTCTTACTCAGTATCTGCCCCGTTGCCATCCCGTCCTAATGATTTAGAATTTTATTATGCAAAGTAGTCAGCTCCTTACAGCTTCAGCTTCTTAATTCTTTACCCTCACTATGCAGTTGTGCATACCCAAAGCCAGCCAGCTACACATTGAGCTGTCTGTTCTGATTCTCACTCTCCAGCCCCAGCCAGCTTCTGCAACGGAAGGCAGCAACGTAGCCGGTCCTTTCCCCACTAGGGTTGACAGATTTAAGCAAATAAAAATACAAGACAGGGGAAAGAGAGGAGATGATTAGGCAGAGAATGGATAATTTTTAGAGCAATGGAAATACTCTGTACGATTTTGTAATGAAGGGTGCATGTCATTATACATAATGTCCAAACCCATGGAATGTAGAACACCAAGAGTTAACGCTAATGTAAACTATGGACTCTGGAAGATAATGATGTATCAATGTAGGTTGTCAGTTGTAACGAACCACTCTGGGGAATGTTGGTCGTGGAGAAGGCATGCGTAGAGGCAGGGGACGCATGGGAAATCCGTGTACCTTCCTCTTAATTTTGCTGTGAACCTAAAACTATTCTAAAAAACAAAAAAAGCCTTAAAAATAAAGGATGGCCAATTAAATTTGAATTTCTTTCTTTCCCTGAGTGTGTGTGTGTGTGTGTGTGTTCGTGAGAGAGAGGCAGGGTCTTGCTCTGTGCAGCGTCTCACTGCAGTCTTGAATTCCCTAGGCTTAAGCAATCCTCCCACGTCAGCCTCCCAGTAGCTGAGTCTACAGGTGTGCACCACCACACCTGGCTAATGTTTTGTATTTTTAGTAGAGATGGGGTTTCACCATGTCGCCCAGGCTGGTCTTGAACTCCAGGACTCAAGCAATTTGCCTATCTTAGCCACCCAAAGTGCTGGGATTGCAGGTGTGTGCCACTGCACCCAGCTACATTTGCATTTCATTAGACAATAAGTAATTCTTTAGTACGGGTTGCATGGAACATGTTTATAATACAAATGTATTTGTTGTTTATCTGAAATTCAAATTTAACTGGGTGTCCTGTATTTTATCTGGTAAACTTACGTCCCCAGTGACACTAATTCAGCCAGCTTCCTTCAAAAGTAGAACCAGTTATATTCATTCTGGGTGGAAATGCATTCTTTTTCTTTTTTAAAAATTAAATTTAGCACAGAACATTGCTTAGCTTGTTGTAGATACTCAGTAAGTATTATGAATAAATCACTGAGTAGCTCCTCTTTAACCCTTGAGGTAGCTTAGAGTGGTTAAATAATTTGCCTTTTAAATGCTAGCAACTAGGACAGTGGGGTGGGGGTGAGGATAATATAAAACAACTTTGCTTCCAATGTGTTTTCTAAAATTTATACTTGAGGATTAAGCTACTGTCATATTATGAAGTGCAAAAATTGTTGGCATGAAGACAAACTGGTTTAAGAAAAGACTTTGGGTGAATTTACATTTTGACTACTTAGAATTTATTTGATCAAGTTTTAAAATATATCTTTTGGCTGGGTGCGGGGCTCACGCTTGTAATCCCAGCACTTTGGGAGGCCGAGGCGGGTGGATCACTTGAGGTCAGGAGTTTGAGACCAGCCTGGCCAACATGGTGAAACCCCATCTCTACTAAAAATACAAAAATTAGCCAAGCATGGTGGCAGGCACCTGTAATCCCAGCTACTCAAGATTACTGCTGAGACAGGAGAATCACTTGAACCCAGGAGGCGGAAGTTGCAGGGAGCTGAGATCAAGCCACCGCATTGCATCCTGGGTGACAGAGCGAGACCCTGCCTCAAAAAAAAAAAAAAAAAAATATATATATATATATATATATACACACACACACACATATATTTATATAAATGCATTGGATAAGTATTTGTCTTCATTTAGAACATGATTTATGGCTTTGTCAGGACTATAAATTACATTCTAAATTTGGATCCAGATTTCTTACTTCTTTCCTTTTTTTTTTTGAGACAGAGTCTCACCGTTGCCCAGGCTGGAGTGCAGTGGCATGATGATAGCTCACTGCAGCCTCCAACTCCCTGGCTCAAGCAGTCCTCCAGCCTCAGCCTCCCAAATAACTGGGATTACAGGCATGTGCCACCACACCTGGCTAATTTTTGTATTTTTAGTAGAGATGGGGTTTCACCATGTTGACCAGGCTGGTCTTGAACTCCTGACCTCTGATGATTCACCACCCCCCTGGGCCTCCCAAAGTGCTGGGATTACAGGTGTGAGCCACCACACCCTGCCCTCTTTTTGTGTCTTATAACTGCCAGATAAAAGGCATTCAGTTAGTTTGGAAGAAAAAAATGAAGAAAAGAAGAATGAAAAAGAAGGGTGAGAGGGAGGTAGGGAGGGAGAGAGGGGCAGAGAGGGTGGGGAGGAAGGAAGGAAGGAAGGAAGGAAGGAAGGAAGGAAGGAAGGAAGGAAGGGACTTAGTAACTCACGGAAAAAAGGAGAGAAAAATCAATACTTGTCATTCATATGAAATACTTTTTCAAAGAATTATCTCAAAATAAACAAGACCCAAAGAATCATCAAAAGTGAATTATCTTATTTCAACAAACATAGAAAGCTCAGCAATTCAATTCACAAACTTCAATTCTAACTCATCAAACAGGTTTTGGAGCACCCGCTATAGGCAAAGCCACCACAGTAAGCAGTGCTACATGGGTTGTTAAAAGATAAACTTAGACACATTAAAACTTTAAGGCGTTTATTTGAGCAGACAGTGAGTGACCTGGCAGCACCAGACTGCAAGTGGTTCAGGGCTCCACTGAAGGGGCTTGAGAGGGAGACTTATTTTTATTTTTATTTTTTTGAGGTGGAGTCTCACTCTGTCGCCCAGGCTGGAGTGCAGTGGCATGATCTCGGCTAACTGCAACCTCTGCCTCCTGGGTTCAAGCAATTCTCCTACCTCAGCCTCCCATGTAGCTGGGACTACAGGTGCCCGCCACCATACCCGGCTAATTGTTTTTGTATTTTTGGTAGAGACGGGGTTTCACCATATTGGCCAGGCTGGTCTTGAACTCCTGACCTTGTGATCTGCCTGCCTCAGACTCTCAAAGTGCTGGGATTACAGGCATGGCCACCGCACCTGGCCAAGAGGAAAACTTTTATAAGCATGGGAAGCTAGACAAAGAAAATGTTTGATTGGCTAAAGTGGAACGGTAACCTTAAAGTACCTAGTAGACGTTAGTTGGTGGTTTCTGGTTGGTAAAGTCCGTAGTTAGAGGTTAGTTAGAGTTGTTGGTTTCTGACTCATTAACTTACTCTGAGTTTGGCTTGCTTATGTAGGAACCCAAAATGCTGGAGAGAGCCATCTCAACTAATGGACTCCCAAATATTGTCTTGTAACAAGGTGAAATTAACATGTTGTCCTTTGAAAAATTTAATAACTAGTGTTTGTGGGGATGGAGGAAGGGAACGAAAGAAAAGGAGTGTAATAATTAGTCAGCTTAAGTCAAGGTAAAATAAAATATGTGATATGGTTTGGCTGTGTCCCCACTCAAATTTCATCTTGAATTGTAGCTCCCGTAATTCCCAGGTGTGGGACGGACCCACTTGGGCGTAACTGAATCATGCAGGCAGGTCTTTCCTCTGCTGTTCTCGTAATAGTGAATAAGTCTCATGAGATCTGATGGTTTTATAAGGGGGGTTCTCCTGCACATGCTCTCTCTCACCTGCCACCATGTAAGACATATCTTTGCTCCTTCTTTGCCTTCCGCCATGACTGTAAGGCCTCCCCAGCCATGTGAAACTGTGAGTCTATTAAACCTCTTTTTCTTTATAAATTACCCAGTCTCTGGTATGTCTTTATTAGCGGCATGAGAACAGACTAATACAATGTGTCATAGGGAAGGGACCTAAAAAGGAATGAAAGACATCACATCCAGTTCTAGACATGAGGAGAGGCTATGCTACTTGAGTTAACTTTGAGCCAAGTCCAAAAGGTGGGTATTCTAACTAGAGAGCACAGCCTGAACAAAGACACAGAGGCAGGGAAATCCAAGGTCCCTGTGGGGACCCCAAGTGCAAACATTTTAGGTGGATATCACCCTGATAATCCCACACACTTCTATATAAATCCCAAAGAATTGGCAACTGGAGAATGAAGCAGATTAAAAGACAGGTAAATACAGCCGTCTTTCAGAGTCCTTTTACGAATGAAACAGGCTAGGAGTATATACATGTATGCGTACCTACATGCTTGTATGTACACACAACATAAATATATAACATCTTTTGAAAGTGTTTCTCTTTATGATTGAAAACTGCCCAGCACAAAAGCACTTTAACATCTTTATGCCAGTTATGCCTATGAGCTCCATTGCAGCAGAGGAAGTTTAACTCACATAGGAACTCTGCAGTTGTGTTCTGGGACATCTTCCATGTGCTTTTTGTTAAATAATATGTCAGAATATCAGGAAAACTGAGTTATAATGCTCAGTGCTGGAATGCTGAATCCTTAGCTACATATGCCTCCCAGCTACAATTTCATGTTTTTTGAAAGACTAATCCAGCATTACATTATTGTCAGTGCCTCCCCAAATATTCCTTGCCAATTATTCTGCTTGTTTTCAAAGGTTCTCTTAGTACAGGTATTTCCTGTTTTATTTCAAAATTAATGATAAATGTTAGGCTTTTGAAGGTTTGGAGAATGAATTGTGGTCCAAGAAACATTTTTTTTTTAATTATTGGATAGACATTGGCTAAACTGTTCCAACAGTTTTCCTTCTCTCAAGTTGAAAAGGTAATTATTTTTTTTCCACAGTCATACATTCTTGAATATATTTTGAGAAGTTTATTTGCAGAACATATTTTCAAAATGAAAGCATCACGATATATTTTCACAATGAGTAAAAGTCGCACTTTTGCATTCATTCAGTTCTGAGGCATTGCCTCCATAATAGCTACCATCCTAGCACTTAATCATTTTAATATGGGTTAGTGCTTTTATTCTTTTTAATTGCCAAGGAAACTTAGGAGAAATGCTTTTGAATCGACAAATATCCGTTTTAGGAAGTATCTGTCAATTTTTTTCACTGTCAGCATTGCTGGTGATGGAATGGTTTACAGAACATCAGTTTCCTTTTATTTTTCCTTTAAGGAAATTATAGTATCTCAGGAAGTTATAAGGTAAATTACAGTCCAGTTTCCAATGTTAAAGCCATCGGTGCAAACCCTGATGGACAAATAATGTTCTTGAAAGTTATTATTATTAAAAAAACTTTGCACTTCATACAGAAATTACAGTTTTATTCTTTGCCTGGGTTAGTCATAAGGGAGACGTTTTTCTTGGGTCCTAATGAGGTTCTACTTTACCGCTCAAATAGTACCTTGAACTTCCCCTTTCTACAGTTTTGTACCCACTCTTGCCTCTTCTGACTCAGATTCCATGCCCCAAAACCTGCCCTATGCTTAAGATCAGAATGCTCTTTCTGGCCGCAAGTGAATATGACTGGCACCACTTGCAATCCCCGAAAACCTGGGCAGAGAACCAGAGAATCACACCTGGCACTCTGCTCCTGTCCAAGGAAGATGAAAACAGGGCATGTTGAACTTCAACTGCCAACATGACTGAAGCTACCTGGCCCTCCACACGCCTTTGTTTCGGTCATGAAAGATCACAGTGACCTAAGGCCATACCCAAACCTGAAGGAGAGCCTCTCTTTTCCTCTGAATCACTGCTATGGCTCTGAGATTATGAAAACTAACCTTATGTTTATAGCACTTTTTTGGGATCACCAGTTCTATAATAGAACCAAAAAAAAGGTTTGTATGTATGCGAATACATGTGGGTACACACACACACACACACACACACACACACATACATACTCACATACATGTATGTGTATCCTAAAAATAAACTCCTCAAAAAAATTAAGAAAACTGTTTTCAGAATTTCATTGTGGTACTGTGTTCCTTTGGGCAACAATTAGAAATTTTAATACATTGGTAACAATGACGTCCTTACATTTACCAAAGTTACTGAATTGCTTGTCGCAACCACCTGGTGGGTTGGCAGTTAGGTTTACATGCTGAGAAGTAGGAGGAAAAGTAGTAATGATTAAAAATACATTTAAGTGCTACTCTTGCCTCTGGCTGGTTTATTTTGGACGTCATAAACTTTTTTTTTCAGGATCTAATATTTGGGAGTATGCTTGAGAAAAGAGCTTCAGGAAAAGCTAAGAACAACCTCGTTTTGGCTGACTCATTCTGACTTTAAAGTAGTATGTCTTTGTAGAACATGCTAAGATTTCAAAGTCTACTTTTATATTTTCCATATTTCTTATTAGAGAAAAATATTGTAACCCATGTATTTGTTTAATTCCTGCTTTTATTTCAATGGGATAAGCACAGTATCCTTTTGTCACGAAAGGAAACATGATAGCATAGTTTCTTTCTTACCATCTTCTTGGTGTTCCTTCAGCCCCACAAGCTACAGAAGTGGGGTTGAGGCTCTTATCAGACAAGCTGTCTCCATGTGCTAGTCTTAAAAAACATAGTAGATAGGAATAAAGTATAGAAACAAAGACTATTCTGCAGCGTTAGAACTATATCTCAGAAAGAATACAAACTTGGGTTGTAAATCTGTGCAAGATATTTAACATCTTTTTTTTTTTTTTTTTTTGAGACGGAGTCTCGCTCTGTCGCCCAGGCTGGAGTGCAGTGGTGAAATCTCGGCTCACTGCAAGCTCCGCCCCCCGGGTTCACGCAATTCTCCTGCCTCAGCCTCCCGAATAGCTGGGACTGCAGGCGCCCACCACCACGCCCGGCTAATTTTTTGTATTTTTAGTAGAGACGGGATTTCACCATGTTAGCCAGGATGGTCTCGATCTCCTGACCTCGTGATCTGCCTGCCTCGGCCTCCCAAAGTGCTGGGATTACAGGCTTGAGCCACTGTGCCAGGCCTATGACTGGAGTGTATCTCTATGAACATGATTCTACACTTCCAGCTCTTTCTTCTCGCCAAACTAAAACAGGCAATTTACTGCCCACTGGAGGTTACCAACACTTCCCCACAAGCCTTGCTTTAAAACAAAACTTATGGCTGGGCACAGTAGCTGTCACCTGTAATTCCAGCACTTTGGGAGGCTGAGGCGGGCGGATCACGAGGTCAGAAGATCAAGACCATCCTGGCCAACATGGTGAAACCCCGTCTCTACTAAAAATACAATAACTAACTGGGTGTGGTGGCTCGTGCCTTTGTCCCAGCTACTCGGGAAGCTGAGGCAGGAGAATCTCTTGAACCCAGGAGGTGGAGGTTGCAGTGAGCAAAGATGGTGCCACTGCACTCTGGCCTGGCGACAGAGCAAGACTCTGTCTCAAAAAACAAACAAAACAAAACAAAACTCATCTCCTCTCCAAAACCTATCTCCAACTCCACACACCCTTATGCTTGCAATTCTTTCTCCTTATTATTTAGGCTTGAATGTATGGACTGTACTTGTTTTCTGGTCTCTTCTCCCAATACCAGCCTTTGACCATTTTCATGCCCCCATTTGAAATGTCTCCTCCCTTCCTTTGTGTTGATTTTATGTGTGGTAAGCCATAAGAAGTCAGTAATATTGGCCAGGCGCGGTGGCTCATGCCTATAATTCTAGCACTTGGGGAAGCCGAGGCAGGCAGATTGCCTGAGGTCAGTTCGAGACCAGCCTGGCCAACATGGTGAAACCCCGTCTCTGCTCAAAATACAAAAATTAGCCGGGCATGGTGGCAGGAGCCTGTAATCCCAGCTACTAGGGAGAGTCAGGAAGAAGAATGCCTGAGCCCAGGAGGCGGAGGTTTCAGTGAGCCGAGATTGCGCCACTACATTCCAGCCCGGGCAACAAGAGCTTCGCTTCGTCTCAAAAAAAAAAAGGAATAAGTAATATTATAATAGAATATCATATACGATATGGTTTGGCTGTGTCCCCTCCCAAACCTCATCTTGAATTATAGCTCCCATAATTCCAATGTGTCGTGGAAGGGACAAGGGACCTGGTGGGAGGGAACTGAATCACGGGGGCGGGTCTTTCCCATGCTGTTCTCGTGATAGTGAATAAGTCTCATGAGATCTGATGGTTTTATAAAGGGCAGTTTCTCTGCACATGCTCTTTCTTGCCTGCCACCATGTAAGACGTCTGTTTGTTCTTCCTTCATCTTCCACCCTGATTGTGAGGCCTCCCCAGCCATTTAGAACTGTGGGTCCATTAATCCTCTTTCCTTTATAAATTACCTAGACTCGGGTATGTCTTTATTAGCAGTGTGAAAATGGACTAATATATAAAAAATATCGGCCGGGCGCAGTGGCTCACGCCTGTAATCCCAGCACTTTGGGAGGCCGAGGCGGGCGGATCATGAGGTCAGGAGATCGAGACCATCCTGGCTAACACGGTGAAACCCTGTCTCTACTAAAAATACAAAAAATTAGCCGGGCGAGGTGGCGGGCGCATGTAGTCCCAGCTACGCAGGAGGCTGAGGCAGGAGAATGGCGTGAACCCTGGGGGGGCGGAGCCTGCAGTGAGCCGAGATCGCGCCACTGCGCGCCAGCCTGAGTGAAAGAGCGAGACTCCGTCTCAAAAAAAATAAAAATAAAAATAAATAAAAACTATCTTTATACAATGATATCTGAAAATACCCTTTGCTCATGTGAATGCCTTACTCAAAACCTTCAATGAATTCTCGTTGCTTACAAAACTTAAATCCACCTCTTGATTTTGCATTAAAAACTACTCACAATCCAGTCCTTGGTCACATCTCTAGTCGCCCCTCACTTTTCCTTGGGAGGAATTTGTTGCTTCCACCAATCAAGTCTCTTATTGCTCATTATTCAACAAACTTTGAGCCCTTTGGGTGGTGCATTCCGAGGGCATCGTTCACAAACACGCTGTCCTGTCCACATTTCTGTTGGTGACTTTGTTTTTACGCCACTGCCCATCCTGCTTTCCCCACTTGCATCTCAGGTTTAGACCAAACTTAATTTCTTTTATTCTGGAGCCTTTTCAGGCAGCTCCAGGTCTCTGGCTTTCCTCATTCTCTTTGATCCTTACATTCCCCAATATCTACATTACTTCTCGGTACTTACCTTCTATTCCCTTTATTTTGCCTTTTTGTTTAAGCCCACGATATGTTAATATCTTCTTTACTTGTATGTCTCTGGTAATAGTTCTCTACTGTATTGTTATTTCAGGTCAACAGTTCTCAGGTTTTGGTCCCTGAGGAGCAGCAGCATCATCACCTAGGAACTTGTTTGAAAGGTAAATATTCAGACCCCATCCCAGACTTACTGAATCAAAATTCTGGGGGTGGGGCTCAGCTTTGTGTCTTCACAAGCCCTCCGGGGAATTTCAGATGCTCCTTGAAATTTGAGAACTACAACTCCACCTCTTGGACTTGAGGATGAGGAAGGCTTGGTCAGCTTGTTTATTCCCTAAGGATACTACAAGGTATTTGGACCTTTTTCTTTCTGATGGTGTATTTGAAAGCCTTTGGAAAACTCTAAGCCTTCATTGCATACATACCTGTGCAATGGTTTATTTTTACCCCATATCGTCTCAAATAGTGTAATATTTTAGCCAACTTAAAAAGATGATAAAGTAGGCCAAACACGGTGGCTTACGCCTGTAATCCCAGCACTTTGGGAAACTAAGGTGGGTGGATCACTTGAGCCCAGGAGTTCAAGACCAGTGGGCTTGTCAAGATGACAAGGACTTTTGTTTTGGGGATGGGGTGCTTATATTTGGTGCTTGATAATTGTATTAGTCCATTTCTATACTGCTGTGAAGAATGTTTCCCCATGTTTGGTGAAACCCGGTGCCTACAAAAAATTAGCTGGGTGTAGTGGCTTGTGCCTGTAATCCCAGCTACTGGGGAGACTAAGGCAGGAGAGCTGGAGTCCGGGAGGTAGAGGTTGCAGTAGCTGAGATTGCAGCACTGCACTCCAGCCTGGAAGAGAGAGCAAGACTTTGTCTCAAAAAAAAAAGAGTGAGAAAACGGAAAATCAGAACAAACGAAAGGAAGGGGAGGCAAATAGCTAACCACAATGGTTACTATTGTTCTCGTAGTATCTCTGAGCTTCCTGGCAGCAAGGAAAATAAGGAAATTAATGTGTTACTTGTGCCAGTTCCTTTCTACCAGAGGAGGTGAAAATTCTATTTGTGAATTCCAAAAGAAATTTCCCATATGGCAACTACTAGAGGAGCCACTTAGAGAGCTAAAAGATAAAATCCTCAGCAAAGGTTTTATCACACAGGCACCAGTGGTTCTCCCATGCCTGCTTTGTTTACTATCACCATTACAGAAATTGTGCCAATGCTTAGCATGTAAGAGGCGCTTATTACTAAATCTGTGACAAGAACTCACTCCGTCATTTCTTATAAGTTGGTGGCTGGAAGGGAGGAGTTTATTTTCCCCCAGCAAGCCAGCCACCAAGAAATAATATAGAGTGTTTATTGTCTTGGACTGTGATTTGTTCTGGCTGGACCCTGTTGGAGATGGGAAAGGTGTGAGATGAGTGGGCCATTATCCGCAGCAAAGAGTAAACATCTAAAGGAGGGCAGCCCTGTGAGAGGGCCCAGGTCCTGTCTGACTGCCTCCAAGGTCACTGAACCTGAACAAGGTGAGTCTGGATGTGACCACAAGGTTCTACATCAAGTAGAAGCCAAACGCTGTGAGGCTGGAACTGGAAGACAAAGCATCTATGAAATTAGACAAGGTTCTCCTCAGTGCTGTTTACCATGGAGCACTGCTTACAAGATGACAAGAGCTTTTGTTGTGGGGATGGGGTGCTTTTATTTGGTGCTTGATAATTGTATTGGTCCATTTCCATACTGCTATGAAGAACTGAGACTGGGTAATTTATTAAGAAAAAGAAGTTTAATGGACTCACAGTTTCACATGGCTGGGGAGGCCTCACAATCATGGCAGAAGGTGAAAGAGGTGCAAAGGCATGTCTTAATGGCAGCAGGGAAGGGAGTGGGTGCAGGGAACTGCCCTTTATAAAACCATCACATCTCGTGAGACTTACTCTCATGAGAACAGCAGGGGAAAATCCCACCCCCATGATTCGATTGCCTCCCACTGGGTCCCTCCCACAACACATGGGAATTATGGGAGCTACAATTCAAGATGAGATTTGGGTAAGGACACAGCCAAACCATATCAATAATAAAGGACATTATAAGGCTTTTTCTGAAATTTGGAATTTAAAGCAACATCATTATATAAACTCAGGTATCTTTTTTTTTTTTTTTTTGAGACAGTGTCTCACTTTGTCCTCCAGGCTGGAGTGCAGTGGGGCAATCTCGGCTCACTACAAGCTCCGCCTCCTGGGTTCACGCCATTCTCCTGCCTCAGCCTCCCCAGTAGCTGGGACTACACGCACCCGCCATCACACCTGGCTAATTTTTTGTATTTTTAGCACAGACGGGGTTTCACTGTGTTAGCCAGGGTGGTCTCGATCTTCTGACCTCGTGACCCGCTGGCCTTGGCCTCCCAAAGTGCTGGAATTACAGGCATGAGCCACCGCGCCCGGCCAGATCAGGGATGATTTTAGATAGGACTGATATGCAAGTGAATTTATCTTCAGTAAGTCCCTATGCATTTTGGACATAGCACTCTGTATCCACAAGCTGGATCCTTTTCTCTCTTGAATTAGACAACATTATGACACATGGACACCAGTTAGGGGAAGAGTGGAGTTTAATTCCTAAGCACCAAGCAACTCTTGGCTACAGAGTGCTCTTACTCATCTTTCCTAAATAATCTTGCACAAGCAATTTTCCTGAAGACAGCACTATAATGAGTCTCCAAATATTTGATATAATAAAATGGTGATGAGGAAGAAAGATCATAAAACTTAGAGTCAGGATTCCAGATTCGGTAATTTACCAGCTGCGTGGCCTCCTCAGAGGAGAAGATGCATGAAAACGCATTAAGAATTGAAAGTACTGGCCGGGCGCGGTGGCTCATGACTGTAATCCCAGCACTTTGGGAGGCCGAGGCGGGCGGATCACGAGGTTAGGAGATCGAGGCCATCCTGGCTAACACGGTGAAACCCCGTCTCTACTAAAAATACAAAAAATTAGCTGAGCGTGGTGGTGGGCACCTGTAGTCCCAGCAAATTGGGAGCCTGAGGCAGGAGAATGGTATGAACCCGGGAGGCGGAGCTTGCAGTGAGCTGAGATCACGCCACTGCACTCCAGCCTGGGCGACAGACTGAGACTCCGTCTCAAAAAAAAAAAAAAAAAAGAAAGAAAGTACTATGTTCGTGGGTTGTTATTTCTAATACATGGCCAGGGAACTTGATCTTTATTTTTTTATTTCAAATACAAATCACACTAAATCAAGAGGCTGGGCGTGGTGGCTAACGCCTGTGATCCCGGCACTTTGGGAGGCTAAGACAGACGGATCACCTGAGGTAAGGAGTTCGAGACCAGCCTGGCCAACATGGCAAAACCCCATCTCGACTACAAATACAAAAATTAGCCTAGCGTGGTGGTGTGCACCTGTGATCCCAGCTACTCGGTAGGCTGAGGCAGGAGAATTGCTTGAATCCAGGAGGCGGAGGTTGCAGTGAGCCGAGATAGCACCATTGAACACCATCCTGGACAAAAAAGAGTGAAACACCGTCTCAAAACAAACAAAAACAACCCTCAACCCCAACCCACATGGTGTTACTGAATGCCTATCACCTGCTAGGTGGTGTGCTAAGTTAACAACCATTTCGCAAATGAGGATATTGTAGTACCAACATGTTAAATTCTTTATCCAGGCTCTCACAGAAGGACTAGATCATTTTAGACAGGGCTTCCACTAGAAGAGAAGGAGAGAAAGAAATAGTATTAACAACAACAACAATAATTACAGCTGACTCAACGCCTTGCACTTTGTCAAACATTTTATGGCATTGTCTTGTTCGATCACCCATTAACCACCCTGTGAGACGGGTATTAGTCACCCAGTTTCACAGTTTAGGACACTGAAGTTCATGGTCTTTGAGGGAGGTCCCTAAGGTAATTCAGCAGGGATTAAAATCTATTCTTCCTGGAGACTTGATTTTCACTATGTTCTACTGCCTCCCAGAGTAGGGCAGGAATAAAAACCATCATATCTCTCATTTCTCGATCAGTGAATTCATTGACATCAAATTTCTGAAAAAGTTCCTCCCCTAAAATGTAAGTAAATTTAAATATTCCCCAAAATGTAAGTACTGAAAAGAAAGCAATCTATATGGTTGTTTCCCTAGAGGTTTCTAAGGTGATTTAGGTTTATATTGCATTTTAATGGAATATAAAAATTCCCACGAAAAGAAAATCACTACCTGAATTATTCCCTTCAAGCTAGTATTATATCGTCTAATACAAAAAACAATGTAAACTCATCATTCCTTTTTCTAATCCTTCTCTTACATTCTTTGATAATCTAGTCATCTTCATATAAAATGATCAAGGTGAAGAAAGTAACCAAGGTGAGGAAAGAGAACCCTTTTGCTTTCTGGAATGTGGTTGGCCTTATTCTTTGAAAAGAATGTATAGAGGATTAAGTATACTTCCCCCTCTTAAACTGTGCTTGTTACTTCCTACCTCCCATCAAGACTAACTATGTAATTTGCAGATCCCAGTACAAAATGAAAACTAGGTCACCCTTGTTCAAAAGCTATTAAGAATTCCAAGATAGCAACAGCAGGGCATAAGTGGATGCACAGGACCCTTCTAACACGGTCTGGCTTCCTAAGCCACTGTGCAGATCTCAAAACTCCTGAAACCAGTCCTGCCTCCCATTACCATGGTAGCTCCACAGATGCAACAGTAACAAACTTAGCTCGCTTTAGCCAAGGAATAAATATCTTTGATGAGCAACTAGTGGGGCCTCTTAGTGTTGTCCAGCTAAGGAGTGCGTGAAGGTACTATGAGGCCGGCGCTCGGTGGCTCACGCCTGTAATCCCAGCACTTTGGGAGGCCAAGGTGGGTGGATCACGAGGTCAAGAGATCAAGACCACGGTGAAACCCCGTCTCTACTAAAAATACAAAAAAAATTAGCCTGGCATGGTGGCGGGTGCTTTTCTTCTCAGCTACTCGGGAGGCTGAGGCAGGAGAATAGCATGAACCCAGGAGGCAAAGCTTGCAGTGAGCCGAGATTGCGCCACCGCACTCCAGCCTGGGCAACAGAGTGAGACTCCATCTCAAAAAAAAAGAAAAAGCCACTGCTGTGAGTCACTGAAGACATCCTGTTTCTGACTTAAAAGCTTAAATCAGTGTATAATTGCCACAAGTTATTTCCTTGTAAAAAGTCATTGAAATATTTTATTTAAGTCAATAATCATATAGAATATTTTCCAATTCAAATACAATGTTAGAATAGTGGTATTGACTTTGTGTCTGGAATTAGTGGGTTCTTGGTCTCACTGACTTCAAGAATAAAGCTGCGGACCCTCGCGGTGAGTGTTACAGTTTTTTTTGTTTGTTTGTTTTTTTAGACGGAGTCTTGCTTTGTCCCCCAGGCTGGAGTGCAGTGGCACAATCTTGGCTCACTGTAAGGTCCACCTCCCGCGTTCACACCATTCTCCTGCCTCAGCCTCCCGAGTAGCTAGGACTACAGGCACCTGCCCACACGCCCGACTAGTTTTTTGTATTTTTAGTAGAGACGGGGTTTCACCGTGTTAGCCAAGATGGTCTCGATCTCCTGACCTCGTGATCCGCCCACCTCGGCCTCCCAAAGTGCTGGGATTACAGGATTGAGCCACTGCCCAGCCGAGTGTTACAGTTCTTAAAGATGGTGTGTCCAGACTTTGTTCCTTCAGATGTTCAGGTATGTGCGGGGCTTCTTCCTTCTGGTGGGTTCATGGTCTCACTGACTTCCTGAGTGAAGCTGCAGACCTTCGTGGTGAGTGTTACAGTTCATAAAGTTGGTGAGACCAAAAGAGTGAGCAGCAGCAAGATTTATTGTGAAAAGCAAAAGTACAAACCTTTCACACCCTGGAAAAGCACTAAAACAGATTGCCACTGCTAGCTCTAGCAGCCTGCTTTTATTCCCTTGTCTGACCCCACCCACATCCTGCTGATTGGTCCATTTTACAGAGAGCTGATTGGCCCATTGTACAGAGAGCTGATTGGTCCATTTTGACAGGGTGCTGATTGGTGCGTTTATGAACCTTGAGCTAGACACAGAGTGCTGATTGGTGCATTTACAATCCTTCTTTAGCTAGACACAAAAGTTCTCCAAGTCCCCACTAGATTAGCTAGACACAGAGCACTGATTGGTGCATTTACAAACCTTGAGCTAGACACAGGGTACTGATTGGTGCATTTACAAATCTTGAGCTAGACACAAAGTGCTGATTGGTGCATTTACAAACCTTTAGCTAGACATAGAAGTTCTCCAAGTCCCCACCCAACTCAGGAGCCCAGCAAGCTTCGCCTAGCGGATCCTGCGCCAGGTTGTGGGCAGAGCTGCCCTTCAGTCCTGCGCTGAGCATCTGCACTCCTCCGCCCTTGGGCAGTCGATGGGACTAGGTGCGCGGAGCAGAGGACGGCAGGGAGGCTCCAGCTGCATGGGAGCCCACAGTGGGGGTGCGGGAGGTAGTGGGTGTTCAGGCATGGCATGCTGCAGGTCCCGAGCCCTGCCCTGTGGGGTGGTGGCTGAAGCCCAGCGAGAATTCAAGCGATGCGCAGGTGGGCCCCCAGTGCTGGGGGATCCTGCGTGCCCTCTGCAGCTGCTGGCCCAGGTGCTAAGCCCCTCACTGCCTGGAGCCAGCAGCGCCGGCCGGCGGCTCCGAGTGCAGGGCCTGGGTAGCCCGCACCCACCCAGAACTCACACTGGCCCGCGAGCGCAGCGTGCAGCCCGGGTTCCTGCCCGCACCTCTCCTTCCACATCTCACCACAAACGGAGCCAGCTCTGGCCTCAGCCAGCCCAGAGAGGGGCTCCCACAGTGCAGCGGCGGGCTGTAGGGCGCCTCTAGTGCGGCCACATGCTGAGGCTCAGGAGGCGCCAAGAGCAAGCGAGGGCTGCTAGCACGTTGTCACCTCTCAACTTCTGATTTTTTATTATGTTTATATATATATATATATTTTTTTTTGCCAAAGGGAGTATATTTAGCATATGATCTTGGTGGCTATCATTGCTTAGTGGACTAAGAAAAGGAACTGTCACAGAAGAAGACCAAAGGACCTGGGCAGCACAGGGAGCAGAGTGCCTGTCCTGGGGGTGGTCCCTGCTTTTGTGCATGCTCTATTCACCCACACATCAGAGAAGCAAGGGGAATATGGGAGAGGTGCAAACACAGGATATTACATCTCTTCTTTGTAGAATTCTAGATGTATAGATATATGAAGACTAAAAACTACAATTGTCTAAAAGAGGCTTTTCTGGAAAAATTGTTTCAATAGTTAGAATTATTATGTTTTAGAGGAAAACTTAAAAGATCCCCTTGCTTGCTAATATTTTAACTACTAACAAGTAAAGAACATAAAAAAATATAAATCCTTGAATGTCCGTTTTTTCCCTTTCAGCATCTCTGTAGATTTTCACTCACGGCCCTGAATATAAGCAAAGGAAAATTTACACAGAAAAAAAAAAACGCAACAGTAAAAAACAACACTTAAGTCACAGTTAAAAATGCAAAAAGAAGCCAGGCATGTGGTGGAACGCCTGTAGTCCTAGCTACTTGAAAGGCCGAAGTGGGAGGGTCACTGGAGCCCGGGAGTTTGCAGGCAGCCTGGACAACACAGTGAGACCCTGTCTCTGAAAAAAAAAAAAAAAAAAAAGCTTCTAAATGAAATGAGCAGTTTTCCTTGAGTAGGTTCTAAGGTGGAAGAAGTGGAGAGAAAAATGCTATACAATTATCATCTAGAAAATGATCCCTTCCTTTGAAATGAGTTTCAGTTTCAACCTGGGATAGATAATATCAAGTCTGCTTGTTAAATGTCATGTTGGAAAGCAAAAGTGTCCTTTCAAAGTATGGAATACAGTGAATAAGATAAGCAGTGGATCCAGCAGTATGAGTTTTTAAATTTATTCAAACAGAAGAAATAGAGGAGTACATTTAGAAACAAAGTACAGGGCCAGGCACAGTGGCTCACACCTGTAATCCCAGCACTTTGGGAGGCCGAGGCAGGTGGATCACGAGGTCAGGAGATCGAGACCATCCTGGCTAACACGGTGAAACTCTGTCTCTACTGAAAATACAAAAAATTAGCTGGGTGTGGTGGTGGGCACCTGTAGTCCCAGCTACTTGGGAGGCTGAGGTAGGATAATGGCATGAACCCGGGGGGTGGAGTTTGCAGTGAGCCGAGATCACACCACTGCACTCCAGCCTGGGTGACAGAGCAAGACTCCATCTCAAAAAAAAAAAAAAATAAAAAAAAAAAAAATAAACAAAGTACAGAAAACTGAGGGAAGGATTAGCTGCATACAAAAACATACTGCTCAGGGGAAAAAATTCTCACAGATCAGCTGTAAAAAACACAACTTAGGGCCAGGTGTGGTGGCTCACACCTGTAATCCCAGCACTCTGGGAGGCCAAGGCAGGCGGATGACCTGAGGTCAGAGGTTCGAGACCAGCCTGGCCAACATGGTGAAACCCCATCTCTACTAAAAATATGAAAATTAGCTAGGCATGGTGGTGCGTGTCGGTAATCCCAGTTACTCAGGAGCCTGAGACAAGAGGATGGCTTCAACCCAGGAGGTCGAGGTTGCAGTGGGCCAAGATAATGCCATTGCACTCCAGTCTGGGTGACGAGTGAAACTCTGTCTCAAAAAGAAAAGAAAGAAAGAAAGAAAGAGAAACCTTACCTAGAGAAAGCCACATGAATGTATGTGTGGAGAGATAATGCTATTTGGAAGACTTTGGGTTGTCTCCTAAAGTGATGAGTGTTGCAAGATAAGTAGGAGTTGGCTAAGCTGGGGGTCAGAGGATGGTTTGGGAAGGTAGAAGCAGTAAGCAGAAGCAAAGCGCAAAGGTACGGAGAACCATGGTGTGAACTTGGAAGCACAGCTGTCTTTGGAGCATAAATCTTTAGGCAAAGACTTAGGTGATCTTGGTGAGATACAATGCATGGCTTGTTTGCGGCGTGGAGATTTGGAAGGGTTTTAACCAAGGGAGAGCCCTGCTGAGGTTTTTCATTGTATGGATGACATGAAAGGGAGCCAAATAGCTCACTTTGGCTGTGTTACAGATGATGGGCTTCAGCAGGACTCACTGGAGACCAGTATTATAATCTAGGGAGAGATGGCAAGGGCCTAAAGACAAGGAAACTAGCAAGACTTAGGACAGATTAGATGTGGGAGTTGGGAAGGGGAAAGGGGAGGGTAAAACACAGTAGGACTCTCAGGTTTAGCCTTCCCGACTGGGTATCCATGCTGCTGCTAACTGAGTTAATGAACACGGAAAAAGGAATGTGTGTGTTTTGGTCAGGGTACCCCCCAGGAACAGGAACCACACTCAGGTTGGGCAACTGAGAAGGCCTTCATAACTAAATCAGTTACACAAAGTTGTGGGCAGGGTATAAAGAGACCACGAGTACTAATGTAGCCCTTTGGAGCTAATAATAGTGGGATGAGGGAAGGAATGCTGTTGTCAACCCAAGATCTGAAGGAACCATTTTTGGGAACCTGAAAACAGAAGGCTGCTGTGTGGAAGGGCTGCCTGGCAAGAACTGTGACCTTGCTCAAGGGACGGGGAAGAAGCCGTCCTGCTGCAGCCTTGCAGGGAGGTGAAGGAGGAGAGATCAGCACTGTGACCTCAGGAGGTGAAGGAGGAGAGATCAGCACTGTGACCTCATTCTGGTCTCTCCTTCTGACCTCCTGCTGGGATTGCTCATTGGCCAAGCCCAACCAGAAGCTGAAGCAGAGTGAAGAGGTCCCCAGCATAGTTCAAACAGGTTATCCTCTTAGGGCAAGAGTGGATCTGGAGGGGAAAATGCAGTTTATGCAGCTCAGTGTTAGGGAAGAACATAGTGAGTTCAGTTAGAAACAGGTGGACTTTTAGTTTTTAAAGGCTATCTGGGGGCTGTATAGAGAGAAAATGGGCCCTGGTGGCAGAAAAGCCTATATTTGCCTCTGTGATTCACCACTTACTAGATGTGTGAACTTGGACACATTTCTTAAACTGCTCTGTTCTTCAGTTTACTCATCTGTAAAAGAGCATAGTAATAGTACCTACCTCAAAGAGCTGTTGTGGATTAGCAGTGAGATGACACATTAGTGCCTGGCATATAGAAAGCACTTAATAAACATCTGCTGTTAGCTATTATCCATATGGAAATTGTAAGCCGACAGGGGAATATACAAATCTGAAGGTCAGGGAAGAAAGGAGATTTGATTCACACAATTGTAAGGGAAGTTGTCATTCTGAGTGAGCTCACCCAGGGAGACTGTCTTGAGTAGCACTGTCCAAGAGAAATAGAATGCAAGCCGCATATGTAATTTTGAAAATGTGAAATTTAAAAAAGAAAACCTGTGACATTAAAAAAACTGAAGAGGAACATGTGAAATTAATTTTGAAAAAAATAAACTTCTTTTTGGAAAAAATAAACATATTTGTGTTGGCTAACACAAATATAACAAAAATGTTACAATTTCAATGTGTTTTTTTTTCTTTTTCTTTTTTTTTGAGACAGAGTTTCTATCTTTCCCCCAGGCTGGAGTGCAATGGCACGATCTGGGCTCACTGCAACCTCTGCCTCCCAGGTTCAAGTGATTTTCCTGTCTTAGCCTTCCAAGTAGCTGGGATTATAGGCACCTGCCACCATACCCGGCTAATTTTTGTATTTTTAGGAGAGACAGGGTTTTGCCATGTTGGCTAGGCTGGTTTTGAACTCCTGACCTCAGTTGATCCACCCGCCTCGGCCTCCAAAGTGCTGGGATTATAGACATGAGCCACAACACCCAGCCATATTTCACATTTTAAAAATTGAGATGTTTACTGTCTTTTTCATTTTTTTACTAAGTTTTTGAAGTTTGGCCTGTATTTTCTACTTGCAGCACATGTCAGTTTGGATTAGTACATTTCAAATGCTGAATAGCCTCCTGTGGCTAGTGACTACTGTACTGGACAGTGCTGGTCCAAAGATAGGAAAGCAGAAAGATTAGGTGAGGTCCCTGAACAACACTTGTCAGTAAGGCTCTGGGGCAGGATGAAAAACAAAAGTGAAAAAGGAAAGGTTCTAAGAGTCAGAAAAGTGAGATTCCACAGAGAATCCAGGGTACAGAGTTTTTAGTAACGTTTTAGAGAGGTTAGAGCAGCCACCCAGTAAGGACAGGTCTATAAAGTGACCACTGCATTCGCAAATAGAATGTTGTTGGTGATCTGGAAAGAAATTGTTTTCATAATAAAAATGATCGGCTGCTGGGTGTGGTGGCTCACACCTATAATCCCAGCACTTAGAGAGGCAGAGGTGGGAGGATAGCTTGAGCCCAGGAATTTCGAGACTAGCCTGGACAACATACTGAGACTGTTTTCGACAAAAATGAAAAAACAAAAGAACAAATGTAGCCAAAAGGCCAGGCGTGGCGGCTCTCGCCTGTAATCCCAGCCCTTTGGGAGGCCGAGGCAAGCGGATCACGAGGTCAGGAGATCAAGACCATCCTGGCCAACATGGTGAACCCCCATGTCTGCTAAAAATACAAAAATTAGCTGGGCGTGGTGGCATGTGCCTGTAGTTTTAGCTACTTGGGAGGCTGAGGCAGGAGAATTGCTTGAAGCAATCCAGAGGTGGAGGATGCAGTGAGCCAAGATTATGCCATTGCACTCCAGCCTGGGCGACAGAGTGAGACTCCGTCTCAAAAAAAAAAAAAGAAGTGGCCAAAAATGGACAGGAATTAATTATCTGGTTGTGGTGGAGTGAGAGGTGAGGCCAAAGAAAAGTGTTACTTTTCGTTTGTTTGTTTTTGAGAGTGTCTCGCTCTGTCACCCAGGCTGGAGTGCAGTGACGCAATCTCAGCTCGCTGTAACCTCCACCTCTAGGGTTGAAGCGATTCTCCTGTCTTGGCCTTCGGAGTCGCTGGGATTACAGGCGTGTGCTACCACTCCCAGCAAATTTTTGTATTTTTAATAGAGACGAGGTTTCAGCAGGTTGGCCAGGCTGGTCTTGAACTCCTGACTTCAGATGACCCACCCACCTTGGCTTCTCAAAGTGCTGGGATTACAGGCATGAGCCACCGTGCCCGGCCAATGTTGCAGTTATTACTTTTTAAGAATAGGAGTCACTGAGCCAATTTATAGGTTAAGGTGAAGAGGTTTACAGGGCATCCAGACAGGTAACTCTGTCTAGGAGGCATTTTAAAACGTACTAGGGAAGAATAGCACATACCAGTGCTTCTCAGCTACATCTTTAAGGAGGGACATGCTCAGAAGTGTCGGATCCAGCCTGGGCAACAAAGTGAGACCCCATCTCTACAAAAAATTAAAAAATTAGCTGAATATAGTGGCTCACGTCTGTAGTTCCAGCTACTGGGGACCAGCAGGGAGGGGGTCTGAGTTTGGGGGATCGCTTGAGCCCAGGAAGTTAAGGCTGCAGCAAGCTGTGATTACACCACTGCACTCCAGCCTGGGTGACAGAGACCTTGTCTCAAAAAAAAAAGAAAGTGTCAGATCCCCTCATTCACTCTCTATCCCTTCTTCCTATCATGACTTTCATCGTAGTATCCTTCTTACTGATCTTATTGCATTTAGTCTTAAGAGTTTCATCCACCTCCTCTGCAGTTGCACCAGAGAGATCACATTAGGTTGCAAATACCATCAATGCCAGAAATTATTTGTCCATTTGGGAAACATCTATTGGGGCCAACTTGTACACTTGCTGTTTACTCTTCAGCAATCAACGTCCTTCTTTTCGCTTTCTATAAGCCTTTTGTTTCTATCTTGAAATCCATGTGATTCTGCCGATGGAGCATGTGACCTAGAGTATTCCATGTCTCTCTCTCTTTTTTTTTTTTTTTTTTTTTTGAGACAAAGTCTTGCTCAGCCACCCAGGCTGGAGTGCAGTGGTGCGATCTTAGCTCACTGCAACCTCTGCCTCCCAGGCTCAAGCAATTCTCCTGCCTCAGCCTCCCGAGTAGTTGGGACTACAGGTGCGTGCCACCACGCCCAGCTAATTTTTGTATTTTTAGTAGAGATGGGGTTTCACCATGTTGGCTAGGATGGTCTCCATCTCTTGACCTCGTGATCCGCCTGCCTCGGACTGCCAAAGTGCTGGGATTACAGGCATGAGCTACTGCGACTGGCCTCCATCTTCTTTGACACATAGGTTGGTTCTTTTGTGACATCTGACCATCTGACCTAGGGCTGTCAATTGGAGCAAAACTTAAATTCTGCTTGGAATGTTAAGATGAAGGGTGTTCACTTTCCTTCCAGAGGGTATGTAGCTGTGAGACCTGGAATTGTTACAGCTATTTTTGCTCTATGAGGAAATGTAGTCTGAGAATAAAGCAAGCACAGAGAGGACAGCAGAGCCAAGAGAGTCAGGAAAGTGGACCCAGAGCCCAAATGATAAGAAATTCTGATTTAAGCCATGCCTAATGTCTCTGACTGGACATTTTGTTTCATGAACCAATACATTACCTTTATTATTTAAACCAGATTGAATTGAATTTTCTATTATTTGCAACAACATCAAGAAATCTGCTCAAAAGCTTACTGTGTGCCAGGGTTTATACTAGAAGCTTAAAGTCTTTTCACCACTTCAGTGCTTCTCCTTGCCTAGAGTGTTATTGATAATTAGTATAATCACATGCAGGCCAAAGTCTCAATTCCTTTCCAAGGAGTTTCTCAATCAACAAAGTTCTCCATGAAATGGCCTTGTCTACTTTTTTTGCTGCATCCCTTGTGGCATTATATATATGTGTTTTCGGTTTTCACATTGCTATAAAGATACTACGCAAGGTACACTCTTCCTTAATTTATAAAGGTAAGAGGTTTAATTGACTCACAGTTCTGCATGGCTGGGAAGGCCACAGGAACCTTACAATCATGGCGGAAGGGGAAGCAGGCACGTCTCACATGATGGCAGGAGAGATAGAGTGTGTGTGAGCGCAGGAAAAACGACCATTTACAAAACCATCAGATCTCGTGAGAATTCACTCCCCATCATGAGAACAGCATGGGGAAAACCACCTCCATAATCAAATCACTTCCCTCCATTAACATATGGGGATTACAATTTGAGATGAGATTTGGGTGAGGACACAGAGCCAAACCATGTCTGTCTGTCTGACTATCTATCTATCTATCTATCTATCTATCTATCTATCTGGCATGGTGGTGGGCACCTGTAGTCCCAGCTACTCAGGAGGCTGAGGCAGGAGAATGGCATGAACCCAGGAGGTGTAAATTGCAGTGATCCGAGATCACGCAACTGCATTCCAGCCTGGGTGACTGAGCGAGACTCCATCTCAAAAAAAAAAAAAGAAATATTCACTTTGATGAATGTTGCACTGACCATCATACTCAGCAGAATTTGGAATTATCATTAGAATTTGCACGTACTTGGCAAGAACATCTTTCCCTTCGTTGCCCAGGAAAATTCTCATCTTAACCTACAAGGCTAGAATAAAATTTACCACCTCAGTGAAGTCTTCCCTTAACCCATTGCAGCCTTACATTTTCTTTCTGATGTTCCCATAAGTAATTTATAAAGCTTATAAATTATCTTGAAGGATTTTAATTGTTGGGGTCTATTTCTGTACTGGAGTATAAACTCCTTGAGGACAGCAACCATGTCTTTTAAAGGCTTTCTATCTTTCAGGTCTTGTCGTAGTGTGTAGCACATGGTAGGTGTCCAATAAGTGCAATAAAATGATGTGTTATCCTAAAAGTGTTATGGAGTTAAAATATAGTACTGTCAAGAACCATTAAGGATCTGAGAAGTGTCACAGAGTTAAGGGCCAATATTGTCAAGAACTGTGAAGGGTGTGAGATTTTACCCTACTTGTAAGCTATTAAGTTAGCTTGCCACAATATCACGGATGTTGGCAGAGACATGAGGCTCCTTGATCAGAGACAAAATAATGCATTAATCATGACAATATTGGTAGACAAAGTGTCAGCTTTTCTGCCCTTTCCCCAGGCCCCAATTTCTACAAAGTGATGCAAATAGGGTGAATTGATGTCTGAATATGCTGTGGGTTGAATTGTATGAGATGAACTGTTAGCCTAGTGAAACTGAATCTTTTAGCCTAGAGAAACAGCCTGCCCTTTGCCCTAGAGAGAGAGCTTAATTTTGTTATTCTGCACAGTAAACAAACCTGCTCTTGGCTCCGGAGGAAAATACTATCTCTATCTTCGAAGGCTGTCTGTTATACAAGCATCCTTGAAAAGATAGTCTAGAACACAGTGAGTTGTTCCACTGGCAAGATGAGCAGAAATTTTATAGACCCATAGAGATTGTCTCCCCAAAAAAGACAGAATAGTTATAGTTGTGATCTCAATTCGTGAAAGTCGTCGAAGAGGAGGTGATACTTAAGCCGAGTCTTAAAATATATGAGTAGGCATTCACCAGACAGATAGGATAGTAGGACATTTCATGAAGCTGGAGCAATGAGGAGGAGCATGAAGGAAAGGTGACTGAAGATGGCCTGACAAGGACAGGGTGTGAGGGAAGAAGGGCTCTCATGTGAGATACTAGAAAAGGTAGGCCTGATGCAGCTCCCAGAAAGTCTTCTCTATCAGGCTAAGGACTACTTTATCCTGAGGTCAACAGGGAGCCAGTGAAGGTTTCTAAGCAACTGAGGCATGTAGTCAGATTTGCATTTTATAAAGATCTGTCTGAAACAGAAAGGGCATTCAAGGCAGAAGGAACAGCACGGATAGAACAGAGACATTCAAGTGCCCAGTAAATTGAGGTAACCATAGATGTCTCCGAATATGATGGTCAGTGCAACATTCATCAAAGTGAATATTTCTTTTTTTTTTTTTGAAACAGACTCTCACTCAGTCACCCAGGCTGGAATGCAGTGGCGTGATCTCAGCTCACTGCAATTTACACCTCCCGGGTCCATGCCATTCTCCTGCCTCAGCCTCCTGAGTAGCCGGGACTCCAGGCGCCCACCACCACGCCCAGCTAATTTTTTCATATTTTTAGTAGAGACGGGGTTTCACCGTGTTAGCCAGGATGGCCTCGATCTCCTGACCTCGTGATCTGCCTGCCTTGGCCTCCCAAAGTGCTGGGATTAAAGGTGTGAGCCACCACGCCCGGCCCAAAGTGAATTATTTCTTAAGAGTGACTCAGCACTCTTAGTCGGTCACCAGGTGCCAGCTGTGAAGTTGGAGCCTAAACAGGGGAAGTCTAGGGCTGTGCCATGTTAATTTTTTTTTTTGACAGAGTCTCACTCTGTCGCCAGGCTGGAGTGCAGTGGCGTGATCTTGGCCCACTGCAACCTCCGCCTCCTGGGTTCAAGCCATTCTCCTGCCTCAGCCTCCCAAGTAGCTGGGACTACAGGTGCCCACCACCACACCCAGCTAATTTTTGTATTTTTAGTAGAGACAGGGTTTCACCATGTTGGCCTGGATGGTCTCAGTCTTCTGACCTTGTGATCCACCTGCCTCGGCCTCCAAAAGTGCTGGGATTACAGGTGTGAGCCACGGTGCCCAGCCAGGCTAAGCTAATTTATGTCTGAATAATCCATAGTGAAGAAGAGATTTGAGTTGGCAATGAGGTTTCATCTTAACTGGCAACTTTGACTGGTTGTAATGGGACACCTGGGTCATGATGCTAAGGAAGGATTCTCAGTCCAATTCTGGGCTTTGTGGGATAGAAGAAAATAGTTATTTAGTTTTGTTTGTCACAGGCAAGGAATGGTAAGTAACAATACACTTGCTGACAATAGCTAAGGAATAAAGTGTAATCCAAGCTTATTATTCAGAAATAGAAACCTAAACAAGGGCTAGGACCTGTGGCAGGAGCACTTAGACAGCCATGGGCTAGTTATGAGAATAAGTGAGATGGGAGGAGGGCCCAAACAGGATGGGAACAGTAACAGTTGGGATTTTAAAGCGAAGGTATGTCCTTAAAATATAAGGTAAGGGAGAAAACAGCCAGATTGGGGATAGAGATACTATGAGGTCATACCAAAGGAGTGAGTTGTCGATGAAATATTTTTTTAAATGAGGGAACTTGGATCATCTTGGCCCAGACCCAACAATTTGACTCTGGCACTTGATAGTAACAGAGATAAAAGTGACACAGAGAAGGATGTTGTGGTCAGCATTCAAGGAGGCAGAGACTGGTCTTCTTTGGCTCAGCTCAAGGTTATATAATTTTTCTGAAGAGTAAGCACTGTTGTATGTGGGTTTGCTGAATTATTTGACAATATTCACTTATGAAGGATAAGAAAAATAAATGGAGTGGGTGGAATTCATATGGTGTGTTGAGTATAGATACTGAATAAGCAAGTGACTTGTAAAACGTAGATAAAATTAATTAGATTTGTTAAATATAAATAAATAGTAAGCTAGTTAACCATAACACATATTAAAGATAGATATGATAATTGGAATATATACTAAAATGGACCCAAAAAGTGTTATATATCTATCTATATATATATAGATATATAGATAGATAGATAGATAGATAGATAGATAGATAGATAGAAGGACCAAGAGACACAAAATATTAATATTGTCCTAAATAGACATGAGGCACATGAAGCACTCAATATTTAATAGTAAGCACTCAGTGTTAGATTGGCTGTTGATTGGCGACATAATTCTGACCTTTTGCCACCTCTGCCCCAAAAAGCTGCTCATCAGGCTGGTTGGTATGCTACAGCTTTTTCCTTGCATCTCTCAAGCATGTATGGGTTCTAGTCACCTCCCATCTTCTTAGCCCCTTGGCTTAAACCTAATTCTGGTCCTTCAGACTACCTTTAAACTACATCAGTGGAGAAGGCTGATGTTGCAGAGAAATAAGACATATGAACGGCACAACCCAGGATGCAAGTAGTGTGGTCCTTCTATCCTCTTCACCCTATACTTTCAAAACTTTAACAGGCACATTATCTAGACAGAAAATTGATAAGAAAACATCAAACAAACTACACTTTAGACCAAATGGATTTAACAGGCATATACAGAACATTCCACCCAATTGCAGCAGAGTACACATTCTTCTCAAAGACACATTCTCTAGGATAGAGCATGTTAGGCCACACAATAAGCCTTAACAAGTTTAAGAAGATTGAAATCATATCAAGAATCTTTTCCTACTACAATGATATGAAACTAGAAATCGATAACAGGAGAAATTTTGAAAAATTGAAAAACACATAGAAATTAAACAAAATGTTCATCAACAATGGGTCAAAGAAGAAATTTAAATAATCTAGAAAACATGGAAACACACATACCAAAACTTAGGGGATGCAGCAGTTCTGAGTTATAAGTTTAAGGCAGTAAACTTATCACAAAGGAAGAAAGATCTCAGATAAACAAACTAACCTTATTTCTCAAGGAGCTAGAAAAAGAAGAAGAAACTAATTCCAAAGTTAGTAGAAGGAAATAATAAAGATCAGAGCAGAAATAAATGAAATAGAGACTAGAAAAACAAAGAGAAGATAAACAAAACTAAGAATTTTTTTTAGAAGATAAACAAAATTGATAAACCTTTAGCTAGACTAAGAAAAACGGAGAAGACTCACATAAAATCAGAAATGAAAGAGGAGACATTACAACCGATACCACAGAAACACAAAGGACCCTGAGAGACTTCAGTAGTTCCATCTTATCCTTGTTGAATATTTTCCAAAATTCCCAGTGGATGCCTGAAACCACAGATGGTTTTGTATGTACTATCGGGCCCTATGCATACTATGTTTTTTTCTGTTTATCCATATCTATGATGAAGTTTAGTTTATAAATTAGAACAAGATTTTAATAACAATAATTATAAAATAGAGCAATTATAACAATAATGTGGTCTCTCTCTCAAAATATATTATTGTACCCTACTCATCTATTTGCTGTGGTTGACCGAGGGTAACTGAAGCCTTGAAAAACAAAACCACAGATACAGGGGAACTACTGTCTCACGAACAATTACACACCAACAAATTGGATAACCTAGAAGAAAAGGATCACTTCCTAGACACATACCACTTACCAAGTCTAAATCATGATGAAATGGAAAATCTAACTTGATCAATAACTAGTAAAGAGATTGAATCAGTACTAAAAAGTCTCCCATTTAAAAAAAGCCTAGAACTTGATGGCTTCACTTCTGACTTCTACCAAACATTGAAGAAAGAACTGGCCGGGCACGGTGGCTCACGCCTGTAATCCCAGCACTTTGGGAGGCCGAGGCAGGTAGATCAGGAGGTCAGGAGATCGAGACCATTCTGGCTAACACAGTGAAAACCCGTCTCTGCTAAAAATATAAAAAATTAGCCAGGCATGGTGGCGGGCGCCTGTAGTCCCAGCTACTCAGGAGGCTGAGGCAGGAGAATGGCGTGGACCTGGGGGGTGGAGCTTGCAGTGAGCCGAGATCATGCCACTGAACTCCAGCCTGGGCAACACAGCAAGACTCCGTCTCAAAAAAAAAAAAGAAAAGAAAAGAAAAGAAAAGAAAAGAAAAAAAACAACTAATACAGGGTGGGGGCAGTGGCGTACGCCTGTAATCCCAGCACTTTGGGAGGCCGAGATGGGTAGATCCCCTGAGGTGGGAGTTAAAGACTAGCCTGGCCAACATGGTGAAACCCTGTGTCTTCTTTTAAATGCAAAAATTAGCTGGGTGTTGTGGGCACCTGTAATCCTAGCTACTTGGGAGGCTGAGGCAGAAGAATTGTTTGAACCTCGGAGGCGGAGGCTGCAGTGAGCTGAGATCGTGCCACTGTACTCCAGCCCTGGTGGCCAGAGAGAAACTCCATTCAAAAAAAAAAGGAAAGGAAAGGAAGAAAGAAGGAAAGAAAAAGGAAGAAGGAAAGAAGGAAAAAGAAAGAAGAAAGAAAGAAAGAAAGAAAGAAAGAAAGAAAGAAAGAAAGAAAGAAAGAAAGAAAGAAAATCAAACCTTCTCAAACTCTTCCGAAAAATTGAAGAAGAGGGATTGTTGCCAAACTCACTTTACAAGGCCAAAATTACCCTGATACCAAAGCAGACTAGGACGCTACAAGAAAAGAAGCTTGCAGGCAGTATCCTTGAAAAACACAGATGCAAAAATACTCAACAAAGTCCTAGAAAACTAATTTTACAACACATTAAAAGGATCATTCACCATGATCAAGTGGGATTTATCCCAAGGGTTCAAGGATGGCTCAACATACGCAAATCTATAAATGTGATAATACCACATTAAAAGAATAAAGGAAAAAACTCATGATCATCCCAATAGGTGCAGAAAAAGCATTTGACAAAATTCAACATTCTTTCACAATAAAAACTCAACAAATTAGGTATACAAGGAATGTACCTCAACACAAGAAAGACTATATATGATACACCCACAGCTAACATTATACTCAATGGTGAAAAGTTGAAAGCTTTTGCTTTAAGAACAGGAACAAGACAAGGATGCCTATTATCTCTATTTCTATTCATGAAATGCTAGCCAGAACAATTAGGCAAGTGAAAGAAGTAAAAGGCACCCAAATTGGAAAGAAGAAGTTAAATTATCCCTGTTTGCAGACACCATGATCATATACAGAGAGAATCCTAACTACTCCACCAAAAGCTGTTAGAACTAACGAACAAATTCAGTAAAATTGCAGCTTACAAAATTAACGTACAAAAATCAGTGGCATTTGTATACACTAAACAATGAACTGTTTGAAAAAGAAATCAAGAAAACAATCTCATTTACAATAGCTACAAAAAATACATTGGAATAAATTTAATTAAGGAGGTAAAAGATCTATAACTAAAAACTATAAAACATTGGTTAAAGAAATTGAAGGAGACACAAATAAATGGAAAGTATCTTATGTTCATGGATTTGAACAATTAATATTGTTAAAATGTCCATATTATCCAAAGCAATCTACAGATTCAGTGCAATCCCTATCAAAATTCTAATGACATTTTTCCAGATTAAAAAAAAATTTTTTTCATTGGTATGCAATCACAAAAGAACTTGAATAGCCAAAGCAA
This sequence comes from Symphalangus syndactylus, assembly GCF_028878055.3. Classification (NCBI taxonomy): domain Eukaryota; kingdom Metazoa; phylum Chordata; class Mammalia; order Primates; family Hylobatidae; genus Symphalangus; species Symphalangus syndactylus. The sequence continues at coordinate 122,811,376 of NC_072431.2, read as the reverse complement.
TCTGGAACAACAACAAGAAGGCGGGAGGCGTCATACTACCTGACTTTAGAATACACTACAAAGCTAAAGTAATCAAAACAGCATGGTACTGACCTAGAAAGAGATACATAAACCAATGCAACAGAATAGATAGCCCAGAAATAAATCCATGTATTTATAGCCAAATGAGTTTTAAAAAAGCTGCCAAGAACAATAGGAAGGGGGCAGTTTCTTCAACAAAGGATGTTGGAAAACTGGATATCCCACATGAAGAAGAATGAAATCAGTTTCTTTCTTTCTTTCTCTTTCCTTCCTTCCTTTTATTCCTTCCTTCCTTCCTTCATTCTTTGTTTCTTTCTTCGTTTCTTTCTTCTTATTTATTTATTTTTTTGAGACAGAGTTTTGCCGTGTCACCCAGGCTAGAGTGCAGTGGTACAATCTCCGCTCACTGCAAGCTCTGGCTCCTGGGTTCATGCCATTCTCCTGCCTCAGCCTTCTGAGTAGCTGGGACTACAGGTGCCCACCATCATGCCCTGCTAATTTTTTGTATTTTTAGTGGAGACATGGTTTCACCATGTTAGCCAGGATGGTCTTGATCTCCTGACCTCGTGATCCTCTGGGCTTGGCCTCCCAAAGTGCTGGGATTACAGGCGTGAGCCACCATGCCCGGCTGATCAGCTTTTTCTAATTATAAAGTTGGGAACAGTGCTCTTTCTAGTTCTCAGTATTCTTTTATTTTATTTTATTTTATTTTGAGATGGAGTCTCACTCTGTTGCCCAGGCTGGAGTGCAGTGCCACAATCTTGGCTCACTGAAAGTTCCGCCTCCTGGGTTCACGCCATTCTCCTGCCTCAGCCTTTCAAGTAGCTGGGACTACAGGTGCCCGCCACCATGCCTGCCTAATTTTTTGTATTTTAGTACAGACGGGGTTTCACCATGTTAGCCAGGATGGTCTAGATCTCCTGACCTCGTGATCCACCCGCCTCAGCTTCCCAAAGTGCTGGGATTACAGGCATGAGCCACCGCGCCCGGCCTCCAGTTCTCTGTATTCTAAGTGGAAGCTTGCACCTTATCCTAAGAGTGTTAACCTACTTCATCTCTTTCCCCTTGCTTCTCATTATGTACTTAAAATTAATTTAATAAAATATGAGATGCAGCCATGTTAATCTGATCTGTGAGCTTCTCTGCTCTCTAACATCAGTGAGAGTTTGCCTGGTAAGTACTTTTAGGTCACCATTGCATCAGTGTAATTTCCCACACAGCCGCTATTTGCTTGGTGTGGACAACGCTCCTTCTCCTTGATGAAATTGTTTACCGAGAGCGTGAGTTCTGCACTGGGGCATATTACTCATGATTTTATAGAGGTATCAAAGGGCAACAACGCTTTCACACACAAACCATTGGTTGTTAGACAATATGTAAAGCATACATGTATACAAGCATGCACAAAAGTGAATATTTTTTTCAGATGTAATAAACCATACCTCTGTTCCTAGTTTTCCGGCCCCAGTTTCTTGAAATTAGAGAGCTACAAAAGACCTTAAGATTATTTTTGCTCAAGTTCCTTCTTCAAGAGTTCCAGATTGCTGGAGTGACATGTAAGGACACAGAGCAGTTAGATCTGGGATCTGCCCTCTGTTCCCTGAGCCCCAGAATGTGGGAGTTTAGAAAATATTTTTAAAACTAAGAAGTCAACTGTAGTAGGAAAATATCAAAAACATATAGCTTGTTCTTTTGTGAGTACATGAGTCAATTTTCATTTGGCTACAAGTTTCAAGGAACTTGACCAACCCTATCTTCAGCGTGTATTATCTCATGAAAGTCTAGAGTGGGTGACGGCTTCAGGTATAATTGGTCAACAGTGTCATGGTATTTATCTCTTTCAACTCTGCCCTCTTCACATATTGGCTGTTTATCCTTGGGCTTATTATAGGTGGTTACAAAGTGGCTACTGCAGCCCAAGACACTACATCCTCATGCAGCTTTGTTCCAGGCAGTAAGAGGAGGCAGGCCTCCTTGCCTTAATTTTTTTCACGAGGAAGTAAGGTTGTTATTGGGAGTCCCAGCATCAAACTTTTTCTTACATGTCTAAGACCAGAAAAGGATCATATGCTCATTCATATAATTGCTAGCAAAGGGTTTGTGGTTACTACACTTTCCATAGTCTCTAAACCTAAACTGTGTATAGACCAATGATGGTCTAGTCCTTGGGGCTGGCAGAAGAGCCCATCTCCCAAATGCATGTTGCTTCTTGGGGGCTCTATAATAACAACAAAGACAGGAATAGCCATTGGGTACAGCCAACATTGCCTGACTCTGTGAGGTTCAATAGATGGTATTTTTGCTGCATTAAGAATAATCACAATGGGCTGGGCACGGTGGCTCACGCCCATAATCCCAGCACTTTGAGAGGCCGAGGCGGGCAGATCACCTGAGGTTGGGAGTTCGAGACCAGTGGGACCAACGTGGAGAAACCCCGTCCGTACTTAAACTACAAAATTAGCCGGGCGTGGTGGTGCATGCCTGTAATCCCAGCTACTCATTATGTGTTTTAAATTAATTAAAGGCGGAGGCAGGAGAATCTCTTGAACCTGGGAGGCGGAGATTGCAGTGAGCCAAGATCACGCCATTGCAGTCCAGCCTGGGGAACAAGAGCAAAACTCTATCTCAAAAATAATAATATAATAATCCCATCGAAATAAAGCAGAAATAATCGGATTTGGAAAAAAGTAACAATTATTTCATCAAATTTATGAACTATCTCTAACTATTCAGTTGAGGGTGGTCTTTTACTGTAGCATAGTCCCAGAAATTATACGTGGCTTCTTCACATTGAATATCTTGAGGAGAAAAAAAAATCAGGTGATAATCCCAGCACTATGGGAGGCCGACCGAGGCGGGCGGATCACGAGGCCAGGAGATCGAGACCACGGTGAAACCCCGTCTCTACTAAAAATACAAAAAAAAATTAGCCGGGCGTGGTGGCGGGCACCTGTAGTCCCAGCTACTCGGAGAGGCTGAGGCAGGAGAATGGCGTGAACCCGGGAGGCGGAGCTTGCAGTGAGCCGAGATTGCGCCACTGCACTCCAGCCTGGGCGACAGAGCGAGACTCCGTCTCAAAAAAAAAAAAAAAAAAAAAAAAAATCAGGTGATGATGTTAAGATTTTCATGTATGATGTGACTGCATTATCGAACATGCCTATGATGCCTTCAAATAAAGCCTGGGAAAAATGAGAAGAACGTAAATTTAAGGTGAAAGCAGTGCTACTATTTTTAATATCAAGAGGTCTTATTCCTTTATGTTAGCTTAATAAAGATTGTCAAGGAATGTTCTCATTAATTCTCCATGTGTTTATCCTCACAACTTCAAGTAAAAGTAAGACTTGAGTCGAATTACTAAAACACAGCTAGAGAGAAAGGGGAATAAAGATGCCACAGGCAAAGGTACAGAAATGGTGGAGGGATTTGTCTATTTTCCTGTTTCCCTGTTTTCACATTGGGCTGCCTCTTTCAGGACTTCCAACATAGATTACATTATTATCACATCGAGGGTTGATTTCAAGCCTTCTATTTACTCCCTGTGACATTGACCACATGCCGCCAGCCAGAATGTGAGCTTCTCCCTGTACGTTTCCATGAGCACCTGACTCATATATCCATTAGTATCACTTTTAATCCAGGTAACTCATGTAATTATCCAACTCTATGTTTGCGTCTCCATTATTAAGTTGGTTTCTGAAGGAAAGGGACTTCCCTTATTTACCTTTTTATCCTCAGTATCTAAATCAGTCATTAAGAAGTTCAATGCATGTTTGTAAACTGATCCTTAATTAATATCCACCATGCCAGTTGTTGTAAGGATCATGTGAGATTGTGCACATGACAGAGTATTGTAAACTATTAATAGAAAGTGCTTCCCAGATGTTGGTTATTGTTATTATGGGCTAAATTGGTTTTGGTGGAAGGGCCAAGCTAGTAACACGACTTCTATTTATATCAATGATTCTGTGACAAAGTAAAGATAGTGGTAACCATTGGTGGGTATTAGATACTTAAATAGCACAATAGCCGGCACAAAATGCTTTTGGCTATGTTTTCCTGACGTGTGCAATTGCCCTTTCTTATGCCACATCTCTGGGCCTCAAAATGTGTATTTCTTGGCTCTAATCTTCATGTTCTGCCCAGAGCTAGTCAGCTGTCTCCTCCCTCAAGGGGTAGAAGCCTGCTTCTCTTCCTTCAGACACTGCTGCGGGCTTGCTCTTTGCAGTGCCCATCACCTTAACTGACTGGCTCCAGTGATCCCTTCTTGGGGACGTCATCAGTTATGTCCTTTCTGTTAGACCAGAAACTGTTGGGTGTTGATATAAATTAAGATTAAGCCAAGACTTTTTTTGAAGAAATTGACAGTCTGATCCTAAAATTCATATGAAGGCCGGGCACAGTGGCTCATGCCTACAGTACCAACTATCGGGAGGCTGCAGGGGGAGGATCACCTGAGCCCAGGAGGTCAGGGCTGCAGTGAGCTGTGATTGTGCCACTGCACTCCAGCCTGGGTGACAGAGTGACACCCTGTCTCAAAATTTAAAAAAAAAATTATATAAAATTGCAAGGAACCCAGAGTAGCCAAAATGGTTTTGAAAACAAAGAATAAAGTCGGAGGACTCACATTTCTTGATTGTAAAACTTATTATAAAGCTATAATAATCAAGACAGTGTGGTACCAGCATAAAGATAGATATATAGATAAATGAAATAAAATTGAGAGTCCAGAAATAAGTTCTTACATTTACTGTGAGTTGATTTTTGGTGACAGTGTCATGACAATTCAATACAGAAATAATATCTTTGCAACAAATGGTGCTGGAACAACTAGGTGTCCACAAGCAAAAGAATAAAGTTGGACCCTTACCTCACACATATACAAAAATTAGTTTAAAATGAATCCAAAACATAAATGTAAGAGCTCAAACTATAAAACTGTTAGAAGAAAACATATGCATAAACCATAATATCTTTAGGTTTAGGCAATGATTTCTTAGATATTACACCAAGAGCACAAGTAACAAAGTTTTTAAAGATGGAAAAGTTGAACTTCACCAAAATTAAAATCTTTTGTGCTTCAAAGGACACCATCAATAAAGTGAAAAGGCAAACCACAGAATGAGGGAAAGTATTTGTAACTCATATATCTGACAAAGTAGTTTTATCCAGAATTTATGAATAACTGTTACAACTAGACAGTTAAAACCCAATGTACTTAAAAAATGGGCAAAGGGGCCGGTCTCGGTGGCTCATGCCTGTAATCCCAGCACATTGGGAGGCCGAGGCAGGCAGATCACCTGAAGTCAGGAGTTTGAGACCAGCCTGGCCAACGTGGTGAAACCCTGTCTCTACCAAAAATACAAAAAATTAGCCGGGTGTGGTGGCTCGTGCCTGTAATCGCAGCTACTTGGGAGGCTGAGGTAGGAGAATCACTTGAACTGGGGAGGTGGAGGTTGCAGTGAGCCGAGATAGCGCTGCTACACTCCAGCCTGGGCAACTAGATCGAAACTCTGTCTCAAAGAAAAAAAAAAAAAGGGCAAAGGATATGGATAGACGTTGCTTCAAAGAAAATATACAAATGGCCAGTAAGCACCTGTAGTGCTATGTAACATCATTAATCGTTAGAGAAATACAATTTAAAACATAATGGGAGACCATTTCACACCCGCTAGAATGGTTATAATAAAAAAGATGAACAATAAAAAATGTTGGTGAGGATGTAGAGAAGTTAGAAACACATTTACGTTGCTGGTAAGTTTATAAAGTGGTACATCCACTTTGGAAAACATTTTTTCAGTTTCTCAAAATGTTAAACATAGAATTTACCATAAAACGCATCCATTCTACTCCTAAGCATATACCCAAGAGAAATGAAAATTAAGTCCATAGAAAAGCTCATACATGAAGCCAGGTACAGTACGGCATATCTATAGTGCCAGCTACTTGGGAGGCAGAGCACGGGAGGATTGTTTGAGCCCAGGAGTTTGAGGCCAGCCTGGACCACATAGTAAGACCTCACCTCTGAAAATAATGACCAGAAAACACACTGAACCGGCAAGACCCTTCCTATATAAATGTCTATAGCAGCATTATTAACAATAGCATCAAAATGGAAAAAATCCAAATGTCCATTCAATGAATAAATGGATAAACAGAATGTTGTAAATACATAAAATGGAATATTATTCAGCTACAAAAAGGGACGAGGCACTGAAACATGCTACAATATGAAGGAGCCTTGAAAACATGCCGAACGAAGAAGCCAGTCACAAAAGGCCACATATTGTATGATTCAGTTTCTGTGAATTATCCAAATACATAGACACACAGACTAGGTGAGTGGTTGCCAAGGACCAGGGAGAGGGGGCCATGGGGTGTGACTCCAAATGGTTATGTGTGAAATGTTTGGGAATTAGATATTGGTAATGTTTGCACAATTCTGTAAATATACTAAAACCCACTGAATTGTACACTTTTAGAGGCTAAATTTTATGATATGTGAATTATATCCAAATAAAGTTGTTAGTTAAAAAAAAAAAAAGATTAGGCCAAGATTTCCTTTCACCTCTATGGCACTAGAATTTGTACTTCCCACCACTAGCTTTGAAGTGGTGTCAGTACACTTGACTTTGCCTCACTCCAACTTTCCTACATTCCCAGGCTTGATTCTGAGGTTTCTATATACTTTATTGACAAGCTAAATCAGAGTAGATTAATGAAATTTTATCTATCAATCAGCAATAATATTTTCAAACTCCTGAATGAAATACACACTATTAAGCTGCAGCAGTATGTTTCAGTCCATATCTAAGCATTTCATATGTTGATTACATTTGGGATTTTTTTTTAACAATCAAGGTCACTAGGTTAGATATTTGGAATAAGATTCACATGTAATTGTGTTTGCATGAAAACAACCTATTTTTTTAAAAATTTTATTTCGATCATTAAAATTCTCTGCACACTGCTACTTCAGTACGATTTCCCAAGAGAAGTTTCTCTTTCAAGTAACATAGTATTAAATAGTGAAAAGAAACTTGTTTCTATGTGAAGTATTTCTACAAGTTGATTTTAACCATGAAATCTTAAATTTGCTTTATTTCCCCAAACAACTTACCCACCAGGAGACTTGGGGCAAAGTATAATTATGTGGAACTCATTCTTGACATGTTCCTGGAACCTCTATCCCACTGTTCAGCAATACTTATTGCAACAACAGAGAATATAATCTCGCAGTTTTTCTACTGAACAAATGTAATTTGAGCCTGAAATGAATGACACTACACATCATCAGGTACATGTGAGAAGGCTGTAACCTAAACAGTGAGCCTGCTTATAACGTACACTACACTCCTAATTTCTGTTTTGGTCTTCTGAGGCTTGCTGCTAAATCCCTTTCTACATTAAAAACACTAACCACACTCTCCACTTATCTGACAGACTGCAAAACAGTGGAGAATAAAAATTCTGCTTGGATATCATTTCTTCACCGTACATACAGCAGCCACACACAATGATGGTCAGTAATGACTGAAATATGGCACTAAATACAAGCCCCTTCATGTGAATTGAATTAATTGATTTATTAGGTGCAAAATAGCCAGGTGGATTTAAGCTAATTAAGAATTTGATTGCTAACTGCCAACAAGGGGTGATTAAAAAAAAGAGAAAGTTAAATAAGGGATATGCAAACCACAGGCTGTCTCTTCCAGCAAGAAAAGCAGTTATAGGAATAGAGTGGTAGTAACTATGGAGTTTGAGGAGTAGTAAAGCAGCCTATTCTTTTCATCTTTCTGGGTCCCATGCATGTTTCTAATAGTGTCACCTCCTCTTAGTAGTAGACACCCTTAGAAAAATCAGTCAAGACAAAAAAAATATGTTAAGAAGGATTCTCAAAAAGATAGACATGAACTGTAAAATAGCAATAAATCAGGATGACTGGCTCTATTAAAAGAAAGATATGGAATAGTGTTTTATTGTATACTTCTATATCCACTTATCCATTCTGTGCATTCATCCACCCACACATACACCTGATCATTTATTCAAAGTTTGTTGAATACTTTAGGTACACTTTTATATCCTGCTTTTTTTCTTGATACTGTATCTTAAGGATTTCAACATGTTAATAAAAGCATACCATAATCATTTTTTCAACGATGTATTTAGCACTCACTATGTGCTATGAAATGTGTTAAGCATTTCATACAGATAATTACCTTTAATCCTAACAAAAAACAACAGATAAAGTAACTGAAACTGAGACATGTTAAGTAATTTGCCCAAGGATGTGAATCTGGTAAGTGGTAGAACTGAGGCTCAAACAAAAGCAGTCTGTCTCCAGTGCTCTTGGACTTAATTTTATTTCCCTCTACTGCCTTTCCAAAAACCTTTTTAATGCCTATATCATAGTTCAGTGTTTGATATGCTATAATTCATGTAACTATTCTATTTGTAGGCATCTAGATTGCTTCCTGTTTTGTTTTTTGCTACTAAGTAAATAGCAAAGTACCTATTGCTGTAATGAGTACAATTGTTGTAATGAGCATATGGATATATATCAGTGTGTTCACTTCTCTTATTATTTCTTGGCCATTTGTCTATCTGCTTTGGAGAAATGTCTGTTTAGATGTTTTGCCCATTGTAAGATTGGGTTGTCATGTTATTATTGAGTTATAAAACTTCTTTATGTTTTCTACATGCAAGTCTCTTACTGGATATATGGTTTGCAAATATTTTCTCCCATTCTATAAGTTGTCTTTTTACTTTCTTTTTTTTTTTTTTTTTTTTGAGACGGAGTCTCGCTCTGTTGCCCGGCTGGAGTGTAGTGGCGCGATCTCGGCTCACAGGAAGCTCCACCTCCTGGGTTCATGCCGTTCTCCTCCCTCAGCCTCCCGAGTAGCTGGGACTACAGGCCTGTGCCACCAAACCCAGCTAAGTTTTGTATTTTTAGTAGAGATGGGGTTTCATCATGTTGGCTAGATGGTCTCGATCTCTTGACCTTGTGATTTGCCTGCCTCGGCCTCCCAGAGTGCTGGGATTACAGGCATGAATCACCACATCCGGCCTTACTTTCTCGATAGTGTCCCTTGAGGCACATCTAAGATTTTTATTGTTTTGGGTCTTACTTTAAGGACTTTGGTCCATTTTGAGTTAATTTTTGCATATGATATTAGGTAGGGGTTCTAACTTCATTCTTTTGCATGTGAATATCCAATTGTTCTGGTATCATTTGTTGGAAAGACTATTCTTACTCTATTGAGTACTGTTGGCACTCTTGTACAAAATCAACTGATGATAGATAGATGGATTTATTTTTGGACTCTCCATTTTATGACATTGATTTGTATGTTTATCCTTATGCCAGTACCACACTGTCTTGATTACAGTTGCTTTGCAGTAGTTTTAAAATCAGAAAATGTGAATTTTTCAACTTTGTTCTTGTTTTTCAAGATTGTTTTGGCTATTCTGAGTGTCTTGCAACTTCCTATGAATTTCAGGATCAGGTTATCAATTTATGCAAAAAAGCCAGCTGGTATTTTTGTAGGTATTGTTTTGAATCTGTAGATCAATTTAGGAAATATTGCCATCTTAACAATATTAAGTCTTCTAATCCATGAACACAAACTGTTTTTCTTTTAGTGGATCATCTATAGTTTATTTCAACAATGTTTGGTTATTTCAGAGTATAAATTTTGCAAATCTTTGGTGAAGTTTTCCTAAGTATTTTATTCATACCAATGTTAATGTAAGTGGAATTATTTTCTTAATTTCACTTTTGGATTGTTCATTACAAATGTACAGATATACAGTTGATTTTTATATCTATATTTATATTATATATATTATATATATGTTAAAAAGTTTGTGTTCTAGTTCATAGATTAGAAGACTTAATATTGTCAAGAGGGCAGTATTTCTGAAATTGATCTACAGATTCAAAACAATATCTAGAAAAACACCAGCTGGATTTTTTTGTACAAATTGATAAGCTGGTCCTGAAATTCATGGGAAGATGTAAGACAGAATGGCCAAAACAATCTTGAAAAACAAGAACAAAATCTAAGGAGTCACATTTTCTGATTTTAATTAATTAATTAAATAATTAATGTATTTATTTTTTTAGACGGAGTTTCACTCTTGTTGCCCAGACTGGAGTGCAATGGCACAATCTTGGCTCACTGCAACCTTCGCCTCCCAGGTTCAAGCAATTTTCCTGTCTCAGCCTCCCGAGTAGCCAAGATTAAAGTAAAGGCACCTGCTTACCATGCCCGGCTAATTTTTTTTTGTATTTTTTAGTAGAGACGAGGTTTCATCATGTTGGCCAGGCTGGTCCTCAACTCCTAACCTCAGGTAATCGACCTGCCTCAAACTTCCAAAGTGATGGGACAACAGGCATGAGCCACCGTGTCTGGCCACATTTTCTTATTTTAAAACTTACTACAAAGCCATTATAATCAAGACAGTGTGGTATTGGCATAAGGATAAACATACAAATCAATGTCATAAAATGGAGAGTCCAGATATAAATATCTATATAGATATAAAAATGAATTACATATCTGTGTTTATTTGAATATATGTAACTATTTATTCATATTGCAATATCACAATCAGTATACAAAAAATATATATATCTTTGTCCCCATTTCTTGGCAAACAACTCCCAAGAACCTTGGAATCTCCAGAGTGCTGTCTTTTTTTATGCTAATGTTGACTAATAGCTTCAGGGTAGGGCTGGTCACTGGAAAGGCAAAGGCGTGATTAGAGGGTTGGGCTTTCAGTCCTATCCCCTAACCTCCAGGGAAAGGATGGGGCTGAAGGTCAAGTTGATCACCAAAGGCCAACGGTTTAATCAATCATGCCTATGTAATGAAGCCTCCATAAAAACCCAGGATGGCAGGGTTTGAAGAACATCTGGATAGCTGCATGCCTGGAGGTTCCTGGAGGGCAGCATGCCTGGGGAGGGCATGGAAGCTCTGCACCCTTTCCCCATATCTCTCCTTAAGCATCTCTTCATCTGTACCTTTGTAATATCCTTTACAATAAACTGGTAAATGTAAGCAAGTGTTTCCTTGAGTTTTGTGAGCCACCTCAGCAAATTAATTGAACCCAAAGAGGTACTCATGGAAACTCCAACTTGAAGCCAGTCAGTTAGAAGTTCCAGAGGCCTGGACTTGTAACTGATGTCTGGTGGGGCAGGACAGTCTTAGGGACTGAGCTCTCAACTTGTGGGATCTGACACTTTCTCCAGGTAAATAGTAATTGTGTTTTTTGCCATTACTTTTAAATGACAAAAGCTGCAATTACTTTTGCACCAACCTAATAAATTGGAGGACACCCAGCTTGTTTCTGCTGCTTACTGTGTGGGGAAAACCCCCCACATGTTTCGTCATAGAAACTTTCTTTGTTGGTGATTATTGTGCTGGTGTGAGAGCAGAGGAAAAACATGGTTTGAGAGTTTTTCCCCAAAACACTGATATTGTCTCCTGCAACTTCATGAACTTCTATTAGTTCTAATAATTTTTCAGTTGATTTTTTAGGATTGCTTATATATAAGATATCACTTTCAAATAGAGACCGTTTTGATTCTTTCTTTCCAATGTGCATGACTTTTATTTCATTTTCTTGTACAATACCCTGGCTAGAACCTCTATTACAATGTTGAACAGGAGTGGCATAAGTGGACATCCTTATCTTGTTCCTAATGTTAGGGAAAAAGCATCCAGTCTTTTTTTTTTTTTTTTTTTTTTTGAGATGGGGTTTCTCTCTTGTTGCCCAGGCTGGAGTGCAATGCCATGAACTCAGCTCACTTAAACCTCTGCCTCCCGGATTCAAGTGATTCTCCTGCCTCAGCCTCCCGAGTAGCTGGGATTACAGTTGCCTGCCACTACTCCCGGCTAATTTTTTATTTTTACCAGAGACGTGGTTTCACTACGTTGGCCAGACTGGCCTCCTGACCTCAGGTGATCTGCCCACCTTGGCCTCCCAAAGTTCTGAGTTTACAGGCGTGAGCCACCGCACCCAGCCCAATTCAGTCTTTTACCATTAAGAATGATGTAAGTTGTGAATCAGATGCCCTTTATCACATTGAGTAAGTCCTTTTCTCTTCCTAATTTGTTGAGTGTTTTTATCATGAAAAGGTACTGGAGTTTGCCAAATGCTTTTCTGTAATGAGATGATATTGTAGGTTTATGGGGTTTTCAAATCCTATTGATTGATACATTAATTGATTTTCAAATATTAATCTGACCTTGCATTCCTGCAATAAATCCCACTTGGTTATGGGGTATAACTCTTTTTATATGTTGCTGGACTCAATTTGCTACTATTTTATTGAGGATTTTGGTGTCTATAATCATAACAGATTGACCTGTAGCATTTTATGTTTTTTTAATGTAATATCTTTCCCTGGTTTTGGTATCAGGGTAATACTGGCCTCATAGAATGAATTGGGAAGTGTTCTGTTCTCTTCTAATTTTTGAAAGTGACCATAAATAATTGGTATTACTTCTTTAATTGGTAAAATTCACCTGTGGAGCCATCTGATTATTTCTTTAGACAAAATATGTGGAAGCAGAATTATTGTGTCAAAGACATAAATGTTTACAAAACTCTTTATATACATTGTTTAATTGTATTTCCTGAGGGCGAGGCAGATGACAATTCATACTTCCACTAGGAATACATGAACTCTCACATAGTTTTGCTCCCAGTAGGCTCTCAATAAGTGTATGTTGAATTGAATTTTCTTAATGACTGGTTTTTCCCAACTTTGAGAAACAACATTCACTAGTATATCAATCAAGTACTTTTTCTCAGTACTGCACTTTAAGAAAAAGATAGTATTGGTTGGGCGCAGTGGCTCAAGCCTGTAATCCCAGCACTTTGGGAGGCTGAGGCAGGCGGATCACGAGGTCAGGAGATCAAGACCATCCTGGCTAACATGGTAAAACTCATCTCTACTAAAAATACAAAAAAAAAAAAAAAAAAAAAAATTAGCCAGGCGTGGTGGCATGCAACTGTAGTCCCAGCTACTCGGGAGGCTGACGCAGGAGAATGGTGTGAACCCAGGAGGTGGAGCTTGCAGTGAGCCGAGATCGTGCCACTACACTCTAGCCTGGGCAACAGAGCAAGGCTCCGCCTCAAAAAAAAAAAGAAAGAAAAAGATAGTATCTCTTGCTTATAGTAATTAAAATTTTGTGGGTTTGCTGTATTGATTTCAGGTCAGTCTCAACCACATCTACGTCCAGCATATTTTAGAGTTCAACAAGTAATAATGGCCTACATCTGCTTAATACTTTCACACTTTAGAGAATCTTATCCTTTCAAGATTACCATAGTAAGCAATTTTTTTTTCTTTTCTTTTTCTTTTTTTTTTTGAGACAGAATCTTGCTCAGCTGCCCAGGCTAGAGTGCAGTGGCGTGATCTCAGCTCGCTGCAACCACCATTTCCTAGGTTCAAGCGATTCTGTCATCTCAGCCTCCCAAGTAGCTGAGATTACAGGCACCTGCCATCATGCCCAGCTAATTTTTTTTGTATTTTAGTAGAGATGGAGTTTCACTATGTTGGCCAGGATGGTCTTGAACTCCTGACCTCAGGTGATCCACCCGCCTCGGCCTCCCAAAGGGCTAGGATTACAGGTGTGAGTCACTGCGCCCAGCCTATAGTAAGTCTTTCTTAGTGAAGAAATGCAGGAAACTTTTTTTTTTTTCTTTTGAAGAGACAGAGTCTTACTCTGTTGCCCAGGCTGGAGCGCAGTGGCGTGATCTTGGCTCACTGCAACCTCTGCCTCCTGGGTTCAAGTGATTCTCCTGCCTCAGCCTCCCAAGTAGCTGGGACTACAGGCATGCGCCACCATGCCCAGCTAATTTTTGTATTGTTAGTAGAGACGGGATTTCACCATGTTGGCCAGGATGGTCTTGATCTCTTTACCTCATGATCTGCCCGCCTCAGCCTCCCAAAGTGCTGGGATTACAGGCGTGAGCCACCACACCTGGCCAGGAAGCTTCTTTATGATATGCTAAGCATGAATCTGATCACAAGCTAGCTCAGTTTGTTTTGCTGTTGTCATTAACAAAAAGTGATATAGGATTTATTATTTTAATTATGATAAATATATATTAAAATGCTTGCCAGATTCTTGTATCATGGTTGTCATATACAAGAGACTTCATAGTTTCATCACAGCCCTTCACAAGTATTCTGGATTCATTTTCCATATGGATGAACTTACACACCTACAACTATTTAATTCTCATCTTGATTGTATCGTAAGAATTTTCTGATGAGTTGAGATCCAAGAAATAAACATAAAATGTGGGCCTTAATTGTAGCATGTAGCAAATCTTAGTTATGTGTCTATTAACTTAAGGGAGTACAGCAAAAGTAGAATGACCTCTTGATATACTCTCTTAATTGACGAAGGCTCCTCCTCTTCATGAAAGGATGTGGAGCTTGTCACCCACTGTCTACTTAAGTGCAAGGTTCTGCCAGATCCAGGTTAGTACAGTTCTTCTCTCATCTTGGTTTTAGTACTAAGAAAAACAACTCATAATAATTTGAGACATGTTCTTTACAGGTTGATTCCAGTGGAGGTTTAGACAACCAGTTAAGTATATTCTTTAATCACTCTGTTGCAGAAGCTTGTATTACTTAAAATGGTATTCCGGGCACTAGTCATTCTAAGTCTTGCTTCATTACATTTGAGTATCTTATTTTCCTTGTCTTTTATTGCCTTTTACTTTGGTGGTTGTTTATAGCCCTGCTGGGCTAACTTGTTTCTTTATTTAAGAGTTCACTGGGTTTGTATCTGATCTTATCTTTAGTGTCACCACCTTCCCACCTCTTGCTGGTTGATTTAATATTCACAGTGACATTATCTCCAACTCTCTTGTGAGTGAATTCACAACCAACTTAGAGCCAAGTACTGCATGAATTATACACGAAACATTGCCAGTGTGAGTGGCAGAAAAGGTTAAATTCTGGATTTATTTTTTTCTGGTGACTGGTTCTTCATCTCTCCCATCCCATTTCTGTGTGTGTGTGCGCGCGCACGTGTGATGTTTTAAAGTCCCCTAGGTTTTACTGAAATTTCCTAAACATATGCAATTTTCTCCTCTAAACTTTGTTGTTCTTCAATTTTAGGTACTGAAGGTAAAATGATTTTTTACTTATTTTCAAACATAACTATTGCTGAAGCCTGTGGCTTCCCTTTCACATTTGCTAAAGAGTTCACTAGAGACATGAGCCTGAACCTTTACATCACATGAAAGTTCCAAGCGTATTACAGATGTGCTTAGAGTGTGTGTACTTCCCATTTCTTAGCTAAGTTGTTTTGGTTGGAAGTAAGAGAAACTAACTGCTTAAGAAGTAAAGTAAATTTATTGAAAGAATTTGGGAGTATCTCAAAGAACCTAAAAACGGCTGGCCTGCCCAGGGACTAAACCTGGAGAGCCCCCAGGCGTTATGCAGGCATGACTGCTCTGCATTCGTTAGCTCTGCTTCCCCACCCCCGCCCCACGCGCATCTCTGCGGCAGCTCTATCTGATTCTCTGGGTACACGGTAGAAGAGGCTTGCCCCAAAGTTTCTGAATTTACTCCGTCTCACTCGTATTTCAGATTTCTGTGAAAATAATTAGCTTGGCCTAGTTTAGATCAAGTGTTCATCTCTGGTCCACATCTGTGCCTAACACCCCGTAGCTCCCTGTGGATATAGATAGATAGGGCAGTTCTCCAGTAAAAAGGTGTCATATAAGTTTGACACACACCCTGTAAATTGTTTAGTGTACTGTTTAGGTGCTAGTTTCCCAACTGCAGAAAGTAGCTTTATGTATTCATGTATGTATGTATGTATGTATGTATGTATGTATGTATGTATTGAGACGGAGTCTTGCTCTGTCGCCCAGGCTGGAGTGCAGTGGCAAGATCTAGGCTCACTGCAAGATCTGCCTCCCAGGTTCAAGCGATTCTCCTGCCTTAGCCTCCTGAGTAGCTGGGACTACAGGTGCCCGCCACCACGCCCGGCTAATTTTTTGTATTTTTAGTAGAGACGGGGTTTCACCGTGTTAGCCAGGGTGGTCTCGATCTTCTGACCTCTTGATCCGCCCACCTCGGCCTCCCAAAATGCTGGGATTACAGGCGTGAGCCACCACGCCTGGCCGAAAGTAACTGTTTAACACACAATAAGCGATATCCGGTCTCCTTCAGAAATGTGTATAAGGTCAAATCTTCGTCAGCATGATGGTGTTTGTTCTCTTCATTGCCTTTCATCTGTCGTGTTCAGAGTTATTCTCATGGCCTCTTGGGCTCATCCTTTTATTCATTTATATTCCCTATCCAGAAATAAGGCAAATTATAAATCATTTGCAAAATTTTCTGATTCATTCATTCCTGCATAGCGATAGGTAGAAGGAATGGAACTGCCCTAGTGAGATTCAGTTTCATGCTGTTCAAAGTTGATGTGGGTATTATTTCTCCAATAAGCATTCTTAATGTTCTCAATAATACCAGCTGTTGTGATTTTCTTTCTAACGTGGTCTTTAGTGAATTGCCTTCCCTGGCTTGTTACAGCACATCACATCTGTGTGACAATGGAATATTTTACATAACTGAAATTTTGAGGTAATGTTTCTGGAGATGTATCTATTTAGAATCTGGTGATAGCAAGTTCTATATCTCCATGTAATATGTTGCTAGAACAATGTTTTATATTCACTTATTGATTAACCTTTATTTTATTGAGATCTTAAAATGAACACAGCACCTTATGGGCTAAAAAGGAGTGGAAAATGTTTCCACAGCTGCTTACAAATTAAAAAATAGGAGACTTTAAGATAAGCATTTGAAAGATAAAGGACATGATATCAACTAAGTCATGGAGGTCAAGGTAGGAGGCCTTCAAAGAGGAGGGGGTTCAATGCCATCAAGAAAAGGGTTATGGTATTTGGTAATTAAAGTGACCTATCAGAATGGAATTTAAATAGCTAATTTTTAAATTATTTCAACAGTATATTTTTGCTGTTTTTCCTCTGTTTTGGCCATTGGTTATATTTAACACTCTTTTTAATACTTTTAAAACACCAATTATTTACCCTATTGATTAGTGTGTAGATTGTATTCATGTGAGTAGGGGGAAGAACTAGGCTCACCCCGGTTATTTGCAGGGCCTGGGGCAAGAGGACAAATGGAGACCCACAGACCATATGTCTAAATATTTAATTTAAAGTTATAAGTTAAACTTAAGAAATTATAAGGTAACATTTATTTATTCTAAGTGTATTTTACATATAAAATTAAAATGTATTTAAATCTTATTAAATTTTTATAAAAATAAAACAATTTTCAATTTTAGCTTCCAATGTCCATTTGCTGACAATGTAGTCAATATCGTACTTCACATATTTAATGTCTAGGCTTATTAGTGTACAATTGTAAAAGTAACAGAAACTATTTAATCTTACAAAACTTTCTTCAATTGTCCTGGCAACTGTAGCAAATATTGTGTGCTACATTTGTGGTTATATCCAGAACTCTGTGGTACCATTACATTTAATTCAATAGGAAGCCAGTGTTTAGATGCTTGGCACTAATGGGAAAAGATAGTTCCTTGTGCAACAATCTGTTGAATTGATGCTGTCTCAGAAGGGTTTGACAATTCAAATAATTTGTCTTTTTTTATAAGCATTTTCACCTCTCCAATCCTCCCTATCTTCTGAAGCTGAGCCCCTCTCTGATGTTGGTAGTGGTACAACCTTCAAACCTTCATGGTATTTGGACACAGTCACCTTTTCTTTCAAAGACATAGGGTAAGAGACGTAGAGAAGCACGTCCCTTGGGCCTGAATGTTAGTCCCTGTCCGGGGGTTAGAGGGTGGGCAGATATTTATGGTTTCAAGCTGGGCAGAGTCAGTGCTACATAAGAGCACCAGTTTCTCTATGTGATATGCCCAGCTGTATTCCAAGCCTAGAATAATGTCAGATACATAATAGATGCATTTCATTCCAGAAAATAAACATTTGTTGAGTAGAACGCATTGCTGAATGTATGACTAGTGTAGGGTAGTGGTAGCCATTCGGCTGGCAGTATCTGAAATGCTGTGAGTCTTCATTTTTTAAAGTAATAGCTGTTAAATAACTATCCTTCCAGGAATCCTCTTGATCATATTAAGACAACAAAAATGAATAGTTTGAGCACTTTCGTTTAACTCATTTCTTCACTGTGAAACTTTCTTTTTTTTTTTTTTTTTGAGATAGGGTCTCACTCTGTCACCCAGGCTGGAATGCAGAGGCATAGACATGGCTCTTTGCAGCCTCAGCCTCCTGGGCTCAAACAATCCTCCTGCCTCAGCCTCCCAAGAAGCTGGGACTACAGGTGTTTACCACCATGCCTGGCTAATTTTTTATTTTTTGTAGAGATAGGGTCTTGCTCTGTTGCCCAGGCTGGTCTTGAACTCCTGAGCTCAAGTAATCCTCCTTCCTCAGCTTCCCAAAATTGGGATTACAGGCTTGAGCCATCACACCGAACAACTGTGATATATTCTTTCCAGATTTATTTTCCCAGGGATCACAAAACATGAGACCCATGGTCCATGTGCTGCTTTGACTCAGGCTGTTGTATTTAGTGATGCCGGCGGCATGCTGCAAGATCCTCAGGAGGGTCTGTGTGCAAGGTGCCACATAAGCACTGTGCTCTGCATACGTAAGTGAGAAGCTGCTCAGTTGTTTCTCTGCAGGGAAAACTGTATTGTTTTTAATTGTCTATTTTAATGGGCCTGAGTAAAATACTCTTCTGTTTTATTTGATCTGCATCCCCTAGTGAGATTTCTCCCTGCCTTCTTTTTACTACTGTGACAGTTTTCTAGTTAGACATTTAGTTGTTTCGACAGGGGCTCTTGATTATCAATGGCAGTGACTGTTTTTCCATCTACGGGCGTTCAATCCTAGCGGTCCTTAACCTATGGGATCATTTGCAAAAAAGGGTTGAGTTTTGGGCATCTGGGATGAATGAAAGAAATTCCATAAAATAGCAAACAACAACAACAACAAAATCAGACACAGGCTTTGCTTAATCAGCCAAATGAATCCGGATTGATTTTTTCCCCAAATGTTTGTAGCAGTGATCATAGCATCCGAGATTAACCCTAGTTTAACCACACCATGCCTCCCCTACACGAATACTTCTAACAAATATAGGGCCCTATTAGAATGAAATTTGGGCTGGAGAATTTTCTGCTAGGAAAAGTATTTGGCTGACATAGGATGACATAATGAACACAATCCGGGCTAGAAGGCAGGAGATATGAATTTTAGTACAACTGTGCCACTGCATGACTGTGTAGGCTTTGCCAAAGCATGTAGTTCCTCATTTGAAAACATTTGCTAGTTGTACTGAGGCACATACCTCCCTGCTTCTAGCTGTATGACTGCGGACAAAGCACTTGCCTCACCTAATACATTTGAAAAAATGGACTGTCTTTTATTCGAAGTTTCAGGTGACTCCACTGAAAAACAAGCCCCTGTGACTCACTTTATCATTGAGACCTGACTAAGAAATGGGTGTAAGGAGGCCGGGCGCGGTGGCTCACGCTTGTAATCCCAGCACTTTCGGAGGCCGCGGCGGGCGGATCACGAGGTCAGGAGATCCAGACCACGGTGAAACCCCGTCTCTACTAAAAATACAAAAAAAAAAAACTAGCCGGGCGTGGTGGCGGGCGCCTGTAGTCCCAGCTATTCGGAGAGGCTGAGGCAGGAGAATGGCGTGAACCCGGGAGGCGGAGCTTGCAGTGAGCCGAGATTGCGCCACTGCACTCCAGCCTGGGCGACAGAGACAGACTCCGTCTCAAAAAAAAAAAAAAAAAAATGGGTGTAAGGAAAAAGAGGTAAGCTTTGCAAAATCCTAGGGTAGATTAACTATATTTTCTGCATATATGTTATTCATACAGCGCTTTGCTATTCACATAGGGGGTCTCGTTTTAGAACGACAAAGCTGGGAAGTCGTAAGTGAAACTATGAAATCAGTGGAATTGTCTTTGGACTGAGCTTTCTGCTACCTGCCCCTTCACGCCCTTTTTCTCCAGTGCCCATGGTCTTCAAGCTGCTTTTCCCTGCAGACAGCTGACCCTTGCCCAGCACTCAGGCCTAAAATCCTGAGACTATGCTGTACTCCAGGATCTCCCAAACAAGTCGAATGGCAGCAGTTGAGAGTGTTCAGAATTCATCTGCCCCTCTACATGGTTTTGGCAGCTCTGGGCACCTGATTGGGCCTACCCAATCATAGCACCCAATCCTCCCAGACACAATGAATGGTTTAGGGATAGCCATGTACACCAAGGTGGGAAAGTCAGACTTTTTGGGAACTCTCGGGAAAAAGACAGGCCCTCTTCTCCTTGGGATACCAGCTATGAGGAAAGTAAGCCTAGGTTGTCCTTAGTCATCCTTGCAGCTATCTGGGAAATTGGCCAGACAATGAAAGCTACGCAGAGGGACCATCTACCTTAAGGGGTGGAGAATGGTAACTAATTCCTGATGATACTGTTTTAACTCTGGAACAGCTATGACTGAAACTTGATTGATTCCTTAAAATCCCCACTTATGTGATTCTATAAATGGCCATGCAATCTAATTTGAGTTTTTCACTTGCATACAAACATTCCTGATACAATTTTTTCAATTTACTTCACTCTGATAATTGATTTATTTTTAATTGCCATTTTTACATCCCAAAGGAAATTCCACTGTGATTGCTTTTTCCCTCCACAGTTCCCCTCCTGCTTCTCCCTCTGTTTACGGGCACTTCCGTCCCTATGCTTATAGGATGGTGCCTTAATCCCTTTCCCTCCCTTTCTCTCCACCACCAATCCTCCAATCTCATCATCATCAACTCTGCTATTAAAACACCTCATGGACCCATCTCTCAATTGGTCCTTCTTCCTTCTCTGCATTTTCTATACTTCAGCCAGTCCCGAAGACATGGGGGTGTTTCAGCATCCTCTCCACTCTGCCTCAGCCCAAAGGAAGGAGGATGCATCTGATCATGTAGTACTGCCTTCCCTAGTTCTTACCCAATGGAGAAGGAGTGGCTCTTCTGATGAGTCAGAGCACACTCTTTGGGGGCATGTTTTGCTTATGGAACAAGTGACTGCCTAAACTCTACCCTCTCTCTTTTCCAGGGCCTACAGGCCATGTGCCCTCTTTTGGGTTTCCCCATGCTCCATTTGTCAGCTGACTTGGGCAGTGTGTGCCTTTTTGAGGAAGGTGACTGCTCTGGGCACACTCTTTGTTCTGTGTCTCCACCTATATGTAACTGGATGAGTCATCTGGGTCTGTTCTGTGGACCTGGCCATTGCAGAGTCAGTGACTAGGAGCTGAAAGTCTCACGTGGTGTTTGAAGTTTAAAAATGGGGCTTCCAGCCAATGGACTGGCAGAAAACCCCAACATGAGGTGAGGAGATGTTGCGTTAGCAGCTATTAATAATTAATATCTGGCTAGGTGCGGTTGTTCACACCTGTAATCCCAGCACTTTGGGAGGCGGAGGTGGGTGGATCACGCGGTCAAGAGATTGAGACCATCCTGGCCAACAAGGTGAAACCCCGTCTCTACTAATAATACAAAAATTAGCTGAGCGTGGTGATGTGTGCCTGCAGTCCCAGCTACTTGGGAGGCTGAAGCAGGAGAATCGCTTGAACCTGGGAGGCGGAGGTTGCAGTGAGCCAAGATCGCGCCATTGCACTCCAGCCTGGCAACAGAGCGAGACTCCGTCTTAAATAAATAAATAAATAAATAATCAATACTTGTATGTATCTTCTTCAGTCAGAATCCCAAAAGTAAGAGGAGTTGTAGGATTATTCAGGAAGACAAATTGAAAACAACAACCATCCTTGAAACCTTTGGTTATTTCTATTACTCAGGATCAGCTCTAAGCTTACCTGCATGTTGTTAAATATCAGCACAACCTGCTTCTCTGATCATACCTCCCACTCCTCCCCATGCACGGTCTATCTCATAATGACAATGGGTACTTTCCATTTCTCATCATGCCAGACACTTCGATGTTTGTGTTTCTGATACTTTTCTCCACTCTACCTTGACCCCTTTCCTCACGATTCTATCCTTCCCTATTTTAAGGACCACTTTGAAATGCCAACTCTTTCATGAAGTTTTTCCCAGGTTTCCCGCCCCCTCCACAGGTTTTTTTTTTTTTTTTTTTTTTTTTTAAGACAAGGTCTTGCTCTGTCACCCAGGCTGGAGAGCAATGGCGTTATCATAGCTCACTGCAGCCTCAAACTCCTGAGCTCACGGGATCCTCCTGCCTCAGCCTCTTGAGTAGCTTGGACTACAGGCACCTGCCTCCATGACCAGCTAATTTAAATTTTTTCTGTAGAGACAGTATCCCTCTATTGCCAAGGCTGGTCTCAAGGTCCTGGCTTCAAGTGATCCTCCTGCCTTGGCCTTTCAAAGTGCTGGGATTACAGGCGTGAGCCATCGCACCCAGCCTCCAAGTCTTACAATAATAATAAATAATTCTTCTTTCCCTTAAGGTGGTATGGCACTTTGTTCTTACTTTCCTTAAGTTACACTCATGTTCTGTATTGTCTTACAGTTGTCAGTGTGCATGTCAATTTTTCATACAAGAATATAAGTTCTGTGAGGATATGAATTATATTATTCCTATTTTTACTGCCTCACTCATGCTACAACAGAGCCTTGCATAAAATAGGTGTTTAATATAAAATGTTCTCTCAGCAATCCAATGGAAAACTGAGTTGGCTGTGGGGATTGGTGTAGGCTGGTTTTGTCCAAGATTCCTAGCCAATTATTTGCCTATAGTTGAGTCCCTGACTGCCTCTCCTCTTTTACCTACACCCTCACTCAGCCCTAATGTCTCACCCTCAAGCCCCACAGAACTACATACAGTTGCCTCAAATTGCAATAATATTTCATGACACTGTGCTTTCATTAACATTGTCTTGAGTGTTTTTCTTATTGCTGTCAGCTTGTCAGTCCCCCATTAACCCTTCAACACAGTTTACATGTTACCTTCTTTCAAAGCTTTTCCTGACTCCCCTTACTACTCACCCTCTACTATCCATCCTGGAAGAACTGGCCCCTCTTCTCTCTGCCCTGTAGACTTAGCATAGACTGCTTTCACAGCACATATGTTGTTTCATAATTTCCCATTTTTATTCCTATCTCCTTCCTTTTATTTTTATTGTATCATAACTACTTGAGGTCAGGTCTCTTGCCTCTCTCATCTGTGGTTCTCAACTGCCCCAAAGTTTGAGACATATGTTTTGCTTTGTATTATGTTTAGAGACTTCTCTATAGCCACAAGAATGTAAAGTCTTTGAAGGCAAGGAGTATAGTTTTGTTTTTTTTTTGTTTTTTTTTTTTTTTTTTGAGATGGAGTCTCACTCTGTCGCCCAGGCTGGAGTGCAGTGGCATGATCTTGGCTCACTGCAAGATCACCCGCCTCCTGGGTTCACGCCATTCTCCTGCCTCAGCTTCCCCAGTAGCTGGGACCACAGGCGTCAGCCACCACGCCTGGCTAATTGTTTGTATTTTTAGTAGAGATGGGGTTTCACCGTGTTAGCCAGGATAGTCTCAATCTCCTGACCTCGTGATCTGCCCGCCTCGGCCTCCCAAAGTGCTGGGATTAAAGGCGTCAGCCGCTGTGCCCGGCCTTTTTTTTTTTTTTTAAACTTCTATTAAGTTCAGGGGTACAAAGGCAGGTTTGTTACATAAGTAAACTTATGTCATGGGGGTTTGTTGTATAGATTATTTCATCACCCATGTATTAAGCCTAGTACCCATTAGTGATTTTTCCTTATCCTCTCCCTCCTCCCACCCTCCACACTCCAAAAGACCCTAGTGTGTGTTGTTCCCATCTATGTGTCCATGTGTTCTAATCATTTAGCTCCCACTTATAAGTGAGAACATGCAGTATTTGGTTTTCTGTTCCTGTGTTAGTTTGCTCAGGATAATGGCCTCCAGCTCCATCCACATTCCTGCAGAGGACATGATCTCATTCCCTTTTATGGCTGCATAGTATTCCATGGGGTGTATATATCACATTTTCTTTATTCAGTCTATCACTGATGGGCATTTAGGTTGATTCCATGTTTTTGCTGTTGTGAGATGTGCTGTAATGAGCATTTGTGTGCATGTCTTTATAATAGAATGATTTATATTCCTTTGGTTATATACCCAGTAATGGGATTACTGAGTCAAATGGTATTTCTGGTTTTAGATTCTTGGGGAATCACCACACTGTCTTCCACAATGGTTGAACTAATTTACACTCTCACCAACAATGTGTAAGCGTTCCTTTTTCTCCACAACCTCGCTAGCAACTGTTATGTTTTGACTTTTTAATTATAGCCATCCTGACTGGTGTAAGATGGCATCTTGCAGTTTTGATTTGCATTTCTCTAATAGTCAGTGGTACTGAGCTTTTTTCCATATGATTGTTGGCCACACGTATGTCTTATTTTGAAAAGTGTCTGTTCATGTTCTTTGCCCACTTTTTTATGGGAGTGTTTGTTTTCTTCTTATAAATTTGTTTAAGTAAGGAGTATGTTTAATTTATATTTGTACTACTTTGCTTCTATTCAGTCAACATTTTCAGAATGAGCAAATAAAGAACAATTTCCATACTCAGGCCAGGTGAGCCTTGAAATCATGGAAACAGGCTCATTTATGCAAACATAGTAATTCCCAGTGCTTACTTACCTGGCATTGGCCTGACCTCTTTGCTTCAAGGAAAAGACTAATTTTGATTCCACCTATTTCCCCATCCCCTTTCTATTAATCTTCTATACTTTTTCAAGTTGTCAGGAGCAATATTTTAAAAGGACCCCAGTCGGGAGGGGAGGTGTGGGCAAATTTTCATCCTCGGACTTTCTTCCAGCTGCCTCTGGTTCATTTCACTATTTCACATTATCTGGCCTTCTTGCCTTCCTGGCCCTGCCTTGGCTTCTGCGGCTTGACTCCTGTGTTCAGCCTGGTGCTCTAATATGGGTACTCTCGTTTCAACCAGCCACCACCCACCCAATTTTCTGTCCTTCAGCTTCACAACACAGCCACGTGTAAGAGGTGCCCTTTCCACATATGCCACCATGGTCCCAAGGAGCCCATTCAGGTTTTGCTCAGCCCTCAGCTGACTCTCACTCAAAAGAGAAAAATAAATCCATCAGAACTCTGAATTCCCACTGTGAGGCCTCTACTCACTGAAAAGTAGAATTCCCACCTGATTAGTCCCTTGAATTGGATTTCATGAGTAGGATGGAGGCATTGGTTTCATGTTGCACTGCTGGTGTAAGATGGGTTAACTTTATTAAACATATTGGTATGTTGTAAATATGTATGACTCCTTAGAAGCCATCAGTTCGCCAAGTCATACTGAGTCATTCTTCTGGAGGACAGCTGAAGGGGTTAATTAAAAACAGCTGCATCTAGGCCGGGCACGGTGGCTCATGCCTGTAATCCCAGCACTCTGAGAGGCCGAGGCAGGCGGATCGCGAGGTCAGGAGATCGAGACCATCCTGACTAATACGGTGAAACCCCGTCTCTACTGAAAAATACGAAAAATTAGCCGGGCATGGTGGTGGGTGCCTATAGTCCCAGCTACTCGGGAGGCTGAGGCAGGAGAATGGTGTGAACCCAGGAGGTGGAGCTTGCAGTGAGCCGAGATGGCGCCACTGCACTCCAGCCTGGGTGACAGAACGAGACTCCTTCTCAAAACAAACAAACAAACAAAAAGCAAAAAAAACCCCAAAACAGCTGCATCTAATCATGCACTAGCATGATATACTTCCTTCTTGGAAGGCACAGGAAAGACAGAACTCACAAAACAAAAAGGAGGCCTTCCATGGAGACGGGAGTTCTCCAGAAGCCAAGATGAGCGCTAGTACAGTATGACAATCTGAGAATCAGAAAAGAATCAGACCAAGCAATTGGCCATAGTTAAGTACAAAAGTTGTCCTAATATGGCATTAAACAAGAAGAAAATATTGAGATTAAAGACAAAAAGCATGATTAGGTATATAAAGTATGAACAGTGTGCCTTTTCTGTTTAAATTCTTTCTTTCTTTCTATAACTTGGTATTGCTTATGTTATCCACATTTTAAAGTTAATTTAAAAATAGTGTGCATTAACTGAAGTTAAAATTATGAGTTTCTTTTCTTTTTCTTTTCTCTTTTTTTTTTTTTTTTTGAGACAGAGTCTCACTCTGTTGCCCAGGCTGAAGTGCAGTCGTGCGGTCTCGGCTCACTGCAACCTCCGCCTCCCAGATTCAAGCAATTCTCCCACCTCAGCCTCCCGAGTAGCTGAGATTACAGGCAGGCACCACCATGCCCAGCTAATTTTTTATATTTAGTACAGACAGGGTTTAGCTATGTTGGTCAGGCTGGTCTCGAGCTCCTGACCTCAGGTGATCCACCAGCCTCGGCCTCCCAGAGTGCAGGGATTATAGGCGTGAGCCACCGCACCTGGCCTATTTTCTTAAACAATTTTTTAAAATTAATCTTTTATTTTATTGTGGTTAGAACATTAAATAGGAGATCTACCTTCTTAACAAATTTTAAGTATACAATATATTATTATTGACCATATGTAAGGTGTTGTACAGCAGATCTCTAGAGCTTACTTAACTGAAACTTGATGAGTGTTAATTAATAACTCTCCATTTCCCAGTGCCCCATCCCCTAGTAACCACCATTTCAGTCTTTGATTTTCTGAATTTCACTATTTCAGATACCTCATATAAGTGGAATCAGGCAGTATTTGTCTTTCTGTTTCTGACTTACTTTGCTTAGCATAATGTCCTCAAGGTCCATCCATGTTGTTGCACAATGTAGAATTTCCTTCCTTTTTTTTTTTTTTTTTTTTTGGAGGCAGAATCTTGCTCTGTTGCCCAGGCTGGAGTTCAGTGGTGCCATCTCAGCTCACTGCAACCTCCACCTCCCGGGTTCAAGTGATTCTCCTGCCTCAGCACCCCAGTAGCTGGGACTACAGACGCACGCCTCCAAGCCTGGCTAATTTTTTGTATTTTAGTAGAGACGGGGTTTCACCGTGTTGCCCAGGCTGGTCTCGAACTCCTGAGCTCAGGCAATCCTCCCTCCTCGGCCTCCCAAAGTGCTAGGATTACAGGCATGAGCCACTGTGTGCCTGGCCGAATTTCTTTCTTTTTTAAGACTGAATAGTATTCCATTGTTTATATATGCTCCTTTTTTTTTTTTTTTTTTTTTTTTTTTTTTTTGAGACGGAGTCTCACTTTGTCGCCCAGGCTGGAGTGCAGTGGCGCGATCTCGGCTCACTGCAAGCTCCGCCTCCCAGGTTCATGCCATTCTCCTGCCTCAGCCTCCTGAGTAGCTGGGACTACAGGCGCCCGCCACCACGCCCGGCTAATTATTTTGTATTTTTAGTAGAGACGGGGTTTCACCGTGTTACCCAGGATGGTCTCAATCTCCTGACCTTGTGATCCGCCTGCCTTGGTCTCCCAAAGTGCTGGGATTAAGGCGTGAGCCACTGTGCCTGGCCTATATATACTACATTGTTTAAAACCATCCACCTGCTGATGGACATTTAGGTTGTTTCTACACCTTAGCCACTGTGAACAGTGCTGCCATGAATATGAGTGTGCTAATGTCTCTTCAAGATCCTGATTTCAATTCTTTTGGGTATATACACAGAAGTGGGATTGCTGGATTACAGAGTAGTTCTATTTTTAATTTTTTGAGAAACTACCACACTGTCTTCCATAGCAGCTGCACTACTTTGCATTCCTACCAACAGTGTGCAAGGGTTCCAATTTCTCTACATCCTTGCCAACACTTGTCATTTGTTTTTTTGTTTGTTTGTGTGAGGCAATGTCTTGCTCTGTTGCCCAGACTGGAGTGCAGTGGTGCCATCAAAGTTCGCTGCAGCCCCAACCTCCTGGGCTCCTGCTATCCTTCCACCTTAGCCTCCTGAATAACTGGGTCCACATGTACACACCACTATACCTGGCTAATTTTTTTTTTTTTTTTTTTTGTAGAGAAAAGGTCTCACCATATTGCCCAGGCTTGTCTTAAACTCCTGAGCTCAAGCAATCCTCCTGCCTCCGCCTCCCAAAGTGCTGTGATTACAAGGGTAAGCCACCATCCCCGGCCTGTCCTTTGTCTTTTTAAAAAAAAAATTATAATAACCATCCTAACAAGGGCGAGGTGATAGCTTAGGCTTTTCATGTCATATTTATAAAATCATTGTCAAGACTGGTGTCATGAAGCTTTTCTTCTGTTTTCTTCCAGGAGTTTCATAGATTCAGGTTTTAAGTCTTTAATCCATTCTGAGTTGATTTTTGTTTATGGAGTAAGTCTATTTTCATCCTTTTACATGTGGATATCCACTTTTCTCAGTACCATTTGTTGAAGAGACTGTCCTTTTCCTGCATGTATACTCTTGGTACCCTTGTCAAAGATCAATTGATTGTATGTACGTGGTTTATTTCTGGACTCTATTTCCTTATGCCTTTGTGTATAAACAATAGGCATCTATTACTTCTTTTTTTTTTTTTTTTTTTTGAGACGGAGTCTCGCTCTGTTGCCAGGCTGGAGTGCAGTGGTATGATCTTGGCTCACTGCAACCTCTCCCTCTTGGGTTCAAGCAATTCTCCTGCCTCAGTCTCCTGAGTAGCTGGGACTATAGGTGCGTGCCACCACTCCCAGCTAATTTTTTATATTTTAGTGGAGCCGGGCTTTCACCATATTGGCCAGGATGGTCTCAATCTCTTGACCTTGTGATCTGCCCCGCTTGGCCTTCCAAAGGCATCTATTACTTCTACGAGTAGAAAACTGAATTTAGGGCCGGGCGCAGTGGCTCACGCTTGTAATCCCAGCACTTTTGGGAGGCCGAGGCGGGTGGATCACGAGGTCAGGAGATCGAGACCACGGTGAAACCCCGTCTCTACTAAAAATACAAAAAAATTAGCCGGGCGTGGTGGCGGGCGCCTGTAGTCTCAGCTACTCGGAGAGCCTGAGGTAGGAGAATGGCGTGAACCCGGGAGGCGGAGCTTGCAGTGAGCCGAGATCGCGCCACTGCACTCCAGCCTGGGTGACAGACCGAGACTCTGTCTCAAAAAAAAAAAAAAAAGAAAGAAAACTGAATTTAGTAATTTTATATGCCATCATATCAGAATTTAAATCTGTATTGCTTTGCTATTTTTGTTTTTCATCAAGTATTAAGTTCCCATGCTTCACTATAATATCCAAACAATGAAAGTATATATGGTTTTCTTTTCCTTTTTTTTTTTTAAGAGACGGCGTCTCGCACTCTGGCCCAGGCTGGAGTGCAGTGGCGCCATCTCGGCTCACTGCAGGCTTTGCCTCCCAGGTTCACGCCATTCTCCTGCCTCAGCCTCCCAAGTAGCTGGGACTACAGGCCCCCACCACCATGCCTGGCTAATTTTTTGTATTTTTAGTAGAGACAGGGTTTCACCGTGTTAGCCAGGATGGTCTCGATCTCCTGACCTTGTGATCCGCCCGTCTCAGCCTCCCAATAATGTTGGGATTAGAGGCGTGAGCCACCGCGCCTGGCTGAGACTATATATGGTTTTCTTTACAGCTTCCCCTGTAGCTTAAGCTGCAACATCTACTGCTCCTTGCTAAGGGAAGCCAAGTCACACTGTTCGTGTTTATGAGATTACTGACTGAACCAAAGTTTATCTCATTTACGGACTGCTGAGTGACCCATAAAATCATAGCACTTTGTTGAGGGAGGTCCCTGTCTCACTGAAGTAGCTAGTAACTAGCATTTCTGTCAGATTTTGGACCAGAAAATATGGTGAGAATTTTCTAGTTTGGGATGAAAGAAGAATGGAGGATTCATGCAAAGGGAAATAGAGACTGTATGGTCAAGAGAGAGCTGAGACATCTAGATTTGCCTTGATTATTTGCAGCCTTCCGTACAGTAAATGATTTGTAAGGTGGTCTAATGAAATCTCTGTTTCTTGCAATCAAGAGAGTCTACTAGTTCCTTGCTGCTCAAAGTGTGGTCCACAGACCAGTAGCATTGGCATCATCTGGATGCTTGTTGGAAAAGCTTGTCTTAGATCCCACTCCAGGCCTATTGTACCAGAAGCTGCATTTCAGCAAGGTCCCCAGGTAATTTACGTGCACACTGAAGTTTGAGAAGCTCCATTCTAGTATACCTAGTGTAGCAGACTTCTGTTATTTTTCCATGTCCATTCTCTCCTACTTCCATAACAATAGAATATCAACTGGTCTCACTGGTGAGTTCCCAGCTCCACATTTATGTACCTCCCCAACCAGCTGAGTGAGACTACATTCTGGCCAATGGGATTGAAGGAGTGATGGGAGCTACTTCCAAGTCTTGTCTTTAAAATAACTAGATCTTCCCTAGCTGTGAAATGGGGAGAACTGTGGCAACCATTTTGGACGCATAGGTAGGAGTCAGAAGTTGAGGATGTCATGGCCACCTACTAGCCATGAGTGGGCTGCCCACCTACCTCTGGACTGTTATTTAAGAGGAACAAACATCTTTCTTGTTTCAGTCATTGTAAACTGGGATGTCTTTAGCTCAGCAGCTCAACATGTACACTAACAAATAGACTAAAATGAACAGAGCTAGATGAGCAAGTGGACAAAGTGTGATCCACAGATCTCAGGATCAAATATTTAACTCATTAATAGTGCTGGAAACAGCATCGCATCTCTCTGCTCATGTTGCCTATATTGAAACGGGCATGAAGTGATTAAAAAACAAACCCCTAGTGGGAGTAGAAATGCAGCTCAGAATTAACCATAGAATCATTGGTTTTTGATTAATGGGCAAAGATTGTCTGATATTGATTCTCACCCAGAGGTTGTTTCTTTCTTTCCTAAAAAAAAGCTAAGCATCAATAAACCTTCATCCAGCCAAGATCAGTTGGGTTTTCAGGATGTGTAGGATGCATATTCCATATAATCCGTTCAATCTATGTAATCCCAACTTCTAGATTTAGATAAATCTCCAACTTTGCAAATCAGAACAGAAATAAAACCAAACATTCTTAATTTATAAAGGGTTTTTTTTTTTTTGAGACAGAGTCTCCACTCTATCACCCACATGTAATCTTGGCTCACTGCAACCTCTGCTTCCCGGGTTCAAGCAATTCTCATGCCTCAGACTCCCGGGTAGCTGGGACTACAGGCCTGCACCACCACGCCCAGCTGATTTTTGTATTTTTAGTAGAGACAGGCTTCCGCCACATTGGCCAGGCTAGTCTCGAACTCCTGGCCTCAAGTGATCTGCCCTCCTCAGCCTCCCAAAGTGTTGGGATTACAGGCATGAGCCATCGCGTACAAAGTTTATTTTTAGAAATATGAACTTCTGGCCAGGCGCAGTGGCTCACTCCTGTAATCCCTGCACTTTGGGAGGCTGAGGTGTGTGGATCACCTGAGGTTGGGAGTTTGAGACCAACCGGGCCAACATGATGAAACCCTGTCTCCACTAAAAATACAAAAAGTTAGCTAGGCATAGCGGGGGTGCCTGTAATCCCAGCTACTTGGGAGGCCTCAGGCAGAAGAATCACTTGAACCCAAGAGGCGGAGGTCGCAGTGAGCTGAGATAGCGCCACTCCACTCCAGGCTGGGCAACAAGAGCAAAACTCCATTTCAGAAAAAAAAAAAAAAAAAAAAAAAAAAGAACTTCTAGTAATGTTCGTCAGAGAATTTGCAGTAACTCATGACTCTACTATGTTATAAGGAAATAACCAAATCCATGTGTGACTTGGAGCATTTTGAGACACAGAATTGCTGAACTACTTGGAACCAGGATGACCAAACAGAAACTCATACCACTCCAGGGATGGAGATATTTTCTTTTTCTTTTCTTTTCTTTTATTATTATTATACTTTAAGTTTTAGGGTACATGTGCACAACGTGCAGGTTTGTTACATATGTATACATGTGCCATGTTGGTGTGCTGCACGGAGATATTTTCTTAATCATTCTTGGCTAAAAGTTTTATTAATGCCTTAGTGTAGAGTTCTAAGAGGTGAAATACTAGATGCATAATTCTGCGTGTATAATTATTATACATCTTAATTGTACTTTGTGCTGTTGTTATAGTTATGTTTAGGGACATTGTCAAGAATAGGCAGACACATTAACTAGCACCCATCACTGACTGGGGTGTAAGCAAGTCTCAGCCCTGTTTGTTTGGTACACAAAACTCACTTCTCTCCACTGGAAGTGCCTGTCGAAGTTGGAGCCAGAGAATACTGAAAAGGAAATGATAACTGTGATTTATCCCCTTTTCTGGATCCTTTCTGAGGCTGAGCACTCCGTGAAAAATCTCACCTGCCAAAGAATATCTGGCCTTTGTCTCTATATTCTATTCTCTGCTGTGTCACCTTCCTATTTTCAATTTTTCATTCTTTCTCTTTGTCAAGGTTTCTTTAATAGTGCCCTGAACCTTTGGGAGTAAACTCAGTCATCTTTTGTCCTCTAGATAAGGTGATTTTATTGCCTTTCTTCTGAGTTCTCAGGTATGAAGATGAGACCAGTTTATGACTAAAACAGATTGAAGGTTATTTTAAATATTTATTACTTAGTATCCTTGTCGAAAAGCAAACTCAATCATTTATTATTGCTTTTATTTCTAATTTGAGAGCAATTTTTATCCTGTCTTTGGAACTAATGGCCAAGATACTACAACAATAAGAAGTAACCACTGTTATACTTCACAGTTTATAAAATGCTTTTCAGGCCAGGCCTAGTGGCTCACACCCTTAATCCCAGCACTTCAGGAGGCTGAGGTGGGAGGATTGCTTGAGCTCAAGAATTCGAGGCCAGCCTGGGCAACACAGAAAGACCATCTCTACAAAAAAAAAAAAAATCAGCCCACTATAATGGCGCATGTCTGTAGTCTCAGCCACTTGGGAGGCTGGGGTGCAAGGGTAGCTTGAACTGGGGAGGTTGAGACTGGAGTGAGCCATGATTGCAACACTGCACTCCAGCCTGGCCAGCAGAGCAAGACCCTCAATAAAAAAATAAAAATAATAAAAATTAAAATAAAATGCTTTTCATACACCTTCCTTTTGAATTCTCAAAGCTGCCCTGTGAGACAAGTATTATTATTATTACTCGTTTTTACAGGTGTGTAAATTGAGACTTTACACGAGTAATTTGCTCAAGACACAAAGCTAGAGACTCAGGTGGTTTTATCTCAATCCATGCTCTTTCTGTTACCATGTTTAATATGATCATGATGATTACCATTATCACCACTGATATGGTTAGGCTTTGTGTCCCCACCGAAATCTCATCTTGAATTGTAATCCCCATTGATATGGTTTGGCTGTGTCCCCACCCTAATCTCAACTTGAATTATATCTCCCAGAATTCCTACATGTTGTGGGAGGGACCCAGGGGGAGGTAATTGAATCATGGGGCCGGTCTTTCCTGTGCTAGTCTTGTGATAGCAAGTAAGTCTCATGAGATCTGATGGGTTTATCAGGAGTTTCTACTTTTGCTTCTTTCTCATTTTCTTTTGCCACCACCATGTAAGAAGTGCCTTTTGCCTCCAGCCGTGATTCTGAGGCCTCCTCAGCCATGTGGAACTGTAAGTCCAATTAAACCTCTTTTTCTTCCCAGTCTTGGGTATGTCTTTATCAGCAGTGTGAAAATGGACTAATACACCCATAATCCCCATGGGTCAAGGGAGATACCAGGTGTAAGTAATTGGATCATGGAAGTGATTTCCCACATGCTGTTCTCGTGATAGTGAGTGAGTTCTCATGGTTTTTTTTTTTTTTTTTTTTGAGACAGAGTCTTGCTCTGTCCCCCAGGCTGGAGTGCAGTGCGATCTTGGCTCAGTGCAACCTCTGCCTCCCATGTTCAAGCAATTTTCCTCCCTCAGCATCCTGAGTAGCTAGGATTACAGGCATGCACTACCAAGCCTGGCTAATTTTTTTTTGTATTTTTAGTAGAGACAGGGTTTCACTATGTTGATCAGGCTGGTCTTGAACTCCTTACCTCGTGATCCACCTGCCTTGGCCTCCCAAAGTCCTGGGATTACAGGCGTGAGCCACCGTGCCCAGCTGAGATCTGATGGTTTT
Source organism: Symphalangus syndactylus (assembly GCF_028878055.3). NCBI lineage: Eukaryota > Metazoa > Chordata > Mammalia > Primates > Hylobatidae > Symphalangus > Symphalangus syndactylus. The sequence continues at coordinate 122,777,256 of NC_072431.2, read as the reverse complement.
ATAAGGGACTCTTCCTCCTTCGCTTGGCACTTCTCCTTCCTGCTGCCTTGTGAAAAATGTGCCTTGCTTCCTCTTCGCCTTCCACCATGATTTTAAGTTTTCTGAGGCCTCCCCAGCCATGATGAACTGTGAGTCAAATAAATCCCTTCCTTTTAAAATTACCCAGTCTCAGGGAGTTCTTTATAGCAGTATGAAAACGGACTAACACAACCACCATCATCATGGCAGCCATCAGTTACTCAGTTCCTACCGTTACCAAGAAGAGGGTTAATTATGTCATATCGTTTACCTTTACAATATTCCTATGGTCCTTTATCAATTAGGAAAGCTTTCAGCTTTGAGTTCCATAAAACCCAAATAACTGTGGCTTAAACAAACTGAGTGATCCACCCTCCTCAGCCTCCCAGAAGCAGAAGTCCTATCATTGGTTCAGTGACTCAGGGGTGTCAGGGCTCTAGGTCAAGTCTCTTGGCCTTCCATTCACGGTTTTATAAAGACCACCATAGCCCAGAGCATTGTGCCATCACATGACTACATTTAAAAGCGAGAATCAGGACAAAACTTATCTCCTCCCGTGCCTTTCCCTTCTTGAGGAAGCTCCTCAGCTGACTTTTCCTTTTCATCTCATCTCAACTCAGCCATGCTCCTACTTAGGCCAGCACTGGGCCCATCTTCCTTGTGATCAAGGAGTCTCCATCCAGGAACTAAGCAAAACCTGGGTCTCACTAAGGGTCTCACCGCATAAGGTGCCCAGGAGACGCCAGAATCAGCCCATACTCTGTACAGCCCACACCTTAAGCTGTGCGACCTGGCTGTGTCAGTCTAGAGGAAGGGGTAGCATTTTGCAGTTTGTCTGCCTATTGGGCTGCATTTTTGTAAATCATATCAAGGCCCAGGACCTGCTAGGAATAGCTCTGGTTAGTGAAGAAGACAGTGGTGGGGTTTGGCATTTTAGGAAGCGTGCAATGGTGTCTGCCACTGGAAGTTATGAATAGTCCATTTGAAAGATAAGAAAATCGAGGCTTGAGGAAATTAAATAAATACATTTGCCAAGGTGGCACAGTTGCCAACTCACAAAGCAAAAGTTGCAAATGAGCTTTGACTGACTCTGAGGCCTAGAGTCCCATCAGTCATCTGGTTTTTTTTTAAGCCTAATATCGGCTCTACAAATTGATACAGACTCACATCCTAAAAGCTATACAAAATTGATTTTTGAAGGAACTAGTTTCCTGATGAACAAAAATGGAAAACTGATCAATCTACTGACGTGACTACTTTTAGAGGCTTCCAAGGTGTCATTAGTTATAAATGGGGCAAAGGATATTGAACATGATACATATTGGTAAAAATTCTTCAAGGCTTTTAGCCTTTCCTGACTTGTAAGGAGAATTATCCTGTCAGAAGAATTAGGAATTCTAACTCCAGTTGCCAAATCTATCAACGATTTCCTTTGTGACAATCTATATTCACTTACCTCCATTTTTTCCTCAGGCTAATAATTTATGTCAGCTGGAGCTCAGTGTTTTATGAACCAAGGGTGAAATTATTAAATTTTATTATTTGTGATTCCTTCCTTAAGTTATATTTCTATAATTGCAAACTTACTGCATTCCCTAACCTCTATTTTGAATTTATTACTAGCCTTCTTACTGCTTTTTCAGATCTCAGAAGTAAACTTCAAATATTTACAAATCTCAATTTCATGTTTTCCCTTTCATAAATCTGTGGGCAAATTCGGTCCTGGAGACAGAGAGTAATAAATCTGGATATTTATGTATTGTGCCAGCAGGCGCTGCACAAACTTCCCTGCATAGCTTGGTCAATGAGCCTCAGTCTTGACCTGTAACACTGGCTCTAGTCTAATCCTGAGGCTCATATTAACAGAATCATTATAAAACATCTGGTGACTTGTATATACAAAAACCTTTCCCTCAGTCATAATTTGCAATCAGACAAGTTTAGTGGGCACATATGTTCTCCATGTTAGCAAAGGAGAGTGTATCACTGTTGTTTATTAACGTTTATTATATCTGTCTTTAAAGATACGGACATAGCGATGACCTACCCTAGTTTTAAGGTTATGACCAAACCTGCAAGTGATATGAAAAGCTATTATTTTTGAAGATCTGTCATTCCATGCATATTTGATGTGTTACAAAAAATGAAGTATAAACGTTCTAGAAGAAAACACTGTGGAATTAAAAAACAATTTTACAGTAGAGAAGGCCTTACTTAAACATGATACAAAATCCAGAAGCCATAAATGAAAGGCTGCTAAAATTGACCATGCAAAAATTTAACATTTATGTTACAGCAACATCCAAAATAAAGTCAAAGACAGATGACAAACTGAGGAAAAATATATGCATCCCATATATCCAAGGGCTATTTTTAATATGCAGATCTTATAAATGAAGACGAAAAAGATAAATTACTCAATTATAAAAGCAGATAAAAAACACAAGTAGGAAGTTTACAGATAAACTAATACAAGTAGTAAAAGCACACACACACACACACACACACACACACACATACACACAAAAGCCAAGTTTAGGCCAGGCATGGTGGCTCACGCCTGTAATCCCAGCACTTTGGGAGGCTGAGGCAGGTGGATCACTTCAGACCGAGAGTTTGAGACCAGCCTGGCCAACATGGCAAAACCTCATTTTTACTTGAAATACAAAAATTACAGGTGCCTACCTGTAATCCTAGCTACTCGGGAGGCTGAGGCACGAGAATTGTGTGAACTGGGGAGGTGGAGGTTGCAGTGAGCCAAGATTGCACCACTGCACTCCAGCATGGGCGACAGAGTGAGACTGTGTCTCAAAAAAAAAAAAAAAAAGTTTAACATAATTTATAATTCAAGAAATAAGGATCAGAACAATAAAATTTCAACTATTCCATTAGCAAAAATTAGAAAGTTGTAATGAAAGCCAGTGTTGGCAAAGGTGTGAGCAACATGCCCCTTCATATATTGTTGGTGGGAGGATAAATTAGTGAAGCCATTTTAAAGGGCACTTTGATAGAATCTATTGAAATGTAATATACGCTTGTGTCCTTTGACTTGGGAATTCCACTTATAAAATTCTAATTTTCTTGCCTTTTGTACAAAGATATATGTATTTGAGTGCTTTTTAGCATTGTTTGTACTTTCAAAAAGTTGTAAACACCTCTTTTTTTTTTTTTTTTTGAGATGGAGTCTCACTTAGTCACCAGGCTGGAGTGCAGTGGCACTTTTTTGGCTCACCGCAACCTCCGCCTCCCAGGTTCAAGCGATTCTCCTGCCTCAGCCTCCTGAGTAGCTGGGACTACAGGTCTGTGCCACCACACCTGGCTAATTTTTGTATTTTTAGTAGAGACAATGTTTCACCATGTTGGCCAGGATGGTCTCGATCTCTTGACCTCGTGATCCACCCACCTCAGCCTCCCAAAGTGCTGGGATTAAAGGTGTGAGCCACCGTGCCCGGCCTGTAAACACCTCTTATGTCCACCAACTGTACATGTCTACAATGGAAAGTAGGAAATGTATGTAGTTCTTTAAAAAGATTATTAGCTCTGTATGCTCAAGACTAGAAATGACTTCTGTAAAATTTCTTCAAAATAAAACTATAGAAAGCTTCATTTTTTTAAACCAAAAATAAAAAAGACTAGAGGAAATTCTCTATAATCATTGATTATCTGAATATTTGTTATTTGGGTCCTCATAGCAACAAGATTGAGAATAAAGTAAAAGCCATCACAACATGAAAATATACACGAAATAACTGGTCATTCAAATCTTCCTTGCTATCTATCTCTGCCCATCAGACGACCAGAACAGCTCAAATCATACACATAACAATTGTTTGCTAGTTTTAGCCTAATCAACAAAGAAGCCAAAAACATTAACAATGATGACAAGAGGAGCATTTCAAAACAGAATAATGTGAATGTCAAATCATTTTTAACTAGATCCTTGGGAAAGCTAGAATAAAGCCCAGAAATAGTTTTGTACCAATGACTCTCCTTAAGATAATGATGTGAAAATTAAATGTTAATGGAAAGATACTGTACTGAGCTATCATATGATTTGGAGTGGGGAAGGACCCAAACCTTGACCCCCACCTACACTTGATTTCTTCTTCTAAGAAATGGCAAATGGTTGCTATTAAAATGTAAATTTTTTTAAATGAGAAATTTCTTTTTCTTTTTTTTTTTGGTCTTTAAAAAAATTAAATCCCAGGTCGGGCATGGTGGCCCATACCTATAATCCCAGCACTTTGGGAGGTTGAGGTGAACGAATTACCTGAGGTCAGGAGTTTAACACAAGCCTGGCCAACATGGTGAAACCCCATCTCTACTAAAAATACAAAAATTAGACAGTCGTGGTGGTACGCACCTGTAGTCCCAGCTACTCGAGAGGCTGAGGCACGAGAATTGCTTGAACCCAGGAGGTGGAGGTTGCAGTGAGTTGAGATGGTGCCACCGCACTCCAATCTGGGCAACAGAGTGAGAACTCCGCCTCAAAAACAAACAAACAAACAAACAAAAAACTTTTCCCTTTTCTGAGTATCAGTTTCACCTTGCACAAAATTGGAATAGAGATAGCAATTTTACACATTTTGGGAAATGTTTAATGATATCACAGATATTGTGTGTCTGGTAAAGGTTTTGATAAATTTTAACTATTTCCAGCCCCTTCTCTCCTCTTCCAGTTTTTCTACAAGGGAGGTAGAGAGAAATGAATATTAAAAGTCAAACTGGTATTGGCTGAAGTCATTTAATAAATGTTTCTTGAGCATCTACTTTGTTGCAGACTGGAGATACAAAGATGAATGAGTTAGTATTCACACCCTCAAGGAACTCATTTTAGTATAATGATTATTAAACCAAGAATAATAAGATATGCATAAATAAAAAGTTCTCCTCATAGAGCATGAAAATATTAATCCTGCACCTACCACTATTCTCCCTTGTACCTGAAAAAATTATTACTTTAATATTTTAGTTTTTAAATTTTTTAATTATGCTTTAAATATATAGCCAAACATTTAGACAAACACAACAATCCATATCCATTCAGGTTTAATTAGTGTCATTGAATTTTTCAGGTTTCTTTATTCTTCGTAGTGATATCATATTAAATTTGCAGTTTTAAAACAAATACTATAAAAACAGTATGAAAGAAGTTTATTTTTAGGGCTGTTGAATGATTTTTTTAATGAACAAATGAGAAGGGGTGTTTTTAAATAGCATGCATTAAAGAAAAAATTATCCATTTGAAAAAACTTTTATTTTTAATTTACCACTCAATGTTCATTAAACAGAGAATTGTGGATCTGTGCACAGTTCAGAAAAGTGAATATCAATGAAATACAGCACACACAACAGTTGAATGGTCCCTAAATTGTTATTACTATCATTTCAATTATTTATGCAGTAAACTGTATAACATAACAATAACATTAAAAGATAAATACAGACCTTAGCTCCCTGATGTGCTACTTCTTCCTCCAAACCATATTTACAATTAACCAGAAGTTGGAATTCCAAGTCTTATTGAGAAATAGTTCACTTGCTTTTGAATTGTACCAGCTTCTTCTCCGAGTCTCCGTACTGTACTCCACGCCTGATGAAACATTTATTTGAACAAACAAAATACATATGTACAAATAAATACAAGTGTCAGGAGCTGACATACAAATGCAAACACATGTCTTTCCCCAGGCCCACTATGACAGCATGACAGGCTAAAGAGCCTTTTGAATGGAAACTACATAAAGTATCAAGCCCCTGGAAACAATGACCAGACAAAAGCGCCACAATCAATTGAATGTCTTTTGGAGATACACTTTTCTTTTAAAAAGTGTGACGCTTTGATGACTCAGTGGCAGGACAGGTAACGAAGGAATGGCTGCCTGGAGGCTGTGCATGGCAGGAGGAGAGCAGCTGAGCACCACAGTCTTCCCGCCCTGCCACCCGACCCTGCCGCCTGACTGTGGAAGAATGAAGGACACGTTTAGGAATTTCCCTGCACGGAGATGCCAGGAAACCAATCATCGCCCAGCCACTTTGTGGGGCCATTAGCAGAGCCTCAAACTCCATCTTTGTTTAAACGAAAGCACAAAGAAAATAATTTTTCATCTGAGGAATCACCTTAAGATCCCCAAATGGAAAGTAAGGGGAGCAGTAAACCTCTAACTCCGGGTGGGCAGCTCTGACACAGGGCATTAAGGTAAGAAAGTTACTTATGACAGAAGAAAGGAGACAGGATTCCAAAGTGGGAGACGAAGGACAGAGGTGATTGGAGCCCAGCTTTATCCCCTGCCCCATTCAAATGCGGAGGGCAATGACTTCCATAAGAAACCAGGTGCCACACGTGACCCAAAGGCAAAAGCCTCACTTTAACTCCTCGGTATGGTCTGGCTGTGTTCCCACCCAAAATCTCATCTGGAAATGTAGTCCCCATAATCCCTGTGTGTGTCGAGGGCAGAACCAGGTGGAGGTAATCCGATCATGGGGGCGTTTCCCCCATGCTGTTCTCGTGATAGTGAGTGAGTCTCACGAGATCTGATGGTTTAGTAAGCTTCTGGCATTTCTCCTGCCGGCACTCATTCTTTCTCCTGCTGCCCTATGAAGAGGTGCCTTCTGCCATGATTGTTAGTTTCCTGAGGCCTCCCCGGTCATGCAAACTGTGAGTCAATTAAGCTTCTTTTCTTTATAAATTACCCCATCTCAGGTATTTCTTCATAGCAGCATGAGAACGGACTAATAGGCTCCTTTTCCAGGTAAGTTAGGCAAAGAGTACGTTTCCTCCACAAAACAAAAGATGGTTGCCTCAGAATGCCTCCTAACTTTGCCTGCGAGAAGCCTGCAGTAAGACCTTTTCTTAGGGCCGGTCTGAAGGCCATACTCTCCCCTTATCCCCTAATTTGGGATGCAAAAGCTCTCCCTGAGACTTCAGGTGATAAGGATTTGACTTTGAAATTTGGGATTCACTTTTCAGACTGACCTTCTGCTATATTTTCTTTTGCTTCTCTGGGATTTCAAGCTTGAGAATAGAGTAAGAAAATAAGTTCTGTGTTCTCCTTTGGGACATTATTTTCCCTGGTCACCTTGGTCAGATGGTAGCAGGTAAGTCTTGAGTGGATTGTTCTGTGTTTCCAGGCTCCCCTCTGGAATTAATCCCCTCAGAGGCATGGAAGGGAGCCTGATGGACTCTTCTGGGCTGTGGCCCAGTCAGGAAGCGAGATCTTTCTAATTCCCACACAGGCCAGCGCTTTCTGCTGAACAGAGGCCTGCTAGACCCTGAGTAGGGGAAGCTCAGGCTGCTTCTGAGGCAAATGATGACCTTAATCATTTTCAGAGGTATGGTTTTCACCTGGGAAGGGACGTGAGAAGGCAACAAGGTATTCAGTGAATATTTATGAGCGAGCGGAAAAAGCTCGGTCTTTCCTCCTGTATGTGGCAGAAAGGGCAGCTGGAAGCTGTGCCAATGTAGGAGACCAGAAATTCCTAGCCTGGGAGGAAGGAAGGGCAGGGATGCAAAGGGACAGAGGGAGAGGAGGAAGCAAATTCTGGCCAGGCTGGCTCTCCTAGGTGGAGTGGCAGTGAAACCCTCTTCTTTAGACTCTGTCTTAGAGAAGGATGGGGCCAGAAGAGGTGCGCTCTCTCAGCAAGTGGGGGTGTGTGTGTGTGTGTGCGGGGGTTTAATCAGAGGATCTACGAGCACATTCACAGACCCTTAGCTACTAGTGCTGTCCAATTCCAAGCATGTTTAGCTTTAAATACCTCTTGTCTTGTAATCCAGGGCCAAATATCTGGAGGTGGGAACTGGCTAACCATAGCCTGTTGCTCCCCACAAGGATGAGGACAAGGGCTCCACTGGGCACATTTCCTAGGCATGGCCAGGGTTGTTATAAAGCATAGGGTGGGTGGGTGGGTGGTTGTGGCTTCCTGTGGTATAGCTACTGGTCAATGTAGCATTTGATGGATCCAGTTTCTCCAGAGGAGAAGGGAGTGTAGTGGGAAAACCTTGAGGGTGAGGAGGTGGACACTTACAGGTCCTGGTCCAACCGACTGGGATCTTAGGATCACTCCCTTCTCCAACCTGAGTGGTTCCCCCCATTTTTTTTTTTTTTTTTTTGAGATGGAGTCCCACTCTGTTGCCCAGGCTAGAGTGTGGTGGCGTGATCTCGACTCACTGCAAACTCCGCCTCCCAGGTTCACACCATTCTCCTGCCTCAGTCTCCCAAGTAGCTCGGACTACAGGCACCTGCCACCATGCCTGGCTAATTTTTTGTATTTTTAGTAGAGACGGGGTTTCACCATGTTAGCCAGGACAGTTTCGATCTCCTGACGTCATGATCTGCCTGCCTCGGCCTCCCAAAGTGCTGGGATTACAGGCGTGAGCCACCGCACCTGGCCAACATTTTTCTTTTTTTTTAATTACAGAATCGTCTGACAAAGGAACTCTTTTAAGGATCCTTAATATATCAAAAGATCAAGGCAGAGTTGCCCTCATTGAAGGGTTTGGGGGAACTGGAGCTTACCCTCTTCTCTCCTTCCCTGATACATTTAGGACTCACAGGGCAGGAGTCCCAGACTGGAAGAAAGTCTGGACGTTTCAGCAGAGTTCAGTGTGCTGTGTCACTGTTTGTCTTGGCCTTTTTCGGCTGTGAGCAGCAGCAGCGTAAATGAATGTGCTTCATTTCCTCAGCAACAAGACTGGGTCACACATGTCCCCTCCCCTGGTGAGCAACCCGAGGAGTGAGTGGGGTGTCACGGTGTTGCCAGGGACAGGCTGACAGTAGTACCAAATTAGGAAAAGGACCGACTGAGGATGCCTGGCCAATCTGCATCCCCGACGCTCAGCCAGCAAAATCAGTGGAAGTGTCTGTAATCCTGCAGAGACTAGGATGGCATGTGCTCCGCCAGCAATGCAGGAAAAAGGATAATCAAACGGGACATGGTTCTTGAATAAGTGTAAAGCTAAACATCATCAAAATGCTGCAACACAATACCAGGGGCTGGAAGTGGTTAGTATTGTGATTACAGAAAGGGCATCAGTATAGGATGTCATTTCTCACAAAGATCCAGGAAAATGTCTAGCATTTGTTTTTATAAACAAAGCATAGCACGCTGGAGTTATTTCTTATTTCAAACATATAGTCATACTACCTTTATTTAGAACATGGGCGAGGGGATCGGAATGGTATATAAATCCAGGACAAGACTTGGTATGTAAGTTCCTCCTCAAAAAAGCAAAATGCAAGGCCTATTCTAAACAAATCCAGGGCAATTCAGCTCCGAAGCATTGTTAATCTTTTCATTAAAGGTACAGTCACTATGTTCCAAATCCTTCTTCCAAAGATCAGATCCAGATTTTTTAGCTAATGAAACAATGAAGTCATTTCTACAAAAACCAGAAGAGAGACATTAGAAAAATATTGCAGACTAGATCATTACGATTGCAGAGACCAATAGATTTGAGTGGGACACACACACACTCACACAGGGGCATGTAAACTGTAGTCCCTACGAGGCAAATCTTAGAAGCTAAAGTGATGTATTAGACTGTGAATAAAAGACAACATGAATCAAATATCTCATCTGCAGCCACCCCCTCCTGCTGCTGCTGCTCCACAGTAGAGCTTTGTGAGTGTGTGTGTGTGTGTGCGCATGTGTGTGTGTTTCCTTTCAGTTCCTGGCATCAGTTTAAGAACCACAGTTGTGGCTTGTGACTGTGCCTCAGCATGCCAATCCAGGGTGTTGCTGTTTAGAGTAGTTAGCCTATTGGGAACAAAAGGTATTTGATCTTCTCTCTTCTCCTTAAGCTCAAGCTACCTAAATGTGGCTTGGCTTTGTGGTGAGACACATGCTGAACTGCTGGAAAGGGCAGAGCTTAAAATATATGGGTGCCAGTTCATTGTTGGCGACCACACTTTCCCTTGTGGTAAAAATCTTACAGACAAGCATGAGCCTACATTTCCAAATGCATGTTCCCTTTGAATGAGTTCCCTAAAGTGGAAGGTCGGGGGAAGAATATATTGGGGAGGCCTGTGTCATAAAAACTCAGGGCCTGCCCTCTTTCTGCATTTCTGCCGTGGAGTGTGCTAGCCTGTGAGTAGTGGGGGAAAGAAATAAAATATTTCTACTCACAGAAACATGTGGGGTGGTAGGGAGGGAGAAGGAAAGCGTGTTGCCAATGTATATTTTTGGCATGGGCAAATACTTCTTGGTGAAGTTCTAAGTGCTAGATTTAGAAATCCCGTGGCCTTTTTTGAGTTGTATCGGGGCCTTTTTCACACACACTGATGAAAACTACACTCACCTTAATGCCAAAAAACCCTTGAGCATTTCCTGTGCCACTGGGCACATTCCATGAGTGGAAGGAATGTGGAATTAGAGGGGGAAATTGACTTCACTGATGACCTCCAGAAGAACTGAATGGTACAGGAAAAAAGTGTTTCATTGATTTAGTGCCTATCTCAAGAGAAAAAGGAGAATTTACAGCTATTCATCACCAAACATTATGCAAGTGTATAATGTGTATCATATGTAAGTGTATCATGGTTTCCTGGAGGTACATTGGCTTCAGGTTATGTAAGTATCAAAAGGTGAGTGGTTGTTTGAAGTTTCAATGGCAAACCAGTGGCAAGAAGTGTTATTTTTCTTACTGGCCTTGCCTGTAGCTGTGACGATCCGGATATGGGATCAAGTGGAGTAAACTGGTGGACCACTTTGCCTTTAGAGGCTCTTAGCCAGTAGTGGCACTAAGCCCCCACAAACATCCATCAACAAGCATTCAATCCAAGGAAAAACACTCTGCTTCCTCTGCAATGCAGCTTCAAAATAACTCCCCTAAACCCCTTTCTCTCCAACCAGCTTTTGGTACCTTTCTATATAGACGTTCTGCCACCAAAACTGATCTTACGCTTGGCAAAAATGATGCTTCCTCATCAAACCACAGTGGGAAAGAGATGGGTTTCTGTTATTATTGTACAAATCAGCGTCCTGACAGAAAACAGGTGGCAGACTCGATGTAGGTAACATGAAGGGACTGTTTACAAAGGTGTCTGCAGGTTGGAAGGAAAGCACGAGAGGTAGTGCAGCATCCCAAGGCTGTTAACAAAGGCAAGCTCCTCTAACCTGGAAAGGTGAGGAGGACCAGGTGTTGGAACTGAAGGGACATAACTGTGAAGAGGCTCACCTGACTTGAGATGCAAACTTCAGTGAGCCTGGAAGTGAGTCCAAGAAGGAAGTGGTGAGAATGAACGCACTGACCTCACTCTCCCTCCTCATATCCTGCTGGTGCTCATCAGTGGCCAAACCTAATGGGAAACCTAGATCAATGATGCAGTCTATATAGGTCAGCCTCCCAAGGCATAGGCAGCATAGGGAGCATGGAAAGTGGATCTGGAGGGCAAATGAGTGCTGTCCAGCACTGGTAAGCCTGGCTTCAAATCCTGTTTCTTTCGGATTAGCTGATGACTTTTGGCAAGTGATTTAATTTCTCTCAGCCTTTCCTCTGAGGAGACAGTCACTTAGCTACCATTTCTGCTCCACAGCCTCCGTCTCCTTTCCAACTCCAATAAAAGGGGATTGTTAATGTTATGATTTCTCATAAGCAGGAAGACTTTAAATGACATTCACATTTATCCTACTTACCCAAATGTTTTAACTCAATAATGTACAGTTTAATGCATAATAATTTCATGTTTGTTATTTATTGTGACTATAAAATTTTTAGCACCTTTACTGGGATACAACTGACAATCAATAAACTGCACATGCTTAAAGTATAAAATTTGTTGTTTTGATATATGTAGACACCCATAACACTATCACCACATCAAGATAATAAACATCACCCCAAAAGTTTCCTCATGCCTCACTATAATCCCTTCCTTTTCCTTCCTCATTCCTCTTCGTCATCCATTCATATGCATTCTGTCACTACCCACTGGTGTATTAATCGGGCTTCTCTAGAGGGACAGAACTAATAGGATATGGGAGTTTATTAAGGTGTATTAACTTACACGATTACAAGGTCCCACAATAGGCTGTCTGCAAGCTGAGGAGCAAAGAAGCCAGTCTGAATCCTAAAACTGAAGAACTTGGAGTCCAATGTTTGAGGGCAGGAAACATCCAGCACGGGAGAAAGATTTAGGCTGGGAGGCTACACTCTTCTCTCCCTCTCTCTCTCTTCGTGTTTTTCTGCCTGTTTTATATTCATTGGCAGCTGATTAGATTTTGCCCACCAGCTTAAGGGTGGATCTGCCTACCCCAGTCCACTGACTCAAATGTTAATCTCTTTTGGCAACACCCTCACAGACACACCCAGGATCTATACTTTATATCCTTCAATCCAATCAAGTTGACACTCAGTATTAACCAACACAGTTGGGTTGCATTTATTAAAAGTTTATAGAAAAATAATCATATGTATTCTTATTTAAAATCTGGTTTCTTTCCCTCAGCATAATTATTTTATGATTTATCCATGTTGTAGCATGTATCAATATTTATTCCTTTATAAAACTGAGTTACTCTATTCTGTGACTATACCACAGTTTATCCATTTGCTTGTCTATGCAGATGTTGATGAATGGACATCTGGGGTTCTCCACTTTTTGGCTGTCATAAATAAAGCTCATCTGAACATTTGTAGGGACATATGTTTTCATATCTCTTGGGTAAATAACTAGGAACAGAATGGCTGGGTCATATGGTAGATACGTGTTAACTTTTTAGGAAACTGCCAAACTGTTTTCCGCAATTTTACGTTTCCAATAGCAGTATATTAGAGTTCCAGTTCTACAGAAGAAATTCCTCAAATAAATTAAATAGAGAATTACTATATGATCCAGCAATTCCACTTCTGGTATATACCCAAAAGAATTGAAAGTAGGAACTCAAAGAGGTGTTTATAAACCCACGTTGATAGCAGCATTATTTGCAATAGCCAAAAGGTGGAAGCAGCACAAGTGTCCATGGACAGATGAGTGGATAAACAAAATGCACACACAATGGAATATTATTCAGCCTTAAAAAGGAAGAAAATTCTCATACCTGCTAAAACATGGACGAATCCTGATAAATCAGTCACAAAAAGACAAATACTGTACGATTCCACTTACTTGAGGTTCCTAAAGTATTCAAATTCATAGAGACAGAAAGAAGAATGTTGGTTGCCAGAGGCCGAGAGGGACCAGGGAGTTGTCTAGTGGATATAGACTTTAGGTTTTGCCAGATGAAGAGAGTTCTGAAGATTTGTGGTACAACAGTGTGAATATACTTAACACTGCTGAACTGTATACTTAAAAACGATTAAGGTGGTAAGTTTTATATTATGTGTATTTCGCTACAATAAAAAATAAATACAATACAATTGCAGAATTAATAACTGGCTATCCATACAGGAGGAAAACCAAACATCCCTGAAACCAAGAAATTGGCCACTGATTTCAATTGATGGCACTTAGTTTGAAACACCAGGTTTTAACTTATTTCAGTTTACTGAAGGTAGTGCACATACCCACAAGGGTTAAGGCTGTACCAAGAGTATTAAGGAGAAAACAAACACAAATGCAACCCACAAGACTTTATAGATTAGTCCAAAAAGCAACATTAAATAATGTCTAAATGGCAATAAAGATGAAGTATTCAGAGATAAACAAAAAACAAACACTAGAACTTTGGCCACAGCCCCTCCTTTGTTGCTTTTTAAATGTTAAGCACCTCCTGGTCTTCTACTTATTTCTGTTATCTGTCTACACTCTTCTATTAGCTCCTTCTTCTCACTCTACCACACTTCATTGTCAAAGACCCTGCTGCCCACCATTCCTCCCACACGCACACACTCTACATATCCACACATGTATGTAGCTCCCACCCTGCACACTATCATGGAAGTTCCCCAGATGTGACTAGTAGTTTCATTGTTCCTTTGCAAATACTGTTCCGTCCATCAGAAATACCCTTCCCTAACCTGTCCAGTGGATGATCCAGCTTGCCTTTCTACCCACAGCGGAAACATCTCTTCTGTGAAGAGCGTCTTTTGCATGTATAACTAATGTTATATAAGAGGTCATACTTGTGGAAAGCATTTATAGAATACTAAAAAAAAGTATATACTTTTGAGTCATTATTCCATTATAGAATTTAAAGAGGAAAAGACATATAAATGAGCATAATTTTAACATATTTCTCTAACAAAGTATATGCTTTTTTTTTTTTTTTTTTTTTTTTAAGATGAGGTTTAACAACATTGCCCAGGCTGGATTCAAACTCCTGGGTTCAAGTACTCCTCCTGCCTCAGCTTCCCAAGTAGCTGCACCACTGCACCTGACTTAAGATATGTGCTTTTAAGAAGATGTTTAAAGATAACACCTCAGAAGAAAATAAGCTGTCATCCTAAATCATTGTTCCTCAATAATGTAAACAATCTATACACCATGGAAAAAGTCACTTAAAAACCTGCTAGCAGCCTCACATAACATGAGAATTAATAGAAAAAATCCTGTTAGATTAGGACTATTTAAAAGAAGAATGTTTGGAAACTAAAAAAATCAAACATGCGTTCTAGAACACGATGAAACCACCATGAAGATAAATGAAAAATCAGAAGGGCAAAGTACTAATGTAGAAAATATGCTAACGTGAATTCATTTTTCTGGACACCTCCTATTTAATAGCCTTCTTCTGAAGTCTTTCATTCAGCTCATCCACTTTGACCATAATTCTACCCTAAAAGATTTCCAATTGCCAGATTTGGAAGATGGAATTGGGGGAATGTGGCCAAATAAAGGTATACGAGGTATTTGGTTACTTTGCACCTAATGTGTTTTTGTTAAATAGTTGTTAAATTTCTTATTCCCACTGCTTTACTCTGGATTCAGCTGGTTTATCCCCAGGGCATGACTAAACTGGAGCAGTGTTCCTTGGGTGTGGTTTTCTTACTCTGGATGAACTTCAAAAGGAGCAGGACTTACCAGTGTGGGGTTGAATCTCTTTTTAATCATGACACCTTGGAGCAAAGAGACTTACCATTTCAAACAGCTAAACTTTTAGAAGAATTACCAGTTATTGTCTTTGAAGGAATGGTTAACAAGAGGATTGATGATATATTCTGGGTGTGTTGGTTGAATATTTAGGATACTGTTATTTTGAAGCTATTACAAATAGCAAATGCTTTTAAAGCCTTCAGACCTGGCCCCAAATAAAATTAGTAGGAAGTTCACTATCATTAGTTGAACAAACAATTAAGTGCCAGACATTGTACATCTCTTATTTAATCCTCCAAATTTTTGTAAGGTCAATAGCGTTACTTTATTTTTTTGAGACAGAGTCTCACTCTGTCACCCAGACTGGAGTGCAGTGGTGTGATCTTGGCTCACTGAAACCTCTGCCTCCCAGTTCAAGGAATTCTGCCTCAGCCTTTCAAGTAGTGGGGGCTACAGGTGCGTGCCACCACACTCGGATAACTTTTGCATTTTTAGTAGACAGGGTTTCACCATGTTGGCCAGGCTGGTCTCAAACTCCTGACCTCAGGTGATCCTCTCACCTCGGCCTACCAAAGTGCTGGGATTACAGGCGTGAGCCACCGCACCCGGCCTTTATTTTTGAAAGAAAGCAAAGTAAGGCTAAAGAAACTTAGGTAAGTTAACCCAATTAGTGGCAGAAGGGTAACTTTACCCAAGCCTCTCTGAGTCTCGTTCTTTTCTACTTCACTATGATGGCTCATCGTCGGTATGTCTCTTGGGGAGCCTGTGAACTTGCATATATATATATTTAAAGCTCCCATAGTAATTATAATGTTTAGTGGAGTTTGAAGAGAAGTTTTCTATTACTGAGGACATTGATTCAACTAAGATGTGAAAGATTTAATGTGCTAGTCCTGCCAGGAATACAATATAATATTTATATTTCGAAAGGCAAACACTGGGAATTGCCAGTGTTTAACATAAAGGAATTTATAATGCAACAGTAAGTTTCACTCACTGAAGAGATTTTCCTGGTGGACACCCAAAGACCCTTACAAGCTGTCCTCAAATCATACCAGAGGCAGATTTCTTTACACTTTCCTTTCCTTTTCGTGTGCTCCATTCTTAAACTATGACTTCTCAAACTCTATTAAATTTCTCTATCCACTATCAACTTTAAGAAATAAATTTAAATTTATTTGAATTTAACAGAAAAACAATAAATGAAAATTCCAAAGTTTAAATAAATATTGTTTCAAAACAAAATATTTTAGTTTCTTAAAATCCCCCTTCAGTTTTCAAATAATGAAAAGCATTAAAATTATGGAGATTTTTAAAAAATGACATTTCTTAATTGGCATAGTTCACCTTTTCAAGTAGGATACGTTCCTGTTTTTCTTTTTGTGCTCTGAGTTCAGAAAGTCTAGAAAGTCTAGCAGTTTGTGCCTTGGAGGCTCTTACAACAGATGTCCGGGTTGCAGCCAGGCCTGCCTTGGCAGTCATAATTCTCCATCATTTCTTCAGTTCAGAGAAATGATAGTTAATGACCTTTTACTGTTGTTTTAGATGATTTCTTTCTTTTTTCTTTTTTCTTTTTCTTTTTATTTTTTTTGAGATGGTGTCTCACTCTGTTGCCAGGCTGGAGTGCAATGGTGCGATCTTGGCTCACCGCAACCTCTATCTCCCGGGTTCAAGCGATTCTCCAGCCTCCCGAGTAACTGGGATTACAGGCACACGCCACAAAGCCCGGATGATTTTTGTATTTTCAGTAGAGACGGGGTTTCTCCATGTTGGCCAGGCTGGTCTCGAACTCATGACCTTAGGTGATCCACCCGTCTTGGCCTTCCAAAGTGCAGGGATTACAAACGTGAGCCCCTGTGCCTGGCCTCTTTCTTTCCTCTCATTTTCTTCTTTCACTCTGGGGCATCTTTGAGATGGATATAGAATGTCTAGACTCTATTCTTAGGTCTTGTAGCTGGTATCTCACCATTTTTGTCTCTTTATGGTAAGTGCTAGAAGTTTTCCTGCACTTTCTCATTTCCTATTATTGTTTCCTTTGGGGTCATTCTGTTTGTTCGTGTCTATCTTTTTCTTTCATGCCATTGATTTTCCTCAAATGACTAGTGATCCTGTCTACACAAATGAAGGACTCAGTTGATAGCTGAAATCACTGGGGTGCATTTTTCTCTGTAGTTGTTTTAGTTTCCCAAGTATTTTCCTCCCTCAGATAGAGTGAGTATCTCTTGTCAATAGGTCTGCAAAAAATCTGGAGATTGCTGGACCTTCTGGGTTCTCTCTCAGCCTTTCTGTGCCAAGAAGGTGGGATGTTGGCCCTAGTTCTTCCCAATCTCTTCTCCTTAGAGTGCAGATCTTGCTTCTCTACTCCATCTGGACTAAATTTTCTTTTTTCTACCAGCTTAGATGTTTTCTAGTCTCTGCCTTATGCCTCTCTGGCCCTAACTGTGTTCAGGATCCCTCGAGCTGACTCTTTCTGGATGTCAAAACTGTGTGTGCTTAGCAGCATAAACTCAAATTTAGGACTGGAGGAACTGGAACTGATCTGATGTCCCTGTATTTCTGGATTCTCTCTGCTTTCTCCACTTCTTTTCTCTTCTCTAGGCTTGATCATAAACCTCTATTGCAGCATGTGAGGGGTTAATCATGATACAAGCCACTCATTCTCACTGAGCCTGTTTTCTCCTCCATCACACTGGAAAATATCTGTGTCCGCTTCCCATGGGTTAGGTGGCAAGTATATAAATGCAATTATAGACTCTAAAGTGTTCTATAAGGGAGAAACTGACTTATGAAAGAGTTATAGAATATGCAGTCTATGCAAAGCATTTTTCTAGAGTTTTTAGGAACAAACAAAAGATATAATAAACGACTATAACCAAAGTCCACCTTCTTTAACTTTCTCCATATCAATTAACATCAACTTCCAAGTTCAGATTGTAAATCTTTTCATCACGCAGATGAAGATATTAGCTAAGCCAAATTCACTGCAGAAATTGTAGACTTAGCAAGACCATATCAGCCCTACTTAGGAAGCTAGCAAACTTGGAGCTCTAGAAAACTATGATCATGTCTATGAAAACCATACATAGAGGAGTACCTGACTTTAAGACCTGTATTTAGAGCCAGGAACAGTGGCTCATACCTGTAATCCCAGCACTTTGGGAGGCCAAGATGGGTGGACCACCTGAGGTGAGGAGTTCGAGACCAGCTTGGCCAATATGATGAAACCCTGTCTCTACTAAAAATACAAAAATTAGCTGGGCATGGTGGCAGGCACCTGTAATCCAAGCTACTTGGGTGGCTGAGGCAGGAGAATCACTTGAACTCAGGAGACAGGTTGCATTGAGCCAAGATCACACCATTGCACTCCAGCCTGGGCGAAAAAGTGAAACTCGGTCTCAAAAAGAAAAAAAAAAAGACCTGTATTTAGGAATGAGAGAAAATATTTGCAAATTACCCGTCTGACAAGGGATTAATAACAAGAATATATAAGCAGGTCAAACAACTGTATAGGAAAAATATCTAATAATCTGATCACAACTGGGCAAAAGATTTAAATAGACATTTACCAAAAGAAGACATACAAATGGCAAACAAACATATGAAAAGGTACTCAAATCATTGTTCATCAGAGAAATGGGAATCAAAACTACGATGAGATTTCACCTCATCCTGGTTAAAATGGCTTATGTCCAAAAGATAGGCAAATGCTGGCAAGGATGTGGAGAAAAGGGAACCCTTGTACACTGTTGGTGGGAATGTAAGTTAGTACAACCAGTATGGAGAACAATTTGGAGGTTCCTCAAAAAACTAAAAATTGAGCTACCATATGATCCAGCAATTCCACTGCTGGGTGTATACCTAAAAGAAAGGAAATCAGTATATCGAAGTGATATCTGCACTCCTATGTTTGTTGCAGCACTGTTTACAATAGCTAAGATTTGGAAGCAGCCTAAATGTCCATGAATGGGGATAAAGAAAATGTGGTACATATACACAGAGGAGTACTATTCAGCATAAAAAAGAATGAGATTCAGTCATTTAAACAACATGGACGGACCTGGAGATCATTATGTTAAGTGAAACAATCCAGGCACGGAAAAACAAACATCGCGTGTTCTAACGTATTTGTGAAAACTAAAAATCAAAACAATTGAACCTATGGACATAGAGAGTAGAAGGATGGCTACCAGAGGCTGGGAAGGGTAGTGGAGGGCTGGTGGGGAAGTGGAGATTGTTAATGAGTAAAAAAAAAAAAAAAAAAAATGAGAAAGAATGAGTAAGACCTACTATTTGATAGCACAACATGGTGAGTATAGTCAATAACAACTTCATCATATGTTTTAAAATAAAGAGTGTAACTGGATTGTTTGTAACTCAAAGGATGAATGCTTGAGAGGATAGATACCCCATTCTCCATGATGTGCTTCTTTCACTTTGCATGCCTGTATCAAAACATCTCATGTACCCCATAAACATATACACCTACTATGTGTCCACAAAATTTTTTTAAAAGACCTATATTTAGGCCTGTTGCATCTTATATATACTAACAGCTAACATTGATTGAGTGCAAACTATGAGCCGGATACCTGTTTAAGTGCTTTACAGTTACCACTTCATGGAATTCTTACATTAATTCCATGGGGTAGGGACAATATTTTTACAGCCCAGCAGGTTTTTCTTGCCTGCTGCACAGAAAAAAGCCAATACACTGAAACAGCGGGTATTGCAGCAGAGAAGGAGTTTCATAATCACAAGGCATCTGAATGATCTGATCTGATCTGATCTGATCTGAAATGCCAGTCTTAAGTTTCACAATAACAATGTTACCTATAGGAGGAACTGGGGA
Organism: Symphalangus syndactylus; assembly: GCF_028878055.3. Taxonomy (NCBI): domain Eukaryota; kingdom Metazoa; phylum Chordata; class Mammalia; order Primates; family Hylobatidae; genus Symphalangus; species Symphalangus syndactylus. Next base: position 122,757,417 of record NC_072431.2, on the reverse strand, counting down.
AGTTACAGATCTTTTGATCACTGGCTATGTGACTCCTGAGCAGTAAGCAATTATAAAACAGCAAGTTAGGGAACAATGATTGGTTACTGTTTAACTATGCCTATATCTTAGCAGAATTCAGACCCCTATTATAGTTCTAATATTATGACCTTACATTAGTTCCACAAATGCAGTTTCAGTCCCTAACAAGGGAAAGGTTAGTTTGGGGAAGAGACTATAATCATTCTTGCTCTAAGGTTAAAGCATAAACTAAATTATTCCTATAGTTATCCTGGCCTATGTACAAGAATAAGCAAAGGTGGTTAGCTTGTGGGGTTAGAAGCAAAATGGAGTCAGCTAATTAGGTTTCTCTCATTCTTATAATTTTTCAAGAATGGTTTCAATATTACCCTCATTATTTTGATGAGAAAGTTGAGGCATGGAGAAGCCAAGTAACTTGCCTAAGGTTTCCTACTTGATAGGGGTAATAGGGAGATGGAAACCTGGGAAGTCTGATACAGAACACTTAATTTTGACCATTATGCACACTGCTTCTCACTAGTCATGCATAAGACATATAATGCTGGAAAGACTTTCACACACTTAGCTCAAAATGTAAATTACATTTATGCTTAAATGTAATTTACATTTTTTGGGATTTAGTTATTTGTAACCTATCTTTATTATTCCTTCAATAACCTTACTCCATCTCTTAATTTAATACAAAAGCTAATGCAACCCCTCCCTTTTTGTTCATAGAATAGGGTTCAAATTTCTTTTCAAAATAATACTTAACATTTACTGAGCTCTGAACTAGTCAAGTGCTCTGTTGAGCATTCTATAAACATTATTTCATTTAATGCAACAAGCTTATGAAGGAGCTTCATAATTTTATTATTTTATTGATGAGGACATCTACTTAACATGCCCAAGTTCCAGAGATGGTTAATAGTGCTGTCAGAATCTGAAGCCTTGGTTAATCTCTAGAGCCTGTGGTAGACAGAATTTTAGATGGCCCATGTGACCTTTGCTCCCTGGTGTTATTCCCATGATTATGATATATGACATGGCCAAATAAATTTTGCAAATGTAATTTAAGTTTCTAATTAGTTAACCTTAAGAGAGAAATTACCTGAGTGGGATGAGCCTAATCACACAAGCTCTTCCAAGGCTGAGAATTTTCTTTGGCTATTGGCAGAAGTCACAGAGATTCAGCGAGGCAGAAGGACTTTGTGGATTGCTGCTCTAAAGATGAAGGGAGGCACATGGGAAGAAATGTCAATGGCCTGGAAGAACCAATGGTAACATCCAGCTGACAGACAGCACGGAAACAGGGACCTCAGACCTGCAGCCCCAAGGAGGCAGATTCTGCCATCAACCTGAAAGAACTTGGAGGAAATTCTTCCCCAGCACTTCCCAGCTGACACCTTCTCTCTGGTCTTCTGAGACCCTGAGTAGAAGAACCCAGTTGAGCCATGCTGGATTGATTGATTGATTGACTGATTTTTAGAAACAGAGTCTCACTCTGTCACCCAGGTTGAGTGCAGTAACATGATCATAGCTCACTCCAGCCTGGAACTCCTGGGCTTCCAGTATTTGTGAACTCCTTTCTCAGCTTCCAGAGTAGCTGGGACTACAGATGTGTGCCACCATATATGGCTAATTAAAAAAAATTTTTTACTCTAGGCGTGGTGGCTCACACCTATAATCCCAACACTTTGGGAGGTGGAGGCGGGCAGATCACAAGGTCAAGAGATCAAGACTATCTTGGCCAACATAGTGAAACCCCGTCTCTACTGAAAATATAAAAATTAGCTGGGCGTGGTGGCACACACCTGTACTCCCAGCTACTCAGGGGGCTAAGCCAGGGGAATCGCTTGAACCCAGGAGACAGAGGTTGCAGTAAGCTGAGATCGCGCCACTGCACTCCAGCCTGGTGACAGAGCGAGACTCCATCTCAAAAAAAAAAATTTTTTTTTTAGACATGGGGTCTCACTATATTGCCCAGGCTAGTCTCAAACTCCTGACCTCAAGCAATCCTTCTGCATCAGCTTCCCAAGTAGTTGGAATTATAAGTGTGAGCTACAGTGCCTGGTCAGACCTACAGAAATGTGAGTTAAAATATGGTTAGTGTTTTAAGACACCAAGTCTGAGGTAATTTGTCATGTAGCATAGAAAACTGATACAGAGCCCATGTGATTAACTCCAACAGTAACAGAGGCCTCTTCCTCCTTAAGACCCCATATGAGGTGGCTCTCACCTCATCTTGTTGTATGTCCATATGGCTCCTTATAGTTCTCCTGTTCTCCACTGCTGTGGCTTTTGCCTAGGTGTTGGATGCACCTCATGTCTTCTAAGCTTAGGATGGATATTGAGTTCTCTTCCTCAATCCATTCCCTCTACCTGGCCAACTCCTTTTCATCCTTTGCAATGGGTTTAAAATAGTGCTTCCTGCAAGAAAGAGTTGTTCGATGCCTCAGACTAGGTCAGGTGCTCTCGCAACACCTAGTATGTGGCCCTCTTGGCTCTTAAACCATTTATAAATATATTTGTATGAGTTCTTTTGATAATGTCTCAGTCGGTCTCCCATTTATTCTCAATATGGTCCTGTTCAGGATTCAAAACCAGTAAACAATTTTCTGAATATTTATCTTTATATTGAGTTATTTGTTTTCCTTTTTATCATAGGCCTTCTCTACTTAGACTCTAAGTTTGTTGAGGAAAGATACTATGTCAATGTGTCAACATTGTTGGCATTTAATAACCATGTTAACTAGTGAATGAGGAAACTGAGAACTATGAAATTTCCACTTGGCTGATACTAATTTCTCTCTCTCTCTCTGTCTTCTCATCACCACTCTCCTCTACCCTCCCCACCTACGCACACACAGACACACACACACACACACACTATTGCCAACTGCTACGGAGCCATCTATGAATTCATCTGTGCATTCACTCTTTGTTTTGAATTGTTTTTCTGCCAATTTAAAAAAAAACTTGCAAAAATAGTGGCTAAAAATAAATAAAATTTTTTGGAATAGTAAAACCAACAGGTTAGCTTTAAACACTTTTAGAAAAGGGGCTTAAATTATAATCATAGAAGAAGTCTTAAAGAATATAAAATATATAGTAGGTTGGAAACTGGGAAGACTGAATTGAAACTCTGGATGAGCTGAAACTATTATTAACCTCTCAGGGTCTACTTGTCAAATTAGAGTTTGAGACTAGATGTATATGAAGTCCATTTTTAAATCTAATTTCCCTAAATTGTACACCTATGAATGCTTAATTTGGCAGTACTACTTTGAAGTTACTATGTCATGGAAGTAACTGTATATGTTTAACAAAACAATCTATAAGGCTAATAATTTTAGACAACACCTCCCCTAATAGTAAAGAATAGATGAGTTTCTAGCAACAATGGCATTATGAATTTTTATTAAGCAACTGCTTTTCCTTCATCTCTACTGGCAAATTACAGATATAACTCACTAGAAATGCCATCTCAAATAATATGAATGATTACACTAAAATATTAATGCTATGTTGAAATAAAATAAATGAAAAATATGCAATACTATTTTTACATAAATGTTCATTCTTAGGGAATTTTCAATTCCTTAAGAAGTTCTATCAGTCTGGCCCATTTTTTTCATCAGTCTCAAATTACCTTACCCCATACCGCTTTCAACTGAAGCAATTCCCAATATCTCCCCATAACAAATGTTTTTCCAGTCTCTTTTGCTTAACTTTTCCTATTAATCCCAACACACTTGAATAATCTGTTTATTAGTTGCATATCTGACAGACATTTATTGATGTTCTACTTTTTGCCAGGCAAAAGAAGATAAGAACACATCAAAAGGAACTGCTTACTTAGTCATATTTATTTATTTATTTTTTCTTTTCAAAATAATTTTCTTCTTACTGCCAATAATGGCTAGGTATGGGTCTGACACTCCAGTATCATCCCTTTACAGGGCTGGTTGATTTGGCAGGTGAGTTGTTGCACAGTCCTTAGTGGATTCTGACTTCCATGCAACCATCCTGGTAAACTTGGTCATAGTCACCCTTCCTGTGAAATATGCTCTGAGACTTGTAGCTGTCTCCTGCCAGGCTATATCTGACAGTCATCAGGAAATGCATAGACTTAGAAATGTTGTTGCATTTCCAGTATTAGCCGAACTCATGAAGTTTGGTGAGCTGGACATTTCAGCCAATAATTAGATGTTGATCAGAAGATAGTAGAATAAACCCCTCTCTCAGTTCAGTGGTGTGGTTTAGGCTACTTATGGTTTCAAAAAAAGAAAAAACTCTGTAAATTATCTTGATCTAATTTGAGCAAATAAGGAGGAATTTGTTAGAAGTCATGTGAAAGTGGCTCACAGAATCTAAGAGCAGAAATGCAGCTAGGCCCAGACATTTCTGGAACCAAGGCCTGGAAAGATCATCAGGACTTTCTCCTCCTCTGATCTCTGCTTCTTTCTGAGCATCTGTTTCACTACTGGCTTTCTCTTTTTTACAGTCCACATGTTAGGGCAATGGCCTTTACAGCCAGCTCTTCAGTGCTGTGGCACAGGTCAAGCCACATGGGAACCTAACTGATTTTATCCTGTTTTCAGTTCCACTTTCTCTGTCAAGGAAATTTGACCAGCTCAGGTTGTGTCTGGTGTCTTCCTCCTGCCCAACTGATTGAGAACCATGAGGAAGCCGTGCTGTACCATATGCTTGCTAGGGATACACTTCAAATTTGTAGGGACAAAGTGTAGGGAAGTCTAGGCAGACGTACAGTAGGTGTTGACAAGGGGGACTCCTGGAGTAAGAAACTCACAAATTTCATGTAGTTAGGGAGAGAGTTAGGGAGTATCTTCGGTTAGCAAATATGCCTTGCTTAACATGCAGGCATTGCCTGTGACTTGTGCTGTGATCATCCTGATAGAGTAGGTGAGGACAAATGGAGATGGAAAAGATGAAGAGAAGAGGTGTCCAGAGCCCTAATGCAGTGGGAGGATTTGGCTGACAGAGAGGAATGAACTTGATGAGGAGAGTAAGGGTGGAAATGGGAAAAAAAGGACACGCTACATGATCTCTTCTGCGTTTCTCAGGGGTTCTTCTACCCCTAGGTGAACAGTGGCCCTTCATTTGAGCATTTCCTTTCTAAATAGTAATGTGAAAGAGTGTTTCCAGATTAGTGTGTATATGTGTGAATGTGTGTGTGTGCATGTAAGTATAAAAGTGAATATATATTTTAAGGAATTGCAAATTGCATATTACAATCAGACTACATGCTATTTTAATTTTCTATATGACAACTTGCTTGTGATCACTTTTAATTCAGTGGTTATTTTCTGTGTTGTTATTCTGTATAGATTTTTGGAGGAAATATTCTTCAAATTAATATATATTCCCTTTTATTCTTATATTTACTTATATGAAGCCTGTTAAGTTTATTTACCTCCTTTCTTATATTCACTTCAGACCCCTTTCCTAGACAGTGTGGAATTCTTTGGAAAGTGTTAAGCTTGTACTTAGCCTGTGAGAATTACTATCTCAAGTTTGCGAGGAGAAAAATGTAATTTTAAGAAGTTTAATGTTTCAACTCTTTGTTACAAATCAAAGAAACTGGAATTCAAATGCATAATACATAAGAAAATAATGTGAAATGGCTTGTGATGTTCGAACTGGAATAGTCACTGGGCTTATGTTCTATAAGGAAGTAAGTCCCTATCAGTGTTCACTGTGGCTTACTGAACATAATACTGAAAAATTATGGCTGGGTGCGGTGGCTCATGCCTGTAATCCCAGAACTTTGGGAGGCCGAGGCGGGCAGATCACGAGGTCAGGAGATTGAGACCATCCTGGCTAATATGGTGAAACCTCGTCTCTACTAAAAATACAAAAAATTAGATGGGCATGGTGGCGGGTGCCTGTAGTCCCAGGTACTCGGGAGGCTGAGGCAGGAGAGTTGGTTGAATCTGGGAGGTGGAGGTTGCAGTGAGCTGAGGTTGTGCCACTACACTCCAGCCTGGGTGACAGAGCGAGACTCTGCCTCAAAAAAAAAAAAGAAAAAGAAAAATTATGGTTAATATTTGTTCTCTCTAAAGAGAATGTATGAAAGAAGTATGAATTTGTTGGTTGGAAACGTTTTTCAGTCCAACAATCTCCTCTACACTAAAATTAAAATCTTTATTAGCTGGCCATGGTGGCGCGTGCCTGTAGTCCCATCTACTCAGGAGGCTAAGGCAGGAGAATCACTTGAACCTAGGAGGCGGAGGTTGCAGTGAGGCGAGCTCATGCCACTGCACTCCAGCCTGGGCAACAGAGTGAGACTCTGTCTCAAAAAATATGTTTTTAAATAGAGATAATTCTACAATAAAATCAATGTATATACATTGTTAAAATTTCTGAGAGTATAAAAAAAAAAGGAAGAAGGGGAAAAGAACCACATGGACCTTTTATGTTTGGGTTCAACCCAGCAAGCTTGTCACATCTGAAATTTAATAAAGGCAACAGCAAAAACCAAAAGGGGTGTGATTTGCATCATCTATGAATCACTTATTGCAAGAAACACTCCTTCAAGGAATCGTAAATTGATGGATGTAGTCTTACATTCTGTTTTCATTTTCTATTTGACAAAATGTTGTGGTTGCTCTTTTTTTCAGTGGTTGCTCTTTTTTTTATGTGTTTTTCCTGCCTCTCTATTGATTTTAGAGAAAATGGTCTTTTAGACAGCTAAGTAAATACAAAGAAATATTTGTATAGTAAAATGCTATAGTGTAATAGGATGTGAAGGCACTCCGCCTGTAAGAAATACTTATGAGTTGCCTCACTAGTGGCCAAGATGTGATTCACAGAGCTGGCTGAGCAGGCATGAGAGCTCTGGAAGCTGGTTAAAGAGAAAAACCTGGTACTCCAGCACATTTCAAGTCATGTTCTTCTGTAAATTTCAGCTATATGGTGAGTCTCCACAGAAAGCCTATATGCAAATTTCTTTATAGTCATTTATACTGTAACTTAGGCGTAAAGTTGATATAAATCAAGCATAAGTTATTTTTGTAGCAATTATAGTTTAAAATTTTTAAAATTCAGCTTCTCCTTTTATGTTGATTTAGTAATAAAACCAAAACTCAATAATTAACACACAACTTAAATAAATCTCGTGTGTAGTCATCCTTTCAAATTCAAAGACATACCAAGATGCGTGAACTTTGGATTTGGGCATATCTATACCCCTGAAGTAGCTGAACTACAGATTTTCAAACTGTCTTTTGGAAAGAGTTGACAGTAAGTGAGAGATTTTGTTGGCTAAATTTTGTCACAAAGTCATTTTCTAAACCTCTGAGTTTATAACTGCCAGAAACAAAGAGTAATCAGAAAAGTGCTGATGACAGAATAATTTACAAGAGGGGTATATGGGGGCTTTTTAAACTACAACACTGAACTGGGAATTAGGAATCCTGGGTATCTCATCAGTCCTGCCACTAATTCTCTTTGTAACCTTGGGTGAGTCACTTGACCTTTGTTGTGGCTTGACTGCCCATTGGTGCACTCAGAGAGAGAGAAAGAGAGAGGCCTTAAAATAACGAGATGGAAGGTGCTTGGAAGGTGCTAGGAAGGTACAGAGTATCACAGCCTTTCCATGACTCTCTGATTTTACTTTTCATGAAAATTATTAACATTTGGCAAAGAGTCATTACTCAACAATTTATTATCCTGTTCAAATCCAGGTAGGTTAAAAGTTTAAACTTCTTTATACCAAAAGTCAAGTCTCTTGTGCTTTATAGAAACCCCAGATACCACATGGTAAAAAAAAAAAAAAAATTAAAAAGCTCATGAAGTTCATTTGAAAAGCCTCTTTTCTGGCACATAGGCTCTGCATTATAATGAAATATTCCACTGAAACGTCTGCTCTGGCACCACGAACGGAGAAAAGTCTTGTGTTTGTATACTCTGTGAAGTTGAACAACAATTTCCAACATATGTTAGGAGAGGCTGCCCTCTTTGGAGATGGGAAAGTGGATAGCCCCAGAGGGAAAAGAAAACTGAGCGCTGAAAAGTTTTTGTTAATCTTTTACTGGTGAAACAGAGCTGGGAGCAGAGCAGCCTGTTGGCTGCAGAGAAGGCTGGAGCCAAAAGGCCCAGCCCACAGGAAATGAATGCTGTCCTCCTCAGCGAGGCTACTTAAGCAGAGAGAAAACATTTACAATACTTGTAATTACGATGGTTTTCGGCACCTAAATTGTCATAAATCACATTTATAAAAGCCATCTTCGCACCAGTCAAATTTTGAAAGCTGCAAAATATATTCAGCTGGTGGGTAGTTTGAAACGGTGGTACATATGTTTGGAATAAATACATGTTATAATTATGGTTTTTAATACTGGGAGCTTTCTTATGAGGATTTATACTCACATACTGATGATAATGGAGTACATTGTGAACATAATAAAGTGGTGATGGGTGGTATTTGTTCCAGCATTTCTGCAAAATACTACTTCCAACTCTGAGGGGTATGTTCCTATGTAAATCCCCATACATCAAGATAAAAATATACTTCTCAGTGTATTTCCTGGAGCAAACTACCTAGAGAGAAAATACCTGCATTTTCACAACCAATTCATGGATCTTAAAACATAATTATGTCTTATTGCATTGTTGATCCCAGAGCAGTATTTGAATTAAAAAGGAGTGCCAATAGAATTGGTAGAAAGTAAAAGAGCTCTATTTTATAGCCAAGAGCATGGTGGAGCGAAATCTAGTTTTAATAAAAGACTAGTATCATAATAAGCAGATGAATCTAACTGGTAATTAGAGTTTTTATTACATATGTATTACCTAACACCAAAGCCCATTCTACCAAGCAGAAAATGAAGGGGAGAGATGGGTAATGAATTATATAGTCTGGTAGGGTCAAGGAGAAATCTGAATTAACTCTTTGCACAGTTCTGATACATTGGACAACTGTACTTTGGACTGGGAACCTGGTCTGAGATATCTTTATAGTAATCTTTCATTCAATCATTTACTCATTTGACAAATACTTGCTAAGCACCCCTTGTATGCCAGACACTAGCCTAGACGCTGAGGGCAGAAAAGAGTAAGTCAAGTTTCTCCCTTAAAAGTTTCTGCCTTTGAGAGAAATAGAGCCATAAACAAATACAACAGAACAGATTATATGCACAGATAGAGATATAAATAGTAATTTTTGTCTGGGCATGCATTTTCACTGTAAACTCTATAATAGATGACATATATTATGGGTTTCTTGTTGCTGAGCACTGGTCAGAGATCGTAGCAGTCTAGGCAAGGAACTTGTTTAAAACTGAGCTTGGTGAGCAGATTCAGGGTGATATCCTACAGCTCGTAGTCTTGCTTCATTTCCATAAGCATTTTAAAAGTGTGGATCTCTGCTTATTGCTAAGGTATATATTCCACAGGATCCCTTTTCTGTTTTGAAAGTTTCTGTCTTAGTCCAGAAAATGTGATTAGACTGATGAGTTTACAGCCTACTGTGGGAATGCAGGGCCTTATCATAGGTAAAATAGGCAGTAATCGGGTACAATAGCAGAGTTTTGCTCCCTCTCTAAGTACATGTCTGTTTCTACCCTCATACCACTACCACGTCAGAAAATTCTATTGTAGAGGTTTCATTCCATTAGCTTAAATTTTCATTTTTGCTTTGTTGTAATTCACCTCTTAGTGTAATTGAACAACAGATTCTTCCTTTAGAACAAATTATAGAAATGAGATTAAGAAGAATATAGGAAGGAAGAAGGGGTTATGTTCAATGGGGAGCCTGCAAAAGTACATCAACTGGACTTCATAAGGGAGGCAGGAGATTATACTGAAGAAGCTATATGACCTAGCTAGCTGCCGGTGGCTAGGGAAGATCTTCGGGATTGGATTTTGAAGGCGTTTGATCAAGGGAGCCAATATGTATGTATGAATTCATTGACTTCAGGACACAGGATTTAACATGATGGCATGAACCCCAGGGAGTAAGACAAATTCACGGCAACCATGGCTCTTAAAAGTGTGGAGAAAGTGATGGTTAATGCTGAGTGAAAGAAAATGCCTAAATTGTGCCAAAAGATGATACAGGAAGGAATAATGAGGCTGGGGAAACTAGTCATGCTAGAATGGATATATTTTGCCAGGTCAAAAGACTTACCAGAGGATTATACTCAACAAGAGGACCCAGAGGACACACCACTTACCAAGGTCATCAGGAATGAGCTGATGAGGCAACCAGCATCACTAAATGTTTAGTGGTGACAAATCCCAGTGGGAGAATTGCAATTCAGGACCCTGGGGTTCTGGAACAAGGCCATGCCATTTGCAGCAGCAGATAATTATATGCCTTTTGATAAACATCCCCTGGTGTGTTACTGTGCCCTGGTAAAGATGAAACACTTGACCAAAGGATACTAATTGTCTGTGCACGTAGAACTGCCCAATATTGGCTGTGTTCTCTCAGACCCACCAAGTCAGGAAGTCACATTGGCCTAGCTGCAGTCAATTGTCCATTTTAAGATGGAAATGGTACAGCCTGGATGGGCTGCACAGGCAGGTGGCCTAGATCCCTTGTCACTCACCACAGTTAGAGTAACCCTCTCACTTACTCACACCTATGGCTGTATGCGGGTGGGGGGAGAGGTCCTGTACAACCAGCTGAAGGAGGAGGAGAAAGCCATAGTTTGGTTTACAGATGAGCTGACTCAGTATGTGGGTGCAAACCAGAAATGACTGGTAGCTGCATTATAGCCACATTCAGTGGTGTTCTTCAAAGACAAGGAAGAGGGAATGTCTTCTCAATAAGTGGAGCTACAGTCACTATGCCTGTTCATCCAGGTGCGGTAAGTGCTTATTTGATGTTCAGTGAATGAATGAATCACTCGATGAATGAACACAGAGCACAGGAGAAACTGAACTCCATAGATCATTTCTGGTCATGTTTCAGTTGGCAAGAAAAGGATCAAATGGTTGCAGAAGCTGGACCTCTAGAACTTCTGGTCTCCACTAGTTAGAACACTTAAGAAAGGAAATTTTTGTCCAACCTCTATTATGCTAATTCCAGACAGAGAGGACTCCATCTGGACTATCAGAATGTTTCTTTGAACATGAAGTGATTTTTGTTAGAATAAATTATAGAATAAATATTAGAAAAAGTTGAACAAAAAGGCTACATTGAAAGCCAGTGTAGGAAATATGTTGTGTGGGAATCTACTTGTCTACAACTCAGAGCAAGTATTCTAGACAACAATAGAAAGGAGATGAGAGAAAGCTCATCCATGTTAAAAAAAAAATCTACCTGCCTAAGAAATACTTTGCAAAGTAGTACAGCTATGTGGTCAATGGCACATTTATCTCAACAACACTTTAAATAACATTTTTGGTAATTAGGCACCATTTAAAAATAGTTTGCACTCGACATTTGTCAAATTCTATCCTCTTCCTTTAAAATAAATGCTGCTATAAGGAGAATGTTGACAAATATGGTCCTGTCTGACTCATTTGTAGGGAGTAAAAAGTCTGTCTTTAAATTATACCAAATCAAAATAAATAAATAAACAAAACCAAGATTCAGACTTACATATGCCACATCATAAATTATTATTATTATGCTGCTATCTTTTTAAAATGTACTTTACCCACATTAGAATAAGAAATATGCTTCTGGTATGTATTAAAGAAAAGTAATATTATAAAGTGTATTTTGCCCTATAGCAAAACCTGGTGACATTTCTTGTTGGATTATTGTCACAAACTAAAAACAAAACAAAATGACAAAAAAACCGGAAAACACTGGTTAGAGTATTCCTGAGCTCTCAGAGAAAAAGCATTCCATAGGAAGCCAGGAAATATAATTTTAGTTGCAGTATAATTTTCCAGCTGTTGCAAGTAGGCATATTTTGGCATGTTTCAGAACTAGTGAAATGTAAGGAAATATTAACCAGATGATGGTTGAATCTGTTTTTATTTTTAACTGCAGGGAGACAAGATTTACAAGCCGCCGATTCTTATCTTATTTCACAGTACCTTTGCCACAAATAAAGCCAATAACTTAGTGTCATAAAATCCTAATGACTCTCTAAGATCCTTGGGGCATGTGCATATAAAAATGACTTTCGGGGATCTGGACACATCTCCTTATTTTTCATATTACTTTTTGAGATCAAGAAAAGATAAAATGTTAAAGTGTTCTCTTTCATTCCACATTTCAAGTAAAAATCTCATTAAGTGAGCAACAGCTGAATATGAACCAAAATCACCTACAAGTCTAAAACTGATCATATTTGCAGAAAACAGCCCAAATTAGACCCATCTGAAAAAGGGTCCCATCTATTCACAGTCCCAATCAATAGGACCTTCATCCATTTCGTAATAGCTGAATATAACACCACTTGCAGAGGGTAGAGCAAACCCATTTGGCAGTTTGTTGAAGTCTCTAGTTTTCTTCTCAATGTTTTCAATTCCCATTTAAAGCATGTTTATGAAGAATTTAAAAAATATATAATATTGCAAAGGAAATCAATTACAAAAATATAGCCATCAAAATGTTAAAAAACAATTTTGTACAGTAATGTGCTTTCTTATTAATGCATTGAATAACAAGATCTAGCAGCAGGTCTAATAACTACCATAATTTCAAAATAGTAATGAGTATAAACAATATTTTTTAAATACACTAGCTGTGTTGTGTTATGAAAGTATCTGTGATTTCTCTTAGTGTCAACATCACAGCTACTGTATATGCTAATATTGCTTACCTGTATTATTTAAGAAATGTGACTTTTCAGTTAGAGGTTAGTGAAAATAATAACATATTAGTCTTTCTGTTTCAATTTACCAATGCCCTGAATTCGAGCCCTGGTATAGAGAATGGACCTAATATTTCAGTTAATTTCTCTGTGTCAGGCACTGTGTCAGGCCCTATGCGTTCACTTATTTCATCTCACAGAAGCCCTTTGAGCTGAGTAACATTGACCCCATGTTACAATGAAGGAATCTGAGATTCAGGTTTCTTGCCCAAAGTCTGGAGTTCAAACCCAGGTGTGATTGGTTCCAAATCCGACTGGTCGCATGATCTTTCTGTTTTACTATCCTATTTCCCAGTAGAAAATCTTTTTTTCTGATTAATAATCTCAGGCAAAAGCTTTAGCTCCTCTGCAGCAACTACCTAGCTCTTTGTTTTATTAAAATGAAACATGTGTGTGTTTCTTCTAAATAAGCGTGACACCTCTGTGGGAGTCCATAGATGATACATGATAAACTAGTTACGTGTTTATCAATGTCCTAACTAAACCAAGTTCCAGCTTTCTGGGCTATGGCGTTTTATTTCCTTCTTCTCTATTTCTAGTCTGTGTTATCTAAATGGAAATGAAGTTTGGCATTTCTATTCCCCCAAATGATGAACTTCCTTACCTTATGCTGACAAAAAGCTCTTTCATTTCATTCTCCTTCAATAACCAGCTCTCCATTTGCAATGTGAGTGGGCAGCTCCGCCCCATGAAGACCTCCACCTTCCCCAAGCCAGAAAGGGAGCCAAGAGCTGCAGCCCCATCCTCCCATAGTTTCCAACCTCAGCCTAGCCTGGAAGACTGTACTCCTTCTAACAAGAGGCCATTCAGTCTCCCTGGGCTCATGGGGAGGCTCCTCCTGATCAGAGGCTGCGGGTTCTAAACAGCGCCAAATTATGTGGGGTGGTTTTCCTTACTATGTACTACTGTCCACTGGGGATGGAACTGAGACCACTAAAATAATTCCACGTGGTAGTCTAGGTCTAACTCATGTTTAAGAGAAATATTTGGATACTTGGTGTATTTTAACTTCTGGATGGTAATCTTAGCAATTCCCTGATGAAGTAGTTTATGTAACTTAGAGGAATTCTAAACATGATAAATGTTTCACACACACATCTTGATGTCAAGGATAGAATTTATCCAATATAAGAGCAGACAAGTTTAATAAACCACTTAAGTGTTATAAGGCATGCTTCATACTGCAATGAATTATGTCCCTATCTGTGGTTCAATGTGTATGTTCTATCATTTTGAATATTGAATTAAAAAAACCTGTATAAATAATGTGAAAGGTCTGATTTAAAGCAACAAATGCTAATAAAATCAAATTGAAGGTTGACAGATCTTCAGTAACTCACAGATATTGCTTAAGAAAGGTATAATAGGGAGGATATTAAAGAGGGTGTCTTGGTATTTTCCTTAATAAGTCTGTTTGAAATCATGTTGAATATCCAAATTTTTCAAAGGCAAATTCATTCAATTTGTAGAACTTTAAACATCCACAATTATATCTGGTTCATGGCACCTGTTTTAATAACTAGGTTTTTCCATTCCTGTTTTCCTGAAAATATGTATTTCTAAAAAATTGATCCTTTAATTGAGTTTTCATATGACAGCACTAGAGATATTCTTTACACTTATGGAGAGTTATATTTCTGCTAGAAGTTCCTGTAAGAAAAATTATTTAAATCAAGCCATTCTGATTTTTTTTCATATTGAATCAATAGCACAGCCATGTTATACTGGTTGAGAACCTGAAGCCCAGCTTCTTAAGGAAATGATCTTAGGTAAAATTTATTTATTAGAATACCTTTAACAAATTGGGAGTTAAGAAAACATCTAATCAGAGTCAAGATTTGAGAAAAAAAATATTTCCTTGATCACAAGCAATTTTGAGAATATTTTTGAGAGACCCAGGATCATTTGATAAATTTTCAGGAAATAGATTCAGCAACATCAGTTTTGTTGCCTTCTTGTTACTATCACAAATGTCCCTGTGGCTAGCATGGGCCTTAGGGGACAAAGTGTCAGTCCTTTTACTGCCTTCAAGAAACAAAGTCTTTCTGCTCTCTGAAACTGCCACCTCAGCACCTGCTGCTTCATCTTGCACCCTGACGTTATATAAAGCATCACTACCTTTAAAATGCATGAACCAAGCCTTATTTGCATTGAACTTTTCAGCCTTTGATCCTTCATCACAATGTTGTTTCACCATGTAGAAAAGCTTCAAAGCTTTGGCTTGAGTAGTAGCCAAACTCAAAGCTAAATTAGATCCTGACTTCACAAAATCTTAAATCTTTTCCCTCTTAGCCTCAAATCTTGCAACTTTATCTGAATTAATAATGGACAGCAACCATTGCTAAACTACTTTCAGTCATTTTAAGGCCCACGTCTGTAGTATGAATACCAGTTTGAACTAGTGAGACTAATGTTTTCAAGAAATGGAACAGAATGGACACTTACAGAAAGGAGTGTTACTCTGGAAAGTAATCTCTTTGGGAAGTCATATACTTAGTTCAATAATGATCTTATTTCTCAAAACATTTTTGGAGTTATTCTTTTGGCTTTCATAGAGAGAGTACTGTTTGCAAAGGTAAACAAGTTTTATTTCTTTATAGCCAAGCAGGTAAAAGTCTCAGGCTGCAAAATCCGCTGTGCAAAAAACAAATATAACATTATTCTCTAACTGAACTTAATTTCAATCATATTCAACTCAGGCTACCTTCGGTCAATTATTTATTAAGTCTGTTCAGGAGTTTTTTTCCTTCACTGTTTTCTCCCTGCGTTGCCTCTAAGTTCTGGGGCCTTAAGTCATCATACTTTGATGTCTATCAGGAGGGGGACCTTTGTCCTCAGAAATTCTTGTTTATTTGCGATGGCTCCTATTGGCTTCCAGGCATAGTGAGCTATCCTTGCTGGTATCCTCAAGATGGCCTTGTTCTCCTCTGGACTCTTGTTTCCAGTTCATACAACTTGCAAGACTGCTAGGCTGTTTGAGGTCACCCCAGCCTTGTCTTTTGCATCCCTCTTGAGGTGAGAGGACAGGGAAGCACAGGAAATATTTGGATGCCTTTTTGTGCTGCTCTGGAGCTCTGGGAGACTTGACGGAGCTATGCCATGCCCATTCTGCTCTGACGTGCTCAGCAGGCCCCACCTTTACTTTCTCTGCCTGTGACTGGTGGAGGTATAGAGGGAGAGCAAGGGGAGGCTTGTTGCCCCCTCGGTTCCACTAAGGAAATGAGGCACAAGTCTCACTTTGTTTGGATCCCCACACTACCTGGGGAATTCAGCATTTCTTTGGGGGTATGACACACCTTCCACTTAGATCGTCATGCATCATTTTTCTAAATCTATTGCTATAGCATTAACTTTATGCTCAGAGTCTGTCAGGATTTCTACTTTTGTCTTTCTGAAACCTTTCTCTCAAACTCTTCTCTGCCATGAGTTTCAAGGCATCACAGTGTAGTGGTTAGGAGCATGGACTCTGGCTCCCCGTGTGCTGGGTTTGAATGCTGGCTCCACCATGCACTGGTTTTAGGGTCCTGGACATGAGTCTGTGCCTTGGTTTCTTCATCTGTAAAACAGGGGTGATGATAATAGTGCTTACCTCATGGAGCTGTTATAGGAATTAATGAGTCTATATTTATAAAGCACTTAGAACAGTGCCTACCCACAATCAACATTGCATATTATTAGCTGCATTTGTAAAATAAATCCATAAACCTCAAAAGCTGAATATTAGCTCTTTTTTCCTTTGGTGCCTAATGCTGCCTGAGTGGGAGAAAGGCCAGGGGTAGGAGGAAAATTTGAAGAGTGATACTGTGATGGTTAATTTTATATGTCAACTTGACTAGGCCATGAGATACCCAAATATTCAGTTAAACATTATTCTGGGTATGTCTAAAGGTGCTTCAGGGTGAGGTTAACATTTGCAGCAGTTGACTGAGTAAAGCAGATTGCCCTCCCCAAGTGTGTTTAGGCTGCATCCAATCCAGCGAAGGCCTGAATAGAGTACAAAGGTGGAATAAGAGAAAATGTGCTCTGTGTTACCATCTTCTCCTGCCCTTGCATTCAAACTTTGACTGGAGCTTGAGTCATTGGCTTTGCTGGTTCTCAGGCCTTTGGACTTGGACTGGAACTGTACCATTGGCTCTGCTGGGTCTCCAGCTTGCCCACTGCAGAAAGTGGGACTTCTTGGCCTCTCTCTCTCCATATGTGTGTATGTATATATTCCTATGGGTTCTGTTTCTCTGGAGAGCCCAGATAGATGTATAAAATAATATTTCAAAATATCGACCAGCCTCAATCATCTCAAAAATCTCTCTGCCTCTCACCCTGTATCTCCTTATTCCTCTCTCCTACCCTCCTTTTGCTTCATTTTCTTCTTTGCTCAGCTTAGTTTAGCTAACTCAGGCTAAGAGGAGTAATAAATGAAGGAAAGCCAGTCGGGCCAGACTAAGTTGGAAGTTTGAGATCACTCATGACACAGGTATCTGTAGCTTATAATGGACATGGCCTGACAGGATCTTATCCCTGAAAATTGTGGATGTCATCAGTTTATTACATAGGAGGCAATAGGTTGTGCCTAGTCAGAGTTATCACCATACCCAGCATGATAAAAATTGATTGTGTTAGGCATATATTAATTTCTGATTTTTGTATTATATATTTTTTACTAAATAGATTTATTTTCAGCAGACACTTGAGATAAATTATGTGATTTATTTAAAATAGACATTTATTACTGGCAATTTCAAAATTGCTCACATTACAAGTTTCAGGTTCATGAGATCCTATTTGTCAGAAAATATGGTATCATGTATTTTATCTTGCTTCTGTGATTTACAATGAAGACTAAAATTCAGAATCTTCAGTGTCCTAACCCTCTTTCTAGCACTTTATCTTGTTATGGTGTTCGGCATGTCACTTAATCTCTCCTGGACTCATATTCCCCATTGGTAAAATGAAACCATTAATAATATTTGCCTCCTACAGAATGGTTGTGAAGATTAGTCAGTTAATGTTTGTAAAAATTCTTTAACCATGGAAAGAGTGTTATCACTGTGCACCATTAGAAAGGGCACTGCCCACGTTTTCCTTCTATAGAATGGTCGCTCTTTAAAATGTCCTTCAAGTGAGCCTTGCAGATCAACAAATTTAGTGTCTGTGTACTCTAAGTGGCTACTTTAAAAACTGTTCGTAAAATTTTTATAAAAGAATTCTTGCAGAAAAAATTTCAAAGAGTTCCAGTATATTGTTATATTCTCCTTTTAAAGATTTTTTTTTTGTGGTGCTACACATTTATACTCACATGTACACACACACTTACACATTCATGTATTATGTAGGTGAACGGTTTTCTGTTAATATTTGTAATGTACAGTGTGGCTTTATGTAGATTAGCAATTTTAGTTATTTGCCTTACATGTGTGGTACCCAATTTTTCCAGAACCCATAAAAGGGGATTGTTAATTTGAACTTTTTTGCCTTTTTTTTTTTTTTTTAAGACTAGGACCTATAGGGACAAAATGAAATAAAACATATGTTTAGGTCTTTGATACAGGGAAAAAATGGCATGGGTGACTATTACTCTGTTCAACCTAGAATCATGTAAAAATAACAATATAGATGAAACTCTCTAAGACAGGTTTTGTACTCGGATTATCGCATTCCATTGGAAGATACTGCTAGATTTCAGTGGACAATGTACAAGAGTGTTAATTTTTTTATTCCACAGAGGTTTTTGAGTATATAGGGGAGATTGAAATGACAAACCCAATAGTTTCCCTAATTCCATTATTTACTGTTTTTCTAGTCCACTACATCGAAGCATCCATGCAGCATGTTTCCATCTACATCACATCAAATTAAATCAAGGAGGCAGCAGGGGCACATCATATTTTCCCACTGATAAACATGATTATAATTGTCCAGTGTTTATCGAAAGGAAAATTTTCAATAAAATGTCAAGTAATACTAGCAAGTGATCACAATGTCTTGAGTTTGGAAATGAGGAAATCTGGATAGAAAAAAATACTGAGCAACCACTTTACTGCTAAGTATATTTTTCAAGGTAAGAAGATAAGAAGGATTTTCAGTTTATAAATGATACTGAGAAAAGGTTGGAAGACATCCACTGCTATAAAACCTCTGGAAGGATGAGTCTGAAACAGAGAACAAGTGAAGAGTCAATGGCTTGGAATATGGATGTGGCCTAGAAGGGGGTGGTGGTAAGTGACATTCTTTCCTAGGTGACTGGCAAAGTAAGAATTACTTATTTGAACGTGGGAGTCTACAGTATGCCAACTTTTATATGTTTCCTGGAAAGTTTAAGAAATAACTGGATGAAATCCTTTCTTCATTCAACTACAAATCCCGGAGATACCAGGCAAGAATGAGGCGAGGAAAGGAAACAATATTTGAATTCTTTACTCTCTGGGAGACCACTGATCACCTTCTGAACATCCTTGCTCCTTTCCTCTCATTTTCCATCGTTCAGCTTAGATACTTGGGGAATGGAGAACCATGAGTATTATTTAAAAAAATCCTTTTCTGGCTGCTTATCCCACTTTCCCTGCGAAGTTTCTCATCCTTTCCTTCCCTCCCTCCCTTTGTTGTAGGAAAATCTGGGTTCTTGTCACACGAACAGCAAAGATTAGGCTCACAAACGCTTTGAAGGGTGGGGGGATGGAATTTATTGGGCAAAAAGGAAAAAGGAAAAGCAGTGCAGCACAAAGTGAGAGAAGGGTTCCTGTTAACAGGACCTCATCTCATAGCTTAAATCCCTGGTTCCCACACAGGAACAGGAGGGACCAGGCTCCTTCCCCCTGCAAACAGCATGAACTTCCGTGGCTCCACCCTGTTCTCCCCATGCACAGGCCAGTTGGAGGTTCTCCAGGGACCCCTTTATACTTAGGTGTCTCGCCTGCCTGCCCTGCCTGCCCTGCCTGCCTCCTTCCCTCCCTCTTTCAAAAAATCATTACTATTAGTTTGAGTACATACATACAAATATCCCAGAACCTGCCAAAATGCAGTATAAATGTTACCTAAATGTCCCATCTTGAAAGGAACTTTAGAGAATTAAACTTTAACATGGTTTTCTATCAACTGTGATTTCCTTTTTAGAGATTAGCCTACTCTTCTTACCTGAAGTTTTCATGGTATTTTTTAAACCTTGACCTTGGAAATTGATTTCTACCCTGCTTGAAATAATGTAAAACTTAAAAACCCGCTCACAAATTTTTGAAACTCAAAAATCAGGAGTTTGATCTGATTCAACTCTTCTACAATACAATAAATTTTTAGGTGAAAGACTGATAAGGAGGAAGATGTTGTTTCCAGGTTGGTCAGAACTTTAAGAGGATGTATTTACTGCATTTTTCTACCTATACTCATGTCAGATATACACACATACATGAGACTAGTAAGTGAGACCCGTCAGAAGAACTCAGAGAAAAAGAGTAGTCCTTCCCTTCAACGTGGTTTCTATCAACCAAGATTTCTTTTTCAGAGATTAGCCTACTCTTCTTACCTGAAGTTTTAAAAACATAAACAGAAGACCACACTCCCTGAAAACAATTGCCTGACACTGATTATTTTTTCCTGAAACATAAGTCTGTAGGAAAAAAACCAAAAACCAAAAAAAAAAAAAAAAAAAACAACAAAACACAACACTCTCCTCATCTCAATTCTAAAGAACAGTCTGTGCGTTGGCTCGGAATTCTGTAAGCTCAGCGTCCTCCAGGCCAGACGGAAACATGAGGCTTCAAATGTTTCTAGAGCTGGCTTGGGTCTTAAGAGTCAAATAAGTCTCTCAGAAGTGGAATAATTAAGAACAAGTACTTTGAGAGTGCATTCACATCTTTTATCACTTAGACGTAACTAACCGTTCCTTTACAGAGCCATCCTTTTTCTTTTCCTGAACGTGTAATCTGACATTCATTAGGATGAAAAAGCTTAAAATGTGTTCCTGAATGAATAGCGGTTCAGAATTCAGAAGAGGAGACAGGCTTTCACAGAAATGTGCTGATTGTTTAGTTGTAAAATAATGAGTCAAGGGAACAGGGACATATACTGTTCAGTCCAGCTCATAGCGTGTGGCTGCCAGCTCACCAAAAGAGATCGCATAGTTTGGCCCGGCAAAGGACCAGACCACAGCCAGGGACTGCAGGGGTAGTGAGGAGGGCATGCGGCTGAAACATACCAGCTCCATCTCTGCAGAGCCCAGCAGCGGGATCTGGGAGACGCTGCCGGACAAAGAGTATTCATTACCTTGCAGCCAAACCGCTCTGTGCTCCTCGGAGCCAGCCTGCTTCTGAGCAAGGCCCTTAACACCCCTTCTTGTTGAGCTGCCTCTGCTCTCCCTGGATCCTCTTGGCTTAGCACCTCTCCAGCCCCTCCCAACTGGACCACTCCTGGGACAGCATGTGCTCTGCATGGAATAACAAGGTTAAATGGACAAGGCTGAATGGCCCTGTGATGGGGAGTGCCTTCAAGCCACATGACGGAAATGAAACAGGAGCCATAATGACCATGACTGGAGGAGAATCAGATTCTGGCCTGGCCTGGTTCCGTGAGATACCTCAAATCATCCTTTCTATAGCATCCTTTAAATGTGGGTAGAGAGAAGGAGAGAGTTAAGTGTGGGTGCAGTCATCCTCAGGATGGTTGATCTCTAAATCTATTCTCGGGCAAAAGTTTAGAGAAAAGCTGAATCACTCAGCCCAGAGGAGGCCTGAGGAGGCATAAAGAAGTCTTGGAAATCCCCTGAAAAAAAGGATCAGGTAGAGTTTGATTTTTGTCTTTGTTGTCAAATTTTTGGCTCAGTCACAGTTGCAGCAGTATGAGAGGTTCCAGGCAGAAAGGAGCAGCCAGTTATTAGGAGGTGGAATTTTACACATGGTAAAACCTGGTGTGGAAGCTAGAAAAAGGAGAGCAGGCAAGTCTAAGGAAGTGCTCCGGTCGGGGAAATCAGAGGGGAGCCCCAGCATGGGCCAGTGGGTCACCGTTCTCAGCAAACGGGGGTATGAAACTCAGAAAGTGGTTAGGTGTACAAAATCACCTTAGTGAACTAACCTGCAGGCAGGCAGCCTCAGTGAGGCTGCTGAAGAGCTTGAGTATTGGAAGGCAAGGCAAGGCAAAGCAGTTGCTCAAAGCAGACTCCAGGAAGCTATAAATGCTGTAACAGAAAAACAAAGTGGCAAGTCACAGACCCTGCAAGCTTTGATAAACCAGGTGATCGGCAAGAACTAAAAGCTGGAAACTGATGTCAGGTCCAGATTTAGGGAGTGACTGGGAGTGACGCCCAAGGCAAGCTAAGCTGCAGACTTTTGGTGGTTCTTCCAAACAGGAAGATCTTGATCCGGAGGCAACTTTCACTCCAGCTAGGAAGCCTCCTAGACAAGATAAGACTATTCCTTTTTTTTTTGTTTTTTTTTTTTTAACAACAAATATGCTATGCAAATAAGTTTTGGGAAATGATACATTATTCTCTATAACCTCTTACCTGGACTATTGCAGCAGCTTCTTATCTTGTCTCCCTGCATTTGTTCTTCCTTCCTGAAAGCCCTTTGCTCATACAGCTGCCAAAGCCATTCTTCTAAAATACAAGTCTGGTCATATCTCTCTGTCTAAATCTTTCCACTGGCTGACTATTGTCATAATTTCCCAAAGTGCTTTGGTGAATACAAGTTCTGTGAAAAGCATGTGAAATAATTAGCCAAAGAAGGGTATGTAGTCAAATAAGTTGGGAACTCTATAGGTTGTATTCTTTTTCTTAGAGATTTCCAATGGAGATATGCATTTTAAAGGCTCTGAGAAGTCCCATAACAACTTGTTGAATGGTAAATGTTTCAACAATTTGTTGAAAGTAATTAAAACCCAATACTTTAGAAGCAGTTTTAACCATGGGGCACCTTCTTTTTTTTCTTTTTTTCCCATAAAGTTTATTAACATTGATTGGAAATACTCTGAGAAATACTGAACTATGGTGGGGGGTGGGGGATCCATCTTGCTTAGCATGAAGTATATACAGGTCTTTTTGATCTGGCCTCTCCCTGTCTGTCTATGCTGTTCATCTCTCATCCATCTTCTTCTTGGGTTTTATACTCTGGAAAAACAAAGCAGACTATTGTTCTCACACATATCACTATGTTTCAAATGTTTATTCTTTTTAACAAAAACATTTTCTTTGCATCTTCTCTAACCCCTATGAGTAAAATGTTTCTTATTCTTCAAAATCCTGTTCAGATATCACCTCCATAGGAAGCTGTCTCTCTGCTTTAGAGCAAGAGTCAACAAACTTTTTCTGTAAAGAGCCAGATAGTGAGTATTTTAAGCCTTGAGACTCACACAGTCTCTGTTGCAACCCCTCAACTCTGCCATTGTAAAGCTAGAGCAGCTACACACAATCCATACATAAACGGGCATGGCTGTGTTCCAATAAAACTTTGTTTACACACAAAGGCAGCAGGCTTGATTTGGGCATGGCCTGTAGATTATTGATCTTTGCTTTAGAGTTACGCTTTATACATTTATCACTGAGGCAAAAGTTAAGTCTCTAGATATGAAAAATCCAAGGCTTCTAGGTGAGAGCAGTATATGGATGTAGTTAGTTAGACTGGACAGAAGGTTGGTGATACAGGTGAATCTGCCTAATGTAGCATATGATACTGCTTAGAGTTATTTTATTTTTAATTAATTTATTTATTTATTTTTGCGACAGCGTCTCACTCTGTCACCCAGGCTGGAGTGCAGTAGCGCAGCGATAGCTCACTGCAGCTTTGACCTCCCTGGCTCAAGTGATCCTTCCACCTCAGTCTCCCGAATATCTAGGACTACAGGTGCACACCACCACACCCAGCTAATGTATTTTTGTGTGTGAATACAGGGTTTTGCCATGTTGTCCAGGCTAATCTCAAACTCCTGGGCTTGAGTGATCCACCCACCTCCACCTCCCAAAGTGCTGGGATTACAAGTGTGAGCCACAGTGCCCAGCCTAGAGTTGTGATTTTAGATTCTTGTCATCCCAGTTAACTGAAAGAACTGCCCGCTAAAGGTAAGGTAAAATTAGAGACTCTTCTGTAATGTTGGTTTAGGAATCAGCCCTTGAAAAATATTGCTAAAGGCAAAAATGTCTATTAAAAGTTGGCTGAGATACTATTTTAAGGGAAAAATTATGTCTAAAGTGCTAAGCCTTTATTAGCTCCTTAAAGAGAAGCTCTACTCTTCTGAACTGCTGTCTGGAAAATAAAGTGAACTAGAACTGGTACATTAGCAAGAGAGAAATGTAATGGGCCCAGTGAAACGTATTGCCCCATCTGGGCCACAATGCAGGACTGGCTGATGGGGATTGTCAGTGTTTGGGGGACAAGAACGGGGGTGAATCAGAAAGCTGGAAGAGAGGTGGATAACTTTCCTGGAATGGAAGTGAACAGAAGGCATGACCAGGGGCTGTTCCTGGGGAAAATAGTAGGTAGGAATCTCTGGTTAAGTAAATGCAGGAGGTGAAATTCATTAGATGTCTGAGATTAAAACCTGACAGGAACAAACAGGCCATAGTAGGGTTTAGACAGAGGGGATTGCAAGGCATTGCATCAGAAGGCTGAATCCCTTTGAATGGCAAGAGTTTCAACTCCACAAAATGCTCCTTTTTGCCTTCTAGTCCTAACTTTCTGTATTGCCTGGTAATGGTGAAAATTGTGAATGGCTAGCTATACATTAAATGTTCAGGCTCCCTGTCCATGGTATCCATGGTATAGAATTATTACGGAAACCTAATTTCCCAGCCTTTCTTGCTCATAGGTGGAGATATGAGAGTAAGTTCAGACCAATGGAATGTAGGTGGAAATGAATTACATCTCTTGGGCCTGACCCATAAAATCTCCCACTGGCTCCTCCACTGTTTCTCTACTGCATCTGCTGACTAGATTTGGGCAACTTCAGATATCATGTGTTAAAGGCAGCAAAGATTCTATAAAACTCAAGTCTTTGATGGATTCTGTGGAACAGAAAGAATCCCCTATCTATTCAAACACGTAAAACTACCAGCATAAACTTCTATTGTGTTAAGCCATTGAGATTTCAGAGTTTATCTATTATGGGAGGTAGCATCTACTTGAAATGTACAAGCAGAAAATGAGCATTGCTGTAATAATTAAAGGAGCTCCACTCTATAAAGCAATTCTAGGTAAGAACATGGAGTCCACTGAACCAGAAAACATAAGAAAGACACATTTTCAAATATGCCATCGTTTCCGATTTTGAATAAGTGTCACTTGCTTTTACAAATCACGTTTTGGAAATAAATTTTTACGTGTGTCACCATCTCTACTGTCAAATGAATCAACTGAAATATGATACTTCTTCTAGAAGCATTAGGAAACAAACACCCAGAGGAATAAAAGTTTTAAAAAACGTAAAACCAAACAAACATGAGGAACATAGATGCCTCATTGCTCAAACCCAAAAAATAAAGTTAAGCCATTTATTTCCAGGTAGAAAATATCAGGAATAAGCCATTTGAACAATATGAGAACACAATTTGCCAGACCAATTATATTGTCTAAGGGGCTGTTATCAGCAGGTTGATTTAGAAAACTACTCAATTTGCTTACCTACCTGCCAAAAATGTCGTGGTGAAACTCATTTGAAAAGTAA
Organism: Symphalangus syndactylus; assembly: GCF_028878055.3. NCBI lineage: Eukaryota > Metazoa > Chordata > Mammalia > Primates > Hylobatidae > Symphalangus > Symphalangus syndactylus. Next base: position 122,731,975 of record NC_072431.2, on the reverse strand, counting down.
TTTAAATTTTTTTATTAAAAAATTTTATCTCTATTTTTTCTTCGTAAAGGGGTCATTGGAACAGCGTGATTCTTGAGGAAAGGTTTTCCTAGGTAAGACTATGTTTGTATCTTTATCATGAAGAAAAAAAAAAACAGAATTGTTCATAAACAATCTATGTGATATAAAATTCAGTTTGATCATTAAAGACAAGCTGTTCAGTTATAAATAATCAATCTTAGCTTATTAGGCCACTCTAGATAAACACAACTTTGAAATGTCAATTACATAGGTTTCCTAAGATATCCATCATTATAATGACACTAAAAATTATGATCATTTTCCAGGATTGAAACAGCGTAGTGTGGTGGTTAAGAATATAATCACTTTTGTTCCTCAGGACACCTTTACAGAAGCGAAAAGGCAAAAGAGAGTAATAAATGATAATTATGGCAAAGGACTATTTAAGATATATATTTTCTTTTTTTTTTTTTTTTTTTTTTGAGATGGAGTTTCGCTCTTGTTGCCTAGGCTGGAGTGCAGTGGTGTGATCTCAGCTCACTGCAAACTCTGCCTCCTGAGTTCAGGTGATTCTCCTGCCTCAGCCTCCTGAGTAGTTGGGATTACAGGCGTGCACCACCATGCCCAGCTAATTTTTTGTATTTTTAGTAGAGACGGGGTTTCACCATGTTGGCCAGGCTGGTCTTGAACTCTTGACCTCAGGTGATCCACCTGCCTCAGCCTCCCAAAGTGCTGGGATTACAGGCATGAGCCACCGTGCCCAGCCAGGATATATATTTTCTAATAAAGGATTTGGTACAAACAATTTATTTGGGATATATAAAGACTTTTAAAACTCAGCAAAAGATGAACAACCCAGTAGAAAAATGGGCAAAAGAGGCCGGGCACAGTGACTCACGCCTGCAATCCCAGCACTTTGGGAGGCCAAGGTGGGCAGATCACGAGGTCAGGAGATTGAGACTATCCTGGCTAACATGGTGAAACCCCGTCTCTACTAAATATACAAAAACAAAATTAGATGAGTGTAGCAGTGGGTGCCTGTAGTCCCAGCTACTTAAGAGGCTGAGGTGGGAGAATGGTGTGAACCCAGGAGGTGGAGCTTGCAGTGAGCCAAGATCGTGCCATTGCACTTCAGCCTGGGTGACAGAGTGAGACTCCATCTCAAAAAAAAAAAAAAAAAAAGAAAGAAAAAGAAAAATGGACAAAAGATTAAAACAAGGCTGGGTGCGGTGGCTCATGCCTATAATCCCAGCATTTTGGGAGGCCGAGGGCAGGAGGATCACTTGTGTCTAGGAGTTCGAGACCAGCCTGGGCAACACAGTGAGACCCTGTCTCCACAAAAAGACACAAAAATTAGCTGGGCATGGTGGTGCATGCCTGTAGGTTGGTAAGGTGGGAGGATTGCTTGTGCCTGGGAGTCAGCTCCTTGGGAGGCTGAGGTGGGAGGATTGCTTGTGTCTGGGAGGCTGAGGTGGGAGGATTGCTTGTGCCTGGGAGGTCAAGGCCGCAGTGAGCCATGATTGCACCACTATATTTAGCCCGGGTGACAGAATGAGACCCTGTCTTAAAAACAAAGCAAAGTGATTTGCTTAACATTGCTGGTTATCAGAGAGATGTAAATCTAAATCACAATATTATTATGCATCCAGCAGAATGGCCAAAAATAAAAAGGCAAACAATAGCAAGTGTTGACGAAGATGTGAAATAACTGGACCTCTCATATGCTGCTAGTAAAAGTGTAAATTTGTATAAACACTTTGAAAACAATTTGATGTTTTATAATAACATGAACATACGCATGCCCTATGACCCAGCAATTATACTTTGAGACATACGTAATATGCTCAACAGAAAAATGTACATGTGTGCACCAAAATACATGAATAAGAATCTTTATGGTAGAATTATTTTTCATAGCCCCAAACTGGAAACTACTCAAATTTTCTTCAGCAGTAGAATGAATTGTGGTCTAGTCATATATTACAGTACTATGCAACACTAACAATAACATGGCTAATTCTTTACACGTGGCAGGTTAACTTTTAAAATCATAATGTTGAGTAAAAGAAGCCAGACCCAAAAGAAAAAATACTGTGTAATTCAATTTATAAAAAAAATGAAATTAACCTGTGGTGTTAGGAGTCAGGATAGGACTTTTTTTCTGGGAGGGGGTAAAAACTAGCAGGGGCACAAATGGGGGTTCTGGGGGCTGTCATGCCCCATTTCTTGATCTGGGTGCCAAGTGGGCTTACTTTATGAAATTTATGAAAATTAACTTAGCCCCACACTTAGGATTTGTGCACTTTTCTCCATGTTGATTAGAAAAGAAGGAAAGAGACTTTAGTGTCAAATTGCCTGGTTTCATATTGTAGCTTTACTCCTTACTAATCAATGTCCTTGGGAAATTTATTTTACCTTTCTTTGTCTCGGGTTACTAATCTGTGAAATGGGGATTATATGATTACCTTCGTTTTAGACTATTAGAAGGATAAATGTGACCATGTACCCAAAGCTCACAGAAAAGTATTGGGCACATGTTTAGCATGCAGTAAGTGTCAATTGTTGTAATAATTATCATTAACTCTCAAGAAGACTGGTTGATAAATATTATCTTACAATGTCACTTGTTCCAAGGTAAGAATAATTAGAATAACACAGGAAACCATTCAACATTTTTATTTTGCATTAGTGTTTTTTAACTCCTTGACCTTCAAAAATAGGGAGTTTCTCAAAACCAACATGGACAACTCCCAAAGCAAAAAGAAAATTCATTTGAAAACTATGGTGTAGTCTGTCTCAACTAATATAAATATTATTGCCACACAAAGGACATCTGTAAGTAGGTAAAGTGCCTGAGAAGAAAAAAAAAGATCAGGTTTCAATTACGTAAGGCATGAATTTTTATTTTAAAAGGGTCAGTAATACAATGCTCATACCTCAAGATGGAAGGAATTAGTCAATTTATCCTTTTGTACAATGGGGCGTGATTTTTTATTACGTAGATTTTAAAATTCATTAATAACATTTTAAATTTGTACCCTTCTGGTATACTAAGTTTTTTACGCCAGTATATAATCTAATATTTATAAGATCTCTACTATATTTTTGTATTAACCCCTGATCTCATTTGTACACAAATTCATCCTATATTTGCTTTTGTATAAAAAATTGGTTTAGAAAATTAAAACCCCAAACACCAATATTAGGTTAGGAAAGTCAGACCATAACTTGGACTTTTTGTAATATTAGTACTTGATTTAGGGCTTTGAAATACTGGTGTCCATATTTAAAATTAGGAAATTTAGTGTTATATTTCTATACTAACCATGAGAAACTTAGAGTAAAAAAAATCTCTTAGGCTTCGTGTACTTCCATCTTCCATCATATGCACTGTGTGATAACTGTGTTTGCTTCAAGAGTTTATAGTCTGGCCGGGCGCGGTGGCTCATGCTTGTAATCCCAGCACTTTGGGAGGCCGAGGCGGGCGGATCACGAGGTCAGGAGATCGAGACCACGGTGAAACCCCGTCTCTACTAAAAAATACAAAAAAATTAGCTGGGCGTGGTGGCGGGCGCCTGTAGTCCCAGCTAGTCGGGAGGCTGAGGCAGGAGAATGGCGTGAACCCGGGAGGCGGAGCTTGCAGTGAGCCGAGATCGCGCCACTGCACTCCAGCCTGGGCGACAGAGCCAGACTAAGTCTCAAAAAAAAAAAAAAAAAGAGTTTATAGTCTGTTACTATTTTTCACTTTCTGTCAATTTTTATTTTCTAAGTGGAAAACCTCAAGAGGAAGGGATCATGTCTGTATTATCAATTGTTATATTACCAGTGGTTAGAACAGTGCCTGGAACATAGTAAGTGTTGAGTAGATATTTCTGGTAAAAGTGAATTAGTGTGAGAATGGGAACCATTCGGCCAAAATTGTTAAAGGGCACATGGCTCAAAAATAATAAATTGAAAATATAAAATGAAAATAATCAGGATTTTGAGTTAAGATTGATTTGTATAGTCTGGTGCTTTAATCATAGGAAAAACAAGGAAATTACTTCAAACGGTTCACAGATGTGGGATTTTCTTCCTACTCTGATCTCTTTAATGTGACCCGAATAAGAGACTTGATGTGAAATAATCCACCAAAGGACCTTGGCTCACCAAAGAGAAGAGTGAAAGGCACCTTTTGTCTTTTATTCCAAGTCTGGAGGTGTCATTGTGGACAGACATAGGAAGGATGGCTTCACAAAGAGTGTTTCCCCAGGGTAGGCTGTGACAGCGTGGGGCAGGGAGTGGCCGGGAGGCCCTCAGTGAGGCTCTTTCAGAACTGCCTGTCATTTCCTATGTCAAGAAAATGTGGGCATGCTCACCAGAAGGATTTTCTGAACAAGGGCTATAATAAAAGAAAGTTTTTTGAAATTATAATGTCTTGATATTATCTAATTCTAGGATATTGTGTCTAATCAAGGATTTCTGGTAGATTTTAAAAGATAACTTTGGAATTATATTATCACAGTGTTTCTGGTGTCCCAGGTAGTTCCAGTTTTTCCAACAACATAACAAAGTTACTTACGACCACTCAGGTCCTCTCCTCTCTTTCCCCATTTCCCACTCCACTTTGGAGAGAGAATCAAACACCTATCAGAAATATGCAAAAATAGTGCAAAGTGTTGCCATTTCTTTAAATTTGTTGATATTTATCCTTTTTCCCTGGAATTTATCTTGCCCTTCCATTATTTTTATTGAGGCATAAAATACATAACATAAAATTCATCCTCCCAACAATTTCCAAGTGTACAGTACAATAGTTAACATCATGCACTGTATTATATAACAGATCCCCAAAGCCCCCCATCCTGTGGGACTGAAATTCTATATCCACCAAACAGCTCCACTCCCCTCCCCAGCCTCTGGCAGCTGCTAACATCTTTTTTTGTGGGAAGTAAGAAAAAAGAAAAATTAACTAGCAATGAATTTTTAAATTTTTTTTTTTTTTTGAGATGGAGTTTTGCTCTTGTTGCCCAGGCTGGAGTGCAATGGTGCGATCTCAGCTCACTGCAACCTCTGCCCCCTGGGTTCAAGCGATTCTCCTGCCTCAGCTTCCCAAGTGGCTGGGATTACAGGCGCCCACCACCATGCCTGGCTAATTTTTCGTATTTTTTAGTAGAGATGGGGTTTCACCATGTTGGCCAGGCTGGTCTTGAACTCCTAACATCAGGTGATCCACCCTCCTTGGCCTCCCAAAGTGCTGGGATTACAGGGATGAGCCACCATGCCCAGCCTAAAATTCTGTATACATTTTCTCAATTATGAACATAATATATGCTGGTTTTGATAGTTCAAATAATACAGATGTATATAAAGAAATGTTAATAATCTGTCTTATACTCCTCTCATCTAAGCCCCTTGAAATGGACTCAGTTAACAGCTTAATATGTAAATATCTTTCATATATTTCTCTATGCTCATAGAAAAAAGTTTATTAAATATATAGGGGCTTTCCTATTTCTTAAAAAAAGAAATAACCCTATTTACATTTCTCTGCAACATTTTTTCATTTAATGTAACATGGAAATCTTTCCAGGTTGATATACAAGACCATAAGTTAATATTTTAATAGACATGTAATACTACAAGTATGAAGCTATTGTGATTTATTCAACTGTTCCCCTATTAATGGATATCCAGGTTGGTACCAGATTTTTGGTCACTGCCAATGATGCCATAATAACTGCACAGACACACCCATGCCACACACACCCAGTTTCATGTATTAGTCCTTTCAGTGTTTCAAGATAGATTCCCATTGTTACATTGCTGGATCAAAAGTTGCACACACTTTTAGTTTAATAGATCATGTTGAGTTACCTTGCAGACGGCTGCAGCAATTCACAAACACATCAGAAATTCCTAAAAGTGTTGCTGATCATTAAAGAATAAGAAATGAAAAAATATTAGCCAGGCGTGGTAGTACACGCCTATAGTCCCAGTGCCTCAGGAGGCTGAGGTGAGAGGATCACTTGAGCTTGAGAGGTGGAAGCTGCAGTGACCCATGATCGCACCACTGCACTCCAGCTTGGGTGACAAACTGAGACCCCGTGTCAAAAAAAAAAAAAGTAAAAAAAGATATACCACTATTATTCATGTTTAAATTGCGAGATATATATATACAAAAGAGAATTTATAATGCAAATGTACCATTAAAGGAGTTATTATTTTCAGAACTGTGTGCTCCCACCCAACTTGAAAAATAGTTCAGATTCTAAATGAGCTTCAGCACCATCTCCCAACCTCCCTGATGGAGTTAACACTACTCTGATTTATTTTCTTTTCTCTTATACTTCTTCATACATTTTACCGTATATGTATGTATCTGTACATAGCATGTCATTTAGTTTTGCACATTTTGAGTTTTATACACATGGAATAATTTTGTATGCATTCTGTGACTTGCTTATTTTACCTGACATTATCTTTGTGGTATTCATGCGATGTGTGTAACTATAGTTCATGGGTTTTCACTGTTGTATTATGTATGAACGCAACCTATCTCAAATTGGTGGACATTTGGGATGTTTATACATTTTTGCTATTGCAAACAGTAGCACCACGCACATTCTTGCCTATTTCCTGGTGCTCAATGTCCAAAAAGTTTTCTATGGCAATAGTTCTCAAACTTTTTGGTCTCAGGGACACTTTATACATTTAACAATTATTAAAGACTCCAAAGAGCTTTTGTTTATGTCAGTTTATTAGGTTGGCACAAAAGTAATTGCGGTTTTTTTGCCATTACCTTTAATTTAAAAATATTTATTAATTCATTAAAAACATAAACACATAACATGTGAACATAAATATTTGTAATTTAAAAACAATCCGTATTTTCCAGAATAAAAATACTTAATGAGAAGAGTGGCATTGTTACAAGTTTTTGTGGATCTTTTTAATGTCTGGCTTAATTGAAGACAGCCGGTTTCTGTTATCAGCTTCTGCATCAGTCCTTTGTTGTTTTGGTTGAGATGTAGGGAGAAAATCTGATCTCACACAGACACGAAATTGGAAAAGGGAGGAACATTTGAATAGCCTTTCCATATAAGTGTGGATATTCTTGTCTGTCCAAAACTTGATAAATGGTAACTTCTTAAAGGCTAGATACATTATAGAATTTGAAATAATATGAATGAGTATTTATACTCTTTTATGTTGAAATCCATTGATCTGTCTTGTACTTTGAATGAACATTTTACCCATGCTTGATTTCGTAACATCTTATGTTGGTCAAAATATTGGTTAACTGAGTAGTTATGCAAGTCTTCTCAATGTTGACGTAATTCTTTATACAATATCAAAAACCACATTTATTAGTGTTATTACCAATCTCAATAGCAGGGCCAGGACTGGGGGAGGCAACTGAAGGTGCAGAATTAAGGAGGAACACACTCTCAGGGTCGTGTAAGTACTAACCCTGTGCTTGTGTGACCCTGTAAGTGAGGCCTCCTTTAGAATGACCTTCCTCCCCAAGAGTGAAACATCTTTAAATTTTGTGCCCAGACATCTCTCTTGCTTTACTCCTAGGCCTGGCCCCACTCGGCAGAAATATCTTTAAGAATGGGGAAGCTGTCATGGTCACAGTGGTACGCATTTCAAAAATTCTAAAATTGTCTTAAATACTTGAATTTTATCGTTGACAACAAATAGTTGTTTACCTTAAAATGACAGGCTCACTTTGTTCATTTTTGATAAAATGTCTTCCAAATACCCAAGTCTGAAGATAATAGTTTGTCTGTGAGTCACACTTTCGAGAAAAAATGGTGTTCTATGAAAGCAAAAAACAAAAAGTGGCTAGTTCAGCTTGCAACTCAAATAATTTCACAAGTAATTTTCCTGGAGATGATTATCATGCTTCTTATTTATACACATGCTAAGAAAGTGTTTTATGCATATTTTCCATCTTGTCATACAGACTATTAAAAAAGATCTGCTCAAAGGTCAAGTTTAAAAATATTAATAATATTTACTTCATCAAGGGTATTCTTAAGTGAAATTGCCTTTGGTTTTTAACTTCAAGTGTGAGGTTGGTGAAGAATACAATAACTGATAGTACAATTTCGTGCCACTGCAAATGTCAACATAGTTGTTCCAGGCTAGATGAAGGGATTTTAAAAGTTATTTGACACTTTGGGTATTTTAGCACAACCGGTCTCTACTCCCTAGCATGCACATAAAATAAGATGTTCGACGTTTGGTTGGTGCCAATACTGGACAGATACAAGCAAAACAGTCACATTTGTAGATTCATCAATTTATATGACAAAAGTACACTTTGACAAAGAGTAACCCAATCTTCATATTTCTAACTGAACGATTAATTCAATGAGTTACTGTTTCAGAAGAAGGTGGCAGTGTCATGAATCAATTTTCAAGTTTTTATCCAGCAGGCGTTCAGCAATTCAACTGTTCCAGGATTTATTTGTTCTCAGTTATTGTGTGGACTCCAGCTCGTGTTGTATGATGACTTTCCCTGTAAGATACCTCAGGAGCTTTTTAATTTCTGGTTCAAAATGCTTTGTCAAACAGTTTTTGGCTTTCAAAGTGTTTCATTTATTTTTCTTTACACTCTGATCGATTGGTCTTAAAATGAGGCTGCAACCAGCCGGGCACAGTGGCTCATGCCTGTAATCCCAGCACTTTGGGAGGCTGAGGCAAGTAGATCACGAGGTCAGGAGATCGAGACCATCCTGGCTAACACACGGTGAAACCCCATCTCTACTTAAAAATACAAAAAAATTAGCTGGGCGTGGTGGTGGGCACCTGTAGTCCCAGCTACTTGGGAGGCTGAAGCAGGAGAATGGTGTGAACCTGGGAGGCAGAGCTTGCAGTGAGCTGAGATTGTGCCACTGCACTCCAGCCTGGGGGACAGAGTGAGACTCCATTTCAGAAACAAACAAACAGGCCACAACCTAACTTGCACCAAAATAGTATTTTAAAATATTCTATTGCCTAATACATAAAGAGGTAAACAATTACCACCTGTACAGTGGAGGGAAGGGAAGATAGTTTCATTATATATATTTTTTCTTTCTTTCTTTTTTTTTTTTTTTTTTACAGTTTCTCTGTTTCTTTGGTGTAGATATTCTCCTTTCTATGAGTAAGACAGCTCTCTGATATGACAGTCTCATATTTTTCAGCATTTCAAGTCATAGGTGGTGCAAATGTGGATTAAATAAACAAGCCCTTTAATTTGTGTTTTTATTTTTATTTATTTTTATTTTTTATTTTATTTATTATTATTATTATTTTTTGAGATGGAGTCTCGCCCTGTCGCCCAGGCTGGAGTGCAGTGGCGCAATCTCGGCTCACTGCAAGCTCCGCCTCCCAGGTTCACGCCATTCTCCTGCCTCAGCCTCCCGAGTAGCTGGGACTACAGGCGCCCACCACGACGCCCGGCTAATTTTTTGTATTTTTAGTAGAGACGGGGTTTCACCGTGTTAGCCAGGATGGTCTCGATCTCCTGACCTTGTGATCCGCCCGCCTCGGCCTCCCAAAGTGCTGGGATTACAGGCGTGAGCCACCGCACTCGGCAATTTCTGTTTTTAAAAAAATGCTGGTAAAATACACATATTGTAAAATTTGCCATCTGAACCATTTTTAAGCATTTGCATTAGTAGGATTAAGTAAATTCACATTGTTGTGCAACCATCACCACCATCTGTTTTCAGAACTCTTTTCATTTTGTAAAACTGAAACCTGTTAAGCAATAATTTCCCACTCTCCCTCCTCCCAGCCCATAGCAAACCCCCATTCCACTTTCTGTCTCTATGAATTTGACTACTGTAGGTATTTCATAAGTGGAATTATACAGTATTTGTGCTTTTGCGACTGGCTTATTTTACTTAGCTTAATGTCCTTGAGGTTCATCGATATTATCACATGTGTCAGAATTTCTTCTTTTTAAAGCAGAATAGTCTTCCATTGTATGTATGTACTGCATTTGTTTGTCAATTTATCTGTCAATGAACATTTTGGTTGCTTCCGTCTTTTGGCCATCATGAATAATGTTGCCATGAACATAGGTGTAGAAATATCTCTTTGAGCTCCTGCTTTCAAGTCTTTTGGGCATATACCCGGACGTGGAATTGCTGCCTCAAATGGTATTCATATTTTTAAGTTTTTGAGAAACCACCATACTGTTTTCTGTAGTAGCTGCAATATTTTACATTCTCAGCTGCAGTGCACAGAGATCAGTCTTTTCATACCATTGCCAACATTGGTTCTTTTTTTCTTTTTATTTTGATAGTAACCATCCTAATGGGTGTGGCGTGGTATCTCATTGTGGTTTTGATTATCATTTTCCTGATGATTGGTGATTTTGAGTATCCAAGTGCTTGTTGGTCTGTCTACTTTAGAGAAATATCTGTTAAATTCCTTTCAATTGGACAGATACTGAAATTGACAATTTTTAAGTGACAGTGGAAAACATCACTTTTTAAACTGGATTGTTTATTATTGTTGACTAATTCCCCTTTTTAAATCCAGTGATCCATAATAAATATTGTAACATTTGGAAATAGTAACACTTTCACATAAAATTAAAACCTATAAAAAAAGCTTTCAAAAACAATTTTACATGCTTTTATGAAACAAGACAACAAAATATCCTTATTATTGTTATCTGCATAGGCACTAGGATAATTTTGGAATTTAAAAATAACAATTTATTGGATGATAGAGGATAACAAGGTTTTAGAGATTATAACAGATATAACTGAAGCTAGCTGGTAAGAGTGCAGTAGAATTTTGGGCATGAAATTGAGTTAATCTCTGACACTCTATACTTTATATCCTAACTGGCTACATTAGAAAAATTAGAGGACACATAAATATCCAATCACAAATTCCATTAGTTGTGACAGCAAGCATGTTTTTACACATCATGAAACCACTCAAAACACCAATGTACATTCATGAGAAAATGACAGTCAAAAATATAGTATTATTACAAAAATAATTCTGACCTTTACAGACCCCCTAAAAGTGTCTTAGTGTCCTTCAGGTTTCCCTGGAACACATCATGAGAACCACTTTTCTTTTTCTTTTTTTTTTTTTTTTTGAGGTAGAGTCTCGCTCTGTCACTCAGGCTGGAGGGCAGTGGCGTGAACTCGGCTCACTGCAAGCTCTCCTCCTCCCGGGTTTACGCCATTCTCCTGCCTCAGCCTGCTGAGTAGTTGGGACTACAGGCACCTGCTACCACACCTGGCTAATTTTTTTTTGTATTTTTAGTAGAGACGGGGTTTCACCATCTTAGCCAGGATGGTCTCGATCTCCTGAGCTCATGATCCACCTGCCTCGGCCTCCCAAAGTGCTGTGATTACAGGTGTGAGCCACCGTGCCCAGCCGAGAACCACTTTTTTAGGTTATCTACCTAGAAATGGAATTTCTATGTTGTTATGTTATATACCTCTTCAGCATCATTACAAGATGCCAACATTTTTTCCAAAGTAGTTTTACCAATTTATAATCTGAAGAGCAGCATAATATTGTTTATATTTGCTTATATTGTTATTTTGTGTTATTCTGTGTTACTCTGGGTCTTCTCAGAAGCAGATGTCAAGAAAAGATTATAAATTCAAGATATATTGGGTAACATCTGTGAAACATAATGGAGAAGAAACAGGAGAAAGCGGGGAGAACTTTTGCACCGTGATGCAGGACAGGCACCTCAGAAGGAGAGTGGGAAGGAAAGAGGATTGAGTAGGAAAAGCCTTAAATTTCAGCACCATTCTAAGAAAGCTTCAGCAAGACTGTTGGGTAATCCTTGAGCCAGTGACCAGTTAAGAGTTCTGCACATCACGGTAATGAACTTGCATTAGTGCCTCCATGGTGCTTTTAATCATCGGCTGGCTGCCACCTGGGAAAACTAGGCTTTTGTGGATCCAGAGGGCCACCAATTGGCATCATGAGTCATTTATGCTCCCCACAGATGAGATCTGACCATTTCATGGCCTCCAACCCTTGGTCAAGTTGAGGATCAGATTATATGATATTGTCTGTTTGCACTTCATATTCTGTAAATTTCCTATGCATTTTCTTTTCCCAGATTTCTATTAGATTGACTTTTTTCTTTCAAATTCATAAGGGCTTTGTGTATAAAAATACAAACTCCGTATTTTGTCATATATACCACAAATATTTTCTCTCAGCTTACCATTTATCTTTAGATTTTGTGTGTGCGGCATATTTTTTTGTTTTACAACTTCTTTAACATTTTGGGCTGTTTAAAAATATTTCCCTAACTTTTCCCCCTAAATCATGCATTATACAAAATATTCTCTTAAATTTTCTTCCAATGTCTTACACTTTTGTTTACATTTATATCTGTAATTCATTTGGATTTTTTTTTTTTTTGGTGTGTGTATACCCAATAAAGTAGGAGCTTGAATTTGTTTTCTTCTAGCTGGATAGCCAGCATATGAGTATTACTTGTTAAAATATCACTCTTTTCCCATGGTATTGGAATGCCATCTTTATTCTGGTTAAGCTGAGATTCCCTAGGAACATGTAATTTTGATATCCTTTAGTACAAATATTCATTTCAGTGCCTGGAAGAGAACAAAACATTCAGCTCTTTCTGAGAAAACAAATGATACTAGGTTGATACTTGTGTGAAGCAAGTGCCAATTCAAGTGTTAGTATAAGATTACCAGGCTTAATATAGGTACTGTTTCTATTTCTTTAAAAAGAAAGTAAAAGTGCTGCATCCAAGTGGTATCACAATGATGATTTTAATGGTGAATTTGACTATATGGTTTTTTAGAAAAGAAGGGAAGAATTGTAGCCAAAATATATGGGATGATGTAAGTTCTCGGCTAAAGAAAGTTTTTAACATGTTTGCTACTTCAAAAATGTAAATATTCTAATAATTAGTTTATGAAAAATTAGATAACTATAGTAATATATAAATTCCCTCCTTACTGAAACAGTGATCTGAGTTCTGATCATGGGTTTATTATTTACTAGTCATATAACTTCATGCAAATGTTATCTTTTTTTTTTTTGAGGCAGAATCTTGCTCTGTTGCCAGGCTGGAGTGCAGTGGCATGATCTCGACTCACTGCAACCTCTGCCTCCCTGGTTCAAGCCATTCTTCTGCCTCAGCCCCCCGAGTAGCTGGGACTACAGGCGCACACCACCACACCCAGCTAATTTTTGTAGTTTTAGTAGAGACAGGGTTTCACCATGTTGGCCAGGATGGTCTTGATCTCCTGACCTCGTGATCCACCCACCTTGTCCTCCCAAAGTGCTGGGATTATAGGTGTGAGCCACTGCTCCCGGCCAAATTTTAGCTTTTCTAAAACTCAAATTTGAATAGTCAATTGTGATGAATGGTAACTGTAATGTCATCAATAAAATCTCCCTGTGCTAAATCTTTTGATCCTAAGTGCTTAGATGATATACTTTATCATGCCATTTATAAATTCTTAGACTTCTGAGACAGTGATGAATAAAATATGCTACCTCCTACATCAATCTGCAGAGGCAAGTAAATGCTGACAACACTACCTACCCGATACTAATTTTGGATATCAGTCTCTAAATGTTTTCCCCAAATTTTGGCTATTACTGGAGAAGCAATTTTCTCACCAGTGGAATGATCACTCTTGAAAGCAATGCACACTTAATTAACTGAGTGTGAAGGAGCAACCTTTTCAAGGAAATCCCTAGGGATGGGTTATTTTCCTAACAAGTAGAGATCAGGTAATGGTGGTTTCTCAACTCACTGGGAGACTCTTGGCCAAATGAAAACTTGGAAGTTGCGGTTTGCAAGGGTGTGTGCAAATATCAGCATAATAGATCCTCATCTGAGTATCTGAACATAGCATGACTACCAGTATAATTGTTTTATGGGTGAAAATACAAAGATATATATCTTAGCAACAAACAGGAGCTCGGGGAAAATCAGGCTAAACCCTGAAACGGCACAACCCTGAATGTTGATGTCATTCCTAAAAAGCATTTTAGTATTCTCTTTAAAGCTACACACAAATGCTGCCTGAAAGTTTCATGAATGCAACTCTCTCTCATGTGCTCCTGGCCTGTTATTGAACTAATGCCACAGCTTAGCCTAAGTACCTTTGAATGTTTGAAGAAAATAGGGATTTTCTAGTATTAGAAAGGAGAACTTAGCCCTTTGAAAGTGGTAATGACTATCATTTCAAACTTCATTATTTCCATGCTTTATTCACTGTTAATTTTCAATCCAAACCATGCCATGGTAAATGGAGAACAAAATTCAAAATCAGACTCTTTTTTTTTTCAGGGCTATGTGTTTTGGGGATCTAACATAAAATGGTATTTACATGTTGTATTATGCCGGTGACATACATTGTCTCACAGGGATCATTTTTCCTGGCTATTCTTTTCATTTTTGGTGTTTCTTACAAAATTTTTCAGGTAAAGATCATTTATGTATGGAAACTTGACTTTGTAGCCGCCTCAATTTTAGGTAGAGTAAATGTATATTTCTGCCAATCAAAACATTCTCTTCTCATCACTTAAATACTTTGCAATTTTCTATAAGCAGCTTCATATGTACCCTTACTTTGTGATTTAGCAAAATTTGCACATAGCAATTAGACCTGACAGGCCATATTTATATAATAAAGTGTTACTTAGCACTTACAATAATATCAGAGAGTAGGAGAGAGGAGTGTTAAACTAACCTCTGAAAAAATGAGGTTGGCAAAATATTTGGAAATTTTATTGTTAATATGTTTGGCTGCTCCAGTATTTGTAATAGAGGTTCCATTTGAGCTCCTATTTTTCCTGCACTTTAAGGAAAGCACAAAGAACTCCAGGCATTCTCACCTCTTTTGGAATTTTATTGAGAGGACTCCTTGAAGTCAGGAAGGGTCAATGCTCCATGTTCTATACCATTGAGAGGACTATGCACAGAGATTAGTCAATATGTTTTCTCCTTTACTCCATATCTGCTTTCAATCACTACCTCTGTTTTTAACATGGAAAATTTTTTGTCTGGCTTTAGAAAAGAAGACTGGCTCAGGTGTGGACAGTCACTCTTCCACAGGTTTATTAATCCCAGACTAGAGTGTATTCTGGGCCCTGAGGTTATATGTTATATGAAGTTATATGCCCATGAGGTTATATGTTGTAACTGACATAAAGAAGGGCTTTCTATCTCTTGCCTAAGGCTTTTTTCTCTTAGTAAGTACCCTTTCCAAAGGAAATATAATTCTGAATCCTCTAAAGCCTTGCAAAATAATGTGTTTCTACTAAAGTATTTTTTAAAGATACTGCAAAGGGACAGAATTACATCTTACAGCACTAAGTAAAGTAAAACTTCCTAAAAATTCATATTATATTGTTGTCTCCTTAAAGGTTCATTGTCTTAGAGGTAGCTTGTTAGCTCTTTTCCATATCTTTCTGAAAACTCTGGCTAGTACATAGTCTCTGTTGACTCTCTTTGTAGATTTTTCCCTCCTGGGGTGGCTTGATGCCCTTTCCTGTGTGTATTACTCTGCAAATCTACTCCCTGCTTCTGGTGGCTTCAATTCTGCAGCTCTACCCATTATTACAATTATTAAAACAGAGGCCCTAGCCCTGTAGTATGTCAAATAACAAAGAATATTTTCTTCTTGGTAGCAGAAAGGGGGCAAATTATCTATTTTAAAAGTTTTGTCCGTGTCATATATGTTGCTGGGTATGTGTATATATATAATGAAACCTACAGTAGATGCCTTCTGGAAGATGACCTCTTATGTACTCAAGATAGCCCAGCAGATCAGGAATGAACCAGCACTAGGAAAGTTAATACCTACAGTTTACCAATCATGATCAGAAATTATACAGAAGTGTAGCAAGTTAACAGAAAACTCTGATATTATCTGGAAACACTGAAATCCATACCAGATTTTCAGATGTATAATGAAAGCATTAAAATTTGGGAGAAACCAGAAAAAAATGTACACTTTAGGTAAAAATGAGGCAATAATTGGAATTTTGCACTTGGCTTCATTGGCTGCCAACACTCCGAATGGTGCACAATGAAATCTATAAAATGTGTTGCCAAATCTCTGGTCAGTTAAAACTGCTTCGTTTCATTCTTCTCTGGTACAAATGTCTTAATTTTGGTCATGTGATGTTATTTGTCTCATCTGGTTTCTTGGAGACTGAAGGTCTCTTGTTAACTGTAGTAATAATTTCCCCCAGTGTCTTTGCAGCAAAGACACTGGGGGAAATGATCCAGCAAAAACACCCACTGAGGTCACCGTGGAGGTGATGACTGGTGACTGGAGGCCCCACTGAAGGTTCAAGAATAAGGAATGTGGAGCTCTTTTAAGATTGAAAACTAACTGGCAGACTGGCTGGGAAGGAAGGGTATGGGATGCGGTAGAGGGTGCTTTGGAATCACACGAGACAGTGTGGCCTTAGGCAAATTTTACCGATCCTCTCTGAGCTAGTTTCTTCTTTATTTTATTTTATTTTATTTTTAAGAGAGAGAGTTTCACTCTGTCACCCAGGCTGGAGTTTAGTGGCGCGATCGCAGGTCACTGCGGTCTTGAACTCCTGGGCTCAAGAGATCCTCCTGCCACAGCCTCCTAAGTAGTTAGTTCTACAGGCACGCAATACAATGCCTGGCTAATTTTTAAAATAATGTTTTTGTAGAGACAGGGTCTTGCTATGTTGCCCAGGATGGCCTGGAACTCTTGGCCTCAAGTGATTCTCCCACCTTGGCCTTCCAAAGTGCTGGGATTACAGGCATAAGCCACTGTGCCTGGCCCAGTTTCCTCCTCTCTAAACTCGGAATTTTAATGTCAAAGCTCCTCTGCCTGTGAACTTGCAATTGAACACATTTGATTGCTTCTAAGATGTCCCCACTTTCCCCCCTCATTTTAACATCTCTGAAATGGAGTGTGTTTTATAGTCAATAGTTGCCTACAATAACTGTTGCTTGAATGCAGTTATCATTGCCTGTATGTGTGTAAACATCGAAACTGTAAAATTGCCGAAGAAGGCTTGGAAGAAAATTGCAAGTGTAGAGAACGGTGGAACATTCTTTTCACTTTTAGAAACTGAATGATGATACGGAGGGGGTGAAGAGGTAATGAATCAGAAGTATGTAGCAGTATCTCCAAAGCTGTAGTCAAAGTCAGCTAACTCTACATAATTGCAAGGCAGACTTAAGAACTCAGAACCAGTGGTTTGATTCTTTTATGGGTTCTTTCAAGAAATGCATCACCAACACTGTTGATGTATAGAGGATAGTATTGCTTTGAAAAACATGGGCAACAAGAATTCTTAGTGAGTAATTCAGAAAACTCAGCCTCTGAATGTGCAGCAGGTTTAGGACACTTTAACCAGTCTATTTCACTTATATTGTCCTCTGTATGTGTGCAGAAGAGTGATATATGGTTTAAAAAGGCTAAGACTGAAGGAGCTGTTTCAGTAAGTATAAGATGAACATTGTAAGTGACAAAGTGTAGTGTTTCTATTTAATTAGAAATACTTTTTGCTTTTTTATTCTTAAAATATTCCTATTTGAAGAATGTCTTAATAGCAAGTATCTTAAAATTTTAAAATGTCTTAATAACAAGTTGCCTTAGATTCAGCATATTGCAGTATATGAATCCAAATCTTCCTGTAAAAGCCAAAGCTCATTCATGCTGCCTAACACCAAGAGATGATGTTAGTGGACACTTGTAGAATAACTCTCTTGGTTCTATAGCCAAAAGAGATTGGAAAATACACTGTGGAACCTATTCATAATTAGAAGAGCTTTGTAGCTTCTTCATAGGGTTAATATGAGAATTATAAGCAATTTGTAAAAAGATCCTTCTCCGGTTTCTGTACAAAATATATTCTCAATAAATAATAGTCACTGTTATTAATAATAATAGGCTTATATTTATATGTGTACAAGCAAAACAAAGCGACTTGGGTGAATAAACCAATTATACACTTGTGTGATTCACGTTTAGTTTTAGGATGGTAAAGTGACTTACCCAAACCATATAGTTTGCTATGCTAGAACCAGGACTAGTATTGAATTCTGTCTCTTTTTAAAAAATAAATTTTATTGTGTATATTGAAGGTAAACAGCATGATATTGTGGGATACACATAGATAGCAAAAAGGTTACTGTAGTAAAGCAAATTAACATATCCACAATGTTGAATAGTTCTCCTCTTTCGGTTTTTGTGGCAGGAGCAACTAAAATCTAATTTAGCGTGAATCCCAAATGTAGCATAATTTTATTACCTGTAGTCCTCATGTTGTTCATTAGATGTCTAGACTTGCTCATCATCCTACACGTCTATTACTTTGTAACCTCAGACCTACATCTCCCCATTTCCTCCCCACCCACCTTCTGCTCCTGTTCTCTATCTCTGTATATTTGATTTTTTTTTAAGATTCCACATATAAGTGAGATCATGTAATATTTTTCTTTCTGCATATGGCTTACTTCACTTAGCCATGTTCTTCAGGCTCATCCATGTTCTGGCAAATGGCAAGATCTCATTCTTTTTAACGGCTGGGTAATATTCCATTAAGTATGTGTACGTATACATGTATGTGTATATATATATGTGTGTGTGTATATATATGTGTGTGTGTATATATGTGTGTGTGTGTATATATATGTGTGTGTGTATATATATGTGTGTGTGTGTATGTGTGTATATATATATATATGTATATCGTAGTGTCAGTTTTTTCCCCATCTGTCTGTTGACAGACACTTAGGTTATTTCCGTCTTGGCTGTTGTGAATAACACTGCAATGAACTTGGGAATGTGCATATCATTACAAGGTAGTGACTTCATTTCCTTTGGGTATACGCCCAGAAAAGGGATTGCAGGATCCTAGGGTAGCACTATTTGTAATTTCTTTCAAAACCTTCATACTACTTTCTAAAATGGCTGTACCAATCTACCTCCTCACCAACAATGTTAAGTGTTCCCTTCTCTCCATAACCTCAACAACATTTGTTATCTTTTGACTTTTTGATAATAGCCATCTTAACTGGTGTGAGGTGGTATCCCACAGTGTTTTTGATTTGCTTTTCTCTGATGATTAATGATCTTCAGTGCCTTTTCTTATAACTGTTGGACATTTTTTTCTTCTTTGGAGAAATGTCTATTTAGCTCTTTTGCTCATTTTTTAATTTCTACAATTGAGTTATATGAGTTCTTTATAAATTTTGGATATTAACCCCTTGTCAGATATACATGGTTTGCAAATATGTTGTCCTAATCCAGTCTGCCATTTCATTTCATTGTTTCCTTTGCTGTGCAGAAGCTCTTACTTTGAGCTCTCTTGATTCCATTTATTTTCATGTTTGTTCATTTGCTAGTGTCTACTGTCTGCAGGCCACCTCACTGGGTCTGTGGGTGATACAAAAATGTCTATAGTGCAGTCACATTTCATGTGCATTTACCTTACCCCAAATCAACTAAGGCCCTGGGAAATGTGGGAGAGAACACAAGGGAACAGTTTAAACAGAGCAGCTAGTTCTGCCTACCTTCCTACCAATAAGCACAAGTCCAGAGTGAGTGTGGGATGGGAGTTGTGAATATTTCTTTCCCTCAATAGTCTCAGTTCTCAAGTGCTTTTCATGATGTGACCATCTCACATCACTGCAGATGATCACCATATTTAAACATACACATTTTCCACACAAGATAGCCCTTAAACGCAAAGTCAGCTACCCCACTGAGTCTTCAACATGAAGACAACAATGTGTTCTAATGCAAGGAGAACAACCAACTACTTTGGGCTTACCAAGAGATATAGATTAAGTGCACTTATGTTTGCTTGCTAGTATGCTTGCATATATAGTTTATACAGTGCTTCATAGGCCAAGATATTTAAGAAATTTGCAAAGATAACCTTGAATGTATTTTTAATATCTCAGAGCTTGAAGTGAAGGAAGAATACAATAATGGGTTTGTGGATGGGGAATTGGCAAGATGGACCAAAGAGGTGAAAGACTGAAGCAGGGGAACCAGTTAGGAAACTCTCACAATACTTCACACAAATGACAGCAGGAGTTTCAACCAGGACAGTGGCAAAGGAACAATGGAGAAGATATAAAGAAGGCAGAAACAACCAGTAGGCAATGACTAGCGAAGGAATCGTCTAGAGAAGGAGGGGTTAAAACTTACTTTGAGTTTTCTAGTCTGGTGAATTAGGACAATGATTAGGATAAAAATGACAACTTCCACAGGGAACATACAACATGGATCATTTTATCAGTTTGAGGGAAGGTTGGGCAGCCCAAATTATGGGGTCTGTTTTGGATATATTGAGTTGGAAGTATTTGAGTGACATCCTGGTGAAGCTGTCCAGCAGGCAGAAAATATGAGACTTGTATTTAGGAGGATTTAGGGCTCCATATTTTGATCTAATGAAAATACAACATGCCTTTACTAGGCTGAGATATATAAAATGCGATAGTATTGAATTTTCATGTCCCAAATTACACTGGCTCCAGCCCTACTGACTCACTGCCCAACCACAACTCCACTTTGTCTTATTCTTTGTTCCCCAGAAAGTAAAGCCCGAGACAAAACCTTGTGAGGACTTCTTTGTTAGGGACCACAACCCCAGGTAACAGAAGTGAGGCGATGGGGGAGTGAGGCCGGAAAGGTAAGGAGACCCCACGAGGGTGCGCTACTGAGCTTGCCACTCTGAAGGGAGACTGATTACCCCATCTTCTAAGAATCCGTATAAAAATTAGTTCCCAGGAGAATGCAGTGCGAGGAATTGGGATGAATCTGTTCCCTGGCTCTATTTCACATAGGTCAAAGGTTTGCGATATGGAGTATCTTCCTTGTACTTACAGGTGACGCGTGCATAGGTACTGTGGGGTCCCACAGCTTCTAAAGCCCCGTGTCAATAAGGAAGCTCTGGGGCAGAAGGCAACATGTGGCAGATGTGGCATGGGGTGAGGGACTGTTGCGTTTCACTCACAGACTCATGGCTGGTCACCACAGCAATGTCTGGGTGGGAACAAGTTGCTTAAGGCTACGAAGATTGGGAAGGTCAAGCTTACCTGAGGGGCGAATCTCCAATGTGCCCTGGTAAATTCCGAGTCCCCAAAAGGATGCCTGCTATGGGGCCACAAAGCAGCTTTCCCACTTCATCTAGCTTGCTCCCTCCGGTGCGGCTTCCCCAGCTGCTGCTGCTGCCCTGGGTTGAGCAAGGAGACAGCACTGCATCTGCTGATGGCGGTCCCCAGGAAACAGAGATTTTCTGACGCTGCCACAGTCTTCTCTTTGGGGTGCCAGAATTGTTCTGGGACAATGTGGAGGATGGAAAACAGGGCAGGGGAGAAGAAGCCAACCTCTAACCTCCCACCACATTTCGTCACCAGCCCCTGAAAACTTTGCTCTCACTGGCTCCATGAAGTCCCCAGGGAAGCTTATTTTTCTTTTCTTTTCTCTTTTCTCTTCTCTTCTTTTCTTTTTCTCTCTTTTTTTTTTTTTGAGACGGAGTCTCACTCTGCCACCCAGGCTGCAGTGCAGGGGCATGATCTTGGCTTGCTGCAACCTCCACTTCCCAGGCTCAAACGATTCCCCTGCCTCAGCATCCTGAGTAGCTGGGACTACAGGTGTGTGCCACCACGCCCTGCTAATTTTTGTGTTTTTAGTAGAGATGGGGTTTTACCCTGTTGGTCAGGCTGGTCTTGAACTTCTGGCCTTAGCTGATCTGCCTGCCTTGGCCTCCCAAAGTGCTGGGATTACAGGTGTGAGCGACTGCACCTGGCCAGAAAGCTTATTTTTCTATTTCTTTTCTTTTCTTTTTTTCTTTCTTTCTTTCCTTTTTTTTTTTTTTTGAAATGGAGTCTCGAAAATCTGTCTCTCAGGCTAGAGTGCAGTGGCACAATCTTGGCTCACTGCAACCTCCGCCTCCTGGGCTTAAGCGATTCTCATACCTCAGCCTCCCAAGTAGCTGGGATTACAGGTGCCCACCACCACACCCTGCTAATTTTTGTTTTTTTTTTTTAGTAGAGACAGGGTTTCACCATATTGGCCAGGCTGGTCTTGAACTCCTGACCTCAGGTGATCTGCGTGCCTTGGCCTCCCAAAGTGTCAGGATTACACGTGTGAGCCACCACACCCAGTCTTGAAAAGCTTATTTTTCAATGGACCCTTCCATTTCTCATCTTCTTCAAACCATCCCTCTCCCTCTACATGTCTTTATTCAGGATTCCTGCAGGTGATCCAACAGAGAAGCCGATTATGAGAAGCAGGGGATGCCTGTTAGGGAGCCACAGTGAGGTGCTGTGGTTGCACCAGTGTGAACCTGGTCAACGTCTGTGAGCACATGGTCATCATATCATTGGCTGGAGGAGAGAGTGGAATTGAGAGGATCTGAGGGGGACAAAAAAGAGGTGCCTGACCCAGTGAGATTTCCCCAATCGAGCAGGGAAGAGAGATGAGGCCCAAGACCTGCAAACACTTGGGAGGCTGAAGAAAGACAGAAGGGGCTGAGAAGAGACCAGTGAAAAGGCATCAGAGAGGTAGGAGAAAAATACAACGGTAGTAAATATAACCGCTAAAGCCGTAACAACAACTCTAGCAGTAGTAGGGATAGTCATAGCAGTGAGCACTGTATAAATGTGGGCTCTGCGGCAGGCACTGTTCTAAGGTCTTTATATATGTTAACTCGTTTAATACAGCTGTATGAGGTGGGCACAGTTATTTCCAGTTGCACATGGAGTCACCAAGTTATGAGACATTAAGGTTCACAACTCAGGATTTGAGTCCAGAGCCTCTACTCCTAACCACATCACCCTGTGGACCCAAAGAATATAAGGTACCCCTGAGGCAAGGGAGGACGAGAGTCACAAGGAGGGAACAGGCAAGGGGATCTCTGCTTCCTAGGGAGAGAATGAAGACTAAAGAAAGGAGGAAAGGCCATGTGATGTGTGAACAAGAAGAAATCAGTCACTTTGGAAAATGTAGTGTGAATTGGGTGGTGAGAACTCAGACTGCAAAGGGCTGAGGACCGTGTGGGGCCCAGGTCAGTTTCTGAAGTCCTTTGCTAGTGAAGGGAAGTCAGTGTCCTGTTTTAGTGTAATACTCTCAAGTCCTGGTTTCCTAATGGAAGAGAGGGATCCGGTATCTGGGGAAGGAGAGTGTCATCAGCAGGACCTTAAATGTTACTACGCTTGAGTTGACACAGTTCTCTGAGGTCCAGAAAATGTCCTCAGGTGGTGTCTCTCATGCTAAATACCATTTAAAAAAGTGAAGAAGCAACACAGGGCTCATTAGAGACTGAGGAAGCCTTTGAAGACAGGAATAATGAGCATATTTTTACTCTCATTCTTTGCCATTTCTGGTTTCCCACAAAATGGCAGAAAGGGACACGTTCTCTTGCCAACCTTCTACTTTCCCTCCTCCTGCCTCATTATCTGGGCCCAGTCATTATACTACATTTTCTGTGTGTTTGGATAGAAAAGCCAGCTCTTCAAACCATAACATTGGCAGCAATTTTCTTCCTACAGTTTGTAAAAATTAAATCACAAATCAAAAGAATATGAGCCAAACATGCCGCAGCCATTTGGAGTTACATAAAAGGGAAGCCATCAACACCTCCCTATCTTGGCTGATGAATGTATCTGATATTTCAGACTTATTTCTTGGTTCTTTCATGACCACAAGACCAAAACTAATCAGTCCAATTAGACAAACTTCCAGATTATAGCTCTGAAGTCAACTCAACAAGTAACATATCCAACAATATAATTTGCCAAGTGTAATTTGCAGGATGCAGGGGTGGGGTGGGGTCAGGGGGAGGCAGTTCCTGATTTATCACAGCAGCTAAAGCCATATTCTAGTCTGAATACAAAATAGACAAAGAATGAGAAAGTTAGATTGGGGCACTGAAACTACTGATCGTCGTGTTTTTCCGATATTAAAAAATAAAAAGAAAAGAAAAGCTGAGGTTAAGAACACCATCCAGTAAAAGCCCTCAAAACAGTTACAAAAATATGTAAAACACATTCCAAAGGAATTAAATGTAAAAAAAAAATCAAACTCAAAGAGAACTAGAAGAATATATAGATATTTTTCTGATTATAATGGTAGGATGGTCTTTCCTAGCATGCAAAGAAAAAAAAGCCCATGAAGATTAAGAGATTTTACCACATGAATATTTAGTTTTTCTGTACCCCACAAAAACCACCATAAACAAAATCAGGCCTAAGACAAATACTTGTAACCCATATGCTAGAAAAATGATTTATATTCTCAGCTTTATTTTTAACTGATTTTATTGGGATATAATTTACCACTCCATTCACCCATTTAAAATGGACAGTTAATGGTTTTTAGATATTCACATAATTGTTCACACATTACCACAATTAAGTGTATAATATTTTTATCGCTTCAAAAAGAAACTTTTGTACCCACTAAAAGTCACTCCCCATTTTCTCCCAACCCCCTAGCCCTGGGGGGTTTCTATTTTCCATCTCTGTATATTTGCCTAGTGAGAATATTTTATGTAAACGGAATCATACAAAAAATGCTCTTTTTGTGCCTGGCTTCTTTGATACTAGGAGGGAATATACAACTTTCCTGTAGAGTAATTTAGGCATATGCATAGTTTCAAAGTTATTTATAGTGGTTATGCGGTAATTCTTATTTCAGGAATTTGTCTTAAGGAAATAACAAGAGATGTACATAATAATTTATGTACAAAGAGGTTAATAAAGCATTATTTGTAATAGAGAAAAATGGAAAGAATTCAAATGATCAATAATGGCAAAACAGATAGATCCATATCCATACAATGGAATGCTACACCATCATAGATAATTAATTGCTACAAATGTGCAAGGTCATAGGAATATGCTCATAATATATTATTAAGTCTATCTACCTATTTGTCCATTCATCCTCAGTATTTTATTGCTGGATAGGGAAATGTAAATCTGAGTGATTTGTTCTGTTCTTTATACCCCTTTGTTTTCTCCAATTTTAAAATTTAATTAACATGTATGACTTTTATAACAAAAAGCCGTCATTAGAACAACTCACTGAACTTTCGAATCACCTCATCTAGCTCATTGTCTAACACTTTGGCATTCCTTGTATCAGTTAGATTCTCTGATAGAAAACAGTTACATTATAGAAAGGCATGCAACTCAAACTGGCTTAAGCAAAAAAAAGTCGATTGATTGTCATGACTGAAAAATTCACTGGCAGTAATGGTTTCAGGCATAGCTGGATCCAGGGGCTAAAATGTATCATCAGGAATCCATCTTTCTCTTTCAGCTCTTTGTTTTTGTTTTCCTCTATTTGGTTTTATTCTTAGAGGGGCCTTTTTTTTTTTTTTTTTTTTATGGGTTGTTCCTAATAGCTTAGAAACTGCATAAGAGGGAAAAAATTTTTCCTTTAATAATTTCAGCAAAAGTCTCAGAATTTAATCTGACTGGACCAGCTTGGGTCATGTGCTTATCCTGGAATCATTACTGTGGCCAAGTGGATAAGATGACCTGGATAGCTCTCCACCCGCAAATTATCTGTTAATTCTTTTAGCCAGGGAACAGTTTCACCTTAACTTTATGAACAGAGAGAGGTGAAAGAATGGTTCTCCGAAAGAAAATCAGCATGCTATTGCCAGAAAAGAGAATGAGTGCTTTGCAGCAAAAAAAAAAAAAGTCTTTAATTTCTCTGATCTGTAATACATGGTATCCCTACATCTCCAGTGTCTGAAGCAGTTAGCTCCATTGAGTTCACCTGGGTTCATTTGCGTTCTTCCTTACACCAATCCAATATCTACCTCCTGCTAAGTCCACCTGATATGGTTTGGTTCTGTGTCCCTACCCAAATCTCATCTCAAATTGCAATCCCCACATATCAGGGGAGGGATCTGGTGGGAGGTTGTTGGATCATGGGGGGTGGTTCTCCCACGCTGTTCTCATGATAGTGAGTGAGTTCTCATGAGATCTGATGGTTTAAAAGTGTGTGCCTTTCTTTGCTGTCTCTCTCTTGCTGTCATTAAGATGTGCCTTGCTTTCCCTTTGCCTTCTGCCAGGATTGTAAGTTTCCTGAAGCCTTCCCAGCCATGCAGCACTGTGAGTCAATTAAACCTCTTTTCTTCATAAATTACCCAGTCTCAAGTAGTTCTTCACAGCAATGTGAAAATGGACTAATACACTACTCTCTGCCACTCTCAGTAATTTCTTTGGTCCATATGAATAAAAAAAGATGTACCCACCATCTCTTCTTGGAAATTAAACTGACAGTGGGTTTTGTTTCGCTTACACCCACCTCCAGGAGCTGATTACCACTCCTTAATAAATCTCTGCTTCTAGTGAAGCTTCTCTAGTCCTCGAAACAGACAGCCTTGTTGCGAAGTGGCCTGAGGCCCTGACCCTGCCCACAGTTGGAGGGAGATAAGAATGGGGAGCCCGTGAGAGGATATAGTGTGGGAGCGGGATGAAGGTTTTGCATCTTGGGAAAGGAGGGAGTCTGTAGCCTGAGCTAAAGGCAGAGCAGTATCCTGGCCATTCTAGCTCAGGTTCTGGAGGAAATAGCCAGCAACATCTTCAGCAGCTGGAGGGGAAATGACAAGAAAAAGAAGCAAGCAGTGTCTTTGACTACCTCCCATCCCAATTCATTGTTACTCAAAGTATCATCTTCAGCCCAGCAGTGATCTCACCATGAACCTCTAATCAAAAAAGAAAGTTGTTTCTAAACATCTTTAAGAGTGAACATTCCCATAAGCCTTTATTTATGCTTATGAATAAGTGCTACTTATTGACAAATTCTAATTAAGTATTACTAAAATATGATAAGAGAATGAGCTATTAAGGAAAAATATCCCACATTATTTTTGTTTATTTTATTTTATTTTTTGGTTTGGGGTTTGGTGTTATTTTGGGGTTTGTTTTTCTCCAGCTGTAGGCTAACCCAAGAAGAATAAAGCGTCTGCTTCCCTGACATACTGCTCCCCCAAAAACAGACTGCCAATATGATTCCAAGGTTCTTAGCACACTGTGTATTACCTCACTCCTCCTACAGGTAAGTAGAAGTTCAGGGCCACTAAAGAGATTAATAAGGGCTGTTGGGAGCTGGAAAAGTCAGAATGGACTGAACTAAAGTGAGAAGGCAGAGGCTGAGAAAGAGACAGTCTTGGGGATTTGTGAGCCCAGCAGAAGCTCAGGTTAAATTTGTTTACTCATGAGATGCCTGCATGGTACACTTCATGAGACTGGAAGGCAAGGCTGCCTAGGAGCTACATGAGACTTGGGTGTCTATGTTAGACCTGAAGGACTGGAGACACCTGCCTTCATTCAAAATGGACTAGGCTGCCTTAGACAGTGTACATCTCAGCAGTGACAATGATGGACCAAAGACCCTCTGTATAAGTTCAAAGACTCTCATTGGACCCTACAAGTAGAGTGAGCCTGCTCTCCTGTAATGATTTCGGGCATCTCATTAACCTGGAAAGTAGGGACTTAGAGGTCCTCATTTTAAAAGTGATAAAATTTTTCTTGTACGGAGTGCTGTGGCTTGGATTCACATCATCCTATTTGGCAGTCATAAATCAAAATTATTAGTGTTTGCAGAAGACTAGTTTGGCATTTCACTTATAAGTTTAGTGGACACAATAATCTGGCTTTTACTCAGTGAGATACTAGGAATTCCTGCCAGAATCATCAGTTTTGATTGGAGTTTTCCATGGTTTTCAACTACGAATATTCTAGCTTTTTAGTTACAAGTTATTATTAGTTTTGCTTCATCTTTATCATTTTAATTTGCTGTGGTTTGCCCAGTTAGCCTGTGATAGTATATATTTTCATCAACAGAGTTTTACCCTATAACTTCCTGATATATAGATTTTTAGATATCTGTTGATAGCTTGAATATCATTCAGTCCCTACTGTTCATATAATCAATGGCACCCCCCATCAGCTTCTAAAGTGGTATTTTATTCTAATCATCATTTTTTTTTTTTCTGCTAGAAACTTTGAATGAGTGGGGTAAGTGAACTAAGGGGTTCTCTGCTTAGCTAGTGGGCCTTGATCGTAGTTTGGCAATTGCTACTCAGAGGCTATAACATCCCTGTAGCCTCTGAGGCCCATGGCTTCCTCCCCACTTATTCTTTTCCTTGCCTTTTATCTTTGGAAGCTCTAGGAACAAGAGATGAAATCCTAGTTTATCACTTTCATTGTTGGAACCATATATTTTGCAGTTGTCATATGAAGATACAAAGAAGTACTTGATGATTTAGATACACTAAAAAAGAGTTTTGATGTGTCGGCAGCAAAAATACAGTAAACTAAACTACCTTTGATGATAATTTATATAAGATTTCATTTCTTCCTTGCAAGTAGGCTGTTTTCTAGTATTGATGTTAAATTAGATTTTTGTGGTAGTGTTTTAAAATTAGGAAAAAGACTTTTTAATACTTAAACATTCAGAAACTAGTGTCATCAATGCCATTGTGCCCACCATTCACAATGAATAAATGTTAACATTTTATAATATTCCCTTCATTTATATTTGTAAAACTGAAATATTACTGATCCGGCTGGAGCCTCTTTGTACCTGGTCCTATTTTCCTCCTTCTCCAGAGACAACCGTGCTCATAATTTTGGTTTGTATCTAACTTCTAGTATATGCTTCCATACTTTGACTACACAGGTATTTATCCCTAAACAAGTGTTGCTATTGTATGTTTTTAAACTTACTTAAATGGTACCATAATGTATACATCAGTGTGTAACTTTGATTTTTCATTTAGTATTATGATTTTGAGATTTATCTTTACATTCATTTCATCTAGTTTACTCATTCTAGGAGAGAAGGACACATGTAGAGTATTTCTTTAAATAAATATTCTCCTATGCATGGGCCAATTAAAATGTACAGTATAAGTTATCAGCTTAGCTATTGTCTCTTGCTGGAAGCTTTTTCTGTTTCTGCCTTTCTCTCACCATTAGATTGTGGTAGAGGCCCTTCCTCTTCCTGGTCGCCTGTGCTCATGTGTATTATAGACTCCATCACATGTTGTTGAAAAATGTCCTCCTTTGCCTTAGACTGTGGACTCATCAACATCAAGGACCTGTAATCTGTTCATAACGTTCATGGCATAGCCCCCAGCTCAGCACTGTGCAGGAGACAAGGTTGGCACATTTTGATGAACAGATGAATGGATGATTCTATGCCATGGAGTAAGCTATGTCAGTGATTTACTGATGTAGCTTAAAATCAAAGTCCCAAGTAAGTACTTCTTCTTTTTTTTGAGACAGAGTCTTGCTCTGTCACCCAGGCTGGAGTGCAGTGGCATGATCTCGGCTCACTGTAACCTCCACCTCCTAGGTTCAAGTGATTCTCCTGCCTCAGCCTCCCGAGTAGCTGAGACTATAGGTGCGTGCCACCATGCCCGGCTAATTTTTGTATTTTTAGTAGAGATGGGGTTTCGCCATGTTGGCCAGGCTAGTCTCGAACTCCTGACCTCAGGTGATCCACCACATCAGCCTCCCAAAGTGCAGGGATTTCAGGTGTGAGCCACCATGCCCAGCCTAATTTTTATTTTTTTTAATCTTACTTTAAGTTCCGGGATACCTATGCAGAACGTGCAGGTTTGATACATAGGTATACATGTGCCATTGTGGTTTACTGCACCTGTTGACCCATCCTCTAATTTCCCTTTCCTTGTCACTACCCCCAACAGGGCCTGGTGTGTATTGTTCCCCTCCCTGTGTCCATGTGTTCTCATTGTTCACCTCCCACTTAAGAGTGAGAATATGTGGTGTTTGGTTTTCTGTTCCTGTGCTAGTTGTTGAGGATGATGGCTTCCACCTTCATCCATGTCCCTGCAAAGTACATAATCTCATTCCTTTTTATGGCTGTGCAGTATTCCATAGTATATATGTACCACATTTTCTTTATCCAGCCTATCATTGATGGGCATTTGAGTTGGTCCCATGACTTTGCTATTGTAAATAGGGCTGCAGTGAGCGTACGTGTGCATGTGTCTTTATAGTAGAATGATTTATATTCCTTTGTGTATATACCCAGTAATGGGATGGCTGGGTCAAATGGTAGTTCTGGTTATAGGTCCTTGAGGAATCACCATACTGTCTTCCACAATGGTTGAACTAATTTACATTCCCACCGACACGGTGAAACCATTCCGATTTCTCCACAGCCTCACCAGCATCCATTGTTTCTTGACTTTTTAATAATCACCATTCTGACTGGCATGAGATGGTATCTACTTATAGTTTTGATTTGCATTTCTCTAATGATCAGTGATTTTGAGCTTTTTTTCATATGTTTTTTGGCCATGTAAATGTCTTCTTTTGAGAAGTGTCTGTTCATATCCTTTGCCCACTTTTTGATGGGGTTGTTTTTTCTTGTAAATTTGTTTAAGTTCCTTGGAAATTCTGGATATTAGACCTTTGTCAGATGGGTAGATGGCAAAAGTTTTCTCCCATTCTGTAGGTTGCCTATTCACTGTGATGATAGTTTCTTTTGCTGTGCAGAGAAGCTCTTTAATTTAATTAAATCCCATTTGTCAGTTTTGGCTTTTGTTGCATTTGCTTTTGGAGTTTGTCATGAAATCTTCGCCCATGTTTATGTCCTGAATGGTATTGCCTAGGCTTTTTTTCTAGGGTTTTTATGGTTTTGGGTTTTACATTTAGGTCTTTAATCCACCTGAGTTAAATTTTGTATAAGGTTTAAGGAAGGGATTCAGTTTCAGTTTCCTGTGTATGGCCAACCAGTTTTCCCAGCACCATTTATTGAATAGGAGATCCTTTCCCCGTTGCTTGTTTTTGTCAGATTTGTTGAAGATCCGATGGTTGTAGATATGTGGTATTATTTCTGAGGGCTCTGTTCTGTTCCATTGGTCAATATGTCTGTTTTGGTACCAGTACATGTGGTTTTGGTTACTGTAGCCTTGTAGCATAGTTTGAAGTCAGGTAGCATGATACCTCCAGCTTTGTTCTTCTTGCTTAGAATTGTCTTGGTTGTAGGGTGTCTTCTTTGGAATCAGAGATCTTGTTCAAAAATCTTAGTTCTATATCTGCTGTGACTTTTTGTAAGTAACTTAATATTTCTGAGCCTTGTGACAGGAATGAGAAAAGACACTCCTCATAGGGTTGGTAGAAATATTAAATAACATAAAGCATGTGGAGTTTATATGTTAATGAGAGTGAACATTGTTACCTGTATGATTATTGTCATAGATGGTGGAAAAGGGGTTCGTAAATAAGCAGAGAAACTTCATTCCTGAGCGAAGTCCCAATGGGGAGCTGTAGTGATGCTACAAGTCCATTTTTTGTTATTGCTTTCTTTCTTTTTTTTTTTTTTTTCCTTGAGATGGAGTCTCACTCTATCACCCAGGCTGGAGTGCAATGGTGTGATCTCGGCTCACTGCAACCTCCACCTCCCAGGTTCAAAAAATTCTCCCGCATCAGCCTTCTGAGTAGCTGGGATTACAGGCGCCCACCACCACACCCAGCTAATTTTTTGTATTTTTAGTAGAGATGGGGTTCCACCATGTTGGCCAGGCTGGTCTCGAACTCCTGGCCTCAGGTGATCCTCCTGCCTCTGCCTCCCACAGTGCTGGGATTATAGGCGTGAGCCACTGCGCCTGGCCCGGTTATTGCTTTCAACTATACTGGACCATAGGATGTTGATTTTTTTTGACTTTATATGCATATGACTGGTCTCCAGACTCTGACCCAAAGCTATCCCTAGATGGAAATCTGGGGATATATGGCCTCTAGCCTGGGGAATCCTATGCTGCTTTGGAGATCAGCTGATTGGCAGTGACTCACGGAGGGAGGCAACAGATGAGGGAGGTGGGGTGGGATGAAAATACCTGAGACTCCAGGTGTGTGATCTCTGTTTGTCCCCCACCCATCACCACCACCAATCAGAGAACTTTACCTAGACCTCCCAGGTTTGCTTCTTTGGGTTTCCTCTCTTGTCCAGACCAGTTTTTCACTTTATTCCCTTAACAGCCCATCTAGAATTTCCCCCAACAATAAAAACTATTATTAACAATTTATTTGGGCTGTATAATTTTACTGAGAATGCATATGCCTATAACTAATTTAGCTAGACTTGTGCATAATTATTCCCTAAGCCATCTCTGACTGAGTTGAAACACAGTAATAGTGCCCTCCTGTGCTTGGCACCATCCTAATTCTGTAAGTCTATTTACCCATTTAATTCTGATCACCTCCCTAAGAGGCCAGCACTGTTGTCACCACAGTTTTACTAACAGGGAAACCAAAGCAGAGCAACACAAAGTACTGTGACCAAAGTCCTGTTATTAGTCAGCAACAGAGCTGAAATTTGAACCTGGCAATCTAGGACCAAAGTATGTGCTCTTAATGCAAATTAATGCCCTACTGCACCTATAGAGAAGTCAACCAATACCTGTATACTTGGTGTTTAAGGACAAAGGTAAATTTTATGTGGGTCAAAAAAGCCACTTTCTGGCCTGTACTATGAGCAGGTTTTAGCTATACCCTAAATAACTTATTTTGTCTGAATCTTTCATTTGGTGCCTAGAGTAAAAGAAAAAGAAGATCCTGGCTGAGCACAGTGGCTCACACCTATACTCCCAGCACTTTGGGAGGCCCAGGCAGGCGGATCACCTGAGGTCAGGGGTTCGAGACCAGCCTGGTCAACATGGCGAAATCTTGTCTCTACTAAAAATACAAAAATTAGCTGGGCATGGTGGTGGCGTGTGCCTGTAATCCCAGCTACCCAGGAGGCTGAGACAGGAGAATTGCTGGAACCTGGTGGGGCGGAGGCTGTAGTGAGCCGAGATTGACCACTGCACTTCAGCCTGGGCAACAGAGCAAAAAAAAAAAAAAAAAAAAAAAAAAAAAAAAAAAAAAAAAATCCTAAGTAGGTCAAGTAGGTCAATATGTGACTGGCTTGTTTTGGTATTCCTGTAGCTCTCAGTTTTCTAAGATGACTCCTTGGCTTCAGCAATTTTCTGGCACAGTGTGAGGGCATGTACTCAGTCCAGCAATTTGATAGAAAGAGAGAGGACAATGAGAACACAGGTAAAGTTAAATATCAAGTGGAGTGAAAGTTGTAGCAACAAAGTGATCAGACCTAAAAGTGTAGAGTAGGTACAGAATTTATATGCCTTTTGAAATCACAGATATATATATATATATATATATATATTTTTTTTTTTTTTTTTTTTTGAGACAAAGTCTCACTCTTTGCCCAGGCTGGATTGCAGTGGTGCCATCTCGGCTCACTGCAAGCTCCACCTCCCAGGTTCACGCCATTCTCCTGCCTCAGTCTCCTGAGTAGCTGGGACTACAGGTGCCCGCCGCCACGCCCGGCTAATTTCTTTGTATTTTTTAGTAGAGACAGGGTTTCACCGTGTTAGCCAGGATGGTCTCGATCTCCTAACCTCGTGATCCACCCGCCTTGGACTCCCAAAGTGCTGGGATTACAGGCGTGAGCCACAGCGCCTGGCCGAAAACATTTACATTTTAAAAAATTTAGTAGCAATTAAAATAAAGACCTCAAGAAAAGATTAAAAAGTGAGTGTTAAGCAGATTCGGGGAGGTTGCCCATGGCTACCACTTTATCAATGTTCTTTGGAGTCTCCAATGGCTTGCTTGATCATTTAACTAATGTCTTCTCATCTCTTTTCCAAATAGTCACCCTGAACACATTAACACCAATAATGGTGAGGCCCAGCTGATTCAAACTCTATATATTATAGAGCAGGATATTTTGTTAAGGTAACCAGTAATAAATCAATTTTTAAAAGCCATTTTAGTTATCTGCAAAAATAAGTGGTTTTAGGTTTCAGGTATCAGTTTTTCAACATACACATTATCTTCTTAAATATAATTTTATCTTGGGAACTTTTAAAGTAAAATTTGTAAGGCTGGAATTACCCAATCGCAAGAGAATCCATTAAAGCAAAGAAAGGGAAAAGCAAATCACGTTCTCTCAATATCTGGCCCAGTTAGGTTGCCAGTTATTGATTTAGTCTGGGATATACTAGCATTAAATCTTCCTCATTATGCAAGTCCTGTATATCCTCTTAGCTTCTCTACCTATCCTTTAATCTCTGGGGGCAAACCTAAGTGCAACATGCACAAACCATTTTAATATGTCTTGTGTCACTGGGAATACATTTATTCAGAAAATTCCCCCCACCATTATTAGTTGGTTTGGTTTGGAAGGGAATCCTCTTAATAATTAAAGCATCCCATTGTTCACACAGTGACCTGAACCGAAAGCCATTCTAGATCACAATGATTGTGTTTGTGACTTCTTCTTTGGAGCAATAAGAAGAACACTAAGAATGTTCTCCTTTGGAACAGCCTACATTTTTGAAATCCCCACTGTGAATTATGCATAATAACCTAGGTCAGAGTGACTCCTTCAAGTCTTCTAGGGCTTGCTACTCAAAATATGGTCTGTGGACCAGCCCCATCAAAAATGCCAAATCTCAGGCCCCACCCTCAACAGACCAGATCAGAATCTGCCTTTTACAAGAGAATCACTTGAACCTGGGACGGGGAGGTTGCAGTGAACCAAGATCACGCCACTGCACTCCAGCCTGGGTAAAAGAGTGAGACTCCACCTCAAAAAAAAAAAAAAAAAAAAAAAAAAAAAAAAAAAAAAGGATCTGCTTTTTAATGATCTCCAAGTGACTGGTATGTGCATTAAAGTTTCAGAAGCTCTGCTCTAGTAAGTGGGTACAGAGGATAAGATCAGTAATTCGGAGCTAATGCAACTGGACAAAGAAGGTATCTTCCTGCAACTCACCCATACAAAAATAAAGGAATTATTCGTAGGCAATGCTTATACAAGTTATTAGTTTCCAAACAAATTGCATTCTTGAGCTGCAGTTGTGTTTATTTCTGGACAGAATAGCATGAAGGTGTTAAAGAGGATGAAATGATAAGGTAGTGGGTTAATTTGACTGGAGGAGGTTCAATCTGACCAGGTGTGAGGATAAAATCAAGTCTTATCTTTAGCACACTGATCTACTGGCTTTGGTCTTTATCTGTCACTTTTATTCATCATTTTCTTAACTCCCATTGACAACTCACAGATCACCAGACATGATTAGCTGTTAATTGTTTTGGCAAGATGCTTAATATTACCACTTTGACTGTTAGTAGCATTGATCTAGGAACAATTTTTATTTCTTCTTAAAGCGTTTCCATGTCATTTTGTAGACTTTCTTTGTCTAGGTCATCATAATAAGGAATAAGGCAAAAGAAAGATATCTGTGAATAATTTGGTTTTGTAAATATACTTCATATGTTACATGTGGGCATTGACTTGAAAATATTCCAGAAAAATCGTTTAAGTTGCTAGATTTATGATCATTAATATAATTCTGTCTACTGGACTATAAGCATAATAGTTATAGGGACTATATTTTCTGGATCCAAAATTAAAACAATATATAACCAAGAGCAAAGTATTTAAAATTATAAGTGTCCTTAGAAATTTCATGAGTAGGTTAATTATTATTCACTAATACAAAAATGATTCTATAAAAATTTACACATGACAGGATCACAGTTGATTTAAATGAAACTCTTTATTTTGGGGTTACATCTCTAATCTTTTTGGGGACACTAAATAATGTATGTTATGGCTTACGTTATTAAGACTTTTAATTGAAGTATAGTGCACATGGAGAAAGGTACATATTATCCTGAGTATATCACTTCATACGTGTTCACAGAACAAACACACTCATCAAAAAACGGAATAGAATCAGAACCATGGAAGCCTTTCTTGTGCCCCCTTGTGTTTTTTC
Organism: Symphalangus syndactylus; assembly: GCF_028878055.3. Lineage (NCBI taxonomy): Eukaryota > Metazoa > Chordata > Mammalia > Primates > Hylobatidae > Symphalangus > Symphalangus syndactylus. The sequence continues at coordinate 122,696,167 of NC_072431.2, read as the reverse complement.
TGCTTTTCCTCCTATGCAGGTAACTTCTATCATGCCCTTTAACAGTACAATTTAGTCAGTTTTGTACTTTTATATAAACAAAATCATACAGCATATTCTTTTTTGTATATAGCTTTTTAATTTCAATATTGTTTTTGAGATATATCAAATTGCTGTATAGAATTCTACTGTGTGAATATACTACACTATGCCTTTTAGTTGATGGCTATGAAGGCAGTTTTAGTTTTGGGATATTACAATCAATGCTGTTCTGAACATTCTAGTACATATTTTTGGGTGAACATAGATAGGTATTTTTGTTAGGTGTCTGTCTGACAGTGGAGTTTCTGGATACGCAGTGTTTCACTTTAGTAGATTCCACCAGCTAAAGGGGTTATATCAATTTACATATCAGTGTATGAGAAATCAAGTTTTCCCACATCCTCTCCAGAAGTTATTATTTTCTGACTTATAAAAAACTTTAGCCATTCTGCATGTCTAGTGATATCACATTTAGATTTTGATTTGACTTTTGATATGGCTTACATTTAACTGAGGTTCAAGGAGACTCATGTTGAATCTCTATTATAAATCCCTGGTTGTGGTGCTGCAATTGCTGGTCGATTGGGATAAAACTAGGCATGATTTGTGAAATCTAAAATGTTTATTTGCTTAAAAAAAATCTACTCTATGAAGTTTTACTTGAAATTTTTATTATTGACACTTACCCTTCAAGCTCTTACGCAGCTGTGGACCTCTTACCTGAGGTAGATAATTATGCAGCCTGTAGAAATTACTTAAGTCATAACTGAATATATTTAATTTGATTAACTCATCACCATTATTTATCATGATGGTGAGAAGATCCTTGAAAAGTAGTATGCATGATTTTATTGAAGAGTGTTAGTTAATGGAACAGGGAAAGTGGTAGGTGTATGAGTGGGCAAGGAAGTGCAGAAGTGTCAAGCTCATGGTACTAAATAAATATGTGGAGTCTTTGGGAGGTTGGGATGGCCAAGGGGCCTCCCATCATGGGGGACAAAGAGTAACCCAAGAATGTATTATTGCTTTACTAGTCTAGACCATAAACAAATTAGACTTTTACCCCTGATTGGCCCTGACTGCAATAGACAGGTGCAGATTCTTTTGTATAAAGAGAAAATAGCCGTATACTCCTAGACAGCAAATGTTCATCAACTTCAAATTACACCTCAAATGCTGCTGGTTGTCTGGACCATTGATGGATGAGCTAGGTCTTTCCAGGTCTAATGCTGAGTAATGCAAATTAGATTCTCTTGAGTTATGCCTAGTGCAGCTGTAAGGCACAAAATAGTTGCCAGGGACATATCTCCATGCCAGATTCTTGCCAATGTTGTTAATAGTATTGTACCCTGTACATGTGCAAGCACTCTTAGTTTTATTAATGACGATACTATACTTTTGCCCTTTCTTTCACCTTTTAATTTTTGAATAGAGAATAACTTTGGTTTCATCCTGTTTGGAAAGTAAATACTAAACTGAAAGGCGTGCCCACAGCGCATTCTCCTACTAGGCAAGCAGCGAGTGGGATCAGCTCATTTAAACAGCTCTGCTGTTTCTTGTGGATTTGCATGCTATGGGGAATGTAGGATGTAGAGAAGAGACAGAAAAATGCCTAGGTCTCCTAGCAAGAGAAGAAAGCATCTTCATGGGCAGGAATTCCATTTCTGTGTTTCTTAGGGTTTGTGGCTGGCCATCAGTTCAACTCAGCCCCTGTCCCCTGATCCAGCAACATTTCTGTAACTACCCTCTAGAAGTCATGCAAAGAGAAGTGATGACCACAGAAGCCATGCTAATCACTTGTTATGAGTGAGCATATAGCAGAAAAAGGGAGAAGATTATTCTCCCTTCTACAGTAAGAACAGAAAGATGGCTCTAGATTGAGTTGCTCTCGTGCTATGGCATGTTAGTTTGCAAGCTATATACGAAAGTATCTGTTAAAATATATGTTACACTGTGATAGCTCTGATAGATTTTTTATGTATGTTTATCATGTGCTTCAAAAGCTCTGTTTAACCACATCAATTCAATCCAAGTAGTCTCCCCCAAAACATGGGATTACTGGCAAAAATGTGTAATGTTTTGTAGGTAGTATTACAAAGATGTACTCAATTTGCTTCCCTCAAATCTTGTCCTACATACTTTATTTAGGTTTCATTTATAATCTTAGAAAGATATTGTGTTGTCAAAAAAAATTCTCAGCTGTCTATGGTATACAAACATGTAAAAAGAAACAGTGCTCTAGTAGAACCTCAGGTGGAACCAATAGCACTGAGACCCACCTAGTCATGCTAACCACTAGAGGGCAATATTGGCCATGTACTTTGGGCTCTAACTCCACTGAGGAGAGCAGTGTAGCGATAGAACTCAATACATACAAATAGTCTTTGTTGAACATCTTATATGTGCTGGAATATTGGCTTGTGATGCCCTTGTACATGAATAAGACTTCATTCTTAATCTTGAGGAATACATGTTAAAAAAGAAGAGATTATAATCACATATCCATTATGATGAAACCATGTATTTCAAATTTTGTTTCCATACTAATTGATAGATGATGCACCAATTCAATGCTGTTATCATTAAACAGAGATACAAATATTGCCACATGAAAACTATTCAAAGCATAAATGGAATTAATTTGGAGGACAGAATGATCTGTTTTTATTATTCACTATAGAATGATCTAATTTAAATAAACATATCTTGCTGATTTTTTAATAGGTCAATGATTTATCTTGTAGTATAGATAGACCATCTATTTTCTGTTAGTAGGACTCATAATTTTCATTAGTTTTACCAGTGAAAAGATGAGAGTAAGTTCTTACTGAATTATCTATCGTTCGTCTCCAGAATTAAGTATTATTTTGTAATTTAAATAAAATATCAGCTTAACTGGTTATTTCATAGGTTAAATGAATGCTGAAGTCATTCAGGGTAAAGCCACAATCTTACTACTTTATTGGCTCTTCCATTAGCATAAAAATGGTATGTCAGGAATATCAGGTATTAAACACCTCCTAGATACTTTGTAAAATTTCATCAAGTGTAAGTTCTTAATTTTTAACAAATAGCAGACACAATCTTGGTATATTAATGTGATGTCAAAAAATTAACCATTTCAGATTAAGACAACATTTGTTTTGTGTTTTTCTTAAACATTAAAGATAAAAACATGTAGTACCATTAAAGCTGACAGCTTTTCAGTCAACATTGATTAAATTAAGCCCCGTTTGGAGAATAGGAAATGAAGAAACCAGACTAGAGCAAATAAAAAAGTCTCAATTAACAACATTACAGTTGTGACATGTGGACAAAAGCCAGATTAAGCAGATGCTATCATCAATTCATTTGTTGCCATGTTTGCAACGTGGCAACTGGCTTCAGAGACAGAAGATATTCTGGAAGTGGTGCATCCTGGGATGCCGTTTTTTGTTTACTCCACAAATGATCATCAGTCATAATGATGCAGTGCTATTGGTCCTCACATCAGGAACTGTCAAAGGAAATCAAGGGAGACCAAAGCATTAGTTCTTATTCTTTAAAAAAAAGAAAAATCTCAAATATTTCTCGATTTTCCCTAAAGGAAAACAAACTCTCCTTTTCCCTAAAAAACAGAATCTATAAGCATTTTTAATATATTTAGGAACTTATTTATGACATGTATACCTTAGGTAGCTCAACAGACCAAAATTCCATCAAGTGAAGAGATAAGCGTGCATTACATGGCTTCTTTATTTAATTACAAAATACAAAAGCCCATTAGCAGAATAGCCTGTTGGCCTGGAGAGAGGATGCTGGCCTGCAATGTGGTGGACCTGCAGTTTTCTCTCCTGCTCTGGCTTGCCAAGTTGGCGGGGGCTTGGAGAGGAGTCACTGTGTGCAGAGTCAACATCAAGAAGGAAATGTATGATGATGCTGAACTCTGACCACTTCATTGTCTTCACATTAGGGAAATAAGCATTAAATTCCCACAAAATATGGTTATAAAAGGCCTTTTGTAAATGTTTTATTTATAATTTGAATTTGAACCAAATATCTCTAGAAAACATATTAATGAAATTATAAATATAAACCTATATTCTAGTGTGGATTCTGTTACCAGCTATGCAATGAGGGAGAAATCATTTTAAATAACTTGAAATGTCTGGTTTTTGTATTTGCTTTGTATTGGTAACTGACCTGACTTAACAGTAGGAAGTGTATGTGGATCAAGTGACACTAAGTATGTGAACAACACCATGTACATTGGAAAGCAGAAGTCCTTGTTCTGGCATTCATGGCTGGTTGTAAGGCCTTCCCTGAAGTGACATTAGAAGTAGATGTGAGTGCCCTTATGTTTACTAGGAGGGCTTACATCTACTTCTCAAAAGTGTTTTTGACCCTGAAAAAGATTTGAAGAAAAATCACTGCTGTAGATGTGAAATATTTGTAAGTTATCTTATTTTCACTATTATTCCATTAAGTGATTCATTTTAAAATCTCTTAACTCTTTTGTTATTTCAGAGTTGAGTAGTAATTTTAATTTCACCATTGATAATTCGTTCCCCAGTTTACACAGATGCATCCTTCTAAAATGCAAAGAGAAGACAAATCAATGCTCTTGATGGGAGACTATCATACTTTCAGGTCGAGACATTTTTTAATGTAATTTTTTAAAGCCTGTAATACCAGATGTTCACTGGGAGGAGGAAAAAAGGCTTGGGAGTAGACAGAAGTGCCTCAGAGAGTGGGGATAGCCCCTCTCCAAGGAGAGCATTTGACAAGGAGAGAAGAAGGGGCATCCCCATTGGCTGGATATCTATCAGGCTTTCTTTTATTTTTATTTTTATTTTTTTGAGACAGTCTTGCTCTGTCGCCCAGGCTGGAGTGCAGTGGTAGCCATCTTGGCTCACTGCAACCTCCGCCTCCTGGGTTCAAGAGATCCTCCTGCCTCAGCCCCCTGAGTAGCTGGGATTACAGGTGCCTGCCACCACATGCGGCTAATTTTTGAATTTTTAGTAGAGACAGGGTTTCACCATGTTTGCCATGCTGGTCTACAACTCCTGATCTGAGGTGATCCACCTTGCTCGGCCTCCCAAAGTGGAGGGGTTACAGGCGTGAGCCACTACACCTGGCCCTTTCTTTTATTCTTTAGTCTTATTCTGTTTATTTGAAACAAAAAATTAACACTGTTTTTAAATGATAAAATAGTACCTGTTTATGGGAATTTCTCAGATAACACAGCCTTGCAGAGTGAAAAATCCTTCATCACACAGTCCTCAACTCTGCAAATGGTAACTTTTATTAAATGCAAAACAATTTGTAACATTCTAAGTTACAAATTGGATATTATTTATATCTAGAGTTATTTTTGGATATTATTTGTTCTATAAGTATTTATGGAGTGCTAACTGTACCTAGCTCTCTGCTTGACTCAGGGGCAAGAAAAGTGAACAAGATGGGTGCAGCTACTGTCATCATAGATGTGCCAATCATCAGGGGCCACAGAAAAGCAAGTAGGTGAGACTCCGTCTCCAAAAAAAAAAGAAAAGCAAATAGGCAATGACAATGCTGTTAAAGAATACTATGAGAGGCTGGGCACGGTGGCTCACGCCTGTAACCAGCCCTTTGGGAGGCGGAGGCAGGCGGATCACCTGAGGTCGGGAGTTCGAGACCAGCTTGACCAACATGGAGAAACCCCGTCTCTACTAAAAATACAAAAGTAGCTGGGTGTGGTGGCGCATCCCTGTAATCCCAGCTACTCGGGAGGCTGAGGCAGGAGAATCGCTTGAACCCGGGAGGAGGAGAATGCAGTAAGCCGAGATCGTGCCATTGCACTCCAGCTTGGGCAACAAGAGCGAAACTCCGTCTCAAAAAAAAAAAAAAAAAAGAATACTGTGAGAAATTACAGGAGGACCATCTGAATGGGAAGTGAAGCTAAGCTGAAATTTAGAGCAGGAGTTGGATGGCCAGTTGGTAGTGGCAGGGGAAGGTAGCAGAGCAGTCATATTTTATTATAGGACATGTACATAAGTAATTTACTCATATAATCAATTTTAGCAAATCTTGTTTTGTAGTCTTTCTGTAAACATCTTACCTGCTCTGTTCAATCACTGGCTGATGTGATGGTTGTTTTATAAAATTTTCTCCACCTACACAAAATCCAAATTCTATTCCCTTTCAGTGGCACCAACCACAGTACCAACTCACCTGTCAAAGCTCCCTAATCATTCAAATTCACATCCACATTCACCAAGTAAAACAGAATTGAATTAGAGATAGTCATAGACTTGTTCTCTATTTCATATGCACAGATTTATTCTTCTCAAATAGACTTCAAGCATATTAGGAGCAAGAAATATGTATTCTTCTATACTGTGTAGCACAGTATTACTCAATATTTTGTACTGGAACCCACAGAAAAAAATACAAATTATGTTGAGATTCAGTATGTACACATGTAATGCACTCTGATATTTTCTATTCAATTTGATTTCATTTTATTTGTAAACAAAATGCTGGTTGAGACCCACCGAAATGATTTTATGACCCTAAATTGATTTCCTTATGGGTTTCAACCTACAGTTTGAAAAATACTTAGGTAGAATTTATAGTACAAGTTGGGCACAGTTTTAGGGGTCAATTAAAAAAAACACTTGCTAATTGATCTGTTTAATCAGAATGTTTCTTTCAGCCACATAGGAGGGAAGACCTTTGAACTTATAACTTATGTTACCTGGCACAAGGAAGATAGGAAAATTAAAGGGAGCAGGACCATTCTTCCCGGGATTGTGATTTTTATCAGTCTAAGATCGAATTCCTTTTTGTTGTTGTTTGAGACAGGATTGCACTCTGCTGCCCAGACTGGAGTGCAGTGGCGTGATTGTAGCTCACTACAGCCTCAACCTCCCAGGCTCAGATGATCCTCCGATCTCAGCCTTCCCTGTAGCTGGGACCACAGGCATGTGCCACCATGCCCACCTAATGTATTTTTCTTTATGAAGACAGGGTTTTGCCATATTGTTCAGGCTAATCTCAAACTCCTGGGCTCAAGTGATCCACCCGCCTCTGCCTCCCAAAGTGCTGGGATTATAGGCGCAAGCCACGGCACCTGGCGAGATCTAATTCTTTTTATCCCTATCATGGAGTAAAACACAAGGAGCAAAATGGGGAGGTGAAACAGTTGTTGTCATGAGTCACATCTTCACAGCATCATTTCTTTTGTATTGCTTGAAGTGTTTTGCTGGAGAACAGTCAAATGTAGATGACATGACATTATTGGTTATTCTGTTTTATTTTCTGAGTATATAACAAAAATGTCCAGAGCTTGGGGAACATAAAAAGGAAATGATTAATTCTGTGAGAGTTGTGGATAGGTGTGGAGGCTGCGGAACAAGAATGGTGGTGGTTTAGGAAGGCTTCACAGAATAAATGAGGAACTTGTTGATGTGAAGGAAGGGAAGCAGGCATTGTAGAGACAACAGTATTAGCAAAATCACCATATAGGGTAGTACCAGGAGGATAAGATGTTGTGACTGATAGAAAAAGAGCCAAAAAAGAGAATAATCAATGATAATGTCTTCTACAATTAAGTGACTTGATGACAGGAAAAAGGAACTCAGAAAGAACAGGGCTGAGAAGTTTGAGGAAGATAACGCATTTGTCTTTAGACATGCCAATGTCAGGGTTGATTTAAAGTAAACTATTTGGGGAAAAATTTACAAAATCAATAAAAAATGAAATACAGTGAAAATTATATAATCTGTTTTAAAATTGTGCTACTGCAAATTATTTTCTATACCGTTTCATGAAATTACTTATGAAGCTAGTTCAAACTGGCTGGAATAAGACTATTGTCACTGGTATTAAAAATTGGCTTTGGCCGAGCGCAGTGGCTCACTCCTGTAATCCCAGCACTTTGGGAGGCCGAGGCGGCAGATCACAAGGTCAGGAGATCGAGACCATCCTGGCTAATATGGTGAAACCCCATCTCTACTAAAAAATAAAAAAAATTAGCCGGGCCTGGTGGCGGGCGCCTATAGTCCAGCTACTCTGGAGGCTGAGGCAGGAGAATGACGTGAACCTGGGAGGCGGAGCTTGCAGTGAGCCAAGATCACACCACTGCACTCCAGCCTGGGCAACAGAGCGAGACTCCATCTCAAAAAAAAAAAAAAATGGGCTTCAAGGATTTAACATCAGTAATGATAAAAGGCAATGTATTAGATATAGGGAGTTGTCTAAAGGTGTGGTTGCTACAAAGGCTAGCCTTGTTTAACACATTATTAATGAGCTAGAAGAGGAATTTAACATATGATATATGGGAAGATCAGAAGAAGAAAAATGGATCGATGGGGATAAATTTAAATTATATTTGAAAGATGAATATATTTGTGGTTAATGAAAAAACACAAATATTCAGTGGCTAGGGGAAAAATCTGTAAGGTTACAAGAACAAAAGAGGTATAGTGTGCAGATAGGCACCAAATTAAACTTATTCACAATAAGACGTAACAAAACTGAATGTAGTCCATTCCATTACAAAGCGTTGTTTTTTCTTTTTTTTCAAAACATTGTGGTAATAGTTTTTTTCCCCACAGCCTTTGGGAATCTTAGTCTATGTCATATGGAATATTAGTAACAATTGGTAAGGGATATGAAATAACAGGTAACAAAAACCTGGTCAGCTAGGCTGATTAGGAGTTTTCATATCTTTGAAAAATTATACAAAAGGCACCATTTTACATCATAATGGTGTGGCTCTGAAATGAAAATAAAATATAATTGAATCTTGAAAACTAAGGCTCTTCCTTTTTTTTCTAGCATTTTAGATAGCCGTACGGGTCCAGTGAAATGTTGCTAAAGATGAGGACTATTGTTTGTGGAAGTAAATTTTCCTCTCTGAACATGTGCAAGAGGAATTATTTCTAGAAGTATTTAAAGAAATCTGTTTCATTTAAAATTAATCTTGGGGTATAAACTAAATGGATGGCCTTTTTTCATCTTTGCTCTATTTTCCTTTTTATGCGTATCTTTTTCTGATTACAAAGTAGTGTTTATTGTAAAAAATGATTTTAAAAAAGCACAAATAAGTGATTTAAATTATTCATAATATATCATCATTTAGGGCCACCCGGAGTTAACCTTTTAGTGTTTATTCATCCAGTCTGCTTTCTATGCCCATAGAAACAAAATAAAATTGAGAACACATTTCAAATAGTGTTTTGTAAGCTTCTTTTTCATTTAATAATAAATGATGAAAAATTTCCATGCTGTTAAATTGTCTCCTATAACATGATTTTAATGGCTACATAGTGTTCCATCACATGAACGTGCCATATTTTATTTAATAGCATTTTATTTTGCATATGAGTTGTTTATGATTTTTAGCTGTTACAAATAGCAGTGATGATCATTCTTTTATATAAACCTATGTTCACCTGATTTATTATAACTAAAGGATATAATATAATTCCTAGGAGTGGAACTGTTGGATTAAAGAGTATTAATGCTTTTTTAATAGCATTGAATATGTATTCCCAATATTCCTTCCATAAAAGTTGTACCGGGCATGAAGTGCCTATTTACCTCTTCCCCTGCCTAGAAGGCTACTCAAGGATGATATGTTTACACACAGATAACACAATAATAATGTGTTTTATGTGTTTAGTGTTTGCCTTTTTCCAAAGTATTTTCTAATTTGATTCTAATGAAAACTTACACAAAGTATATTACACATCATGGCCAATCCTGGAAAGCTAGTTAATGTTTTTTGTAGGGAAGAACAATATTTAAGTGAAAGAAATTTCCATATTTGACCTACCTAGAAAATTTATGCGTCTGAGCCAGGGTCATGTAGTTACAGGGTTACAAATTTGTGATAGAAGTGAAGCCCAAGAATATTAAGTGATGCTAAGAGAAATCAAAGGTCTGGTGTAGGAAGTACACTGACGGGTCAGATCATCAGCACGTACCTGGCAAAGGTCAAAGTAATGCAGGAAAACATAACTCAGGGAGTTAATCAGAAATTAAAATATACAAGGTACATCTACAGAAAGCATAATATAGGATGGCAGAAGTGAACTGGACATTTCGGAACCACATTCTGGAATGGACTTGGAATGCTCAGGAATTGGAACATCTGGATTTGAGTCCTTGTTCGGCTCCTTATTTATTAAGTGATCATGTTTTTCTATAAGCCTCATCTTTCTCATCTGCAAAATGGGTATCATCATAATAATAACACAGGCTGCAAGTATTGCTCTGAGGATTAAATGAGATAATTTGGTGATACTTTATATGTTTTAAATTACTATAGAAAGATCAGTTATCATTGGGATGAAGGGAAATTCAGTGAAGGAGGTAAAAAATCTGGGATGAAGGATGAGTTCATGTCCTTTGCAGGGACATGGATGAAGCTGGAAACCATCATTCTCAGCAAACTAACACAGGAACAGAAAACCAAACACCTCGTGTTCTCACTCAAAAGTGGGAGTTGAACAGTGGTAATATATGGACACAGGGAGGGGAACATTACACACCAGGGCCTGTTGAGGGGTGGGGGGCAAGGAGAGGGATACCATTAGGAGAAATACCTAATGTAGATGATGGGTTGATGGGGGCAGCAAACCACCATGGCACGCATATACCTATGTATCAAACCTGCATGTTCTGTACATGTATCCCAGAACTTAAAGTATAATAAAAAAAAAATCTGGGATGTCAGAAGTTAGGAGACACATCAGACAGCACCTAAAGGACTTCAGAAAGGCAAGGAAAAGCTCCTATGTCATCATTTCTATTTTTTTATTTTTAAAATAATGCCTATAAAATGTATTATTTTGTGATTACAGAAGTCCTACATGCCTACTACATAACATTTAGGAAATTTGGAAAAGCCCCCCAAAAAACATTATAAACCACCTTTGCTTTCGCCACCCAGTGACAACTGTGTAAAATGCTTAGTTCAGATTCCAATTCTGTCTTTTACTAACAATATGACCTTGATTAAATTACTTAGCCTCATTTTTCTCACATATAAAAGGGAGACAATAATAGTTATAATGGTTAACACTTATTGTACACTAAACATTGCTAGTCCCGCAATCAGTAATTCATTTAATTTTTTTTTTTTTGAAACAGAATCTCACTCTCTTGCCCAGGCTGGAGTGCAGTGGTGTGATCTTGGCTTACTGCAACCTCCGCCTCCCAAGTTTAAGCGATTCTCATTCCTCAGCCTCCTGAGTAGCTGGGACTACAGGCACGAACCACCACGCCTGGCTAATTTTTTGTATTTTTAGTAGAGATGGGATTTTGCCGTGTTGCTCAGGCTGGTCTCAAACTCCTGAGCTCAGGCAATCCGCCCCCGTCGGCCTCCCAAAGTGCTGGGATTACAGGCTTGAGCCACCGCACCAGCCAGTAATTCGTTTAATACTTCCATTGACCCTATGAAGTAGACCCTTAGAATTATCCCCGTTTTACAGAAGAGGAAGCTGAGGCTTAGAAAGGTTCAGTAATTTCCCCGAAGTTACACAACTTGTAGGATCATCAGGAAATAAAATGGGGGCATAATTACTTGACATTAACAATCATGTGCAACCCAAGTGCATGGACAGGACATGAGTATGGAAATACATATAACCATTTGACCATGGCTAAGAAAAGTTTTGGAAAGTGTGCATAGAGTAGACTTAAGAAATTATGGTCTCTAAGTAATGCCACAGTGTTTCCTGATGAACTAAAGTATAGTAAATACATGTTATGTAAGCAAGGAGTACCCCTCCTACACATACATGGTAAAAATCACTCACTGAAAGATTGAAAGCAGGCTGGGCACAGTGGCTCAGGCCCGTAATCCCAGCACTTTGGGAGGCAGTGACGGGCAGATTACCTGAGTTCAGGAGTTCGAGACCAGCCTGGCCAACACGGTGAAACCCCATCTCTCCTGAAAATACAAACATTAGCTGGGTGTGGTGGCACATGCCTCTAATCCCAGCTCTTGGGAGGCTGAGGCAGGAGAATCACTTGTACCCAGGAGGAGGAGGTTGCAATGAGCCGAAATTGCACCATTGCATTCTAGCTGGCTACAAGAGCAAAACTCCATCTCAAAAAAAAAAACAAGAAAGGTTGAAAGCAACAGAGTTTTCTAGGAACTTGTACTCCTAGAACCCTTCTGTATTAGTCAAGATTCTCCAGAGAAACAAAACCAGTGGGAGATTCTCTCCCCTTCCCTCCCCTCCCCTCCCCTCCCCTCCCTTCCCCTCCCCTCCCTTTCCCCCTCCCCATTTTTTCTTTCTTTCCTTTCTTCTCTTTCTTTCCTTCCTTTTTTTCCTTCCTTCCTCCCTCCCCCCTTCCTTCCCTCCCTCCCTCCCTCTCTTCCTTCCTTCTCTCCCTCCCTTCCTTCCTTCCTTCCTTCCTTCCTTCCTTCCTTCCTTCCTTCCTTCCCTTTCCTCTCTCTTTCTCTTTGTCTCATCTATTTGATCTGGCTCAGTGATTATGAAGGCTGAGAAGTCTCATGATCCACTCTGCAAGCTGAAGACCCACGAAAGACAATGTTCTAGTTTGAAGGCCTGAAAGCTGGAGAGCTGATAGTGTAAATCCCAGTCCAAGTCTGAAGGCCTGAGAGCCAGGAGCACCAAGGGCAGGTGAAGATCGATGTTCAGGCTCAAGCAGTCAGGCAGAGAGCCAGCTAATCCTCCCTTTCTCCATATTTGTGTTCTATTCAGGCCCTCAAGGGAATAGATGATGCCCAACCACAAGGGGCAGGGCAATCAATCTGCTTTCCTCAGTCCACTGATTTAAATGCTGATCTCTTCTGGAAGCATAGAAACACCCTCACAGACATACTCAAGGTAATGTGTAACAGATATCTGGGCATCTTGCAATCCGGTTGAGTGGACACATAAAATTAACTGTCACACCTCCCCAGCACAGTGAGCCAGAAAACCACTTCTCAAATGATCAGAGTTAAAGCATGAGATAAAACTTGTTTGCCTTTCTGGTGAAGATACCATGCATCATAACATTTCAACTTATTAGGGCAAGAACTGGCAAATGTTTTCTGTAAGGGGCCAGATAATGGGTCTTAATAGGGTTCCATTCAGATCTCTTCTACTTCACATGTTATAAATTGGCATTTCCATCAGCCTGATGCATTCTGCTGTGTTTCTTAGAGATGTTATCTCATGCTTTCAGTCATGTGGGCAGTGCTCTTCCTTTCTATCTACAGCTGATATATATCAAGGATGTTTTCCTATTTTCATATTCCTTCAGTGACTTCTATATGATTTTGGGGGTGGAGGAGCAGTTGAATGCAGTTTAAAATTTAGGTTTAGTCTACCACTTTTCTAAGGAATCTGAAGAATGATTTTAAGTTTGAGGCTGGGTGAACTACTAGCAGAGCCTATCCAAGCATTCCCTATATCCCCTTTTTCATAGTTTTCTGTCAACCTCTGCTTGAAAGAAACGACCTGCTTCCCAGTGGGTGGTTAAATCTAGATCCAGGCTAACCTAGAAAAAAACACAGGATTAGGAATGAGACATGATTTCCAGTCTCAAGTCTGTCATCAATTATTTATATGACCTCAGGCAAGTCACAATCTCTCTAGGCCAGGTTTCTCATCTATATATTAAGAGGTTTGGTCTAGATTGATGGTTTTCAAACCAAGATCCTGTGCAACATGCATCTGTTACCAGTGTAACTGGGGTTTTTGGAACTTGATATGGGGTAATGGCCTGGCTTTTCCTAACTCTCAAAAAAATAAGGTACTGCAGAGACTTTTTTTTTCTCAATTTAAGGCCCTTTACCCATAAATCTTTTTTTAAATTTATGACTATTTGGACTAGCAGATGAAAAGTGTATGTGATCTCCTGACCTCGTGATCCACTCACCTGGCTGACACGGTGAAACCCCGTCTCTACTAAAAATACAAAAAATTAGCTGGGCGTGGTGGCAGGCGCCTGTAGTCCCAGCTACTTGGGAGGCTGAGGCAGGAGAATGGCATGAACCCGGGAGGCGGAGCTTGCAGTGAGCCGAGATCGTGCCACTGCACTCCAGCCTGGGTGACAGAGCGAGACTCTGTCTCAAAAAAAAAAAAAGTGTATGTGGAAAACTAGTAAATGATTCTCACTTGAAATATTTGGAAACAACCATTCAGTTTTGAGGAAGTATTTGCTTGTGATAGTGACTTTTTTTTTTTAATTTTTAAAATTTTATTTATTTATTTATTTTGAGTTGGAATTTTGCTCTGTTGCCCAGGCTGGAGTTCAATGGCGTGATCTTGGTTCACTGCAACCTCCACCTCCTGGGTTCAAGTGATTCTCCTTCCTCAGCCTCCTGAATAGCTGGGATTACAGGCACCCACCACTGCACTCAGCTAATTTTTGTATTTTTAGTAGAGACAGGGTTTTGCCACGTTGGCCGGGCTGGTCTTGAACTTCTGACCTCAGGTGATCCACTTGCCTCAGCCTCCCAAAGGGTAGTGACTTTTATATTGTACACATAGAGTCATGTTATGTTTAAGTGAAATTGGTCTCAGTTCACATGGTATTCAAATATATCAATATTGTATTCTGAAAAGGTGCTTCCCATGTGAGCAAGTGAGAGAACTGCTGTTCATATGTGTATTTTGGGACTTAGTATTCAATACATACAATATAGCTACATTTTCTTCTGGCAAAATTATTTTCAATTCACATGAAATTAAATATATCAGCACTTCATAATATATAGAAAAGAATGCCATGGATTTGCAGGTGCTTCCCATCTGGACAACTTTGAGGATGATGAAATGTTGTATAAGGTTTCTCCCAGATCTTGGAAGCTCTTCATTTTAAAGAGTGTCTCCTTAAGTTATGCTTTCTTCTCACCCTCCCTTGCCCTTTTTTATTTGTGTGTTTTTTCAACCAAACATCAGCTCCTTCAGTATCCTGCTGTTATCTGTTCTCTACACATCCAACCCGGGAGAGTTGTTTTGCTAAGAGCATAGCACCAATGGGAAGAACTGCCTGTTTTCCAGAACATCAGTGCTGTTATACCATTCTGCCATTTAGCCCTAGGCTTAGGCCTTGCAGTTTGATTGACAATCCCAAACAATGTGTCAGTGTAGGTTTCACACAAACAGGTTGAAAATCAATCCATAATGGGACTTGTTTTTTTGAGGTCTAAATGGGAGACAAAGATAAAGACTAGATGTCCTGGAGGTACCTTCGGGGCTTATCTCTGCCTTATGATCTTTGACAGCAGTGGGATACTACCTTGTTGTGGTGGTTTTGTACCTTGTTAACTTGGTTAGGTTGGAATTATTTTCCCCTGAATCTCTTTGCCTGTGTGTACTGGGTTAGGGTTGGGGACAAGAGAAATTTGCACAAGATTTGGGAGGCAGCCGTTATATTCCAAAGGCTGGTGCCTGGCGCCGGGAGCTCCTGCAGCTTGTGCATGCGGTCACTGGTCTGCTGACTCCCATGTGTCCTCTCTGTTTCCTGTGTCACATCTAGTATATCTTCCCAACTGCTGGGCCTACTGACTGACAGTGGCTTCAGGCAGATACAGAGGCCACATCCTTCCATAGATTCAGCAGCTCCCACAATTATGTAGGTTCTAATTCCTATAATAAACTCCTAATTCCATAGTGATCCTGCTTGCCCAACGGAACTCTGTGTGATACACTTGCCAATGGCACTGTTTGCTGTTGCAACTTTCCTTTACTGTAAAGAGGTGTGGAGTGGAGGAAGGAACACATACATGCCTTTTCTTTAGTTGATTCTGTTTCTCTGAAGAGCACTGCTGGTTGATAATAACTCAGAGCAGCACTATTTTAAGGAGACATGGAATGGATAAAATGCATAAAAAGATGGAAAGAAAACACATCCACTGAAAGGTCATCTCTGCCTCTGGCATCAAATTTATGGCTCGCCTCCACTGATTTTCAAGATGTTGCTTGAGTTTGGTTTTATAATTTCTGTGGTCCCTTAAACCTCAGAAACCAGTGTATGTTATAGATAAGTCAATGTTTATTTGCACAACTCACTCTATTACTCTATCCTAAATGGGACTCTGCTTCTTACCTGTGCTATCAGGAAAGAGTTGAAGTTTTGATGCAAGGTTCATGGAGGTCATTACTGCTTTTCCAAGCAAACAACCACAGAAAACAGGACTCTCTCCTCAAGTCCCCGTCACCACCCTGAAAATAGGTCAGGGCTGTGACTCTCTACCTACATGGGAAACCAGAGACCAAATACCAAAAGTGATTTACTTTCAAGGAAGCCTAGAGTCTAGAGATTCCTTTTATTATTATTATTTTTTTTATTTTTTAGCTTTTAGGATTAGTGCTAATGTGTTACTCTGACACTTCCAGTTGTGAGGTCCTGAAGTCAACCTCCTTGTGTCAGATCAGTGTTTTACAAAGTTCACTCATTTGTGTACCCACCTTCATAATTTTATACACTGGGACTATTTATTAATTTAATAATGTTTACTTAAATATATTTACCATATTTTTTGAATCTTATGTACTATATACTGTAAGATGCACCCTTATCTTTTTTTTACCTCCAAAACAGAAAAAAAAAAACCTGCCAACAAAATTATAACACAATGCCTTCTTATCCTAGGAGTTTTACTTTTCACTTACTGAAAAGGCTCACTGGCCAGGTGTGGTGGCTCACGCTTATAATCCTAGCACTTTGGGAGGCCAAGGCTGGTGGATCACCTGAGGTCAGGAGTTTGAGACCAGCCTGGCCAACATGGCAAAACCCTGTCTCTACTAAAAATACAAAAATTAGCACGCACCTGTAATCCCAGCCACTCGGGAGGCTGGGGTAGGAGAATCGCTTGAACCCAGGAGGCAGAGGTTGCAGTGAGCTGAGATTGTGCCACTGCACTCCAGCCTTGGAGACAGAGTGAGACTCCATCTCAAAAAAAAAAAAAAAAAAAAAAAAAGCCTCACTTAGACTTCTCCTTAGCCCTGGATGAGTTTCTGAACTATTTCCCAGTCAATTTTTTAAAAGTCTTTTTGGTTCTGCGTTGAAAGCTATGAATGTTAATAGAGTCATGGCCTACTGCTTTGCACCAGTCTTGTCCAGTGTAAAATCCCTGAGTTTTTAGTCCAGGGACTCCTGGTCTTGGGTTCAGGAGAGAGGTGAACGGGACAAGGAAACTGTATGGACTGGACCCAGGAGGGTTGGGGAGGGGAGTTGCTGAGTACATTTTTTTGTTGTTGTTGCTTGGGTCTGCTCTGTGGGGCAGCCAGAGACAGTGAAAGCCCAAAGATTATTAGACATTTCTTGATTTCAGAGATATCAAAATATGGATGGGAAAAGTTCAACTGAGACTGAACAGTATCACTTCTTAAAAAAGAAACTTTATATTGCCATCCAAACTAGAAAGCCAGTATAGCTTGCCAGAAGTATAAATGGAAAATAATACAATAAAATATATGATATTACATTCTAGCTGGATTCTATGACTATGGAGGGCTCTCCACCTGAGGCAGGCTCCAAAAGGGGAAATTTGTCAGTGTTGGATAGGTTTTAAATCATATTAATATCTAACAGAGACTTTCTTCTTTATTGAATCAGAAGGATTGGAGAGTGTTAATTAATGCTAGGTCCAGGAACCATCTAAAACCATGTTAGTAGATACCACCAATAGTTATACTTTGGAAAACATGGTGTAAGTAAGTACTGCCCTTTTTTTTTTCTTTTTAAACAGAGTTTCCCTCTTGTGGCCCAGGCTGGAGTGCAGTGGTACAATCTCGGCTCACTTCAACCTCTGCCTCCTGAGTTCAAGTGATTCTCCTGCCTCAGCCTCCCAAGTAGCTGGGATTGCAGGTGCTTGCCACCACACCTGGCTAATTTTTGCATTTTTAGTGGAGCCGGAGTTTCACCATGTTGGCCAGGCTGGTCTTGAACTCCTGACCTCAGGTGATCAACCTACCTCACCCTCCCAAAGTGTTGGGATTACAGGCGTGAGCCACCATGCCCAGCCTGACCTTGATGTATTTTGCTTTTTTATCTGCTGGCAAGAATGCAAATAAGTAGATCAGGAAAGGCCAAACTAAAGGTGTAAGTCAGGTATAAGCAAGGAAGGGTGGATAAACAGAGATAAGTCAGAATTGAAAAACAAATAAACAAAA
This sequence comes from Symphalangus syndactylus, assembly GCF_028878055.3. Classification (NCBI taxonomy): domain Eukaryota; kingdom Metazoa; phylum Chordata; class Mammalia; order Primates; family Hylobatidae; genus Symphalangus; species Symphalangus syndactylus. Next base: position 122,678,033 of record NC_072431.2, on the reverse strand, counting down.
ACCGAGTCTTTCCATAAAGTCAGAATTGGCAGAACAATCTGCCAATCTGAATGTTCAGAGGCACTGTTTCATAAGTTTTCTATCGCTTCCTAACAAATTACCACAAGCTTAGGAGTTGAAGACAACACCTGTCTGTTAGCTCCGTTCTGTGGTTCTGTGGGTCAGAAGTCCTGCAAGTTTCCATAGAGTTTTTTGTTTAGGGTCTCTCACAAGGTGCGAATCTTGCTGAGCACTTATCTGAACTCTCCAGGGAAGAATTTGCTTCCAGGCTCATTGAAGCTGTTGTTGGTATTCAGTTCTTTGTGATTGTGGGATTGAAATCGCTATTTTCTTCCTGGCCATGGGCTGGGGGTCAAGTTCAGTTCCCAGAGGCCTCTCCTTCTCTGATCCTTGCACAGGGCCCCTCCATCTTCAGTGCTAGCAATGGCATGTCGAATGCTTAAGCTTTGAAGTCCTCTGATTTTTCCTTCTGCCACTTGTCAGAAAATTCTCTACTTTTGAAGGACTCGTGTGATTAAATCAGGATTTTCCATCTGCAAAATCCCTGTACAATAGTACCTAGATTGGTGTTTGATTGAGTAATGAGAGTCAGGATTCTTGGTGGGCCATCTTTAGAGTTCTGCCAACCACAGTTTTCCTCCAGAATCAACCTTGATTGTACAGAAATGAAATGGAGACCCTTGAGAACTTTCAGTAGTAATTCCAGAGAGAATTAAAGGACCTTAAACTAAAGTCTGCCTTCTAGTGGATCATGTTACATTAAGACTCCAGAGTAAATCTCCAACCATAATAAATACAGAAGAGTTAACCTTCTGTGTATTTTTTCCTGAATGCAAGCCATTTCATGGTAATCCATAAGTGAATTTCACTTAAATATAACAATTTGACAAAAAGATAAAATGTCTAACCTCGAAACACTGAGATACACTTAAACGCGAATAGAGGTTTTATTTTACTTACTGAATTTTGTTGTTAAATCTTAAACAGGAAACAATTTTATAATCAAGTTAATTCTCTCATCCTTTTAAAACTAATGTATGGGTTGAAAATACTGATATTTAAATATGTGAACTACATACACACATACGCACTTTTATCTGATTCTGCTTAAAAGTTAGAACCATCAACTGCTGACTCCCACTTTATTATTCAGAACTCAATCACTGTAGGAAGGCAGATAAGTTCAAAGATACAACAGGATTCTGGAGCCAAAATACACTAACTTCTTCCTACTGAAAGGAGACAGTTGTGTCCCACTGAGATGATGGAGTTCAGGCTGCAGTGAAAGTTCAGGCGGGCTGGCTGTAGCACCTCCCCGCTCTGCAGCGTGCAGCTTCTATCTGGCGCTCTCCGGAGCTGGGAATTTACCACAAACACCACCTTGGGGAACAGTGTTAACAGCTGAGAAACTGCAGAAACAAGCTGCTTCTCAGCGACTCCCAGATACTATCAGAATGCTAGAAAATAATTAAAATCCTAATTAAGTAGTTTCTCATCTGGCTCATTTGAAGATGCTCCAAAATGGTCAGATTTAAGGCCTGGTAAACAGCTGAAGTGTTAAATTTGCTTGGTAGTTAAAACCTTTGTTAGAGGTCAGGTTTACATAAAGAATGTGAAATGGAGAATGAGACAGTATCTGCATAATTCAAATGCAAAACAATTTTGCTTGAGTTATTTGTATCTTTCAAGCACAAACCTATCTTTTATTTTACTTTTTTGGCATCAATACTGGTTCCTTCTTGTTTTTAGCATAGTATTGTGCAAAGAATAAATTTCATATTATAAATAATATAGAAAATATGGGAGACAGGTTGAAAAAATCCTAAGAATACAATGAGATTTTAAATAATAATTAAACCTGTTTAAATTTTTCTAGTTTTGACTTTTATTACATATAGAATTACAAAGTTGTATATGTTTTACTACCTGGTATTAGTTTTATGCAAAAAAGCTCATATAAAATATATAAAATCTATGTACATTTATAAATGAAATTTAATTTTGGCTTTGTATTTTGGAAGATAATTTTCTTCTGATTACCTTCTCTCAGGTTTATTTTACTTTCCTCTTGTATGGATCTAATAAGGACCAAACATTACTGTGTTTTCCAGAGATACAGTTTGTCAGGAGACATCTGTTAAAATTATAGCATAAAGATGCATCCAAGTCTACACATACTAAACCTTTGAGCTCTGTGTGTGGGTGTGTGTGTACACATACTGTACAGATTACTCAGTAGTCATTTGTTATGTTATTATTTTAAAATTGCTATTTAGAAGTGACATGCGACTGGGCACGGTGGCTCACACCTGTAATTCCAACACTTTGGGAGGCCAAGGCAGATCACTTGAGATTAGGAGTTTGAGACCAGCCTGACCAACATGGTGAAACCCTGTCTGTACTAGAAATATAAAAATTAGCTGGGCATGGTGGCGCGCGCTTGTAATTCCAGCTATTTGGGAAGCTGAGGCAGCAGAATTGTTTGAACCCCGGAGGCGGAGGTTGCAGTGAGCTGGGATCGTGCCATTGCACTCCAGCCTGGGTGACAAGAGCGCAACTCTGTCTCAAAAAAAAAAAAAAAAAAAAGTGATATGCACATACCAGTACCCAAATTTTTAAGTATATTGATATCATAATTAATGTTAGCTTCGGGCAAATTTTTAAATAGAAGTATGTGTCCCCTATGATTCCCACCCTTTTCAGACTTCAAACCCACCCTTTTGCATGTTTTGCTGCTGCCAGACTTTGCATCTGGGACTCTTATTATTTCATTACCTGCTTTCCTCTGTTTCTTCCTCCCAATCTTCCTCTCTCATCCAAACCTTTTGATTGGAGAAAAGTGTGGCGCTTGAAAGTGTTAACTTTGGAACTGGACTGCCTGGTTTGAATCCACCCTGTGCCACTTACAAGCCATATGATATTGGGCAAGTCACTTAATCTCTTGTGCTTGTTTTCTCAATAGGAAAATGGGAATAATATTAGCATTTACCTTATAGGATTATTTTGAGGAGTGAATGAATTAAAGCACATAAATAGAATGCCTTTAATAATTATATTATTTCCATTACACTATTATTTCTGGAACCTGATCTACCTTAAACAAAACCTCCTACTTCCTTAGCCTTGACATATCCTTTGCCTGTTGGCCCCAGTTGAAACTTAAATTTTTTTCTAAGGACAATTCTAATAACCCAAGCAAAGGTGGCCTTTCTCCCAAATCTAGCTTTCCTCAGTCACTTCCAATCTAGTATTCTTGACCTATAAGCAAAATTTCCTCTTCATTTGAAGCTTCTATCAGTATTTGCCTTCATCTACCTTCTTTCTACTTAGGCTTCCACATTTATTGAGAATTTGACACTTAGGTCATAGTTTTCCTTTCTTCTGCAAGTCAACATACTAGCTAATTTCAGTGTCCATGCAGAAGACCCAGCCAACACTCCAGTTTCCCAATACAGTCCGCCCCCTCTTATCTGTGGTTCACTTTCCATTGTTTCGGTTACCCATGGTCTACTGACATCCAAAAATGTTAAATAGAAAATTCTAGAAATAAGTTTTAAATTGTGCACCGTTCTGAGTACGAAGATGAAATATTGCGCCATCTCGCTCTGTCCTACCCAGGACATGAATCATCAGTTGGTCCAGCATATTGTTGCTGTATACACTCCTCACTCAGTTGTCATTGTCTTGGTTATCAGATTGACTGCCACAGTGTCACAGTGCTTGTGTTCCAGTAACCCTTATTTTACTTCGTAATGGCTCCAAAGTACAAGAGTTGTGATGCTGGCATATTGTTATAATTATCTTCTTTTATTATTAGCTATTATTAGCTATTGTTGTTAATCTCTTACTGTGCCCAATTTATACATTAAGCTTTATCACAGGTATGTACGTATAGAAAAAAACATACGATATACGGGGTTTTGTATCATTCATGGTTTCAGGCATCCACTGTGGGTCTTGGAATATATCCCCTGGGGCTTAGAAGGGACTAATATAATTGCTCTCCTTATTCTGATGACCTTCACCTTCTTAACCCTCCAGTCCCACCCTAGACAGTATTCTCCTAGGTCTGCTGTATCTCAGAAATCATATACTTAGATATCATATTGTTTGACCACAATGATGGTCAATGGAAAATGCTGAATGAACGACTGCTCTACTTAGACTGTAAGTTAGATTCTTTACAATAAGGCGTGGGTCTCTTTTTTTTTTTTCTTAGAGTTTTGCTCTGTTGCCCAGGATGGAGTGCAGTGGTGTGCTCTCAGCTCACTGCAGCCTCCACCTCCCGATTCAAGAGATTCTCCTGCCTCAGCCTCCCAAATAGCTGGGATTACAGGTGACTGCCACCATGCCTAGCTAATTTCTGTATTTTTAGTAGAAATGGGGCTTCACCATGTTGGCCAGGCTCGTCTCAAACTCCTGACCTCTGGTGATCCACCCACCTCACCCTCCCAAAGTGCTGGGATTATAGGCGTGAGCCACCGTGCCCGGCCAAGGCTTGGGTCTTATGCTTGCTTATATGTCTTCCCCACAAATCACATAATAGGAGATTTAGGTCCTGTTTGATTGGCTTATTTATTGAAATCTTTCCAAACCTACTAGAGTAAACTGATACCTATTCTCTTTCTTTTTCTTAATGGAATTGGAAATAGAAGTTCTTATTACAGGCAGTCCATATTTAGTAATAGAGACTATTATGTCACCTGAATATAGGTGTGGGCAATACTTTCTGAAGAACTGAACTATATTTTCATGGAAATATTCTGATCTCCTTTACTAACTGTCACTGCAGAATTTCCAGACCAGTTAGATTACTTTCAGATAATTCTTGTAGCTAGTCACAATTCTAGGAGAAATTTATTGGAAGGGATAAAGGCCAAAGAGATTATATGCTTGAAGACTATTGTTACAGAATATTGTAGATTAAACGTAAGAAATCTTATGTACATTTGTAAAGTTACACACCAACAGCGTCTTAGTTTTCAGAATCCGAATTGTAGGACCATATCCTTACCTGTATTTTTTGTTCTTATAATAAATTTTTGTATTGCAAAAGCAATACATGATTATTTTTTAAATATTTGAAAAAAAGAAAAGCAATGAGGAGAAAGAAATACCACCTGTGATTCCACATCGTATTATAACAATATAAATATCTGACCGGGCGCGGTGGCTCACGCCTGTAATCCCAACACTTTGGGAGGCCGAGGCAGGTGGATCACGAGGTCAGGAGTTCGAGACCAGCCTGGCCAACAAAGTGAAATCCCATCTCTACTAAAAATAAAAAAATCAGCTGGGCACGGTGGCAGGTGCCTGTAATCCCAGCTACTCAGGAGGCTGAGGCAGGAGAATTGCTTGAACCCAGGAGGCGGAGGTTGCAGTGAGCAGAGATTGCGCCACTGCACTATAGCCTGGGTGACGAAGCGAGACTCCGTCTCAAAAAAATATATATATATATCTTTCAATGTAATAGCATAAATGTCTTTTGCTGGGTACTTATTAATATATAATACAAGCAGATATGCATGTTCTCTTTTACAAACAAGGAATTATTAATACTTCGCATGGTATTTTGTAACCCTTTTCCTACTTAATAATATACAGTCAGCTCTCCATATTCTATGGGTTCCACATAGGTGGATTCAATCAACCGCAGATAAAAAAATCTTTGGAAAGGCCAAGGGCAATAGCTCACACCTGTAACCCCAGCACTTTGGGAGGCCGAGGTGGCTGGATTGCCTGAGTGCAGGAGTTCGAGACTAGCCTGGGCAACATGGTGAAACCCCATCTCTACTAAAAATACAAAAATTAGCTGGGCATGGTGGCAGGCACCTGTAGTCCCAGCTACTCAGGAGGCTGAGGTGAGAGGATTACTAGAACATGGGAGGTCGAGGCTGCAGTGAGCCATGATCATGCCACTGTGCTCCAGGCTGGGCATCAGAGCAAGAACTTGTCTTGGAAAAAAAATTGGGTCTGTAGTAAACATGTACAAACATTTTTATCTTGTCATTATTCCCTAAACAATATGGTATAACAACTGTTTACATAGCATTATATTGTATTTGGTATTATATGTAATATAGAGATGATTTAAAGTATACAGATGTGCAGAGTATATAGGCAAATACCACATCATTTTATATCAGGGACTGGGACATCCACAGATTTTGATATTGCAGGAGTTCCTGCAATCAATCCCTCATGGATAGTGAGGGACAGCTATATATTTCATTTCCTTCCATGTTAATAAACAATATAGTTTTCTATAACATAATTTTTAATGAGCCTGTGGTATTCCACTGAATAGATGTAATATACCTTAACCAAACTACTATTGTTGAACACAAAGGTTGTTTCAAGAATGCTATATTGAAGTCTTTTAAAACTTCTTTTACTATTTCTTTGGGCTACATTCCTAAGTTAATTCCTACATCAAATTGCATATACTTTAAAATATTTTCTCTTAAACATTACACAAAGAATACATGCTAGTTGTTTAAAAAAATCCAATTCAGGGAGGCCGAGGTGGGCGGATCATGAGGTCAGGAGATTGAGACCATCCTGGCTAACACGGTGAAACACCATCTCCACTAAAAATGCAAAAACATTAGCCAGGCGTCGTGGTGGGCACCTATAGTCCCAGCTACTCGGGAGGCTGAGGCAGGAGAATGGCATGAACCTGGGAGGTGGAGCTTGCAATGAGCCGAGATCGCACCACTGCACTCCAGCCTGGGCGACAGACCGAGACTCGGTCTCAAAAGAAAACAAAAAAACAATAATTTCAATTCAACAATGTATATATTCAATGTGTATTTGTCTAGTCACACTCTCCATATTAAATATTGCTGGAGTGAAATTTTACAAAAATGGAATATTTTTCTTAGACTAATTCCTAATGGCATGTTGCCGAATCTCAGGATACGCATTTCTAAAAGCTCTTGACATACACTGCCAAATTGTCCTCAAGGAAGGATGTATGCTTTTGGCCGTGTAGGAGAGTCCTGCTTTCTTATGATACAGTCCAGCACCAGATATTATCATTACAAAAATCTGTCAGTTTGGTAAGTGAAAAATTGTAACTCTTTTTACAATTTTTCACTTAACCAAATTACAGTTTGGGAAGTGAAGTTGCAGTTCGCAAGTGAGTTGCAGTTTTGAGACTGGGTGCAGTGGCTCATGTCTGTAACCCCAGCTCTTTGGGAGGCCGGAGGATGGCTTGAGGCCAGGAGTTCAAGGTTACAGTGAGCTCTGACTGTGCCACTGCATTCCAGCCTGGGCAACAGAACGAGACCCTGTCTAAATAAAAAATAAATAAATAAAACAAAATTTGCATTTTTGATTTATGATGATGTTAAATGCCTTAAAATAATGATTGGTTTTACTTCATTTAAGTTTTCATATACTTCGTTTCTTTTTCTATTGACTCATGCTTCAGGAACTGGCTAGTTGTTCAACTAAACTATTTCACTTTCCTCAGAAGCACACAGCTAGACCACATTTCCCAGCCTTCCATGCACTTATAAATCTGGCGTCAAACTGTCATAAACCTCTGTAGGTTACAAATCCTCTGCAAGTCTAACCAGGCTAAAATAAAAGCATCAGTAGATTGTGTTCTTTTCTGAAGTCTATAGAGGAGAATCTGTTTCTGTGTTCATTCCAATTGTTGGGAGAATTCAGTTCCTTGTGGTTGTAGAATTAAATCCTGTTTTTTGCTGGCTCTGAGGTGAGGACTGTTTCTAGCTCCTCAAGGCCTCTTGCATTTCTTGGCTTCAAAGCCAGCGGTGGGTCTAGTCCCTCTTACGCTATGAATTTCTCCTGCTTTATCTTTCTGACTTGTGATTCTACCTTCCTCTTTTATTTTAAGGACTTCACTGGTGCCATTCAGGGACAATTTCCCTACTTTAAGGTCTACTACTTAGCAATCTTTATTTTATCTGCAACCTGATTTACTTTTGCAATGCAAGGTACCATATTTATAGGCATACACACTAAGCCAAAGATAATAAGGGCCAACATTCACTGACCATAACACTCTCTTTTTCGATGTTTCGAATACGATGTTTAGGACAGACGTGGTTGATATTCGTATTCCTTAAGTTTAGACCAGTGATTGGCACAAGTAGTGTAAATAAGGCTCTACTGATAATACAGGAACAAAATTTTCATCCAATAACCTGATTAAACTGTACCACTAAGCCTCCATTCCAATATCCTTATATTTGAGTGCCTGTTCCAGGTGGCTTTAAATATTTCTGTGAAGAAGATTTTGGCATAAATAAATAACATCTATCTTCTGAAACATACCATTAACCTTTTTCATAATGCCATTTTCCCTTATTTTGTATGTTATTTTCTACACTGACCTTATTCTTCTTAATAACTCCTTTCATTTTCCTTCTGCAAGCCTTCCGTGGATGTGGAAAATACAACCACTGCCAAGTGGGAATTGAGGTATAGAATATTTATGTGATTCTCAAAGATAAGCACCTTGTATAGACAAGACTATAATGACTGCACAACTAATTCTTTGTGGGTATCCTCATCATGGAACCAAATCTCTCTCTTTTTCTCTTATTGCTGTAAAATAAATGTAACACAAAATTTGCCATTTTACCCATTTTAACTGTGCAATTCAATGACATTAACTGCATTCACACTGTTGTGCAACTTTTTCACCAGTTTCCAAACTTTTCCGTCACCCCAACATCACTCTACCCTTAATCTCTTTTTGAAAATCTCTTTAGTTAACTAATTTCAATATTTACTTATTTTGTGAAATTTAAATATTTCTACTCCTAAGAAAAATCAATGCCATTTTGTTGTTAATTCAGAGTAACCTCAGCTGGGTGTGGTGGCTCACGGCTATAATCCCAAAGCTTTGAGGGGCTGAGGCAAGAGGGTCACTTGAGGCCAGGAGTTCCAGACCAGCCTGGGCAACACAGCAAAACCCTGTCTGTACAAAAAATTTGAAAATTAGTTAGGTGTGGTGGTATGTGCCTGTATTCATAGCTACTCAGGAGGCTGAGGCAGGATTGCTTGAACCCAAAAGCTTGAGGTTACAGTGAGCTAAGATTGAGTCACTGCACTCCAGCAGGGTGACAGAGCCAGATGCTGCCTCTAAAAAACCCAACTGTAATAATAATAATAATAATAATGATAATAATAATAATCTTTAGCAATTTAAATATGGAGATGATAAAATTTATTTTTTCCCAGATTCTTCTGTACCCCAGGTAATTTTTTCATTAATATTCTTGAATAGACACATAATATTCTCTAGGCAAATTCTTAGAAAACAACTATTTTTAGCTAAACGAACACAACAGAAAACAGTATGTATAAGGCTTTTAAATATATTTCTAACACTAATGGCCAGAGTACTTTTAAAAAATCATTTGATAAGTAGATTTAGAACACGTTTGCCTGGCTATCACCCACAATATAAGTACAAGTGACATAAACCTCAATATAACTTCATTTATTAAAGACAAATTTCAATAAAAGTATGTTCTACTTACATGACATTTAACGGATTTAAATTACAAAATTGCTGTAAGAATCTCATTATAAGCTTGTCTTTCCCATATGAAGGCTCCATGATTTTCTCAAAAAAGATCTGGTGAAATTAGAAATGCTAATTGTACGTAATTATTATAAATACAGTACTACAATTACTAGTGTAAAAGTAATTTGTGGTAGAATGATTAATTATAAATAATTTGAACTAGAAAATTATTTCCTACCTAGTAATTTGAGAATTCAGTAATAAGATCTCATCTCATTGTTTCTTTTTCAGAAAAATTTGACTGTAAATATTTTTCTACACATATGCAAACGTGTGCACATACAAGGTAATGAATCTGAATCTTTGGATTAATCGTAGTTTGAGTAGTATAATGTCTCTTTGTGTTTTATCCTTTTAGAATAGTGTATTATTATTATTTATTTTGATACTTCTTGAAAGAAGATCGAACTTAGATTTTACTTTTAGAACGATGATCCTGGCCGGGCGCGGTGGCTCACACCTGTAATCCCAGCACTTTGGTAGGTCAAGGCAGGTGGATCACCTGAGATCAGGAGTTCACGACCAGCCTGGCCAACATGGGGAAACCCCATCTCTACTAAAAATACAAAAAATTAGCCAGGTGTGGTGGCACATGCCTGTAACCCCAGCTACTCAGGAGGCTGAGGCAGGAGAATCGCTTGAACCTGGGAGGTGGAGGTTGCAGTGAGCCGAGATCGCACCATTGCATTCCAGCCTGAGCAACAAGAGTGAAATTTGGTCTCAAAAAAAAAAAAAGTTTTAAGAAAGATGATTCTTACGACTAGTTTAACAAAAACAATTTCTTTACATGTCTAGAATACATTTGAAACTTGAAAGTATTTAAATGGTATGATTTTGTAACTTTTCTGTTATAAAGGCTTCTTCTTGGGGTTCTATTTATAAAAACGTGGTTGTTAAGGTTTTTTGCTTTTAAGTTTAATTTTTATGTTTTTTGTATATTTTTCATTAACTTACCCAGGCTTGTTTATTTTTTTAAGGTCACCTTTGAATGGCATTACAGTGATCATTATTAAGTAATTCAAATGGGGTATAATACAATAGGTTGTAATTATTATTATTTGCACTACAATTCTGGTTAGTTTACATTTAATACATGAATTATGACATCTTTTGCAAGGGATTTGATATGTTATAAATTCCAATATGTTAAATATAACAGTATAATTCCCTTGTAGTATTATTAATATTTCTAAATCATGAAAACATGATTTTTGACTCAATAATTTGTCAAATTTACTAAGGTTAAAAAAACTTAAAGAGAATCAGAAGAGAAAATGGGTTTCTCTTCACAAACTGATCTTCACCCAATATACCCCAATATACTAAATAACTTACACAGTTTATTTTAGTGAACTGAGTTCTACTATCTGTTACTCTGGAGTAATAGTCACATTTAATTTGGTTTATTAAAGCGCACTTTAGTTTTAGTTTACTTACTGATGGCTCTTGAAACAAGATATTAGTTGATTCATTTGAATGAATCTGATTAAAAAGCTATGATTTAGAAATGCAAGTGAGAGAGTCTTTTTTCCCCCTAATATGTAGACTTTATTAATGTCAGAAATCATTGTGGAAGGATGTGATGCCATGAAAGGAACATTTAACATGTAACTTAGCAGAAGAATAGAAGTAGTTTTATCTGCAACAAAATGTTCTTATTTATTTACCTAACTAAATACACAGTGGATAGCTTTCCATGACAGTCGGTGATCACAGTATAAAATTCAAGAATTCACAGATATTTGGAATAGGTAAATTTGATAAAAGCCTTTTTTGTTTTAACCATATGCCTCCTGAATTGTGTTATCTCAATATATTTTCTATCATGATTTTGAAGCTATCTTCCTATGAAAAATATTTTAGTCCAAATATGTAATAACCAAAGATTAACAAGCATAAAAGAAAATGTCAAGACAACTTTCTGATCAATATTAAATAAAATATTTAGAGAAACCACAAAGAGACTGGAAATGGAAATTATTAGAACTTGTACAGGTTGGAATCAGAGAGAGAATTAGAATAGTCAGTTTTGGGATAATATGAAATTTGTACTCCATAAACAGCAGAGAATCAGGATAGGGTGTTGACGTTTTCCCACCTACCTCCCACTGCCATTTTCTTGTACTGCTGTTAACATTCATGTAAATTTTGTAATCCTTCCTTAATCTTCACCTGTTAATGGAGAAAATGTTTGTTGCTTTTATAATGTTAAAGAATTATAAAAACATTCTCCAATTCTGCCTTCTTCTCACTCTTAATTTAGGGAGATAATATCAAAACCTTGAGGAAAAATCAAGGAAATCTGTTTTCTTTTTTTAAATTCAATATTATTGACAGGGATTAGATTTAAAATTGTTTTCAGGGAGACCTCAACATTGTGGACAGTGGATTACTAGTAAATCAAATTCATTTACTAGTTTGGGTTACACGATGTTAAAAGTATGGATATTTAGTTGTTATCTGTAACAAAGTGTATGTATATCTGGAAAAAAATCTTTGAGTATATTGAACAATGAAAAGGTAAAGTTGTTTCTTAAAATAATGGACAAGCTTCATTTCATAAAGTATGAGGAGATGGAATCTGGTGGCATTAAAGAAGAAAAACCCATTTCATTCCAAATGCAGCTAACATTTGAAACATAAACTGGCTCCCTCTCTCCACAGATGCCTCCTTGGAGTCGGAGGATGCGACATAAATGGGGGTTTTGGTGTTAGGAGATGATGGATGAGGGTCTCTTCTGGTTGCCAGAGGATCTGTGACCAGCACAAAAACTGCTTGGTCTGGGTTAATTAATTGCAGGAACAGTTTATTCAGATGCAGGGCAAGCACCTTGGCTAAAATCTCAGCATCTGTGTTGATTAAAGATCTGAGGCTGAAGAAAGCACATAGTTGGGGGTCTTAGATAGGTTTGGGAGCCATATGGGCTTCTTTTAATGAGGGAGGGCTTTTGCAATCCAAGTCTCAAAGCTGTGTTGTTCGTATCAGCATTAATGGAATATCTCCTGCCCAGCACCAAGTCACTTCACAGTACTATCAAGGCAATATTTTTTCCCTGGTTATTTGTTTCAATATTTTATTCAGAATCTCACCATTATTTTTCATTTCCTACTGACCTGGTGATAAAACACGGTGCAAAATCTTGCTGGCTTTGTTTAAGTCCAGGGCAGACTGAACAAAAATTTATTTCTTTTAAAGGTCATTGTCAATGAAATGTCCACAAGGCTATTATGACACCTTTAGGATGTGAGTTGTAGAATGTGTATTCTCTGGAATTTTATCTTGCGGATATTATGTCTGTAATCAGTTTTTCTTGGCTTTGACTTTCTTTTTATTATAGCCATGGAAATTGACTCAGAGGTTCAAATGAAAAGGGAATAATCATAAAAATGGAAAAATATAAGCTGCATCAAAAACTAAACTTCTTTAGGCTGCTACTTTGGACATTATAATTTGGACATTCATAATTTGGTAATATTATGGTCCCATTCCTTACAAAACTGTGGAGTTTATCGAAGGATCTCTCAGAATTATAAATTTACACTACCCAAGGATCATAAGTCAGTTGCAAGTTTAGGCACTCACTTAGGGAAACAAAACTTGGGTCTTGAGCAGTAATTTTTCTCAGGTACTTTGTTCCTTTTACACAGTTTGATATTCAGAGATTCAAGTCAACTGCCTGTCTTAGAGTCTATTCATTTGGGTCGTGAGCGTGACTCACATTTTATCCTGCTTTTGTTATTTTTAAACTTTTAAATTATAAAATATATCATAAATATGTGGAGACATATAATGTACAGGTAGATTTTAAAAATAACAATAAAGTAAGCATCTGTTTCCCCCTCATCTTAAGAATTAGTACATCAGTTCTTCCTGGTGCTCTTTCAAATCTCTCTTCCAACTCCCCTCAAAGGTAACCACATTATACATTTACTTGATACTTTCCCTTCTTTTGCTTTTAAATTTTTAACCTACATATGTTTCTACGCTATATATAAGTTGAAGTTATATTGCATGTTTTGTTCTGCAACTTGTCCGTTTTGCTCACTATTATACTCCAGCAGTTCATCCATGTGGATGTGTACAGTTGTGGTTCATTTATTTACAATGGTGTTGAGGAATTCATTAAATGAATATACCATAATTTATGAATTCATTCTACAGATGAAGTTTCTTTGCATGGTTTTAATTTTTGCTATTAGAAAGAGAGAAGATAAGAACATGTCTTCTGGTACAAGTGGGCAAGAATTTCCGTAGATAGACCAAGGAGTGGAATTACTGGATCATGAAGTATGCATGCACCAAATTCAAATTTCTAGTTATGCCTAGTTGTTTCCCAATGTGAATTTCACCAATTTCCACACTCACCAGCAATGTATGAGAGTTCCTGAGGCTTCTAAGTCTTTCCTAATGTTTGGTATGGTGTGTGCCTGCATGTATATATATATACCCACACATATATATTTTTTATATATATATATAATTTGTAATCCTGTTGTTATGCTGTATTGTTATAATTTTAATTAGAATTTTGCTAGTTAGTAATAAGATGCAGCACATTTTTATATATTTATTGGTCATCTGTCATCTTCTGTGAAGTGTCTGCCACTTTTCTATTGGGTTGTTGATCATTTTCTTTCTTATTCTTTACAGTCTCTATATTAATCCATTGTTACTAAGACAAATATCTTCTCCTGGTTTGTGCTAATCTTTTCACTGCCCTTTTTGTGCCTATTGATGAATAGGAGTGCTGAATATCTTAAAAGTTTCATCTTGAGTTAATTTTAGATTCACATACAGTTATAGGAAATAATACACAGGGATACATATACCCTTCACTCAGTTTCCCACAATGGTACCACATGGCTTAACAATATCACAACTAGGAAATTGACATTGATATAATTCATCATCAAGTTTATTCAGATGTCACCAGTTTTGCACACACTCATTCGTGTGTGTGTGTGTATTTAGTTCTATGCAAATTTTTTTTTTTTTTTTGAGACAAAGTCTCGCTCTGTCACCCAGGCTGGAGTGCAGTGGTGCGATCTCAGCTCACTGCAAGCTCTGCCTCCTGGGTTCACGCCATTCACCTGCCTCAGTCTCCCAAGTAGCTGGGACTACAGGCACCCTCCACCACGCCCGGCTAAATTTTTGTATTTTTAGTAGAGACGGGGTTTCACCGTGTTAGCCAGGATGATCTCGATCTCCTGACCTCGTGATCCACCTGCCTCGGCCTCCCAAAGTGCTGGGATTACAGGCATGAGCCACCGCACCCAGCCAGTTCTATGCAAATTTTATCACCTGCTGTAGCTTGGTATAACTACCACTGTGTTCAAGATAAAGAACTGTTCCATCACAACAGGGCTCCCTCGTCTTTTTAAAAATTTTATGTACAACGATCTAACATGGTTTCTTTCATTGGGTAGGTGGCTTGGATATTCCATTTAAGGAAGGTCACTTTGTCCAGCTTCATAAAACCTATGTCCTTTGCATCCTGATAGAAACACTGGTGGCACATATTGAGGCCCTATTTCTGGATCAGACCAGGCTGGTTTGAGCAGACCAGAGTGAGAGTCCTGGCCAAATTTTTGCAGGTGGCTCCAGTAGAGCTCAACTTCTTTATTGCCATGTTCACCACCTTTCTTCCACCATCCCTAACTCCTGGTAACCACTCATCTTGTATCCATGTCTACAGCTTTGTCATTTCAAGAACATTATGTAGAGCCATACAGTGTGTAACTTCTTGAGATTGCCTTTTTTTTTTTTTTAACTCAGCGTGATTCCCTTGATATCCATCTAAGTTGCATATGTCAACAGTTTGTTCTTCTTTGTTGCTGAGTATAAGTCCAAGACGTCGATGTGCCATGGTTTGTTTACCTGTTGGAGAACATTTGAATGTTTCTGGGTTTTGGCTATTACAAAGTTTAGTAAGAATCTGAATTGCAAGCAAAGTTTTGTGAGAACACTTAATAGACTTTATTTTATTTATTTATTTTTTTGAGACGGAGTCTTGCTCTGTCACCCAGGCTGGAGTGCAGTGGCATGATCTCAGCTCACTGCAAGCTCCCCCTCCTGGGTTCACGCCATTCTCCTGCCTCAGCCTCCCAAGTAGCTGGGACTACAGGCGCCCGCCACCACGCCCGGCTAATTGTTTTCTATTTTTAGTAGAGATGGGGTTTCACCATGTTAGTCGGAATGGTCTCGATCTCCTGACCTCATGATCTGCCCGTCTCGGCCCCCAAAGTGCTGGGATTACGGGCGTGAGACACTGTGCCTGGCCTAGACTTTATTTTTTAAAGAAGTTTTCGTTTTACAGAAAAATGTGCAGAAAGTACAATGAGTTCCCATATTTCCCTCCTCCCCCTATAGTTTCCTCTTTTATTGACATCTTACACTACTGTCCTACATTTGCTATAATTGATGAGCCAATATCGATAACAGTAATATTAACTAACATTATAGTTTACATTAGAGTTCACTCTTGGTGTTGTATATTCTATGGGTTTTGACCTATGTGTCACGATATGTTTCCACTATTATATTAGCATAGAGAACAGCATCACTCTTCTAAAACGTCCCAGTGATGGACTTATTCGTCTCTTTTCCCACTTCCCCTGAACCACTTATCTTTTTATTGTCTCTGTAGTTTTGGCTTTTCCAGAATGTCGTATAGTTGGAATCAGAAAAGATGTAGCTCTTCAGATTAGCTTCTTTTATTTAGCAATATGCATATAAGCTTCCTTCGTGACTTTTTCTGATTTGATAGTCCTTTATTTTTCTTGCTGAATAATGTTCCATTGTATGAATTGTACCAAAGTTTATTTATCCTTCATCAACTGGAGGAGATCTTGGTTGCTTCCAGGTTTTGGAAATTATAAATACCACTGCTGTAAACACTCATGTGCAAGTTTTTGTGTGAATTTAAGGTTTTCACTCATTTGGGTAAATGCCAAGTAGCACAGTTGCTGAGTCCAATGGTAAGGATATATACATTTTTGTAAGAAACTACCAAACTGTCTTCCAAATTGGCTTTACTGAACCCAAGTTTTTATTTCTCTGAGACAGGTTCTCAAGAGTACAATTGCTGTGTCATATGGCAAGTACATGTTTATTTTGATAAGAAACTACCATATTGTTTTCCAAAGCAGTTGTATCACTTCACATTCCCACTTGAGTAAACCAGTTTTTCCAGCTCTTCAGCAGCATTTAATGTTATCACCATTTTTTGTTTTACCCATTCTTATAAATTTGCACTGATATCTCATTATGATTTTAATTTGCATTTCTCTAGTGACGAATGATGCTGAGCATTATTTCATGTGTTTATTTGTCTAACAACTCTACTTCATCTAGGTACCCAAGATTTTCTATACCTTTTTTCTTAAAGTTTTATAGTTTTATTTTTACTTTATTATTATTATTATTATTTTGAGATGGAGTTTTGCTCTTGTTACCCAGGTTGGAGTGCAATGATGCAATCTCAGATCACTGCAACCTCCGCCTCCCAGGTTGAAGTGATGCTCCTGCCTCAGCTTCCCAAGTAGCTGGGATTACAGGAATGCACCACCACACCCGGCTAATTTTGTCTTTTTAGTAGAGACTGGGTTTCACCATGTTGGTCAGGCCGGTCTTGAACTCCTGACCTCTGGTGATCCACCCATCTCAGCCTCCCAAAGTTCTGGGATTATAGACATGAGCCACCATGCCTGGTCATTTTATCTTTACTTTTAACTCTATCATTTACTCTAGGTTTTATTTAAGGTATGAGGTTTAGGTTGAGTTTTTTCACTCACCATGGATATCCTATTGCTCCACTACCACTTGTTGAAAAGGCTATGCTGGATTTTAATGTAGAAAAAAGTATAATTTTTTTTGTGGTTAGTGGTTTTAACATTTTACTAAACATCATGGTAAAAAACAAACAAACAAAAACTCCTATATTTTCAGCTAAGTATCTTAAAGGTTTTTTAAAAAATTAATGAGATAAAACATATGTACAATAAAATGCATACATTTTAAGAGTACTGTTAGATGAGTTTGACAAATGAATATTCCTATGTAACCATCACTACAGTAAAGGTATTGATCATTCGTATCATCCCCAAAACTTCACTGTCCCATTTGCAGTTAACCCTCTGCCCACCCTCAATCCAAGATCAACTACTCTTATTTCTGTAACTATAACTTAGTTTTTCCCACTTTATGTCTGATTTCTTTTGCTCAGCATAAAGTTTTTGAGATTCATTCATGTTGCTGCATGTATCAGTAGTTCATTTAATTACCAAGCAGCTTTCTATTTTAAAGAAACACCAACATTTATATTTCCATTGATACATTAATGGACATTTGGATCACTTCCAATTTGGGGTTATTGTTAATAAAGGTGCTATAAACATTTGAATACAAATCTTTGGGTGAATCTATGTTGTTTTAAATAGTTTTTTTCCATTTTATTTAAAAAGAAGTTCCAAGTAACACTAAACAAAGTTAAAAAAAATCAGCTCTTGCAGGCCAAACGAGGGAGAGTGATACTTACGAAGGTATAAATAATATGGACTCCAGAGATGACCCAAGCAGACAGTAAGCACCTGCCCACAGCAGGGAATTCTATTCAAGGGTTCTTATCTTTCTGTGGCAGGGTTGCCTTTGGCAGTCTGGAGAAATCTATGGACCCCCTTCAGAATAATGTTTTGCTTTTTTCCTATGTTTGTATTTCTCAGGCTGGGTAAACATGCACAAATGAAAATAGTGGATCATGTAGTAGATGTATTTAACTTGACATATGAAACTTTTAAAAATTTCCAAAGTAGTTGTACCATTTTACATTTCACCCAAAAATATAAAAAAGTTACCTCACGTGCTTGCTGGTGTGGTTAGTCTTTTTAATTTTAACCATTCTAGGAGGTGTATAGTGGCATCTCATTGTGTATGTTTTCTAAAACAGACTTTTATTTTTAGAGCAGTTTACTGCAAAATTAAGCAGAAAGCAAAGAGAATTCTCCTATAAGCCCCCTGACTTACACACTCACAGCCTCCCCCACTATCAACATCCCACACCAAAGTAGTATACTTGCTACAATAGATGAACCTACGTTAATACATCACAGTTACTCACAGTCCATACATGACATCATGGTTCACTCTTTTTGTTCGACCATCTATGGTTTTAACAAATGTACAATGACATGTATCTTTCATAGTAATATCACATCAGTAGTTTCACTGTCCTAACAATATTCTGTACTCTGTCTATTCATGCTGTCCTCCAATCTAACCCCTGGAAACTACTGATCTTTCTACTGTCTCTATAGTTTTGTCATTTCCAATGTCATATACTTAAAATCATATAATATGTAGCCTTTTTAGATTGGCCTCTTACGTTTATAATGCACTTAAATGTCTTATCTGACATTTAGGATAACTGTCCTAATAAATGTCCTAAAGTTTGAATAAATATCCATGTCTTTTCATAGCTTAATAGCTCATTTCTTTTTATATCTAAATAATATTCCCTTCTATGGGTGTACCACAGTTTAGTTATCCATTCACCAACTGACGGACATCTTGGTTGCTTCCAGGGTTTGGCAATTGTATTAGATTGTTTGCATCACAGTCTATGTGATGCAAATCATTTATGCACAAATAAGGTTTATGCACATATCTATGCATCACATCGCTATAAAGAAATAGCTGAGGCTGGGTAATTAATAAAGAAAAGAGGTTTAATTGGTTCATTGTTCTGCAGGCTGCACAAGCATGGCACCAACATCTGCTCAGCTTCTCATGAGGGCCTCAGGAAGCTTACAATTGTGGTGAAAGGCCAAGAGGGGGCAGGCATGTCACATGGTGAAAGCAGGAGCAAGGGGCACGGGGAGGTCCCAGACTTTTAAACAACCAGATCTCCTGTGAACTATCTGAGCAAGAGCTCACTTATCACCAGAGGGATGGTGCTAAACCATTCATGGAAGATCCGCCTCCATAATCCAGTTACCTCCCACCAGGCCCCACCTCTAGCAATGGAAATCACATTTTAACCTGAGATTTGGAGGAGACAAACATCCAAACTATATTAGCAATTATGACTAAAACTGCTATAAACATTTGAGTACAGGTTTTTGTGTCGATTTAAGTGTTCAACTCATTTGGAAAGATACCAAGGAGTGCGATTACTTGATCATATGGTAACAGTATGTTTCATTTTGTAAGAAACTGCCAGACTGTATTCCAAAATAGCTGTACCACTTTGCATTCCCATTAGCAGTTAATGAGAGTTCCTGTTGCTCCACAACTTGAAAGCTCTTAGTGTTGTCACTGTTTTGGATTTGGCCATTCTAATAGGTGTGTAGTTATAGCCTGTTTTAATTTGAAATTCTCTAATGACATATGTTGTTGATCATCTTTTCATAAGCTCACCTGCCATTTATTTTCTTTTTTCTTTTTTTTTGAGATGAATTCTCACTCTTCCTGTCACCCAGGCTTGAGTGCAGTGGCACCATCTCAGCTAACTTCAACCTCTGCCTCCAGGGTCCAAGCAATTTTTCTGCCTCAGCCTCCAAGTAGCTGGCGATCACAGAGGTGTGCCACCATGCCTGGCTAATTTTTGTATTTTTAGTAGAGGTGGGATTTCACCATGTTGGCCAGGCTGGTCTTGAACTCCTGACCTCAAGTGATCCACCTGCTTTGGCCTCCCAAAGTGCTGGGATTACAGGCATGAGCCACTGCGTCCAGCCTCACCTGTCATTTCTATATCTTCTTTAGTGCATGTCTGTTCAGATCTTTTGCACGTTTTTTAATTGGGTTGTTGATTTTCTTATTGATGAGCTTAAAGAGTTACTTGTATATTTTGAGTAACAGTGCCTTATCACATATGTTCTTGCAAATATTTTCTCCTGGTCTGTGGCTTGTCTTCTTATTCTCTTAACTGTCTTCCACAGAGAAGTTTTTAACTTTAGTGAAGTCTAGCTTATCAATTATTTCTTTCATGGATTGTGCCTTTGGTGTTGAATTTAAAAAGTCTTCACCATACCCAAGGTCATCTAAATTTTCTCCTATGTTATCTTCTAGGAGTTTTATATTTTTGCGTATTACATTTATATCAATAATTAATTTGGAGTTAATTTTTGCTGAAAAGACTAACTTTTCTCCATTGTATTACCTTTGCTTCTTTGTCAAAGATTAACTGACTATATTTATGTGTGTCTATTTCTGGGTTCTCTATTGTTTTCCATTGATCTGTTTGTCTATTCTTTCACCAATGCCACACTGTGTTGATTATCATAAGTTTACAGGAGTTTTTGAAATCAGGTAGTGTTGTCAGTCCTATGACTCTGTCTCCTTGACTAATGCTTTGGCTATTCTGGGTCTTTGCTTCTCCATGTAAACTTTAGAATCAGTATGTCGATATCCACAAAATAACTTGCTGTGAGTTTGATTAAGATTTATTGTGTTTGTAATTTGCATAGATGTCTAATAATATTGAGCATCTTTTCATGAGTGTATTGCCATTAGTATTTCCCTTTGATAAATTATCCTCAAAATTGTTGCCTATTTTTAGATTGAGTTATTTGATTTCTTACTGAGTTTAGAGAATACTCTTTTCTGTCTTGAAGTACTTTTTTGGTACATTTAGTCAGGTTTTCCAGAGAAACAGAAGCAGTAGAGAGATAAAGAGAGGTGTGGAAAGAAATTGATTATGAGAGATTGACTCGTGCAATTATGGAGGCTAAGTAGTCCCATGATTTGCCATCTGCAAATTGAAAGCCCAGGAAAGCCAGTGGTATAGTTCCAGTTCAAACCCAAGGCCTGAAAACAAGGCACATCGACATCTCAGAGCAGGAGAAAATGGATGTTCCAGCTCAACCACAGAGCAAATTCACCCTTCTTCCAGTTTTTTGTTCTCTTCAGGCCCTCAATGGATAGGCTGATGCCTATCAAAAATGACGATGGCAATCTTCTTTACTCTGTCTACCCATTCAAAGGCTAATCTCTTCGAGAAACAGCCTCCCAGACACACCCAGAAATAATGTGTCATGTTGTGAATCCCTTAACCAAGTCAAGTTGACATACTAATAAAATTAAGTGTTACAGTTAGATATGTGATTTGCAAATATTTTCTCCCAGTCTCTAGCTTGTCTTTTCATTCACTTAATAGTGTTAGACTAAAAGTTTTAAATTTTAGTTTAATTTACCAATTATCTAGTAATGGATAGTGCTTTTTTTTTTTATCATATTTAAGGACTTTTTTTTTTTTTTGAGACGGAGTCTGGCTCTGTCACCCAGGCTGGAGTGCAGTGGCGCGATCTCAGCTCACTGCAAGCTCCGCCTCCCGGGTTCACACCATTCTCCTGCCTCAGCCTCTCCGAGTAGCTGGGACTACAGGCGCCCGCCACCACGCCCGGCTAATTTTTTGTATTTTTAGTAGAGACAGGGTTTCACCGTGGTCTCGATCTCCTGACCTCGTGATCCACCCGCCTCAGCCTCCCAAAGTGCTGGAATTACAAGCGTGAGCCACTGCGCCCGGCCTATTTAAGGACTTTTTGCCTAACAGAAGGTCACAATTATTTTCTCCTAAAAGATTTATGGTTTTATATTTTATATTTAATTCTATGGTAGTTTTTCAGTTAATTTTTTATATCATATGAGGTATTGGTTGAGTTTCTTTTTTTTTTTAAAGTGTATCTTTGATGAGCAACATTTATTGAAACGACCATTCTTTTTTCACTGAACTGACTGTTCATCTTTATCAAAAGTTGATTAATGGTCTGATGTAGTGGCTCATGCCTGTAATCCCAGTGCTTTGGGAGGCCAAAACAGGAGGATTGCTTGAGGCCAGGAGTTTGAGACCTGTCTGGGCAACATAGAAATACCCTGTCTCTACAAAAAATTTAAAAATTAGCTGGACATTGTGGCATGTGCCTGTAATCCTCGCTACTTAGTAGGATCACTTGAGCCCAGGAGTTTGAGGTTACAGTGAGCTATAATCATACCAATGCACTTCAGCCTGGGAAACAGAGTAAAACCCTGTTTCTTAAAAAAAACAAAAATCCATATTTACATAAGCCTATTCTGGATATCTTTTCTGTTCCTTTGATCCATGGTCTGTGTTTTCTCCATTATGACACTGTCTCCATTATTGTAGCTTTGCATTAAGACTTAAAATCAGGGAGTGTGAGCCTTCCAATTTTGTTCTATTTTTCATAATTATTTTGTTTGTTTGGTCTCCTTTGCCTTTTATATAAAGTTTAGAATCAGCTTTTCTATACCCACAAAAATGTCCTACTGAGATATTGCTATGGTTTAAATGTTCCCTCCCAAACTCATGTTGAAATTTAATTGCCATTATGATGATATTAATAGATGGAATCTTGGCTGAGCACAGTGGCTCACGCCTGTAATCCCAGCACTTTGGGAGGCCAAGGCGGGCAGATCAGAGGTCAGGAGATCGAGACCACCCTGGCTAACATGGTGAAACCCCGTCTCTACTAAAAATACAAAAATTAGCTGGGCGTGGTGGCGGGCGCCTGTAGTCCCAGCTACTTGGGAGGCTGGGGCAGGAGAATCACTTGAACCCAGAAGGCGGAGGTTGCAGTGAGCTGAGATCATGCCACTGCACTCCAGCCTGGCGACACAGCGAGATTCTCTCTCTCAAAAAAAAAAAAAAAAAAAAAAAGATAGAATGTTTACCAGTGATGACGTCATGAGAGTTTTGCCCTCATGAATGGATTAATGTTATGAGCATTCATTCCCCCTTTTCTCTCTCTGTCTTGTGCATGCACTTCTGTGCTATGTGGTGCTTTCCATCATGTTATGATGCAGCAAGAAGGTGAACTCCCTAGCCTTCAGAACCATTACCCAAATAAAGGACCATTTTCTAATTTTATTTGTTTATTTATTTAGAGATAGGGTCTCACTTTGTCGCTCAGGCTGGAGTGCAGTGGCATGATCATGGCTCACTGCAGCCTCTACCCTCCTCTCCTCACCAGGCTCAAGTAATCCTGCCACCTCAGCTTCCCAAGTAGCTGGACCACAGGTGCATACTACCACACCCGGCTGATTTATTTTTATTTATACTTTTTGTAGAGACTAGGTCTCCCTATGTTGCCCAGGCTGGTCTCAAACTTCTGGGCTCAAGTGATTCTCCCACCTCAGCCTACCAAAGTGCTGAGATTATAGGCATGAGCCACCAGGTCATCCAGCCTTTTCTCTTTAAATTACCCAGTTTGTGGTATTCTGTCATAGCAGCAGAAAGTGGCCTGAGACCAACATTGACCAGGACTGTGTTAAATCTGTAAAGTTTGGGCATTGTTGACAGAGTAAGTAAACTGAATCTTTTAAATCATGGGCATGGTATTTTTTATTGGTTCGTTTAGATCTTAGAATTCTTCAATTAGCATTTTATAGTTCTTAGCACTTACCTTGTACATATTTTTTAAGATTCTTACGTAAGCATTAATTTTTTTCAACTATCTTTAATGGTATTGTTGTAAAATTCTGGTTTTCAATTGTCTGTTGCTAATATATAGTTACAGAATGGATTTGTATATGTTTTGTTGTCTTTAGAAAATTTTGGCCGGGCACTGTGGCTCATGACTGTAATCCCAGCAATTTGGGAGGCCAAGGCGGGCAGATCACCTGAGGTTGGGAGTTTGAGACCAGCCTGATCAACATGGAGAAACTCTGTCTCTATTAAAATACAAAATCAGCCGGGCATGATGGTGCATGCCTGTAATCCCAGCTACTGAGAAGGCTGAGGCAGGAGAGTCATTTGAACCTGGGAGGCGGAGGTTGCGGTGAGCCAAGATCATGCCATTGCACTCCAGCCCGGGCAATAACAGGGAAAGTCCGCCTCAAAAAAAAAAAAAAGAAAAGAAAAAATTCCCCCAGCTTCATTTACAAATAATTAGCTAATTAAAGTTGTATATATTTAAAGTGAATAACATGTTTTCATATAAGTATACATTGTGAAATAATTACTGCTATTCAACTAATTAACATATCAGTCACCTTGAGTAATTACTTCTTTATGGTGAGAAATTTCTTTGGTGAGAATATTTAAGATTGATTGTCTTAGAATTTCATTTAAAAATTTAATAACAATTTGGTCAGGCGCGGTGGCTCACGCCTGTAATCCCAGCACTTTGGGAGGCCGAGGTGGGCGGATCACGAGGTCAGGAGATCGAGACCATCCTGGTTAACACGGTGAAACCCCGTCTCTACTAAAAATACAAAAAAATTAGCCAGGCGCAGTGGCGGGCGCTTGTAGTCCCAGCTACTCGGGGGGCTGAGGCAGGAGAATGGCGTGAACCCAGGAGGCGAGCTTGCAGTGAGCCGAGATCGCGCCACTGCACTCTGGGCTGGGCGAAAGAGCGAGACCCTGTCTCAAAAAAAAAAATTAAATAACAATTTATTTCACTTTAAAAAAATTAAATGTTTTTCTCGTATTATTTTATAATAAGAAAAAAGAAATGAAGAAAGATCTTGTAGCATTTCAAGTATACAGTATAATATAGTTTTTTAACTGTAGACACTATTCTGTTAGATTTCCAGAACTTGTTAATCCTGCATAACTGAATCTTTGTACCCTTTGACCAACATCTCCTTGTTTCTCCTAACTCCTAGCCTCTGGCAACTGTCATTCTGTTCTCTACTTTTGAGTTCTGCTTTTTGAGATTCCACATGTAAATAAAATAATGCAGTATTTGTTTTTATGTGTCTGGTTTGTTTTCCTTTATGTAGTGTCCTCCAGTTTCATTCATGTTGTTGAAAATGACAGGATTTCCTTGTTTTCATTTATTTTATTTTTTAAACTTTTGTTTTAGGTTCAGGGTTACATGTGCAGGTTTGTTATAGTGGTAAATTGCGTGTTGCAGAGGTTTGGTGTATAGATTATTTCATCACCCAGGTGATAAGCACAGTACCTGATACATAGTTTTTCTATCGTCACCCTCCTCCCACCCTCACCCTTAAGTAGGCCCTGGTATCTATTGTTCCCTTCTTTGTGTCCATGTGTACTCAATGTTTAGCTCCTACTTATAAGTGAGAACATGCAATATTTGAGAAACAAACAATATTTCTTTCTTTGTTAGTTCATTCAGGATAATGGCCTCCAGCTCCATGCATTTTGCTGCAAAGGACCTTATTTTTTCTGGCTGTGTAGTATTCCATGGTGTATATGCACCACATTTTCTTTATCCAGTCTACTGTTGATGGACATTTAGATTAATTTCCTTATTGTTGCTATTGTGAATAGTGCTGTGATGAACATATATGCATGCCTATATCTTTATGGTAGAATGATTCATATTCCTTTGGGTAGATACCCAGTAATGGAATTGCTGAGTTGAATGCTACTTATGTTTTAAGTTCTTTGAGAAATTGCTACATTGCTTTCACAGCGGCTGAATTAATTTACACTCTCACCAGCAATGTATAAGCATTCTCTTTTCTCTACAACCTTGCCAGCGACTGTTATTTTTTGACCTTTTAATAATAGCCATTTTGTCTGGTGTGAGATGGTATATCATTGTGGTTGTGATTTATATTACTCTAATGATTAGTGATGTTGAGCATTTTTTATATGCTCTTTGGCCATATGTATGTCTTCTTTAGAAAAGTGTCTGTTCATATCCTTTGCCTACTTTTTAATGGGCTTGTTTGATTTTTTTTACCTGTTAATTTAATTTTTTAAATAGATTTCGGATATTAGACCTTTGTCGGCTGCATAGTTTGCAAATATTTTCTACCATTAGTAGGTCGTCTGTTTACTCTATTGATAGTTTCTTTGGCTGTGCAGAAGCTCTTTAGTTTAGTTAGGTCCTATTTGTCAATTTTTGTTTTTGTTGCAATTGAATTATTTTCTTTGTCATGAAATGTTTGCTAGGACCTATGTCTAGAATGGTATTTCCTAGGGTTTTTATAGTTTTAGGTTTTATATCTGAGCGTTTAATCCTTCTTGAGTTGATTTTTGTATATGGTAAAAGGAAGGGGTCCAGTTTTGATCTTCTGCATATGGCTAGCCAGTTATCCCAACACCATTTATTGAACAGTGGGCAGTTTCCCCATTGCTTGTTTTTGTCGACTTTGTCAAAGATTAGATGGTTTGTAGGTGTGTAGTTTTATTTTTGGGCTTTCTATTCTATTCCATTGGTCTGTGTGTCTGTTTTTGTACCAGTATCATGCTGTTTTGATTACTGTAGTCTTGTAGTATAGTTTGAAGTTGGATAATGTGATGCTTCCAGCTTCTGCTTGCTTAGGGTTGCTTTGGCTGATTGGGGTCTTTTTTGGTCCCATGTGAATTTTAGAATTTTTTTTCTCATTCTATGAAAAATGTCATTGGTAGTTTGATAGGAATTGCATTGAATCATAGATCGCTTTGGGTAATTTGACCATTTTAACAATATTGATTCTTCCTATGCATGAGCATGGAATATTTTTCTTTTTTTTTTTTTTTTTTTTTTTTTGAGACGGAGTCTCGCTCTGTCGCCCAGGCTGGAGTGCAGTGGCGCAATCTCGGCTCACTGCAAGCTCCGCCTCCCGGGTTCATGCCATTCTCCTGCCTCAGCCTCTCCAAGTAGCTGGGACTACAGGCACCCGCCACTACGCCCGGCTAATTTTTTTGTATTTTTAGTAGAGACGGGGTTTCACCGTGGTCTCGATCTCCTGACCTCGTGATCCGCCCGCCTTGGCCTCCCAAAGTGCTGGGATTACAAGCGTGAGCATGGAATATTTTTCTATTTGTTTTTTTCATCTCTGATTTTTTTCAGCAGTGTTTTATAATTTTTGTTGTAGAGCTCTTTCACTTCCCTGGTTAGCTGTATTCCTAGATACTCTATTTATTTATTTTTTTCTGGCTATTGTGAATGGGATTGCATTCTGGATTTGGCTTTCAGCTTGGACGTCGTTGGTGTATAGAAATGCTACTGATTTTTGCATATTGATTTTGTATCCTGAAACTTTGCTAAAGTTGTTTATCAGATCTAGAAGTTTGGGGGCGGATATTGTGGGGATTTCTAGTGTAAAGTCATATTGTCTGCAAACAGAGATAGTTTGACTTCTGCTTTGCCTATCTGGATGCCTTTTATGTCTTTCTTTTGCCTGATTTCTCTGGTTAGGACTTCCAGTACTATTTTGAATAGGAGTGGTGAAAGTGGGCATCCATATGTTGTTTCATATTCAAGGGGAATGCTTCCTGCTTTTATCCATTCGGGATGTTGCTGGCTGTGGGTTTGTCATAAATGGCTCTTATTATTTTGAAGTATCTTGCTTTAATGCCTAGTTTATTTTTTACATGAAGGGACGTTGAATTTTATTGAAAGCCTTTTCTGCGTCTACAGAGATGATCAGGTGGTTTTTGTTTTTATTTCTGTTTATGTGATGAATCAAATTTATTAACTTGCATGTATTGAACCAACCTTGCATCCCAGAGATAAAGCCTACCTGATTGTGGTGGATTTAACTTTTTGATGTGCTGCTGGATTCAGTTTGCTAGTATTTTGTTGAGGATTTTTGCATCTGTGTTCATCAAGGATATTGGCCTGAAGCTTTCTTTTCTTGTTGTGTCTCTACTAGGTTGTGGTATCAGGATGATGCTGGCCTCATCTTCTTTTTAAAGGCTAAATAGTATTCCATTATGTGTGTGTGTGTGTGTGTGTATGTGTGCATGTGTGGGGTGTGTGTGCATGTATACATTCTCACATTTTAAAAATTCATTCACCCCTTGATGGACATTTAGGTCGAGTCCATATGTTGGCTATTGTGAATAATGCTGCAATGATTGCAGTGATTATGGGAATGCATACATTTCTTTAACATACTAATTTCAGTTCCTTTGAATATATGCCAAGTAATGGGATTGTTGGATCATATGTAGTTTGATTTTTAATTTTTTGAGGATGCTCCATATAGTTCTCCATAATGGCTGTATCAATTTATATTCCCACCAACAGTAAATAAGGGTTCACTTTTCTTCACATTCCTGCCAACACTTATCTTTTTTTGAAAATAACCATTGTAAAATGTGTGCAGTGATATCTCATTGTGGTTTTGACTTGCATTTCCCTGATGATTAGTAATGTTGATAATTTTTTTCATGTACCTGTTGGCTATCTGTATATCTTCTTTGGAGAAATGTGTATTCAGTTCCTTTGTCTATTTAAAAAACTGAGTTATTTTCTTGCCAGTGATTTGTTTGACTTTCGAATATATTTTGGATAATAGCCCTTGTCAGATATATACTTTGCAAATATTTTCTCCTATTCCGTAGGTTGTTTATTCATTCTGTTTATTGTTTCCTTTGGTATACAGAAGCATTTTAGTTTGATGTAATTCCATTTGTCTATATTTGTTTTTGCTGCATGTGCTTTTGGGATCATCTTCAAAAAGTCTTTGCCCAAACCAATGTTAAGAAGCTTATTATATTTTGTTCTTCTAGCAGTTTTATAATTTCAGGTCTATATTTTATTAATATTGAGTTGATTTTTTTTTTTTTTTTTTTGAGATGGAGTCTCGCTCTGTTGCCAGGCTGGAGTGCAGTGGCACCATCTCGGCTCACAGCAACCTCTACCTCTGGGGTTCAAGCGATTCTCCTGCCTCAGCCTCCCGAGTAGCTGGGACTACAGGTGCACGCCACCATGCCAAGCTAATTTTTGTATTTTTAGTAGAGATGGAGTTTCACCATGTTGGCCAGGATGGTCTCAATCTCTTGACCTTGTGATCTGCCCACCTTGGCTTCCCAAAGTGCTGGGATTACAGGCATGAGCGACCACACCTGGCCTTGAGTTGATTTTTATATAGAGTGTGAGATAGGGTCCAATTTCATTCCTCTGCATGGGAATATACAATTTTTTCTAGTACCATTTTTTGAAAGACTATCCTTTTCATTGTTTGTTTTTGGCAACTTTATCAAAGATCAACTGACTGTAAATGAGTAGATTTATTTCCTGGGCTCTCTATTCTGTTTCATTGGTCTATATGCCTGTGTTTCTGCCAGGTTCATGCTATTTTGATTATTATAGGTTTGTAGTATGTTTTGAAATCACATAATGTGATGCCTCCAGTTTTGTTCTTCTTGCTCAAGGTTGTATTAGCTCTTTGGGGTGTTCTGTGCTTCCATATAAACTTGACCATTTTTTCCAGTTCTGTTAAAAATGCCATTGGAATTTTGATAGAGATTGCATTGAATTTGTAAATTCCTTTGGGTAGTATGGACATTTTAACAACATTATTTCTTCTAATTAATGAACATGAGATATCTTTCAAGTTATTTGTGTCTACTTCAAATTCATCAATTCATTTTTCAAATAGTTTTCAATTGTAGGTCTTTCACTTTCTTGGTTAAATATTTTCTTAGTTTATTCTTTTGATACTATTGTAAATAGGATGATTTCCTTAATTTCTTTTTCAGAGAGTTTGTTAGTGTATAGAAACAACTGATTTTTTAATGTTGATTTTGTATACTTAATTTTACCAAATTTGCTTATTACTTCTCACAGTTTTTTCCTGGAGGAAATCTTTAGGGTTTTCTGTATGTAAAATCATGCCATCTGTAAAGAGACAATTTTACTTTTTCGTTTTCCAAATTGGGTGGGTTTTATTTCTTTTTTTGCCTAATTGCTCCGGCTCAGACTTCCAGTAGTATATTGATTAGAAATGGCAAGATTAAGTGTCCTTTTGTTGTTCCTAATCTTAGAGGAAAAGCTTTGAGCTTTTTAACATTGATATGATATTAGCTGTGGGCTTGTATATGTGAGCTTTATAATGTTAAATTTCATTTCTTCTATACCCAATTTGTTGAGAGGTTTTTATCATGAAAGTATACTGAATTTTGTCAAATGCTTTTTCTGCATCTATATCAATGATCATATGGTTTGTATTCTTCAATCTGTTAAAGTGGTATATCATTTTTTAAATTTTTTGAAACATCTTTGCATCCCAGAGATAAATCCCACTTGATCATGGTGTGTGATTCTTTTAGGAAAAGACAAAAGATTTATATGATCTGAAAAGAAACCAGGGTATCATAGTGTATGATTCTTTTAATGTGCTGGTAAATTTATTTTGGTACTATTTTATTGAGGGATTTTGCCTATATGTGTTTTTTGTGGTTTTATAAATTTGACAATCAGAAGTTAGCTCTCATCTACACTGACTGTAGATTTTTACGAGTGGTAACAGGTACATAGGTAACCAAAGTATAGAGCTTGTTTGGTGAAACTTCATCTTCAGTATATTTTCTGGACAAGCACACAGTGATATGATATGGGAAATTTCTTATTCCTTCTTATTTCTTATTCAGTGCATACATCTCAAGTCTCTATCTCCATCATAGCATATTTCTGGATCATTTTGTGTGCCCAAGGGCCACACTTTTTGAAGTGAAATCCATAGATGTACTTGTAAATATTGGTTGTATTTTCTTGGGTAGGTACCTCAATAATGGCAGAATAGCTCTTCTTTGTCTTGCTACCTTTGTAGGACCCAAGTTGGAAAGAGAAGTATGAGGGATTGTTTCATCTATATTCATCAAGGCTATTTTACAATAATTATTTTTTCTTGTAGTGCTTTTGTCTGGGTTTGGCCCTGTAAAATGTTGGCCTTGTAAAATGAGTTCCAAAGTGTTCTTCCTATTTAATTGTCTGGGAGAGTTTGAGAAGGATTGGCATTAATTCTTCTTTAAATGGTTGGTGGAATTCACCAGTGAAGCCATTTGGTCCTGGGCTTTTCTTTGTGGGGATGTTTTTGATTACTGATTCAATCTCTTAACTTTAGTCTCTTCAGATTTTGTATTTCTTCATATCTCAGTCTTGGTAGGTTGTATGTATGTAGGAATTAATCTCTTTCCTCTAGATTATCTTTTTTTGGGCATATAGCTGTTCACAGTGTGCTCTTATGGTACTTTGTATTTCGGTAGTATTGATTGTAATGTCCCCTCTTTCATATCTGATGTTATTTATTTGTCCTTTTTCTTGGTCTATCTAAAGATGTTTTTTAGATCTTTTTATCTTCCCACAAAACGAACTCTTAGTTTCACTGGTTTTTTCTATTTACTTCTAGTCCCCATTTCATTTATTTTTTTCTCTGAACTTTATTATTTCTTCCTTCTGCTAACTTTGGATTAGCTTGTTCTTTTTCTAGTTCCTTGAGGTGTAAGATTAGGTTGTTTATTTGAGTTCTTTCTTCCTCTTTGTAAATGGTTATTGCTATAAACTTTCCTCTTAGAACTGCTTTTGCCGCATTTCATAAGTTTCATTCTGCTGTGCTTCCATTTTTGTTAGTCTGAAGATTCTATTTTTGTTTCCTTTTTGATTTCTTTTTTGACTCATTGGTTGTTTAGAAGTGTGTGGTTTAATTTCCACATATTTGTAAATTTTCCAATTTTCTTCCTTTGACTGATTTCTAGTTCCATACCATTGTGTTTGGAAAACATGATTTCCAACTTCTTAAATTTGATAAGACTTGTTTTGTAGCCTAACACATGATCTATTCCAAAGAATGTCTGTGTGTGCTTGAAAAGAATGTGTTTTCTGTTGCTATTGGATGGAGTGTTCTACATGTCTGTTAGGTCCATTTGGTCTATAGTGTTGTTAAAATCTGCTGTTTCATTATTCAATTTCTGTCTGGACACTCTGCCTATCACTGAAAGTGGGGTATTGAAGTTCCCTGTTATTGTTTTATTGCTCTCTATTCCTCCCTTCAAATATGTTAATATTGTTTTATATATTTAGTTACTTCAACATTGGGTACATATGTGTTTACAATTGTTATATCTTCTTAATCAATTGACTCCTTTATTATTATATAATGACCTTGTCTTCTGTAGCAGTTTTTGACTTAAGGTCTAGTTTGCTTGTTGTAAGCATTAACTATTCCTGCTTTCATTTAGTTATCACTTGCATAGAATATCTTTGTTAATGAATTCTTTTCTATTTTATGTGTATCTTTAAAGCTAAAGTGAGCCTCTTGTAGGCAGCAAATCATTTGATCTTGTATTTTTAATCCATTCAGCCACTGGCTTTTGATTGGAGAAATTAACATTTACAACTCAGGTAATTATTGATAGGTGTAAAGACTTATTACTGCTATGTTGTTAATTGTTTACTGTTTTACAGTTTTTGTTCTTTTTCTCCTCTCTTGCTGTCCTTGTGATTTGATGATTTTTTTTTTATAGTAGTATGCTTTGATTTCTTTATCTTTTGTGAATCTACTACAAGATTTTCCTTTTGGTTACCACGGCACTTACATAAAACATCCTCTACTTATAACAGTCTATTTTAAGCTAACAACTTCAAATGCATACAAAAACTTTTGCTTTAACTTCTCCTCCCCCTTCATTTTTTGTTATTGATGTCACTAATTATAGTTTTTACACTGAGTATCTATGAAGACATTATTATATTTCTAGTTATTTTAATTCTTTTGTTCTTTAACTCTTATACTAGAGTTAAAAGTGATTTATGAACCACTACTGCAGTGTTGGAATTTTCTAAACTTTACTATACTTTAAATTTTACAGTGAGTTGTATACTTTTACAGTATTAGTTAGCATCCCTGTATTTCAACTTGAATAACTTTCTTTAACATTTTTGTAAGGCTAATCTAGTGATGGTAAACTCCCTCAGATTTTGTTTGTCCGGGAAAGTCCTTATCTCACCTTTATTTCTGAAGGATAGCCTTTTCAGGTATAGTATTCTTAGTTCACAGTGTTTTTCTTTTATCAATTTGAATATATCATTCCACTCTCTTTTGGCCTGCAAGATGTCTCCTAAGAAATCTACTGATAGTATTATTATGGGGAAGGTATACTTTTGTAACTAGTTTCTTTTCTCTTATTCCTCTCAAAATTCTCTGTTTTTGACTTTCAAGAATTTGATTATAATGTGTGTCAGTGAACATTTCTTTATGTTTAATCTGTTTGAGGTTTTTCAGGTTTCATGGATCTGGATGTTTCATTTCCCACTCCAGATTGGGATAGTTTGCTGTCATTATTTTAAATAAGCTTTCTACCCCATCTCTTGTTCTTCTTTTTCTGTTACTTCCATAGTGTGTGTATTGGTTCTGCTGATGATGCCCCATTAAGTTCTGTAGACATTCTTTAATCTTTTTCATTCCTTTTTCTTTTTGTTCCTCTGACTGGGTAATTTCAAAGGACTCAGTTTCAAGTTCACTAATTCTTTCTTCTGCTTGATCCAGTCTGCTATGGAAGTTCATTTGTATTCTTCAACTCCAGAATTTCAGTTTGGTTCTTTCTTACGGTTTTTATCTTTTTGTTGAACTTCTCAATTTCTTCATATAGTGTTTTCTTAGTGTTATTGAGTTGCCTATCTATGCACCCCTTTACCTCATGTGGACCCCCATTTGTTTAAGGTCGGTTACTGGTGCTTTATTTTATTCCATTTGTGTTGTCATGTTTCCCTAATTATTTCTGATCCTTGTGGCGTTGAATTGGTGTCTTTGCATTTGAGAAAGCAGCCACTTCAAGTCTTTGTAGATTGGCTCTTTATACAAGGTCATTCACCAGTCAGCCCATCCTGAGATTCTGGGCAAGCCTGTTCTTTGGGTCCGCTGGTGGGTGTGTCTGGCACCTGAGTCCACAGGGGCTAGTCTGGTTTCTGAGTCTATGGAGGCAGGCCTGGAGCTAGGTCCACTGTGGGGGGAGCTTGTGCGTGTATGAGTAGGCCTGATGCTTGGGGCTATGGAGGCCAGCCTGACACTAGAGCCTGGAGGCTGGGTTGATGCTATGGTCTGTAGAAATGTCAGGTGCTCCCTTGACTCTCCTTTCCCCATGTGGGAAGTATAAGCATACCTCATTGTATTGTATCTCACTTCATTGTGCTTCATCGATATTATAGTTTTTACAGATTGAAGGTTTGTGGGAACCCTGCATCAGGCAAATCTATTGGCACCATTTTTTCCAACATCACATGCTTACTTTGTGTCTGTGTCAGAATTTTTTAGCAATAAAGTTTTTTTGTTTTTAAATAGGGAATGTACATTGTTTTTTAGACATAAAGCTATTGCATACTTAATATACTACAGTATAATGTAAACATAACTTTTATATTAACTGGGAAACCTAAAAACTTGTGTGATTTATTTTATTGTGATATTTGTTTTATTGCAGTGGTCTGGAACTGAACTTGCAATTTCTCCAAGATATGTCGATATCTGTCTCCATGCTGTGCTGCGTGGGCTTTGGGAGGGGTGATGTGGATAATTTGAAATTATCCTTGCTGCCTCTTTAATGCGTATTTTTATATTTATATGCTCCACTCAAGTGTGTGGTCTCTCAACTGCCTTCTTTTTGTTCTTTAGCTTTTATGAAGCTATTTTCAAGTGTGAGTAGTTGTTCAAATTCATGTTTCTTGAGGGAACAAGTGACTTGTTTGTAAGTTGACTTGTATATCTTTTTATAGCTGAGATTTTATCCTGTGATCTTACAAACTCAGGAATTTTTTGGAGATTCTTTGCAGTTTTCTAAGTAGAATAACCATATTATATTTATTATTATTTTCCTTCTTACTTTGGTTTTAATTTGCTCTTTTTTTACTTGTTTTCTGAGATAGAAACTTAGGTTATTGATTTGATACCCTTATTCGTTTATAACATATGCATCTGATTGTATAAGTTTTTCTCTAAGCACTGCTTTAGTGCATCCCACAAATTTTGATATGTTGTATATTTTTTCTTTACTTTAATATATTTTCTTATTTTCTTTTGACTTCATCTTTGACCAATGAAATATTCAGAAATGTGTAATTTCTAAATATTTGGGAGATTTTCTAAATATTTCTCTGTTACTGCTTTCTAGTTCAACTCCACTGTGGTTAGAGAACACACTTTGAATGTTTTAAATCTGTTAAGATTTGTTTTATGACTTAAGACACAGTTGGTATTTGTGAATGTTTCATGTGCACTTGTAAACAATGTTTATTCTGCTTTCATTAGGTCAAGTGGTCTAAAAATGGCGTTTAAGTTAATTTGGTTGATAGTGATTTTCAGGTATTATATATCCTTCCTGATTCCTGCCTAGTTATTCTAATGATTACTGACAGAAGACTGTTGAAATCTCCAATTATACTATTATTTTTGTATTTCTACGTTTACCTCTATAATTTTTGCTTTAGTATTGTCACAATATTTTGTTAGGTGCATACCAATTTAGTATAGCTATGTATTTTTGGTAGACTGGCACTTTTAACCATTATACAATGTCCCTCTTCGTCCTTGGCAACTTTCCTTCATGGGAATTCTACTTGTTTTGATATTAATACGACAATTCTAGCATTCTTTTGGTTAGTATTTGCATGGTATATCCTTTTCTATTATTTAGCTTTTAGCCAAGCTGTGTGTTTTTATTTAAAATGAGTTTCCTGTGACTAAAAATCTTCTAATCTTATTAGATTATCTAATAACCTAATTATCTCTCTATTGGCTGAACTTAGTCATGGGATAGAACCTACTTTCAGGGAAGGTTGCATATTATAGTCCTTTATCTGGCCATATTGCCTCCACACTTAAATGCAAACGTACACCTATACACACATTCACATATATCTGTGTTTTGTTTCTAAAGAAAAGGTGAGAGTGGGTGTTTGTATAAGCATCTAGCTATTTCTGCTTTAATATGCTTTTGGTATTTGTAAACTGTCTTTACCTATAAAATAAGGACATTTCTAACCATTATTTCCCTTCTAGAATAATTAATTTATCTGATCATTTTATTTAACATTTTAAGTGTCTTGTTAATTTTTTGTTCAAGTTATTCAATATGTATTGAATATGAAAACACATCATTCCTAGTAAATTACAGAGAGATAATTTTGTCTTTGTTTAAAAAAAAAAGCTTGCTTTCTCAAGCGGGGCTTAATATTTCAAATTTCATAGCAGCCATTTATTGTCAGCAACTTAAAGACTGTTTCTGTTTTAAGAATACATTTTTCTTCGAAATAAAGTCAGAAATTGGAGCATCAGCCATATTACATATCTCCCCATGCAGTATAAATTAATTTCCAGACTTTTAGGGACAAACTTTCATCCTAGAAGACCAGAGTGTCAGCAGTGAGCTAGGGAGAGCAGTGGGCTGTTACATGACGCCACTGTTCGAAGTGTCAGGTCACATGTAGCACTTTACGAGTTCCCCCTTTCCTGACTGAAACAAGCTATTTTAATACATTTCTAAAAAAGCCAAAAAATACAAAATACTCTTTTAATACAACATGCATATATGTTTACTACAACTAAATATATTATGCATCTTCCTGCCAACCAGCATCCAATGTGGTGAAATGAAAAACAATAAATCTGGGCTGGGTGTGGTGGCTCACGCCTGTAATCCCAGCACTTTGGGAGGCCAAGGTGGGTGGATCACCAGAGGTTGGGAATTTGAGACCAGCCTGACCAATGTGGAGAAACCCCGTCTCTACTAAAGATAAAACATTAGCCGGGCGTGGTGGCGCATGCCTGTAATCCCAGCTACTCGGGAGGTTGAGGCAGGAGAATTGCCTGAACCCGGGAGGTGGAGGTTGCAGGGAGCCGAGATGGCACCATTGCACTCCAGCCTGGGCAACAAGAGGGAAACTCCTACTCCAAAAAAAAAAAAAAAAAAAAAAACAGTAAATATTATATATCAGCCTTTGTGATATTTATTCCTTCTGTTTAGTTATTTGCCTCTAGATTGAAGCATTCAAAACAGAAAATTATATTCAGAGTAAAAACTCTTAGCTGGATGATGGAACCTATCATTTTAAGTTTTTCCTATATTTCCTAGAAATACCTATATTAGGTATATTTTTTCCAATATTACTTCTTATCTTTACCTTAGTTCCCCTTCATTTTTGATTGTCATTGTACTCTCAGCTACACCTGAAAATTTCTCTGATTTTTCCCAAGTTGGGAAATTAATCCACTTTAAATTCCATTAAAGTTTGAAACTCTTTTTCCATTGTCTTCTTGTTTTATTTGTATATTTTAATTTACTGTAATTTTAAAATGTTTCTTTCTAGTTTTGACAAATGTCATACTTTTCCTTGGAAAATTAACATCTACCAAAAAATTACTTCTTAAGGTACATTTTTATATCATATATATATATATATATATATGGTTCTTAATAGTAAAGAAAGATATTTGGTTAATAACAGATTTACACATTTTCTAAAACTGCTCTAAACAAATGTATAAATATGAACTAAGTATAGTGATTTAGATGGGGGGGATGTTTACAAGAAGAAGGCAAGAAATAGGCTGGGCGCAGTGGCTCACGCCTGTAATCCCAGCATTTTGGGAGCCTAAGGTGGGTGGATCAGGAGGTCAAGAGATGGAGATCATCCTGGCCAACATGGCAAAACCCTTTCTCTATTCAAAATACAAAAATTAGCTGGGAATGGTGGCGTGCACCTGTAGTCCCAGCTGCTTGGGAGGCTGAGGCAGGAGAATCACTTGAACCTAGGAGGTGGAGGTTGCAGTGAGCCGAGATCACTGCACTTCAGCCTGGTGACAGAGCGAGAATCCGTCTCAAAAAAAAAAAAAAAAAGATGCAAGAAATAAACCCCAAACAGTCATAAACAGTCATTTCCAAGACTCACAGGTTATTACCAAAATCAATGTGTAAAAAGAAATTCTTGTTTCCATTTTAAATTATGCCATTTTATATATTTTCTTCATACATAGAGATAAAATGCACAAAATAAAGATACAGTATGTAAATCTGAAATAAATTTTCTGTTCTGAAGATGTAGAATGATTATTAAAGGTAAGTGAGATGCTTGAAATTTCATAACCTGGAATGAGAGATAAGCAAAAAAATAAGTGGTTGACAGAGGACTACTTACAGCTATGGCCTCAGCCTCTTAATATTATTTTCAGTTAATAAAATTCAGACAGAGGCAGAAATTTTTAATTTAGACCATAGAAACGAATCAAGTGGCATAAAACAAATGTCATACAAAATAATTATTGAATGTCATGGCAAGTAAAAATTTTATGAGGCTCTGAATTGACTCTGACTTAAATAAACACAGGAGGATATAAAAAAGGAAAGTCCAAGAGAAAGTGATCAGCACGTAATTATTATAAAAGAAGGGCAGACTTTCAAATAATTGCCATGCCATGAAGTAATTTCCATTATTTTACAAACATTTAATTAGTATTTTCCCTAACATGACAATAGGCCTATAATGACTGCCTTATACACTGTTATTTTGTTTGGGCTAGACAGTAATTATGAGAGGTAAAATTTCACCCAACATGATAAAAGTTTATTCAGCTCAAATTAAATAACAATGCTGTTAAAGACTTGCTTCTGGAAAATGCCAAAGCCGAGAATGTCTAGACAAATCTTGAAAGAACACGTAATTTTCTGTAATTTTGCACATGCACAGCAGAGGGCACTAATATAATTATAGTAGTTAGTCCTTATGGGAGTAATTATCTGTGAGTCTGGGATTCACCGGAAGTAGTAAACTAGAAAGTTTTTCTCATCTTTATCAATGAATAGTTTCCTCCTATCTAAATAGGGAAATTCTGTGCATGAAATTTACTTAATTTTTATAGCTGAAGGGCCATAATAATAGAGAGTTAATGTTGATTATTCCCTAAGAAATCAACAACACAATGAGTGATCTTTGAGCATCGTAAACCAGCTTCCTCAGAAGGCCAATAACACTCTATCAACCTTTCTCCCTCTTCCTCTTGCTCTCACATAGCTACACTCACCTAGCTATATTTTCTCCCAAAACACCATCCCAGAAATCTGAAAGTGGAAAAACTTTTGGCTATGTTAGCAGCTTTTTATGATACAGTTGAAGCACTGTTTGTAATGATCTCCACGAGGTGATGGAAACTTTGAGACAAGTGGAAAAGAAAAAGACCAACGATTTGCTGTTACAAAAGAATGAGAAAGCTAACCAAAGTCATACTCAAAAATGTTGTTTCATCACAAAGTGGGAGAACAGATGGTCAAAACAGTTTCTCATTTTCCAGGTTAAATTAATAGAAAAATTGCTACCCTATGCAAAGCATAGAGTGTGTATAATAGAGAAAATTATCACTTGATTTATTAATTTAAGTGTGTTAGATGCATGGTAATACAGATGTGACCATAGCAAGTGCCTTGCTTTCCAGAACTGAAAGTCTAGTGGTAGAGAGCAGACATACTAACACATACTCACTTATAAATTAGGTAAAATGTGGTGAGTCCTGAGAGTGCGGGGAATAAAGTATGACTCTGGGAACCTCTAGGAGCCAGAAAGGGCCTGCAGAAACAATGACATTTAAATTGGGCTTTAAAGAATGGGTAGGCATTTTATTAGCTAAAGAAGTGGTGGAAAAGTCTACCAGGACGGTAGAAATTGCTCGTGCCAAGGCTTAGAGGCATGAAAGGCTAATCCCAAAATAAACACATCTCTAGTTTTCAAGGGGACACCCAACTGGAAGCCACGATTGTATATTAGGTAGAAAGTAATTTTATTATGCTATTAAAGTAATTCACTGTGGATGTTTAAGAAATTTAAAAGGGGAGTTAGCTTTGAATTTTAACAGAAGACTTTGTTATTCCCGGAGTGTCTTTAATTGTATGTGGGTATATGGAAGTAGGGAGAGTATTTGTTTCAGTGCTTGCTTCTTACTACAGCATTTTCCTATTTTGAGAAGCTGACAGGAGTCAGGAACTTGGCAGCTTGTTTCTGAAAGATTGTTGCTCTTGATTCTAGAAATCTCTGATTACTATCACTTAGCTGGTGTTGTGGTACATTGACTCTGGGAAACATTTTATTTTATAACCAGAAATTGTAGAGGTAATATACATTATTTTTGTTTGTTTTTTATTCTGGTTACTGCATTACTGTTGAAAAATTAGTTATGGTCAGTTATATGGTCAGAAGCAAGTGTCCTAAGAAGATGAAAATGAGAACTATTTTGAGATCAAGAATTACTATGGAGCCAATTACACATATGATTATGGCCTGTGCATATTTAAGAGCCTATAAAAATATTTGAGACCTGAAAAATAATTTATTGGCCTTAAAATACTAAAAAATGGCAAAATAAAAAGTAATATATATCTAATTAAGTGTACCTAAATACGACTAACCGCTTAGCTTCATCTTAACCCTTTCCTAGCTATCTAAAACATTTTAATGTGGGATCTAATGCATTTTGTATGTTTGATGTGGTTTTGAGTAAGGCCTCTAAAATTAAATGGTCTTCAAGCTCTTCATATTTATATATCTCTGCTCATTCTATTCATTGCATCCATATCATTTTACATTTCCATACTGTTCCAGGAAACCTAAATTACAAGTATCTACCCAATTGTTTCTAGGGAGACAGCAGGAGACCGCTCCTGTCACAGAAGCCACAGGCCCCAACACTTGGCCTTGATCCCATTTCATTTTTGTTAGTGGGGGCTGGTTAACAGTAACCCAGTTCCCTATGACACTGCTTAGCCCAGGAATCATGTCTGGTTCTGGGAGGTCAAAGAACCAAAAAATGTCAATGAATAATATTTCAGTTTACAGATAAATTTTAAGTTATTTCATAGTAGATATGTATCAGTTGCCAGCTTACATGTTACCTACAGTATGTTTCTTTTAAATTTGCTTTCTAAAGCTTAGAATTCAATGAAACATATTACATGTTATTTGTAATAGAAACGTGTTACAAATCGTTAGTAATTTTTTAGTTTGACCCATAAAATCTCATGGATACATAACATATCTGTATTAGTCAGAGTTCTCTAAAGGGACAGAACAAATAGGAGATCTATCTATCTATATCTATATCTATATCTATATCTGTATCTATAGATATATCTATATCTGTATCTATAGATATATCTATATGTATATCTATATCTATATCTGTATCTGTATCTATATCTATATATCTATATCTATATCTATATATCTATATCTATAACTATATATATATCTATATATCTATATCTATATCTATTCTGTATCTATATCTATATCTATAGATATATCTATATCTATATCTATAGATATCTATATCTATAGATATCTATATCTATATCTATATCTATATCATCTATATCTATATCTATATCTATATCTATATCTCTATATCTATATCTATATCTATATCTCTATCTCTCTCTATCTCTATCTCTATATCTATATATCTATATCTATATCTATATATCTATATCTATATCGATATATCTATATAGATATATCTATATCTATATCTATATATCTATATCTATATCGATATATCTATATAGATATATCTATATCTATATCTATATATCGATATAGATATATCTATATCTCTACATCTATATCTATATCTATATCTATATCTCTATCTATATCTATAGATATATCTATATCTATATCTCTATCTATATCTATAGATATATCTATATCTATATCTCTATCTATATCTATATCTCTATCTATAGATATATCTATATCTATATCTCTATCTCTATAGATATATCTATATCTCTATCTCTATAGATATATCTATATCTCTATCTCTATCTCTATCTCTATCTATATCTATTATCTATAGATATATCTATAAATCTAGATAGATATACATATATCTATAAATAATAGCTATAGATATATATCTCAATATCTATAATAGATATATATTATAGATATATAAATTATAGATATCTATTATTTATAGATATATATCTATTATAGATATCTATTATTTATAGTAGATATTATTTATAGTAGATAAATTATAGATATCTATCTATAAATCATTATATATCTATAAATTATAGATAGATATCTATAAATAATAGATATAGATATAGATATAGATAGATATAGATATATAAAGTGGAGTTCATTAAGTATTAACTCACATGATCACAAGGTCCCATACTAGGCTGTCTGCAAGCTGAGGAGCAAGAAAAGCCAGTCTGGGTCTCAAAACTGAAGAACTTGGAGTTCGATATTCCAGAGCAGGAAGCATCCAGCACAGGAGAAAGATGAGACTGGCAAGCTGGGCCCATCTAGTCTTTTCACATTTTTCTGCCTGCTTTATATTCTGGCCATGCTGGCAGCTGATTAGGTAGTGCCCACCCAGAGTAAGGGTGGGTTTGCCTTTCCCAGCCCACTGACTCAAATGTTTTTGTTTTTTTTTTTAAGAATCTTGATATCTTTATTCAAGATGATTCTGAACATTCAGATTAATACATTCATCTACTTTAAGTCCTAGTTCCTCTTTTATAATTTGGAATTTTTTTTTTTTTTTACCTACATTTCTTTTTTTTTTTTTTATTATACTTTAGGTTTTTGGGTACATGTGCACAATGTGCAGGTTTGTTACATATGTATCCATGTGTCATGTTAGTTTTGCTGCACCCATTAACTCGTCATTTAGCATTAGGTGTATCTCCTAATGCTGTCCCTCCCCCCTCCCCCCCACCCCACAACAGTCCCTGGAGTGTGATGTTCCCCTTCCTATGTCCATGAGTTCTCATTGTTCAATTCCCACCTATGAGTGAGAACATGCAGTGTTTTGTTTTTTGTCCTTGCGATAGTTTATTGAGAATGATGTTTTCCAGTTTCATCCGTGTCCCTACAAAGGACGTGAACTCATCATTTTTTATGGCTGCATAGTATTCCATGGTGTATATGTGCCACATTTTCTTAATCCAGTCTATCGTTGTTGGACATTTGGGTTGGTTCCAAGGCTTTGCTATTGTGAATAGTGCCACAATAAACATACGTGTGCGTGTGTCTTTATAGCAGCATGATTTATAGTCCTTTGAGTATATACCCAGTAATGGGATTCCTGGGTCAAATGGTATTTCTAGTTCTAGATCCCTGAGGAATCGCCACACTGACTTCCACAATGGTTGAACTAGTTTACAGTCCCACCAACAGTGTAAAAGTGTTCCTCAAATGTTAATCTCCTTTGGCAACACCCTTACAAACACACCCAGGATCAATACTTTGCATCCTTCAAACCAATCAAGTTGACACTCAGTATTAACCTTCACAATACCTAATTTATTTTAACCACAATTTCACCATTGTTTAAAATATAATTTCTCCCAAAATAATTAAAAGCAGAGGCTGAAACATCTACTTAAACACCAATGTTCATAGCAGCATTATATACAATAGGCAAAAGATGAAAACAACCCAAATGTCCATCAGTAGGTGAGTAGACAGAGAAAATGTAGTGTATAAGGTAACGGAATGTTATTCAACCTTATAAAAGATTGAAATTCTGATGCACGCCACAACATGGATGAGCTTTGAAAATATTATGCCAATTGAAATATATCATACATCAAAAGACAAATATTTCATGATTCTTCAAACACGAGGTACCTGGAATAGACAAATTCAAAGGGGCAGTAAGTGTAA
Organism: Symphalangus syndactylus; assembly: GCF_028878055.3. NCBI lineage: Eukaryota > Metazoa > Chordata > Mammalia > Primates > Hylobatidae > Symphalangus > Symphalangus syndactylus. The sequence continues at coordinate 122,634,109 of NC_072431.2, read as the reverse complement.
AACAGTAGGGGTTGGAGAAAGGGGGTAATGGGGAGTTAATGTTTAATGGATAGAGAGTTTCTATTTGGAATGATGAAAAAGTTCTGGAAATTGATCCTGGTGATGGTTGCGCAATATTGTGGATATACCTAATGCTACTGAGTTGCACACTTAAAAACGGTTAAAACTGTGAATTTTGTATTAGATATGTATCCTACCACAGTAAAAAAAAATTAGTTTCCAAAAAATAAACTCTTTCTTGATTTCCATCTCCAAAAACCAGGAGCCTAGCTTCCCAAATATGGAACAGGGAAAGATGCTTCCAGCAATTGCAGTGATAGTAGGGTTTGGTATGAAATAGAATTTTACATTTTTCTGATTCTGTATGTTTAAAGAAAATGTTATAATTTACACCAGAATTAGAGTTCATACTTTATAAGCTTAGCATCCAGAGCCATGCCCCATGCTAGCCCTACAGTCTCCTTTCCCAGTGCCCTCTGCTTCTCTCCCCGACATCACTAACACTGTAAGAAAGAGTGGTTGCTCCTACCTGATTAAGTGGGAAGGGCAGGAAAAATGGAGTAATGGGAAAGCAAGGCTATGGCCAGGACAACGTGTGAGCTGTTATTTGAAGGAGCGAACTGCCCCTGCTTTTGTTGTTTATTTAGTGTTGGAAAGATGGAGGCAAAATCATGAATTAGAATTTTAAGTAAAATTTATTTGACTGTGTGTGTTTGATACTGTTGGTTGCCAATTGTAGCACACTTTAGGCTATCTTGCTAATATGGCCACTCCTCCTCTTTCTTATTAAGAGAATACTAATTTTTGTTCTAATGGGATCATAATGTGTTCACTTAAAAAAAAACTTGCTTTTCCATCTCTCTTTCAATTAGGTGTGGCCTGATAATGTAGTTTGGTTAATGAGATATAAGTGGAAATCTAGAGAATTTGGGGAAAGCTTTTGCTTTTATGATATGAGTACATGCCCTTCCTCTTCCCCTTTGTCTAGCCAGGCATGAAGGTGTAATCCTAACGTTATAACAACTTGTTTTCATTAAGATGGAAGTCATTTGCTCAGTTCAGTGGAGTAGGAATTTAGAAGGAGCCAGCCGGTGTTCTTTGTGATGTTGAGTAGTGTGGATTCCCTAAATCTGGGCATCTTGTAAGGTGAGAAAATAAACACCTATGTGTTTAAGCTACTAGTAAGTAGAAGTGGCATGCATCTATTGGGGAAGGGCAGAAATTCCAGATGGAAGGAACAGAATCCCAGAGATTGGAAGTAATGGCTATGTAGGGTAGAGGGTAGGGCTGTAAAGTAAGTGGTTTATTTTGGTTGCAGCATAGAGTATGGAAGAGAAAGTAGGTGGAAATAATATTAAGAAACAGTGTTGAGTCAGAAAGTAGTAGAAGGCCTGACATACTACGTTAAATAATTGGATTTTGTTATGAAGGCAACAAGGAACCACAGAAGGTCTCTGTATTAGTCGTTCTTATGCTGCTGTGAAGAAATACCTGAGACTGGATAATTTATAAAGAAAAGATGTTCAATTGACTCACAGTTCTGCATGGCTGGGAAGGCCTCAGGAAACTTACAAGCATGGCACAAGGCACCTCTTCATGGAGGGGCAGGAGAGAGAATGAGTGCTAGCAGGGGAACTGCCAGATGCTTATAAAACCATCAAATCTCATGAGAACTCACTCGCTATCACAAGAACAGCATGGGAGAAACTGCCCCCATGATTCAATTACCTCCCCCCAGGTCCCTCCCACAACACGTGGGGATTATGGGAACTATAATTCAAGATGAGATTTGGGTGGGGACACAGCCAAACTGGATCAGTCTGTGTTTTGCAGAGTGCCATGCTGAGAGCTATGCTTAGTTAAGCAAGGATTGGCTGTAGTAGTTCAGTTGGGTGAGAACAAGACTATTTTACTAATCTAGGTTAGAATGAATGAAGGTCTGAACTGGGGCAGGGGTAGTAGGAATAGATGGGAAGTGTGAGTAGTGGGTAATATATTTAAGGCAAAGTGGACAGATACTGATATGTGGAGTGAATGGAGGGAAACTTGCCTACTTCTGACTTTCATATTTTGATAATTGAATAGAAAATATACAGGTTGGCTTGGCATCCTGATTTCTTTCTTTTAGAATAAAATGGGAAACAGATATTATAGTTGAAGATTTCTTTCTAAAGACGGAAACCCTGATATACCTTTTTTGTTGTTTTTTTTTTGTTTTTTGTTTTTTGTTTTTTTTGAGAGGGAGTCTCGCTCTGTCGCCCAGCCTGGAGTGCAGTGGCGCGATCTCAGCTCACTGCAAGTTCTGCCTCCCAGGTTCTGCCTCCTGAGTAGCTGGGACTACAGGCACCCACCACCACGCCTGGCTAATTTTTTGTATTTTTAGTAGAGACAGGGTTTCACAGTGTTAGCCAGGATGGTCTCCATCTCCTGACCTTGTGATCCGCCCGCCTCAGCCTCCCAAAGTGCTGGGATTACAGGCGTGAGCCACCGTGCCCGGCCGATGTATGGCCTTTATTTGTCTTCCTCCTGGTTTCAAAATTACCTTGGTCAAGATTTTAATGAAACAAATCCTTTGGAACATAGACTACAAGAGGTTAGAGATGTTTTCTTCACTGCTGTTTCTCCAGCACCTAGAAGAGTCCCTGGCACATAGTAGGCCTTCAAAAAGTGTTTGTTGAATAAATTAATGGATGGATTATTCATTATCTTTGGAAATTTCTTAGAAATGCAGTTGTTTTTTATTTAATGATATTAGTGATTTTTAGATCAGAAAAGGACTCTAAGGATTGCCTGACCTAGTCTGTTCATTTTAAACAAAAGGAACTGGATTCACAGGGAATTATGGTACACAGATGTCGTAGTTTTGCTTGTGTATATGTGTTACATTTCTAGGGACCAGTAAACCAAAAAGAGAAAATAATCAATACCTATGTGCCCATTTTGTTTAGGACCATCTTCAAATTAATAAGTACATATTTCTTAGCTTCTGTATTTCTAATACTGTTGAAAATGCGATAAGATATTTTAAAAGGATACTGAGACCTGATTCTTATCTTCAAAGAAATTACAGTTTAGTTAGGGAGGTAAGATTAAGGCATATGAAATATCTAGAATGCAATCAAGAACTATAATTGGGTAGGAATGGGTAGGTGAGTTCAGGAAAGGGAGAGATTAATGTGTCTTACAAACTGTTCTGTAAAAATTGTAAAAATATATTTATATAAGAACATAAAATGATGACATTTATCAAATAACCAGCTAGCACAGTAGCTAGCTTAATAGGAATTTCATTATAGCTAATATTTATTGAGCATCTACTATGAAACAGGGAAACAATAAAACAGTATTTACTGACATTGTTGCTTTTGATCCATAATGCACCATGAAGCTTGTTTTAATCCTTATTCTTAGGTTAGGTAATGTTCAAAATGTTAAATAATAGATAAGTCATGAATCCATGCTTCAAATTCAGATTTAGACTCCTACCTGCTACTACGTCACACTGCCTCAATAGCTTTAAAAAGGATAAATGTAACCTTCTACATTTATATATTTAGTATGAAGCACCTCATCATTTTGGGGTACAAATATGGTCATTTATCCTTATGATAATCAAAGTAAATATTCAAGACCCCACCAGCACAATTAACATGATGTTCATTCTCTGTTTTGAAGCTTCCCCCTTATGTTGTCTAGAGTCTAATTCTGACTAAAGAGGCTCATTATGATTCCAACAGTAAGAGGAGAAGAGGTCTGGTGATGTTCCTATTTTGAAAGTTCTGATTTCCAACTGTCATTGCTTCCGTGGCAGCTTTGTCTGTGGCTGAGAACTGACCCTGCACAGTTGGATGCGACTTTCTTGTCTGAAGTAGTAATGGCACCCTTACTGGTACAGAACCCTACACAGGTCACATCCATTCCCTTTAAGGGGAGATTATCCCACACTCTCCAGCTGCATGCTGGACCAAGTGCAGTTACCCTCGAACTTCCAAGTTTACAGCTCTTTGGTTTACATTCAACTGCTCAGCCATTGTCCTCAAACAGATATGGGGGAAGTTAATTGACAAACAAGTAAGCAACTTAACACCAACATAGAGAATGTAATAAGTGCTAAAAAGGAAAGAAAAGGGTGATGTGACGGAGACTGGGCAGGTACTACTTTCATTAAGTCAGTTAAAGGGGGCTCTCTGAAGAGGTAGAATGTGAGCTGAAATCTGTAAGATGAGAAGGAACCAACTATTCAGAAAGTCTAGGGTGTGAATGGAAAATACAAAACACCAGAGGTACAAAGTTGCTTGGTATGTTCGGTGACAAGAGTCAACTTGAATTTCCAGTGTAAGTCATGCACTATGATCAAAACTGGCCCTCACTCTATAAGCTCTTTCAGTCAAGTACTCCATCTGGGCTACTAACCCAGACTTTCCCTTCTCTCATGGGCCCATTTTTACCACTCGGCCTCAGTCAGGACCATCTCAATTCATTAGATCTAAAACAATGTTTAGACTAAGCACGGTGGCTCACATCTGTCCCAGCACTTTGAGAGGCCAAGGCAGAAGGATTGCTTGAATCCAGGAGTTCAAGAGCAGCCTGAGTAACATGTCGAGACTTCATCTCTATAAAAAATCCAAGAGTTAGCCAGGTGTGGTGGCATGTGCCTGTGGTTCCAGCTACTCAGGAGGCTGAGATGGGAGGATTGCTTGAGCCTGGGAGGTTGTGGCTGCAGTAAGCCATGATTGCACTACACCACTGCACTCCAGCCTGGGTGACAGAGTGAGACCCTGTCTCAACAACAACAACAACAACAAATAAAACAATGTTAAATCTCCAAGAAGAAGAGGACTTGATGTCTTTCCTTAAAAACACTCTGGGTCTCATGCATATTTATCTAACTACTATATAACAGTGAGTTCTACACACCTTACCGGACATATGCTGATGACTTCCAAATATATTTTGACATCAGAATCTCTTCCAAGAAGTTCATGTTTGTGTGTTATTTTGCCTACTCAACATCCCTAGTTAGAAGTTCAAATTCAAATTCAAATTCAACAGTTCAAATTCAGTATATCTCACAGGAAACTTTTTTTTTTTTTGAGACAGGGTCTTGCTGTATAACCCTGGCTGGAGTGCAGTGGCTCAATCTCAGCTCACTGCAACCTCCACCTCCTGGGTTCAAGTGATTCTTTTGCCTCAGCCTCTTGAGTAACTGGGACTATAGGCACATGCCACCATACCCAGCTAGTTTTAGTATTTTTAGTACAGACAGGGTTTCACCATGTTGTCCAGGCTGGTCTTGAACTCATGACCTTAGGTGATCTGCCAGTGCCGGCCTCCCAGGGTGCTGGGATTACAGGCGTGAGCCACTGTGCCTGGCCTCAAAGGGAACTTTTGATTCCCTGCTTCTAATCCTGTTTATCCAATAGTCTTCACCATCTCAATTTATGGTACCTCCCACTATTCACGTTCCCAAACCAAACTCTGGCAGTCAGACCGGATACTTCCTTTGCCCTCTTCTTTCACACCCAATCCATCAATAAGTCCCATCAGCTTAACCTTTGTAATCCATCCTGAATACCACCATATCTCTCTTTTCCCCTGCAAACACCCTGGTCCAAGCCATCATTACCTCTTGCTTAGACTGGTCTTCCTGCTTCTATTCTCCATCCCTCAACCCCAGAATCCATTCTCTCCACAGCAGAGTGGTTTTTCATTAATATGGTGAAATAATATCTCTCCTCTGCTTAAAATCTTTCACTCATTTCCGATTAGTCTTAGAATAAAGTCCAAACACATTCCTTCATCCTACACCATATTTCCTTTCACCCTTTCTAATTCTAGCCATAGTTACCTTTTTTCTGTTTTTAGAACATACCAAGGAACTTTGTACCTCTGGTATTTTGTATTTTCCATCCACACCCTAGACTTTCTGAATAGTTGGTTCCTTTTCAACTTTCAGATTTCAGCTCACATTCTACCTCTTCAGAGGCCTCCCCCTTAATTGACTTAATGAAAGTAGTACCTGCCCAGATAGTTTCCGTCACTTCACCATTTTCTTGCCTTTTTAGCACTTATTACATTCTCTATGTTGTTGTTTGTTAAGTTGCTTACTTGTTTGTCAATTAACTTTCCCCACATGAGTTCATGAAGGTAGGAACTGGTTGGCCTTGGCTTTTCTGTACCTCCAGTGTTAAGCTCCTAGCACATATTAGGTATGCCACACATAATTTTGTTAACTACTGACTAAATAAATAATTGCATGACATCTTTTGTGCATCCTAGAAGCACAAAAGCATGGGATATTTTTTGACAGCTTAACTCAGTGATTCTCAATTCTGGGTGCATGTTAGACTCATCTGGGGAACTCTTTTTTTGTTGTTTCTTTGTTTTTTTTTTTGAGATGAAGTCTCGCTCTGTCACCCAGGCTGGAGTGCAGTGGTGCAATCTCGGCTCACTGCAAGCTCCGCCTCCCAGGTTCACGCCATTCTCCTGCCTCAGCCTCCCAAGTAGCTAGGACTGCAGATGCTGGCCACCACACCTGGCTAATTTTTTTTGTATTTTTAGTAGAGATGGGGTTTCACCGTGTTAGCCAGGATGGTCTCGATCTCCTGACCTTGTGATCTGCCCGCCTCGGCCTCCCAAAATGCTGGGATTACAGGCCTGAGCCACTGTGCCTGGCCTCATCTGGGGAACTCTTAAAAATAAAATAGCAATGCTGGGTCCCACACAACATCCATTGAAACATAATCTCTGGAGATGGGGCCCAGGTAACATTCTTTTAAAAGCTCCTTTATGTGATTCTTATCTACAACCATCACAAGGGAACCAGGAGTAACCATCATTCCTTTTTCTTTAAACCCCAGGTCAGCTTCTTTATCTTATTTAAGTCTTTCTGCATGATTTATATTTGGGATTTTCTTGTGGATAACAAAACTTGTTCCTTTGCCATGTGGGTATTTTATCCACTTGGGGATCAGCTTCTTTGAGATTGCAGGATAATAGGCATTTCTTGGGAAATGGCATGTAAGAATGTGTTATCCCTCACAATCTATAAAGCGCTACAGTGTTCAGATTTCACTCAACCTTTTGATTTACATTCATACCTTCAATGTCCTTGTTGTCTGATAGTCTCCCAGATATTTCCATGGTGTGCTTCCCAGTCAGTTGAGGTGCTTGCTTAGATATTCTTTATTAGAAATGCTTTTCTTGACTAGTCTACCTAAAATGGCACCTTACCACTGTTATTACTCACTGTTCTTCCTTGCATTTTAAAGTATATAACATCACTAGTTAACAATATATTTATCTGTTTATGATATGTTTTCTCCTAGTAGAGTATAAGCTCTGCCACAGCAAGAATTGTGACTGTTTTGTTCATTGCTGTATTCCTAGAAGTGTTCAATAAATAGTTGTTAAAAGAGTTAAGGAATGAGTAAAGAACAGTGTTCTGGCAAGGGGTCCCCAGATTGACTGCATTTATCCTTTTGTGCCTTTTTCTCTTCCCAAGGAATTTGCTGTAGAAGTTTGCTACATCAGAAAACATTGTTTGGGAAAAAGAAATTTTGGTGGCACCAGGAATCTTTTTTTTTTTTTGAGACCGAGTCTCGCTCGCTCTGTCACCCAGACTGGAGTACCGTGGTGCGATCTCGGCTCACTGCAAGCTCCGCCTCCCGGGTTTACGCCATTCTCCTGCCTCAGCCTCCCGAGTAGCTGGGACTTCAGGCGCCCACCCCGACGCCTGGCTAATATTTTGTATTTTTAGTAGAGATGGGGTTTCACCGTGTTAGCCAGGATGGTCTCCATCTCCTGACCTCGTGATCCACCCACGTCGACCTCCCAAAGTGCTGGGATTACAGGCGTGAGCCACCGTGCCCGGCCACCAAGAACCGGTGTTTCTTAACGATTTCATTTCCCACCAACAGTAGTTAGCATACTGCTACTATGTGATCAATTTATCTCAAATATTAATTTTGATATCCGATACTCCACAAAAACATTCTCTGTTCATAGCAAAGCACTGTCTACTAAAGTGAGATATTAGTAACTACCATGAGGAATGTCCATTAATTGCTGAAGGCAAGAATTTCTGTGGCTTATAAAAAGCTAGCTGATAGACATTTATCAAGTGCTTCCTGTGTTAGGGCATTTTGATAGGTATCATCAGTGATAAAAAACAATCATTTTCTTCCATGTAGGATCTTATAATCTCTAAATATATATAAATATAGAGCTACCAATCACATGTAAATGAAATGTGAGAAGAATTATACAATTATAAAAGGGATGCAAAATATAAAATTAATGCAAAAGAAATCGAGTACCTATTATCTTGGAATATATAATATTTAGGATAATCAGAATTACCTAGTGTAGTCTAGACCTTCTGGAAACTGGGTTTAATGAAGAATATGAAGATGATAAAGAAAGTACATAGACACATTCCCTTTGGTGCCTGTAGAGGGGTTTCTGTTTAAAAGCCTGACTCTTTGCCTAACTCTTGCCTGAATTCTGTTCCCTCTACTTTGTAGTGTGTGATTCACTATTTTTTCTATTTTGTGGGCTTGTTGTAAATTAATGTCCAACCAGCTTCCATGAGAACAACATAAGAGTTGTTGCTTTGAATCATTTATTGTCTATAATAGGATGCAATTTGGGCCACATCCCAATTGTTGCTTATTAGACTACCTTGGCCTCTTGAACTAGATATATCACGTTTGCCCCTCTAGATTGTTTCCTGATGTTTCCCACCCTGCTCTACGTCCTGGTGGGCTGACCTGTAAGAACTGGTTGGGTTCAGCAAGTGGGGAGCACAGGAGGAGGTGGGTATGAGGGAAGAAGGTGGATCATTTGTTCCCCTGGCTCCGAATTTCCAGAGTCTGTGCCTCTCACCAGACAGCTATGTGTACCCAGCCCTTCTGTGTCCTAGTACCATTAGCTGCACTTTCTCTCAACCCTTCAAGCCTAGGGTGCCAACATTTCCCATCCTTTAAGAAGCCTCAGGGTGGCCGGGCGCAGTGGCTCACCCGTGTAATCCCAGCACTTTGGGAGGCCGAGGCGGGCGGATCATGAGGTCAGTAGATCGAAACCACGGTGATACCCCGTCTCTACTAAAAATACAAAAAAAAAAAAAAAAAAAAAGCCGGGCGTGGTGGTGGGTGCCTGTAGTCCCAGCTACTCGGGAGGCTGAGGCAGGAGAATGGCATGAACCCGGGAGGTGGAGCTTGCAATGAGCTGAGATCGCGCCACTGCACTCCAGCCTGGGCGACAGAGCGAGACTCCGTCTCAGAAAAAAATAAGAAGCCTCAGGGTATGGTGTGTTTCCCTCAGTCCTACTCTTACCTTTGTAATTAGTCCTTGTTTCAACTATTCCTTGAAGTACTCAATGAGTTGCCATTAACTTCGTGTTGTACTCTGATTGATCACCTCACCAAGCAGAAAGGGAACTGACCCTCTGATGGTAAGATGACATGTATGTTCTCATCCTTGCGACTGGAATCAGTGCCTCTGTGTGCGTTACTTAAACACATTCAGTAGAAGTGGGATTTTGCCATTCGATATTGCTGCGATCTCCTAGGCCATTTGATAAAATTTATCTCCTATTGCTAACATGGAAGATGAGGATAAAACAGTCAACTACCAGTAGGGACTAAGAAAATCAGAAAGTTTGGAATTGGCTGCTGCTATTAAAAAGTTTGGAATTGGCTGCTGCTATGTGTCATAAGTGGGTATGTGACACATCAGGATGATGTCGGGTTGGGGAAAAGTGCTTTTTCTCTGGTTATAGAAGCCCCTTGACTAAGGCAAAGAAGTGGTGGTGACTGAAGAGATGGCATTCTGGATCTTCAACAGGCAAAACGCTTGTGTGTGTGTGCGTGTAAGTGTGTGAGACCACCGTAATGTGGAATAAGTAAGAATCTTCAAGACAGAAATGTCAAACCAGGTCATTAGCAGTGGAAAAAGAAGGCCTTCATGTTTAGGTTAAAATCAGGGGAGAAAAAGGGCTGGAAGAACTGAAGTACTTTTGCAATACTGCCTTGACGATAAACAATATTCTAAAAATACCTAGGACCATGGGTATATAATCCGATCTATTAGGGAGGAGGAAATTTAAATATAAATGAGAAGGCTGAAAACGTAGGGTGTTGCCTCACTCTGGTCAGGTGTTGAAATGAAGAGCTGAAACTATGCAACCCTGTGTTTTGTGGAACCAGCTGAACTTCTCAGGGAACCTGGGACTATATCCCAAACTTTTCTGAACTAAATAAACTGATACAAGTTATTCAAATCTAAGGCTTACAGGTTACTTCCCCCGTGCCCCCACCGAACAACACACACACTTAGAGTTGGGGTTCAGTGGAGATAATTTTTGCTTATAATTAGAAAAAACGACAGATGTTTGAACAGTTTTGGACAGTTTGACAATCTTTGGAGATGAAAATGGAAAATGAAATTCTGTCATAGCTCTGTTGGGTCATAATTTTTGAACAGGAACTGATGATGTCTCCTTGTATACCTATAATTGTGACCTAGAGCATTCTCAGGACTGATCAGGGGATCAATAGTTGCCTGGAATTGCTCAATCAAAATTGCAGTAATTGAAAGCACAAAACAATCCTCTTTATTTACTTCTACTAACTTCTGGATTGAGATTTGTCCACACTAGGCCGTCATGATGCATCTACTACTGATTCAAGCATCATATTGGCACATTCTAGCTTATGGATTTTTCTTTTGATGCTGAAGCAAGTGATTCTTGATTTAAATCTCTAGGACATGGCAAACACTAAAAACTGAGATAAATTCCTAAAATGATATGAAAAGAAAACTAAGATGTTTGAGGTCTTACCAATACCTAATAATGTTTTAAAACTGAATTAAATTATGCTGACCAAATAAAGATTACACAAAATTGGTAAAGCAGAAACACACGGATTTTAAAATTCTGCATTCTTTCTGGAAACAAACATAAAGGCTGAGAAACTGCTAATACATTTTTTCTCTTTTAAAACAGAAGTTAAAAATAAATTTTAAAAATTAAAGTAAAAGAGGCAATTTAAGTACCATATTAATTTGCACATTTCTTTCATTATTTCCCAATATTTCAACTATACAATGAGGATATTGAGAGAATTATGCATTTCTCTATTCTAATATACTTAATCCTCAGCAGACTTCATTATGTATTTCTTCAGAACAGACACTATCACTTTTAAATATTTGGACAAAGAGTTGAACAGGAAAAACACCTTGGTTTGCATGTTTTTATTCACATAGCAGTGCAGATATGTAACTTATCCTTCCGAGTCATCAGTGTTTGTATTTCACATTTCATCCATTTCTGTCATTTCAGCAAATAACTAATACAAGAAAGAACCCCTTATGCATACTTCTAGAAATGTGGACATTTCTTTTCTTAAAAATTGTCTGCCAATAAAGAACTTTTATAACTCTACAACAAAGACAAATAACCCAATTAAAAAATAGTCAAAGAACTTGAATGAATAGATATTTCTCCAAAGAAGAGAAACAAATGTCCAACAAATACATGAAAATATGCTCATTGTCATTAGTCATGGGGAAAAATACAAATGAAGACCACAAGGAGACAGCACTTTACACCCACTAGACTGGCCATAAAAAACAAACAACACTGCATGTTCTCACTCATAGGTGGGAACTGAACAATAAGAACACTTGGACACAGGGTGGAGAACATCACACACTGGGGCCTGTCGTCGGGTAAGGGGAGTGGGGAGGGACAGCATTAGGAGATATACCTAATGTAAATGACGAGTTACTGGGTGCAGCACACCAACATGGCACATGTATACCTATGTAACAAACCCGCACGTTGTGCACATGTACCCTAGAACTTAAAGTATAATTTTAAAAAAGCAAACAAACCACACAAAACAAAAACAAAAAATAAGTGTCGGTGAGGATGATGAGAAATTAGAATGCTAATACGTTGCTTATGGGAAGGTAAAATGACACAACCACTGTAGAAAAGAGTTTGGTGATTCCTCAGTAAATTAAACATATGACCTAGGCATTCTACTCATAGGTATATAAACAAAAAATTGAACATAAATATTTAGACAAAAACCTGTACATGAATGTTTATAGCAGCTCTATTCACAATAGGCAAAAGGCAGAAAGAACCCAAAGGTCCATTAACAGATGAATGGATAAATAATATGTAGGATATCTATACAATGGTATATTTTCAACTATAAAATAGAATGAAGTACTAATACATGCCATAACATAGATGAACCTTGAAAACATTATGCTAATAAAAGAAACCAGACACAAAAGGCCACATATTATATGGTTCCATTGATATGAAATATCCAAAACAGGCAAAACCATAGAGACATAAAGGGAATTAATGGTTGCTTGGGGCTTGGGGGTGGTGAGAATGTGGAGAGACTAAGGTGGGTATGTGGTTTCCACCCCCGGTGATGAAAATATTCTGGAACTAGATAGTGGTGGTTGCCTAACATGGTGAATGTAGTTAATGCTGCTGAATTGTTCTTTATTTGTAGCCATTTTATTTATTTATTTATTTTTTGAGACAGTCTTGCTTTATCACCCAGGCTGGAGTGCAGTAGTGTGATCTTGGCTCACTGCAACCTCTGCCTCCCGTGTTGCAATGATTCTCCTGCCGTGTCCTCTCTAGTAGTTGGGATTACCGGCATGCACCACCACTCCCTGCTAATTTTTGTATTTTTAGCAGAGATAGGGTTTCACTATGTTTTCCAGGCTGGTCTCGAACTCCTGGTCTCAAGTGATCCACCAGCCTCGGCCTCCCAAAGTGCTGGGATTGCAGGTGTGAGCTACCATGCCTGGCCTATTTGTAGCCATTTAAAATGGCTACGATGGTAAATTTTATGTTGTGTTTTTTGTGTATTTTGCTCCAATAAAGACAAAATTTAAAAAAATGCCTAGTCAAAGAGTCAGGATATTATCCTTTTGGGAGGTCACATATACATATTTATACCACTGCTTTTCAAAAGAATCTTTTTATGATCAGGTGAAATGATGTCCTTTTGAGTGAATGACATACACCAATTAAAAATGTGCATTAATACTGATTTGGGGCCAAACATGTAACTTATGTGGTTAGACTTCCCAGTCTTAGGTCTAGTGAAATCTCACAGGCTATTAAGACCAAATGTTGTATTTCAAGTCACAGGTGTGGAGACAGGGTAGTGATCAAAGTACAGGTTTTCGGAGTTAAGTGGAATTCAGTGAATTGAAAGCCTAGCTTTTCTGATACCAGACATGGAACTTCAGAGAAGTTACAGTAACCTCCCAAGTCTGTTTCCTCACTAGTAAAAATGGAGATCCATAGTAATCTAATTGAAGGTGACATATGTATTAAGTGAGTTCATATATGAAAAGTGCTTAGCACTGGACTCAGCATATGGTAAATGCTCAGTAGGTTAGCTAGTTCTAAGACAGGCTTATAAACATACTTTTTCTAATGTACCCTTTAATAAATTTTTGTGAGGAATTCACCTTCAGTTTGAAGGAAGTCCACTTATCTTGCTTGCTTTGGCAGGATTCTAATTGGGAGGGTGTCTTTTGGCATCCTGACTAGATTCTCATGCAGAGATGGTGATATTTTGATTAAATGAAGTTAACAGTAAAGTGGTCATCTCTCTATTTCTACTCTCAACCCCCATCTCAGCTTTCCCCAAGTATTCTGGAACCCTTTCTGAAGAAGAGGGCAGTTCTAACTTTCAGGGATGTTCTGGTGCCAGCTCAATATGCATCTCCTTATTAATCTTATCAATAGTAACAAAGTATTTGGAGGGCAAAGAAAGATAAGATTACTACCTATTTGAAGTTTATAAAGACAGCCAGACGAAAAAGAAAAAAAAAGAGAACAAAAGATAAAGTAGGTCTTGTTTCTTCAACCACGCTCCAAATTACTGATTTCAAACTGCTCCAAGGACCCAAACTGTTCAGCAATGTGGGCTACACTTCCTCTGATATCCAGCCAATGCATAAGAAGCTGACATAAAAACTCAAAGGAAATCATGACTCTTGCAAAACATAAGACCAAGGGTGTACAAAGGAACATCATTCAAGTTGGAAACCTGCTTGATAGTCGCAGATCAGCATAAGGCTTTCCACATCTCCTTGACATTAGTCAGCTGGATGTCAGCTGTACTAAAGCAGTTTTGCCAAGGGGTGTGAAGAAAACACTTAAGTGTAAAACGTATTCCTTGATCCTCAAGGAGCTTACAACAGGGCTGGAGAGATTAGCCGTGTAACTGACACTCCAGGGCGGTCAATGAAACGTGACACACGAGTTGGCAGGCGCCTTGAAGGAGAGGGATTTCACAGTTAAGGATCATTTGGGGCTGGGGGCTTGTCAAGGAAGGCTTTAAGAGGTGGGATGTCAGTGGCAGGCAGGGCTTTAGGTGGGCGGGAAATCCAGGCGATCCTGGCCAAGGACTCAGGCATAGGACGTCGGGATGGCCTGCCCCGCGGACTGGCCTCACCCTTTCGGGCCACGGCGCGTGCGTACCCCAACGCTCGAGCTGGGCGCACTGCCCGCGGGAAGCCGGCCAGGACGAGAGAACACTGGACACCGCGGGCCAAGGCGGGAAAAGACTCGCGCATGCGCGGTTCGGCGTTCCGGGCTCGCCGGGTTGGCGAAAGGGAGGTGGAGTTTCCAACAGGGAACTTGACCCGTTAGCAGCAGCAGTCATGGCGGCGCGTTCGCCTCCCTCACCGCACCCTCCGCCCCCAGCGCGACAGTTGGGCCCCAGGTCCCCACGTGTTGGGCGGGGAGCTGAGGTACACGCAGTGCGCAGCGAGGCCTCGGGTTTTGCCGGCGCAGCGCGGGAGGTTGTCGCGGACAAAAGTGATAAAATCTGGCTGGGCGAAGAAGGGTCAGGGGGCCGGCGAGGGCCTGCGGGGGCAGCTCCGGCTCATGCTCCCCTCCTCAGCGCGCCCATGGGGTCCAGACGGCTAGAGGGCATCTCGGTAGAGGAGGCGATGGTGACCCGGACGCAGCTGCTGGAGGAAGAGTTGAGCAGCCTAAAGGAGGAGTTGGCCCTGTGTCAGGTATCGAGGACTCTAGCAGCCGGCCTTTCCCCACCACAGCGGGGCCGGGACCCGTGGGGAGGCGC
Source organism: Symphalangus syndactylus (assembly GCF_028878055.3). Classification (NCBI taxonomy): domain Eukaryota; kingdom Metazoa; phylum Chordata; class Mammalia; order Primates; family Hylobatidae; genus Symphalangus; species Symphalangus syndactylus. Next base: position 122,618,963 of record NC_072431.2, on the reverse strand, counting down.
GCCCTTCTCCCTCTGCCTTGGGACCTACCCAGCCCCGCCCAGCGACGCTCCCTGGCGGATGCACACCCTGTTTCGCCCGCGGCCGGGGGCTGGAGGGACGCGGCTGCGCCCCGCTCCCCGACCCCGGGCCCCTGCCCGTTCCCGAACAGCGGCCAGACAGAATTCGCCTCCGCGCCCGGGTTTGGTTTTGGTCACCTGGATACTCGCAGTCGCATCCTCTCCCCTTCCCCCAAAGCGCAAATTCTTGGTGGTGACTGTAGCTGATACCTGCCGGGGGCCCAGGAGTGACATGCGGTCCACTAGTTGAAATGAACAGGAAAGTGTAAACACTTTTGTTAAAGTAAAATCCATCGATGAAGGAGCCTGTTTTAAAAATTTCAAACCCACACTTGGCTTTGTTTTTACCCAAACTTAAGTTGTAAACACAGACGAGTAACGTTTAGAAAGTCTCAGAGTCGGGAACTTACAACAGATGATGGTTGGTACTTGTTTATTAACCAGCTATAGTAATTTCGCGGTCCTTGAGTGAGAAATCCCATTTTCATGTGATCTTGCCAGTGAAAAACATTTGCTAAATCAATTGCATTAACATTACTTTCCTGTTTGTGGATGGACTTGACTATACTCATGTTCAAAGAGATTGAATTTTCCTTTAGTTTTGCATCCTTACCATCATCTCTTCTTGTTTTACCAGAACCTTTAGATAGGGTTGGGAGATTGGATGTGGGAAACTCACTGAACAGTAGATCTTTAAGTCACTCTGTCTTCAAGGTGGAAACCAATTAGGAACTGCTGAACATCAAAGTAACTTTGTGAACAGTATCATCAGTTTAATAACACAGTTCATGAAATTCATTCTCTGTCGCCTAGGCTGGAGTGCAGTGATGCAGTCTCGGCTCACTGCAAGCTCCGCCTCCCAGGATCACGCCATTCACCTGCCTCAGCCTCCCGAGTAGCTGGGACTACAGGTGTCCGCCACCACGCCCGGCTAATTTTTTGTATTTTTAGTAGAGATGGGGTTTCACCGTGTTAGCCAGGACAGTCTCAATCTCCTGACGTCGTGATCTGCCCGCCTTGGCCTTCCAAAGTGCTGGGATTACAGAAATTCATTCTCTCATAGTTTGTTCTGTTGGATTCTTTTGCCCATCTTATAGGTCCTTGCTGAGTGAAGGATGTAAAAACGGGACCATCTTCAAATTGAATGTACTTTTGGTTAAACAAGGTTGGGACATTTTATGTGGTGCCCTCTTTTCGTTTTACCATTTTTCTGTTCTTCGTTGGATAAGGAGCAAAGGGATAAATAAATGACAACAATGAATTGAAGCATTTGTCATCTGCAGACCTCACCCTTTGGGGAGTTTTAAGATGTGAACCCATGATAAAGGCCTTTGATACTCTGAGTCCTAATCTAAGACACTCTTTGGCATATTTTCCACACTCTTTCCTCCCACTTCTGCCTCCCCACATAGTTGGGCCTTTAGCTGGCTATAGAGCTAAGATACTTTTTTATGACCGACTTGGTTAAGGAAGTCAGTCTATTGGAAACAGCCTGATGAACCTCTTCGCACAAATACATTCTTTAAAAATGTGGCTCCAAACATGGTGTTGACTTTTGTGACCTGGGACATATATAGACCAGGAAAATGATTGACCTACTCTTGGCAAATGTAAGAATACAGAGATGGTCATAATAGTCTAGAATGATGATCTCTTAGATTTTGTAATATTAATACTCTTATATAATTGTAGGCAGTATCCCGCGCCATAAAAATATTAGTCAAATCAGACTCCTGCTCTTGGGGAATCTTGGGGGAAAATAGTAATTGAACTCCCAATTGTTTTGTAGAAAAGCATTTAGGTGATTAAATATTCACTTTTATATCTTTTAAAGTATATTCTCCCACTTATTTATTCAGCTGGAAATCACAGTACCCAAGAATACATAGCATTAAAACTACTGAAAATTACAACTCGAAGTAAAATTTTGTATCTCAACCTAGTAAGTACACACATATACATACATATATTTTCAGAAAGAATACATACCCTAACACTGTGTGGGCCGATATTTTTTCAGTTCTATTCCTTTAAAAAATGCTGTCCAGATCTAAATTAATTTCAGAACCCAGCAATGCTTGAAACATACAGTTTAGGAAAAAGAACACTGCTAATTAGTCCATGGTCGTAAGTAGTAGCTTCATTTGATTTGTTTTGCTTTCACATTCAACTTATGGGAATTCAATGATGTGTGCTTGGTGAAGTTTGAGTAATTCCCCATACCATTCTGCGTCGTTGGAATGCCTCAGAATAAGCATGTGATAGAAAGCAATCAAATGTTTCTCTTAATTTCAGCATCTCATCCCACTCTAAGTGATTGTATTATCTAATTAAACTTTAAAAAAATATGGCCCCCTGATTAGCAAGTGAACTATAAATAATGCTTATCTGAAGAAAAAGTGATTAATTTCAATGAGGGAAGAAAAGCTGTCTGTATTGGACTTACTGAGGGTAGTAGGTTAGCTTCCAAATGTAGCTTTTTCCTAAGGAATTTTTCAAGGGTGTTCCAAAGGGTAATTTTGCATCCATGACATTTAATGCCCTATTTCACTAATTCAGAACCTAACTCCACTACACTTTTAATTTTGATTATATATTTCAAGAATGTGTTCTGTTTGTGATAAAGGATGCTAGGGCATGTGTATTTGTACATTTATCACCATTTATAGAGTGAGATGAGAAAAAAGTGTTATGTTTACATAGAAAGAGTAATACGTTTATAAGCATTTATAAAGCTTATTTTTTGGTATCAGGCAAAAATATTGACTACACCTATAAGCCAGTTTTAGGAAAAAAATTAGGGTATTTAAATGAAATGTGAAATTAGTTTCATCATTAAAGCTCATCAACTTTAATGATGAAACCAACTTATGAAGCAGGCGATGTTGGAATCGTATGTGATCAGAGAAGTCAGCCAGTTATATTTTATGTTAGAAATTTAGATGTGTTGAAACTTCATTTATTCACAAAGAAAAACAAATTTGAGAACTTACTGTGTAATTCCACCAGTTGTTTGTAGTTGTATTCTACTTAGCGAATCTTTTTGTGAAATTATTTTTCATGCTAATAATTTACTAAGTGGCTACTTGGTGCCATATTTTGTAAGTAAACCCTTGACATCGTTTGCCCTGAGCTCTGATGACCAAATATTTGTTTAGATTTAGGAAACAGTTTCAAGTGTTTGTTGAGTTCATTCCTCCAGTAGAGGTCGATTGAGGGCTTAATATATTGCCAACACTAAATTATTTTTTGTGGGACTAGGTACCCAGTGAAAAATGGCAATTTGGGATGTCTGTGTTTGTATAGATGGTATCTATTTCCATGTCAGTTGATGAAAGACAAAACCAATCCACCTCCAGGGAAATTTAGACCTAGTATTTAATATTTCGTCAACTGTTTCCTAGCCCAAGTTTAATAAACTTTGTGAAAATGATTAGGAATTTTTATTTTTAATTTTTAAAAATTATTATTTGATTCTGTTTGGAAGTTCTGTAGTGAGAAAAAAGAATTTTTTTTTTTATTTTTTAGATGCAGTCTTGCTTTGTCACCCAGGCTGGGGTGCAATGGTGCAATCTGGGCTCACTGCAACCTCTGCCTCCCTGGTTCAAGCTATTCTCCTGCCTCAGCCTCCTGAGTAGCTGGGATTACAGGTGCGTGCCACCACGCCTGGCTAATTTTTGTATTTTTAGTAGAGACGGGGTTTCACTGTGTTTGTCAGGCTGGTCTCGAACTCCTGACCTTGTGATCTGCCTGCCTTGGCCCCCCAAAGTGCTGGGATTACAGGTGTGAGCCACTGCGCCTGGCCTGAGAATAAAGAATTTTATAATGACGGTAGTTTGGGAGGCTGAGATGGGCGGATCACTTGAGGTTGGGAGTTTGAGACCAGCCTGGCCAACATGGTGAAACCCAGTCTCTACTAAAATACAAAAATTAGCAGAGTATGGCAGCATGCACCATTAATCCGAGCTACATGGGAAGCTGAGGCAGGAGAATTGCTTGAACTTGGGAGGCGAATGTTGCAGTGCGCCGAGGTTGCGCCACTGCACTCCAGCCTGGGCAACAGAGTGAGACTTTGTCTCAAAAAAAAAAAAAAAAGGAATTTTATAGTGAGTAATCTTAGGTTTTTATTTTTTGTTTTCATTTTATCTGTGACAGTCTCCCTCTGTCACCCATACTGGAGTACAGCGGTGCAATCATGGGTCATTGCAGCATTGACCTACTGGGCTCAAAGGATCCACCCACCTCAGCCTCCAGAGTAGCTAGGACTACAGGTGTGTGCCACCACGCTAGGCTAATTTTTGTATTTTTTGTAGAGATAGGGTCTCTGTCTCCCTGTGTTGCCCAGGTTGGTCTCAAACTTCTGGACTTAAGCCATTTGTCCATCTCAGCCTTATAGGGGTGAGCTACCGCACCTGGCCAAGGTTATTATTTTTGTTATTTAAAAAGAACATCTTTAAGTGTCTGAAGGAAGGGAAATATAAAGAGAATATGAGTGATTGATAATAGTTTCCTTGTATTAATGTCTGGAACAGTTTGGAAACTAGTTCTGTGTTTTTTTTAGGGGGGGGACTTTATTTTTTGTATATGAAAGTTTTTTTAGTAATTCTAGGTGTAATCCAAATTGAACATAGTATAGCATTTAAATAACTGAAAAACTCACAAAACTCATACATAACATAGTTCCACAATCCACTTGTAACATTTTATTGTTCATAAAGGAATTTACTGTTTTTCATATCACCAGACTTACTGTACAGCATGGTGTTATGGTTAATAACAATAGATCGTGTACTTGAAAATTGCTAAGAGAATAGATTTTAAGTGCTCTCTTCACAAAAAAATGGTGGGTGTATGAGGTAATGGTTGTGTTTTTTTCTTTGTTTTTTTGAGATAGGGTCTTGGTCTATCGCCCAGGTTGTATGGTGGCATGATCATGGCTCATTGTAGCCTTGACCTCCTGGGCTCAGCAATCGTCCCACCCTCAGTCTCCTGAGAACTACAGGCGTATTCCACTATGGCTAGCTAATTTTTAAGTTTTTTGTGGCGATGGGGGTCTCACTATGTTGCCCAGGCCAATCTCAAACTCCTGGACTCAGATGATCCCCTCCCATCTTGGCCTCCCAAAGTGCTGGGATTGCAGATGTGACCCACTGTGCTTGCCCTAATGGTTATGTTAATTAGCTTGATTTAGCCATTCTAAAATGTATACATAAAACATTATGTTGTATGCAATAAATATATGCAATTTTTATCTGTCGATTAAAAAATATTAAAAAACAAAAATTCCAGAAGAAGAAATGGGTAAATATGTTTCTAATCTTGAAATAGAGAAGGCTTTTCTAACTGGTACATAAAATCCATAAGCCATAATTGAAAAGATGGATACATTTGAGTATGTAAAATTAATAACTTGCTTTTTCAAAAAAATCATCCTAAATAAGCAACAACAGACTGGGAAGAATATTTCTAACAATGGGTAGGCACGTCTAATTTTAAGATTTCCTTCAAGTTTCCAACAGCACTTATATTTCATTGACAGAACTTAGTCATATAACCCATAAGGCAAGAGAGGTTGGTCTGTTACTTGGGCAGAATTGTTTCTGTAACTAAAAAGAGAGAATGGATGATGGAGACAGAAATTGAGATATCTGCCACACAAGTAAAACCAAATCACTAAACATACAGGATTATTAAATGAAGTGTGCTGTGAAAAAAAATTGTAACTGGAAAAGGGGTTACTAGAGAGTTGGGGGTATTGGTGGCTATGATAGTAGTCAGGGAAGAATTCACTTGAGCTATTATTTAAGCAAAGAATTGAATGAAGTGAGGGAATACTCTATGTGAAAATGTGATGGATGATGCAGTATGTGCATTGGTCCTGGCTCAAGTAGAGCAAGTAGAATAAGAAAGTCTGTGTGAACAAGGAGGAAAGTGACAGATGAGGTTGGGGATGTGTATATGGGCCAGGCCATATGGAGTCTTGTAGCCTTGACACAGAGTTTGGATTAGTTTCCTAATTTGATGGAAACTCAATGGAGAGTTTTGAGTTGTAAGGCTATGAGACCATGATAGATAGCTGGGCAAGAGATGGAATTGACTTGGACTAGGGTGATAGTGGTAGAAGTGGTGAGAGTGGTCAGAATTTGCCTATAATGTAGATAAGGACAGTAGGGTTTATTGATGATTTGGATATGAAGTGTGAGGAGAAAAGAATAACCAAGATTGGCCTGGCACGGTGGCTCATGCCTGTAATCCCAGCACTTTGGGAGGCCGAGGCAGGTAGATCATGAGGTCAGGAGTTTGAGACCAGCCTGGCCAATATGGTGAAACGCTGTCTCTACTAAAAATACAAAAATTAGCTGGGCGTAGTGGTGCGTGCCTGTAGTCCCAGCTACTCAGGAGGCTGAGGCAGAAGAATCACTTGAACCTGGGAGGCAGAGGTTGCAGTGAGCCGAGATTGCGCCACTGCACTCCAGCCTGGGCGACAGGGCAAGACTCTGTCTCAAAAAAAAAAAAAAAAAATAAGATTGACTCCTGAGTTTTAGATCAACCTAACCCTAACACCCGGCCCACGGGTGGGCCGCATGCAGCCCAGGATGGCTTTGAATGCGGCCTAACACAAATTCTTAAACTTTCTTAAAACATTATGAGGTTTATTTTGCAATTTTTTTTTTAGCTCATTAACTATTGTTAGTGTTAGTGTATTTTATATGTGGCCCAAGATAATTCTTCTTCTTCCACTGTGGCCCAGGGAAGCCAAAAGATTGGACACCACTGTTTTAGATCTTTGAATAAATGAATAGATGGCAGTATCAGTTTCTGGGGGGGAGAAGGGCAGATTTGTGAAAGGGTAAGGAACCAATAATTTTATTTTGGACAAGTTAAATTTAAGATATCTATTAGGTTTTCAAGTGGAATTATTGAATATGCAGTTGGAGATACAAGTCTGGACCTAAGAGTAGAGGAAATGGCTCTAGATAGAAATGTGCGAGTCTCAGTGTAGAGTTGGTATTTAAAATCATGGGCTTGATGTGAGGTCACCTAGGGCAGTGGTTCTCAACCCAGAGTGCCCAGATTCACTCGAGGCACTTTTAAAACATACTGATGCTTGGCTCTAACCTAAGGCCAATTAATCAGAATCTCTAATTCATCCCTGTTTTTTAAAAGCTCCCAAAAGAGATTCCTGTCAGCCAAGGTTAATAACAACTAACCTAGGTAATAAGGACTGAAACTACCCATTGTCGTTTGGATTTGGCAATATAGAGGACCTTGAATAATGATTTTAGCATAGTGGTGGTTAGGAAAATCTTACTAGGAAGCATTATAGAGTGAATGGGAGGCAGGAAATAGACATAGTAATTACAGGCAACTGTTTCAAGGAGTTTTGATAAAAGGGGAGCTGAAAATGGGCAGCAGGGAGGGAATTTTCCTATTAGAGCAAATTTAACTAGATATTTAGCATTTCAACAGTTGCATCCCAAAATATAGGTGATAGAAATAGTAAAAGTGAATGTGGATTATCTGTGTAATAACTTTTTAAAATAAAGCTTTACCCCATTCCTTTAAAGAGAATCAGTTGATGTAGCTATACAACTAGGGATCAAGTAATTGTTTTTTCATTTTAAAATTTAATGTAGTATCTTATTTCACTATCACTACAGCAATGCATCTAAATTCTCTTTTATTTCTTTAAGGCTGATAAAGAATTTGTATGGTCTTTGTGGAAACGTCTCCAGGTTACAAACCCAGATCTCACACATGTGGTCAGTTTGGTTGTGGAAAGGTGAGCTCTCAAATTATTTTTTCATGAGTATTTGGTGTGTTGAGTTTGTTTCTCTTCATTATTAAAGTTAGTACTTATCATTAATCTCCTAAAGAGATTCATTTAATTTCTAAATAAATGTGGAGCTGAAAATTACAATTGTTGGGTTTATTATGAAGGGTGCCAGTTCACCAAGTACAGGTAGGCCCTGTTCCTGTTCATATTCTGACATATTTGGAGAGTGTGTAGCTAAGAGATAAAACTATGTCTTAAATACTGTGTGTGTGTGTCTTGGGCTGTTACAGTTCAACCTTAAAAATTGGCGAAGTCCCTGTTGTTTGACTTTTTACTCCACAGACTGCCTCTATAGGGAACTTACTAGACGTGACTCAGTTTTCCCCTAAGAGAATTGCAGTGTGTAATTGAAAGCCTGAGATGACCTTGCCAGTGTAGAGTAAGTGTTCTGGAATAGGTTAAAGGATTTTACTTAGTGCTCCATATTATCCTGTAGGAACTGCCCAGTCATTTAACTGTAGATTGTTGGGCCTCTCCTTGGTTATTAGAAACAGTGGAATGATGCTGGGTTCTCCCTATCAAACATTTGGTATACAGTATTCCCGTGACACTTAGCACAGTAATTAAAACATTTGCTTTCATAATAAATGGATTTCATTATACTTCTTAAATGAGAAGCTAAGCATATGGATACCTTTTCCTTTTTTAAAAATTGGAATCATGATCCTAAAATCTGAATATCATTTTTTATTACTTGAATTATGTTCACCCTTGTAGTCTCTAGTCCTGGGATCATTCCAGTGTTGTCTGAGATTTGACTTGTTAAAAATCTGTGATACATGCCTGAGTATGTCTAATTTTACCATCTTTGGTTATTATGAACACTTAAAATAGTATAATCAGTTTCTTCTCATGTTGCTTGTATGTCTAATTCATCAATCATTTTTTTTCCTTCTGATGATCAGAATTAAGTCTTTTGTTGAAGTACCCTTGTTACTTCCTCAATCATTTTTGAGATGAATGTGATCACTCTCAGACTCCCTCTGTTTTTTTAGTAGAATAAGCCTTCTAGAGAAGCCTTGGGACTTCAATTGTCATTTCCATGATTCTTTATTCTCCTCTCCTTTTATTTGTTATTTTTTAAAACTTTCTAAACCTATCCATAATTTTTACTTTTCTCTTGGTTAAACAGAAGCAGATATTAAATTATTGTTAGGTCATTTTCCTCATTCTTTACAATGTCCATTTTTCATATTTATAATATACAAAGTATATATTCATATAACATACAATCTATAAATAAACATACATATGTATATTAGAGGTAGGTGTTCAAAAGTCTTTTGTTGATAAGGTGTAATGAGAAATTTTGGAGATTACTGCTTTATAACTATGCCTCTCAAAATTTAGTGTGCACAAGTTATACTTGGAGAATTTATTAAAATGAAGATCTCTGGACCTTTCACCTGATCTACTGAATCTCTAGGGATGGGATCTAGGTTTAAAATAAAGTTTAAAATAACATTTCCAGGTAATTCTGATGTCTGTAGATTACACTGTGAGATACTTTGGATTTTGAGTTTATTTTTGAAATTGGAAACGATAAGTGGCATTTATAATTTTATGACTATGTAAATATTTCCTAGAGAACCATGTAGTATGTTCACATCCATTGAGAAGTGAAAATGATACACTGAATATTCAACCTATGTCTGTTAAAAAGAATATTCTAAATATCAAGGTCAAATAGATGATCTTTCTGTGTAGTCCATTAGTTATCCAAATTATGATCCATTTAGGTCTGTTTAATTTTTAAACCGTGGACTTCCTGGACAGCATTTCCCCCCTGGAATTTCTCATTGCCTTTCTCTTTACTTTTTCTTATAAGGAATGTCTATGTTCTTTGTCAGACATTTGTATAACAGGCTGAGAACATTTTTCGTTGTCCTCTTTGGCTTATGGTATGGATTTGGTCAAATTACTTTCTAAACTTACTCACGTTTGTCATCATAGGTTTTCTTTTCGTTGTACAGCTGAACTTAGTACACGGTTTCTGCCAGATTGTCCTTTTCTTTTTTGTCGGATTATTTTCAAGTATTTTTTTTCTCAGAAAGGATGGACAGGTGGTACATTTTCTGACTCCTTAAATGACTGAAAATGTCTTTCTTTTGCCCTTAGGCTTAGTTGGCACTTCAGCTGAACATAATGTTTTATGTCCATGTATTTTTGCCTTGGATTTTTGAAAGCATAGTTCTGTTATCTAAATTGAGCATACAGTAACGCTACCAAGGAGCCCATCAGTGTAATTCTTGTTTCTTCCTAGATACTTGCTTGAAGCTTATAGGATTTTCTCTTTAGGTGCGCTATTGTAAAATCTCAATATCATCTGTTTATTTGGGTCCTTTGAAAATTTATCCTTCTTAGGCTTTGGTGGGCCTTTCCATTTCAAGAGTAAGATTTTCTTTTGATTGATAAAATGTTCTCATATTTTTTCTTCATTGTGTTCTTTGTTTTAGCACTCTGTTAGAGGTTGGATCTTACGGATTTGACCTTCTTTTCTCTTTTCTCTCTTATCTCATGTTTTCCATCTTTTTATCTTTTGTTGTATCTCCTCAGTGGCCTTTGTACTTTTTGTTCCATCAATAAGTGGAATTCTTCTGTTGCTCTATGCTATGATCTGAATGTTGGTGTCCCCCCAAAATTCATATGTTGAATCCTGATACCCAATGTGATAATATTGATGAGGCCTTTTGGAAGTGATTACATCATGAGGGCTCGGCCCTCATAAATGGGATTAGTGCCCTTATAAAGGGGTTTAAGGAGCCTCCCTTCTCTTCTGCCATGTGGGGATACAGAAGGTGTCATTTACGTGGAACAGACCCTCACCAGACACTGAATCTGCTGGTGCCTTGATCTTGGACTTTTCGGCCTCCAGAGCTGTGAGCAATACATTTCTGTTGTTTATAAATTACCCAATCTAAGGTATTTTGTTATAGCAGCCCAAATGGATGAAGATTCTCTTTGATTATTTGAATTTTAAAATTTTAGAAATCAAATTTTTACTTCTAAAAATTACTTATTTTTTAATTTTTTCATTTTTCAAAGTAGCTTTCTTTAATAGAATAATTTTTTAATCTTTCTGATTATAATTTTTGAGTTCTTTTCTGTTTCTTGCATTATCTTTGTTTTCTCTTGGGTAACTTCTGTTTGTTCTTCCTAGTCTTTCTCTTTTTTAAATTAAAAAAAATTTCCTTGTCTTTCTCTTTGATGCTGTTGATTTTCTTCAAGTGTATAATGAACCTTCACTGCCTTGCTTTATATAGATATGTTGCTCATATGGGTTTGCTTTGTGTTTTTTGTATATCTGTTTACCAGAAGGTTTCTTCTTTGAATGTAACGATTGCCTATGGGCTTTTTGTAAGGCTTGGGGAAGGGCCTATCCACAGGCTTTCCTGAAAGGTGTGTAGTAGATAGACTTCATTGTAGTGAATGAGAGTTAGGTCCCTTAAGTCAGGCCATTTTCTAATTCTGTTGCTTGCCCAACACTGTGAGTAGGGATCTTTGCTGGACAAATGGTTTTGAATGCAGTTTTTGGCCATTTGATGTAGGCAAATGCTGCAGGTACCTGTTCTGAACATAGATGATTGGGAGGCTCAGCTTTTTTTGGTGAATGGTTTCTTAATTAATTGTTTTGATTCCTGTGGGCTTCTGCTCTCTGTACTTACTAGTTAGGTACTTATAGCCTTTCTGGGGCCTCTTCTATGAAAAGCAGCATCCTCTTCTGTAGACTTCTATTTAGGTTTTGGATTATAATTTTTCTCCCTCAATTTATTTGTCTCTATGAGTCTATGCTTCTGTTTTTAAGATATTTGTCAAATTTATAGTTCATTTATGGCTGTTTCTCTTGTTTCCCATGCTGATAAGGATTTATTTAATGTGGTTTGACTTGGGATTGTCAGTGTCATGTTGTTAGCTCATCCTTTCAGAAAGAAGTATAATATCATTTTTAGGGTTATAGTATATTCTATTATTTGGATATAGCATATTTGTATTTAACCACTGTAATTTTGTTGTACATTAGGGCTATTTTTAAAAATAGTATAATAATGCCGTGATGAATGGCTTTTTGGATAAAGTTTGCCCTGTATATTGGTTTCAACCAGTTGTGCTACCGACCTAGTGAATAGAGGCTGAGATTGCTAAACATCTTGAAATGGAAAGAATAATCCTGCCCAATTAAAGAATTATACTACTCTACTTCATATGCCAGTAGTACCCATTTGGACTGTCTGTGTAGTTGTGTTTTGTGTATATGCTTTACTTTTTATTATGGAAAAATTTTAATTAGATGCAAAGACAGAGAGAATACATTATCGAACACTCATGTGTACCCATCACTCACCTTGAACAGTTATCAACACACGGACGACCTTGTTTCATCTATAAACCTCTATTCTCTCCTTCTACCACTAATGGATTTTGAAGCAAATCCTAGATATCATGCTATTTTACCTACAATTACTTTAGTGTTTACAGACAATTTTAGTTATTAACAGTAATGTTCTGTAAAGTCACTACAAATACTTAATTAGCTAACACTGAACTATTTCTCCTAGAGGAAGTAAGGGGTTAGGTTCCTGTGAGCCTCTGGTCACGACAGTTTTGTCAACTGATCAACACATGGCCTCATTTTATGTGTGTTTCTGTTTAAAGGTACTTCATTTATTGTTGATTCATTGATGTTGAACTCTTGGCCAACAGCACTGTAACTCATGCCTGAACAAAGCTTATCTAACACATTGTTTTCTCCCTATGGCGTGTCACAACCTTCTTATACTTAGGAACACTAGCCAGCACTTCAGCACTGTGCTTGATGGTCATTTGAAGGACTGAAGTCATCAAAAACAAGCACCAAAATGTGACAAATGTGGTACTAAATAAACCGTGAAAAGGAAACTTGTGTTTATAGTATAAGAGCTGAAGCAGAATGTCACCTTATTGGACATCAGTTGGAAACATGTGCATTGTGTGACTCAAATTTTTTGCCACTTTGTGTGTACCTGCAAGTGACTACAATAGTGCCACAATTATTTTTTTATTTTTATTTTTATTATTTTTATTATTATACTTTAAGTTCTGGGTTACATGGGCAGAACGTGCAGTTTGTTATGTAGGTATACATGTGCCCTGGTGGTTTGCTGCACCCATCAACCTGTCACCTACATTAGGTATTTCTTCTAATGTTATCCTTCCCATAGCCCCCACCTCCGACAGGACCCAGTGTGTGGTGTTCCCCTCCCTGTGTCCATGTGTTCTCACTGTTCAACTCCCACTTATGAGTGAGAACATGCAGTGTTTGGTTTTCTGATCTTGTGATAGTTTGCTGAGAATGATGGTTTCCAGCTTCATCTATGTCCCTGCAAAGGACATAAACTCATCCTTTTTTATGGCTGCATAGTATTCCATGGTGTATATGTGCCACATTTTCTTTATCCAGTCTGTCATTGATGGACATTTGGGTTGGTTCCAAGTCTTTGCTATTGTGAATACTGCTGCAGTGAACATATGTGTGCATGAGTCTTTATTGTAGAATGATTTATAATCCTTTGGGTATATGCCCAGTAATGGGATTTGCTGGGCCAAATGGTATTTCTAGTTCTAGATCCTTGAGGAATCACCACACTGTCTTCCACAATGGTTGAACTAATTTGCACCCCCACCAACAGTGTAAAAGTGTTTCTGTTTCTCCAGATTCTCTCCAGCACCTGTTATTTCCTGACTTTTTAAAATTTTCTTTCTTTCTTTCTTTCTTTTTTTTTTTTTTTTTTTTTTTTGGAGACCGAGTCTCGCTCTGTTGCCCAGGCTGGAGTGCAGTGGTGTAATCTCGGCTCACTGCAAGCTCTGCCTCCCAGGTTCATGCCATTCTCCTGCCTCAGCCCCCTGAGTAGCTGGGACTACAGGTGCCCGCCACCATGCCTGGCTAATTTTTTGTATTTTTAGTAGAGACGGGGCATCACCATGTTAGCCAGGATGGTCTCGATCTCCTGACCTTGTGATCTGCCCTCCTTGGCCTCGCAAAGTGCTGGGATTACAGGCATGAGCCACTGCGCACGGCCCTGTTTCCTGACTTTTTAATGATCACAATTCTAACTGGCATGAGATGGTATCTCGTTGTGGTTTTAATTTGCATTTCTCTAATGACCAATGATGATGAGCATTTTTTCATATGTCTCTTGGCCGCATAAATGTTTTCTTGTGAGAAGTGTCTGTTCATATCCTTTGCCGATTTCTTGATGGAATTGTTTTTTTTCTTGTAAATTTAAGTTCTTTGTAGATTCTGGATATTAGCCCTTTGTCAGATGGATAGATTGCAAAAATTTTCTCCCATTCTGTAGGTTGCCTGTTCACTCTGATGATAGTTTCTTTTGCTGTGCAGAAGCTCTTTAGTTTAATTAGATCCCATTTGTCTATTTTGGCTTTTGTGGCCATTGCTTTTGGTGTTTTGGACATAAAGTCTTTGCCCATGCCTATGTCCTGAATGGTATTACCCAGGTTTTCTTCTAAGATTTTTATGGTCCTAGATCTTATGTGTAAGTCTTTGATATATCTTGAGTTTACTTTTGTAAAAGGTGTAAGGAAGGGGTCCAGTTTCAGTTGTCTGCATATGGCTAGCCAGTTTTCCCAACACCATTTATTAAATAGGGAATCTTTTCCGCATTGCTTGTGTGTGTCAGGTTTGTCAAAGATCAGATGGTTGTAGCTGTGTGGTGTTATTTATGAGGCCTCCATTCTGTTCCATTGGTCTATATATCTGTTTTTGTACCAGTGCCATGCTGTTTTGGTTACTGTAGCCTTGTAGTATAGTTTAAAGTCAGGTAGCATGATGCCTCCAGCTTTATTCTTCTTGCCCAGGATTGTCTTGGCTATGTGGGCTCTTTTTTGGTTCCATATGAACTTTAAAGTAGTTTTTTCCAATTCTGTGAAGAAAGTCAGTGGTAGCTTGATGGGGACAGCATTGAATCTATAAATTACTTTGGGCAGTGTGGCCATATTCACAATATTGATTCTTCCTATCCATGAGCATGGAATTTTTTTCCATTTATTTGTGTCCTCTCTTACTTCCTTGAGCAGTGGTTTGTAGTTCTCCTTGAATAGGTCCTTCACATCCTTTGTAAGTTGTATTCCTAGGTGTTTTATTCTCTTAGTAGCAGTTGTGAATGGGAGTTCACTCATGGTTTGGCTGTTTGTCTGTTATTGGCGTATAGGAATGCTTGTGATTTTTGCACATTGATTTTGTATCCTGAGACTTTACTGAAGTTGCTTATCAGCTTAAGGAGGATTTGGGCTGAGACCATGGGGTTTTCTTTTTTTTTTTTGAGACGGAGTCTTGCTCTGTCGCCCAGGCTGGAGTGCAGTGGCGCAATCTCGGCTCACTGCAAGCTCCGCCTCCCGGGTTCACGCCATTCTCCTGCCTCAGCCTCTCCGAGTAGCTGGGACTACAGGCGTCCGCCACCACGCCCGGCTAATTTTTTGTATTTTTAGTAGAGACGGGGTTTCACCTTGGTCTCGATCTCCTGACCTCGTGATCCGCCCGCCTCGGCCTCCCAAAGTGCTGGGATTACAAGCGTGAGCCACCGCGCCCGGCCTGGCCGGGGTTTTCTAAATGTACAATCATGTCATCTGCAAACAGAGACAAATTGACTTCCTCTCTTCCTATTTGGATACCCTTTATTGCTTTCTCTTGCCTGATTGCCCTGGCTAGAACTTCCAATATTATGTTGCATAGGAGTGGTGAGAGAGGGCATCCTTGTCTAATGCTGGTTTTCAAAGGGAATGCTTTGAGTTTTTGCCCTATCAGTATGGTATTGGCTATGGATTTCTCATAAGTAGCTCTTATTATTTTGAAATATGTTCCATTGATACCTAGTTTATTGAGAGTTTTTAGCGTGAGTGGGTGTTGAATTTTATCGAAGGCCTTTTCTGCATCTATTGAGATAATCATGTAGTTTTTGTCATTGGTTCTGTTTACGTGATGGTTTTGTTTATGTGATTACATTTATTGATTTGCATATGTTGAACCAGCCTTGCATCCCAGGGATGAAGCCAACTTGATCATGGTGGATAAGCTTTTTGATGTGCTGCTGGATTTGGTTTGCCAGTATTTTATTGAGGATTTTCGCATCGATGTTCATCAGGGATATTGGCCTGAAATTTTCTTTTTTTTGTTGTGTCTCTGCCAGGTTTTGGTATCAGGATGATGCTGGCCTCATAAAATGAGTTAGGGAGGAGTCCCTCATTTTCTGTTGTTTGGAATAGTTTCAGAAGGAATGGTACCAGCTCCTGTTTGTACCTCTGGTAGAATTCGGCTGTGAATCCATCTAGTCCTTGACTTTTTTTGGTTGGTAGGCTATTAATTACTGTCTCAATTTCAGAACTTTTTATTGGTCTATTCCAGTATTCGACTTCTTCCTGGCTTGGAATTGGGAGGGTGTATGTGTCCAGGAATTTATCCATTTCTTCTAGATTTTCTAGTTTATTTGCATAGAGGTGTTTATAGTATTCTCTGATGGTAGTTTTGTGTTTCTGTGGGATCAGTGGTGATATCCCCTGTATCATTTTTTATGGCATCTATTTGATTCTTCTCGCTTTTCTCCTTTATTAATCTGGCTAGCAGTCTATCTGTTTTGTTGATGTTTTCACAAAACCAGCTCCTGCATTCATTGAGTTTTTGAAGGTTTTTTTGTGTCTCTATTTCCTTCAGTTCTGCTCTGATGTTAGTTATTTCATGTCTTCTGCTAGCTTTTGAATTTGTTTGCTGTTGCTTCTCTAGTCCTTTTAATTGTGATGTTAGTGTGTCAATTTTAGATCTTTCTTGCTTTCTCTTGTGGGCATTTAGTACTATAAATTTCCCCTAAACACTGGCTTAGCTGTGTCCCACAGATTTGGGTACGTTGTCTCTTTGTTCTCATTGGTTTGAAAGAACATCTTTATTTCTGCCTTCATTTCGTTATTTACCCAGTAGTCATTCAGGAGCAGGTTGTTCAGTCTCCATGTATTTGTGCAGTTTTGAGTGAGTTTCTTAATCCTGAGTTCTAATTTGGTTGTACTGTGGTCTGAGAGACTGTTTATTTTGATTTCTGTTCTTTCGCATTTGCTGAGTAGCGTTTTACTTCCAATTATGTGGTCAATTTTAGAATAAATGTGATGTGGTGCTCAGAAGAATGTATATTCTGTTGATTTGAGGTGGAGAGTTCTGTAGATGTCTATTAGGTCCCCCGGTCCAGAGCTGAGTTCAAGTCCTGAATATCCTTGTTAATTTTCTGTTTCATTGATCTGTCTGATATTGACAGTGGGGTGTCAGACTTACCCACTATTATTGTGTGGAAGTCTAAGTCTCTTTGTAGGTGTCTAAGAACTTGTTTTATGAATCTGGGTGTTCCTGTATTGGGTGCATATATATTTAGGATAGTTCACTCTTGCTGTATTGATCCCTTTACCATCATGTAATGCCCTTCTTTGTCTCTTCTGATCTTTGTTGGTTTGAGATCTGTTTTATCAGAGATGAGGATTGCAACTCCTGCTTTTTTTTTGCTTTCCATTTGCTTGGTAAATATTCTTCCGTCCCTGTATTTTGAGTCTATGTGTGTCTTTGCACGTGAGATGGTTCTCCTGAATACAGCACATTGATGGGTCTTGACTCTTTATCCAATTTGGCAATCTGTGTCTTTTAATTGGGGCATTTAGCCCGTTTACATTTAAGGTTAATATTTTTATATGTGAATTTGATCCTGTCATGATGCTAGCTGGTTGTTTTGCCCATTAGTTAATGCAGTTTCTTCATAGTGTCGATGTTCTTTACAATTTGGTATGTTTTTGCAGTGGCTGATACCGGTTGTTCCTTTCCATGTGTAGTGCTTCTTTCAGGAGCTCTTGTAAGGCAGGTCTGGTGGTGACAAAATCCCTCAGCATTTGCTTGTCTGTAAAGGACTTTATTTCTCCTTCGCTTGTGAAGCTTAGTTTGGATGGATATGAAATTCTGGTTTGAAAATTGTTTTCTTTAAGAACATTGAATATTGGCCTTAACTCTCTTCTGGCTTGTAGGGTTTCTCCAGAGGGAGATCTGCTGTTAGTCTGATGGGCTTCCCTTTGTGGGTAACCCAATCTTTCTCTCTTACTGCCCTTAACATTTTTTCTTTCATTTCAACCTTGGTGAATCTGATGATTATGTCTCTTGGGGTTGCTCTTCTCGAGGAGTATCTTTGTGGTGTTCTCTGTATTTCCCAAATTTGAATGTTGTCCTGTCTTGCTAGGTTGGAGAAGTTTTCCTGGATAATATCCTGAAGAGTGTTTTCCAACTTGGTTCCATTCTGTCCGTCACTTTCAGGTACACCAATCAAATGTAGATTTGGTCTTTTCACGTAGTCCCATATTTCTTGGAGGCTTTGTTTTTCCTTTTTATTCTTTTTTCTCTAATCTTGTCTTCTCTGTTTATTTCATTAAGTGGATCTTCAGTCAATGATATATTTTCTTCCACTTGATCGATTCAGCTATTGATACTTGTGTAGTCTTCACAAAGTTCTCGTGCTGTGTTTTTCAGCTCTGTCAGGTCATTTGTGTTCTTCTCTACATTGGTTATTCTAGTTAGCCATTTGACGGACCTTTTTTCAAGGTTCTTAGCTTCCTTGCATTAGGTTAGAACATGGTCCTTTAGCTCAGAGTTGTTTGTTATTACCCACCTTCTGAATCCTACTTCTATCAGTTCGTCAAACTCATTCTCTGTCCAGCTTTGTTCCCTTGCTGGCGAGGAACTGTCATCCTTTGGAAGAGGAGAAGTATTCTGGTTTTTAGAATTTTCAGCCTTTTTGCGCTGTTTTTTCCCCATCTTTGTGGGTTTATCTTCCTTTGGTCTTTGATGTTGGTAACCTTCAGATGGGGTCTTTGAGTGGATGTGCTAATCCTTTCTGTTTGTTTCTTTTCCTTCTGACAGTCAGGCCCCTCTTTTGCAGGTGTGTTGGAGTTTGCTAGAGGTCCACTTCTGACCCTGTTTGCTTGGGTATCACCAGTAGAGGCTGCAGAGCAGCAAAGATTGCTGCCTGTTCTTTCCTCTGGAAGCTTCGACCCAGTGGGGCACCTGCCAGATGCCACCCAGAACTCTCCTGTATGAGGTGTCTGTTGGCCCCAACTGGGAGATATTGACAGGTGAAGCCAACTGGGCTTCTGGGTTGGGTGGGTACTTGGAGAACTTTTCTGTCTAGCTAAAGGATTGTAAAGACACCAATCAGTGCTCTGTGTCTAGCTAAAGGTTTGTAAACGTACCAATCAGCACTCTGTTAAAACAGACCAGTCAGCACTCTGTAAAATGGACCAATCAGCACTTTGTAAAATGGACCAATTAGCAAGACGTGGGTGGGGCCAAATAAGGGAATAAAAGGTGGCCACCTGAGCCAGCAAGGGCAACCTGCTCCGGTCCCCTTCTATACTGTGGAAGGTTTGTTCTTTCGCTCTTCACAATAAATCTTGCTGCTGCTTACTCTTTGGGTCTGCACTACCTTTATGAGCTGTAACACTCACTGCGAAGGTCTGCAGCTTCACTCCTGAAGTCAGCGAGACCACGAACCACTGGGAGGAACAAACAACTCTGGACGTGCCACCTTTAGGAGCTGTAACACTCACTGTGAAGGTCTGTGGCTTCACTCCTGAAGTCAGCGAGACCATGAACCCACTGGAAGGAAGAAACTCTGGACACATCTGAACATCTGAAGGAACAAACTCCGGACACACCATCTTTAAGAACTGTAACACTCACCGCGAGGGTCCGTGGCTTCATTCTTGAAGTCGGCGAGACCAAGAACCCACCGGAAGGAACCAATTCCGGACACAGTATCTCCCAGTCAGTATACATGGGAGTCAGGGACCCACTTGAGGAGGCAGACTGACCGTTATCAGAGCTCGAACGCTCTGCTCTCTTTAGAGCTGTCAGACAGGGACGTTTAAGTCTGCTATAAGCCCCTGACTGGGGCTGCTGCCTTTTTTTACAGAGATGCCCTGTCCAGAGAGGAGCAATCTGGCAGTCTGGCCACAGCAGTTTTGCTGAGCTGCAGTGGGCTCTGCTCAGTTCGAACTTCCTAGCAGCTTTGTTTACACTGTGACCGTAAAACTGTCTACTCAAGCCTCAGCAATGGCGGATGCCCTTCCTCCACCAACCTTGACTGTCCCAGGTGGATTTTAGATTGCTTCTGCGCTGGCAGCAAGAATTTAAAGCCAGTAGATCTTAGTTTCTTGGGCTCCGTGGGGGTGGGACCCGCTGAGCCAGACCACTTGGCTTCATGGCTTCTCTCGCTTGTGTTCTGGGCGCCACTAGGGTATGGAAAAAAAAAAAAAACCTCCTGCAGCTAGTTTGGTGTCTGCCCAATTGGCTGCCCAGTTTTGTGCTTGAAACCCAGGGCCCTGGTGGGGTAGGCACTTGGGGGATTCTCCTGGTTTGCGGGGTGTAAAGACCGTGGGACAAGCATGGTATCTGTGCCGGAGTTCCTCGGACTCAATCCTTCATGGCTTCCCTTGGGAG
Source organism: Symphalangus syndactylus (assembly GCF_028878055.3). Classification (NCBI taxonomy): domain Eukaryota; kingdom Metazoa; phylum Chordata; class Mammalia; order Primates; family Hylobatidae; genus Symphalangus; species Symphalangus syndactylus. The sequence goes on along the minus strand of NC_072431.2, from coordinate 122,598,564 downwards.
GGGAGAAAATTCCCCCACCCCTTGTGCTTCCCAGGTGAGGTGGTGCCCCACCCTGCTTTGGCTAGCCCTCCGTTGGCTGCACCCACTGTTCAGTGAGTACCAGTGAGATGAACCAGGTACCTCAGTTGGAAATGCAGAAATCACCCACCTTCTGTGTTGATCTCGCTGAGCTGCAGACCAGTGCTGTTCCTATTTGGCCGTCTTGAATCTCAGTAGTGCCACAATTATTGAGTTTCGTGTTAACAAATAAATTTTATTGAGTAAGCCAGTTTACAAATTCTGAATCCATGAATAAGGACTATCTCTAAAAGATAAGGGGTCTTTTAACAGAATCATCGTATCATCATCATGCTTTGAATTCTATAATTATTCTCTTTTATAATTAAATATCTAGTCCGTTTTCACATTTCTCGGATTGTCTAATACCTTTTTTAAAAAAGGTTGGTTTGTTCCTAGGAGGATCAAACATACATAGTCTACCTGCTGAATATATAGGCTTATTTTTTTTCCTCTTCCATCTTTCTCTTACTCTTTTTTTTCCTTGCAATTTATTTTTGGAATAAATTGGGTTATTTATTCTGTAGAGTTCCCCAAATCTGGCTTATTGTAGTAGTCTGTACCCTATAGTTGCCATAAATAGGAGCTTATTCAGATTCATTTTTGATATTTTGGCAAAAATAATCCTTTTAGAGATTACTATTTACAAGGCTTACCGTGGAGATTTTACAGGTTCAGTTCCAGACCACTGCAATAAAGCAAATACTGCAATAAAGCAAATATTACAATAAAGCAAGTCACACAAACTTTTTAGTTTCCTATTGCATATAAAAATTATATTCAGAATGATTTATAATTGAAATAATAAAATAGAATTGAAATCACTCTATATTAGCTAGCCTATGGACTTAATCCCTTGGGAAGCAATGTAATTGTGTAAAGTAGCAATTAATGTTGCTAGGTACAAAGTTGTATTTAAATTTGTAATTATGTAGAATTGATATCACACTATGTAGAAAGATACTGGAGGCTGAAGTGGATGCCACAACAAAGAATATTAGTAATAACACTGTCTACTGTCTCCTGGATAGAAAATAAAGAAGAGAAGGAGAATGCAGCAAAACACATTAGGGTCTTGGTTGAGTGTTAGCGTTGTTCATTGAGCAACTTCAGCCAGCGTGTTTTGAGAAGGCTCTTTTTCTGATACCATTTGGCTTGAATCCCCATGCTTCAGTCATAGTGTCATGACTTACCATGTTTCAAAACCATAGCCTAATATATTTGCTGATAACAATCAATGCATACCAAATGTTAGTAATGATTTATCTTTTTCCATTAGAGAGGCTTCAGGATTATCCTTTGCTAATACCATTACTTTTTACTAAAATTTCATGTACTTTCCTGAGAAGATGTCTGAAGAATGAGAAGGTTGAAGCAAGGTGAAGGTAGAGAAAGGGGGTGGGGTAAGAGGAAGAAAGAAGAGAAAAGAGCATTTCCTCAATGTGAAAGTTAATTTTAATTGTCAATTTGAATGTGCCATCGGATGCCCAGATATTTGGATTAACATTAATTTTGGATGTGTTTGTGACAGTGCTTCTGGAAGAGATTAGCGTTTGAATTGATGAACTGAGTAAAGCAGACTGCCCTCTCCAATGTGGGTGGCCATGATCCAGTCATTTGAGGCCTGAATAGAACATGAAGGCTGAGGAAAGTTGAATTTGCTCTCTGCTGTGATAATATGTCTTTGCCAAGCATGCCAGACATGTATGTCATATTTTTTACTTAGTACTTATTTGTGAATAAGTGTAAGAAAATGATCGCTTATTAGTAGTGCATAAATTTAGATTCAGGAAGGATAGTGATACAAAGCACAGGTTGTCCACATGGGTAGCTGAGATAGTGACACCTTTGCTTCCTGAGGGATCAGTGTTCACAAACATTGTTTTAAGCACAAAATTATTAAAAAATATTAATTAAAACTACCTTCAGGCTATGTATGTAAGATATATGTTAAACAGAAATCAATTTTGTGTTTAAGCTTGGCTCCCATTGCCCAGATAGCTCATTTATGTATATGAAAATATTCTGAAATCCAAAATTTGAAACACTCCTGATCCCAACCATGTCAGATAAGGCATACTCAACCTGTATCTTTTCTGTCTATTGAGATGATCATGTGATTTTTCTTTTGTATTCTATTGATGTGACGTAGTACATAAATTGATTTTCATATGTTAACTCAACCTTGCATTTCTAGGATAAATTCTTGGTCATGGTATATAATTATTTTTATATGTTGCTGAATTTGGCTTGCTGGTATGTTGGTGAGGACTTTTACATATCTGTTTATAAGAGGTACCAGTCCATAGTTTTCTTGTAATGTCTTTGCTTTTTATATGAGGATAATAGCCTTGTAAAATGATTTGGGAAGTGTTTCCTTATATTTTATGAAGAATTTTTGAAGAATTGGTATTAATTCTTTTTTAAATATTTGGTAGAATTCAGTAGTAAATCCATTCAGGTCTAGGCTTTTCTTTGTGGGTAATTTTATAGTTATGAGTTCATTTTCTTTACTTGTTATAGGTTGATTCAGATTTTCTATTTTTTCTTGAGTCAGTTTTGGTAGTTTGTGTCTTTCCAAGAATTTTCACATTTCTTCTAGGTTATCTAATTTGCTGGGTATAGTTGTTCATAGTATTTCTTACATTTTTATATTTTTCTAAAGATTGTTAATATCCCCCGTTTTATTTCTGATTCTGGTAATTTTAGGCTTCTCTTTATCATGATCAGTCTAGCTAAAGGTTTGTCAATTTTGTTGATCTTTTTGAAGAACCAGCTTTTGGCTGTATTGTTTTTTCTCTTCTGTTTTTCTTTTCTCTATTGTATTAATTTCTCCACTAATTTTTATTATTTCCTTCATTCTGCTTGCGTTAGGTTTAGTTTGCTTTTATTTTTATTGACTTGAGACTTTTCCACTTCGTTGATATAGGCATTTATAGCTATTCCCTTCCATCTTAGCACTGCTTTAGCTGCATTTCGTAAGTTTTTATATTTTGTTTTTATTTTCGCTAATCTCAGAGTGATGTCCTCTTTGACCTGTTGCTTATTTAGAAGTGTGTTGTTTAATTTCCACTTATTTGTGAGCTTCTCAGTTTTCCAATTTTGATTCTGATTTCCAATTTTGTTCCATTGCATTAAAATGTATTGACATTTGTTTTATGGCCAAGCATATGGTCTATCCTGACTAGAACTTCTAAGCTTGAACTTTTCTACACTGTGTTGCAAATAAAGTCAGTTTCTTTGGAAAGAGATTAGGCCTTGTTTTACATACTGCTTTTCCTTTCAAGCAAAGTCTCTGAGTCAGGCCTCTGGAGCTGAGGATGTGAACAATATTATGCTTCTCTTTGAGTGACCCCCCAACTCTAGGAGCTGATTGCTTAGTGGAAGGGAGGCAGCAGCCTAAGGTTCTCTTGGCTTGCCTCTCCTGGCATGACACCCGTGCATCACAAGCTGGGGTCTCAATATGCTACACCCAAAGTAGAGCCTATATTCCATAATTTGGAGCTGGACAGAAGAAAGGAGTACCCACTGCTCAATTGCACTTGAGTTGGACTTAGCCTCAGCAGCAGTTAGCTGGGAGCAGGATGAGAATTGTTGATATCCTGTTCTTCATGGGAAGAAAACCCTCCAACTGGGAACAGGAGGAAGAGGGTGCCCTGTGTTCTTGGCTGCAGCTGTCTGCAACGGAGTCTACACCGTGTTGAGCTGGAAAGGTGGAAGGAGGCAGTGGTTTTGGTTTAGATACCACAAACATTGCCTTTCATACTGATTGATAGATTTTCTTGGATAGATGTTTCTTCATTTGCTGTTTGATCTTAGGACCATTTTTAGAGGCTTTAGGTGATTGTTGTTAATAATTTTCATCAGTTTCACTGGAGAGTGGGTCAGGAGAGCTCTTCAGTCATCATCTCTCAATGTTTGTTGTTTTAAACTGCTAAATTTTGGGGTAATTTGTTATACTTCAATAGATAAATACTGGATCAAAAGATACAATGGCAATTGTGATAGAGATTGTGAAATCACTGACTTTAGAAGTTGTACCAACTTACACTTCGACCAGAAAATATAAGACGGTACTTATTTTCTCTACATTCCTGGCCATCATATTGTTTTTAAACTTTTTAATTTTTTTATCTGAAATGTAAAAAATGACATCCCGAAGTAGTTTTCACTTGCATTTCTCTTATTATTTGTAAGTGAACTCTAAGGGCCATTTTATATCCTTTTCTGTGGGATTTTCCTTTTATATATCTTTGTATATCCATTGTTGTGCCATGTCTAATTCATGTCCTATGGTGCCCTTCAAACTCGCTATATTATGTAAAGAACTTATTGGCTTCTTCTTTTAGTTATTTTACTACCTAATTTTCTCACTATCACAGGCATGCCATTTTCTTCCTTTTCTTTAAATTTCACATCTTGAGGGTAATCTTTGATACCTTTTGGACTCTTTGAACAGAAAATCAATGCCCAAGTTCAGTCACTTCCTCTTTTGCAGTGTCACTCAAATTTAGTAATTCCTCTGTGTCCTTAACTTTCAAATCCTCTATCTTGGTTCTCAGTAGCTCAGCTCTGAACATCTTATTGATTTCTTTTCCAAACATCAGTTCTGTTTTACATCTTTACTTTGAGACAAAGGAAGATATAAGCCACCAAAGAAAATAATTTGTAAAATTCAAGTTAAAGGTAGCCAAGGAAAAGTCTAGGACTTTCTTAATGGATATCTGGAGGAAAAATGTAACCTTTAAGCTTGGATGCCTAGAGGATACCTCACGTTGCAAAGAAACCTGGCTGTGAGATTTAGACATGCATGGTCATCATTAAAACAGATATTTCCACCACATTTACCCATTCATCAGGTATCAATTGAATGTCATTTGATTGTCAGACACTCTGAAAAAATTAGAGAAAGAGATAGCTCTGCATTTAGCTATTAAAGAATACTCTCTAATAGGAAAGACATTTGTAGAAAGAGATAATTTATAATAAGAATTTGGTAAATACTATAATGATATTCATATTAATGTAATTATTTGATCTCTGGAAAAAGTTAAATAAGTTCTCACTCTCACTAATTCTAAGTAATTAGAAGTTTGTGTTGTTGAAAATCAAATTTTGATTTCCTTAGTAGAATAATATCATACTAGAAAATATTTTTATAATATGATTTTATTCTTATAAATTTGTAGAAAATATTATTTTCTATGATATGTAGATATTTAAGTTTACCTGTCACTTTTTGAGTTTATTATAAATTACTACTGGAAAAGGACATTTTGAATATATCATTTGTTTATTAGCTCTACAAATCTAATTTCCTTGCTATTACATATAAACTCTCACTTTAGATTATTGGTATCATAAGAGTACAGCCACTGTATTTTATCTTTAAATGCATAAGGAAACATAATCTCAGGAGGCAGGAGTAATAAACATTGAAGAAACAGTAACATGGAGTTTCATAGAAATATTAATACATTAGGAGCCATAAGAGCTTGAACTGTTCAACTTTTCTTTGAATAACTGCAAATGTGTGCCAAACTCCAGTATCGTTGCCTTAGACACAAATTTCATCCTGGCTTTAAAAATTAATATTAGTAATACATTATTTTTTCCATAAAGAACTTTGAATTTGGAGTAAAGCAACAGCAACTGCTATTATTTGCCTGCTAAAATTATATTGTGAATAATTTTGCAGACTTAGCCAACAATGTGCTGTCCTGCATTTCGTGTAACTGTAGGTACTGCAGCTTGTAATCCACCTACTATTACAAATAATCTCAGGAAGTGAATTGCTGTGTTTCTTTTCTTTTTTCTTTTTTTTTTTTTTTTTTGAGACGGAGTCTCTTGCTCTGTCACCGAGGCTGGAGTGCAGTGGCGCGATCTCGGCTCACTGCAAGCTCCGCCCTCCGGGTTCACGCCATTCTCCTGCCTCAGCCTCCTGAGTAGCTGGGACTACAGGCGCCCACCACCGCGCCCGGCTAATTTTTTTGTATTTTTAGTAGAGACGGGGTTTCACCGTGGTCTCGATCTCCTGACCTCGTGATCCACCCACCTCGGCCTCCCAAAGTGCTGGGATTACAGGCGTGAGCCACCGCGCCTGGCCGAATTACTGTGTTTCTTTGCTGCTGCAGGTCCATCCAGAGTTGAGCTATTAATCTGTTTCCTCCAGTCCTTTTTTTTCATTACATTTGCTTCTATGGTTAATCTTTTTTGTGTTACTTTCTGTTTTTTCTTTTCTATCAATAGTTATTTGACATCTATTTGTCTTAGGGCAGTGATCTCAGTATCGTCTGTCTGAAGACCTGTGCTAATAAGGAGAATGTGCCAGAATGTATATCAACCTTGTGCCCTCTTCACTGAGAAAGCTTTGATACTTGTCTTTCTTTATTTCTTTTTTCTTTATTTTTGAGACAGAGTCTCGCTCTGTCACTGAGGCTGGAGTGCAGTGGCACGATCTCGGCTCACTGCAAACTCCGCCTGCTGTGTTCACGCCATTCTCCTGCCTCAGCCTCCCGAGTAACTGGGACTGCAGGTGCCCACCACCGTGCCCGGCTAATTTTTTGTATTTTTAGTAGAGACAGGGTTTCACTGTGTTAGCCAGGATGATCTCCATCTCCTGACCTCAGGATCTGCCTGCCTTGGCCTCCCAAAGTGTTGGGATTACAGGCGTGAGCCACCGCACCCAGCCTTGTCTTGCTTTCTTTTATGGCCAACTAGTAACAACCAATTAACAGTCCTGCATTTTGAATAGCATTGCCTTAAGTTCCTATGCTTTGTTACACACTACCTTCACTAGAGATACACTAAGCTTTGTTGGTAGAAGAGAATACTGTATGAAGAGAACTGGAATAGTGGTCTTCAGGGAATCACCAAATGCTCTTGAGGACCTCATTAAACATATAGGTGGTATAATTAATTATTTTTCCATCTGGATGTTTCCTTGAGTTGTTGCATTTGCTTTACTTTTATTGCACCTGAGGATGGAGGGAGTGAAGTGGTTTGGTGGGCAGGAGGGTGCACAGACTATGGGGCATAGAACAGTTACCATAAAGTCAGTCAGTGGAAACATTTCTAACTGGGCAGGGTAAAGCTCTTTTTATTTTGGTTTCAATGGATGGAGTGACTTCTCGCATTAATTACTGATTTGGAATTAGATTGGAGGATGCTAACTGTATTTTTAGGTAGACTTCTGGTTTTGATGAGGTATTAGTCTGTTCTTACACTGCTAATATAGATGTACCTGAGACTGGGTAATTTATAAAGAAAAAGAGGTGTAATTGATTCACAATTCCACATGTCTTGGGAGACCTCACAATCATGGCAGAAGGCGAACAAGGAGCAAAGTCACTTCTTACATGGTGGCAGACAAAAGAGCATGTGCAGTGGAACTAGCTTTTACAAAACCATCAGATCTTGTGAGACTTGTTCACTATCATAAGAATGGGGTTGGGGGGGTAAGATTCCTCCCTGTGATTGAGTTACCCCCACACTGGGTCCCTCCCACCACATGTGGGGATTATGGGAGCTACAATTCAAGATGAGATTTCGGTGGGGACACAGCCAAACCATATTACATGATATATGAATGTACTAATGCATTGTTTTATTGTTATGATAATTATGCTCTTCCCTCCATTTTCAGAAATTATTCTAGAAATGAGAGTATAATAAAGTACAAGTTGATACTGCGTTTTTGTGATTCATTAGATATCATTAGCAAATCATGCATAGATAGATTCTGCTTATTCAATAGTCTCTTGAATATTGCTTTAACAGCATTTATATTTCATTGTAATTATTTCTGTGTGTCAGTTTGTTGCCTTTTCCACTGAACAGTGGGAGGACCATATTGTGCATATTTTCCACAGTGCTTATTACAGTCCCTGGCACAAAGGCACTGAATAAATGAATGAATAACTGAACAAGCAGATGCATGATATTATAACACAAGGTAGTGGAAACTAGTATCTTGAAGATAAGAATAAATAAGTGTATTTGCATATTAAAAAACGTTGATCTGGCTGGGCACAGTGACTCATGCCTGTAATCCTAGCACTTTGGGCGGCTGAGGCATGTGGATTGCTTGAGCTCAGGAGTTCAAAACCAGCCTGGCCAACACAGTGAAACCCTGTCTCTACAAAAAATACAAAAATTAGTTGGGTGTGGTGGTGGACATCTATAGTTCCAGCTACTTGGGAGGCTGAGGTGGGAGGATAGCTTGAGCCCAGGAGGTGTAGGTTGCAGTGAGCTGAATTCATGCCACTGCACTCCAGCCTGGGCAACAGAGCAAGACTCTGTCTGAAAAAAAAAAAAAAAAATGGCCAGAAGCGGTGGCTCACCCCTGTAATCCCAGCACTTTGGAAGGCTGAGGCTGGCGGATCACTTGGGGCCAGGAGTTCAAGACCAGCCTGTCCAACATGGTGAAAACCCATCTCTACTAAAAATACAAACATTAAACTGGCATGGTGGCACATGCCTGTAATCCTAGCTCCTCGGGAGGCTGAGGCAGGAGAATCACTTGAACCCGAAAGGCAGAGGTTGCAGTGAGCCAAGGTTGCCTGACTGCACTCCAGCCTGGGCAGCAGAGTGAGACTCTGTCTCAAAAAAAAAAAAAAAAAGTTGATCTATTGAAACGATCTTTCATTCTTTCAAAAAAAAAAAAAACAAACATTTGTTAGCTTTAATCGAATATGTATAAGACCAAGTCTGGATTTAACATCAAATTTATAGAACTCCTTATTTTTATCTTTTTTTTTTTTTTTGAGGTGGAGTCTAGCTTTGTTGCCCAGGCTGGAGTGGAGTGACGCCATCTCGGCTCACTGCAACCTCTGCCTCCCTGGTTCAAGGGATTCTCCTGCCTCAGGAGAATCCCAGCCTCCCGAGTAGCTGGGATTACAGGCGTGCTCCACAACAGCCAGCTAATTTTTGTATTTTTTGTAGAGACAGGGTTTCACTATGTTGGCCAGGCTCGTGTCGAATTCCTGACCTCAGGTGATCCGCCTGCCTTAGCCTCCCAAAGTGCTGGGATTACTGGTGTGAGCCACTGTGTCCAGCCAAGAACTCCTTATTTTTTTATTTTTATTTTTTTTATTATTATTATGCTTTAAGTTTTCGGGAACATGTGCACAATGTGCAGGTTTGTTACATATGTATCCATGTGCCATGTTGGTGTGCTGCACCCATTAACTTGTCATTTAGCATTAGGTATATCTCCTAATGCTATCCGTCCCTCCTCCCTCCACCCCACAACAGTCCCCGGAGTGTGATATTCCCCTTCCTGTGTCCATGTATTGTTCACTTCCCACCTATGAGTGAGAACATGCGGTGTTTGGTTTTTTGTCCTTGTGACAGTTTGCTGAGAATGATGGTTTCCAGTTTCATCCATGTCCCTATAAAGGACATGAACTCTTCATTTTTTATGGTTGCATAGTATTCCATGGTGTATATGTGCCACATTTTCTTAATCCAGTCTATCACTGTTGGACATTTGGCTTGGTTCCAAGTCTTTGCTATTGTGAACAGTGCCACAATAAACATACGTGTGCATATGTCTTTATAGCAGCATGATTTATAATCCTTTGGGTATATAAACAGTAATGGGATGGCTGGGTCAAATGGTATTTCTAGTTTGAGATCCCTGAGGAATCGCCACACTGACTTCCACGATGGTTGAACTAGTTTACAGTCCCACCAACAGTGTGGAAGTGTTCCTATTTCTCCACATCCTCTCCAGCACCTGTTGTTTCCTGACTTTTTAATGATGGCCATTCTAACTGGTGTGAGATGGTATCTCATTGTGGTTTTTATTAGCATTTCTCTGATGGCCAGTGATGATGAGCATTTTTTCATGTGTTTTTTGGCTACATAAATGTCTTCTTTTGAGAGGTGTCTGTTCATATCCTTTGCCTACTTTTTGATGGGGTTGTTTTTTTCTTGTAAATTTGTTTGAGTTCATTGTAGATTCTGGATATTAGCCCTTTGTCAGATGAGTAGGTTGTGAAAGTTTTCTCCCATTTTGTAGGTTGCCTGTTCACTCTGATGGTAGTTTCTTTTGCTGTGCAGAAGCTCTTTAGTTTAATTAGATCCCACTTGTCAATTTTGGCTTTTGTTGCCATTGCTTTTGGTGTTTTAGACATGAAGTCCTTGCCCATGCCTATGTCCTGAATGGTAATGCCTACGTTTTCTTCTAGGGTTTTTATGGTTTTAGGTCTAACATGTGAGTCTTTAATCCATCTTGAATTAATTTTTGTATAAGGTGTAAGGAAGGGATCCAGTTTCAGCTTTCTCCATATGGCTAGCCAGTTTTCCCAGCACCATTTATTAAATAGGGAATCCTTTCCCCATTTCTTGTTTTTGTCAAGTTTGTCAAAGATCAGATGGTTGTAGATATGTGGCATTATTTCTGAGGGCTCTGTTCTGTTCCATTGGTCTATATCTCTGTTTTGGTACCAGTACCATGCTGTTTTGGTTACTGTAGCCTTGTAGTATAGTTTGAAGTCAGGTAGTGTGATGCCTCCGGCTTTGTTCTTTTGGTTTAGGATTGACTTGGCGATGCAGGCTCTTTTTTGGTTCCATATGAACTTTAAAGTAGTTTTTTCCAATTCTGTGAAGAAAGTCATTGGTAGCTTGATGGGGATGGCATTGAATCTGTAAATTACTTTGGGCAGTATGGCCATTTTCACGATATTGATTCTTCCTACCCATGAGCATGGAATGTTCTTCCATTTGTATCCTCTTTTATTTCATTGAGCAGTGGTTTGTAGTTCTCCTTGAAGAGGTCCTTCACATCCCTTGTAAGTTGGATTCCTAGGTATTTTATTCTCTTTGAAGCAATTGTGAATGGGAATTCACTCATGATTTGGCTGTCTGTTTGTCTGTTATTGGTGTATAAGAATGCTTGTGATTTTTGCATATTGATTCTGTATCCTGAGACTTTGTTGAAGTTGCTAATCAGCTTAAGGAGATTTTGGGCTGAGACAATGGGGTTTTCTAGATATACAATCATGTCATCTGCAAACAGGGACAATTTGACTTCCTCTTTTCCTAATTGAATACCATTTATTTCCTTCTCCTGCCTAATTGCCCTGCCCAGAACTTCCAAGACTATGTTGAATAGGAGTGGTGAGAGAGGGCATCCCTGTCTTGTGCCAGTTTTCAAAGGGAATGCTTCCAGTTTTTGCCCATTCAGTATGATATTGGCTGTGGGTTTGTCATCGATCGCTGTTATCATTTTGAGATACATCCCATCAATACCTAATTTATTGAGAGTTTTTAGCATGAAGTGTTGTTGAATTTTGTCAGAGGCCTTTTCTGCATCTATTGAGATAATCATGTGGCTTTTGTCTTTTGTTTATATGCTGGATTACATTTATTGATTTGCATATGTTGAACCAGCCTTGCATCCCAGGGATGAAGCCTACTTGATCTTGGTGGATAAGGTTTTTGATGTGCTGCTGGATTCGGTTTGCCAGTATTTCATTGAGGATTTTTGCATCGATGTTCATCAAGGATATTGGTTTAAAATTCTTTGTTTTGGTTGTGTCTCTGCCCGGCTTTGGTATCAGGATGATGCTGGCCTCATAAAATGAGTGAGGGAGGATTCCCTCTTTTTCTATTGATTGGAATAGTTTCAGAAGGAATGGTACCAGCTCCTCCTTGTACCTCTGGTAGAATTAGGCTGTGAATCCATCTGGTCCTGGAGTTTTTTTGGTTGGTAAGCTATTGATTATTGCCACAATTTCAGAGCCTGTTATTGGTCTATTCAGAGATTCAACTTCTTCCTGGTTTAGTCTTGGGAGGGTGTATGTGTCGAGGAATTTACCCATTTCTTCTAGATTTTCTAGTTTATTTGCATAGAGGTGTTTGCAGTATTCTCTGATGGTAGTTTGTATTTCTGTGGGATTGGTGGTGATATCGCCTTTATCATTTTTTATTGCATCTATTTGATTCTTCTCTCTGTTCTTCTTTATTAGTCTCACTAGCGGTCTATTGATTTTGTTGATCTTTTCAAAAAACGAGCTCCTGTATTCATTAATTTTTTGAAGGGTTTTTTGTGTCTCTATCTCCTTCAATTCTGCTCTGATTTTAGTTATTTCTTGCCTTCTGCTAGCTTTTGAATGTGTTTGCTCTTGCTTTTCTAGTTCTTTTAATTGTGATGTTAGGGTGTCAATTTTGGATCTTTCCTGCTTTCTCTTGTGGGCATTTAGTGCTATAAATTTCCCTCTACACACTACTTTGAATGTGTCCCAGAGATTCTGGTATGTTGTGTCTTTGTTCTCGTTGGTTTCAAAGAATATCTTTATTTCTGCCTTCATTTCGTTAGGTACCCAGTAGTCATTCAGGAGCAGGTTGTTCAGTTTTCCTGTAGTTGAGCGGTTTTGAGTGAGTTTCTTAATCCTGAGTTGTAGTTTGATTTTACTGTGGTCTGAGAGACAGTTTGTTATAATTTCTGTTCTTTTACATTTGCTGAGGAGTGCTTTACTTCCAGCTCTGTGGTCAATTTTGGAGTAGGTGTGGTGTGATGCTGAAAAGAATGTATATTCTGTTGATTTGGGGTGGAGAGTTCTGTAGATGTCTATTAGGTCCACTTGGTGCAGAGCTGAGTTCAATTCCTGGGTATCCTTGTTAACTTTCTGTCTCGTTGATCTGTCTAATGTTGACAGTGGGGTGTTAATGTCTCCCATTACTATTGTGTGGGAGTCTAAGTCTCTTTGTAGGTCACTCAGGACTTGCTTTATGAATCTGGGTGCTCCTGTATTGGGTGCATATATATTTAGGATAGTTAGCTCTTGTTGAATTGATCCCTTTACCATTATGTAGTGGCCTTCTTTGTCTCTTTTGATCTTTGTTGGTTTAAAGTCTGTTTTATCAGAGACTAGGATTGCAACCCCTGCCTTTTTTTGTTTTCCATTTGCTTGGTAGGTCTTCCTCCATCCCTTTATTTTGAGCCTATGTGTGTCTCTGCACGTGAGATGGGTTTCCTGAATACAGCACACTGATGGGTCTTGACTCTTTATCCAATTTGCCAGTCTGTGTCTTTTAATTGGAGCATTTAGTCCATTTACATTTAAAGTTAATATTGTTATGTGTGTATTTGGTCCTGTCATTATGATGTTAGCTGGTTATTTTGCTCATTAGTTGATGCAGTTTCTTCGTAGCCTTGATGGTCTTTACATTTTGCATGTTTTTGCAGTGTCTGGTACCAGTTGTTCCTTTCCATGTTTAGTGCTTCCTTCAGGAGCTCTTTTAGGCCAGGCCCGGTAGTGACAAAATCTCTCAGCATTTGCTTGTGTGTAAAGGATTTTATTTCTCCTTCGCTTATGAAGCTTAGTTTGCCTGGATATGAAATTCTGGGTTGAAAATTCTTTTCTTTAAGAATGTTGAATATTGGCCCCCACTCTCTTCTGGCTTGTGGAGTTTCTGCCGAGAGATCCGCTGTTAGTCTGATGGGCTTCCCTTTGTGTGTAACCCGACCTTTCTCTCTGGCTTCCCTTAACATTTTTTCCTACATTTCAAATTTTGTGAATCTGACAGTTACGTGTCTTGGAGTTGCTCTTCTCGAGGAGTATCTTTGTGGCGTTCTCTGTGTTTCCTGAATCTGAATGTTGGCCTGCCTTGTTAGATTGGGGAAGTTCTCCTGGATAATATCCTGCAGAGTGTTTTCCAGCTTGGTTCCATTCTCCCCGTCACTTTCAGGTCCACCAATCAGACGTAGGTTTGGTCTTTTCACATAGTCCCATATTTCTTGGAGGCTTCGTTTGTTTCGTTTTGTTCTTTTTTCTCTAAACTTCCCTTTTCGCTTCATTTCGTTCATTTCATCTTCCATCACTGATACCCTTTCTTCCGGTTGATCTCATCGGCTCCTGAGGCTTCTGCATTCTTCTCGTAGTTCTCGAGCCTTGGCTTTCAGCTCCATCAGCTCCTTTAAGGACTTCTCTGCATTGGTTATTCTAGTTATCCTTTCGTCTAATTTTTTTTCAAAGTTTTTAACTTCTTTGCCATTGGTTTGAATTTCCTCCTGTAGCTTGGAGGAGTTTGATCATCTGAAGCCTTCTTCTCTCAACTCGTCAAAGTCATTCTCCCTCCAGCTTTGTTCCATTGCTGGTGAGGAGCTGCGTTCCTTTGGAGGAGGAGAGGTGCTCTGCTTTTTAGAGTTTCCAGTTTTTCTGCTCTGTGTTTTACTCATCTTTGTGGTTTTATCTACTTTTGGTCTTTGATGATGGCGACGTACAGATGCGTTTTTGGTGTGGATGTCCTTTCTGTTTGTTAGTTTTCCTTCTACCAACAGGACCCTCAGCTGCAGGTCTGTTGGAGTTTGCTAGAGGTCCACTCCAGACCCTGTTTGCCTGGGTATCAGCAGCGGTGGCTGCAGAACAGCGGTGGCTGTAGAACAGCAGATCTTGGTGACCTGCAAATGCTGCTGCCTGATCGTTCTTCTGGAAGTTTTGTCTCAGAGGAGTACCCAGCCGTGTGAGGTGTCAGTCTGCCCCTACTGGGGGGTGCCTCCCAGTTAGGCTGCTCGGGGGCCAGAGACCCACTTGAGGAGGCAGTCTGCCCGTTCTCAGATCTCCAGCTGCGTGCTGGGAGAACCACTACTCTCTTCAAAGCTGTCAGACAGGGACATTTAAGTCTGCAGAGGTTACTGTGGTATTTTTGTCCCCAGAGGTGGAGCCTACCGAGGCAGGCAGGCCTCCTTGAGCTGTGGTGGGCTCCACCCAGTTCGAGCTTCCCGGCTGCTTTGTTTACCTAAGCAAGCCTGGGCAATGGCAGGCGCCCCTCCCTGAGCCTTGCTGCCGCCCTGCAGTTTGATCTCAGACTGCTGTGCTAGCAATCAGCGAGACTCTGTGGGCATAGGACCCTCCGATCCAGGTGCGGGATATAATCTCCTGGGGTGCCTTTTTTTTTTTTAAATTTTTTTATTATTATCCTTTGGTTTTAGGGTACATGTGCACAGTGTGCAGGTTTGTTACATATGTATCCATGTGCCATGTTGGTTTGCTGCACGCATTAACTTGTCATTTAGCATTAGGTATATCTCCTAATGCTGTCCCTCCCCCTCCCCCCACCCCACAACAGTCCCCGGAGTGTGATGTTCCCCTTCCTGTGTCCATGAGTTCTCATTGTTCAATTCTCACCTATGAGTGAGAACTTGCGGTGTTTGGTTTTTTGTCCTTGCGACAGTTTACTGAGAATGATGGTTTCCAGTTTCATCCGTGTCCCTACAAAGGACATGAACTCATCATTTTTTATGGCTGCATAGTATTCCATGGTGTATATGTGCCACATTTTCTTAATCCAGTCTGTCGTTGATGGACATTTGGGTTGGTTCCAAGTCTTTGCTATTGTGAATAGTGCCGCAATAAACATACGTGTGTGTGTGTCTTTATAGCAGCATGATTTATAGTCCTTTGGGTATATACCCAGTAATGGGATGGCTGGGTCAAATGGTATTTCTAGTTCAAATTTACAAGAAAAAAACAAACAACCCCATCAAAAAGTGGGCGAAGGACCTGAACAGACACTTCTCAAAAGAAGACATTTATGCAGCCAAAAAACACATGCAAAATTGCTCATCATCACTGGCCATCAGAGAAATGCAAATCAGAACCACAATGAGATACCACCTCACACCAGTTAGAATGGCCATCATTAAAAAGTCAGGAAACAACAGGTGCTGGAGAAGATGTGGAGAAATAGGAACACTTTTACACTGTTGTTGGGAGTGTAAACTAGTTCAACCATTGTGGAAGTCAGTGTGGTGTGCCGTTTTTTAAGCTCGTTGGAAAAGTGCAGTATTAGGGTGGGAGTGATCCGATTTTCCAGGTGCCGTCTGTCACCACTTTCTTTGACTAGGAAAGGGAACTCCCTGACCCCTTGTGCTTCCCGAGTGAGGCAATGCCTCGCCCTGCTTCGGCTCGTGCACAGTGCGCTGCACCCACTGTCTTGCACCCACTGTCTGGCACTCCCTAGTGAGATGAACCCGGTACCTCAGATGGAAATGCAGAAATCACCCATCTTCTGCGTCGCTCACTCTGGGAACTATAGACCGGAGCTGTTCCTGTTGGGCCATCTTGGCTCCACCCCTCCAAACTCCTTATTTTTATGTAGGACTTTAACCTCTCTACTAGAAAAAAAGTCCAGATTCTTAGAACATTTTTCTTTTTTTTGAGACAGAGTCTCACTCTCTCGCCCAAGCTCAAGTGCAGTGGTGCAGTCTCGGCTCACTGCAACCTCTGCCACCCGGGTTCAAGCGATTCTCCTACCTCAGCCTCCCAAGTAACTGGTATTACAGGTGCCTGCTATCATGCCTGGCTAATTTTTTTTGTATTTTTATTAGAGATGGGGCTTCACCATGTTGGCCAGGCTGGTCTTGAACTCTTGACCTCGTGATCCATCCACCTTGGCCTCCCAAAGTGCTGGGATTACAGACGTGACCCATCGCGCCTGGACTCTTAGAAATTTTCCTAAGTGATTTTGTTAAAATAATTAATTTCAACCTTTGATCCCATGTATTAAGGAGAGAGTACCACATTTTTTTTCATGTAAAGTGAAAATTTGAAACTATGACAGTAGGAATTTAGGTTAAATGTGATGGGTTAAGCATAAGTATTTATCTTTACCTCCTCCCCAAATCCCACTAAAATGACTAGTAGAATTTTAAAAGTGTAGAAGCACCTAAAGAGAAGTAGAGAAAAGGTGACAGTGGATGACAGTTATGAGTAAATTCTAGAATGATGTAAGGTGAATTGATAAGTGGTAACTGACTTAGCAGAATGGGGAAAGTTGAAATACATAGAATGTAGAAATTTCTAATAATAGGTGACATCAGTGACCTGTGATGGTTGGAGTGAAGAATGAGGCTACAAAATGGGAAAATTGAATTAAAGTCTATATAAGAAGCATGTAGACTCTCTGGTCCTCCTTCTCTCATTAAGTCAGGAGGCAGGAAGTTTATTTCCTTGAAAAATTGAAATAAGTATCTTCTGGACTTAGGGACCTCAGGCATATCAAGGTACAGGATTAGCTATTATGAAAACTGGGGGAATAAGTGAATGCCTATTCTACTGAATAATGGGACACTAACTGAATTATTCAGCCTCAGAGTTGCTGGAAGCAGAGTCCTGAACTATCCAGGCATAAGACAAAATAATTCTTCTCTGGAGAAACTAAGCATCCCTAGAGAAACAACAGAGACACACTGACAGGTCCTAACAAAATGACACTTCCCCCACACTGTTAACTATAGAGACTTTTGGGCAAGCCCTCCACCCCCATCCTAGGCCAAGTAAAACTATCAAACATCATTTTTAGTTCCTCATTCTTAAACATGAATGTGAAACAAATAATCATAAGACATTTGAGTAAAACTTTTAATATGAAGGATAAGAAACCAGAAGTAACAGAAAAATGGAGTTCAGAGAAGACAGAGATATGCTGAATAAAACAAAGGAAAAAACTCCTATGATTAATATTGTAAGACATGTAAGGGACAATTTGGTGTATGTGAAACATGAACAGGTGACAAAAAAAAGAGAAAGAGTACTTGGAAATTAAATAAATATAACAATAAATGATTATCAAAATAAAAAATTAACTAGAGGGGCTAGAAGACGAGGTTGAATAAATCTTCCAAAAATTATAATGGAGACAAAGGAGTAGTAAATAGGAGCAAAAGGAAAAGAATAAGAATCAATATAGGTGCTGTAACAGTGATTAATAGAAATTTCAGTAGCAGAGAACAGAGAAAAATGGACATGTTAAAGGAAGTAATTCAAGAAAATTTTCAAATTCAGGCTGAAGAGTTTTGGATTGAAAACATCCATTGATTGTCTGGCACAAAGAACTATTGCAAGGCACATTATTATGCAATTTTAGAATGTTGGAGATAGTGAGAAGATCATAAAACCTCTTAGAGGGGAAAAAATACAGCCACATACATAGAGTTAGCAATTAGAATGACAGTGATTATCTCAACTGCTAGAAGCTAGAAGACATGGAGCATGCTTTCATAATTCTGGGAGATAAGTTATTTTCAACCTATAATTCTATAACCAGCCAGGTATTAATCAAGTTTAAAGTAATAATAAAGACGTTTTCCATAATACATGGTCTCACATCTCCCATGTACATATTATTAGGAGGCCAGTAGAAGATGCGTACCACCAAAACGAAGAATATACCAAAAAAGGTAAAAAGTTTGGATTGAGAAAATGTGAGATATAACACATGAATAATATAAAGATATTCCAAGGTGAAGATAAAAGAAGATGGAGAAGACTTGGTAGCAGTAGTTCTCAATGAAGCAGGACTACAATAGTTCTTTAAGAAGGATGACTCTGAAAAAATTAGCACTGATAGATTGTAATATTTTTGAGAAAGATATTTCATAATTTCTGAGAATTTTAGAAAGGATTAGTGATAAGTAAACAGAAAACTGCACAAATAAAAGTGACATAAATTTTGTTTTTTAAAAAAGGAAAAAGAGCTTTATTAACATTTCTCTCCATTACATTAATTAACACAACTACTAAATCGTCACTTCCTTTTAGGATTCCAAATATGATGCCATATTGATTGTAAGGGGTATGTGTAAGTTTCTTGAGAGTTCCTACTCTAGATGAGTTACCTTTAAAAAAATTCTTTTCAGTATCCTGTTCTTTCTCATCTCTCAGTTTTGCCTCTTATCTTTCACATGAGGAATTAGAAAAGCTGTCTTTACTGATTTTCTTTCGAGATCCACACACAATTCAAGGACCAAAAGGTCAGCATAAATTTATGCTTCTCTTAGCAAGCATGTGTTTAATGTCAGAAGGAAGGGAAGGTGCATAGGCTGTTAAGGCCTGATAGAACCTAAAAGGAAGAATGTACCAAAGGTATTTGTAGGGGCACTAGAAAGCAAGCAAGACGTTTTCTGCTCTGATGTTAACAGTTGTCAGTAAGTGAAAAATTCTGCAATGAGGTATAACATATGTATCTTCACAGTGACATTAATTCAGTCAGCTCAACAGTGAGGTTGTTAATAACAGAGTGATGCAATTTTTAAGTGTTCAGAGAAACAAAACGTTATATATGAAAGGAAATGTCATCATAGTACACCATGTCGCTTAGCTGTGAACCATACATAATAAGTATGTTAAAAAACTAGGGCCGGGCGCGGTGGCTCAAGCCTGTAATCCCAGCACTTTGGGAGGCCGAGGCGGGCGGATCACGAGGTCAGGAGATCGAGACCATCCTAGCTAACACGGTGAAACCCCGTCTCTACTAAAAAATACAAAAAAAATTAGCCGGGCATGTTGGCGGGTGCCTGTAGTCCCAGCTACTGGGGAGGCTGAGGCAGGAGAATGGCGTGAACCCGGGAGGCGGAGCTTACAGTGAGCCGAGATGCGCCACTGCACTCCAGCCTGGGGGACAGAGCGAGACTCCGTCTCAAAAAAAAAAAAAAAAAAAAAAAACTAGACTAAAAATCAGGATTTACACCTGCCATGTAAACACTGGTCAGACGGCACAGCCCCCAGAAGTGCTGGGGTAGTGTACCCTGAGGAAAACTCACAGAGAGGGGCTCCCTGGCAAGTGTGTAGGTACTCCATTGTCCTCTTCCCTCTGGCGCAGTATAAAGGAGTCTGACAAGATTACACATGTCAGACTCTGGGAAAATTACCCCGTCACTTCTGGTCTGATGAGAGACTGGGAGACACATTATAAAATGTATATAATAGTTTTTGCTATTCAAATATGTTATTTCCTGAGTGTGACTAGTAAAAAGTTATATAATAAGGCATGTTGAGTTATTGGAATCCTCTTTTGATTCTATGTGTTGGTTAGCAGATAGCAAATATTATAATAGCAAAAGATACTAGCCTTCTCAAACATACAAAAGAAAATCTATCTAAATGTGTTTAGATCCAAGGGCTATCAATGTTGGGAGGAAATGGGTAAGAAGGAAAAATATTATGTTCCTGTCTTTCTTGATGTTAGCAAAGAAAGTAAAAAAAAAAAAGTTATGTCCCCAAATTTAAGAAATAAGTAATATATGACCTAACAAATACATTTATGGATGGTACTTGGGACTGCTTTTTTGGTGGTGGTGGTTGTTTTTTGGTTATGTCTTAATAACTGTGTTTACTTTGAAAAAATAACGTGTAACTTGGATGATATTAAGAATTAAATAAAAATACGTGACTATTCATGCTGATTCTGTACATGATCTTTGATTAATTTGAAAGTTGCATATAAGTTAGCATAGCAGATTTTTAGGCTATTTATTATTTTGAAACTCTTAAGTTTACTTGTTGAATAAATGTCCTGTATAGCAACATTTATTAACCACAGGTATCTATTTATTTTGTTATACTTTATATACCATTTATGATAAAGACCTTTTTTTTCAGTTTTGGTTTATTTGAAACCATAGATGGCTCTTTTGAATAAGGATTATGAATAAGAATGGGTTATAGTAGAGTAGGGTGATGAATTGTGAAGTTTTGTGTTGGTTCTAGTGAAGGTGATAGTTTTACCAAAAGACCAGGTCAGCAACAAATTACAGGGGCAGGAGTTATGGAAAGTTTGTTCAGTGCCATAGTCTGGCATCCATTTTTTACCTTTTAATTGAATAGATTAACAGTCTTTTTATTTTTTAAGTGACTGCATCTTGCTTTGTCACCCAGGATGGAGTACAGTGGTGTGATCATAGCTCACTGCAGCCTCGAATCTCTGGGCTCAACTGATTCTCCTGCCTCCGCCTCCCAAGTAGCTAGGACTACAGGTGTGCACCCAACATGTTTGTCTAATTTTTAAAAAATTTTTTACACATGGGGTCTTGCTGTTTTGCCAGGCTGGTATTGAACTCCTGGGTTCAAGCATCCTCTTGCCTCAGCCTTAGAAAGTACTGGGGTTATAGGTCTGAGCCACCACACTTGGCCTTAGAATCTTGGGTAATCCTAAACCTGATAGAACATAATGACAGCCTTGTGAATATTTGGGGTCTCTTTTGATTGCTCCAGATGTCCTTGGTACATTCTTTTGAATTGTTGAATATGGTTCTCACTCTGGTTCTATGAATTGAAATCAAATATTAAACTGGAGATTACAAAATCATTGACAAGACCAATGTCAAGGAGCTTTTCCCTATTTTTTTTCTAGTTTTGTGATTTCAAGTCTTAGGATTAAGCCTTTAATCCATTTTGAGTTGATTTTTGTGTATGGCATAAGATAAGGGTCCAATTTTATTCTTCCACCTGTAGCTATCTAGTTTTCTCGGTACCATTTATTGAAGAGACTTTCCTTTGCACATTATGTGTTCTTGGCACCTTTGCTGAAAGCTAGTTGACCATTTGTGTATGGATTTATTTCAGGTTCTCTATTCTGTTCAGTTGGTCTGTTTATCTGTGTTTATGCCAGTACCATGCTGTTTTGATTACTATAGCTTTGTAATCTGATTTGAAATCAGAAAGTGTGATGCTTCAGCTTTGTTCTTATTGCTGAAGATTGCTTTAGCTACTCATGATCTTTTGGGGTTCCATATGAATTTTATGACTTTTTTCACTTGTATGAAAAATGCCATTGGAATTTTGATAGGGATTGCATTGAGTCTTTAGATTGTTTTGGGTAACATGTATATTTTAGCAATAACCATCCTTTGAATCCATGAGCTATTTTTCTAGTTATTTGTGTCTTTAATTTCTTTCATCAATGTTTTATAGTTTTCAGTTATAGATCTTTCATGTATTTGGTTAGATGTATTTCTAAGTATTTATTTTTGATTCTGTGTTAATGGGATTGTTTTATTAATTTCTTTTTCAGAGAGTCTGTTTTAGTGTTTTAGAAACACAACTGATTTTCGTATGCTGATTTTGTATTCTGAAACTTTACTAAATTTGTTTACTAGTTTCGAACAGTTTTTTGTTTTGGAAGGAGTCTTTAATTTTCTTTATATAAGATTGTGTTATATAAAGACAGTGGCAGTTTTACTTCTTCCTTTCTAATTTGGATGGCCTTTCTTTCTTTTTCTTGCTTAATTGCTTTGGGTAGGACTTCCAGTAGTATATTGAATAAAAGCGGCAAGAATAGGTTCTCCTGATGGTGTTCCATAAGTACTGTAGGCTTTCTTTACTTTTACATTCCTTTTTACATTCTTTCTGTTTCTCTAACTGGGTAATTTCAGATTATCTGTTTTTGAGTTCACAGATTCTTCTGCTTGATTAAATCTGATGTTGACACTATTTCATTTTGCATTTCATTGTTAAATTCCTCAGCTTCGGAATTTCTGTTTCTTTTTAATGATTTTTATCTGTTTTCATTCTTTTGTTCATGTATTGTTTTCTTTAATATCATTTAGTCATCCATCTGTGTTCTCTTGTAGCTCAGTGGGCTTCCTTGAAACAATTAGACTCATTTTCCTCATTACAATGTTTTGGTCAATGATGGGCTACATATCTGATGGTAGTCCCATAAGATTGTAATACCGTATTTTTACTGTACTTTTTCTATGTTTAGAAATGTTTACATGCACGAATACTTACCATTGTGTTACAGTTGCCTATAGTATTCAGTACAGTAACATGCTGTACAGGTTTGTAGCTTAAGAGTTATAGACTGTACCATATAGCCTAGGTGTGTAGTAGTCTATATCATTTAGGTTTATGTGAGTACACTCTATGATATTTGCACAAAGACAGAATCACCTAATGATGCATTTCTCAGAGAATCCTTGTTGTTAAGTTACACGTGACTGTATTTTGAATTCTTTGACAATTCAAATATCTGCATTTCTTTGGGATTGGTTGCTGGAAAATTGTCATTTTGTTTTTTGGTGACATCTTGTTTTTGATTTTTCTGTGTTTGTTGCCTTGCATTGATATCTGTGCATTTGATGGAGCAGTCACTTCTAGACTTTACACACTGATTTCAGTGGCCAAAGACTTTCACCTACAGATGGGTACAAGAGTGCTGGCTTGATGAGGTGCCATGGTTCCAGCTTTGGTGAGGATACAGTGGTATAGTCTCCATGCAGTTTCAGCTGAAGTCAGTATCTGCTAAGATTGTAGGAGTCCTCAGCAGCCAAGGCTGTGTGTGTTACAAGGTGTCTGCAGGGGGAGTGAGGGCTTTTGGGTTCTTTGATGGCCAAGGCTGCTGAGGTCTTCCTGATCTCTTTTTCTCTTGTGCAGTAAGTTGTGGTTGAGGGTATCCCTCTTGGTGCTGGGTCTAGCTTAGCACAGTGCCTATGGAGTGGCAATGGAGCTGATGTTTGGAGCTCCAGCATGTGTGGAGGGAGGGATGGTGACTCCAGGGTCTGGGGTAGCAGTGGTTCTAGTGTCCAGGGCACAGGCACCCCCACCAGTTTGGTAATGGCGTATGCAGTATGGGTGCTCGTGGAATAGCTAGGGAGCCAGGGTCCAAAGTGTGGTTACGTGCAAAGTTATAGGTAGCTCCAGGGTCCAGGACATTGTTACCCTCCCTGTGGTGGTGGCTCCAGTGTCCTAGGTGCAAGCACATTAGAGTAGCCATGGAGCCAGGGTCCATAGTGCAGTTGTGTGCAGAGTGAACCGTGGCTTTAAGATCTGGGCACAGGCTAGCCTGCTGTGTTGGTGGCTTCAATGTTTGAGGCATGGATACTCATGGATTGGCCATTGAGCTGGGGTTTGGAGTGCAGGTGAATAGTGCAGCTGTAGTTCTGGGATCTGTTGCATATGTGAGGTTGCGGGGGGTGGCAGCTTCTTCTAGGGGGTGGTTATTATGGCTGCTGTTTATCTCAGTGGTGAAAGCTGCTGGTGTCCTCTGAGGGGCACGTTGCTGGAGTTCGTACCTATGAACACTAAGGAGACAAAATGCAGGGAGTCTGTGACTGCTTTTGGGACTGTTAAGCTCCTTAGCAGTAATGGCTGCAAGAGTAATCTGCAGAGTACGCTGTTGGGGACCATGGTAGCACCTGCTGTGTGGCTGATACTGATTTCCCTACACTTCTTCTTTGTTCCTAGTTGTCCCCAGACATTTTAGGTATTATGGAATACCCCATCCATCCTTTCTGTGCAGTTATTCACCAATTTTTCCTCCATTTTTGTTGTGTAGATTCTTAATTAGACTCTTGAGACCTCTTTGGGCTATTTTGCTTATGGATAGCTTTCTAGTTATTTTTGGGGGAGGAAGATGAAGGCTGGTGTTTCTTACTCTGTCATCTTGCTGTATACTCCCTTTAAATAATATATTTTTCATAATTGTAACAAGTTTTAATGCCTAACATTTTTCTATTGTCATTTTTATTTCCTGGATATTATTCTAAAATTGCCTAATTTAAAAAAAGGGAAATTTTACTTAGAAACGGCTGAACTTAGTAAAATACACAGTAGGTCAAATATAAACTTCTAAGTTTCAGTGCACTTTATTGCTAAGTCTCCTTATAAGTGTATACACATTCCTCCATAAACTATTTGATCTGACAAGCCTTTAATCAAGGCCTCCAACATGATTAATATCATATTTATTTATGCTGATGTTTCATCTTTGATATCATATACTATAAGGGAATCACTCCGGGAAACCTGAGGGAAAAGCTTTTTGAATTTTGGAAAAAATAATGGTTATATCCTGTTGGAAAATTTCTACAAATTTTTGTGGAGAAAAGGAAAGTTAATGGCTTCAGCATCAGTGAAGACCAGCCATATTAATTTCAAAGAAGTCACTGTCAAAAAGAACTAATGGTACATCTTTTATCATTTAGTGGAAAGCCAGAAATGTTGAGTACTACCTAAACATTATGAGTATGAAGTTATAGCTATAGTGATGAATAATAATATCTAATATTTGTATATTACTTTAATTTTAGTGTAAAATATCTCATTGGAAATTTCATGTATTCTAACCTGATAGATGAATAGTAAACAAATTAGGGTGTAAATTTTCTTAATCACCAGTGTTATGAAGACAGATTTGTCCTTTAACATAATAACTTTATGAAATACATGTGCATATGCATATTTAATTTTAAAAATAGTTTCTACCATTTGATACCCTGATGCCTTTTATTTTAAGGAAACAATTTATATAAAACTTGTTTTCTTGTTTCTGCCATAGTCTGAAAATAGGGGTATTGTAGAAGCGTGGACAGATGCTTATCACTCTTGAGCTCATAAGGGTTAATCTGTGGCTGAAATTATGGTATTAAAAGTTTTCAACATTCTTATTCCTGATTTTTTTTTCTTAAATTGGAATTGTAACAGTGATTCACAGTAATTAAATCAGAAATTTGCTTTCTTCTCATCAAAACAAAGAAACATTGTTGGAGAAGACTAGTGGAAGACTTAAAGGGTGTTTTCAATTGATTTTAGGGTCAGCGATTTTTTAAGGAAATAGTAGGTAGCCATTTTTTAAAAATTAAACTTTTCATTTTGAGATAATTGTAGATTCACATGCAGCTACAGGAAATAATACAGAGATTTGGCACACCCTTGAACCATTTCTTTCCAATGATAGCATCTTGCAAAACTATAGTACAGTATGAAGCCAGGATATTGACATTTATACATTCAATGCAGAACAATTCTGTCACCATAAGGACCCATTTTATAATCCCACTCACTTATCTCTTTATGCCCCACCACCCTACCCTGTTTGTAACTCCTGGCAGCTGCTAATTTGTTCTCCATTTTTGTAATTTTATCATTTCTAAAATGTTGTATAAATGGAATCAGACAGCATGTAACTTTTTAGTATAGGCTTTTCATTCAGCATAATTCTCTGGTGAGTCTTTCTAATTTTTGTATATATCAGTAGTTCATTTATTTTTATTGCTGAAGAGTGTTGCATAGTATGGATGTACCGTAGTTTAACCATTCATTTGTTGAAGGATATCTGGGTTGTTTCCAGTTTTTGACTATTATGAATTAGTTGCTATGAATATTTGTGTACATACTTTTTTGTTGTAAACCTAAGTTTTTATTTATCTGGGAT
This sequence comes from Symphalangus syndactylus, assembly GCF_028878055.3. Lineage (NCBI taxonomy): Eukaryota > Metazoa > Chordata > Mammalia > Primates > Hylobatidae > Symphalangus > Symphalangus syndactylus. The sequence goes on along the minus strand of NC_072431.2, from coordinate 122,572,563 downwards.
AAATGGCCAGGAGTGTAATTGCTGGGCCATATGATTGTTATAGACTTAGTTTGTTAAGAAATTGCTGGCTGGGTGTGGTGGCTTATGCCTGTAGTCTCAGCACTTTGGGAGGCCGAGGTGGGTGGATCACCTGAAGTCAGGAGTTTGAAACCAGCCTGACCAATATGGTGAAACCCCATCTCTACCAAAAATACAAAAATTAGCCGGACGTGGTGGCGGGTGCCTGTAGTCCCAGCTACTCGGGAGGCTGAGATAGGAGAATTGCTTAAACCCGAGAGGCAGAGGTTGCAGTGAGCCAAGATCGTGCCACTGCACTCCAGCCTGGGCAACAGCGCAAGACTCTGTCTCAGAAAAAAAAAAAAAAGAAAGAAATTGCCAAACCGTTTGTCAGAGTGTCTATACCATTTTACATTTTATCCAGCAATGTGTGAGTGATTTGGTTTATCTGCTTCTTCACCAGTATTTGGTGTCACTGTTTTCTTTTAGCCATTCTGCTGATGTATAGTTATACCTCATTGAAGTTTTAATTTGCATTTCTCATGGTTAATGATGTTGAACAGCTTTTCCTGTATTCATTTGCCATCTGAATGTCCTCTTCAATGAGGACATGTCTTTTGCCCATTTCCTATTTGGATTTTAGAAAATTACTGTTGAGTTTTGAAAGTTCTTTTCATATCCCAGATACTGGTCTTTTGTCAACTATGTGGTTTGCAAATATTGTCTCCCAGTCTAGCTTGTGTTTTATCCTCTTAACAGGGTCTTTTGTAGAACAAAATTTAAAATTTTGATGAAGTCCAATTTTAATTTTTTCTTCAATGAGTGTGTTTTTGGTGTCAAATTGAGATTTTGTTTTTGCCTAGCCCTAGAGACTCAAGATTTTCTCTTATTTTTTTCCTAAAAGTTTTATAGTTTTATGTTTCGTACTTGAGTTCACAATCCATTTTGAGTTAATATTTGTTTAAGAAGAGATTTAAGGAGGTCAAGTTTCTTTTCCTTTTTTGCCTGTGAATGTCTAATTCTTCTAGCTCAATTTGTTAAAAGTACCGTCCTCTTCCCATTGAACTATTTTGCATATTTATCTAAAATCACTTGGGTATATTTGCATGGGTGTATTTCTTGGTTCTTTATTCTGTTCTATTGATCTATGTGTCTGTTTTCTGTCAATACTACACCATCTTGATTACTATAGCTATATAATGCATCTTAAAATCTGCTGGAATGATTTCTCCTGCTCCTTTTCAAAATTGTTTTAGCTATTTTAGTCCTGTGCTTTTCCATGAAGTTTAGAAGACTCTTGTCTCTATTTTTAAAAAATCTTGTTCAGGTTTTGAGTTGAACCTAGATATCAGTCTGGGGGAGAATTGGCATGTTTGTTGACTCCTAATCCATGGACATAAGATATCTCTCCATTTATTTAGATCTTCTTTGATTGCTTTCACTACCATTTTGTAGTTTTCAGCATGCAAGTCCTATATATCTTTTGTTAGATTTACACCTATGTATTTAAACTTTCTGGTATGATGGTAAATGATACTGTATTTTTGTGTTTAATGTCCATGTTTGCATTACTAGTATATAGAATAAGGATTTCCGTGTGGACTTATTATTTCTAAGATTTTTTTTTTTTAATGATCCCTTGATTTTTCTACATAATCATGTTAATTGTAAGCAAGTGGAGTTTTATTTCTTCCTTTCTAATCTGTGTGCCTTTTATTTTATTTTATTTTCCCTTATTGTGCTGGCTATATTTTCCAGTACTATGCTGAGTAAGAGTGTTGAGAGTGACCATCCTTGCCCTGCTCCTATTTTAGAGAGAAATCACTTTCACTAAATGGTCCCTGCAAGTTTTTTGTAAATTTTGTTTATCAAGTTGAGGAAATTTTCTGTTCCTAGATTGTTGATAATTTTTTTTTTTGTCATGAATGGGCATTTGATTCCATCAAATGCTTGTACTGCATCACTTGATATGACCAGGAGATTTTTCTTCTTCAGACTGTTGATATGGTGGAATACATGGATTTATTTTTGAATACTGAACCAGCTTTGCCTACTGGAATAAATTTCACTTGGTCATGGTGTACAATTATACATTGCTAAATACTATTTGCTAATGTTTTGTTAAGGATTGATTGCATCGCTAATCATGAGGGATATCGGTGTATAGCTTTCTTTTATTGTACTATCTTTGGTTTTTATATTAGAGATAAGTAGCTTCATAAAATGAATCAGGAACTGCTGCTTTCTCTTCTGTTTTCTGGAACAAATCCTGTAGAGTTGATGTTATTCTTCTTCAAATGTTTGATGGAATTCTTTAGTAAATTATCTGCACCTGGAGAGTTCTTTTCTGGGAGTTTTCAAATTGCCGTTTTGCTTTCCTTAATAGTTATAGGATTGTTCAGTTATCTATTTCATATTGGTGAACTTTGGTAGTTTGTGCATCTTGAGGAATTGGTCAGTTTTTCTAAGTTGTCAAATTTATGTGTATAGCATTGTTCACAGTTTTTTGTTGTTATGGTTTTATGTCTGCAGTGTCTATTGATAATCCTGTTTCTTGATATTGATAACAGATGTGTCTTTTCCCTATTTTTTCCCTTGTCAGTCTTGCTAGAAGTTTTTGAAAAGTGTTGCGCTTCCAAAAAGTCCTTAGTTTCATTGATTTTCTCTATTATATTTCTGTTTTCTATTATGTTGATTTCTGCTTTTTATTATTTCCTTTTTGTTGTTGTCTCTGTCAATAATTTTCAGTTTCTTGGCTGGGCGCGGTGGCTCACGCCTGTGATCGCAGCACTTTGGGAGGCCGAGGCAGGCAGATCATGAGGTCAGGAGACCGAGACTATCCTGGCTAACATGGTGAAACCCCGTCTCTACTAAAAATACAAAAAATTAGCCAGGCATGGTGGTGGGCGCCTGTAGTCCCAGCTGCTCGGGAGGCTGAGGTAGGAGAATGGCATGAACCTGGGAGGTGAAGCTTGCAGTGAGCTGAGATCATGCCACTGCACTCCAGCCTGGGCGACAGAGCGAGACTCCATCTCAAAAAAAAAAAAAAATTATTTTCAGTTTCTTGAAGTGGAAGTGTTTCCAGAATTGGTGGGTTCTTGGTCTCACTGACTTCAAGAAAGAAGCTGCGGACGCTTGTGGCGAGTGTCACAGTTCTTAAAGGCGGTGTGTCCAGAGTTTGTTCCTTCTGATGGTCGGATGTGTTCAGAGTTTCTTCCTTCTAGTGGGTTCGCGGTCTCGCTGGCTCAGGAGTGAAGCTGCAGACCTTTGCGGTGAGTGTTACAGCTCTTAAGGCGGCACGTCTGGAGTTGTTTGTTCCTCCTGGTGGCTTTGTGGTCTCCATGGCTTCAAGAGTGAAGCTGCAGACCTTCGTGGTGAGTGCCACAGCTCATAAAGGCAGTGTGGACCCAAAGAGCGAGCAGCAGCAAGATTTATTGCAAAGAGCGAAAGAACAAAGCTTCCACAGTGTGGAAGGGGACCCGAGTGGGTTGCCACTGCCGGCTCGGGCAGACTGCTTTTATTCGCTTATCTGGCCCCACCCACATCCTGCTGATTGGTCCATTTTGACAGGGTGCTGATTGCTGCATTTATAATCCCTGAGCTAGACACAAAAGTTCTCCACATCCCCACTAGATTAGCTAGATACAGTGTCAACTGGTGCATTCACAAACCCTGAGGTAGACACAGGGTGCTGATTGGTGTGTTTACAAACGTTGAGCTAGATACAGAGTGCTGATTGGTATATTTACAATCCCTTAGCTAGACATAAAGGTTCTCCAAGTCCCCACCAGATTAACTAGATACAGAGTGTCCATAGGTGCATTCACAAACCCTGAGCTAGACACAGGGTGCTGATTGGTGTGTTTACAAACCTTGAGCTAGATACAGAGTGCTGATTGGTATATTTACAATCCCTTAGCTAGACAGAAAGGCTCTCCAAGTTCTCACCAAACTCAGGAGCCTAGCTGGCTTCCCCCTGTGGATCCTACACTGGGGCCGCAGGTGGAGCTGCCTGCCAGTCCCGCGCCATGTGCCTGCATTCCTCAGCCCTTGGGCGGTCGATGGGACTGGGAGCCGTGGAGTAGGGAGCAGCGCTTATTGGAGAGGCTGGGGGTGCGCAGGAGCCCATAGCAGGGCGGGGGGCTGGGGGACTCAGGCATGGCGGGCTGCAGGTCCTGAGCTGTGCCCCGCAGGGAGGCAGCTAAGGCCCTGCCAGAAATGGAGCACAGCAGCCAGCTGCTGGCCCAGGTGCTAAGCCCCTCACTGCATGTGGCCAGCTGTGTGGCCGGCAACTCCAAGTGCGGGGCCCACTGAGCCCACGCCCACCCGGAACTCGCGCTGGCCCACAAGGGCTGTGCGCAGCCCAGGTTCCCGCCCGTGCCTCTCCCTCCACACCTCCCTGCAAGCTGAGGGAGTCAGCTTCAGCCTTGGCCAGCCCAGCAAGGGGCTCCCACATTGCAGCGGCAGGCTGAAGGGCTCCTCAAGCGTGGCCAGAGTGGGCACCAAGGCCGAGGAGGCGCTGAGAGCGAGCGAGGGCTCTGAGGGCTGCCAGCATGCTGTCACCTCTCAGAAGTGTAGATTATTGATTTGAGATTTTTCCTGTTTTGTAATGTACATGTTTAATTTTATAAATTTTTCTCTCAGCTGCTTTAACTTCATCCCCCATATTTTGATATGCTGCCTTTTTATTTTTATTCAGTTCTATGTATTTTTAACTTTCCTGTGAGACTCTCTGTATGACCAAGGATTATGTAGAAATGTGTTATTTAATTTTCAAGTGTTTGGCGATTTTTCCTTTGCTTAATTTTTAGTTTGATTTCATATGGTCAGAGAATGTACTCTGTGATTTAAATTCTTTTAAATTTGACAAGGTTTGTTTTATGGCCCAAAGTATGGTTTATCTTTGTATAAATCTATGGGCATTTGAAAATAATATATATTTTGCTGATGTTGGTGGTTTGTTCTATAAATATTGATTAGATCCTATAGGTTGATTTTGTTGCTGAGCTCTTCTGTACCTCTGATAATATACTGTCTAGTTCTATACATTGTTGAGAGAGGCATTTTGAAGTTGCCAAACATAATTATTGATTTATCTATTACTCTTTTCAGTTCTATCAGTTTTTTTTCTGTGTATTATTTTGAGCTCTAAAGTTTGGTACGTACACATTTAGGATCACTAAGTCTTCTTGGTAGATTCTTTTATCAGTGTAATGTCCCTTGCTTTCCATAGTAATTTTCTTTGCTCTGAAGTACACTTTATTCAATGTTAATATAACCACTGTTCTTTTTTTTGAAGAATGATTACATATCTGTTTTCCTTCCTTTTACTTTCAACTTACCTATATTGCCATATTTGAAATGAGTTTCTTTTAGTTACTATATAGTTGCATCACATTTTAAAATCTACTTTGTTGAGCACTTTTAATTTGTATATTTTAGATTATTTATATTCATCTTGATTATTGATATGTTAGCATTTACGTGTGTCATTTTGCATTTTTTTCTGTTTGCTATCTCTGTTTTTTTTTTTTTTCTGCCTTCCTGTTGGCTATTGGAACACATTTTAGAATTTCATTTTGACTTATCTGTATTGGTTTTGGTGGTATCTCTTTGTATATATCTTTAGTGGTTGCTCTAATTATTATATTATATATACATAACTTAGCACAGTGTACTGGTATCAATATTTTACTATTTTAAGTGACATTTATAATAGAAACCTTTCTATTTTCCTTTTCTCTCCCCCATATAATATAGTTACCATGAATATGTTTTGACCCACATTTAGAACCACATAAGATATTATTATACTTTTTGTTTCAGCCGTCAAACCTAATTTAGAAAACTGAAGAAGACAAGGAAAGTCTATTGTATTTATGCAGATTTTTGCCCTTACTCTTTTCCTTCTTGCTTCTTGATGTTCCAGGATCCGTCCATTTAAAATTTCTTTTCTATTTAGAAAACTTACTTTAGCTATTCTTTTTTGTTTGTTCTCATGACAACCAATTCCTAGATTTCCCCCTCCTATTTTTTAAGAGTGTCTTGATTTCCTTTAATTCCTAAAAATTATTTTCACTGGTTATATTATAGAATTGTGCATTGATTCTTTTTTTTCTTTCGGTGTTTGAAAAATGCCGTGCCCCTTCCTTCTGGTTTTGGTGGTTTCCAGCAAGAAATCTGCTGTCATCTGAATCATTGTTTGTTTTTAGGTAATAATGGTATTTCTGTGACACTATCTTGAAGATTTTTTCTTAGTTTTTAGATTTTGGAAGTTTTTGTATGATATGACTTGGTATAGATTTATTTGAGATTATTGTGTTCGGGTTTGCTCAGCTTCATGAATCTGTATGATTATGTCTTTTGCCAAACTTGATAAATTTTTAGTCACTGTTTCTTTGTGTATTTATTCACCACTGCCTTCTTTCTCTTCTACCTAGGCTCAGGTGTTGTAAATATTAGATCTTTGACAGCCTTCTGAGGTGGTGTTCATTTTGTCTATTTTCCATGTTGTTCATATTTGGTAAATTCTGTCATTCTCTTTTGCTTTTCACTGATTGTTTCCTGTCCTCTCCAGTTGCCTGTTGAGCCCATCTATTGAATTGGGTTTTGTACTTTGCAGGCATAATATTTGCATTTGTTTTTTCTTTGTATCTTCTGTCTCTTTGCTTAGACTTTCTGTTTCTTTGCTGAGGCTTCCAATTTGTTCCTTTTACCTTCATAACTGCTCATTGAAGCATTTTCATTATGGCTGCTTTGAAATTGTTGTCACATAATTCTGACTTCTCTGTCATCTTGGTGTTGGCATCTGTGGATTTTTTGACAATTCGAGATATTCCTGGTTCTTGGTATAACAAGTGATTTTCTGATTGAATCTGGATGCCTTGGGTATTACGTTATGAACTCTGTATCTTATTTAAACCTTCTATTTTCTCTGGCTTTCACTGATGACATTCTATCAGAGGAAGAGTTAGCCCCTCCTATTTACTGCCAGAAGAGTTTAGAAGTTTAGGTTCCCCTCTGGTCTCTGAAGACACCTGAGGAATATGATGCTCTTTTTTATTGCTGGATGGGTGTATTCTCACCCTTTATTAGGCTTTCACTAATGCCACTCTAGGTGGAAGGGGCAGGAATGTCTCCCATGTGGCTTCCACTGTCATCACGGGAGGAAGGGAGCCTTGTTATTGCTGGGCAGAGGTGAAAATTCTGACTCTTCCCTGGCCTTCTCTGACACAGTTCCAATGGGGAGCAGGGGCTGGAGGAGTGGATAACCTCATTATAGTATCGTGAATATGAAAGTCCTGGCTCTCCACTTGTCCTTCTCTGAAATTCTTCTGGCAGCAATTAGGGGAGGCTGGGGAGCCTCATTATATAGACTTGCAAAGATTGAAGTCCAGGCTCCTCTCGTGGCCTTTGCTAGCACGAGTGGTGGTAGGGCCACATTTTTTTTCCTTTGCTACTTGTCAGGAGTAGAGTGGTTAATGTCTAAAAGTTTTTTTGTTTACTAGGCTACCCATTTCCTGGTCGTTAGGGTAGAGAGCAGACTTTTGTTGGGGCTTTTTTCTTTCTGTACTTACTGGTGTTTCTAGGTTGCCAACTTTTTCTGTTCCATATCTGCTGTGCATGAGGCAAAAGGAAAACCCAGGGAACTTATTGCTGTTTAATAACAAGATCCCAAGGTCTCTAGTCAATCTGCCTTTTTTCCCCCCACTTCAGAGTTTTCTCATGTTTATTTTATATGTAATATTCAGGGTTTTTAGTTGTGTTCTGAGGGAGGAATCAGGAAAATACTTCTAATCCATTTTCCTGGGAATGGAAGCTGACCATGCTTTAGAAAATTTATTTTGTCATTGTATTTGGTGAGTTAATTGAAGTAGGTAACTTGACATTGTTGACATTTACTCTTCAGAGTAAGATTTAAAAAGTTTGATAGATGACGAGTTTACCCTAGAGGGAAGGTGGGAAATACCTGATCCTTGTGCCACTTCTCTTACCCTTATATGCTGTAGCAGTCTTTACTTACTGTTCTCCATTCTTCTTCCTGTTGAGTCCTGAATTAAAACAGCATTCCAGATAGCACATTGCTAGAGTTTTGCAGGGAAGAGAAAACTTATTTGCCATACTTGCCATGGAGCTGTATTCAGTTGGGCATAATTAGTCATGTGAATTCTAGTGGGAGGGGCCCAGTTGAGATAGATTCTAGTGCATGCAGAATTGATGCAGTTTCTCATGAAAACAAGTGAAACAGTTTATTAGTTGTTACTGGAGGTCTGTGTCTCCAAAGTGTGGTATCTGCATCTGTGTGTAGATAATAGTATGATAGAATCTGTATTTACTAATGATTCTAGTAGTTAAGTGTGGACTTCAAGTTTTGTCATAAGGAATTACCATTTACATATTTTTTTTGAGGGGAGATAAATTTATAATTAGTAACCCAAAATGTTTTAAAATTCATCCATAAATCTAAACCATCTTATAGACATGAATGGGACATATCCACTCTGTCATCTGGAATATCACAGAATAATTCTCATTCTTTTAACAAATTTGTCATTTTATAAGGCTATTCAGGAGAATAAACCTAGGAGAAAAGAGTGTCCACAAAAACTCATTGAGTAGGATTGCAGTCTTATATGTAGACTTCTGAAAAACTATCTTGTTGCATTAAAAATTACTTTATGAACACTTTTTTCTGTTTGTTTTTTTTTTGTAAAAAAGGAGAAGAATATAAATGTTTAAATAGAATTGCAAGCAATAAAAACTGTAGTTATGGTAACTTTAAAATGTTCACGTGAAACGCTAATAATAATCTTTGGCCATTCGGTAAGACTGATAAAGTCTTGCCTATTCCTTTCAATGCCTTTGGTTAATTTTTATGTTATCATCAAAAATAAATGTTTCAAAGGCAAATGAACTAGATATAATTATATATAAACAATGCTGAGATCAATAGTATTTAAAGTAGTTGGGAAGTATACTAAACATGAAATACACTTCTGCATCCACTTATTTGAAAATACCTGGAGGCCTTTTCTTATCCCAAAGGCATTTCTAATTTGCATAGTAAAGATAATATTATTTATATTTTCCTTTAATATTCAGATATAGTTATATTCACCAGATAAGAAATGTACCTACCCTGTGAAAGGTAGTATCTAAATTTGTTCTTAAGAACCAGTCAAGTGTAAAGTAAGTAACTTCTGGTTGAAGTGGAAAATAGTGAGCTTTTTGAAGTTTCACATTGAGGTCATGAGATAACCTGATTTATGATAGCATATGAGAAGCAACAAATAATCCGAAATGTTCATCCTACACTGTAGATTAAACTGAGTTTTTATAGATATAACTAATTTTGAGAAAGATTTTTGTGAAATAGCTTTAAAGTATTTGGTGATTTTTACCAACAAACGGACTTATTCGAATCATAAATGAATTTAATTATTTGAAAATTATCAAGCATATATATGTATAAAAAATTCTTGCTGTTTTGGAATTTGAATTTTCAAATTATGTAAATGTGAATATTTGTTATAACATATATAGCACATTTTTGTAGTACTATTTCAACAAATTTCAAGCGTTTTTATTTTACTAGTTAAAATCAGAAGCAATTTTATTTTAACGTGCAATACGTATGATAACTAGCTATTTCAAAATTATACATTATGCATAAGATGTTACTTTTCAAGAATGAACATTAATGTAGGGAAGAAATACTATGAAAAGATAAAACCAGGCACTCTTCCACTTGAGAATGTGGATAGATGTGAGGTAGGAATTTGCTTTTAGAATTATGAATTGTATTGGGGGAGAAGTGGAGAGTTATTACTATGATCATGACTACAGTTGCCATTGCCATTATGAATTGGCTTCATTAGGGTTCAATCCAGCCATTTTAGCAGAACTCCTACTAGCATAATTGCTATTGCAGGATTAATTCGTTAAAATAACAATAGTAACACTCACACAATAACCATATTCAGAAAATTAACCCCTTTGAAATAAACATGTCTTTATTCAAAACCTGATAAGGATTAAGAGGATCACTTAGGCAAAAATTTGAAATGGTAGAGGAAAGTATCCATAAATTATTACTGTATTTTTCTAAAGGATTGTAGGTTTGAGTGAATTATGATAAAAGCAAATCTGGTATTAAAACTAAACTCACAGTGTATCTTTTGGATATCCTCTAATTAAGTCTTAGAACTTTATAAAAGCTTTAGCCAATAACATTTAATTTATCTACTCTTGAAGTCCGAATAGAATATTCTAGCCAAATGCTCCTTTGTTAGAGATTCTTGAAGTTAAGCTGGTATGAATGTTTTCATTTTATTGGAAAATAGAATTCTTTTGGAATTCTAGAGATGAAATTTTCTGTTGAAACCTGTCTTCTGGCAAAACATTCAAACACATTTACAATTTATATTCCAAGGTGAAGTGTGTATTCTTTAATTTCCAAGGAGGTTATCAATTTTATTGCAATAGATAATATGTCTAAAACATGATTAAATCAAAAGAAAATCAAAAGTCATTCAACTTCTGGTACATGTTCATGATTTTGCCAGAAACTGGATGGCTCCAAACAAACATGACATTTACTTTCAAAGGGTTTATTAAAAGATAATACATTCCTAACTAGCATATTGGCGCAGCATTGTTTCTAAGATACATCACTATTTGTCACAGCAAACGTTTTCTTTTTAATTGTCATTTGGCTCAGATCTTTCTGTGATTGCTTTTAAATATATGCTAATTCTTTTAGTTTACTTTTTTTTTCTTCTAGTTTACTTTTCCCTGTTAATATCTCTTGGTTTGTGAGTTTGTGAGTGACGGGTGGGATCTACTATAAGGGTTCCTGAGAGCACTGAAGAGGTTTCAGAGACCAAGGAGGTGAGGGAGATGCAAAACACATGGAAAGATCTTTCCTATCTATGCCTTGCACATTTCACTCTGTTAGAAAGGCTTTTCTCTCCTTCCTTTGCTTTTTGAAGTGTTTCCCATATGTGTGTGTGTGTGTGTGTGTGTGTGTGTGTCAGGGTCCTGCTCTGTTGCCCAGGCTGGAGTGCAGTGGTGAGCTCATACCTTACTGTAGCCTCTACCTCCTGGGCTCAAGTGATGCTTCCACCTCAGCCTCCCGAGTAGCTGGGACTATAGGTGTGCACCAACACACCTGGCTAATTTTTAAATTTTTTGTAGAGGCAGGTCTCGCTATGTTGCTTAGGTTGGTCTTGAACTCTTGAGCTCAAGTTATCCTCCTGCCTTGGCCTCCCAGAGTGCCAGGATTACAGGTATGAGCCACCGTGTCAGCCCCTCTCATTGTTTAGTTATCAGAATAAGCTGAGGATAATTTATTTCATCTTGGACTTTGTTTATAATTTTCTTATAGGATTTTCCATATTCTGCCACGTGTTCATGCACACTGAGTACAGATGAATTCCTTGAAAAGGATATTCATCTTTGAATCACTGGTAATAGTACATCATTCATGTTATGTAGTGTCTGTTCAGTGCTTTTTTAAGAGTTGCTCTCAGCATGTCTCTTTAGAAACTGGGTAGTTGTCATGTTAAAAGAATCTCAGCAACAAAATAGGATTCATGTTGGTAGGCATTAGGAAGTATTGGGAGCATATGGTAGAATTCATCTTGATTTTCTCAGTTGAGGACATTTGTTAACTCTAAGGTTATCAATCTGTTGTTCAAAAATATTTATTGAATATCTACATTGCATATGATTTTGGATTAGAAATCCTTGCCAGGCCACCTTGCTCACTGTAGTTTAATAGTAGGTGCTCACTTCTCTATCTCAAGGTTGTAGCTGTTACTAGTTTTTTTTCCTTGTTCTTGTGATTCTTAGTTTATAGCACACTTTTAGCTGCTAATCATGTGTATATATTTAGGTTCTGTTACCATTTATAAGGCACACTAAGCAAACATTACGTTATTTAATTTAGATACTTATTGCCTGAAATGTTTCAGAATATCATTTGATCCTCCATATATGGATAGTTCTGATGAGTAGTTTCTTTTTCATATTTAATATAAATATTACTATCCTTTCTATATAATGTTTGAGTCATACATTTTCTACCCTTCCAGACTACCTACTTAATTTTTTATATGCAAAACCGAATTTGATGGAATAAGATTCCTATGTGAGATTTTTGGATGGAGTTGCAAATTGTTTTAGTTTTAGAGTTGTGTCTCTGATGTCTGGATTGTTTGGTTCTTGATAATATTATATATATTAATACTTTACCTTGACCAGCAACATGATTTCTGACCCCTGATCTACCTGCATTTTCAGAAAGATTTTGTCATAAGATGGAATGAGCCCATATATGGAATTAAAAACATGTTTGAATTTTGGCTTTGTTACTTATTAGCTTTCATTTTGGGTAAGTTACATAACTTCTAATTATTATAAATTTCCTAATCTGCAAAGACAAATATCTGCTTTATCTACTTTCTGTATTAATAGGAGCTAATTTGAAAATGTCAAACTCTTTTGTAAGTTATTACATACTCTATAAGTTTAAGTGGCTGCCAATATTCCTTCTACCTGGTTCATTTGATAGCAATCTTAGTTTATTCCTGCGCTTTCATGTTTTTAAGGATGAGAAAATGAGAGTGTCAGAGGAGGGTTTAATTTTTTTTATATGAAGAAGTAGTAATGGGGTCATTATAGAAAATTTGGGAAAATAATCGTAGACCTACTATCTAGGGATAAATCACTTCTCTAATAGTTGCCATATTTTCCCCTAGTATTTTTTCTGTGCAAATAAATTATTTACTTTTGTTTTATAAAAGTTGGATCCTGTTTTTGTATTGTGCTAATATGACTAGCACTTTCTTATTTTCCCCCTGCTTTGAAAACTTTATTTTTCAATGCCTGTGTAGTATTTCACTTTACGAATTTAACATAATTTATTATTATGTTATTGTTTTGATATTTATAGAGTGTCATATTTTTACTGTTAGAAATATTGCAACGATGAATGTATTTGAACATAAGTCTTTGCTTGAAAATCTCGAGTCCAATATTAGAACTTTAAAAGAACCTATATAATATGTAACCAGAAGCAGTTTATGAGACCTTTTGTGGCATCCTCTCCAGCTTTGTGTGAGTTTTATCATGAAATATTTAGAGTGTGTGAAAATGTATAAGGAATAATTTAATATTTGGATACTCTCTACTTTGCTCAATAATTATATATACACTATATATATACACCATATATATATATACACACCATATATATGTATATATATAAATTGTAGTTTCCTTTGAATTCTTTCCCACTCCATGCTTTTCCTCTGCAAACTTTCATACCTGAAGATAGAAAGAATTAACAAAGTGTAATGTCAGTTTTTTTTTTTTTTTTTTTGAGACGGAGTCTCGCTTTGTCGTCGCCCAGGCTGGAGTGCAGTGGCGCAATCTCGGCTCACTGCAAGCTCCGCCTCCCGGGTTCACGCCATTCTCCTGCCTCAGCCTCTCCGAGTAGCTGGGACTACAGGCGCCCGCCACCACGCCCGGCTAATTTTTTTTTGTATTTTTAGTAGAGACGGGGTTTCACCGTGGTCTCGATCTCCTGACCTCGTGATCCGCCCGCCTCGGCCTCCCAAAGTGCTGGGATTACAAGCGTGAGCCACCGCGCCCGGCGAGTTTTAAATAAACAACTTGCTAGATTTTTAAAAAGAATTCTGAAGGATTATTTCTATAAAATATAAATGTCTCATTAATGTTTGTGAGAGAAGGCATGGAAAAAAATCACATGTTTAGATTTGTTGTTTGTATTTCTGTGTGAAATTCTGAAGATTAGCCCAGTTCTACCATGAGGGTATATCATGGAACATATTTTTCATATTGAAGGCAAAGATAGTTTTCAAAAACTATAACCCTTACATTTATATTGACAACATCTGTAGACCGTAAAAAAGCCCATTGTCTTTTTCTGGCATTCTTTGCAAAAGACTTATTTTACTGATAAGAATTGCTAGTGACCCAAATGAATATAATATTGTTTAGGCAATATTGTTTGAGAAAGACTATGATCCTCATTTATAAAGCAGTATTTCAGTGAAAGGATCTTAGGCAATGGGAAGCAAATAATTCAACTCTAGTTTGAATAATTTTTATTCAGTGGTTTCAAGTTTTCTGATATTTTCTTCTGTACTGTTTAATCTGCTGTTCATCCCTTCTAGTATATGTTTCATATAAGATTCTATATTTTTTCATATCTAGAAGTTCCATTAAAAATATGTATTCACTTTCTTTCCATTATGTTCATGTTTTCTTTTAAATTATTGAGTATCTTTTAAATATTTATAAAAACTGTTTCAAGGTTTTTGAATTCCTTAATTTCATTATCTGAGTCATTGACTTTTTTTTCCCTCCAGATTATGGATTATGTGTTTCTACTTCTTTGCATACCTAGTAATTTTTGGTTTGATACTCGACATTATAAATTTTATCTTACTCATTGTTTGATTTTTGTTTTATTTCTTTAAGGAATTATGGATTTTTTTTCTTCCATGCAGTTAAGTTACTTGTTAATCAATTTGAGCTTTTTGGGACTTAGTTTTTTTTTTTTTTTTTTTGAGTTGGAGCATCCCTCTGTTGCCCAAGCTGGAGTGCAGTGGCACGATCTCGGCTCACTGCAAGCTCCGCCTCCCAGGTTCACGCCATTCTCCTGCCTCAGCTTCTGGAGTAGCTGGGACTACAGGTGCCCGCCACCACACTGGCTAATTTTTTTGTATTTTTGTAGAGCCGGGGTTTCACCATGTTAGCCAGGAATGTCTCAATCTCCTGACCTCATGATCTGCCTTCCTCAGCCTCCCAAAATTCTGGGATTACAGGCCTGAGCCACCGTGCCCGGCCGGGACTTAGTTTTAAACTTCATTAGTGCAGGCTTAGAGCAATAGAACAGCTTTTTTTCTAATCTAGGGTGAATTTAATCCCACTATTAGGCTTTTTGTTGTTGTTGTTTTTGTTTTTTTTTTGAAACACATTCTCGCTCTGTCACCCAGGCTGGAGTGCAGTGGCGTGATCTTGGTTCACTGCAACCTCCGCCTCCCGGGTTCAGGCGATACTCCTGTCTCAGCCTCCTGAGTAGCTGGGATTACAGGTGCCCACCATCACACTTGACTAATTTTTTTTGTATTTTTAGTAGAGACGGGGTTTCCTTATGTTGGCCAGGCTGGTCTCGAACTCCTAACCGCAAGCTGTCCTCCCGCCTCAGCCTCCCAAAGTGTTGGGATTACAGATGTGAGCCACCGTGCCTGGGTTCAGTATTAAGATATGATCGTTCTGGGGACTCTACTTAATTTCTTGACTATTACGAGGTCTTTTCCCTCTGACTGATGGGAACACAAACTATTGTAAGCCCTCTGTTACATCTAGGAATTTTTCAGTGTGCTGTTTTCCAATGACTCCTTTCCTTTGTCTGGAGTAGCTTTAATCTCAGGCGTGGACTGATTAATACTCAGAACTTCCGGAACTCTCTCTCTCAATACAGCTCCATCCTCTAGTATACTGCCTGGCAAATTCTACCTGCCTTGACCTTCCTTACTCCAGTCTATGTCTGCACAACTTAATGAGACCCAGAGCTGTTTGAGTCTCTTCTTCCTTTGCTGTAGCTGGAACACTGTCTCTATCTAGTAAGCTGGGGGCAGTCATAGAACTTACTTCATTAATTATCTTTCTTCAGGGATCACAGCCCTTTGTTCCCTGTTGTACAGTGTCTGATAAGAATTTGTATATTTTGTACAGTTTTCAAGGTTTTTTAAGGCAGCAGGATAAATCAGGTTCCTGTTACTCCCTTATGACTAGAAGTTAATTCAGCTTTGTATGCTGAGGAATGGCTCAGAACTTTCAGATAATTTAATACATATATTGCATTGTGAACAGATAGTAAATGACTTTAAATTGTAATTGTGCCATGAAAGGATTTTTTTATCTTGTGAGTTTATAATTTTCACATGGCTATTAAAATTTTTCATTTAAATTACCAGATATAAAAAGTTTAGCACATTTTTGTTGTTGTTATAGTGAGAGTTTCAAATATCTGCCTCCTAATGAAGTTGATTGACAGATATAGGTAGTGATCTTTATATCTGGAATTTCTTAGTGGTCAAAAATTTATGCAAAAACATCTCTTTTTAAACTTGAAGGTATGTGACTTATTTCTCATTAACCGAGTTGTCATATTCTTATGCCCTTTGATTTTAGACTTGAAGAGGAAAGTATGAGTCTGATGAAATGCTGAAAATGGTACAGGAAGAAGTGAGATTAGGAAGAGTGAGGCTGTAGGAGAGTTATAATTACAGCAATTAAGAACTACTAGGGAGTTGAAAGACTTTTTGGTAAAGACCTCTGTTACCATAAATGTTGCAATTAATAACTATTCACATATTATAATTCATAGTCATTTATATAATGGATCTGTTTTCTTTAACTCAGGGATTCCTAAATATTTTCAGTTCATAATGCCCTTACTACCTCTAATTTTTTCATGATGCCTCAAGGCAAAGAGAAATACCTAATAGTTCCGTGGATTAAATATTTATGTCCTAACAACTTAGTAGCCATTAAAAGTATATGTATAAATTAAAAGAAAAAAATTATTTTCTTCTTAAACAGCCATAACTATTTACTAATAGGATATGTGAGCCTTTTGGATACTGGACAGCTTATCATACTTTGAAATCACATTGGACACTGCCAACCTCATTTCCTGTTTTATGTTGCTTTTTGCTCTGTGTTTGCTTTTTATCACAGCAGTTGTTAAATACCCAGCTTCACGATGCCATGCAAGGAATGTAATGCAATCTAACATTGAAATCCTAAACTTCCTTTTGCTAGTAGTCTGTGCAGTGTCCAATCGATGTCAAGTATTGCTGTTTTTCTCAAACCCTTACAGTGTTTCACAGTGCCCCTGTGTGTCTGCTACAGCACCCCTGGGAAACTGGACACACATTCTGGGTACTGTGGTATTAACTAATTTTCTTCTATTGTTTATCACTGTTTTATATGGCATTCTGGCATGATTAAGGTCCTAACTAATTTCTGTATTTTGGAATAGAGAATCTTTTTTGATACAGTTTCTTAAGAACCTGAGTTAGTAATGGTGAAATTAAGGAATAATATATGACATTTTTCTTGATGGAAAAATGCTTACAGCAGAGGCTTCATGGAAAATTATTGAATAAGTTGGTTTTGTGTAATTTTACAAAAAATCTGAAAATATGAAGAGAAATAGTGAGTAAATATTGAAATATGACATTTAATAGGATAAAAATGAAGGAAGATGAGGTGGGATGAATAAACAGAAAAGAATAACATGAATTTTATTGTGAGGATGTGTAAGAGAAAGTTATTAAAACTATCTGTGCTATTATTGGGTTTCTTGGCATCAATTATTGTCTTGTAATGGACTAAGGATGTTGCTGATTGATCCTTACAGATATCTGCCCACTGAACTGTACTAAGCTGTTTTTTTGACTCAAAATGATTTTTTAGAATGATACATTTTACAAAGAAGTATATTCTATACCTTGTGGGAAAATATTCCTATATATTATTATAAGTGTACATTTGTGATTCCATGTGTTCATAGTTTAACGAATTATAGAACAATCATAATGTTAATTAATGGCTAATATATATTGAGTATTTATTATGGGCCATACACAGTTCTTAGTGCTTTCCATATACTGACTGAATTCTTGCAGTAGCCCTCTGAGGTAGGCCCTATTCTTTTTTTTTTTTTTTTAAGACGGAGTCTCGCTCTGTCACCCAGGCTGGAGTTCAGTGGCGCCATCTCGGCTAACTGCAAACTCTGCCTCCTGGGTTCAAGCGATTCACCTGCCTCAGCCTCCTGAGTAGCTGGGATTACAGGCGCCCGCCACCGTGCCTGGCTAATTTTTGTATTTTTAGTAGAGACGGAGTTTCACCACATTGGCCAAGCTGGTCTTGAATTCCCGACCTCGTGATCCACCCACCTCAGCCTCCCGAAGTGCTGGGATTAGAGGCGTGAGCCACCATGCCCGGCTGAGGTAGGCCCTATTCTTATTTTCATTTAACAGATGAAGGAAGTGAGGTACAGAGAACATGAGTAACTTGCTCAAACTCACAGAGCTAATGAATGGTGGAGTCAGAATTTGAAATCTTGCAGTATGGTTCCAGAGCCCCTTGTTTGTAATATACTACCTAAGGGGAGAATTAGCATTTACCTAAGTGTCAACAACGAAACAGTAGTCAGGAAAAAGAAGACAACAAGTGAATGCAATTTAAATTTATTGTAAGATCCTAGACTTATTAAAATCTTCTATTAATAAATTTATTCAAGGAAAAGAAGCTGTAGTAGTTTGTTTTCAGGCTGCTGATAAAGACGTACCTGAGAATGGGAAGAAAAAGCGGTTTAGTTGGACTTACAGTTCTACATGGCTGGGGAGGCCTCAGAATCATGGCGGGAGGCAAAAGGCACTTCTTACTTGGTGGCAGCAAGAGAAAATGAGGAAGATGAAAACGTGGAAACCCCTGATAAAAGCATCAGATCTTGTGAGACATATTCACTACTGTAAGAATAGTATGGGGGAAACTGCCTCCATGATTCAGTTATCTCACCGGCTCCCTCCTACAACCTGTGGGAATTATGGGAGTACAATTCAAGATGAGATTTGGGTAGGGACACAAGGCCAAACCATATCATTCCACTCCTGGCCCCTCCGCATGTCATGTCCTCACATTTCAAAACCAGTCATGCCTTCCCAACAGTCCCCCAAAGTCTTAATTCATTTCAGCATTAACCCAAAAGTCCACAGTCCAAAGTCTCATCTGGGACAAGACAAGTCTCTTCCACCTATGAGCCTGTAAAATCAAAAGCAAGCTAGTTACTTCCCAGATACAATGGGGGTACAGGTATTGGGTAAATGTAGCCATTCCAAATGAAAGAAATTGGTCAAAACAAAGGGGTTACAGGGCCCATGCAAACTGAAATCCAGTGGAGCAGTCAAATCTTAAACCTCCAGAATTATCTCCTTTGACTCCAGGTCTCACATCCAGGTCACGTTGATCAATGAGGTGGGTTCCCATGGTCTTGGGCAGCTCCACCCCTGTGGCTTTGCAGGGTACAGCCTCCCTCCCAGCTGCCTTCACGGGGTGGCATTGAGTGTCAGCGGCTTTTCCAGGCAAATGGTGCAAGCTGTTGGTAGATTACCATTCTGGCATTTGGAGGATGGTGCCCCTCTTCTCACAGCTCCACTAGGCATCGCTCTAGTAGGTGCTCTGTATGGGGGCTCCGATTCCACATTTCCCTTCTGTGCTGCCCTAGCAGAGGTTCTCCATGAGCGCCTGCCCTGCAACAAACTTCTGCCTAGGCATCCAGGCATTTCCATATATCTTCTGAAATCTAGGCGGAAGTTTCCAAACCCTAATTCTTGACTTCTATGCACTTGCAGGCTCAACACCACATGGAAGCTGCCAAGGCTTGGGGCTTGCACTCTCTGAAGTCATGGCTCAAACTTTACGTTGACTGCTTTCAGTCATGGCTGGAGCAGCTGGGACACAGGGCACCAAGTCCCGAGGCTGCACACAGTACAGGGACCCTGGGCCCAGCCCACAAAACCATTTTCTCCTAGGCCTCTGGGCCTGTGATGGGAGGGGCTGCTGTGAAAACCTCTGACGTGCCCTGGAGACATTTTCCCCGTTGTCTTAGGGATTAACATTCAGCTACTAGTTATTTTTGCAAATTTCTGCAGCCAGTTTGAATTTCTCCTCAGAAAATGGGTTTTTCTTTTGTATCACATTGTTAGGCTGCACATTTTTCTAACTTTTATTCTCTGCTTCCTTTATAAACCTGAATGCCTTTAAGAGTACCCAAGTCACCTCTTGAATGCTTTGCTGCTTAGAAATTTCTCCCGCCAGATACCCTAAATCATCTCTCTCAAGTTCAAAGTTCTGTAAATCTCTAGGGCAGGGGCAAAATGCCACCAGTTTCTTTGCTAAAACCTAACAAGGGTCACCTTTGTTCTAGTTCCCAACAAGTTCCTCATCTCCATCGGAGACCACCTCAGCCTGGACTTTATTATCCATATCACTATGAGCATTTTGGTCAAAGCCATTCAACAAGTCTCTAGGAAGTTCCAAACATTCCCATATTTTCCTGTCTTCTTCTGAGCTCTCCAGACTGTTACAACCTTTGTTACCCAGTTCAAAGTCACTTCCATATTTTCAGGTATCTTTTAATCAACCCCCACTCTACTGGTACCAATATACTGTATTGTCTGTTTTCACACTGCTGATAAAGACATATCTGAGACTGGGAAGAAAAAGAAGTTTAATTGGACTTAAACAGTTTTACATGGCTGGGGAGGCCTCAGAATCATGACAGAAGGCAAAAAGCCCTTCTTATGTGGCAGCGACAAGAGAAAATGAGGAAGATGCAAAAGCGGAAACCCCTGATAAAACCATCAGATCTCGTGAGACTTATTCACTACCATGAGAACAGTATGGGGGAAACTGCCCCCATGATTCAAATGGTCTCCCACCGGGTCCCTCCTATAAAATGTGGGAATTATGGGAGTACAGCTGAAGATGAGATTTGGGTGGGGACACAGCCAAACCATATCAGAAGCTAAACAGAAAACTTTGAAACTTTAAAGATAAAGTAATATGTTACTTTGTGTTATTTTATTTCATTTATGTCATGATGAATTCAAGATTAAATTGGAAGGTGTTTCATGATGAGCTCAAGGAATTGGATTATAAAGCAAGTACTTACTGAAAGCTAAGTCAGTTTGAGAGTCATACTAATGATTTGGGGAGGAAGCAGAACCATGCTTAATAATAATTTGACCTATAATACTGCTGGAAATGAAAGATATTTGGTTAGTGGGTCAGCAGTGTTATCTTTTCCTTGTGTCTTTTGCTTCTTGATGAAGACTATTGTTTTTTTCCTTTTTGATAGACTTTCTCATCTTAGAACAAATACCAAAACATTCAATTATTATCTGGTTTTATTGTCTTGAGTCTCCTTGGAGCTTGTTTTTATGAGTTTTTAAGTTCTAGGTTTATGTAGATTATAGTACTGTTTGTATACTTATAGGTACTTAATAAATACTTCTCAATTAATTCAAAATTATTTACTGAATGGCTAATATGTGCCCAGCATTCTGCTAGTAGCGTGCCTGGAGAGAGAATCAGGAAGGAAAAAAGATAGCCCTTTTTGTGAAGGTGGTATTGGTAAAAAATGTAATCATTAACTTAAGAGTGGTCTTCCTTGACATCCCTTATTGACTAAAGAAACTCTCTTCCCTGCATTTATTCTGTCTCCACTTCCTGGTTTTATTTGTAGTACTTATTAAATTAAAAGGGTACTTTTTCTGTGATGAAAATTTTACTGTGCATGGTAATTTATTATAGCTTTACATGAAATCAGAACTTTTGGTGATCGACATAAGGTTAAATTTTATTGTAAGGAATTTTGAAAATGATAGTAAAGATGGTTAGGAGCACAGAATTAAAAGTCATATAGATCAGAGTTTTTTATTATTTTTTTTTTACTTTTTTGAGATGGAGTCTTACTCTGTCACCCAGGCTGGAGTGCAGTGGCGCCATCTTAGCTCACTGTAACCTCTGCCTCCCAGGTTCAAGCGGTTCTCCTGGCTCAGCCTCCTGATTAGCTGGGATTACAGGCGCCTGCCACCACGCCTGGCTTATTTTTCTATTTTTAGTAGGGACAGGGTTTCATCATGTTGGTCAGGCTAGTCTCGAACTCTTGACCTCAGGTGATCCACCTGCCTCGGCCTCCCAAAATGCAGGGATTACAGGCATGAGCCACCTGGCCCGGCCTAGATCAGAGTTTATATCCTTAAATATTTCTGATTTCCTTATTCTTTAGACCTCAGTTTTCACATCTTTAAAAGGATTTTATAAAGGGATTTTTAAAGGATTAGAGAATATATACATAAAAATTTAGTCTAAAGCTTCTCTAGTAGTAGGTACTCAAAAATGGCAATGATACTTTAAAAGTTATCTTGACTGGTCAGAACTTTATTAGGAGATATGTGAGGAATGACATTTATTTTTAACCACTGAAGATTTTAAAAAATAAGACTTATGTGAATATTTTCTTCACTGAGTTGTGGATTCACTTAAGATTTTTAATTTTAAATTAAATTAATATTTTTAATATTTATATATTTTATATTTTATAATAATACATTTTAATATTATTTTTAATATTAAATATTTTTAATTTTTAATTTATGTGGGTACATAGTAGGTCTGTTTATCTATGGGATATATGAGATATTTGGATGCAGGCATACAATGCATAATGATCCCATCAGAGTAAATGGGATGTACCCTACCTCAAGCATTTATACTTTCTTTGTGTTACAGACAATCCCATTATATTATTTTAGTTATTTTAAAGTGTACAATAAATTATTGTTTAGTCACCCTGTTGTGTTATCAAATGTTAGATCTTATTCAGTCTATCAAAGTGTATAGTTATGCCCATTAACCCCCTCCCTTCCACTACCTTTCCCAGTCTCTGGTAATCATCATTCTGTTCTCTGTCTCCATGAGTTCAATTGTTTTAATGTTTAGCTCCCCTAAATATATGAGCAAATTACTTACACTCACTGTACCTCAGTTCCTAAATCTGTTAAATAAAAAAAATAATAGGGCCTACTTCACAGGGCTATTGTATAATAAGAATTCAGTCAGTATATGGAAAATGGGGTATTTAGTTATTTTCATATATTGACTGTTCTAATTTACATGTTCACCAACAGTATACAAGAGTTCCCTTTTCTCCACATCCTTGCCAGCATTTGTAATTGCCTGACTTCTGGATAAAAGCCATTTGACTGGAGTGAGATGATATCTCATTGTCATTTTGATTTGCATTTCTCTGATGATCAATGATGTTGAACATCTATTTATGTATTTATTTATTATACTTTAAGTTCTAGGGTACATGTGCACAGCGTGCAGGTTTGTTACATATGTATACATGTGCCATGTTGGTGGAGCACCTTTTTATATACCTGTTTGCCATTAGTATGTCTTCTTTTGAGAAATATATATTCAGATCTTTTGTTCATTTTAAAATTGGATTATTACATTTTTTCCTATACAGTTGTTTGAGTTTCTTATACTCGAGTTATTAATCCATTGTCAGATGAGTAGTTTGCAGATATTGTCTCCTATTCTGTGGCTTGTCTGCTCACTTTATTGATTGCTTCCTTTGCTATGCAAAAGCTTTTTAACTTGATTTGATCCCATGTATCCATTTTTGCTTTGGTTGCCTGTGCTTATTGAGTATTACTCAAGAAATCTTTGCTCAGTCCAATGTCCTGGAGAGTTCCCCCAGTGTTTTCTTTTAGTAGCTTCATAGTTTGAGGTCTGAGATTTAAGTGTTTAATCTATTGTGATTTGATTTTTGAGTATGGTGAGGAATGAGGGTCTAGTTTCATTATTCTGCATATGTATATCCAGTTTTCTCAGCACCATTTATTGAAGAGACTGTCTTTTCCCCAATGTATATTCCTGTTGTCTTTGTTGACAATGAGTTCACTGTAGATGTATGACTATATTTCTGAGTTCTCTATTCTGTTCCATTGGTCTATGTGTCTATTTTTATGCTAGTGCCATGTTTTGGTTACTATAGCTTTGTAGTATAATTTGGAGTCAGGTAATATGATCCATCCAGTTTAGTTCTTTTTGCTCAGGATATCTTTGGCTATTTTGGGTCTTTGGTGGTTCCATATAAAATTTAGAATTTTTTTTTTCTATTTTTGTGAAGAATATCCTTGGTATTTTGATAGGGATTGCATTGAATCTGTAGATGGCTTTGGGTAGTATGGACATTTTAATAATATTGATTCTTCCAATCCAAGAACATGGAATGTCTTTTCTTTTTGCCTTTTTTTTTTTTGTATTTTTCTTCAGTTTCTTTCATCAATGTTCTATAGTTTTAATTGTAGAGATCTTTCACTTCTTTGGTTAAGTGAATTCCTAGGTATTTACTTTTATTTGTAGCCATTGTACATGGGATTACTTTCTTGATTTTTTTTAAAGGTTATTTGCTGTTGGCATATAGAAATGCTACGGAGTTTTGTATGTTACTTTTTTTTTTAAGTTCTGGGATACACGTGCAGAATATGCAGGTTTGTTACATAGTTATACATGTCTCTCTCCCCTTGCCCCCCACTCCCCAACAGGCCCCCGTGTGTGATGTTCCCCTTCCTGTGTTCACGTGTTCTCATTGTTCAACTCCCACTTATGAGTGAGAACGTGTGGTGGTTGGTTTTCTATTTCTGTTTTAGTTTGTTGAGGATGATAGCTTCCAGCTTCATTCATGTCCCTGCAAAGGACATGAACTCATTTTTTTTTGTGGCTTCATAGTATTCTATGGTGTATATGTGCCACATTTTCTATATCCAGTGTATCATTGATGTGCATTTGAGTTGGTTCCAAGTCTTTGCTGTTGTAAATAATGCTACAGTAAACATACATGTGCATGTGTCTTTTTAGTAGAATGATTTATAATCATTTGGGTATATACCCAGTAATGGGATTGCTGAGTCAAATGGTATTTCTGGTTCTAGATCCATGAGGAATTGCCACACTGTCTTCCACAGTGGTTGAACTAATTTATACTTCCGCCAACAGCGTAAAAGCGTGTCTATTTCACTGAAGCCTCGCCAGCATCTGTTGTTTCCTGACTTTTTTTTTTTTTGAGACAGAGTCTTGCCCTGTTGTCCAGGCTGGAGTGCAGTGGCACAGTCTCGGCTCACTGCAACCTCTGCCTCCCGGGTTCAAGCAATTCTCCTGCCTCAGCCTCCCGAGTAGCTGGGACTACAGGCATGTGCCACCACACCCGGCTAATTTTTTGTGTTTTTAATAGAGACTAGGTTTCACTGTGTTAGCCAGGATGGTCTCAATCTCCTGAACTCCTGATTCACCCGCCTCGGCCTCCCAAAGTGCTGGGATTACAGGTGTAAGCCACCATGCCCAGCCTCCTGACTTTTTAAAATAATCCCCATTCTAACTGGCATGAGGTGGTATCTCATTGTGGTTTCGTTTGCATTTCTCTAATGACCAGAGATGATGAGCTTTTTTTCATATGTTTGTTGGCCACATAAATGTCTTCTTTTGAGAAGTGTCTTGTCATATCCTTTGCCCAGTTTTTGATGGGGTTGTTTTTTTCTTGTAAATTTGTTTTAAGTTTCTTGTGGATGGTGGATATTAGACTTTTGTCAGATGACTAGATTGCAAAAATGTTCTCCCATTCTGTAGGTTGCCTGTTCATTCTGATGATAATTTCTTTTCCTGTGCATAAGCTCTTTAGTTTAATTAGATCTCATTTGTCAATTTTGGCTTTTGTTGCAATTCCTTTTGGTGTGTGGTCATGAAGTCTTTGCCCTTGCCTATGTCCTGAATAGTATTGCCTTGGTTTTCTTCCAGGGTTTTTATGGTTTTGGGTTTTACATTTAAGTTCTTAATCCATCTTGAGTTAATTTTTGTATAAAGTGTAAGGAATGGGGCCAGTTTCTGTTTTCTGCATATGGCTAGCGAGTTTTCCTGACACCATTTATTAAATAGGGAATCCTTTTCCCATTGCTTGTTTTTGTCAGGTTTGGCAAAGATCAGATGGCTGTAGATGTGTGGTGCTACTTCTGAGGCCTCCATTCTGTTCCATTGGTCTACATATATGTTTTGGTACCCGTACCATGCTGTTTTGGTTACTGTAGCCTTGTAGTATAGTTTGAAGTCAGGTAGGGTGATGCCTCCAACTTTGTTCTTTTTGCTTAGGATTGTCTTTGCTATAAGGGCTCTTTTGGTTTCATGTGAAATTTAAAGTAGTTTTTTCTAATTGTGCTAAGAAAGTCAGTGGTAGTTTGCTGGGAACAACATTGAATCTATAAATTACTTTGGGCAGTATGGCCATTTTTACGATATTGTTTCTTCCTATCCATGAGCATGGAATTTTTTTCCATTTGTTTATGTCCTCTCTTATTTCATTAAGCAGTGGTTTGTAGTTGTCCTTGAAGAGGTCCTTCATATCGCTTGTAACGTGTATTCCTAGTTATTTTATTTTCTTTGTAGCAATTGTGAATGATAGTTCAGTCATGATTTGGCCCTCTGCTTGTCTATTATTGGCATATAGGAATGCTTGTGATTTTTGCACATTGATTTATATCCTGAGACTTTGCTGAAGTTGCTTACCAGCTTAAGGAGTTTTGGGGCTGAGCTGATGGGGTTTTCTAAACATACAATCATATCATCTGCAGAGACAATTTGACTTCCTCTCTTCCTATGTGAACACCCTTTATTTATTTCTTTTGCCTGATTGCCCTGGCCAGATCTTCCAATACTATGTTGAATAGCAGTGGTGAGAGAGGGCATCCTTGTCTTGTGGTGGTTTTCAAAGGGAATGTTTCCAGCTTTTGCCCATTCAGTAAGATATTGGCTATGGATTTGTCATAAATAGCTCTTGTTATTTTGCAATATGTTCCATCAATACCTAGTTTATTGAGAGTTTTTAACATGAAGGGATGTTGAATTTTATTGAAGGCCTTTTCTGCATCTATTGAGATAATCATGTGATTTTTGTCATTGGTTCTGTTTATGTGATGGATTACGTTTATTGATTTGTGTTTGTGGAACCAGCGTTGCATCGTAGGGATGAAGCCGTCTTGATCGTGGTGGATAAGCTTTTTTGATGTACTGCTGTATTCAGTTTGCCAGCATTTTATTGAGGATTTTCGTATCGATGTTCATTAGGGACATTGGCCTGAAATTTTCCTTTTATTGTTGTGTCTCTGCCAGGGTATCAGGATGATGCTGGCCTCATAAGATGAGTTAGGGAGGAGTCCCTCTTTTTCTGTTGTTTGCAATAGTGTCAGAAGGAATGGTACCAGCTCCTCTTTGTACCTCTGGTAGAATTCGGCTGTGAATCCATCTGGTCCTGGGCTTTTTTTTGGTTGGTAGGCTATTAATTGCTGCCTCAATTGCAGAACCTGTTATTGGTCTGTTCAGGGATTCGACTTCTTTCTGATTTAGTCTTGGGAGGGTGTATGTGTGCAGGAATTTATCCATTTCCTCTAGATTTTCTAGTTTATTTGCATAGAGATGTTTATGGTATTCTCTGATTGTAGTTTGTATTTCTGTGGGATCAGTGGTGATATCCCCTTTATAATTTTTTATTGTGTCTATTTTATTCTTCTCTCTTTTGTTCTTTATTATTAGTCTAGCTAGTGATCTATTTTGTCAGTCTTTTAAAAAAACCAGCTCCTGGATTCATTGATTTTTTTTTTGAAGGGTTTTTCAGGTCTCTGTCTCCTTCAGTTCTGCTCTGATCTTAGTTATTTCTTGTCTTCTGCTAGCTTTTGAATTTGTTTGCTCTTGCTTCTGTAGTTCTTTTAATTGTGATGTTAGGGTGTCGATTTTAGATCTTTCCAGCTTTCTGATGTGGGCGTTTAGTGCTATAAATTTCCTTCTTAACACTGCTTTAGCTGTGTCCAGAGATTCTGGTATGTTGTCTCTTTGTGGTCATTGGTTTCACAGAACTTACTTATTTCTGTCTTAATTTTGTTATTTACCCAGTAGTCATTCAGGAACAGGTTGTTCAATTTCCATGTAGCTGTGAGGTTTTGAATGAGTTTCTTAATCCTGAGTTCTAATTTGATTGCACTGTGGTCTGAGAGACTGTTTATTATGATTTCTGTTTGTTTGCATTTGCTGAGGAGTGTTTTACTTCCAATTATGTGGTCAATTTTAGAATAAATGTGATGTGGTGCTGAGAAGAATGTATATTCTGTTGATTTGGGGTGGAGGGTTCTGTAGATGTCTGTTAGTTCCCCTTGGTCCAGAGCTGAGTTCAAGTCCTGAATATCCTTGTTAATTTTCTGTCTCATTGATCTGTCTAATATTGACAATGGGGTGTTAAACTCACTCATTATTATTGTGTGGGAGTCTAAGTCTCTTTGTAGGTGTCCAAGAACTTGTTTTATGAATCTGGGTGTTCCTGTATTGGGTGCATATATATTTAGGATAGGTAGCTCTTCTTGTTGCATTGATCCCTTTACCATTATGTAATTCCCTTCTTTGTCTTTTTTGATCTTTGTTTGTTTAAAGTCTGTTTTATCAGAGCCTAGGATTGCAACCTCTGCTTTTTTTTTTTGCTTTCCATTTGCTAGGTAAGTATTCCTTCATCCCTTTATTTTGAGCCAATGTGTGTATTTGACCATGTGATGGGTCTCTTGAATGCAGCACACTGATGGGTCTTGACTCTAACCAATTTCCCAGTCTGTGTCTTTTCACTGAGGCATTTAGCTCATTTACATTTAAGGTTCATATTTTTATGTGTGAATTTGATCCTGTCATCATGATGCTAGCTGGTTACTTTGTGCGTTGGGTGATGCAGTTTCTTCATAGTGTCATTGATCTTTATATTTTGGTGTGTTTTTGCAGTGGCTGGTACTGGTTTTTCCTTTCCATCTTTAGTGCTTCCTTCAGGAGCTCTTGTAAGGCAGGCCTGGTGGTGACAGAGTCCCTCAGCATTTGCCTGTCTGGAAAGGATTTTATTTCTCCTTCACTTAGGAAGCTTAGTTTGGCTGGATATGAAATTCTGGGTTGAAAATTCTTTTCTATAAGAATGTTGAATATTGACCTCCACTGTGTTCTGGCTTGTAAGGTTTCTGCAGAGAGATCTACTGTTAGTCTGATAGGCTGTCCTTTGTAGGTGACCTGACCTTTCTCTCTGGCTGCACTTAACATTTTTTCCTTCATTTCAGCCTTGGAGGATCTGACAGTTGTGTGTCTTGTGGTTGCTCTTCTTGAGGAGTGTCTTTGTGGTGTTCTGTATTTCCTGAATTTGAATGTTGGCCTGTCTTGCTAGGTTGGGGATGTTCTCCTGGATAATATCCTGAAGTGTGTTTTTCACCTTGGTTTCATTCTGTCACTTTCCAGTACACCAATCATTCGTAGGTTTGGTCTTTTCACATAGTGCCCTGTTTCTTGGAGGCTTTGTTTGTTCCTTTTAATTCTTTTTTGTTTTGTTTTTGTTTGTTTGTTTTTTGAGACAGAGTCTCACTCTGTCGCCAAGGCTAGAGTGCAGTGGTGCGATCTCGGCTCACTGCAAGCTCCGCCTCCCGGGGGTCACGTCATTCTCCTGCCTCAGCCTCCTGAGTAGCTGGGACTACAGGCGCCCGCCACCACACCCGGCTAATTTTTTGTATTTTTTAGTAGAGACGGGGTATCACCATGTTAGCTAGGATGGTCTCGATCTCTGGACCTCGTGATCCACCTGCCTTGGCCTTCCAAAGTGCTGGGATTACAGGCTTGAGCCACCGTGCCCAGCCAAGATTAATTCTTTTTTCTCTAATCTTGTCTTAACGCTTTCTTTCAGTAAGGTGATCTTCAATCTCTGATATTCTGTCTTCTGCCTGATCGATTCGGCTATTGATACTTGTGTTTGCTTCATGAAGTTCTCGTGCTGTGTTTTTCAGCCCCATCAGGTCATTTATGTTCCTCTCTAAACTGGTTATTCTAGTTAGCAGTTTTTGTAACCTTTTATCCAGGTTCTTAGCTTCTTTGCATTGGGTTAGAACATGCTTCTTTAGCTCAGAGGAGTTTGCTATTACCCACCTTCTGAAGCTATTTCTGTCAATTTGTCAATCTCATTCTCCATCCAGTTTTGTGCCCCTGGAGGTGAGGAGTTGTGATCATGGAATTTTCAGCATTTCTGCCCTGTTTTTTCCTCATCTTCGTGGATTTATCTTCCTTTGATTTTTGAGGTTGATGAACTTTGGATGGGTTTTTTTTTTTTTTTTTTTTTTTTTTTTTTTTTTTT
Source organism: Symphalangus syndactylus (assembly GCF_028878055.3). Taxonomy (NCBI): domain Eukaryota; kingdom Metazoa; phylum Chordata; class Mammalia; order Primates; family Hylobatidae; genus Symphalangus; species Symphalangus syndactylus. The sequence continues at coordinate 122,542,700 of NC_072431.2, read as the reverse complement.
TTTTACGTGGGGGTCTTTTTTGTTGATGTTGATGTCGTTGCTTTCTGTTTGTTAGTTTTTCCTCTAACAGGCCCCTCTTCTGCAGGTCTCCTGCAGCTTGCCGGAGGTCTATTCGAGACCCTATTTGGCTGGGTATCACCAGCTGAGGCTGGAGAACAGCAGTGATTGCTGCCCGCTCTTTCCTCTGGAAGCTTCATCCCAGAGGGGCACCAGGCTGATGCCAGCAGGAGCTCTCCTGTGTGAGGTGTCTGTCAACCATGTTGGGAGGTTTCTCCCAGTCAGGAGGCATGGGGGTTAGGGACCTAGTTGAGGAGGCAGTCTGTCCCTTTGCCGAACTAGTGCACTTTGCTGGGAGAATCACTATTGTCAGGATCAGCTGCTCGCTTCAGAGTTGGCAGGCAGGAAAGATTAAGCCCGCTAAAGCTGAGCCCACAGCCGCCCCTCCCCGCAGGTGCTCTGTTGCAGGGAGATGAGAGTTTTATCTGTAATCCCTTGACTGGGACTGCTGCCTTTCCTTCACAAATGCCCTGCCCAGTGAGGAGAAATCTAGAGTAGCAGTCTGGCCACAACCACTTTGATGTGCTGTGGTGAATTCCGTCCAGACCAAACCTCCCAGCCTCCTTAGCGCTGTCAGGGAAAAACTGCCTAGGAAAGCCTCATTCATTGCAGGTGCCTCTCCCCTCACCAAGCTCGATCATCCCAGGTCGACTTCAGACTGCTGTGCTGGCAGTAAGAATTTCAAGCCGGTGGTTCTTAGCTTGCTGGGCTCCGTGGGAGTGGACCAGCAAGCTGGGCTCCGTGGGAGTGAGACCACTTGGCTCCCTGGCTTCAGCCCCCTTGTTCTGTGCGGGAAATGTAAGAGGGGAGAAGAAAGGGCACACACACAAATACCTTTAAGGGTAAACAAGCTTTATCCCATGTAAATGGCAATGCAGATATAATAAGCAAATGATATAATAAGCAAATAAACATGATAAGCAAATTGATATAATAAGCAAATGATATAATAAGCAAATTGCACTGGGAACAGGAGAAGGGAAAAGACATATATATATTTATGCTTACCAGACTGGAGGATTCACCAGCAGACTGGGAAGCAACAGCCTGGGCTCCAGAGTCGGACACCGCACTCACCAGACCATGATGTCTTTATGAGGCCTGAAATTCCTATTATGACTTGGGTCATGAGTTCCCCTAAAACACAGCAGTTCTGATGAAGGAAGCAGTGGGAGCAGCCAGCTGGCTGAACTAGTAGTGGTCCTCTGAGCTATTCAGGAGGAGGCCAGAGGGATTTGTCACGTGTATACCAACTCTTGGTCAGTAGCAAATGGCCTTACTACTTGGATGCCCCAATGGCAACAAAACTAATGGTTAATCGGGAGTAAAGAGGTTTGGGGAAAACAATACTGGGAAGATATCTGAATCCTGCTGTATACTACCATTATCACTGTTTTCCATGTTGATGCTCATGGATCTCTGCTTTTTCTTGATGGACTATTTAATCAGCAGGCAGATCAACAGGCCAAAATTCCACCGTAACTGCAAACTTAAATGCAGATGAATGGATTACAACATGTTCAAGCCTTGCAATGAGAGGCATTATAATGTATGATGGTATAATTAATGAGAATAACCTGTCTGCTAGTAGTAAGTACATGGGTCATTATGTCTGAGGCTGAGAATGAGTTCATCAACTGGGTAGCCACCACTGCAGCAGGAGCCAACTGCTGTCAGTGCTGGGTATGCCTCAAGTTGCCAGAGGCTGCCAGGAATGGGCTACCTTGGAGAATCGTCCCTGCTAACATTTCTGGATGGATATGCCGATACCAATGGGGGTGGGGTAATAACACTTGTAATCCAACCTGGACTTTTTTTTAACCAAACCAAACAGTCTATTTTTGCCTAAGTCCTAACTAAACACAGCACCATTGTTACTTAAATTACACATTACAGCAATAAGCTACATGTAGAAAAGCTCTTAATGATAGTATCACTGGACTTATGTTATCAGATGAATTTGCTCAGCTGCGTACTGTTGTGTTGGAAAATCGGATGACATTAAATATGCTTACCACAGCCCAAGGAGGGGTTTGTGCCTTACTGCATACTGAATGTTATGTGATATACCTAACAAATCTCACAATATTACTCTCCTTGCAAAGCCATGGTGGGTGTGGTTTTTATTAATTGTGCTTTTAATTCTCCTGTGCTTATCCTCTATCTGTAATCTATATCAACTGTGCCTTCCCCATGTATCTGTAAGGGTATTTTCCTACAATTGAGTATCAAATTGAGGCTGAATGTGGAGGTAAAGTTAAATATTAAATTTGAACTCAATTGACCATGGACACAAACAGTGGTCACCAAGTCCTGGAATGGGTTGTGTGAGTGAGCCCCTTTAGGTGTTCATCCAGTGTTGTTTCAGAGAAATCTCTATTTCAATCTATTCCTATATGTTAGTCATTGAAAAACAATAGACAGTCACAAAAACAAGTTGACCTTTTTGTGCTCCTTGAGCCCAGTTGCAAAGGACCCTCATGACTGGGCCTCATGCCAAACAGCTTGTTAAAAAAGAGCTAGGGTCCCAGACTGCACTGACGCTTCATGAGACCTCTCCTCGTCTGTGCACTGATGAGTGGTGGACTCTCGAGCCCAGGCTGCTGCTTCCCAGTCTGGTGGTGAATCCTCCATAGTCTGATGAGTGCGGTGTCTGACTCTGGAGCCCAGGCTATTGCTTCCCAGTCTGATGGTGAATCCTCCATAGTCTGGTGAGTATAAATGTGTGTATCTATTTTCCCTTCTCCTGTTTCCATTGCAATTTGCTTATTATATCAATTTGCTTATTATATTAATTTGCTTATTATATCATTTGCTTATTATATCTGCATTGCCATTTATGTGAGATAAAGCTTGTTTACCCTTAAAGGTATTGTGTGTGTGCCTTTTCTTCTTCTCTTGCGCGTTTCCCGCACAGAACACCCCTTGCCAGGGTAGTGAACCGTTTTGTCTCACTGGGGTTGCAGGCCCTACTGGGTATGAAAAAAACTCCTGCAGCTAGCTCGGTGTCTGCCCAAACAGCAGCTCAGTTTTGTGCTTGAGACCCAGGTCCCTGGTGGTGTTGGCACACGAGGGAATCTTCTGTTGTGCAGATTGCAAAAACCGTGGGAAAATTGTAGTACCTGGGCCTGGTAGCACAGTCCCTTATGGCTTCCCTTGGCTGGGGGAGGGAGGCCCCCCAGTTCCTTGTACTTCCTGGGTGAGATGGTACCCCACCCTGCTTCTGCTCACCCTCTGTGCTTTGTACCTACTGCCTAACCAGTCCCAGTGAGATGAACTGTGTCCCTCAGTTGGAAATGCAGAAATTGCCCACCTTCTGTGTTGGTCTCGCTGGGAGCTGCAGACCAGATCTGTTCCTATTTGGCTATCTTGGCCCCTCCCTTGTATGCTGACTTTGTATCATGCAACTTTACTGAATTTATCAGTTCTAACAATTTTCTTGTGGAGTCTTTAGGTTTTTCCAAATATAAGATGATATTTTCTCCAAACAAGGTGAATTTGACCTCTTCCTTTCCAGTTTGGATGCTCTTTATCTCATGCTCTTGTCTGATTGCTCTAGCTAGGACTTCCAATACTATGTTGAATAACAGAGGTGAAAGTGGACATCCTTGTCATGTTCCACATCTTAGAGGAAAGACAGTTTTTCCACATTCAATATTAATACTAGCTTTTGGTTTGTCATTTATGCCTTTTATTGTATTGAGATTTGTTTCTTTTATACCCAGTTTTTTGAGGGTTTTTATCCTGAAGCAATGTTCAATTTTATGAACTGCTTTTTCACCATCGATAGAAATGATCATGTGGTTTTTGTGCTTTATTATGTTGACAGGATATATCCCATTGACTGATTTGCATATGTTGAACTATTCTTGCTTCCCCAGGATAAATCCCACTGGGTCATAATGAATGACCTTTTTCATGTGTTGTTGAATTTGGTTTGGTACTATTTTGTTGAGGATTCTTGCATCAATGTTCATCAGGGATATTGGCCAGTGGTTTCCTTTATTTGATGTGTCTTTGTCTGGTTTTGGTATCAGGGTAAGACTAGCCTTGTTGAATGAATTTGGAAGTATTCCCTCCTTCTCTGTTTTTCAAACTACTTTAAATATGATTGGTATTAGTTCTTTAAATGTTTGGTAGAGTTCAGCATTGAAGCCATTGGGTGCTGGGCTCTTCTGTGCTGGAAGACTTTTTTTGTTATGGCTTCGATCTCATTACTTGTTACTGGTCTGTTCAGGTTTTGGATTTCTTCATGATTCAATTTTGGTAGGTTGTATGTGTCAAGGAATTCATCTATTTGTTCTAGATTTTCCAATTTATTGGCATATAGTTGCTCATAGTAGCTGCTACTAATCCTTTGAATTTCTGTGGTATTGGTTGTAATGTCTCCTTTTTCTTTTTTTTTTATTTCATCTTTTTACTTTTGTTATTTGTTTTTTTATTTTTATTTTTATTTTATTATTATTATACTTTAAGTTTTAGGGTACATGTGCACAATGTGCAGGTTTGTTACATATGTATCCATGTGCCATGTTGGTGTGCTGCACCCATTAACTTGTCATTTAGCATTAGGTATATCTCCTAATGCTATCCCTCCCCCCTCCCCCCACCCCACAACAGTCCCCAGAGTGTGATGTTCCCCTTCCTATGTCCATGTGTTCTCATTGTTCCGTTCCCACCTATGAGTGAGAACATGCAGTGTTTGGTTTTTTGTCCTTGTGATAGTTTACTGAGAATGATGATTTCCAGTTTCATCCATGTCCCTACAAAGGACGTGAACTCATCATTTTTTATGGCTGCATAGTATTCCATGGTGTATATGTGCCACATTTTCCTAATCCAATCTATCGTTGTTGGACATTTGGGTTGGTTCCAAGTCTTTGCTATTGTGAATAGTGCCACAATAAACGTATGTGTGCATGTGTCTTTATAGCAGCATGATTTGTAGTCCTTTGGGTATATACCCAGTAATGGGATGGCTGGGTCATATGGTATTTCTAGTTCTAGATCCCTGAGGAATCACCACACTGACTTCCACAATGGTTGAACTAGTTTACAGTCCCACCAACAGTGTCAAAGTGTTCCTATTTCTCCACATCCTCTCCAGCATCTGTTGTTTCCTGACTTTTTAATGATGGCCATTCTAACTGGTGTGAGATGGTATCTCATTGTGGTTTTGATTTGCATTTCTCTGATGGCCAGTGATGATGAGCATTTCTTCATGTGTTTTTTGCCTACATAAATGTCTTCTTTTGAGAAGTGTCTGTTCATATCCTTTGCCTACTTTTTGATGGGGTTGTTTTTTTCTTGTAAATTTGTTTGAGTTCATTGTAGATTCTGGTTATTAGCCCTTTGTCAGATGAGTAGGTTGTGAAAGTTTTCTCCCATTGTGTAGGTTGCCTGTTCACTCTGATGGTAGTTTCTTTTGCTGTGCAGAAGCTCTTTAGTTTAATTAGATCCCACTTGTCAATTTTGGCTTTTGTTGCCATTGCTTTTGGTGTTTTAGACATGAAGTCCTTGCCCATGCCTATGTCCTGAATGGTAATGCCTAGGTTTTCTTCTAGGGTTTTTATGGTTTTAGGTCTAACATGTAAGTCTTTAATCCATCTTGAATTAATTTTTGTATAAGGTGTAAGGAAAGGATCCAGTTTCAGCTTTCTCCATATGGCTAGCCGGTTTTCCCAGCACCATTTATTAAATAGGGAATCCTTTCCCCATTTCTTGTTTTTGTCAGGTTTGTCAAAGATCAGATAGTTGTAGACATGCGGCGTTATTTCTCAGGGCTCTGTTCTGTTCCATTGATCTATATCTCTGTTTTGGTACCAGTACCATGCTGTTTTGGTTACTGTAGCCGTGTAGTATAGTTTGAAGTCAGGTAGTGTGATGCCTCCGGCTTTGTTCTTTTGGCTTAGGATTGACTTGGCGATGTGGGCTCTTTTTTGGTTCCTTATGAACTTTAAAGTAGTTTTTCCAATTCTGTGAAGAAAGTCATTGGTAGCTTGATGGGGATGGCATTGAATCTATAAATTACCTTGGGCAGTATGGCCATTTTCACGATATTGATTCTTCCTATCCGTGAGCATGGAATGTTCTTCCATTTGTTTGTATCCTCTTTTATTTCACTGAGCAGTGGTTTGTAGTTCTCCTTGAAGAGGTCCTTCACGTCCCTTGTAAGTTGGATTCTTAGGTATTTTATTCTCTTTGAAGCAATTGTGAATGGGAGTTCACTCATGATTTGGCTGTCTGTCTGTTATTGGTGTATAAGAATGCTTGTGATTTTTGTAGATTGATTTTGTATCCTGAGACTTTGCTGAAGTTGCTTATCAGCTTAAGGAGATTTTGGGCTGAAACAATGGGGTTTTCTATATATACAATCATGTCATCTGCAAACAGGGACAATTTGACTTCGTCTTTTCCTAATTGAATACCCTTTATTTCTTTCTCCTGCCCGATTTCCCTGACCAGAATTTCCAAGAGTATGTTGAATAGGAGTGGTGAGAGAGGGCATCCCTGTCTTGTTCCAGTTTTTGCCCCTTCAGTATGATATTGGCTGTGGGTTTGTCATAGATAGCTCTTATTATTTTGAGATATGTCCCATCAATACCTAATTTATTGAGAGTTTTTAGCATGAAGGGCTGTTGAATTTTGTCAAAGGCCGTTTCTGCATCTATTGAGATAATCATGTGGTTTTTGTCTTTGGTTCTGTGTATATGCTGGATTATGTTTAATAATTTGCGTATGTTGAACCAGCCTTGCATCCCAGGGATGAAGCCCACTTGATCATGGTGGATAAGCTTTTTGATGTGCTGCTGGATTCGGTTTGCCAGTATTTTATTGAGGATTTTTGCGTGGATGCTCATCAGGGATATTGGTCCGAAATTCTCTTTTTTGGTTGTGTCTCTGCCAGGCGTTGGTATCAGGGTGATGCTGGCCTCATAAAATTTGTGATGGAGGATTCCCTGTTTTTCTGTTGATTGGAATAGTTTCAGAAGGAATGGTACCAGCTCCTCCTTGTACCTCTGGTAGAATTCGGCTGTGAATCCATCTGGTCCTGGACTTTTTTTGGTTGGTAGGCTATTCATTATTGCCTCAATTTCAGAGCCTGTGATTAGTCTATTCAGGGATTCCACTTCTTCGCGTTTAGTCTTGGGAGGGTGTATGTGTCGAGGAATTTATCCATTTCTTCTAGATTTTCTAGTTTATTGCATAGAGGTGTTTATAGTATTCTCTGATGGTAGTTTGTATTTCTGTGGGATCGGTGGTGATATCCCCTTTATCATTTTTTATTGCGTCTATTTGATTCTTCTCTCTGTTCTTCTTTATTAGTCTTGTTAGCGGTCTATCAATTTTGTTGATCTTTTCAAAAAACCAGCTCCTGGACTCATTGATGTTTTGAAGTGTTTTTCGTATCTCTATCTCCTTCAGTTCTGCTCTGATCTTAGTTATTTCTTGCCTTCTGCTAGCTTTTGAATGTGTTTGCTCTTGCTTCTCTAGATGTTAGGGTGTCAATTTTAGATCTTCCCTGCTTTCTCTTGTGGGCATTTAGTGCTGTAAATTTCCCTCTACACACTGCTTTGAATGTGTCCCCGAGATTCCGGTATGTTGTGTCTTTGTTCTTGTTGGTTTCAAAGAACATCGTTATTTCTGCCTTCATTTCGTTATGTACCCAGTAGTCATTCAGGAGCAGGTTGTTCAGTTTCCATGTAGTTGAGCGGTTTTGAGTGAGTTTCTTAATCCTGAGTTGTAGTTTGATTTTACTGTGGTCCGAGAGACAGTTTGTTATAATTTCTGTTCTTTTACATTTGCTGAGGAGTGCTTTACTTCCAACCATGTGGTCAATTTTGGAATAAGTGCAATGTGGTGCTGAGAAGCATGTATATTCTGTTGATTTGGGGTGGAGATTTCTGTAGATGTCTATTAGGTCTGCTTGGTGCAGAGCTGAGTTCAATTCCTGGATATCCTTGTTAACTTTCTGACTTGTTGATATGTCTAATGTTGACAGTGGGGTGTTAATGTCTCCCATTATTATTGTGTGGGAGTCTAAGTCTCTTTGTAGGTCTCTAAGGACTTGCTTTATGAATCTGGGTGCTCCTGTATTGGGTGCATATACATTTTGGATAGTTAGCTCTTCTTGTTGAATTGATCCCTTTACCATTATGTAGTGGCCTTCTTTGTCTCTTTTGATCTTTGTTGATATAAAGTCTGTTTTATCAGAGACCAGGATTGCAACCCCTGCCTTTTTTTGTTTTCCATTTGCTTGGTAGATCTTCCTCCATCCCTTTATTTTGAGTGTATTTGTATCTTTGCACGTGATATGGGTCTCCAGAATACGACACCCTGATGGGTCTTGACTCTTTATCCAATTTGCCAGTCTGTGTCTTTTAATTGGAGCATTTAGCCTATTTACATTTAAAGTTAATATTGTTATGTGTGAATTTGATCCTGTCATTATGATGTTAGCTGGTTATTTTGCTCGTTAGTTGATGCATTTTCTTCCTAGCCTTGCTGGTCTTTACAATTTGGCATGTTTTTGCAGTGGCTGGTACTGGTTGTTCCTTTCCATGTTTAGTGCTTCCTTCAGGAGCTCTTTTAGGCCAGGCCTGGTGGTGACAAAATCTCTCAGCATTTGCTTGTGTGTAAAGGATTTTATTTCTCCTTCACTTATGAAGCTTAGTTTGGCTGGATATGAAATTCTGGGTTGAAAAATTCTTTTCTTTAAGAATGTTGAATATTGGCCCCCACTCTCTTCTGGCTTGTAGAGTTTCTGCCGAGAGATCCGCTGTTAGTCTGATGGGCTTCCGTTTGTGTGTAACCCGACCTTTCTCTCTGGCAGCTCTTAATATTTTTTCCTTCATTTCAACTTTGGTGAATCTGACAATTATGTGTCTTGTAGTTGCTCTTCTCAAGGAGTATCTTTGTGGCATTCTCTGTATTTCCTGAATTTGAATGTTGGCCTGTCTCGCTAGGCTGGGGAAGTTCTCCTGGATAATATCCCGCAGAGTGTTTTCCAACTTGTTTCCATTCTCCCCATCATTTTCAGGTACACCAATGAGACGTAGATTTGGTCTTTTCACATAGTCCCATATTTCTTGTAGGCTTTGTTTGTTTCTTTTTACTCTTTTTTTCTCTAAACTTCCCTTCTCGCTTCATTTCATTCATTTGAGCTTCAGTCACTGATACCCTTTCTTCCACTTGATCAAATTGGCTGCTGAAACTTGTGCATTCGTCACGTAGTCCTTGTGCTGTGGTTTTCATCTCCATCACGTCATTTAAGGACTTCTCTACACTGGTTATTCTAGTTAGCCATTTATCTAATCTTTTTTTAAGGTTTTTAGCTTCTTTATGATGGGTTCAAACTTCCTCCTTTAGCTCAGAGAAGTTTGATTGTCTGAAGCCTTCTTCTCTCAACTCATCAAAGTCATTCTCCATCCAGCTTTGTTCTGTTGCTGTTGAGGAGCTGCATTCCTTTGGAGGGGGAGAGTTGCTCTGATTTTTAGAATTTTCAGCTTTTCTGCTGTTTTTTCCCCATCTTTGTGGTTTTATCTACCTTTTGTCTTTGATGATGGTGATGTACAGTTGGGGTTTTGGTGTGGACGTCCTTTCTGTTTGTTATTTCTCCTTCTAACAGTCAGGACCCTTAGCTGCAGGTCTGTTGGAGTTTGCTGGAGGTCCACTCCAGATCCTGTTTGCCTGGGTGTCAGCAGCAGAGGCTGCAGAACAGCGAATATTGCTGAACAGCAAATTTGCTGCCTGATCGTTCCTCTGGAAGCTTCATTTCAGAGGGGTATCCGGCTGTGTGAGGTGTCAGTCTGCCCCTACCAGGTGGTGCCTCCCATTTAGGCTACTCGGGGGTCAGGGACCCACTTGAGGAGGCAGTTTGACCGTTCTCAGATCTCAGACTCCGTGTTGGGAGAACCACTACTCTCTTCAAAGCTGTCAGACAGGGACATTTAAGTCTTCAGAGATTTCTGCTGCCTTTTGTTTGGCTATACCCTGCCCCCAGGGGGTGGAGTCTACAGAGCTTGGCAGGCCTCCTTGAACTGCGGTGGGCTCCACCAAGTTCGACCTTCTTGGCTGCTTTGTTTACCTACTCAAGCCTCAACAATGGCAGGCACCCCTCCTCCAGCCTTGCTGCTACCTTGCAGTTGGATCTCAGACTGCTGTGCTAGCAATGAGCGAGGCTCCGTGGGTGGGTGTGGGACCCTCTGAGCCAGGCGTGGGATATAATCTCTTGGTGTGCCGTTTGCTAAGACCATTGGAAAAGCGTGGTATTAGGGTGGGAGTGACCCGATTTTCCAGGTGCCGTTTGTCACAGCTTCCCTTTGCTAGGAAAGGGAATTCCCTGACCCCTTATGCTTCCCGGGTGAGGCGATGCCTTGCCCTGCTTTCGGCTCATGTTTGGTGGGCTGCACCCACTGTCCTGCACCCACTATACGATACGCCCCAGTGAGATGAACCCATTACCTCAGTTGGAAATGCAGAAATCACCCGTCTTCTGAGTCGCTCACGCTTGGAGCTGTAGACTGGAGCTGTTCCCATTCGACCAACTTGGAACTGCCCCCCAAGCTATTTTTAATAATTAGTGGTTAAGAACACAAGTTATTGAGTCAGGCAACTGGATTTGTAATCCTGGCTTGCTAGTTGTGTAAATTTTGGAGATGTGGTTTGCTTTCTTTTTAATATACTGTACTTTTTTTATAGACTTGTTAATACTTTTTGCTTGTGCTCACTTTCTATTTTCAGTTGTTTTCCTCCTCCTTGTGTTTGGTAATGAAAACTCAATTCTGGAAAATTAGAATGGTAAAAGGGAATAAAGTCAAGATAATTTTTAGATTTTACTGACATGTTTTTATTGGCCTATTTATTAAGGTTTTACTGACACGTTTATCAAGGATGTGCGTGCTATATCCTTGGTACACTTGTGTTCAAAGATTTAATTTCATAGTAAAGGAGAGATTATCTTATTTTTATTTCTATTTCTTATTTTATTTCAATTTTTAGAGTTAAAGTTTAGGTGTTTGCATGTTTGATAAGGAGACTGTTTCTATAAGGTTATGTTATATTCTCTCACCACTGGGACCACCTCCCTCCTGCTTCTTTCCACTCCAAAGCACATGGGTTACACAGCTGCTATATGGTTGTACCCTGTCCCATGTGTGTTAAGCCAACATTGGCTGCACAGGGGTTGCAGTTTGGAGCATGGTAGTAGCATGGCTGTTTGGAGACCCCAGAACTGTAGCTGCCAGAATTATGCCATCTGGTAGCAATGCTGCCAGGCAGTTCCACCCAAGGCATAAATATGTTTTTGCTGAGCACTTTTCCTGTTGCAACAGCCATGATTGCCTAGGCAGGGATGTGGATGGATGGTCATGGGAACTAACTGAATGGTGTTTAATTGGAACCACTCTTATGTCCAAGGTGAGAGTACTTGCAATAAAGCATGAATAATCACATTCAAACTTTTACAATAGATGCAGGAAGCTTAACCAAATAGTCTTTTAACTTTTATGAAGATTTTTAAATTAAATAATTGTGAGATTGTAGTGAGGAATAGTTACTTTAAAAATTTAATCTTTATACACATGGCAGAAGGTGGTACAGAAACATAGCTTTTGTTTTTAAGGTAAAATAATCGTGATCACCTTTATTTGGTGAGAGTTTATTTCTATTTTCTTAAAAATTCCCAGAACATTGAACATAACTCAACATTCCGTGGAGAAGAAAGTATTATGCAGCTTGCATGTGTGCATATCTGCATATAGGAGCACAAAATATTGACATGATAATTGTAGTCAAGCCTGAGTGAACAGTGGCCTGTGGGAATTCAGCTGGTGTTGTACCAACTGGATGGCTGCTCAGGACACAGTTTGAAATGCAAGGTGCAAGTTAGCACTTTATTCAGCACAGGCAGGCATCATTTAAAAATCCTTGGGGGCAACCCTGGTGATGTGCAGATGTTAAAACAGTCTGTTCTGAAGTGCTGATTTTTGAACACTGGAAGAAACTTCTAGATTCTGGGTGAAAAATATTTGCACAATCATATAATGCACAATCATAAAAGGCATGTAATGCACAATCTTTTCCTTCTCTTTTATGTTATTTTACGTAATAAATGTTGAGTATATGCAGAAATATCTGGACAAATAGTTAAAAGAGACGAAATATAAGAAAATCAGGAAATAGTCACTTAATTTCTAAGTATAAAACAGAAAAAGGTTTTGTTTTGAGTTTCAGCTTTGTATATTTAGAAATGGTGTTGAATGAGTATCTGATACATAAAGAGTATCTGATCTTATTTAGTAATATATTTAATATAAGCAGATGTGTTCTTTTGAATTGTTGCTTCTTTGTTTAAAGAGTTCATCTGTACTCCATAATTTACAGATTCAGATTCACATCTTAACCTGATGAATCTTAGCCTTCTGCATTGTAGTCTGATTGAATAAGGAAAAAAATGTCAATCATTTGTCATTTGCCAACTTCTCCAGCACAAGTTTTGGCTTTCAAATATAATTTTAAACATGTATTTTATACTGGAAATTAAATATAATAGTTCTAAATTCTGGATTATAGAATAAAAAATCAGTTTTGTATAAAAATAAAGTAGATATATTAACTACACTTGAGCCTTTAAAACATTTTATATCAAAGTTTTTACATGTATTAGGATCTGTTGAATTATTTTTATTCCACATATGAAAGTTTTCTTTTTTTAAATAGTTGCTTTTACTGTGGAGTAAAATGTGTTTCTACAATATTTTTGCAACCTCTTTTTCAAGTTTTATTATTGGTATATTGTTTATAGATGCCATTCCAGTAATTCACTATGCATATTCTTAATAAGAAAATACTTTTAAAATAGTTCATGAATAAATGGATAATTTGATGATGGCATAACTTTGATTTCTCTAAACTTCTATTAAGTCTTACTGTTTTAGAATCTTAATGTTTACTAGAAATTGGGAATTGTTTAAATTGCAAGCCATCGATAGGTACAAAATCTGCATTTTAATAGATTCTCTACTCAAATGAAAGAAAACGTTAGTCCAATAAATAGCTTTTTTTGGTGTATTATTTATGCCTGTAAATCAAAAATAACCAACTTCAGTAAGTTTAGCTTTTTTATTTTGTTTATAAATTCAGACCAATATCACTACCTCATTTATAGTTAAATGTTTTTTTAGACTCTAATATTTCATTTTGACATCTCATTAAAAGTGGGCTCAAACCCAGAAAATATGATCCTGTGTAGTGTATAATATATGGCATGGTCTATAACGTAATAAAATTTTGTTTCTTAATGATTCAGAATAATTTCTCAGATTTTTGAGTTTAGAAAAGTGGCTGAAAGTTAGCGTGGTAATTCATGTGGCTAAGTACAGCATTGTTAAATGTTTAAATGGGAAGTACTCTTGGGAAAAATGATTGGTGCTTAAAACTTGTACAGATTTGACAGCCTCTCTTCGCTTCATTTTTCATCCTAAAGAAGTCTGCAAATATTCTTCGCTCACATCATTATTGCACATCAGTGGTTCTAATTAGCTAAACAGGAGTTTGTCTCAGTCATTGATCATCATCAGCTCCTGGCAGTGTCTTTTTTTTTTTTTTTTTTAAGGAACCTTTTTTTTTTTTAGGTCTTGTAAGTACATAGAAGTACATGTATTAATTGAATTGACCAGATTGGTTGGTGACATATTATAAACTTGAAACAATATTTAAAAATTTTATTTTTTCAAGTAGAAAATATTGTATTCCTGTTACAGCGCCATTTTTTCTTGGGAGTATTTTCCTGTTATGAAAATGTTAGACATCTCATACCACCAGGAGGAGCTGCTAGACAAATTGCCATATTTTGAGTTTTGATTATCTTTCAATTTCACAATTATAACATATTAGTCAATTTTGGAGGTTTTTGGTTATAAGATATACCATTCAGGTATATTTTTGAAGTTTTTATTTTATATGGCACTTTATGACACATTTTTTCAATATTATGTCACTCAGATTAATCTATTGGGAACTGTTATTGTTATTTTGGTGACTCTCACACTTTAGTGTGCATCAGAATCGCTTGAGATCTTGTGTTTTAGTCAGTTCTGGCTGCTAAAACAGAATCCTGAGTGGCTTAAATAACAAACATTTATTCTCTTGGTTCCAGGAGCTGGGAAGTACAAAATTAAAATGCCAGCCAATGTGGTTTCTGGTGAGGGCTCTTTGCAGATGGCTGCCTTTTTGTTGTATCTTCATATGACAGAGAGAGATCCTCTCTCTAGTGTCCCCTCTCATTAAGGTGCTATTCCCATTCATGAAGGAGTAATCTTCATGACCCTAATTGCCTTCACAGGCCCTACCTCCAAATACTATGACATTGGTTATTAGGGCCTCAATATATGAATTTTGAGGAGCCACAAACCTTTAGTCCATAGCACCTTGTTAAACACAGATTGCTGGGCCCCCACTCAGAGTTCTTGATTCAGTCCATCTGGACTGGGCTGAAGAACATGCATTTCTAACCTAGGTGATGATGATGCTAGTGCTCTGGCAACCTAACCACTAGTTAGACTGTGAGTATGTGTACATACTTGTGTCATAGGAGATAATTAGCCTAGTATCAAGCTCATTTGGAAGCTGTAATAATGCTTTTGTTTGGGTTTGGTGGCACATAATCTAATATTATCCGTATCTCATTTAAAAGGACCACCAGAATTCATTCGGACATTAGTGGGGATCTTAAGCTTATTATAGAAGAGGGGATTATAAAGACTAACTGTACAGTTTTTTTTTAAAACATTTAAGTTTAGGTGTACGTGTGCAGGTTTGTAATATAGTTAAATGTTTTTTAGGTAAACTTTAAAGGTAAACTTGTGTCATGGGAGTTTGTTATACAAATTATTTTATCACCCAGGTATTAAGCCTAGTACCCATCAGTTATTTTTCCTGATCTTCTACCTCGTCCCACCCTGCACTCTCTGATAGGACCCAATGTGTGTTGTTCCCCTCTGTGCAGCCATGGGTTCTCATCATTTAGCTCCCGCTTATAGGCGAGAACATGTTGCACATGCAATATTTGATTTTTTCTACCTGCATTAGTTTTCTGAGGATAATAACCTTCAGCTCCTTCCATGTCCCTGCAAAGGACATGATCTTGTTCTTTTTTATGGCTTTGTAGTATTCCACAGTGTATATGTACCACATTTTCTTTATCCAGTCCGTCATTGATGGGCATTTATGTTGATTCCATGTCTTTGCTATTGTAAATAGTGCTACAGTGAATATATGGGTGCATATGTCTTTATATGGAATGATTTATATTCCTTTGTAACCTCATAAATGAAACTAACTCCTGGACAGTTAAAAATAGATTCATGGTATATCTGGAAAAGAACTTACAAAGGAACTATCTGACTGTAGTTAATGCTTTGACTTTCATGATCTGGGTCTTTGTCCCTGAGTAAACCCTATCATGCCCTAACTTTTGGGATCTGGTTATTTTCCTCCTAATGTATATACCTCTAATAGATTTAGTATTCTTTTGCAGTACTTCTGATTTTATAATGGTAAGTTAAACATTCAAGTGATAATTTGAGATAATATATTAGTGACAAATTATAGGTAAAGTGCATATATTTTAACATAAAATAGTTGTATAAATCAATAAAAACACTAAAATATAAAATGGAAGATATATTGACAGGCAACTCCAAAACATAAAATAAAAAGGGGCAGAAATTCATCAATTTCTGAAAGTACATTATATTTTATTATTAATGTAAGAAACAAAAGAAGGCCTAGTTGTACATAATGGATTGCAATTATGTATTAAATGTGCTATTAATGTATAGTAAGTAGAAAACAAAATAATAAAGCAAGATAAAGTACAAATGGTAAAAATAAATCATTGTAATATACGTGTTTGCAAAATTTCCTATGTGGTTTATTTCAGTTCTCCACCTTTTGTGTGCCTGCATCCAAAGGGCTAAACTTGGCTTGAGAAAGACCCTGAACCATGATGACAATGATCTTGTATAAATTTATGACCACTAATTTTAAGTGGTCCTCAGTACTGCCTGGTCATCATCCTATTTTTTCCTGGCCCACTTACTATCTCAGTATCCTAGAATGTTTTGTTTCTCTCTTCTCAACTTCCAACACTTCTTTTCCCATTCTTACTTTCAGCTGTTGGATACCGTTGCTTTCATATACCATTGAGAAAGTGGAAACTCTTAGAAGGGAACTTTTATTCCTTCCCATAACTGTATCTACCAACATATCTGAATCTGTTCTCATATTCTCTCTTTTTATTTCTTGGAAGAACTGTTTATATTTACCTAAGGCCAAACAAACTGTATGTACGCTTCAAGCCTCAAGGAGTCAAAGATGTTGGACTGCATTTCTCTTTTCTGTCCTGCATTATCAGTGTCTCTCACTGCCCTGGATCATTCCTGTCCGCATACACACAGGCTGTCTTATCTCCCATGTTTAAAACAAAAACAAAAACAAACTCTTGTGATCTCATATTTCCCTTGAACTATTTTGCCATTTCTCTGCTCCTTTCTGTGCAAAATTCCTCTGAAGAGTACTTTTCAGTATTTCTGTGTTTTTCTTTCTCACTTGAACTCACTCTAATTAGGCTTTGTAATCACCATCCTCCTAAAATAGTTCTTGTCAAGATATCACTACTGACCTTAATTGATATGATTAGGCTCTATGTCTCCACCCAAATCTCATCTTCAGTTGTACTCCCTTAATTCTCAGTGTGTTATGGAAAGGACCTAGTGGGCAATAATTTGAACCATGGGGGCGGTTTCCCCTGTACTGTTCTCGTGGTAGTGAATATCATGGTATATGAAAGCAAGGGAGATCTGATGGTTTTATCAGGGGTTTCTGCTTTTGCATCTTCTTCATTTTCTCTTGCCGCTGCCATGTGTAAGAAGTACCTTTCACCTCCCGCCGTGATTCTGAGGCCTCCCCAGCCATGTCGAACTGTAAGTCCAAGTAAACCTCTTTTTCTTCCCAGTCTCGGGTATGTCTTTATCAGCAGTGTGAAAATAGACTAATACATTAATATTGCTAAATCCAGCAGTCATTCCTCAGTCTTTAGTGTGTTTGCAGCATTTGATATACTTGATCATTCCTTTCTACTAAATTCTATTCACTTAGCTCTTTCTCTTGATTCTCTTAAATTACTGGCTCATCCTTCTTAGTTTCATGTGATGTTTTTTCCTTACCTTACCAATCTATAAATGTTGAAATGCTCCAGGACTGAATCCTCATACTTCTTTATGCAAAATCACTCCCTAGGCGAACTTATCTACCCTTATGGTCTTAAAAATACAGTAGTCTGCCTTATCCATGGGGGATATGTTCCAAGCCTCCCACCGGATACCTGAAACCTGGATAGCACTGAACCCTATGTACACTATGTTTTTTCCTACACAGTAATAGGCAGGTAGTGTTTATAGCATGGATACTTTCAACAAAGAGATGATTCATGTCCTACGTGAGTTGGGAGTTGGACAGTGCAAGTTTTTTCATGCATTCAGAATAGCACTGCAATTTAAAGCTTATGGATTGTTTATTTCTGGAATTTATCATTTAATATTTTTGGATCACAGTTGACTGCTGGTAACTGAAGCCATGGAAAGTGAAACTGAGGGTAAGGGGGAACTACTGTATTTGGATGACTCCTAAAGTTGTATCTCCAGCCTTAACTTTTTTACTGATTCCAGACTTTTTAATCCAACTGCCTACTCCTCTTAGATGTTGATTAGGCATCCCAAACTTATTATGTCCACATTTGAAATCCTTGTGTCCACCAAACTTCTTCTCTGTGTCTCAGATAATGTCTACTCCATTCTTCCAGTTGTGTAGGCAAAAGCTTGGGAGACATTCCTGACTTTTCTATCAAGAAATCCTGTTAGCTCTACCTTAAAAATATCCAAAATTTAATCACTTCTCAATACCACTGCATCTGCCTATCTCGTACAATTCACCTTTCTTTTTTACCTGGCTGTTTCATTTGCTTTCTAACTTGTCTTTTTGCTTTCTCCCTTGACCCTTAAGGTCTGTCCTCAACCCACCAGCCATTGATACTCTTAGAATGTTATATGTTATTTCTCTGCTCATTACCTTCCCATTTTACTTCAGATCCAAATTTCACAGGGCCTAGAAGGCCACATATTATTTTATCCCCAGTGATTTCTCTGTTCTTAGCTACCATTTCCTTATCTACTTTACTATAAATATATGTACTTCTGTGCTGTTATTTGAATATACCAATTGCTCTTGCTCTTGTGTCTTTGCTCTTGCTACTAGTTCCATGACTTGACTTGGAAAACTCTTCCCTAGGGTCTTCATGACTCTTCCTTCCTTCCTTTAGATCTCTCCTCAAATATAATATTACTTTTAAGGAGAGTTACATATTAACTATTCTATATAAAATAACAACAACCTTTGTTTCACTCTCAACTTCTCTAGGACTGGGAATTCCTTTCTTCGTTACCCTAATTTATTGTCCTTATTATACTGATAGCAATTTGACATACTATGTATTATTTATCTTCATTATCTATGTACTAAAATGTTAATTCCATGAAGGCAGCACCTTGGTTTATTTTGTTCCCTCCAATATCTCTAGTCCCTAGTCCAATGACTGTCATATAATAAATGTGCAATAAATACTTGAATGAGTGATGGATTAATGTATTAGATGTGGCTTTCTTTTATTTATTCTGGTAGGTATTCCTTCAATCCGAGAACTTTATTTAATTCTAAAATATTCTCAGCAGTTACCTCCTGAAATATTGCTTTATTTTTCATCCCATAGTTATTACTTCTGGAATGTTGTAGGCATATGTTAGAGTTTCCCAAAGAAACTTGTCTCAACTGTGTTTTCATGTTTTTAATCTCACTATTTTCCTGTGTAGTGTTCTGGATGAATCCCTCATTACTATCCCTCGTTTCACTAATCTCTTTTTGTGTCTAGTTTTGAGCTTAGTCCATTTAGTTGTTTTTTACTTCAGTGATTATAATTTTTTATCTTCAAGATTTTAATAGCTTCTTTACATCTACCTGATTGTGTTTCATCTCTCATCTTTACTTTTAACATTAGTTATTCTTTTGTCTTTACAGACCTTTAACTTACTTATTTTAGTCTTTTTCATTGTATTTGGTTATTTTTATTTTTTCTAGAGGATTCCGTCTTTTGACTTGAACTAGTATGTCAGTGTATGTGGGTTCATGTATTTTGAATTTTTTTGTTTGGGGTCATATCTCAAGACGGAAGATTGCTGTTACTGTTACTGTTTACTTCCTCCTCTTTCTCCACCACCACGTCCTTATCTAATGCCTATCTTTTTTTCTAGAAATTTTATAGTTGCCTTTAAATTGTCAATCTCACCCAAGTCTCTTTCCTGAAATAGGTTTTATAGAGGTTTTGCTATACCTAGCCTCAGCTGCAGGGTGTTTTGGCTCAACTCTTGATTGGGGAGCTACATCTATAAACTTTTGCCTTTCTAGACTCTAATATAAGCCTTGGTTGTAGGCAAGGATGGGCGGAAGCGTTTTTCCAGCTTCATTTCATGAGTTAGCATTCCCATCCCACACAATGAGCCTGGTTGTGCTTCTGCATACTGGGTAAGGCACTCGTATTCCCTATTAACCCCAGAAGTCAAGCTCCTTTCCACCTCAGCCTGCATCTGGCTCTGGGGGAACAGCAAACAGTAGCTTCATCCCCATTTATAGTTTTTTATTTTTGTTTAATTTGTGATTCTCAGAGATATAGATTTGTCTGTTTAATTTTTTATGTTTTTCTATGAATACCATATATTTTATTTGTGACCTTTTTAAAAAATGTAAGTCAGTGTCCAATAAATTTCCCCTTATTTATAATATAAATTGACTGGTGTCAGCCTGATTATACAATCTCTTCAGACCTTTGTTCCTTCGTTTCCCTTTTCCTCCTTTTCTTTATAAACCTATATTTGTTTAAAAGCTGTATTTGTTTTAGAAGACAGTCATTCTTTACAAGTATTGTGATTTTCTGTTTCCCAGAGAACTATGCTTTGATTGTACAACTACCACTTAGTTTGGTTAATAGTATTCTCAGAGACTAGAAATGTATAGGAAGGTGTCAGAAATAAAAAAATTCTAGTTATAGGGTATCGACTATAAGTAAATCTCTGTCACTCTCTCTTTTGAGACTGTTACTTAAAAAATGGTAAATTTTATCCTTAATATAATTGTGTATATGAAAGCTTAAATTAACAAGAACATGTTTACTTAATTTTAATTATTTTCAAAGCGATGACATTATGGTTATTGCAATCAAGGTTAAACCATGTTTTATGTAATTTTTATCATACACCTAAATCTGGAAATGAAACTGTTCTTTTAATATGAAGTTGTCTTAGTTTTCAGCAGTTGTTAGTTGCTGTCTCTTGCCATGTGGTTTCTGATTAATTCCGAAAGAGCTGTCAACTCAAGATGCTTTAATTTTCTATATTTTAAAGTGATATTAATATTTGGGATATGAAAATTTAAAATATTAGCTACCAATTATGACTAATAAACTATACTTTTTTGTATCTAGAGAAAAACAGAAATCTGAAGCTAAAGACAGAAAAGTTCTAGAAATTCTGCAAGTCAAGGATGCCAAAATACAAGAATTTGAACAGGTTGGTGTTACAATAAAAATATTTAAAATTAACTATATTTGTTTTGGGTAGTAGATCTTCAAAATTATTTTTATTTTTTTGCAATAGTGTTTATTGAGAATATCAGGGTCCTTATGTTAAAGCATTACTATTTTGAAGTCACTAGTAAGATTATTCATCATTAATACTTTGCTTGTACCCTTTTGTTTTCTGAATTAATAGGCTATAACTCTTTATCTAATGTTAGTTTTATAATAGTATCTAGCTATTATTCTTTATTTTGTTGAATTTTGCCATTATTAGCAGTTATCATTTACTTCTAAAACTTGTAAATTTTCAGATGGTTTTATTTGTAGAAAAGATAAAAATTGGGATCATATTTACACTTAAAACTTGTATTTTTATATTAGTACTATATTAGGCTGTTCTTCCACTGTTACAAATAAATACTTGAAACTGGGTGATTAATAAGAAAGAGGTTTCATTGGCTTATGGTTCTGCAGACAGTACAGGATGCATAGCAACATCTGCTTCTGGGGAGGCCTCAAGGAGCTTTACTCATGTCAGAAGGCAAAGCATGTGACACTTCACGTGGTTATAGCAGGAGCAAGAGAGAGAGACGGCATGGTGAGGGAGGTGCCACACACTTTTTTTAAAAAAAATTTTTTATATATATATATTTTTTATTATACTTTAAGTTCTAGGGTACATGTGCACAATGTGCAGGTTTGTTACATACGTATACTTGTGCCATAGTGTGGCGATTCCTGAGGGATCTAGAACTAGAATAACCATTTGACCCAGCATCCCATTACTGGGTATATGCCACACACTTAAACAACGAGAGCTCATGAAAACTCACTCCCTATGCAAAATCAGCATCAAGCCATGAGGGATCCACCCTTGTGACCCAAACACCCCTCACCAGCCCCCACTTTCAGCTTTGGGGATTACAATTCAATGTGAGATTTGGGCAGGGACAGATATTCAAACTATATCAAGTACAGTCCTGTCTTTTATGTATAATCAGTAAATTATACAATTACATATAATTATATGTATATGTAATATGTAAAATTATGTGTGATTATATAATCAGTATATAATCACTGCAAAAGTGCACGTGGTCATGCTTCCTAGAACAATTTTCAAGATACAAACATCTCAAAAAGAAGTGAAAGAAATTTAAGAGTGGCTAATATCGTTATATAATGTTTAAATTCATTTTATACTCAAGCTCATTATGGAGTAAATAAATTATAATTTTTCTTAGGAGGTACCTTTTTGGCAACCGTGTTCTTTTGACTTTTGAATTTATTTTCCTTTCTAACCAATTAAAGGTTCATGAGAACTTTGATCTAGGATCAGTTATTGTTACAAAGTTGTTTTATGAAAAGACTAAAAGTTCCGTTCCCTACACTTCTATCTGTTCTTTCTAAAAAGGAATGTTGATTCCAATAAACATATAAATTTGAAATTTATACCTTTTCCAAAGTTGAGTTTTTCTTATAGAAAATGTCATAATTGGTACTATAAGGATAAAATGTTAAGAGTAACATTTTAGGAAATTTGTTCTGGAAAGAAACAGTTGTATTTACCACACAAGTGTCAAACAACATTAAAATGTACTCTAAAATAGGTAAATGTTGTCATGTGCCTGGTGTATTAATTGGATTAGGCTAAGCTGCTTAACAAGTACAACCTTATGACCCAGACATGGCAGACATCATTTGTATTTACATTTTACTGGAAAAAAATTTGGCCACACCAAGATTCAGGCGATTTGAGAAAATGTAGGTACAAGTTTAGCAGTCTCTTCCTCAATTACACCTCTATTCTGTTAGAGAAGGAAAATCTTTAGTATCCTTAGGCATTAAGTTTGCAATGCTTTAGTGAATGCTCTTCGGTTTACCAGCTTTGGATAACCATAGCACACCCTTAGAAAACGTTGCCTTTTGTAAATGAAAATATATTTTCCCCTTTTCTTTGCTAAATTCTTTGTCTACTTCTGCATCCTTGAGTAGGGATTATTTCATTATTTATCTTTTGAGTGGAATCACATAGCTTATATATAACATATTAAACTCTCATAATAGAAATTATTTGCTTTGTAGGGACCCAAATTTCTTAGGATTAATCATTTCATTTTTGTGCAATGATGATTATAACTTTCTACAAGGTGTATTTTCAGTTTGGTTCAACAAAATATTGTATTAAATGTATATATTATCCTGTGATGGTGTTGTAGAATGTTCAGAGTTACATTTCTTGCCTTTAATGCTTTTTAAATCTCTTTGATGATTAGGTGAGTATAGAAGTAAGGTGGAAATTGCCATATTCTCCTACACTACTTTGTAGTTTCTATGATGACAGAGTCTATTTCTCTCTCATCCACTCTTTAGTCTCATACAGATGACTATATACCTAGTATCTAATTATTAATAGTTATTTCATAGTCAGGTCCACTGACATGGACCTGAATTATTAGGCTGGCAGGAATTAAAGGTATGTAAATGGAACCATAAGGACTTGATAGTAATTTTGAAAATGACTCTTAGGTTTTCAGCTTGGAGAAACCAGGAGAACAGTGGCATTGTTATCAAAAATAGGCTTATTTTCAGGAAGTATAAATTGTTTTGAAGGTAAGGTTTTGAGCTTCTCTTAGAAAGTTTGTGTTTGAGATGCTGATAGGAATTCCATTTAGAGATTTTTAGCAAACTGTTGGAAGCATGAATCTGATACTTGGGAGGGAGTTTTGACTTGGAGATGTGGGTATTTAATAGTTTAGTTAGAGGGAAGACTTAAAGCAGGGAGAATTTTGAGAACAAGATATTTACTGATACTTTTAATGAGGAAGGAAAAATTTTAGTGAAAGAGGTGAAAAGATTTTATAGAAGTAAGGAGAAAGTACAATGCAGTATCTCATGAATTGAGAAAAGAGTTTCAAGAAGCAAAAGATTGTCATTGTTGTAAAATGCTACAAAAAATGGAGTGGGTTTTTGAAAAAGACATTACATTTAGCAGTCATGAAGTTTTAAAATGAATTTTAGAAAGCAATACAAGAGGGATGGCATATGAAATTTCAAGAGATCATTGAATTCTGACAAAGTAATGGAAAGGAATGAAGAAATGTGACATTACGGGGTGGGGAGATAGAGGGATGGAGTGATTGATTGACTGATTTATTTTAAGTGATAGCTCACGCAGTCGTGGGCTGGCAAGTAACTCTGCAGGGCAGCCCGACAGAATGGAGACCTAGGGAACAGTTTATGTTACATTGCAAATCCTAAGGTAGCCTGGAGGTAGAATTTCTTCCTCCTCTGGGGATCATAGTATTTTCTTGGGGCCTTCAACTGATTGGATGAGGCCAGCCCACATTATGAAGGGTAATCTGCTTTTCTCAAAGTCCATTAATTTAAATGTTAACCACATCTAAAGAATACTTTCACAATAACATCTAGACTGGTGTTAGATAAGAACGTGTGTACCATGGTTAGCGTAGCCAAACTGACATATAAAATTAACCAAATGGGTAAAAATAGCTGGGGTAAATAGGTTTTATGTTTATCTGGCTAGAGATTAGGCTGTCTCCACTGTACGCTGTGGTATGAGTTAGAGGCAAAACTCTGGTATCCGTGTCTTTTATTTGAATTTTTGTAGATATTTTACAAATATCCTTGATGTGCATAATTCAGTTTTCTTAAGAAGAAAAACCTTAGACAAATTAAATTCAATGGAGTTTAATTAAGCAGAAAAAAAATTCATGAATTGGGTAACACTCAGGACCAAAAGTGGTTCAGAGAGCTCTGCTCCACAGTGCGGGCTGGGACTATGTACAGCCAGACAATGGAAGTGACACACAGAAATAGCCAGATTGGTTACAGTTTGGTGTTTGCCTTCTTTGGACATGTTTTGGCAATTTGCACTTGTGATTGGCTGAATGCTTGGCTGCCGTGATTGGCTGAGACTCGGCTACTATACAGAAATATACTCTCAAGTAGGGTTGTGTTTACATATTGTTAGGTTACATACAGTTACCTACAGAGGCAATTTAATTTAATAGTTGCTATTTAAACTGCTTTGTTTGGTCAAACCTATTAATTATACAATAGCCCCATTGATGTGGTGGTGGGGTGTTGGGGGAGGAGAGGAAGCGGTCTGTAGTGTTATGTTTGGGTTTCAGTCTTGGTGAGCTGTGCTTCTGGACTGTGACCTTCAAAAGTGCTTCTTAGTTTTTTGTTTGTTTGTTTCCCCCCTCCCCTTACCCCCTTAGGAGAGACAGGAAGTGTAGAAGGTGCTAGAGTTGGGTATTTCCCTTCTCCAAGTTGGTTAGTTAGGCTCAGGTAAAACCCCATGAGTCTGGGCTCTGGTAAAATAGTTTTTCTTGATGGCAGGCCTTGGTAAGAAGAAAAGAATACTCTTGAGTGTGTTTAAAGATGGTTACTTTCTCCCTCCACTTACTGGAAACAGGAAGGAATTATTGTGTGATCTTCCCTGTGACAACATGACAGGGGTCCAGTAGGTTAAACTTATGAAAATGTGTCACCTCTTACTGTTTTTTGGTTCCTCTGAGTGCTGTTTGCCCCCTTCCCCGGACCATGACTGGGCCATCCTTGAGTTTTAAACTCTCAGACTTGTCCATATTGATCTTCCAAAAATTCATTAATTACAGAATAAGTTTTTCCACCCTGGTGCTGGCTCCTGTGGAAGTTTTTTCTCCTGGGCGTCTGTACCATTAAGTTGTTATTCTCTCTATTTTCCTGTCTGTCTCTTCAATTTTGGGAGCATTGGTTTGCTGGATAGTCTCAATTCTCTGATGGATCTGAAAAGAGTTGTTGATTTTCAGTTTGTTCAGCTTTTTTTCTTATTGTGTAAATGAGAAAGATGACTGCCAAGTTCCTTACATGCCGGACTGGAAACCAGAAACCCTGTCCATTGAATTGTTGTTGTTCCACCGAAAAATATTAAATAGCTCCTAATTTTCAAGATTTATAGCTATGAGATAGAGTAAGAATTAGAATGACAAATCCTTTAGCTTATTTAACTGTTACTTCTGTAGCTAGTGAAATTACTAGAAAGTTACACACACACACACACAGTCTTTTTTTAGCTGGTTGCAGAAAAACTTTCATAGAGTGCAATCTAATAATTATTAGTATAAAGAATTGCCTTTTTTTGGGTAAAACTATGTTTTAGCTTTGTCACTGTTATAAAATAATGTAATACATTTCCCTTCTAGTATTGTGCTTTGATAGCATGACTTATGATAACCTAGTATATTGTATTTAATTAGATGATAATTGCTCTTTAACATTGTATTTCATTTTTTCCTTACCTTTTAGGAAGCTCAGAAGTTTTGTTTCATAATTGCAATTACTTCTTTTATCCCTTCCTTTTTCTCCACTTATCATTGCTTTAGTTATTGTGGTTTAATTACTGCTTTGTTTTTTGTTAAAAGTTTCATGTCCATTTTGAAAATAGGTCAGCATAAATAATAAATTAACTGTGCTCGAGTATTGCCTAATAGAGTTTGGGCCTTATGCCCCTTCCCCACCCCCACCCATTTTTATCCCTGCTTCATACTCACTATTATTCTCTTGTTACTCAGTAGACTTCTGTTGACCATTATTTGAATTATTCATTCATTTCATGGCTTATCTGTAATAAATTATTCGTTCCAGACGTTCTCTCTCTTGTCATCCCTTATTGCTTTATGGTTCCTCTGAATTCTGTTTGCTGTTTTAATATTAACTCAAGCCAGGCTATTAAGAATTTACCTGCCTCTATTCAGAAAGGTTTGTTGAAAAATATTAATAAAGCTTAATTTTAAAATGAACTTTAACTGTATATGTCTGTGCTTTCATTATTTATAGAGGGTATATTTTATTAGGAAAATATGTTGATTTATACAAACTTTTACACTTTTAGAGTTTAATTATCAGTGCTCTTGTGTTGGGAGAGAATCTTTGTCTAACTTATTTTCTTTAATGATTTTGTGATATAAGAAACTATATTATGCAATTTAATATTAAACTAATTATCGGAATATAGTAATTTTGGTTAACCAATTTTTTTATCTTATTATGCTTTTTAATTTACAGATTGAGTCTGTGTTTGTCCTTTTGAATTACTATTATAAGTTCACTCAAATGCCAAAATCTAAATTATTAAATAATTCTCATCAAAGGACTCTCTATTGGTATCATTTATATTGTCAGTGCCTGTTAAGTTTAGTTTACTTTAATGGGAAAACTTTTTTAAAACTTGTCATTCGGTTCTTCCTAGAGATAGACAATGATATGCTCAAATTTTGTGATTTCTCCTTCAAAAGATAGACTTATGGGTATTTTACAAACAGTTTTAATGCTTATATTATTGAATTTATTATTTAGTGTCAATCTCATCTGTAAACACTTAACAGTCTAGTTTAGGAGATATGAGTAGATAGATTATTAGCAACACTAGGTAGTTTGTTGTGTATCAAATGTATAATATAGATAATACAAAAATTTAGAAATAGCAAGAATTACAAAATACTGGGATAGTAAGTGAAGCTTTTATTGAGGAGGTGGAAGTTGAGTCTTAAAGGGGCATGAGACTTAGCTGAGAGTAGAAAAATTGATTGTAAATTGTGGAGGAGCCATTTTTATGCATCTATTTTTATGTTATTTGATTGATGTCAGGCACATTTTGATATGGCCTAATTAAAATAGAAAAGTTAAAAACTGAGATGCTATTTGTACTTACTGGATTAAAAAATATTTCCAACCCTGAGAGTTAAGTGTTGGTGGGGAGGTAGAATAATGAAAACTCTTGAAATGCAAATAGTCTTTGACTTAGCAATTTCACCTCTAAGTGGATATAATCCAGAGAAGTGTTCTTCAAACTTTTGTTAGTATGATCCCCACACTGAAGTACATTTTACTTCATGACCCATTATACACACATGAAATAAAAGTTTTGTATAATAAGTTATTTTTACTACATATAATTAAGGTAAACATATGAGAATGTTTATATCAAATGTGAATTTACTAATATTTAAATACAATAAAAATCTTAAACATGATAAAAATTTAGAAAATAATTTATGAAGCATGTCTGTTTTGTAAGTTTATTCCTATAACCATAGTTTCATTGCTAAGAATGTGTGCCTATTACCTTGATATTTTCTATTGTATTATAATCCGTTTAAAAAAATGCCACTTATTGTAACTAAATCGATTTAATGACCCATTACTAGATTGCAGTCTGTAGTTTGAAAAACACTGCTTGGGAGAAATTCTTGGTCATGAATATTTGCAGTCATGCTGAAGACTGTTCATAGCAGTATTGTTTGTAGACCCCTTTACCTCAAATGGGAAACAGCTGAAATACACACTGATAAAAGATGGATAAATATAGCATAGTTATCTGATGGACTAATACGGTACATCAAGGAATTGATCTACAGTTACATTCATTATTATGAATAAATTTTGGAACATATGTTGAGCAAAAATAGCAAGCTACATAATATGTGTAATATGATTTAAGTTCAGAAGTAAGCAAAACTATACAGCATATTAAATAGGGACATATATCTGTCTTTGAACTATAAAGAAAAGCAAGGCAAAGATAAGAATCAGGGTTTCAGGATAATGCTTACCCTTGGAGGGAATAGGAGATACTAGAGGATAAAGGGTCATATATGAGATATCAAAGATAATGGTATAGTTGTGTTTCCTAGCTGAATGTTGGTACATACAGGGCCACTCCTTTTACTTATTTTTTTAAAAAATTATTTACACATTGATCACAGATTATTTTTGTATGTATTCAGTGTCTAAATTATTTTTTAACTATAAAATAAAATCGATAATTAATATTACACTTTTAAAAATTAGAGTATTGGGGTTGGGCACGGTGGCTCACACCTGTAATCTCAGCGGGGCCGAGCTGGGAAGATTGGTTGAGTCCAGGAGTTTGAGAAGGTAACATAGTGAGACCTCATTTCGACGAAGAAAATTAAAAATTAGCTGGATTGGTGGCACATACCTATGGTCCTTGCTACTTGTGAAGCTGAGGTGGGAGGATCCCTTGAGTCCAGGAGTTCGAGGCTGCAGTGAGCCATGATTGTGCCACTGCACTCCAGAGTGGGTGACATGACAGAGCGAGACCCTGTCTCTCAAAAAAAAACTAAATAAAATAGAATATTGGATATATTTTCACTTTATTCCTAAAAATCCACTTTTCATCATAATCCTGGATCTTCCTCTCATTTTCAGTTTATTCCCAAGTCCTTTGGAGACAATTTGATAAGGAGGAAATATGAGAGTATTAAATAAATTGATATTTAGGGATCAGCACCAATGATCAGAAATGGAATAAAGGTCAACTGAGCGTATTATTTTAAAAAAAAGGTGTTTCTATCCTGTTGGGTCTCTTTCTTGGTTGACAGACAGAAGATGTTATTGAGTCTGACTTGGAGGCTTCCAGTAATTGTGTCAGGCTAGATACTATGTGTTTAATAAATACTAGTTGAAAGAATGGATGGATTGATAAAAGTTGAAGAAGTTTAGGAAAGAGTATCAGGATATGGATTTCATTTTTAGCAAGTTAGTTTGAGGTAGTAGACAATCCAAAAGGGGAGGTCTTGCATAGCTGGAAATATGAGATTGGTGATTGGGAAGGTGAGGGCTGGATTATAGATTATATAGTCTTTCAGACAGAGGAAAGATAAGCAGCCAAGAGAGGCGCTACATTTTCTGAGAGAAAAGATGTACAGAGAAACGAGGAAAGCTAAAAATTGAGTCTGGGGTACATCCACCTCGTAGGTGTAATTTAGGTATCTCACAGGTTAGAAGAATGTTCGGTTAAAAATTTTGGCATCCTTAACGTTCTAAATATTCTGTCTACAGAGCAAGATATTATTAGTGCTAAAACAAACTTGCCATTTTAAAAATTTTAAAGTGATTTATGCTTTTACAAAATCATAGTTTTTCAGAAAAATTCCTTCTAAATGACATTCAAGTAAAAGAATAAGGAATTATGTTAGCTATAAATATATTTTCTTTAATTAGAATGGTTTGTAAAATCTTGTTTTTCTCTTGTTACACACCTAAATTCTGAAAATTTGCTGAGTGTGATTTAATATTTAGTGTCTAGTTTTTATGTGTTCTTCAACATAAATAGGCCCTGTACTTGCACATTTTAGTTAAAAATTCATGGGCATGTTACAGGAGGTGAGAATTGTGGTGACAGACATTATTGTGAAAGCTAGTTAATCATAACATTAGCAAATCAAAATGTAAAACCTTTAAAATAAAATATTGTTTTTTTTTTTTTTAGAAATAAAAGCTCACCAGTAATTTAAATTTTTTCCACAGAGAGAATCAGTACTGAAACAGGAAATAAATGACCTTGTAAAACGGAAAATTGCAGTAGATGAAGAAAATACTTTCTTAAGGAAAGAATTCAGTGACTTGGAGAAGAAATTTAAAGATAAAAGTCAAGAAATTAAGGTGTGTTGACTTGTACATAGTTTTGTGGGACTGTTGCTTTGAAGTTCTGCTTTAAGCTTTGTTAGCCTTTGTGGCACACAAAGTGACAGGTTTGGAGGAAAAATTGCCTTAGGCCCTCCTGTACCATACAGTTTTCTCACATGCAAAAACTCTGATAAGGATGCTTTAAAGCCAGAACTCCAAGCTTTATAACTTTTAGATAAATAGTTAATGATGGCAATGGATCTAAGAAAGTAGGAGTGTGAATATGTGGCTTCTTGTAATTAGATTCTGATGGGACTGGCATTATTAATTGATAAAACCCAGGTCTGGGAGGATATGTCTGTATGGGTCTCAAAAATAGCTGGGGACAGCATCAAAGGCAGCTTGATCAATTAATGGGCTCTTTGCAAATGTGTACTCATCAAAGCTGTCATCCAGTGAAAAAATATGACCTATCCACCTGCATGAAAAGAGGCCAATAAAAGTACACAGGTGACCTTGGCTATCAAATATAGAAGAAGCTTCTGTGAGGGTAAAACTGCACAGTTTGTATTTGCTGATTAGTTCTCACCATTTTTGGGGTTTTTTGTTTTGTTTTGTTTTGTTTTGTTTATTTGCCCTTGTGGTACTGTTCTACAGGACACTAAGGAGTGTGTACAGAACAAAGAAGAGCAAAACAGACTAGTTATAAAAAATCTGGAGGAGGAAAACAAGAAATTAAGTACCCGCTGCACTGACCTGCTAAATGACCTGGAGAAACTGAGGAAGCAGGAAGCACATTTGAGAAAAGAAAAATATAGCACCGACGCAAAAATAAAGGTATACAATAGGAATGGAATCCATACTCCTCTTTTGGATCTAACTTTTTCTAGGAAGTTTAATACATGTTATTTTCTTTAATAAGTTATATATTCATATTCACCAGTGGGGACTAGCATTAATTTATATTCTTTCACTTAAGACCCATAGCTTTTTAAAAATTGATGTTGCAAAGCAGGAAACTGACTTCAAATGGTTATCCTAAAATGTAATCATTAAAAAATAAAGGCTATTGCATTTTGAAATAAAATGTGTTTTCAAATAACATATTTAGAATCATCGGTTTTAACTTTTGCACTCAAGGCTTAAGCTTACAAAGATAGCTATAATTTATTGCAATATAGTTTTTAAGACTATTTTCTAGATCCTTTAAAATATAAAGTGTAAAAAATACTAAGCAGTTAAACAATACAAATATGTGGTTCTATGGTGGTGCTTTCTTTGACTTTAAAGGTGCTTTCTTTGACTTTAAAGGGCCTTATTTATGGGAAAATTTTATTTTTATAGAAGATAAAAGTTACAATCAATCTTTATAATCATATACCCTTTTTTAAAGGCTAACCAAGTGAGGCAGTGGTTTCTTACAATTTTATTAGTATTTTTCAAAATAATACTTTTTTATGGCATTCTCTTTGTCTTTAGAGGTTTTTGCTAATTTCTTTTCTTATTAAATTATATATTTTTTTAACTATAGATTTTGTCGAAAAGGGCAGACACAGATTTTAGTACTAGTAAATATGGTGGTCTCTCCAGGTATATGCCCCTAAAAAGAAACACACACACACACACACACACACACAGACACACACACACACACACGGCTATTCAACAGTTATAAGCAGTTGACCATATGTATCTGCAGGTTCTGCATCAGTGGATCAAGCTATTCAGAAAAAAAAAAACAACACAATTAAAAGTAACAATGCAATAATAAAAGCAATACAAGTAAAAGATGCAGTATAACAACTGTTTACATTGTATTCAGTATTTTAAGTAATCTAGACATGATTTAAAGTATATGGGAACGGGTGTAGGGTATTCGCAAATACTATGCCATTTTATATAAGAGACTTAAAGCATCCATGGATTTTGGTATCTGGAGAGCCCTGGATTCAATCCTCCAGGAATACTGAGGGACAATGGTAATATGTATGGACGTATGAGTGCGTATATGCATGTGTGCAAGAATATTTAAGTTAGGGGAGAAGGATATATCTTTCTCGATGTATAAACCTGTTGTAGATTATTTATGGAAATATTTCTATTAGTGCACAATCATGGGGTGACTGAGCCATTGAGAGAACTGAATTCTGGTGGATTTATTTTCTTAATTTTTTTTTGAGACGGAGTCTTGCTCTGTCACCCAGGCTGGAGTGCAGTGGCGCAATCTCGGCTCACTGCAAGCTCCGCCTCGGGTTCACGCCATTCTCCTGCCTCAGCCTCTCCGAGTAGCTGGGACTACAGGCGCCTGCCACAACGCCCGGCTAATTTTTTTGTATTTTTAATAGAGACGGGGTTTCACCGTGGTCTCGATCTCCTGACCTTGTGATCCGCCCGCCTCGGCCTCCCAAAGTGCTGGGATTACAAGGGTGGGCCACCACGCCTGGCCTATTTTCTTAATTTTTATATCAGTTTCTGCTTCTGTGCAAGCGTTAAACAAATTGGAAGTGTGATAAGGGTAAATCAGTACTTGTGTTAATTCACAGCTACATGATTATTTGGTGATAATTTCTATTTCCTTATTTATTCTATTTGAATAATCAGTTCTGGAATTTGCTATGACTTGTAGTTGTGTTACATTTTTTTCTCGTGGGGTTATTGTCTTTTTCTTATTGCTTTTTGGGCATTCATTATTTATTTTGGATACTAATACTTTGTATCTTATAAATACCTTCTGTTCTACAAACCTTGAATAAAGAAAACTGGAATTTCAAAAGTTTGTGAATTTTGGTAGTCATTTTATTATTTTCCTCTCAAATGTTTAAAGGTTTTATATGACAAAGTTTTCCCCACCCTAAAGTCTTGAATCTATTTATAATTTATTTTTGGATATGATGGTCCACATCATTTACTCAGTACCCACGGAAGCAGCAAGATTGTTCACTGATCTTCTCCCAGCTTTCTCCCATGAAGCATGGTCGTAAAAGAGTTCTCATAGCTACCTTCCTGGAAAGTAGATCTTATGACCCTCATTCAGAGAGGTTCTGTCTTGTACCTAGAGTCCAAGAAGAATCTCAACAAACAGTCCTTTCTAATAAGTTTGTTTTACCACAGGATCATATGCCTTTGTCCTCCAGTCACAGTTTTGCATGACTGTCTATAAAAATAGAGTTTTCCCTGGGTCTTCGGGTCTTCATTTCCGACATCTACTGTGTCATGTAAAACTTTGGTTAAATAAATGTTATATTTTTCTCTAAGTAATTTGTCTTTTATTACCAGGATGTCAGCCATGAACCTTGCCATGGGTAAGGAAAAGATATTACTTTTTGTTTCCTACATGTACATATATTTTCATTTCTCTTGGGTATATACTTAGCAGTGAGATTATTGGGTCATATGGTAACTGTTTTTAAGCTTTTGAGGAACTGCCAGACTATTTTCCAAAGCAGCTGTGCCAGTTTACATTCAGACACTGAGGGTTTTGATTTTTTGATGTTCTCGTCAACACTTGTAATTGTTTGCCCTTTTTGTTAAAGCCACCTCAGGAATGTGAAGTGATATCTCATTATGGTTTTTTGTTTGTTCGTTTGTTTGAGACAGAGTCTTGCTCTGTTGCTCAGGCTGGAATACAGTGGCGTGATCTCGGCTCACTGCAACCTCTGCCTTCCTGGGTTCAAGCTATTCTCCTCCCGAGAAGAGACAAATTACTACAGGCGCGTGCCACCACATGCAGATAATTTGTGTGTTTTTAGTAGAGATGGGGTTTTGCCATGTTGGCCAGGCAGGTCTCGAATCATTGTGGTTTTGATTTGCATTTTCCTGATGGCAAATGATGGTGAGCATCTTTTCATGTATTACTATCTTTGGAGAAATGTCTATTCAGATCTTTTGTGTACATACTGGATCCACGTTCTTTATCAGGATATATACATTGAAACTATTTTTTCTTAAATTCTTTGTTACTTTTTACTCTCTTGATGGTGTTCTTAAAAATATCAGGTTTTAATTTTGATAATATTTTATTTATCTACTTTTTTTTTGGTGTTACCCATGCTTTTGATGTCATATCTAAAACCATTGCTAATCCAAGGTCATGAAAATTGACACCTTTGTTTTGTTCTAGGAGTTTTATAGTTTTATGTCTTTCATTTAATTATTTGATACATTTTGAGTTAACTTTTGAATATGGTATGAGATACAGGCCTAACGTCATGCTTTTGTATGTGTTATTTAGTTGTTTCAGCACCATTTGTTGAAGAAAATTCTTTTTTCCCCACTGAATTGTCTGGATACCATTATTGAATATCAGTTGACTGTAAATATAAGGGTTCATTTTTGGACCTCAGTTCTGTTTATTTGATGTATACATCTGTCCTCCTGCCTATGCCACATTCTCTTGGTTGTTGCAGATTTGTAGCAAGTTTTGAAATTGGGGTATATTTGTCCTCCATATTTTTTATTTTTCTAGATTAGCTATTCTGGGTCTGTTATATTTTCATATGAATTTTAGAATTATCTTTTTTCTTCTGGCCAAAAAGGCCATCAGAGAGTTTAATAGAGATTGCCTTGAATCAGTAGATCAGTTTGGGGAGTATTATCATCTCAAAAATATTAAGAATCTTCTGATCCATCAACGTGATGTTTTCCATTTATTTTGGTCTTCTTCAATTTTTTCAGTTGTTTTGTAGCTTTCAGGGTATAAATTTGCACTTCTTTGGGTAAATGTATTCCTGAATATTTTATTATTTTTGATGCTATTGTAATCAGAACTGTTTTAAATTTTCTCTTCAGATCATTCATTTATAATGTATAGATACACAATTGAGTTTTGTATACTGATCTCGTATCCTGCAACCTTTCTGAATAGGTTAACTAATTCTGATTTTTTTTTTTTAGTAAATTCCTTAAGACTTTCTACGTATCATATCATGACAGCTGCAAGTAGACATAGTTTCACTTCTTCCTTTCTAAGCTGAGTGCTTTTAATTTCATTTTATTTCATACTTCCCTGCTGGAAACCCTGGTATAGTGTTAAATAGAGAAAGAGTGGATATCCGTGTCTTTTCAAATACCTATTTGCCATTTGTTTGTCTTTTGAGAAATGTGTATTCACATCTTTTGTCCCTTTTAAAATCAGATAATTAGATTTTTTTTTCACATAGAGTTGTTTGAGCTCCTTATATATTCTGGTTATTAGTCCTTTGTCAGATGGATAGTTTGCACATATTGTCCCATTCTGTTCACTTTGTTGATTGCCTTCTTTGCTGTGCAGAAGCTTTTTAAGTTGATATGATCCCATGTGTACATTTTTACTTTGGTTTCCTGTCCCTGTGGAGTGTTACTCAAGAAATCTTTGTCCAGTCCAATGTCCTGTAGAGTTCCTGCAATGTTTTCTATTTTTTTTTTTGCTTTGAGGCGGAGTCTCGCTCTGTCGCCCAGGCTGGAGTGCAGTGGCAAGATCTCTGCTCACTGCAAGCTCTGCCTCCCGGGTTCACGCCATTCTCATGCCTCAACCTCCCTAGTAGCTGGGACTACAGGCGCCCGGTACCATGCCGGGCTAATTTTTTGTATTTTTAGTAGAGACGGGGTTTCACTGTATTAGCCAGGATGGTCTCGATTTCCTGACCTCGTGATCTGCCCACCTTGGCCTCCCAAAGTGCTGGGATTACAGGCGTGAGCCATGGCGCCCGGCCTGCAGTGTGTTCTTTTAGTAGCTTCACAGTTTGAGGTCTGTGACTTAAGTCTTTAATCCATTGTGATTTGAATTTTGTACATGGCAACAGATAGGGGTCTAGTTTCATTCTTCTGCATATGTATATCCATTTCCCAGCACAGTTAACTGAAGGCACTGTCTTCCCAAACATATTTTCTTGGCACTTCTGTTAACAGTGAGTTCACTGTAGATGTATCACTGTATTTCTGAGTTCTCTATTCTGCTCCATTGGTCTATGTGTCTGTTTTTATGACAGTACCATGTCATTTTGGTTATTATAGCTTTGTAATCTAATTTGAAGTCAGGTAATGTGATTCCTCCAGTTTTGTTCTTTTTGCTCGGGATAGCTTTGGCTACTCTGGGTCTTTTGTGAGTCCGTGTAATTTTCAGATTAAAAAAAATTCTGCGAAGAATGTCATTAGTGTTTTGATAGGGATTGCATAGAATCTGTAGATGGCTTTAGGCAGTATGGACATTTTAACAATATTGATTCTTCCAATCCATGAGCAAGGTATTTCTTTCCATTTTTTTTTTGTATCCTATCTTTAATTTCTCTCATCAGTGTTTTATCGTTTTCATTGTAGAGATCTTTAACTACTTTGGTTAATTCCTAGGTATATGATTTTATTTGTAGCCATCATAAGTAGGATTACTTTCTTAATTTTTTTCAGATTGTTTGCTGTTGGCCTATAGCAATGATACTGATTTTTGTATGTTAATTTTGTATCATGCAACTTTACTGAATTTATTTATTCATTCTAATAGGTTTTTGGTGGACTCTTCAGGTTTTTCCAAATACAAGATTATATCATCGGCAAACAAGGATGATTTGACTATTTCCTTTCCAACTTGGATGTCCTTTCTTTCTCTTGTCTGATTGCTCTAGGGCTTCCAGTACTGTGCTGAATAACAGTGGTGAAAGTGGATATTCTTGTCATGTTTCAGATTTTAGCATCAAGCTTTCAGCTTTTCTACATTCAGTATGATACTAGCTTCCAGGCTGTCATTTATGGCTTTTATTGTTTTGAGGTGTGTTCCTTCTATATCCAGTTTTTTTGAGAATTTTTATCATGACACAGTGTTGAATTTTATCAAATGCTTTTTCACCATCAATTGAAATGATCATGTGTTTTTTTTTTTTTGTTTTGTCTTTGAGATGGAGTCCCACTGTGTCACCCAGGCTGGAGTGCAGTGGCATGATCTTGTCTCACTGCAACCTCCACCTCCTGGATTCAAGTGATTCTTGGATCAGCCTCCTGAGTAACTGGGATTACTGGCATGCACCACCACACCTGGCTAATGTTTCTATTTTTAGTAGAGACAGGGTTTTGCCATGTTGGCCAGGCTGGTCTCAAACTCCTGACCTCGGGTGATCTGCCCACTTCAGCCTCCCAAAATGCTGGGATTACAGGCGTGAGCCACCACACCTGGCTAGGTTTTGTCTTTTATTCTGTTGATATGATGTATCTCATGATGTATCCCAATGATTGATTTGCATATATTAAACCATCCTTGCATCCCTAAGATAAATTCCACTTGGTCATGATGAATGATGTTTTTGATTTGGTGCTAATATTTTATTGAGGATTTTTGGTATCAGTGTTCTTCAGGAATATTGGCCTGTAGTTTCCTTTTTTTGATGTGTCTTTGTCTGGCTTTAGTATCAGGGTAATACTGGCCTTGTAGAATGAGTTTGGAAGTATTCCCTTCTCTATTCTTCAGAATAGTTTGAGCAGGATTGGTGTTAGTTCTTATTTAAATGTTTGGTGGAATGCAATGGTGAAGCTGGGAGATGTCTTTTCTGGTAGACTTTTTAATAAGGCTTCAATCTCATTACTTGTTACTGATCTGTTCAGGTTTTGGATTTATTCATGGTTCTGTCTTAGTAGGTTTTATGTGTCTATGAATTTGTCTATTCTAGATTTTTGAATTTATTAGCGTATAGTTGCTCATAGTAGCCATTAATAATCCTTTAAATTTCTGCAGTATCTGTTGTAATGTCTGCTTTTTCATCTCTGATTTTATTTATTTGGGTTTCTTTTTTTCTGAGTTAATCTGGCTAATGTTTTGTCCACTTAGTTTATCTTTCAAAAAACCCAGTTTCTTTTCATTGTTCTTTTGTATTGTGTATTTCAATTTCATTGATTTCTGCTCTGATCTTTATTATTTCTTTTCTTCTAATTTTACATTTTGTTTGCTCTTGCTTTTCTAGTTCTTTAGGGTGCGTTGTTAGGTTGTTTATTTGTTAGGTGCTTTTTTGATGTAGATTCTTACACATAAAATTTGCTTTTAGTACTACTTTCACTGTAGCCCATAGGTTTTGGTATAGTGTGTTTCCATTATCATTTGCTTCTGGGAATTTTTCACCTTTCTTCTTAATTTCTTCATTGACCTACTGGTTATTCAGGAGCATATTGTTTAATTTCCATGTGATGTGTCATTTCCAAAATTTTTCTTGTTACTTATTTCTAGTTTTATTCCACTGTGGTCAGAGAAGATGCTTGGTATAATTTTAGTTTTTTGAATTGTTTACACTTGTTTTATGGTGAGCATACGGCCTATCCTTGAGAATGAGCTACATGCTAAGGAGAGGAATGTGTATTTCGCAGTCACTGGAGGAAATATGGTGTAAATATCTATTAGGTACATTTGTTCTGTAGTGCAGATGAGTCTGTTGTTTCTTTGTTGATTTTTGGTCTGGATTACCTATCCAATGCTGAAGGTGGGGTGTTGAAGCCTCCAGCTGTTACTGTATTGAGGCCTATCTCTCTTTAGCTATAATAATATTTTCTTCATATATCTTGATGCTCCAGTGTTGGGTGCATATATATTTATATTTGTTGTATTCTTTTGCTGAACTGACCTCTTTATCATTATATAATGATCTTCTTTATTTCTTTTTATAGTTGTTGTCTTGAAATCTATTTTATCTGATGGAGGTATAGCTACTCCTGCTCCTTTTTGGTTTTCAATTGCATGGAATATTTTTTTCACCCTTTTATTTTCGATCTGTGTGTATTTTTATAGGTTAGGTTTTTTTTTTTTTTTTTTTTTTTTGACACATGATCTTGCTCTGTCACCCAGACTGGAGTGCAGTGGCACGATCATGGCTCACTTCAGCCTCCACCTCCTAGGCTCAAGCAATCCTCCCACCTCAGCCTCTTGAGTAGCTGAGACTACAGGCATATACCACCACATCTGGCTAATTTTTTGCTTTTTAATTTTTTGTAGAGATGAGGTCTTGCTATATTGCCCAGACTGTTCTCAAACTCCTGGGCTCAAGTGACCCTCCTGCCTCTGCCTTCCAAAGTGCTGGGGTTATAGGTATGCACCACCATGCCTGGTCCCCTGAAGTTTCTTGTAGGCAACAGATCATTGAGTCTTGCTTTTTAAAAATATATATATGGGGAGAGTTTGTTCCATTTGCCTTCTGCATTATTAGTGAGCGTTTGTTTCATTTACCTGTAGTATTATTATTGATAAGTAAGGACTTACTCCTCCCATTTATTATTTGCTTCCTGGTTGTTTTGTGGTCTTCTCTTCCATGTTTTCTTCCTTCTGTTTTTCTTTTAGTAAAGGTGATTTTCTCTGGTGGTGTGATTTAATTTCTTCTTTATTTTTTTTTGTATCTATTGTATGTGTCTTTATTTGAGGTTACCATGAGGCTTGCATGTACTGTTTTATCACCCATTATTTTAAACTGATTACATCTTAACACTGATTGCATATACAATTTAACAAACATTCAAAGATAAAACTAATATAAACTCTAATCTTCATCCTGTTTTGTAACATTTTATTCTTTTTATTTATATCTTATTCTACTGTATTATGTCTTGAAAGTTGTCACAGTTATTTTGATAGGTTTACCTTTTATTGCTTTTAATCAAGATATGAGTTTACACTACAATTACACTTTTATAATACTCTGTATTTGTCTATATACTTACTATTGCCAGTGAGCTTTGTTCCTTTGTATGACGTCTTATTGCTTACTAATGTTGTTTTTTATTTTCTTTCAAATTGAAGAATCTTTTTAGTGTTCCTTGTAGGACAGATTTGGTGTTGATGTAATCCCTCAGCTTTTGTTTGTCTGGGAAAGTCTTTGTTTGAAGGATATTTTTGATGGATATACTATTCTATGTTAAAAGTTTTTTTTTTTTTTTCTTCAGCACTTTAAATATGTCGTGACACTCTCTCCTGGCCTGTAAAGTTTCCACTGTGCAATCTGCTGCCAGATGTGTTAGAGGTCCATTGTATGTTATTTGTGTTTTTTTTTTTTTTTTTTTTTCTGCTTTCAGTATCCTTTCTTTATCCTTGGACTTTGGGATTTTGATTATTAAATACCTTGAGGTGGTTTTCTTTGGGTTACATCTACTTCATGGTCTATAACCTTTTTGTTCTTGGATATTGATATCTTTCCCTAGGTTTGAGATGTTCTCTGATATTATCCCTTTGAATATATTTTCTAGCGTGACCTCTCTGTACCTCTCTTTTAGGCAAGTAATTCTTAGATTTGCCCTTTTCATATTATTTTCTCAATCTTGTGTGTGTGCTTCATTCTTTTTACTCATTTTTGTTTTGTCTCCTCTAACTATGTATTTTCAAACAACCCGTCTTCAATCTAACTAGTTCTTCTGCATGATAATTTCTGCTTTTAAGAGACTGATGCATTCTTTAATATGTCAGTTACATTTTTCAGTTCCAGAATTTCTGCTTTATTCTTTTTAATAACTTCAATTTCTTTTAAAAATATATCTGTAGGATTCTGAATTCCTTATCTGTGTTATCTTGACTCCACTTCCTCAAAGCAGCTATTTTGAATTATCTGTCTGAAAGATCACATATCTGTGTCTCTCCACGATTTGCCCTTGGTTATTCATTTAGTTCATTTGGTAAGGTCATGTTTTCTTGAATGGTTTGATGCTTGTGGATATTCATCGGTATCCAGGCATTGAAGAGTTAGGTATCTATTGCATTCTTTACAGTCTGGGATTGTTCGTACTCATCTTTCTCAGGAGGGCTTTCCTAGTATTTGAAGGGACTTGGATGTTGTGATCTATGTCTTTGGTCATTGTAGCCTTATCTGCATTAGAGGGCACCGTAAGCCCCTAACACTGTGCCTCTTGTAGACTCATAGAAATACTGCCTTGGTGCTCTTGTGTGATATCCGGGAGAATTTCCTGGATTACTGGGCAGAGACTCTTGTTCTCTTCCCTTACTTTCCCTGAAACATGGAATCTTTCTCTATATGAGCTTCCTGGATTTAGTGGATGGGTTACACAAGCACCCCTGTGACCACCAACATTGGAAAGGAGCTGGGTCATACTTGAAGCTAGTGCAGCACTGGATCTCACCAAGGCCCATGGATACCATGGTGTGGTTATTGCCTGTGTTTATTCAAGGACTAAGGACTCCACAATCAGCAATTCGTTAATCCAGCCAGACATGTGTCCTTCCCTTCAGTATGGCAAGTTTGCCCTGGCCATGTGTAGAGAAGCCATCCGGGAGTCAGGGCCTGGAGTCGGGAAAAGTAGGAATCTACATGGTCCTCTATTCCATTATGGTTGAGCTGGCAACCAAGCATCAATACAAAGTCCTTCCCACTCTTCTCTCCCCTTTCTTCAAGCCGAGAAGTCTCTCCACACGTCCATCACCCAAGGGCTCTTTAGTCAGCAGGAGATGAATCCTGTTGGGACCAGGTCTTTCCCTCAGAGGAGTGTGTTTTTTTCTGGTCCAGGGCATGGTTAGAAATGTTCTTCAGGAGCTAGGCCCTGGAATAGGTGCCTCAGGGCACTCCCTGGTGCCTTATTGTAATTTGGCTCAGCTGGTGTCTAAGTTGCAAGACTAAGTCCTCTTAATTGTCTCCTCTCCTCTAGCAGAAGGTACGAGTGTCTCCTGGAGCTGTGAGCTGCACTGCCTTTGCTTAGATGATGGGTGATACAAGTATTCCCTGTGCTGCCCTGGGTGGTATGCACCTCACGTCCACTGGCTCTGAGTCTAGCACACCACCAAGACTGCCTGGGAATTGCAATCCTTGTGGCCTAGACTGCCTTTCAAGTTTATTTAGGACCTCAGATCACCTTAGCTCATTGTGACAGGGCTTGCCTGAACTCAGATTCCAACTGCTGGGTTGGGAGATTTGCTTCTGGCTAGGGCTGGTCTACATGTTCCCTCCATGGTGCCAGCTGAGTTCTGCCCCATGTTGCTTTCTACTATGACAGAGTAGCACTGAGTTGTAGTGCAAAGTTCCACAGTCCCTGTGCTCTGCCTCTCCCAAGAACACAATTTCTGTCGCTGCACCATGTAGCTACCGTCGGGGGATAGGGAAGGGGTTGTGTGTGTTACTTGAGACTGTCTGTCCTTCCTTCTTTAGTGCCTCTTTCTTTAATATGATGTTAAACCCGGGTACTGTGATTGCTCACCTGAGTTTTGGTTCTTAAGAAGGTACTTTTTTGTGTGTGGATAGTTGTTCAGTATGGTGTTTGTGCATGGAGGATGATTGCTTGAGGCTTCTATTTAGCCATCTTGCGCCACTTTCTCCCATCAGGTGTTTTTCATTATGAAGGGAATATTGGATTTTGCCAAATACTTTTACTTTTTTTTTTTTTTTTTTTTGCGTCTATTGAAATGATCATGTGGTTTCTCTGTTCTTTCTTTCTTTTTTCTTTTTTCTTTTTTTTTTTTTTTTTGAGACAGGGTCTCACTCTGTCACCCAGGCTAGAGTGTGGCAGGATGACTCAGCTCACTGCAACCTCTGCTTCCCAGGCTCAAACAATCCTCCACCCTCAACCTTGGAAGCAGCTGGGACTACAGGCGTCAGCCACCATGCCTGGCTAATTATTTGTAGAGACAGGGTTTTGCCATGTTACTTTGGTTGGTCTCGAACTCCTTAGCTCAAAGCGATTCACCTGCCTCAACCTCCCAAAATGTTGGGATTACATAGGCGTGAGCCACTGCACCCAGCCTTGTCTTTCACTGTACTGGTGTGGTGTATTCTACTAATTGATTTTTTTGATGTTAAACCAACCTTACATTATTGAGATACCTTTATTTTACACTTGCTTTGGTATCAGGATTATGTTGTCCTTACAGAATGAGTTAGGATGTATTTACATCCTCTTCTAGTTGTTATAACAGTTTTAGAGGGTTTGGTATTCTTTTTCAGATGTTGGGTAGAATTCACCAGTGAAGCTACCTGTCCCTGAATTTTTCTTTGTTGGGAGGTTTTGATAACTGATTCAGTCTCTTCATTTGTTATATTGGTTAAGACTTTTCTTGAGTCAGTTTAGGTAATCCAGGTGTTTCTAGCAATCTGTCCATTTTATCTAAATTATTCAATTTGATGGAAAATTGTTTATAATTTATAAATATTATTTTATTTATAATTATAAATATTTTATTTATAATTATATTTAATAATTTATTATATAAATATAGAATATATAAACAAATGGAATCAAAATATGTCACTATAAAAAAATCAACTAAGAAAATCAATAATAGAAGAAATGAAGGACAAAATTGCTGTTTTATATATATAAAGAAAAAATAATAAAATGGCAGCTTCCTTATTAATACTTACTCTATCTAATAATCCATTTTATAAGGTATTTAGCATCATGCAAACCTGAACGGACCAGTAATGAGTAGCAAGATTGAGTCAGTAACAAAAAGTCTGCAAAGAAAAGCCCAGAATCAGATGGATTCATTGTAATATATCTAATAATTCTTTTTATTATCTTATAATCTTTTTTTTTTTATAGTTAATAGTAGTGTTCTATGTCATTTTGGATTTTAGTTATTTGCGTCTTATTTTTCTTTAGTAGTCTAGCTAAGGGTTTGCAAAATTGAACATTCTTTTAAGGAAATAAACTTCTGCTTTGATTCTCAATTGTTTTTCCATCCCTTCTCCTTTTAAAATTTCAACTCTAATATTTATTATTTATTTTCTTCTATCTTTGAGTTTAGTTTGCTATTCTGTTTCTAGGTTCTTAAGTTACTAGGTTCTCAAGATACAAACTTAGGATATTAATGAGATACATCTTTTTAAAACGTAAAGGCTTATGGCTATAAATTTCCTTCTGAGCAACTGCATTTGCTACATGCTATAGTTTTGTTGTGTTGTGTTTCTTTAATTTCATCTCTAAATATTTTCTAATTCTCTTGTGATTTCTTCTTTGATCCATTGGTTCTTTGAGTGTTTTGTTTTGTTTTGTTTTGTTTTGTTTTGTTTTGTTTTGTTTTTGAGATGGAGTCTTGCTCTGTCACCCAGGCTGGAGTGCAGTGGTGCTATCTTGGCTCACTGCAAGCTCTACCTCCCAGGTTCACACCATTCTCCTTCTTCAGCCTCCTGAGTAGCTGGGACTATAGGTGCCTGCCACCACACTGGGCTAATTTTTTTGTATTTTTAGTAGAGACGGGGTTTCACCAGGTTAGCCAGGATGGTCTTGATCTTCTGACCTCATGATCTGCCTTCTTCAGTCCCCCAAAGTGCTGGGATTACAGGCATGAGCTGCCACG
This sequence comes from Symphalangus syndactylus, assembly GCF_028878055.3. NCBI lineage: Eukaryota > Metazoa > Chordata > Mammalia > Primates > Hylobatidae > Symphalangus > Symphalangus syndactylus. The sequence goes on along the minus strand of NC_072431.2, from coordinate 122,498,289 downwards.
TCCAGCTGAGTGTGTTTTTAAATTTCCACATACTTGTGTATTTTCCTTTTTTCCTTCTGCTGTGGATTTCTAGCTTCATTCCATTTTATTTAGAGAAGATCCTTTGTGTTACATTACTGTTTTAAAATTTTTTGTCTGTTATTTTATGGCTTAACTTATGGTGTGTCCTGGTGAATGTTTCATATGTGCTTGAGTAGCATGTTTATTCAGCTGTTTTGGGATACAGTATTTTGTATATGCCTTCTAGGTGTATCTAGTATGTAATGTTGTTTAAGCCATCTTTATCCTTAATAACCTTCCATGTAGATGCTTTTTCAGTTATTTAATGTGGAATATTGAATTTTCAACTATTATTGTAAATTTTTCTGTTTATCAATTCTTTAATTGTTTGCTCTCTATATTTTGGGGCTCTGTTGTTTGGTGCCTACATGTTTATTATTGTTATAACTTCTCAATAAGTTGATTATTAGATTTTTTGTCTCTTGTAACCATTTTTGCCTTAAAGACTTTTCTTTCTGATATGACTCTGTCTACCCCAGCTCTCTTCTGGTTACTATTTGCATGGAATATCTTTTTCTATCATGTTCCTTTTAACTTGTTTGTACCTTTGGATTTAAAGTGAGTCTTTTGTAGATAATATATCATTGTAGAATGTTTTCTTTATACCTTATGCCAATCACTTTTTTTCTGACTGGAGAATTTAATTCATTTATATTTAGAGAAATTATTAATGAGGAAGAACTAACTTCTGCCATTTTTTCTTTTTACAGCTTTTTATGTCTCTCATTTCCTCCGTTATTGCTTTCCTTAGTTGATTTTTTCTAGTGACACATTTCGATTTTATTTGTTTAGTATATATGTTATTGATAATTTCTTTGTGTTTACCATGTAGATTGCACATCTTTCTAAATTTATAGCAATAACATTTGAATTGATACAAAGTGTTTTTGATAGTATACAAAACTCTTTTCCTCTACAGCTTTGTCCATCCATTTTATGTTATTGTTATCACAAATTATATCTTATACATGTGTACTTAATGTATAAAAAGTTTATACATTATTTATATAGTTTTTATGTAGTTTATATAGTTTTTATGTGTTTGTTTTTGAAATCATGTAGGAAATAAAAAGGATAATTAGAAGCCAAATAGGTAATACTGGCTTTTACATTTGCTCACCTATTTACCTTTACTAGAAGTCTTTATTTCTTCATATGGATTTGAGTTACTGCCTTTCATCCTTTCATTTCAATCTGAAGGATTCCATTTTGCATTGCTTGTAGTGCAGGTGAAGTGGTAATGACTTCTCTCAATTTTTATTTGTAAATGTCTTAATTTCTCCCCTTTTAAGGACAGTTTTTGCTGGATAGAAGATTCAAGGTTAATATTTGTTTTTTCCTTATTACATTAAATATGTTATCTCAGTGCCTCTGTACTTCATGGTTTCTGGCAAGAAATCAGCTTTTACTCTCATTAAGGATCCCATGTATGTGATGAGTCACTTCTTTCTTGCTACTTTGAAGATTGTCTCTTTTTTGTAGGCTGAATTTCACGAGTTTGACTATAATGTATCTCAACATGAGTCTATTTTGTTGATCTTACTTGGAGTTTATTGAGGTTTTCGGATTTGTAGATTCATATCTTTCATCACATTTTGGAAGTTTTGGGCCATCATTTATTCAAATAGTATTTCTACCATTTTCTTGGTCCCTTCTCCTGTAGGGATTCCCATAATATGTATGTTGGTCTGCTTGACGGTGTCCCACTGATCACTTTTTTTCTTTTTTCTCTCTTTATGCTCTTCAGACTCAATGATTTTAATTGTTCTATCTTCTAGTTATCTAATTACTTTTTGTGCTGAAATCTGCTGCTGAACCCTCTAGTGAATATTTTATTTCAGTTGTATTTTTCAGCTCCAGAATTACTTTTGTGTGTGTATTTTGTTCCTTTTTTTCCCTTTCATTGATATGTAATAATCTACCTATTTATGGGCTTTATGTGAGTTTTTGTTACATGCATGTAATTTGTAATGATGAAGTCAGGGTATTTGGGGTCTCCATCACCTTGAGTTTTTATCAATTTTATGTGTTGGTATCATTTATAGTCTCTTTCAGTTGCTTTGAAATATACGTGACGTTGTTCCCAAGTATAGGAACCTGAGTGTGCTGTCAAACACTAGAACTTATTTCTTCCATCTAACTGCATATTAGTTCCAATAACCAACCTTTATACATCCCTACTCTCCCACTTTCCCTTCCCGGTATATGGTATCTATCACTGTATTCCCAGTCACCATGAGATAAGGTTTTTAGCTTACAGATGTGAGTAAAAATATGCAGTATTTGTCTTTCTCTGCCTGACTTATTTAATGTAGTGACCTTCAGTTCCATCCATGCTACTTCAAATGGTATGATTTCATTCTTTTTTATGTCTAAGTAGTATTCCATTTTTATATATACACCACATTTTCTTTATGCATTAGTTTGGTTTGTTTGTGGATACTTAGGTTGATGCCATATCTTTGCTATTATGAATAATGCCACAATAAATGTTCAGTTGCAGCCACCTATCTCTTTGATATACTGATTTATTTTCCTTTGGATAGATACCCAGTAGTGGGATTGCGGGATTGTATGGTAGTTCTGTTTGTTTTTTTGAGAAATTTCCATACTGTTTTTCTTAGTTGTTACACTAATTTTCATTTTCACCAACAGTGTATAAGAGTTCTGTTATATACACTGTTGCATCCTCACATCTGTTATTTTCTGTGCCTTTAATAACAGTCATTCAAACTAGGATGATGTGACATCTCATTATGGTTTTGATTTGCATTTTCCTGATGATTAATGATGCTGAGCATTTTTCATATACCTGTTGGCCATGTGTATATCTTCTTTTGAGAAATGTCCATTTTTGCACATGTTAAAATGTGACTTTTTAAAAACTGTTGAGTTCTTTGAGTTCCTTGTAGATTCTAGTTACTAGTCCCCTGTTGACTGAGTAATCTGCAAATATTTTAACTCATTCAAAAGGTTTCTTGCTACTTTGAAGACTGTCTCTTTTTTGTAGGCTGAATTTCAACCTATTTTTTCTTTTGCTGTGCAGAAGGTTTTTATTTAATATAGTTCCATTTGTCTATTTTTATTTTTGTTGCTTGTGCTTTTGAGTTCTTAGGCATAAAATCTTTGCCTAGACCAATGTCTTGGAGAGTTTTCTCTATGTTTTCTTCTAGTATTTTTATATTTCCATGTATTACAATTAAGCCTTTAATCCATCTTAAGTTTATTTGTTGTATGGTGAGAGATGTGTCCAGTTTCATTCTTTTACTCATGGTTATCTAGTTTTTCTAGCACCATTTATTGAAGTGGTGCTATCCTATTCTATCGCCAATGTATATTCTTGGTAGCTTTGTTGAAGATCAGTCAGCTGTGAATTGGTGGATTTACTTCTGGGTTCTATGTTTTGTTTCATTGGTCTATGTGTCTATATTTATGCCAATACCATGCTGTTTCAGTTAGTATATCCTTCTAATATGTTTTGAAGTCAGATAGTCTCACACCTCCAGCTTGGTTCTTTTGCTCAGGATTGCTTTGGGTATTCAGGCTCTTTTTTGGTTCCATATCAATTTTAGAATTGTTTTTTCTATTTCTGTGAAAAATAATGTTGGTAGTAATAGAGATTGCATTGAATCTAGATTGCTTTGGGCAGTTTTGTCATTTTAATAATATTAATTCATCTGACCCATGAGCGTGATATGTTTTTCTTGTTTGTGTCCTCTTCAATTTCTTTCATCAGTGTTTTGTTTGTTTGTTTTGTAAGAGATCTTAACCCTCCTTGGTTAAATTCAATCCCAGATATTTATTTGTGTTTTTTGTCGCTTTTGGAAGTAGAATTGCTTTTTTGATTTCTTCTTCAGCTATTTCATTACTAATGTATGGAAATGCTACTTATTTTGTACATGATTTTGTATCCTGCAACTTTACTGAATTTATCAGTTCTGAGAGTTTTTCTGGTAGAGTCATCAAAAAAAGAAAAAGATATAAGATCATGTTGTTTGCAAAGAGGGACAGTTTGACTTTCTCTTTTTCAAATTGGATGTCTTTTCTATTTTTTTTTTTTTTTTTTTTCTTTTGCCTGATTGCTCTGACTTGGACTTCCAGTACTGTGTTGACTAGAGGTGGTAAAACTGGGCATTCTTGTCTTGTTTAAATTATTGGAGGAGAGGTCTTTAATTTTTCCCCATTTAATATGATGTTAGCTATGGGTTTGTTATATATGATCTTTATTATTTGGAGGCATGTTCTTTGTTTGCCTGGTTTGTTGACAGTTTCTATAATGAAGGTGTGTTGAATTTTATCATGATTTTTCTGTATTAATTGAGATGATCAGATTATTTTTGTCCTTCAGTTCATTGATGTGAGGTGTTAACATTTGTTGATTTGTATATATTGAATCATCCCTGCATCCCTGGGACAAATCCCAGTTGAACATATTTGTATTATGATGTTGACCATCTTTTCATATGCTTCTTGGCCACTTGTATGTCATCTTTGGAGATGTATCTATTGAATTCTTTTTGTTGCCTTTTTAATGTGTTGATTGTGTCCTTTGGTGAATAGAAGTTTTCAATTTTGAGGTAGTACCATCTGTATGTTTTTGGCATAGTCCCAATTTTATGTTTCTGCTTTTGTTGCCTGTGCTTTTGGTGTCATTTGCAAGAAATCATTGCCAAATCCAAAATCATGATGCGTTTCTGCTACGTTGGGAGTTTTCTAGTTTTAGCTTTTATATTTTGGTCTTTAATCTATTTTGAGGTTTTTTTTTTCTTTTGTGTATATGGTGTAAGGGCCCAAATTCATTCATTTGTGAGCACATATCTAGTTTTTCCGGCAACATTTGTTGAAAAGGCTGCCCTTTAGTCATCAGTCGGTCTTGGTACCTTTGTGAGAAGTGATTTGAGCACATATAGAAATGTTTATTTCTAGGCTATTTTTCATTGGTTTGTATGAATGTATGTATGTCAGTACAATACTGTTTTCATTACTGTAGCTTTGTAATACATTTTGAAATGAAGAAATATGAGTTCTCCAATATTGTTGTTGTTTCTATTTCTGCATTACTTTGCTGAGGATAATAGCTTCCAGCTGCATCCATATTGCTGAAAAGGATATAATTTTTTTAACTGCTACATAGTATTCTATAGTGTATATGTATTATATTTTCTTTATCCAGTCTGCTATTGATGGTCACCTAGGTTGATTCCATGTCTTTGCTATTCTGTTGTGATGCATATACAAATACATGTGTGTTTTTGGTAGAACAATTTATTTTTCTTTGGCTACTGAGTAATCCCAGTAATGGGGTTGCTGGGTCAAATGGTAGTTCTATTTTTATTTTTATTTCTTTGAGAAATCTCCAAACTGCTTTCCACAGTGGCTGAACTAATTTTCAAACCTACCAACAATGTATAAACATTGCCTTTTCTCCACAGCTTCTCCAACATCTGTTATTTTTGACTGTTTAGTAAAAGCCATTATGATTGGTGTGAGATGGTATCTCATTGTATTTCTGATTTGCATTTCTCTGATGATTAGTGATTTTGAGCATTTCTTTCATGATTGTTGGCTGTTTGTATGTCTTCTTTTGACAAGTGTCTGTTCATGTTCTTTGCCCACTTTTTAATGGGATCATTTGTTTTTTTGCTTGTTGACTTAAGTTTCTTATGGATTCTGGATGTTAAACATGGATGTTAGAAGCCTGTTAGATGCATAATTTGTCAATATTTTCTCCCATTCTGTAGGTTGACTGTTTACTCTGATGATAGTTTCTTTTGCTATGCAGAAGCTCTTTAGTTTAATTAGATCCCATTTGTCAATTTTTGTTGCAGTTGCTTTTGGTGTCTTCATCATAAAATCTTTGCCAGTTCCTGTGTCCAGAATGGTATTGCCTAGGTTGTCTTCAAAGGTTTTTATAGTTTTTGTTTTCATATTTAAGTCTTTAATCCATCTTGAGTTGATTTTTGTGTGTGGTGTAAGGAAGTGGTCCAGTTTCAATCTTCTGCATTTGGCCAGCCAGTTATCTCAGCACCATTTATTGAATAGGGAGTCTTTTCCCCATTTCATGTTTTTGTCAGCTTTGTTAAAGATCAGGTAATTGTAGGTGTGCAACTTTATTTCTGCGTTCTCTAGTCTGTTCCATTGGTCTCTGTGTCTGTTTTTGTACCAATAATACCATGCTATTTTGGTTACTGTAGCCCTGTAGTATAGTTTGAAGTTGGATAATGTGATGCCTCTGGCTTTGTTCATTTTGCTTAGGATTGCTTTGTCTAATTGGGCTTTTTGGTTCCATATAAATTTTGGAATAGTTTTTATAATTCTGTCAAAAATGACATTGGTAGTTTGGTAAGAATAGCATCGAATCTGTAGATTCCTTTGTGGAGTAGGGCCATCTTAATGATATTGATTCTTCCAATCCATGAGCATGGCATGTTTTTCAATTGGTTTTTGTCATCTATGATTTCTCTCAGCAGTGTTTTGTACTTCTCCTTGTAAAGATCTTTCACCTTCTTGGTTAGATGTATTCCTGGGCATTTTGTTATTTTTTGTGGCTATTGTAAATGGGATTGTGTTTGATTTCTTTGCAGCTTGAACATTGTCGGCATTTAGAAATGCTACTGATTTTTGTGCATTGATTTTATATCCTGAAACTTTACTGAAATTGTGTATTCCCTAGGAGCTTTTTGGTGGAATTTGTAAGGTTTTCTATGTATAGAATCATATCATCAGTGACAAGGGGTAACATGACTTCTTTTCCTATTTGTATGTCTTTTATTTTTTTCTCTTGACTGATTGCTCTGGCTAGGACTTCTAGTACTATGTTGAATAGGAGTGGTAAGAGTGGGCATGGGTTCTAATTAAACTAAAGAGCTTCTGCACAGCAGAAGAAACTAGCATCAGAGTGAACAGTCAACCTATAGAATGAAAGAAAATTTTTGCAGTCTACCATTCTGACAAACGTATCCAGAATCTACAAGGAACTAAAGCAAATTTACAAGAAAAAAACAACCCCATCAAAAAGTAGGTGAAGGACATGAACAGACACTTCTCCTTCAAAAGTGGACATTATGATGCCAAACAAACATATGCAAAAAGCTTATCATAAGTAGTCATTAGAGAAATGCATATCAAAACCACAATGAGATACCATCTCACGCCAGTTAGAACGGCGATTATTAAAAAGTTGGGAAACAACAGATGCTGGCAATGCTATGGAGAAATAGGAACGCTTTTACACTGATGGTGGGAGTGCAAATAAGTTCAACCATTGTGGAGGACAGTGTGGTGATTCCTCAAGGATCTAGAACCAGGAACACCGTTTGACCCAGCAATACCATTACTGGGTATATACTCAAAGGGTTATAAATCATTCTACTATAAAGACACATGCACACGTATGTTTACTGCAGCACTATTTACAATAGCAAAGACTTGGAACCAACCTAAATGCCCTTCAGTGATAGACTGGATAAAGAAAATGTGGCACATATACACCATGGAATACTATGCAGCCATAAAAGAGAATGAGTTCACATCCTTTGCAGGGACATGGATGAAGCTGGAAGCTATCATCCCCAGCAAACTAACACAGGAACAGAAAACCAACACTGCATGTTCTCACTCATAAGTGGGAGTTGAACAGTGAGAACACATGAACACAGGAAGGGGAGCATCATACACTGAGGCCTGTTGTGGGGTAGGGGGAAAGGGGAGGGAGAGCATTATGACAGATACCTAATGCATATTTTGGGGTTAAAACCTAGATGATGGGTTGATGAGTGCAGCAAACACCATGGCACATGTATACCCATGCAACAAACCTTCACATTCTGCACATGTATCCGAGAACTTAAAAAAAAAAAAAAGAGTAGGTATCTCTGTATTGTTCCAGTTCTTAAGGGGAATGCTTCCAGCTTTTGCCAGTATGATCAGTATGATGTTGGCTGTGGGTTTGTCATAGATGGCTTGTAGTATTTTGGGGTGTGTTCCTTCAATACCTAGTTTGTCAAGAGTTTTTATCATGAAGGGATGTTGGATTTTATCAAAAGGTTTTCTGTGTCTATTGAGATGATCATATGGTTTTGTTTTAATTCTATTTTATAATTATTTGAGTTTTAAAATCTAATTTATCTAAAGGTTTATCAATTTTTAAAGATTCCAAATCCAACTCTTATTTAAAATTTTTTTTCTATTGTTATTTAATTAATCACTACTCTAATCCTTCTTATTTCCTTTCTTCTGCTAACGTTTGGTTCAATTTGTTCTTCTAGTTGTTTCCAACGTGTAAATTTAGGTTGTTGAGATTTATCTTCCTTTTTAATGTACTACACACTTACATCTATAAACTTGCCTCCTACCATTCCTTTTTCTGCATCCCATAAGTTTTGATTTTGGTATGTTTTCTCATTTTTATTTGTCTGAAGGTATTTTCTAATTTCTTTCTTTCATGATCTCTTCTTTGGTCAATTGGTTGTTTAAGAATGTTTTGCATAATTTCCACGTGGATGAAAAATTTTCAGTTTTCCTTCTGTAATTGATTTCTGCTTTTATTACATTGTGATCAGAAAAAATACTTTATATAATTTTAGTATTTTAAAATTTGTTGAGCCTTGTTTTATGGTCCATCATGGAGAATGTTTCATGTGCCATTAAGATGAATGTATATTCTGTTGTTGTTGAGTGGAATATTCTGTATTATTCTTTTAGTTCCATTTGTTCTATAGTGTTGTTCTACTCCTCTATTTCATTATTTATTTTGGTTCTAGACCACCACAATAAAGGGAATATTGTAATAAAGTGAGTCACACAAGTGTTTTTGGTTTTTGACTTCATATAATTATATTGTACATTCGTTGTAAGATTTATTTCTGGTTATTTTATGTTTCTTGTTGGTATTATAAATGTTTAGTTATATAGAAAATCATCTGAGTTTTGCACAGTCGTCTTTTATAATCTTGCTCAACTCTAGCTCTAAGTGTTTACACTTTGTTTTTGTTTGTTGGTGGAAGCTCATATTGGCTGCTAATAAGAATGGTTTACTCTTTCTGTTAATATTTATATATTTAATGTCTTTTCTCTTTCCCTTCTCTTAGTATATTACCTAAAATCCCCAGGACAATTTTAATATAAAACAAGTTTGTCTTTGATTTTTTAATGAACATTTCACCATTAATTATCATATTTGCTGATTTTTGGCATTCATATTACCAAAGTAAGAAAATTATTCTGTATTCCTATTTTGTTGTTAGTTTTTTGTTTTTGTTTTTAAATCGTAAGGTGTTGGATTGTTTTGGTGATTTTTCTGACTCTGTTGGCATGTTCATATTGTTTTTCCTTTAATCTCTTAATGTGGTAAATTATATTAATAGATTTTCTAACGTTAAGCCATCTTTATATTTCTGAAACCAAGTAATCTCAATAAATTACCCAAATCTTCCTTTAATACTAGTATAGCTTATTTTGGATTTTTGCATCTATATGCCTAAGTGATATTGCCTTGAAATGTTCCTTTTTATGTCCTTCCCTTTATAACTTGGATAACAGGTCATTTCATAGAATGAGTTGAGAACATCCTTTTTAAATTCTGTGTAACGTTTCCCACAAGATGGGGGTTATTCATTTATTGAAATGTTTATAAACCTTTCCTTTAAACCTTTAGGACCAGATAAGGTGTTTTTGTGAGTCAGCTTTACATAATTGATTAAATGTGTTGATATTTGTAACCTTTTAAATTATCCTTTTGAAATTTTCTATTTTTTCTTTTTTTGAATTTTTAAATTTAGAATGTGTAATATAGTCACATGGCTCAAAACTGAACAATATATAGTGGGAAACAATGAAAAGTTTTACCTTAATTTTGTGTGAATATCAAGGGCATTTCCTTCAGAAAGGAGTTCTATTTTTTTTTTTTTTTTTGCTCTGTCGTCCAGGCTGGAGTGCAGTGGCGCAATCTCGGCTCACTGCAAGCTCTGCCTCCCAGGTTCACACCATTCTCTCGCCTCAGCCTCCCGAGTAGCTGGGACTACAGGTGCCCGCCACCACGCCCAGCTAATTTTTTGTATTTTTAGTAGAGATGGGGTTTCACCGTGTTAGCCAGGGTGGTCTCGATCTCCTGACCTCGTGATCTGCCCGCCTCGGCCTCCCAAAGTGCTGGGATTACAGGCATGAGCCACCGTGCCCGGCCCTATTTTTGTTTTTTACCTTGGGAGCATGACTTGTGGGGGCCCACCATAAGTCATGCTCCAGATTTGGGGTTCACTGACCTTCCAAAAATGGAAACCCAGGCTGGAATTCTGTGTGAGGGCTAGCTTTAGGACCACCTGTACTGAGGGGTGCATTTTCCTATTTCGTTTTCTTTCTTTCTTTGCTTAGTATTACAAATGAAGTTGTGTTACTTATTCTTGATTCCATTGTAGTAATTTAGGTTTTTCATGAAAAATTGTTCTAGATTTTTATACTTACTGGAAAACTTGTTCTAGTATTTTCTAATGATTAAAATACATATATTATATCCACCAGAAGCTGACATTTGGATTTCTGTTTTCAGCCTATCTTTCTTGTAGTCAGCTTTATCATGATGAATGGACCCACCATTCACCTCTTTGCTCTCAGGCCATATCCCTACGAGAGATCTTTAATTCCTGTTTTTATCTTGCAACTCCACAGACACTTATCAACAGGTCCTGTCATTTTTACCTTCAGAATATATTTTAAATTTGACTCTTCACCACCTCTGTTATTACTTATCAAGCCACCATCAGCTTTGGCTGGATTATTTCAATAATTTTTTATTTGGTTCCTCTGTGTCTACTCTTAACGTAAAATAGTTTTTTCACTTTAGCTGCCTGGTTGTTCCATTTTTGCTTCATAATATTTGTCTATATTCTGCATATTTATAGTTCTTTTCAATTGGTTCCCATATTTGCATTTCACTAGGATAGTGTCCCCTCCCTCCCTCCCTTCCTTCCTTCCTCTCTCTTTCCTTTCCTTTCCCTTCCTTCCTTCCTTCCTTCCTTCCTTCCTTCCTTCCTTCCTTCCTTCCTTCCTTCCTTCCTTCCTTCTTTCTTCCTTTCCCTCCCTCCCTTCCTTCCTTCCTTTCTTTCCTTTGGTGCAATCTCAGCTCGCTGCAACCTCAGCCTCCCAGGTTCAAGCAATTCTCTTGCCTCAGCCTCCCGAGTAGCTGGGACTACAGGTCCGTGCCACCATGCCCAACTAATTTTTGCACTTTTAGTAGAGACGCGGTTTCACCATGTTGGCTAGGATAGTCTCGATCTATTGACCTCATGATCCGCCCGCCTCAGCCTCCCAAAGTGCTGGGATTACAGGCGTGAGTGCCTGGCCGGATAATGTTTATTTCTGATTGTTCACTTCATTGACTCTGTTTTTGAAGGTTAGATTTTGAAGGGTTTGTCTTGATAGGAATGTTTTACCATCCTCTATTTCTACCCTGGTGTTCGTTTATCCCTTTTAAGATATTTTGAGGTTCCTGGTACTTTTGGGTACCTCAGTCAGGAGCTAGATCTTCTTTCCAGCCTGAGGCATCTTGTCCCTCCCTGATATTTGGCAGAAATCAGATTGAATCTTGAGATGAGCAGCTTTACACAGACCCTATCTGTGGTGTGTTAAAAAATTTCTTCTGTGTCTCCAGACCACAGTCACAATCTGTTTCTGGCTTCTTTTTAAGAGTATGAGAACCCTTCTGTAGTCCCCAGTTTCATTGTCTGAGTTTGGATTCTTTCCCCTGGTAAGCGTAACAATGCATTTAGTCCTAACTGTCAGTAGTTGAACATCTGCCACCTCTGTATATGTTGGGCACAAAGATAGAGTAAGTTTTTAAAAAGGCTTGCTTTCCCTCCCTGCCTCCTTCTGCCCTTCTTTTCTCCCCTCTGTCTTCCTCTCCTTCCTCCATCTAGTTGTCTACCTTTGTTATCCATCATTGTCTCTTTTTTTTTTTTTTTACAGATAAATAGGAATTTCTAGTGCTTTACCTAAAACTCGGTGTTTATGTTTGGAAATAATGAATGTATGGTGTTTCTGTTGGCATACTTTATTTAGATATATATTTAGTTCTTTGCAAAAATAATTAAAATTAATTTTATAATACATTCTTTGAGACATCTAATTTTAAAATCCTTTCACAATGAAAAAAGATTAGAGAATGATCAGGAGGAAAAGATCAACTTTCAAGAACTTTAGGTAAATTTCACTACAGTCAAGAGAATTGAACACGATCTGAGTCTCAAACTTTGAAAAACTGTTCTGATGTCTTTGAAGCACTGTCCTTTCTTCTTGAAATGTATCTGTGTATGTGCACTTCAAACAGAGAAAAGAGGGAAATAAGTAAATGTCTATAATTTGTTGTGATTAATATTGAAGTAAATGAGTTCATTTTTGTTCAGCTAATGTATTACTTTATTGCACAATAATTTAATAACTACATTTTTTATCCATATCTTCTAGTTTATTTGCTTCAAATTCTTAACTTTTACACCAAGAGGCCATGATATTTTTAAGTTTCTGAAAAAAAAAAAATCTGTGACTGGTATAAAAGTTATTGTTTGTGTTAAAATTATTTTAAGTAAGTGAAAAACTTAAAACGATATTAGTTTTTCTCTGTCATTTTGTAGAATAATTAAATATAACAGATGTTTTGTTACATGTAGTATTATGTTTGATTTTTTCTTTTTATTTATTTTTTTTAATTTTTATTGTTATTATGTTTGATTATTGATATAAGCACTCTAATTTTAGGCCTTTGAAGACAATTTAATTGAAGCAAGGAAAGAAGTTGAAGTATCACAGAGTAAATATAATGCTCTATCATTACAGTTGAGTAATAAACAGACTGAACTTATCCAGAAGGATATGGATATTACCCTGGTCAGGCAAGTATATTCAATTTTTAATTTAACATCATAGAAATGTCATTAGTCATTCAGAATGATAGCATTTATACTTATTACTAACACCCTAAAATAATAACTATGTTTTCTATGGTTATGTATGTTTGCTCATTGAGAATCTGGAGTTATTTACACTAATTTGAAAAATTGCTTAGAAGAATGAGTGGGTCTACAGGATTGGACGAGCATGGTCAAGGGGTACCCTAGTTTCAGTTTTTAACAAGGGCATTGCAATGCTTTCATTCATTGTTTTCTTCTAACATTTCTAGCCATGTGTTATATGATGCTCATATTGTTACAGTGAACAATAATAACTGAGAAACAAATTTTGACTTTTAATTTTATTATATTCTGTATAGTTTGTTTTAAAGCAGTCTTTCTATATCGACATAATTGATTTTATAATACTCTTCATAAAGTTGGATTACTTGAAAAAGTAAGCATGGTACACTTGTATTTCTAAGTGTTTTTTAAAGATGTTAAAACTATTAATTTACTTTGTAATTACCTTTTCCAGAAAATAGTATGAGAGAGAATAAATTAAGACAGAAGTTTTCCTTGGTTCATAGATCAATATCTATCTATCTATCTATCTATCCATCCATCCACACGCATGAATGGACATGCATGCATATTTGTATGTATGTGTTTATTTATTTTGGTAGCACCAGAGCATGGGATTGAAGGTATGCTTCTAGAGGTATATAATAGACTTTGATTGTATAATTTATTTTAATTTAAAACTAAGTGATAAATAAATGATGGATACGCCACTGCCATTCTGGTACACACTGGGTGGAGTTCTTTGGTAAAACTTGTCTGGGAATTTTCCTTCATGTTAGTGGGCATTAGTAAGGGGGTCAAGTTAGTGCTGTTTATGAGGTAGTTTTTATAGTTCCATTAGGTAAAATACAGTTTTGTAAATTTAAATATGCCATTGTGAATTTAGTTTGGATAAGAAACTGTTTACCATTATTGAAGCCAGTAAAATTAAAATCAATTAGGAAATTAACAGATTCTTTGTATCATATTTTAAAAACTTTCTCATCATAATGGTGAGGAAAAGTATAAACTTTATAGATGATAGACTGGTTGACATATCAACTCATGTTATAATTATTTTTAAAGCAATAATGAAGTCAGAAAAGTAACTCTAAATAGGAATAGAATCTTAGATTTGGATGAAATTTAAACATTATTATTTATTCTTATCCTCTTCCCAGTAAGATAGCATAGCATTTAGTCTTTCCTTGAAAACTTAGTTTAAAAGTTTCTGATGCTTTTCAAGACTGCTATTTTCGTTTTATATTGTTTAAATTTTTGAACATTGTTTTACATGTACTTAGTTGAAATTTGTCTTTTTATAGTTCCCACCCATGTATTGTAGTTTTATTATCTGGAGGATCTCAGAAACAATCTAATCCCTATTCTGTAACATAGCTCAGTGGTCTTAGACGGTTATCAATGACAACATTTTTTCACTAATTGATCAACTACTCCTATTTCTTACATAAACTCTCCGTGTACATATTTCACAGATGTTATCATGTTTTGGGTTACCTTTCTGACTGTTTTCCATATTGTCAATCTTCTTCTTAAAATATAACATCTAGAATTGCATAAAATATTTCAACAAAGACCTTTCCATTTTAGAGTATGATGGTGCTAGGCTATTAGAACAAACATACTGTTCATTCTAGGATACAGTGCAGTGTTAAGGACATGGGATGTAACAACTATGTTTTCTTCTACATTTTGCATGAATTTGTATATTTAAATTTAGTGTATTGCAAGAGCTGTAAGTTATTATAAATAAAGCAAGAACATCCTTGCATGCACTTTTTCTTATACCGTAGTAAAAGAATAATAGCTAGTAGGCCATGTGTAATTCTAAGAGTTTGATTATAAGGACTCATAGAGGCATATGGCCTATGTGAATTAATGCAGGAACAAAAAACAAATACCTCATGTTCTCACTTATAAGTGGGAGCTAAACATTGAGCACCCATCGACATAAACATAGGAGCAGTAGACACTGTGGACTACTAGACGGTGAAGCGAGTGAGGGTGCATGGGTGGAAAAATTTACATGTTGGGTACTATATTTACCACCTGGGTAACAGGATCCATAACCCAAATGTCAGCATCAAGCAATATAGCCAGATAATGGTACCACACATGTACCCTCTGTATCTAAAATAAAAGTTGAAATTTTGAAAAAAAGGACTCACGGGAGAAGAATAATAGCACAGTGTTGGTAGTTTGGAGCAGTGGACTTTGTCTTGAATCCTCATTATAGGGTAGTAGTTGAGATGTCTACAGTGTGTCTCCTAAGTTAGCTTGTATGAGGATTACTGTTGGATATACTGTGTGTCTTGTTTCTTTCATCATTATTTCATTGGGAGAGGGTGGTTATGATATACCAGTCCCAGTTTATTGAATCTTTATGTTGTAATCAAGACATATAAAGCCATAATTGTGGAAAAAGTGGTCTAGGCACTTTCTTATTTGGATACACTTTTCCTCACTGATAAATGATGGAGCTACTGTTTCTGTATGGATTTCCTTCTTTGAAGTTCATAGTCATTTATATTTTATTGAATATTTGATCCATGTCACCCATTGTGCTAAAGGATATTTTTGTGAACTCTACCTCAAATGATTTTTGCCTAGGTTACAGTATAAATAAGTATATACAGTCATTCCTTGGTATCTGTGGGGGATTGGTTTCAGGCCTCAGTATGGATACCAAAATCTATAGATGCTCAAGCCCTTTATATAAAATGGCAGTATTTGCACATAACTTAGGTGCATCCTCTTGTATACTTCAAATCTTTAGATTACTTATATTAATAGTATCAAATACAATGTAAATGCTATATAAATAGTTGTTATACTGTATTTTTTGTTTGTATTGTTATATTTTTAAAATTATTGTTTTTGATCTATTGTTGGTTGAATTTGTGGAGGCAGAAACCACAGATATGGAAGTCCAACTCTATGCGTATATAATGATGTACATGCCTGTAATCTATATAGAGCATATGAATATATTTACCTAGCCATTGCATTAAAAAGGATAACCAGTCAAATTGCCTAACCAAAACTTTTACCTGAATAGGTAATGGTTGTACAATTGAGGTGAGAATTTTTGTTAGAAATTGAGTCAAGACAGTGCAGTCATAATTTTGGTTCAGAAAATCTTCAGACAGAATCCTGAAATTGGATTAATACATCTGGATTGCTGGTTTTCTCAGTTGCTTAGCAGAAGCAAGTGAGTTTTCTTTGGAGAATGATAAAATAATCTGGCCTTAAATTATATCTAAAGTTTTATAAAATAGGGTCTAGCACATGGTCAGAAATAACAAGTATGTAGTAAGGAAAGAAGAATAAAAAGATATAAGACCTAGAAATGAAAGCAGAAATCCTAGTTATTTGGTAAAACATGATTAATTCACATAGAGAACCCAAAATAATTTATATATAGTTTAAACTAAAAAGTTTATCATGCTTGGTGGATACATGGTCAGTATATAAAACTTAATTGCATTTTTTATACCAGCAAAACATATTAGGAAATGAACTTTAGAATTTACAATATTACTGGAGGTATGAAGAGCAAATATAATGAAAAATGTGTATTACCTCTATTCAGAGAATTCTACAAATGTTGAGAAAAATAGAAGGTGTAATATATTCAGGGAAATAACAAAGTTCATGGTTTGGAAGACTCACTATGATAAAGATACCAGTTCTGTCTGAATAGATATTAGATTCAGAAAATACTGACCATGGATTATCAACAACAGGAAACCATTACCACCCTTAGCCAGAAGGGACAAGAATTAGTATCCTGTGACAGAAGCTGCCCAATAAGACCAATAACCTTAGACAGAGGATCACAGGCACTATCAAACTGTGGCTCAGCAGAGAGTGAGCTGGGTAAATAAATATCCGGACCTCTTTCTCCTTTACCCTGGAATCACCAGCTAGTGCCTCCAACTGATGAAATTCAGTCACAGCCAGAGAACAAGGAGCAGTATAACTAGTCTGTAGAGAGGCTGGGCTCTTAGGCTAAGCAGAGTAGAGATGATGAAGATTGGCCCATTCTCAGTTACTACTCTTTTTCATAACTTTTCTGGCCATTATTCCCTGTTAGTTTTTGCATATGAACTTTAGAGTAAACTTGCTTATTTTTTCTTTGGTATGTTATTAGCACATAAAATTTACAATAATCTAAGAAGAATTGACATCTTTATGATGTTCAGTCTTCTTGTCCCAGAGTGGTGTGTCATTCCATTTGTTTCAGTCTGCCTCTGTGTCTTTCCTCATACAGATTTTGAACATTTCTCATTAAATTTATTCCTAGCTCTTTCATATTTCTTGTTACTAGTTTAAATGTAATTTTTCCTTCCCATGTAGTTTTCAAATGATTTTTCTTTTATTGCATATAGTTTTACTGTACAGCTTTTTTGGTGGATAAAAATAAGTTGTTTTGTTTTTACTGTGAACTGTGCTATAGTTATTTCAGTATAAATGATAAACGTGAATTATATACAAATAAATACATGCAGTACAGAAAACTACGAAGAAGGTAAGAGAAAAAAACGTTGGACTAAAAATGCATCCCTAGAGAAATAACAGCCATAAAATTTTGTGAGCATTGTTCTAGATTTTTCTCAGTCCCTATTTATAAATTGAAGATTGGGTAGACAGACGTTTTTAAATAAAAGGGACTATATTGCACATGTTCTTTTGGTAACTAATAATTTTAGGGTTTTTTTTCATATGATGAAACAATAAGGCTGTCTGATGTGAAATTGAGGAGATTATTACATCTTAGATAATTATTTTTTCTCTATAAGGAACACTATCTTTCTAAAACTAAGAACAAACTGATATGAAAAACCTTGGCGATTCATGTTATTTTTTTTTTAAAACTACATTTCATCTCTAGTTGATTTTGGCACTCTGCTCTGTATACTCTGGAAATGAGCACATAAATTCAACCATTTTGACTCCCCCCAATTTGTATCTTAAGAATTACAGCATTTATCTTCTCTTGTATAACCACCGTGAACACAGATGTTTAGGCATAATTCTATATAGTACTTCAGTGTTCATCACTAAACTTTTTACTCTTGATTTGTTCATTCCATCCTGTTTGTTTTGATTCATCTCATGGGCCCATTTTTACCAGGGCCCTCCCTATTGCTACCATATGCTTTTCTGCCCCGTTGGCATCCAATTTAGCCATGTGACTTATTTTGGCCAGTGAAATGAGAGTCTTTGCAAATGTTTTAAAGGAGACATTGTTTGATTTGCCTTTGCTTTTCACCTTTTTCCAGGAGAATAGCCTATTTCCACTACAGTCTGATGCTCCAGTTTGGTTCTTAGAATAGAGAAAAGCAAATGTAATGTGAACAAGCCATAGATCTTTGTTTTTGGAAGGTGTCAGGTTTTTTGTTTTGTTTTGTTTTCTGCAGAATTATGTAGAGCAGCTGCTCGAAACCCTCTGTTAGTGTTTCCTATCAAACCTGGTCTTTAAAGGGATATTCCTAATTTAATCATATGGCCTACTCAACTCCTGAGACAGCATCACTGCTATGGTTTGAATATTTGTCCCATCCAAAGTTCATGTTGAAATTTAGTCCTCAGTGTGGCAGAAGTGGGACATTGGGCCTTTAAGAGGCCGTTGGGTCATGAGGACTCTGCCCTCATGAATGAATTAATCCAATTCTCATGAATGAATTAATCCACTCAGGTATTAATGGGTTATTATGGGAATGCGACTGTTGGCCTTATAAGAGGAAGAGAGACCTGAGCTAGTATGCTCAGCCTTTTCACCGTGTGATATCTGGCACTGCCTCAGGACTCTGCATAGAGTCCCCACGAGGAAGAAGGCCCTCAGCAGATGGAACCCTTCAACCTTGGACTTCTGTAAGAATAATTGTAAGAAATAAGTTCCTTTTTCTTTATAAATTACCCAGTTTTAGGGATTCTGTTATAAGTAACAAAAATGGACTAAAACAATCACTAGTAACTGAAAGATTATTAGATTTATATTTCAGCAGTACAATATATTCTACAGAACTTAACATCCTTCATGAGGTGGGAAGAAGTATTGCTGGTTCTCAGTATCTTCTCTTTCAGCTAACCTAGATTTTCCTTAATTCCCTTTGATCTGTATCTAGAGGAACTTCTCAAGTTCGAACCTAACAATTTTATGTTCCATAACTTTGATTTTGCTTATAACTACTCTCATTATGCATTTAAAGCTATGGTGGCATTTTTTTTCTTTGTATCTATCCTTTTTTATTATCTTTTTCATTTCATTCATTCAACAACTGTTTTCACATAGCCTAGTAAACAGAGCCTGAGTCAGGGATTACATACTGATTACTTGGGAGATTCACTTCCAGTATAGAGTGGGCAAAAGAACAAGAATCTGAGGCAGGGAAGGATAAAAAGTAATTCGAGGTAATGCATTGTTGTTCTGGCCATTGCTTCATGATAAACCATGAAGACATCAGGTCACTGACTTAGCCACCCAAGAACTGAGAAACCGTGCCCTAGAGCAAGCCGTCAGATGGAAGAAGATAAATTATCTCTCTGGTTTCCTTTTGTGTTTTGTCTTCCAGTTTGTTGTTCATACCATCCCCTGTATAGTAGCATTGTTTATCCCAGTCTGGAAATGGTAAACGGAGAAAAAGACTCTAGGCATGCAGCTGGTTATCCTCACTTGATGGAGTCATTTGAACTGTATATATTTGGCAGGCTGATGTAGCAATTAGTAGGCTGAGGCAGAGAAATGGACTTAAAATTCTAGTAGCTAGCTGAGGTTGAATCTCAAAAGATGCATAAGATGTGTCCCATACAACAATAAATATTTAATAAGAGACAGGAACTGTCCTAGGTGCTCTGTTTATAGCAGTCAACAAAAAAAGTTCCTGCCCTCACAGAGATGTCCTTACATCTTGGCTTTCTATTGGTATTTCACAGTGGCATAATGGCTTATTTTTTTGTACTTTTTCTTCACTTTTCTTCTAAGTTCTTATGTTACTCCTACTGAGAGGTGTAGTCTTCCTCTGAGTATTCACAATTACATTTCATTTTTCTTAATTTTATTACCCCCATTCCTTTTAGTTGTCCTGTTTTTCTTTTTTTAAAAAATTTAATTTTGTTTCAAGTTCCAGGATACACTTGCAGGATGTGCAGGTTTGTTACATAGGTAAATATGTGCCATGGTGGTTTGCAGCACCTATCAATCTATCACCTAGGTATTAAGCCCCACATATATTAGCTATTTATCCTGATGTTCTACCTCCCCCCTGCACACCACCCTCCCCACTGACAGGCCCCAGTGTGTACTGTTCCCCTACCTGTATCCGTGTCTTCTCATTGTTCAGCTCCCACTACATGCAGTGTTTGGTTTTGTGTTCCTGCGTTAGTTTGCTGACGATAATGGCTTCCAGCTCCATCCATGTCCCTGCAAAGGACATGATCTCGTTCCTTTTTATGGCTGCATCATATTCCATGTTGTATATGTACCACGTTTTCTTTATCCAGTCTATCTTTGATGGGCATTTGGGTTGATTCAATGTCTTTGCTATTGTGAATAGTGCTGCAATGAACATAACACGTGTATGTATCTTTATAATAGAATGATTTATATTATTTTGGGTATATATACCCAGTAATGGGATTGCTGGGTCAAATGGTGTTTCTGGTTCTAGGTCTTTGAGGAATCGCCACACTGTCTTCCACAATGGTTGCACTAATATACATTTCCACCAACAGTGTAAAAGCGTTCCTATTTCTCCACAGCCTTGCCAGAATCTGTTGTTCCTTGACTTTTTTTTTTTTTTTGAGACCGAGTCTCGCTCTGTTGCCAGGCTGGAGTGCAGTGGAGTGATCTCAGCTCACTGCAACTTATGCCTCCCCAGTTCAAGCAATTCTACTGCCTCAGCCTCCCGAGTAGCTGGGACTACAGGTGTGTGCCACCATGCCCAGCTAGTTTTTGTATTTTTAGTAGAGATAAGGTTTCACCATGTTGGCCAGGATGGTCTCGATCTCTTGACCTTGTGATCTACCCACCTCAGCCTCCCAAAGTGCTGGGATTACAGGAGTGAGACACCGTGCCTGGCTGATTTCTTAATAATATCCATTCTGACTGGTGTGAGATGGTATCTTATTGTGGTTTTGATTTGCATTTCTCTGATGATCAGTGATGTTGAGCTTTTTTTGATATGTTTGTTGGCATCATAAATGTCTTCTTTTGAGAAGTGTCTGTTCATATCCTTTGCCCACTTTTTGATGGGGTTGTTTTTTTCTTGTAAATTTGTTTAAGTTCCTTGCAGATTCTGGATATTAGGCCTTTGTCAGATGGATAGATTGCAAAAATTTTCTCCCATTCTGTAGGTTGCCTGTTCACTTGATGCTAGTTTCTTTTGTTGTGCAGACGCTCTTTAGTTTAATTAGATAGCATTTGTCCATTTTTGCTTTTGTTGCAATTGCTTTTGATGTTTTTGTCATGAAATCTTTGCCCGGGCCTGTATCCTGAATGGTTTGCCTAGATTTCCATCTAAGATTTTTATACTTTTGGGTTTTACATTTAATGAGTCTTTAACCTATCTTGAATTAATTTTTGTATAAGACATAAGGAAGGGGTCCAGTTTCAGTTTTCTGCTTATGGCTAGCCAGTTTTCCCAGCAGCATGGAATCGCCACACTGTCTTCCACAATGGTTTTCCCAGCAGCATTTATTAAATAGAGAATCCTTTCCCCATGTCAGGTTTGTCAAAGATCAGATGGTTGTAGATGTGCGGTCTTATTTCTGAGATCTCTGTTCTGTTCTATTGGTTCATGTGTCTGTTTTTGTACCAGTACCATGTTGTTTTGATTACTGTTGCCCTGTAGTATCGTTTGAAGTCGGGTAAGTGTGATGCCACTGGCTTTGTTTTTTTTGCTTAGGATTGTCTTGGCTATACAGGCTCTTTTTTGGTTCCATATGAATTTTAACTTAGTTTTTTCTAAGTCTGTGAAGAATGTTAATGGTAGTTTAATGGGAATAGCATTGAATCTGTAAATTACTTTGGGCAGTATGGCCATTTTCATGATATTGATTCTTTCTATCCATGAGCATGGAATGATTTTTCATTTGTTTTTGCTCTCTCTTATTTCCTAGAGCATTGGTTTGTAGTTCTCCTTGAAGAGGTCCTTCACTCCTTCACTTCTCTTGTTAGCTGTATTCCTAGGCATTTTCTTCTTTTCGTAGCATTTGTGAATGGGAGTTCGTTCATGATTGGGCTCTCTGCTTGTCTATTGTTGGTGTATGGGAATGCTTGTGATTTTTGTATCCTGAGACTTTGCTGAAGTTGCATATCAGCTTAGAAAGCTTTTGGGCTGTGACGATGGGGTTTTCTAGATATAGAATCATGTCATCTGCAAACAGAGACAGTTTTACTTCCTCTCTTCCCATCTGAATACCCATTGTTTCTTTGTCTTGCCTGACTGCCCTGGCCAGACCTTCCAATACTATGTTGAATAGAAGTGGTGAGAGAGAGCATCCTTGTCTTGTGCTAGTTTTCAAGGGAAATGCTTCCAGCTTTTGCCCATTCAGTATGATATTGGCTGTGGGTTTGTCATAAATGGCTCTTATTATTTTGAGGTATGTTCCATCAATACCTAGTTTATTGAGCGTTTTTAACATGAAGGGATGTTGAATTTTATCGAAGGCCTTTTCTGTGTCTATTGAGATAATCATGTGTTTTTTGTCTTTAGTTCTGTTTATGTGATGAATTAGATTGATTGATTTGTGTATGTTGAACCAGCCTTGCATCCTGGGGATGAAACTGACTTGATCATGGTGGATAAGCTTTTTGAATGTGCTGCTGTATTCAGTTTGTCAGTATTTTATTGAGGAT
This sequence comes from Symphalangus syndactylus, assembly GCF_028878055.3. Classification (NCBI taxonomy): domain Eukaryota; kingdom Metazoa; phylum Chordata; class Mammalia; order Primates; family Hylobatidae; genus Symphalangus; species Symphalangus syndactylus. The sequence continues at coordinate 122,475,405 of NC_072431.2, read as the reverse complement.
TTTGTTTGTTTGTTTGTTTGTTTGAGACAGAGTTTCGCTCTTGTTGCCCAGGCTGGAGTGCAATGGCGTGACCTTGGCTCACTGCAACCTCCACCTCCCAGGTTCAAGCACTTCTCCTGCCTTAGCCTCCGGAGTAGCTGAGATTACAGGCGCTTCCAGTATACCGCGCTAATTTTTGAGGATTTTGCATCCATGTTCAGGGATATTGGCCTGAAGTTTTCATTTTTGTTGTTGTATCTCTCAGGGTTTGGTATCAGGATGATACTGACCTCATAAAATGAATTAGGGAGCAGACCCTCCTTTTCAATTGTTTGGAATAGTTTCAGAAGGAATGGTACTAGCTCCTCTTTCACCTCTGATAGAATTCAGCTGTAAATCCATCAGTCATGGGCTCTTTTTTGGCTGGTAGGGTATTTGTTACTGCCCCTTCAGAACTTGTTATTGGTCTATTCAGGGATTCAACTTCTCCTTGGTTCGGTTTTGGGAGGGTGTATGTGTCTAGGAATTTATCTGTTTCTTCTGGATTTTCTAGTTTATTTGCATAGCGGTATTTATAGTATTATCTGAAGGTTGTTTGTATTTCTATGGGGTCAGTGGTGATATCCCCTTTGTCAGTTTTTTGGTGTATCTATTTGATTCTTTTTTCTTATTAGTCTAGCTTGCAATCTATCCATTTTATTATTTTTTTCAACAAACCGGCTTCTGGGTTCATTGATTTTTTTTGGAAGGGTTTTTCATGTCTGTATCTCCTTCAGTTCTGTTCTGATCTTGGTTATTTCTTTTCCTCTGCTAGTGTTGTGGTTTATTTGCTCTTGGTTCTCTATTTCTTTTAGTTTTGATGTTAGGGTGTCAACTTGAGATTTTTCTAGTTTTTTGATGTGGGCAGTTAGTGCTATAAATTTCCCTCTTAACACTGCTTTAGCTGGATCCCAGAGACTCTGTGTGTTGTCTCTTTGTTATCATTGGTTTCAAAGAACAATTGATTTCTGCCTCAATTTCACTATTTACCCAGGGGTCATTCAGGAACAGGTTGTTCAATTTCCATGTAGTTCTGTGGTTTGAGTGGGTTTCTTTATCTTGAGTTATAATTTGATTCTGCTGTTTTCTGAGAGACTGTTCTGATTTCAGAGAGACTGTTCTGATTTGTATTTGCTGAGGAGTGTTTTACTCCCAAGTACATGATCGATTTTAGAGTAAGTGCTATGTGTCACCAAGAAGAATATATATTCCGTTGTTTTTCGGTGGAGAGTTCTGTAGATATTTATCAGGTCCACTTGATCCAGAGCTGAGTTCCCGTCCTGAATATCCTTGTTAATTTTGTCTTGGTGATCTGTCTGATATTGACAGTGGGGTGTTAAAAGTCTCCCACTATTATTGTGTGGGAGTGTGTCTTTGTAGGTCTCTAAGAACTTGTTTTATGAATCTGTGTGCTCATGTATTAGGTGTATATATATTTAGGATACTTAGCAGTTCTCATTGAATTGAACCCTTTACCATTATGTGATGCCCCTCTTTGTCTTTTTTGATCCCTGTTGGTTTAAAGTCTATTTTGTCAGAAACTAGGATTGCAGCCCCTGCTTTTTTCTGTTTTCCATTTGCTTGGTATATTTTCCTCCATTCCTTTATTTTGAGCCTATGTGTGTCTTTGCACATGAGGTGGGTCTCTTAAATCCAGCACATTGATGAGTCTTGACTCTTTATCCAGCTTACCATTCTGTGTCTTTTAATTGGGGCATTTAGCCCATTTACATTTAAGGTTAATATTGTTGTCTGTGAATTTGATCCTGTTATGATGGTAGCTGGTTATTTTTCAGACTTGGTGATGTAGTTGCTTTATAGTGTCATTGGTCTTTGTACTTCAGTGTGTTTTTGCAGTGGCTAGTAGTGGTTTTTCCTTTCTATATTTAGTGCTTCCTTCAGGAGCTCTTGCAAGGTAGGCCTGGTGGTGACTAATTCCCTCAGCATTTGCTTCTCTGAAAAGGATTTTATTTTTCCTTAGCTTATGAAGCTTAGTTTGATTGAATATGAAATTCTGGGTTGGAAATCCTTTTCTTTAAGAATATTGAATATTGGCCCCCAATCTCTTCTTGCTTTAGGGTTTCTGCTGAGAAGTTTGCTGTTAGTCTAATGGTTTTCCCTTTGTAGGTGACCTCCCCTTTCTCTCTGGCTGCTGTTAACATTTTTTTCCCTTCATTTTGACCTTGGTGAATTTGATGATTATGTGTCTTAGGGCTGATCTTCTCATGGAGTATCTTACTGGGGTTCTTTGGATTTCATGAATTTGAATGTTGGCCTGTCTTATTAGGTTAGGGAGGTTTTCCTAGATGATATCCTGAAGTATGTTTTCCACCTTGGTTCTATTCTCCCTATCTCTTTCAGGTATCCCAGTCAGTCATAGGTTCGGTCTTTTTACATAATCCCAAAGTTCATGGAGGTTTTGTTTGTTTCTTTTCATTCTTTTTTCTCTCATCTTGTCTGCCTGTCTTATTTCAGCAAGATAGTCTTTAAGCTCTGAAATTCTTTCCTCTGCTTGGTCAATTTGGCTGTTGATACTTGTAGTTGCATTGCGATGTTCTCAGGTTGTGTTTTTCAACTCCATTAGGTTATGTTCCTTTCAAACTATTCTGGTTAACAGCTCCTGTAATGTTTTATCATGGTTCTTAGCTTCTTTGTATTGGGTTAGAACATGCTCCTTTAGCTCAGCTAAGTTCGTTGTTACCCACCTTCTGAGGCCTACTTGTGTCGGTTCATCCATCTCCACCTCCGCCCAGTTCTGTGCTCTTCCTGGAGAGGTATTATGATCATATGGAGAAGAGGCACTTTGGCTTTTTGAGTTTTCATTGTTTTTTCCTTGATTCTTTCTCATCTTAGTGAGTTTATCTAGTTTTGATCTTTCAGTTTACGAGGACCTTTTTGTTATGCTGTTATTGTTGCTTTCTGTTTGTTTTTCTTTTAACATTCAGGCCCCTCTTCTGTAGGGCTGCTGTGGTTTGCTGGGGGTCACTCCAGACCCTATTCACTTGGGTCCCTTCTGCACCAGCAGGTATAACCAGTGGAAGATGCAGAATAGCAAAGATGGCTGCCTGCTACTTCCTCTGGCTGGGATCTTCATCCCAGAGGGGCACCAACCTGATGCCAACAGGAATGCTCCTGTATAAGGTGTCTGGCGACCCCTGTTGGGGGTCTCACCCAGTCCGGAGGCAGGGGATCTGGGACCTGCTTAATGATGCATTCTAGCTGCCCCTTGGCGGAGCAGGTACTCTGTGCTGTGGGGAATCCCCATCCTCTGGACTGCCTGGATTCCTCAGAGCTGGCAGGGGGAAAGTCTAAGTCTACTATTCTGTGAATACTGTGGCTGCCTCTCCCACTAGAGGCTCAGTCCCAGGGACATCAGAGTTCTGTCCCTAAACCCCTGGCTGCAGTTGCTGAAATTCCTGCAGGAAGGCCCCACCCAGTGAGGAATGATGGGTTAGGGTTCCACCTAAAGAGGCAGTCGGGCCATGATCTGCAATAGCCATAGCCATTGTGAGTGCTGTGGGGAATTCCATCTGGGTCCAAACCATCTAGTCTTCCTGGCACTAGCAGGGGAAAATTGGCAGACTGGAGCTGCAGTGATGGCTGCCACCCCTTGCCCCTATTCCCCAGGAACTCAGGCATCTTAGGCAGCAGGCAGGGCAGTGATGATGGCCACCCCTTCCACGAGGAAGTCGGTAGCCATAGGTAGTCGCTAACCCATTGGCTGCTGAGAGGCCACCAAGAGGCTGCCGAGAATCTGGACAGCTCTGCACTTGGGACCCAAGGCCCTGGTGGCATGGGCTCATGGGGGGCTCTCCTGATTTGTGGGTAGCATGGATCCATGGAAAAAGCATGGTTTCTCAGGCAGGGTAGTGTGTCCAGAATTGGTGGGTTCTTGGTCTCACTGACTTCAAGAATGAAGCCGCGGACCTTTGTGGTGAGTGTTACAATTCTTAAAGGCGGCGTGTCCAGAGTTTGTTCCTTCTGATGTTCAGATGTGTTCGGAATTTCTTCCTTTTGGTGGATTCGTGGTCTCGCTGGCTTCACGAGTGAAGCTGCAGACCTTCGCAGTGAGTGTTACAGCTCATAAAGGCAGTGTGGACTCAGAGTGAGCAGCAGCAAGACTTATTACGGAGCAAAAGAACAAAGCTTCCACAGTGTGGAAGGGGACCCGAGGGGGTTGCCACTGCTGGCTCCGGCAGCCTGCTTTTATTCTCTTATCTGGCCCCACCCACATCCTGCTGATTGGTCCATTTTACAGAGAGCCGATTGGTCTGTTTTACAGAGAGCTGATTGTTTTACAGGGTGCTGATTGGTGTGTTTACAATCCCTGAGCTGGACACAAAAGTTCTCCAAGTCCCCACTAGATTAGCTAAATACGAGTGCTGATTGGTGCATCCACAAACCCTGAGCTAGACACAGGGTGCTGATTGGTGTGTTCACAAACCTTGAGCTAGATACAGAGTGCTGATTGGTGTATTTACAATCCCTTAGCTAGACATAAAGGTTCTCCAAGTACCCTCTAGACTCAGGAGCCCAGCTGGCTTCACCCAGTGGATCTCCCACCGGGGCCGCAGGTGGAGCTGCCTGCCAGTCCCGCGCTCTGGGCCAGCACTCCTCAGCCCTTGGGCGGTCGATGGGACCAGGTGCTGTGGAGCAGAGGGCTGCGCTCTTGGGGGAGGCTTGGGCTGCACAGGAGCCCACGGCGGGGGTAGTGGGGGGAGGGTGGGGGGTAGTGGGGGGAGGGCAGGGGAGGCTCAGGCTTGTGGGCTGCAGGTCCTGAGCCCTGCCCCATGGGGAGGCAGCTAAGGCCCGGCAAGAAATCCAGAGCAGCGCCAGTGGGCCAGCACTGCTGGGGGACCTGGCACACTCTCCGCGGCTGCTGGCCTGGGTGCTAAGCCCCTCACTGCCCAGGCGGCGGGGCTGGCCAGCAGCTCCGAGTGTGGGGCCGCCAAGCCCACTCCCACCCGGAACTCTAGCTGGCCCGCAATCGCTGCAGGCAGCCTCAGTTCCCGCCCATGCCTCTCCCTCCACACCTCCCCGCAAGCTGAGGGAGCTGGCTCCGGCCTCGGCCAGCCCAGAAAGGGGCTCCCACAGTGCAGCGGCGGGCTGAAGTGCTCCTCACGCACGGCCAGAGTGGGCGCCGAGGCCGAGGGGGCGCTGAGAGTGAAAGGGATGCTGACAAACTCAAACCACACCGAGTACGGCCAAGAGATCTTTATTGGAGAGGTTGAGGTCAGGTCGCGCAGGAGAGAGAGAGAGCTGTTGGGTGGAGTAATTTATAGTCCCCAGGGCTATGTGGGCACTGATGATTGGATGGGGGGCGGGCCTGAAGGGAGGAGTAGGAGGTGCCTTCTTTTATTGGGTCTCATTTGGCAGGCCGACGTAGTGCTGGGTGAAGAACCCGCAACCAGCGCCATCTTTTGGCGCCTTGCGTCACCTAACATTCCTCCCTTTTGTTTCTCTTAGAGGTGGGTGGAGGGGCGTATCTCATCTGGCCACTTCCTGCTGAGTGGGGGCGTTGAGGGGGAGTAAAGGGAGGACTGTTAGGGGCATCTATCAGTAGAATAAGCCCGAGTAGTGTGGCGGCGTATGTAAACACCTCTTGGGGTATGAAGTCCGTGAAGGTTCCTCTAACATTGTGATCCATTTGAAGGGTAGCGATGGATTGGCTATGAGCCAGCTTTCAGCACAGAGATTGTGGAGAAATTTATGGAATCGGTTGGCGGTTGTCATGACTGGCTTGGGTTAGCAGGTTGTGAGCCTGTCTGTGGAATCTGTCCTGTCCTGCTGGTGGCTAAAAGTTGGTAGTTTCTGAGGAGAAGCTGGTTAAATGTTTGGTTAGATATGGAAGAGATTTGGTTTTTCATAAACTTAATGAGGCAGGGGAATAGTGCGCAGAAAGCGAGGATACCCATTAGGGGGCCTAAAAAGGGAAGGAGCCAAGCTAAGAGGGGGGTTTTGAGGGTTTCCCAAAGGGAGGGAGTAGTGCTAGCATTCATTAGTTTACCTTTTATCTGATGTAGGTTTTTAATGCTAGTTTCTATTACTTGGGACTCATTAATATAATAACAACAGTTCTCCTGTAAGAAGATGCAAGTACTGCCTTTTTCGGCTGTGAGTAGGTTGATGGCGTGGCGGTTTTGAAGGGTGACACCAGCTAGAGATGTGATTTGTCGTTGGAGGGCGGCTAGAGACTGAGCCGTTTCCTCAATGGCCGTCTGCATCTGGGTTTGGAAATCTGAAAATTGGGATACATTGTATCCTAAAGAGGTGACTCTTAGTCCTGTACCTATGAGAGAGGTTGTTAGAGAGATTCCAAGCATGATAGGTAGGAAGATTGCTCTCTTTTTCCGACGGTCCTCAGGAGAGTTGGGCTTAGGGTGATCAAACTGATAGGCTTGAAGGCCTTCAGAGAAGAAGAGCAATGTGAATTGAGGGACTAGTGTGGTGGGTATGCAGGGGCCAGGGATAGAGGAATTAATGGATTTGTATAAGGAGCCATTACACCAAAAAAAGAGGCTGTCTGGAGCTGGAAAGTTGGGGAGGGGTGACAGTTTGTTTGCATGTTACATTGTGGGGCGATGGGGGGTGGTAGCTGGTGTTGTAACAGGTAGGGATAGGGATGCTGAGGTTGGCAAGGAGGGGGACATGGGAGATTACAAAGCCAGTGGTCAGGGGGGAGGAGTTGCTTGTGTTTATGGAGCTAGATAGCGGAACCGCAGCAAGAGGGGGTTTGTTGATGTTTGCGCATAAGAAACAATCGGAAGTGGGGACCTGAGAGGTGTTTAATAGTAGTAATCCCTGATTGAGGAACAGAAGCCAGGAAGCCTGTAAGGAGGTTGTGTCGGCCTGTGGATGTAGCTGGGATTGTAGTTCAGTCTCTCCTTGAGAAATATGTGTGTTAATTTCGGCTAGAACCTGTTGGGAGTCAGTTTTTAGGGTACAGGTGATGGTTATAGTTTGTGCTGGATAAGACCAGGCGTTGCTTGGGTATATTCCCCCTGTGGCTGCCTGGCCCCAGATTGTGTTGGCTGGGTCGGTGATGTGAATTGCTCGAGATGAGGCATTGTTTTTGGTCACATAATATATGAATGGGGTCTGTCTGTCTGTTTTTTTGGTGATCCAATTCATAACACAGTTGGTCCAGGGACACCTATAGTTTTGGGGCCATTCAGTTTTACAGACGCTGCGGGATTGTTGGTGTGGAAAGCAAATGGCAAAGTGGAACATGTGGAAATAAGGGTCCTAACCACTATCTATCATGGTGAGTTTAGGGAGGGGAAGGTCTACTGAGGATGCGTCGATGGAGCATCGGGTGTAACTGATGACATTGGTGTGTGACCTCCGGTTAGCGTTGTAGGTTTCTTTGAGGGTGAACAGGTAGTAGGGTTGTGAAGGGGGCCTGTTGGTGGAGGAGGGTCTGTAGAAGAAGATGTAAGAGGCGGAGAGCCAGAAGAGCGGGCTCGGAGCAGGCATGAGGGCGGCAGTTTATGCCTTAGGAATACTAGGAAGGGAGGGTGTTTTAGAAATGCGAGCTTTGAGAGGGTTGTGGGGTATGGGCGTGCCTGGCTTTAGAGGGGTTTGTGGGTTCGTGTTTAAGGAGAGACAGTCAGGAGGGTGGCGGGATTGAGGGGTGCACATGTTTGGAAAGTTACAGCGGAATCGTGCAGGAAGGAAACTAGGAGAGACAGTACGCAGCAAGGGAGAAGGGTTTGTAGGCTTTTGTAGGTCAGGAGTTCCTTGAGTTGATGGGGGGAGGTAATGACAACAGCTGCCCTAAACGTTAATTTCTTTGACTCTTGAAGTAGTAGGTAGGCTGCAGCCAGGGCCCGAAGGCAGGGGGCCCACCCTCGCACGGTGGGGTCTAGTCGGCCGGCAGGGATGCAGAGCCTCCCATGGTGAGACAGGAAGGGGTATATGTATACGGCGGCTGGCTGAATAGGGCATCCCCTATTAGCCGATGGCTGTGTTGCGAGTCAGAGCCTTCGAGCCGGTTGTCACCAAAACGAAAGAACTGATGGGCCTCTCTAAGGCCGAGGGCCGTGGGTTACCTGGTACCAGGATTTTTTGAGCGAGAGAAGGGAGGAAACCCAGGCCGGACGAGTGAGGAGGGAAAGGAGAAAACTCAGTTCCCTGCGGGCCGAGTTCGCTCTCAGAATTGTTTGGATAGGTATGCAACTGCCGCAAAGGTGGGTCCGTGCATCTGACCTAGGACTCCAAGAGCCAAGCCATTGTGCTTGTGTACCTATAGAATGAAAGGTTGTTGTAAGTCTGGAAGATGTAGGGCTGGGGCTTTGAGTAGTGCCTGTTGGAGTGACAGGAAGGGCTGCTTGACTGTGGCCTCTACAGGCTCGGATGGGGTACCTCGGGAGAAATATAGGGGCTTTGCTAATAAAGAGTAGTTGGGGATCCAAGTTCTAAAGTAACCTGCTAGTCCTAAGAAGGAGAGTATCTCCTGTTTGGTTTTTGGGATGGGAAGACTTCTAATGAAGCACTTTTGGTCTAGGGTGATGGCCTTTGAGTCATGGGCAAGGAGGACTCCTAGATAGGTGACTTGAGTGAGGGAGAGCTGGACCTTTTGGGGGGATACTCGGTAGCCTTGGTCAGCAACGAAGTTGAGAAGAGAGGTGGTGTCAGTTTGTGAGACAGTTAGAGAGGGACTGCATAGGAGGAGGTCATTAACGTATTATAGGAGGGTGGACTGGGGAAAGTGTAATTTTTGTAGGTCTGAGGCAAGAGTTTGACCAAAGATATGGGGGCTATTTCTGAACCATTGGGGAAGCACTGTCCACGTGAGCTGTTGTGACTGTTTAGTGTCTGGGTCAGTCCAAGTGAAGGCGAACAGGTCTTGTGACTGAGGGGAGAGGGGAATGGTGAAAAAGCCATCTTTAAGATCTATGACTGAGAAATGTGTGGCACTAGGAGGAATAGAGGATAAGAGCTGAGGTCTTGGATAGGCGGAACGTACCGTTGGGTTTTTTTACTGCTAGAGTAGGGGTGTTAAATGGAGAATGGGTTGGCCTGAGGAACCCTTTTCTTAAGAGGTCTAAAATAATTGGTTGTAATCCTTTCAGGCTGGAGACAGGGAGAGGATATTGGGGTTGGCTGGGGAAGAGGTATGGGTTTTTAAGGAATATTTGTACGGGAGGACAGAGTGCTAACGAGGGGGTGGTGGTGTCCCACACTATAGGGTTGACGCTGGCTGGGAGCGAAGGCCGAGTAGGAGCAGGAGTTTGATCTATGGAACTCGCCACCAAGGCAATGAGTGAGGTGGATTGCGGGAGGGTGATTGGGTTGAAGGTGATGGAGGTTTTAAATTTAGAGAGAATGTCTCTTCTTAACAAAGGGAGTGGGCATTGTGGCATGACTAGGAATTGATGGGAAAAGATGTGGCCGGAGAAAGTGCAGGAGAGGGGAGGAGTGGCTCTTGGACGTATGGTTTGGCCTCTGACCCCGACTATGGGAGATCCAAAGAGGGAAGTGGTGCCCCAAAATTTCCTTAAAACAGAAAGTAGCTCCGGTGTCTAGGAGAAAGGTGATGGGACGTCCATCCACTGTTAAAGAGACCCTGGGCTCCTGTGTGGTGATGATTTGTGTCGGGAAGGAAGTCCCAAGGTCCCGTCAGTCTTGAATGGCCAATCCTAGAAGATCGGGAGTTGGGATGGTGGCCGGCCCGGCCCCCCTTTGGGAGCCGGGGCAGTCTACACCCCAATGGCCAGATTGGTGGCATTTAGGACATGGCTGGTTGGGCGGCCTGGGATTTGGGCACTCTTGGACCCAGTGCCCTTCCTTTCCGCATTTGAAACAGGGCCCTGGGGGCTGACGTTGGGATGGATGGGCAGACGACAACCTATGGCCGTGTGATCGAGGGGAGGCTTGAAGGGCTTGTGCCAGTAACTGGTACTTTTGCCTCTTTGCCTTCGCATCTCGATTGTGATACACCTTAAATGCCGTTGCTAAGATCTCGGTTTGAGGGGTGAGGGGGCCTTTGTCCAGTTTTTTTAGTTTACCTTTGATATCAGGAAAACTCTGCCTACCGTCTGGGGTTTCGGGATCTATGTTGGTGTATTGTTGGAGTGCCTGTGTAAGGCGGTCTAGAAAAGCAGATGGGTTTTCATTTTTATCCTGTATGACTTCATGAAGTTTTTCAAAGTTAACTGACTTTTGAGCTGCCCTCCGTAGACCGGCTATGATGCAAGTAGCGAAATGGTCTCAGGCTGATACTCCATTTTGGGTGTTATAATCCCAATTGGGCTCATGCTCAGGTACTGCCTGTGCTCCTAGCGGTACGGCTGGGGTTGTTTGATGAACCTCATTTGCATAAGTTCGAGCTTGTTCCTAGACTCGCCTATGCTCCTTGGGGAGGAGGGTGTTAGAGAGAATCATACAGATGTCATGGAAGGTAAGGCTATAAGCTTGGATGAAGTATTGGAATTCTTTGATATATAAAGCAGAATTGGAAGTGTAGGAGCCTAGGCGTTTTTCTATTTGCGAAAAGTCAGCCATAGAAAAGGGGACGTGGACTCGGACAATACCTTCAGCTCCTGCCACCTCTCTAAGGGGGGCAAGGGGGGGGTGTGACTTTGAGCGAGTGGTGGGGGTGCTGAAGGCCGGGGCTGATGGGATAGGCGGTTGAGGGTGTGTGTGGGGGGGCAGCGGGAGGCTGGGCGACTTCCGGTTGGGTGGCGGCCGGAGGGCGCGGTGGACGGTGGTGGTATGGGGGGGTTCGTCGGCTGGGTCGAAGTCAGGGACAGAGGGAGAGGTTGGTTTAAGAGCAGCAAGGAGTTGCTGCGGTTTGCAAGGGAGACAAAGGTTAGGTCTATCCCATAGGAGAAAGAATCCATGGATATATGGGATCTCTACCCATTTTCCTGTTCGCTCGCAATAATTGTAGAGATCCTGGAGAAATGTTAGGATCGAGAGACCCATAAGTGAGCCATTTGCTTTGATTGTCTAGGGGATATGTGGGCCAGTTTTGCTATTTGGGGTCTACCGTGGCCTTAGGGGCTTGAGGCGAGATGCTTTGTGGGGTCTCTTGCCTGCCTAGAGAGGTGGACCCCGGAGGGGAAGACTTACCAAGATGAGGCCGGTGTTGGGCGGGCAGCTTGGCGAACAGGAGAATGGGTGAAGGCCGGTCGGGGGTTTGGGTTGAGTCTAAGAAGAGATTGGGATCCCACTAAAAGTGGGGAGTCCCGATCCGAGTCACGGCACCAAATGAAAGGGATACCGGCAAACTCAAACCACACCGAGTACGGCCAAGAGATCTCTATTGGAGAAGTTGAGGTCAGGTCGCGCAGGAGACAGAGAGAGAGAGCTGTTGGGTGGAGTAATTTATAGCCCCCAGGGCTATGTGGGCACTGATGATTGGATGGGGGGTGGGCCTGAAGGGAGGAGTAGGAGGTGCCTTCTTTTATTGGGTCTCATTTGGCGGGCCGACGTAGTGCTGGGTGAAGAAGAACCCGGAACCAGCGCCATCTTTTGGCACCTTGTGTCACCTAACAGAGAGTGAGGGAGGGCTGCCAGCACACTGTCACCTCTCAGTAGGTCAATCACTCACCATTTCCCTTGGCTGGTGGTAGGAGCTCCTGTTACCCTGTGTGGCTCCCAGGTGGGCCGTCGCACCACCCTGCTTTTCCTTGCTCTCTCTGGCTTGTGCCAGCTGCCTAGTCAGTCCCAATGAGAGAACTTGGATACCTCAGTTGCCAGTGCAGGATTCACTCATTGTTTTCCTTCTTCTTGGTGGGGGGGCCTCCGACCACAGCTGTTTCTAGTCGGCCATCTTGGCACGCCCTGTTTTTGTTTACTTATTTTCAAATGAGGAAAGGTCTAGACAAATTCAGTGCTTTCCGCTGGTTCAGATGTGTGAGTTTTGTGAACTTTGCTTGCTTTTTGTATTTGCAACATTGGTGTACATACCATCACTTGTACTTTTCTGAGGGTTGTGTGGGGAGATAGAAATAAACATATCTACATAGTATAAGATTATGCTTCAATTCCACTTATTGAGAGAATGCCCGGAAAATAGAATGAGGTGGTAGAGAAAAATGTGCTTTTTCCCAGGTTGATTTTTAATTTGCAAAGCATCATAATAGTATGAGCATCTCCCTACTCTTCAGTGAGAGAGAGAGAGAGAGTGTGTGTGTGTGTGTGTGTGTGTGTGTGTGTGTGTGTGTTTTAGACGGAGTCTGACTCTCTCACCCAGATTGGAGTGGGGTGGTGCGATCTCGGCTCAGGTTCAAGTGATTCCTCTGCCTCAGCCTCCTGAGTAGCTGGAACTACAGGTGCATGCTACCACGCCCAGCTAATTTTTGTAATTTTAGTAGAGATGGGGTTTCACTATTGGTCAGGCTGGTCTCGAACTCCTGACCTCAGGCGATCCACCTACCTCAGGCGATCCACCTGCCTCGGCCTCCAAAGTGCTGGGATTACAGGTGTGAGCCTTCGCACCCTGCCTAGTGTGTTTCTTATGACTAAAGATACATATATTTTGTTGTACATTGTCCTTAAATGCAGACCAGCTACGGATTCGGGCTTTATTAAGAAATACCAGATGTCTTATAACATGCGAATATAAATAAATTTGCTGTGTTTTAACACTGTATTGAAAGATGATATGTTTTATCTTCATCATGTCTCCTTTCTAAATGTGACATTTTTTTCAGCCTCCTGGCTAACATAACTATGATGGAATTTTCTCCTGCCCTGTTGAGTATTTCCTTTGATAATTTTTGCTAATGTTATTAGTGAAAAATGACAGTAATCATCATGCATGATTACTGTGGGTCTTTTTTCCCCTCCTCTTGTATTACATTTCCTGAAGGCATGGTGCCATTGTTGGTTCTCTTCTCTCCCCTTCCCCGTTTTTGACTGCTATTTTCTGCATGTTTCAGTTTTTTGAATTGTTACAGGAAAATGGTGTATATCCATGTATCTGTGTGGATGCAGGGGTTGTAGTTGTGGTTTGAGAACATTAATGTTCTAAATCTCTAAGGAGCAGAACTCCTTGCTCCCATAATAATTTTCATCCATGTTCAACAGCTATCTCCATATCTCTTTTATTCCTTCTTTCTTTTAAGACTTATGCGAATGAATGACTAGTTTAAAGTTATAGGTAAAAAAAAGTTCCATTAAGAAATACAATCTTCAAAATATTATATAAGTACAGTCAGCCTTTCATATCCATGGATTCCATATCCATAGATTCAACCAATCACAGATTGAAAATATCAGGCGAAGAAAAATGAGTGGTTGCATCTGTACTGAACGTGTACAGACTTTTTTCTTGTCATTATTCCCTAAACAATACAGTATAACGTTATTTGCATAGCATGTACTTTGTGTTAGGTATTATAAGTAATCTAGAGATGACAAAGTATTTGGATGTGCATAGATTATATGCAAAACTGCATCATTTTATATAAGGGACTTGAGCATCTGTAAATTTTTATGTTCAAAGTGGGTCTTGAAACCATTCTCCCATAGATACTAAGAGACTACTGTTTATGGTATATTTTGATGTAATAGTGCTTTATAAATATTTCTCTGTTCAAGTTAAATATGCAAAAGAATTCCCAGTTTATGTAATCTGTATCCCACAGGATTCACAACCACAGCAATCTGGAAACCTCTATCTCAAAGGTGTAGTTCTCCTAGGCTTTTAGTGCCATCGTTACCACCACCTGTTCATTTGTCCTCCTGCTTATCAGTTTCATCCTGGGTAGGTTCGAAGGACTGGATTTTTCTTGTGACTTTCTGACTTTTTTTACCTCATCAGTTCCTTCAAGCTGAGTTAGAGGAGTCAAAAGAATCCGGCCCAGGACCCTGGGGTTACAAACTAGAACTGGCAGTTGTGCTTTAAGGAACTTTGGTTTGAAAACAAGTTTGCCCTTTGGGATTCTTTTTAATATATTTAAAGTTCTGTATAGTAATATAAAATGAAAGGTTGACGTACTCTTTGTTCAAAACTGTCTAATAACTATAGTTGACCTTACCACTTGTTAATTATTGAAACTGAAGTGTTTACTTAATTTAAATAAAAGGTTGTACTATGTATATCTATGGTTTTTATTACTATAAAGCTACAAGAGAAAATTAATATGTATCTGGCTTTGAAAGTCATAGTCGTCGTATCAATAGTTTCTGTGTGTATGTGATAAATATTAAATACGTCATTATTTCTTTTATTAATAAGTTTGCCTGCAGTACAAATAATAGATGAAAAATAGGATGCCAATCTGTAACCTTAGATGAACACAATTATTTAACTGGGATGATCTTTGTCCATACTTTTCTCTATTTATTGCTTGCTTTGCACAGGAAGGAACTGCAGGAGCTGCAGAATCGTTACAAACAGAACAGTACACATACAGCCCAGCAAGCAGAGCTGATCCAGCAGCTTCAGGTTCTCAATATGGACACACAAAAAGTACTGAGAAATCAGGAAGATGTTCACACAGCTGAAAGTATATCGTATCAAAAAGTATGCTTTTATTCTGTAATAAAGATGTAAATTTTATGTATGAACTTATGAACATATATAGAATTCAGATTTTTTCATATTTCAGCATTTCATTATTACTTCCTTTTACATATGTTTACTCAAAATTTAGAAGTGAAGGATGGTTCAATTTGGTAACATTTAAAATTTTTTGAATTTTCTTTATGGTAATTAGAGCTGAATCACTTAAAATATAGATACAAATTTACGCTATAGGGTATTATTTTGATAAATTGGCATTCAGACAGCTTCTGTGAAACATACTAGGAGTATAGTCTCAAAACTGGAGAGGATTTGGGGAATGGAATTCCTCGGCCTGCTATTACAAGAAATTATTTTGTCAAGTATGGCAGACTTTCATGGTAAAATTTGTACATTATTGTTGGGCACATCTTCACAAATACAAAGGGGATTGCTGAGGAGGTCTTTAGGATCAATATTTTCCAGGATTTTTCTCTGTTTATTTTGTGTATTTCTGTTCAGTAGTCTTTTATTTTACAGTTGTTTTAGGAGCCTTTCAAGAAGGTTTACCCAAGTATTTAGGTGTGCTAACTGACTCACCAGCAATAATTTAATCTGCTAATTGAAAAAAAAAATACCTTTATTGGCCGGGTGTGGTGGCTCACGCCTGTAATCCCAGCACTTTGGGAGGCCGAGGCAGGCGAATCACAAGGTCAAGAGATCGAGACCATCCTGGCCAACATGATGAATTCCTGTTTCTACTGAAAATACAAAAAGTTAGCTGGGCATGGTGGTTCATGCCTGTAGTGCCAGCTACTTGGCAGGCTGAGGCAGGAGAATCACTTGAACCTGGGAGGCGGAGGTTGCAGTGAGCCAAGATCGCGCCATTGCACTCCAGCCTGGTGACAGGGCGAGGCAATGTCTCAAAAAAAAAAAAAAAAAAAACTTTACTGAGTTCTTCATATGTTTTGTGTAGTGTGCTAAATTATTTAAATAAATAATGTAGTTTATATAGTGTTATTCTCATTTAATGATAGTAGTTGAGGCAAGTGAGGCTTAGAGAGGTTAAATAATACAGTTCATAGTATCCCTCTAGAATTACTGGATTTTTACTTTTGATCTTACTTTTCTAAAAAATCACTGTGAAAATCCAATATCTATAATTAACGTGAAGTAAATTACCTTAAAACTTAAACACATCTTTTTAAATGATGCTTTGTAACAGTGGTTTTCAGTGTGTATTCTGTGTTCCCTTTGTGTTTCCCCAAGGACCTAGATGATAGCAAGCAGGAAGATACAGTCTTCCACTTCAGCTAGAGCAGTGCTGCCTTTTTGTTTTATGGGGTGGCATTGCCCACTGTGTTTTTTGTTTCTAAACCAGGTTCCGTTGCTAAAATGGTACTGTACTTTATTAATACTTGTTAATTGTTATTAATACTGATTAATTGTTTTCTCTTTTTCCCCCATTGATGACTTTCTGTTGCTTGAAACATTTTTTTTCTGTTGCTTGTAACATTTTTTTTTTTCCCCTCTTGGCTTCCATGGTACTATAATTGGATGGTTTTCGTCCTTCAGTTTCTAGCTGTCCCTTTTTAATTTCTTTCTGGTCCTACCCAGTCTCCATGTTCTGTAAAGTGTTAAAATGTCCCAGGCCTCAATCTTAGGATCTCTCCCTTTTTTTTCTGTTTATACTCACACCCTAGGTGATTTTATCTAATCACCTTGACTTTCAAAATTATACTGCAGGTTGAATATCCCTTATCTGAAATGCTTGGAACCTGAAACCTGAAGTGTTTCACATTTTGAGCTTTTGGGATTTTGGAATATTTGCATTACATTTACTGGCCGAGCATCCCAAATCTGAAAAATTGAAATCTGAAATGCTCCAATGAGCATTTCCTTTGAGCATCATACTGGTGCTCAAAAATGTTTTGGATTTTGGAGCATTTCAGATTTTTTGATTTGGATACTCTATCTGTGTCTGTAGGCTGATGATTCCCAAATTTGTAAATTTGTTTATCTACCTTGGATCTCTTCGGTGTACTCTAGGAAAGTGTATATCTAATTGCCTACTTAATATCTCTTCACTTGGATGCTAATGGGCATCTCGTACTGAACGTGTTCAAAACAAAGCTATTGCCTTTTATGTTTTCAGTACAGGTGCAGAATTCGACGACTTCCCACCACCCTTGCTGTCACCATTCTGTCCAGGCCACTATCATGTATTACCTGGATTATTGCAGTAACTTGCCAGTTTCTTTGTTCTGATCTTAAGCCTTTTGACATAGGTGCCAGGATATTATTGCCAAAACTTTGTGAGTCAAATCAGATCACTGCTCTCTTCAAGTCCCTCCAGTGGTTTCCCAGACCATTAAAAATAAAAAACCTAAGTTCTTAATACAACCTATGGGACCCTGCATGTTCCGACTCTACATTATCTCTCTGATCTCATCTTTGCCTTCTCTTCTTATTCACTCCAGCAACACAAACCATGTTTTTATTCCTTGAACATAACAGGTATTTAACCTTTCAAGGTGTACTTTCTTCCAGTGCCTGAAAGCTTTCCTGCCCAGTTATCTGCATAGATACCATTTTACTTCCTTTATTCTACAACTCTTAAACAGTTTAAAATTAGTTGATAGCAGACATTAAATGGTAGAAGTAAGAAAAGAATGATGTATGTTGTAATAGTAGTAGAGGGAAATATGGGAGCATAACTGGGGCCTGTTCCAAGACTAAGGATAAAGAAAACTCTCCTTGATGGTGTCATACCAGTAATACTTTGCTGAGAAGTTATCAAAGGGACAGATTAATTTCTGATAACTTTTCCAAATGAACTCTAGTTCAAACCATAAATTCCCTAGTGTATGTCTTTACTAAATTTGGAGAAGTAGAGCTTATATGCCCCTATTTGACAAACTCGACGTAACCTAAATTGTGATCTGGGGTACATTTTGAAACCTTAAACACTTTTCTTCTGGGATTATGTTTATCCCTTCCAAGAATCATTACAGAAAATGAGAGATGTAAATGATGGGGGTATGTTGTGTTTGTGAATAGTATTGAGGCAGAATAAAAATAGAACAAACTGAGATGTGCTAACCTAAAATAATTGGCTTACTTTTCCTTGTGTTTAGTCTGTTTTTTGTCATTTCTTTCTCTAGATTGGATTTCATTTTTCTTTTATTTTTGTTTCTCAGACATTACCTTGGGAAGCGTGGGAGTAGGGGGCTTCACTGATACTTAAGTTGATTCCCACTTTGAAATTGTACCTCCCACTGTAATATTTTAATTTTGAAGTTGTTTTAGATGCTTGTAGTTGTTCATACAGTTTTCATTAGTATCCTCAACTAGACTCAATTTGAAAATATTCTCATTATTTATTCTTTATAAATTTTGTCTACAGTTAGTAGACGTTAAAATTGTTTTGGTGGCTATATATATTTTAAAAAACAAAGTCTTTTATAATTCCATCTCCCAGAGGCAAATACTGTGAACATTTTGAATATTTCAGTTTTAAAAATTCATCTTAACATATCTGTTAGCACACTAATATTTTTCACTTTAACATTATCTTTTAAAAAATCGTAACATATAACTATTTTAGATGGTCATATAATTTATTTTTCTAGTGTTGGTTATATATGTTATTTGTTTTACTATTGTAAATAAAGCTGCAATAAACATTTTGTCAGTTCAGATTATTACTATTCATTATAGTGTATTGACTACACATACGTGCGCGCGCACACACACACACACACACACGCGCACACACACACACACACACACACACTGACCTGTCCACCCAGGGAAGACTTCCTTTTATGAAGCTATAACATCGTATTAACCATATGCAATTCACTTTTTGTTTTGTTTTGTTTTTTGTTTTGACAGTGTCTCACTCTGTCGCCTAGGCTGGAGTGCAGTGGCCCGATCTCGACTCACTGCAACCTCCGCCTCCCAGGTTCAAGCAATTCCCCCACCTCAGCCTCCCCAGTAGCTGGGACTACAGGCACATGCCACCACACTCAGCTAGTTTTTGTACTTTTCGATAGAGACTGAGTTACGCTATGTTGACCAGGCTGGTCTCGAATTCCTTACCTCAGATGATCCACCCGCTTCAGCCTCCCAAAGTGCTGGGATTATAGGTGTGAGCCACTGCGCCTGGCCCAATTCACTTTTAATTAGTTTGTACATAACATATCCTTTTAAAATTATCCCATAATAAGAATGTATGGGGGTCATGGATTCTAAGGGGACCTGCCTACCACATGATTAGTAAACGTTGAGTTACTGAACCTTGAGACATTGCATGCTATGATGTCCCACTTTGGATAATGCAATTTAAAAATCATAATTATATTTTAAAACTTTATGGCAATGTTTCTATTTGAATTTAAATATTACTCTAGTCCATTTAATGTTTGACTTTGGGTGGATGAATGGTTCTGCAGTGGTGAAAATGTGGAGAAACAAAATACAAGTGAGAAGTCCTTCCAGTTAGATCACAGTTATAAAGACAGATGTAAAATTGTACTATAAGCCAGGGAGAATCTGAGTTTCCATTTACACAAATTATTTTAGAAATGTATTATGTAAATCGAGATAAAAATGCAAGCTGCTCCTAGTAACCATATAATAATAATAGTTAACATTTTTTAGCTTATTGTGTATCGGGCACCGGCAATAGGGCTTTTGCCTTAATGTTTAAGCCTCACACCAACCTGATGTGGTATTGTTATTTTTATCCCTGTTTGTAGATCAGGTAACTGAAGCTTAGAGTGTTGTCTAAAGTCAAACAGCTACCTGTGTAGAATTCAGATCTAGGTAATCTTGGGTCCAGAATGCAATTCTTAAACTTTATTATAAAGCCCACAGTATAGTTCAGTTTTAAATGGAAAGGTGAGGTCTTATCCTTAAAAGCCTCAGTAAACAGATTCTACAAACTTGCATTATCCATTCTCATCCAAATTTTTTCAACACTTAATAATTTCTAATGTTAGAATATTTATCCTGATATCTAAGTTAAATGTTATTCAGAAGATTTCATTGCATTCTTTTTGGTGACCAGAGTGTAGCAGTTACCTTTCTATGTGAAAAGGGCTTCCATCATTTTTCTCTAGCCATTGTTTCTCCTGATTGTATCATTTGGTTTCTTTTATCTTGCTATTACATCACGCTTTTTAACTTTTTGAGCTTCTGAAGATTTTTTACTAACGCTTTTTTTTCTCCTCAAAAATGTAGTAGTTGTGTAGTGCAGGATTTTAACATTTGGGAATGATCACATTGCCTTATTTGTCAGGTGTGTTATTGTTCAGACTTTAGTGTTCATTTATATCAGATTATTCATTCTTATTCTAGAGCATTATGTGTATTGTCTTTATTCCTTGTCTACACATATTTTTAGATTGTTTTCTAATTTGAATAATAATCCTTGCAATAATGAGATGAAATTATTTACTCAAAATTTCAAACATATTTTCACATAGATTCATTTTAATATTTTTGAATAATAATTGGGATTTAGCTCTAAGACTCAGGTGAGTTGAATTAAAAATATTACACTAACAATTTATCTTCAATTCTTATTAAACTTCTTTCAGAATCAGATCTTAGTTTACTGTTTCTAATGGAAGTTTGTTTCCTCTGTTCTCTTTCTCTCAATTCTTCACCCCTTTTTCTTGCCCTTACATTACCCATTCTTTCTCTCATTTATTAAGTAGATCTGTATCATAATATCTGTTTAATTATCTGAAAAGATGAAAACAGTTGTCCCAAGTGGTAGGATGTGGGAATTGAGGAGGGGAGACAAAGGTGAAGAAAGAAAATTGAAAAAAGTTTTGAGCACAGAGGTGAGTCATATTGTGCCAGAGCTCTCCATAACAAACCATCAGTCTCATATACAAGGCTACCAATCATATAGTGTAGAAGGCCTTTCTAGGAGAAAAACACCTATCAAGATAAATAAAAGTAATCTGATGTGTTCTCTTCCTCTGAGCATATAGCCATTCATATAATTTTTAATATTTTTATATCTGCACATCATTTATATATGTGTATGATTTAAATATAGGGAATTATATCAGCGTTTATGATTTCTAGACCATCAAACATGGTTGGGGTACTAACATGTATTTTATAACTTCTTGGTCTATTTAGTGACAATATTACTCAAACTGTTAACTAGGAAAATAAGGAGTTAGCATATTACATGTTAAATTAGTGTTGTCATTTTTGGCTATAAATAGTACATTTTTCACTTGAAGAATTTATTGTTTCAGTCAGTGTTGCAAATACAGTTGGCATTCTGTGTCCACAGGGCATATCCCCATTCACAGATTCAACCAACTATGAATTGAAAATATTTGGGAAAAAAATGAAAAATAGCAATACAACAATAAAAATTAATATGAAAAAGAGTATAACAACTATTTACATAGTGTTTGCATTGTAAACACTGGGTAGATTCCATCTTATTCTTATAAGTAATCCAGAGATGGTTTAAAGTATACAGGAGGATGTACATAGATGATAAGCAAATACTGTGCCATTTTATATAAGAGACTTGTGCATTTGTAGATTTTTTTTAATTCACTTGGGTCCTGGAAACAATCTTGTGGATAATGAGGGAATGCTGTAGTATATTTACTAGATTTGGATGATTTCAATTCTTAAATTAGTATCATTGGATAACAGAGCATATACATTTTCAAAATTGTTAAGATATATAAAATATCATTTAGTTCTTTAACACTAATAAAATATTCAAAAAGGAGCTCTTCAGTCTAAGCCCCTGAAAATTAAAGGAGTTGGAAGTTGAGGTCTTATTTCTAACTTGCTTTCTGTCCCCTGGAGATCCTTTTAACCTTTTTCACTTTAATTTCTTCAACAGAAAATAGCATGAAGAAGGCTGGGCGCGGTGGCTCACGCTTGTAATCCCAGCACTTTGGGAGGCCGAGGCGGGAGGATCACGAAGTCAGGAGATCGAGACCACGGTGAAACCCCGTCTCTACTAAAAATACAAAAAAATTAGCTGGGTGTAGTGGCGGGCGCCTGTAGTCCCAGCTACTCGGAGAGGCTGAGGCAGGAGAATGGCGTGAACCCGGGAGGCGGAGCTTGCAGTGAGCCCAGATCGCGCCACTGCACTCCAGCCTGGGCGACAGAGCAAGACTCCATCTCAAAAAAAAAAAAAAAATAATAAAATAAATAGAAAATAGCATGAAGAATAGTAAGGATAATATATTGCTTATGAATTATAATGATTGATACTTCTAAATCATATAATGTAATACGTGGTGACATTTTTATAGGCCAGAACCTTACAAAAAAATTCTGATCCATTCGAGCTTTTTGGATTATTAGAGGAAAGAAGTTATAGAGAAAAGAGACTCTCTGAAAACTGTTGTAAGGAATCTTACTGCTAATAGGGAAAAAGATAACTCAGTATGCCTAAAGCAATGCAGATGAATGAATTTCTCATATTGCCTAATTACTCACTTGAGCACTTTTTTTTTTTTTTTTTAAACTCTACTCTTATTAATGGAATGAGAATAAGATGGAATCTACCCAGGGCACTGGAACATCCTAAGCTTTTGGCTTCTTGCAGGATCTCCTAGAGAATTAAACATTTTATTACCCTGAGGTCCTGTCACCAAAAAACACTTTAGAAATAAAACTAGATTTAACCTTGTTGAAGGCTGTTTTAATCAAGTTTACTGCTGGACTGAGGCCTAGAGTTAAAAATGGCTGGAGGACTATCTTTGCTTCCTGTACTCTAAGTTCACAACTGAGTGATCACATTACTATTAAATACATGAAATCCAGTCAGCCAACAAGGAAAACAGGCAAGTAGGAGATGTATATTTGGAGTAAGCTAAGGAATCAGATAAGAGTTTGTCCCAAAACCTAGAGCAAAGCTGATCTAATTTGTTCTGGGCTTTCTCAGTTCTTTCTTTTTTTTTTAAAAATTATTATTATACTTTAAGCTCTAGGGTACATGTGCGCAATGTGCAGGTTTGTTACGTATGTATCCTAGTGCCATGTTGGTGTGCTGCACCCATTAACTCATCATTTAGCATTAGGTATATCTCCTAATGCTGTCCCTCCCCCATTCCCCCACCCCACAACAGTCCCCAGAGTGTGATGTTCCCCTTCCTGTGTCCACGTGTTCTCATTGTTCAATTCCCACCTATGAGCGAGAACATGCGGTGTTTGGTTTTTTGTCCTTGCGATAGTTTACTGAGAATGATGGTTTCCAGTTTCATCCATGTCCCTACAAAGGACATGAACTCATCATTTTTTATGGGTCCATACTATTCCATGGTGTATATGTGCCACATTTTCTTAATCCAGTCTATCGTTGTTGGACATTTGGGTTGGTTCCAACTCTTTGCTATTGTGAATAGTGCCACAATAAACATACGTGTGCATGTGTCTTTATAGCAGCATGATTTATAGTCCTTTGGGTATATACCCAGTAATGGGATGGCTGGGTGAAATGGTATTTCTAGTTCTAGATCCCTGAGGAATCACCACACTGACTTCCACAATGGCTGAACTAGTTTACAGTCCCACCAACAGTGTAAAAGTGTTCCTATTTCTCCACATCCTCTCCAGCACCTGTTGTTTCCTGACTTTTTAATGATGGCCATTCTAACTGGTGTGAGATAGTATCTCATTGTGATTTTGATTTGCATTTCTCTGATGGCCAGTGATGATGAGGATTTTTGCATGTGTTTTTTGGCTGCATAAATGTCTTCTTTTGAGAAGTGTCTGTTCATGTCCTTCGCCCACTTTTTGATGGGGTTGTTTGTTTTTTTCTGGTAAATTTGTTTGAGTTCATTGTAGATTCTGGATATTAGCCCTTTGTCAGATGAGTAGGTTGCGAAAATTTTCTCCCATTTTGTAGGTTGCCTGTTCACTCTGATGGTAGTTTCTTTTGCTGTGCAGAAGCTCTTGAGTTTAATTAGATCCCATTTGTCAATTTTGGCTTTTGTTGCCGTTGCTTTTGGTGTTTTAGACATGAAGTCCTTGCCCGTGCCTATGTCCTAAACGGTAATGTCTAGGTTTTCTTCTAGGGTTTTTATGGTTTTAGATCTAACATGTAAGTCTTTAATCCATCTTGAATTAATTTTTGTATAAGGTGTAAGGAAGGGATCCAGTTTCAGCTTTCTACATATGGTTAGCCGGTTTTCCGGTGCTGGGCTTTCTCAGTTCTTTTTCACCTGCTGCTTGGAAGGATGGATATTCAGTGCAAGACATAGGGTTTTTCCCAGTGTGGTCTTACCCACCTAGTCATATCACATCAAGTCAGGGCAACTTCTGAATAGGAATGCAACTGCTTAAACTGCATGTCAGAGAGAGCAAAGTAGAGAACACGAAGAAAGTGCTATTAGTCATCTTCTTTTTTTTTTTTTTTTTGAGTTTGAGTCTCGCCCTTTTGCCCAGGCTAGAGTGCAATGGCGTGATCTCAGCTCACTGCAACCTCTGCCTCCTGGGTTCGAGCGATTCTCCTGCCTCAGCTTCCCAAGTAGCTGGGATTACAGGCATGTGCCACCACGCCCGGCTAATTTTGTATTTTTAGTAGAGACAGGGTTTCTCCATGTTAATCAGGCTGGTCTTGAGCTCCTGTCATCAGGTGATCCACCAGCCTGGGTCTCCCAAAGTGCTGGGATTACGGGTGTGAGCCAATGTGCCCGACCAGTCCTCTATTTTATGAAGCAAGGCAGAAATTAGACGAGAGGAGATAAATTAAGATAGAGCCTTCTTCCATGAATGAATCGGCCTAAAGCCTTATATTTGTGGAAGAAGGTCCCAAGATGTGACACCCAAGAGTGGGGTATACCACATCCTTGGCACTAGTGGCCAGTAAATTGGTCCTCAATCCTGACCATACCCTAGCATCATGCCTGTACCTTGGTCATTAGGACAGAAGGTATGTAGTTTTCTTTCTCAGCACTTATCAGTGTCCATGAGATTCTCAAATATTTGAAATATGTGAATTCTTTAATAATATTTTCTATTATTTACCTCAGAGGTATTAATTTGTACTGATTGAGTAAATGTTGGCTAGTGTAAATAATGCACCGGAGATTAGAAAGTGGTTAAATATTCATTGAAAAAATGACTATGCAGTGAAGAGAAGACCCTCACTCATCATAGCTTCAACTTTCCCTAGCCAGGGAAAGTTTGTCCACGGTTTGCTTTTTTCTTTTCTACCCTAAACCCAGTTATGAGAGCAGCAGCACAGTACAAGTAGGCACTCTGAACTCTTCATTGTCCTTTCAAGCTGTCAGGTTCCTACTCTTTCTTCCCTCCTAGAATATCTGATGGTATCAGCTGTGGAAAGGACATTGGACATGCTCCTTGGTATAATGGGAAGGGAAAGTATAAATTGATCTAAATTTTTTTATAAATCATATAGGCAATACTTTCTTTTAAAAAATTGCGTAGACTTTGGCAATAAAGTGAAGTGGATTATTTTAAATATCTCCACAATAAAATCAATAGATAATTTTATTTTTTTTAAGACAGTGTCTCCCCATGTCACCTAGACTGGAGTGCAGTGGCACAATCTCAGCTCACTGCAGCCTCGACCTCCTGGGCTCAAGTGTTCCTCCCACCTCACCCTTCCAAGTAGCTGGGACTACAGGTGCATGCTACCACGCCCGGGTAATTTTTTGTATTTTTGGTAGAGACGGGGATTCGTCATATTGCCCAGGCTGGTCTCGAACTCCTGAGCTCAGGTGATCTGCCCCTCTTGGCATCCCAAAGTGCTGGGATTACAGGCGTGAGCCACCTTCCCAGCCAGAGATACATTTTTTTGTTTTATAAAAGATCAAAGGTATATTGAGCTAATTATATGCCAGTGGAGTGGAACTTTGGAGGGTCTTATTTTTGTGACAAATTATGTTTCAGGAGATGTATTAATGAAAGGTTTTACAAGCCTTTTTAAATTTTAAATTTTAAATTTAAAAAACGGAGGTAAACACGCATACAGAAATGTACACAAATCCTAGGTTTCTAGATGAACTAAAGCTTTACAATCTTTTATATATGTAAGTTTCTTCCCACGAGGCAAGGCAAACTGATGGAAGTGTTCTGTATCTTTAAGTAAATGAGCAAACCTAAAAACTTACCGTAGCTCTATATAATTTTGAGATTTTTACACTTGAGGGTTTTGCTCTTATTGTAAGATTTTACTGTTAGCCTTTAAAACCACACACACACACACACACACACACACACACATTTTCGCTCTTAGGTCACTTTTCTAGTGTCAGCCACAGATATACATACAGATTCTGTATGTAAATCAACTACCACAGATTGGATTATATCTCATTAAATCACAATTATACATTAGGATCAAGTTCACAAGTTCTGGAGGCATACCATTGTTAACCCTATATTACGCTCTGTATGATAGCACTTATATATCGTGTTATCTCATAGTTTGAATAAACTTTTAAATTTATTTAATGCATATTGCCTTGACTTAAAAAGGTTTTAAAGTTATTAATAAGTCTTTAAAATATTGCTTCTATTTTTTCACACTGTTTAAGGTTTTCAGTAACTCCCTGTTGTCTACAGAACAAGTCCATCCTCTTAATAATGTAAAGAGCCTTTACATTCTTTCTACAGCCTTACTTCTTGACTTTGTCTCTTACTATTCCTCTGTTCCTCCTAGCAGTAGATACTACATTGTACTTAATAAGAATGTAGAATTCAACATTAATTAACTGTTAATGAAGTACTCCTGATTTTGTTTTGTTTCAAATGTATGTATTAAATCCAATTAAACTGATATACCTTATGCTCCTTTCTGTCCTTTCCTATCACTGTACATAATTTTTTTCACATTTCTTCTATCTTTAGAATGACTTTTTGTTTTTGGTCAATTCCAATTATATTGTCATGGTTCAGTTCAGGTCCTTTTTCATAATTCCCTCCATGATTAATACAGCTAGCTTAAAGTATTTTCTTCCTCAGAAATTTGGCATTCTTTTCCTATATTACACTGGCTAAAAATACATATTGCGTTTTTAACATATTTTCTAGTTATTAATATCAAATTTTAAATGTTAAAAAATTAAATATTAAAAATATTATTATATAATTTAGTTAATTTTTTTGTGTTTATATCTTCTTTCTCTCTCAGATTATTAAAATAACCTGAGGGCAAGAACTGTGTTTATACCGTTCATATATATATATATATATATATACACACACACACACACACACAGACACATAGTTTTATTGATTATTAATATAATTTGGATATATTTTTTGAAACAGCTTTACAATGAGTTACATATTTGTTTTGAAACCACAAAATCAAATGAAGCTATGCTCCGGCAAAGTGTTATTAATCTTCAGGATCAGCTATTACAAAAAGAGCAAGAAAATGCTAAGTTAAAAGAAAAACTTCAGGAATCACAGGGAGCACCTCTTCCTTTACCTCAAGAAAGTGATCCAGACTACTCATCACAGGTGAGAGACATTTTCTAAGACTGTTATTCAGTGTAATATTAAATTAAATCATCTCCTACAATTGACTAAAGCATAAAAATTTAAATATATTTGCATTTATTGGAGTATAAGAAGTATGCAGATAGTTTTGCATTATACTGTTTTTATACCGTTTGTAGGCATGAATATTACATACAATACAAATTTATATAGAAGTGCATGTAGAAGTACAGGGTCTAGCAAATATAGTTATCATGATGAAACATTTGGCTGATATACATTATTGAAAAGCAAATTAATAGGTCATGCCCATTTTGAGACTTTTTAACTGAATGAGCTAATGGAATAGAAAGTATCTAACAGTAAGTTTCATAAAGTACTTGCCATACTCAATATCCAGTAGTCCTAATTCTGCCACTACCTTGATACATGATTTTGGACAGGTCATATAACCTTTCTTACTATTTCTTGTGGTAAATGAAGATAGTATAAATGTGTAGATAAATATGTAGGATCTGGTTGCAGAGCTTAGCATATAGAAAATTTTAAGTGGTACCTTTTTAGATAATCTTCAGGGCAACTTTCAACTCTAAACATCTTTAAAAAAATCTCTGTGAATTTATTTAAGTGTTTTTAAGGCACTCATAGCTTTTCTTTGAATTTTATACTGTATTAATTCAGTAATGGATTGTAATTTTTGAACGTAGCACATTTGTCTTGCTAATTAACCTTATGACAAAAATTTTTAAAATTGTACTGTACTGTATGCATTTTTTGGACTTCAGGTACACAATATTGGATCAATGATAAAATTTGTGTTATGACATACTATTGTATGCATATGACAATTTAATTTAATGGCTTTGTTTAGTTCTTTATTATAATAAACACCCTTGGTTTAACCAACTTATGCAAAGACTAGATCGTTACAAATGGCTTACATCTACTTGTATGTGCTTTGATTCTCTTACAAGAGATAACCACCGAACTTCTTATCATTTTGATTTTTTTAAACAATTTTATCATATACAAATTTATGAGGAAACAGTTTATTGTTTAGTCATTCAAAAAAATGATATAATTTGTTGTTTATGGGGTTAGGCAATTTTGACTCCTCATTATGTTACTAAGATTTATCCACATCTTTTGATATAGGTGTTTGTTTTCACTGTTTAAAAATTTCTATTATATGTGAGTATATCATGACTATTTTTACATGTATCTCTAGATGAGAACTTTGATTATTTCCATTTTTGCTCTTCTGGATAATATTACTGTTGACATTTTCGCACATGTTTCTTGAGGTACACGTTCATGCATCTTTGTGGGTTATATATCTAGGAGTAGAAATCCTGGATTATAAAGTGTGAAAATGTTACTTTTAGAC
The DNA here is from genome assembly GCF_028878055.3 of Symphalangus syndactylus. Taxonomy (NCBI): domain Eukaryota; kingdom Metazoa; phylum Chordata; class Mammalia; order Primates; family Hylobatidae; genus Symphalangus; species Symphalangus syndactylus. Next base: position 122,447,065 of record NC_072431.2, on the reverse strand, counting down.
GATACTGATCACCTGTTTTTCAAAGTGGTTTTATCAGTGTTACTACCACCAACAATATGAAAGAAATCTGTTTGTTTCCTGTCCTACTCAACACTTGGTGTTATCAGACTTCTTAATTCATTACCAATTGAATGAGTATAAAATAATATTTTATTTTGGTTTTTATGTGCATATCACTGATTAGCCAGTGTGTGTCTTCTTTTGTGAACTATCTGTTTATGTCTTTTTTGTTCAATCTTCTATTGGATTTTTTCTTACTGATTTTCAAAAGCTCTTTATATATTCTTAATATTAATCCCTAGTAAGTTAATATATGGCAGATATCTCACTGTGTACTTTTCTTTTGATTTTCTTCAAGGTGTTGTTTGATGAACAGAAATTAAATTGCTTTTTTTTTTTTTGAGACAGAGTTTTGCTCTTGTTGCCCACGCTGGAGTGCCATGGTGCGATCTCGGCTCATTGGAACCTCCACCTCCTGGATTCAAGCAATTCTCCTGCCTCAGCCTCCCGAGTAGCTGGGATTATAGGAGCCTGCCACCACACCTGGCTAATTTTTTGTATTTTTAGTATAGACAGGGTTTCACCATGTTAGTCAAACTGGTGTTGAACTCCTGACCTCAGGTGATCCACCCGCCATGGCCTTCCAAAGTGCTGGGATTACAGGCGTGAGCCACCGTGCCTGGCCACTTCTTAATTTTAATTTAGGCAAATTAATCATTTATAGTTATTGGTTTGGTATTTCATTTAAGAAATCTTCCTGTTCCCCCAAAGACAGAAAGATTCCCATTCAAAATCCCAGGAGGGTTTTTCTGTTTTTTTAAGGCAAAAGATCCCAATCAAACTCCCAGGAGGCTTTTTCTGTTATTTTAAGAAATTGACGGCTGGGTGCGGTGGCTCACGCCTGTAATCCCAGCACTTTGAGAGGCCAAGGCAGGCGAATCATGAGGTCAAGAGATAGAGAACATCCGGGCCAACCTGGTGAAAACCCTTTCTCTACTAGAAATACAAAAATTAGCTGGGCATGGTGGCGCGTACCTGTAGTCCCAGCTACTCGAAAGGCTGAGGCAGGAGAATTGCTTCAACCTGAGAGGCGGAGGTTGCAGTAGCCAAGATTGCGCCACTGCTCTCCAGCCTGGCAACAGAGCGACACTCCATATCAAGAAGAAAAAAGAAAAAAAAGAAACTGACAAATCAGTTCTAAAATTTGTAGGGAAATGCAAAGAAGCTAGAAGAGCAAAATCAAGTTTCATAAAGAAGTTGGAGGACTTACGCTCCCTGATTTGAGACTTATTTATTGAGCTAAAATATCAAGATGGTATGCTATTAGTATAATAATTGACAAAATAATCAATAGAACAGAGTCTAGATATATGCCTGTTCATATATGTAGTTTTATAGTAACTTTTGAAATGAGGATAATGTAAGTTACTTCATTCTTTTTCAAGAATATTCTGTATGTTCTTGCTCCTTTGCTTTTTTGTAGTAATTTTACTATAAGTTCCTCAATTTCTACAAATAAGCATTCGTTTAGAAATGTTTCTGATTTTCCTTTGGATTTTCTATTTGGTGAGTTTAAGTGTCTTGTTTACTTTTGAAATATTTTTGTGTATGTGTATATGTGTGTTTCCTGTTTTATTGTTACTAACTTCTAATCTACTTCCATTGTGGTCACAGGTAGTACTTGATAAGATTACTGTATTTATATGTATATATATATATTTATTTATTTATTTGTTATTTATTTATTTATTTATTTTTGAGACAGAGTCTCGCTCTGTCACTCAGGCTGGAGTGCAGTGGCGCAGTCTCGGCTCACTGCAAGCTCCGCCTCCTGGGTTCACGCCATTCTCCTGCCTCAGCCTCCTGAGTAGCTGGGACTACAGGCGCCTGCCACCAAGCCCGGCTAATTTTTTTTTTTTTTTTTTTTTGTATTTTTAGTATAGACGGGGTTTCACCGTGTTAGCCAGGACAATCTCGATCTCCTGGCCTTGTTATCCACCCGCCTCTGCCTCCCAAAGTGCTGGGATTACAGGCGTGAGCCACCGTGCCTGGCCTGTATTTTGATATTTATTGAGACTTGTCAAGCCAAGCATATTGTTTTGGTGAAAGTACTATATGTACCTGAGAATAATTTGTATTTTGCAACTACTGGGCAGAGTGCTCCTTAAATATCAATATTAATTATGTCATTGCACTTGATAGTATTCAGATCTTTTATGTCTTTAATGATTGTGTTTAGTTTTTCTATCAATTGCTTTAGAAAGGAGTGTTAAAATGTCTCATATAATTGTAGATTTTTGTTTCTCCTTTGAGTTTTCTCAATTTTTGCTTCATGGGTTTTAAAGCCGTTTTATTAGTTGTATACATATTTATGATTGTTATGTCTTTCTCATAAATGGAACCCTTTCTCATTATAAAATGTCATTTTTAACTATAATATTTTGTTGGCTTGAAATGTACCTTTATTATGTCAGTATAGCCAATTCTTCCCTTTAGTGGTTATATTTTACATAGTATAACTTTGTCATTCTTTTAATTTCAGCACATAGGTTACTGTATATTTAAAGCGTATATATTTGGATCCTGTTGTTTATAATCCATTCTGACAATTTCTTCCTTTTCATTGTAGTGTTAATCCATTGAATTGTAACATAATTATAATATGATTGAGTTTAGGTGTACCATATTATCATTTGTTTTCTGTTTATCCTGTTTTTCATTCCCGCCTGTCTTTTTCTTCCTTCCTTTTGGATTAATTAACTGGCTTTTTTTTAATCTAAAAGTTTTATTCTTCTATCCTCTAGACCCACAGTTTCTGATGGTAATTCAGTGGAACTCATTTCATTGTTCACTTAAATGTAATGTGTCAGTTTTCTCCGGCTTTTCTTTTTTCCCCAAGATTTTACTTTTGACTATAAACATTTAAACTGTGATGTTCCCAAGCTTGATTTTCATTATGGTCATCCATCTTATGGTTTGCTGAGCTTCTTGATTTTCATAATTTTTAAACCAAATTGGAAAAAAATTTTGATGTTATTTTCACGAATATTTTTGTTTCCTGTTCTTTCTTTTCTCCTTTTGAGATTACCATTTCCCTTACGTTAGACTTTTCAATGTTGGTCGACGGATTAGTAAAGCTCTGTAAATTTTTATTTATTTTTTGATACAGAGTCTTGCTGTGTTGCCCAGGCTGGAGTGCAGTGGCATGATCTCTGCTCACTGCAATCTCTGCCTCCTGGGTTCAAGTGATTCCCCTGCCTCAGCCTTCCAAGTGGCATTCAGCACACGTCTGGCTGGTCTCAAACTCCTGACCTTAGGTGATCTGCCTGCCTTGGCCTCCTGAAGTGCTAGGATTACAGGCGTGAGCCGCTGTGCCTGGCCAGCTCTGTTAATTATTTAAAAATTGTTTTATATCTATATTATTCAGATTAGATAGTTTCTATTACTTTATATTCAGTTTAACTGAAATTTCTGTTATGCCCAACTTGCTCTTAAGTCGTTTATGTGAATTATTCTGCAAATATAAGTCCTTGTTATAGTAGTTAAAATAGCTCCTTTAAAATCCGTATTTTCCTTATCTATTGGGACTTCTTTGGTTTGATCACTATTGTTTTCCCTTTTCTTTTGAATATGGGTCATATATTGTTTCTTCTAACTTGGAATTATATGGTGTATATTGTAAAATATATGTTATAGAGACCCTGGTTTCTGTTGTGTTACTCATGGAAGTGTTGAAATAAATGTATGAATCAGAATTTTAATTAGGTCAGATTTAAATTTTAGGGAATTTAAAGCCCTGCTTCCCATCAGGTGGGTGGCAGTGAATTGCTTTTCAGTTATCTTAACCTTATTCAGATTGCTTAGAGGTCTGCTTAGTGCATGAACAGTTCAGTTATGAGTTCATAGTTTTGACTCTCTCTTTTCTGGAACTTTTCCCCTCAATCTGTAGCTGCGGTGGTATGGCTGAACTTTGTCCTCTAGTTCTTCAAGCCATTAATTAGTTCTTGCAAGTTTCTGTTGGAATTTTAGTCTCCTAATGTTATTTCTGTTGTGGGCCTTGCTAAGGTAAAAATTCATCAAAATGGGTAACTTAGCCAATGCTGTTCCATTTTCCAACTATCAGTTCTTATCTAGATTCTGCCTACATTTGATCATTCTCTGTTGCCTTCAGGTAGTTGTTTATAATTTGCTTGGAGTTTAAATGGTCGTGTGTGGTAGATTTATTCTGATAGGATCTACTCTGTCGTTATTGTAAATGGAACTTCCCAATCTTTGACTTTTTAAAGACTATTTTAACTGATTTTTTAAATCATTTTCTATACAATGCAGTGAACTTAATAGACTATAACTCGTTTATCTTATCACCAATTATTGTTATTGTCTTACATTTTAATTGTGCATCTATTTTACCCTATAAAATATTATTGTTGTAAAAAATCAATTTCATTTAGAATTTTTACACTTTTTAATCCCTTTATTCTTTTCTGCAATTCTGTATTTCCCACTAGGATCTTTTGCCTTTTGCCTTAAGCATTCCTTTTAGTATTTATTTTAGTGGGCATCATCTCACAGTGAATTCTTTCATTTTGTATTTTTTGGTTAATGTCTTTCTTTTGCCTTTATTTCTGAAGAGTATTTTTTAGATGGATAGAACTGTTGATTTGCACCATCTTTTCTGTCTTTATTTTAAAGATGATATACGTTGTTTTCTGTATTTTGTGTTGAGAAGGCATGTCTCTTATTGTTGCAACTTTAACAGTAGTGTGTCCTTTTTGTGTTTACTTTTTATAGTTTCTCTTTATTTTTGGTTTCCAGCAGTTTTTATATGATTTTAATGTGGTAGTGTTTCTCCTTTTCCTGGTGGTTCAGTTTTTAAAGCTTTTGTCAGCCATGGCCTGTGGTTTTGGTTTTCTTCATTCTTAGAAAATTTGTGGTAAAAATGTCTTCAAGTATGACTTCTACACATTCTTTCTCTCCTGTCCTTGTGAGATTCCAGTTACACACATATTAGACCTTTTCACTGTATTCCATATATATTTTGAGCTCTTTTTTCTATCTTCAAAGATTTTTTTCTGTTTGCTTGAACCTTTATGTTTCCTTAAGTTCACACATTCTCTTTTCTGTTGTGGTTACTCTGATGTTTTACCCATCTATGTTGAATTCTTGAATAGAGTATGTATCCTACTTTTATGGGTAGCATATTCTATAAATGTCATTTAGGTCAAGTTTCTTGATATCATTGTTTAGGTCTTTATCTGTATAGATTTTCTCTACCTGTTCTATCAATTACTAAGAGAGATGTTGAATTTTTCCAACCATACTTGTAGGTTTGTCTATTTCTCCTTTCTGTTCTATTCTGTTTTTTTCAGGTCTAATTGGCTTGTAATGTTCTTCCAGTCTTCTGTTTCCATGCTGATCTTCTGTCTAGTTTTTTTCCCCATTATTATTGTTTAATTGTCTTTTTTTCTCTTTAATTCTGTCAGGTTTTGCTTCATGTATTTTGGGGTTCTTTTGTTAAGTGCATGTATTTTTATAATTGTTATCTCTTTTTGGTTCTTTTATCATTATAAAATGTCCTTTATCTTTAGTGGCAATTTTTGTCTTAAAGTCTATTGTGTCTGATGTTAATATAGCCACCACAGCTTCCTTTTGGTAACTGTTTGCATGTTATATCGTTTTGCATGCTTTGCATTCAATATATGTGCCTTTTAATCTGAAACATTTCTCTTGTAGACACCATATAGTTGAATTATGATTTTAAAATTAATTCTGTCTTAAACTCCACCTTTAATTTGAGGGCTTAATGTATGCTCTTTAACTTAGGATGGGGCTATGTCCTGATAAACCTGTTTTAAGTTGAAAATATTGCAAGTTGAAAGTGCATTTTTGACATAATATTTTCAGCTTATAATGGGTTTATCTGGTTATAGCCATATCATAAGTCAAGGAGTATACTGAATGTGTATTGCTTTCACACCATTGTAAAGTTGAAAAATCATAAGGTAAACCATTTTAAGTCAAGGGCTGTCTGTATTGGTAAGGTGAGATATAAATCTGCCATTTTGCTATTTTTAGTGTGTGTTATGTCTGTTTTGTTCCTCTTTTCCTCCATTACTGCCTTTTCTTGTAATATTTTCTAGTGTGATATTTTAATCCCTTTGTTTTTCTTTTACTATGTATTTTTCAGTTATTTCCTTAGTGCTTACCCTGGGGGGGATTATAACTAACAATTTACAGCAATCTCATAGAAATTCATATGAACTTAATGTCAATACATAACATTGCTCCTGTGTATGTTTGTTTCTCCCCCTGCCCTTTATGCTGTTATTGTCACAAATTACATCTGTATACCTTGTATGCCTATCAGTACAGATTTATAATTTTTTAAATGCAATTGTCTTAAACCAGACAGAAGAAAAAAGTGTTTTTTTTCTTAATGTTGAGAAGATATCATGTCATTATCATTGGGTTTGCATAATTTTTGGTGAGATATCTGATGTAATTTTATTATTGTTCCTTTGTATATGTCATGCATATGTGGAGTTTGAAAATCATGTGAATGAATAATAGATGGATACTGTTTATTAGCATGTTTCTCTGAATAAGAATCTTTGTGTAGCTAGTGAGGTGACCTCAAAATAAGTACATTTTATGGACTGTTTAAATAATGGCTCTTATGTTATATGGAAGATAGATACAGACAGGTAAATAGATAAATAGAAAATTTGAAAGTATATTTTTGTGTAAAATTTATAGTAAAATGCAGGAATCATACTGTTAACTACAACTCTCCATTAATTAATATATCTAAATATATATTCCACAAATATTTATTGATATTCTACTATGTGTTAGGTGCTATTCTTGGTGATGAAGAGCTGTTAGGGAACAAAACAAGGCCTTTGTGCTCATGGAGCATACATTCAGGTCAGAGGGTCACCATCTGATAAGCACATGACACACGGTAATAAGTGCTATGGAGAAAAATAATACAGCATGAGATGGAGCGTGATGGAAAGTGATAGGGCTTTTTTGTGTATAGTGGCAGAAGAAATCATTCTGATTAGGTGACATTTGAAAAGAAATATAGAAGAAGTGAATCATTTATATATCTGATGAAGAGCATTCTAAGCAGAGAGAACAAATGCAAAGCTCATGAAGCAGGAGCTTGCCTAGCAAGGAGGCGAGTGTGGCTAGATTGAGAGCTATGGGCAGAGGAGTGAAATGTGATCTCAGAGAGGTAAATGTGAGACAGGTCTCCTTGGGCCTTGTTAAGTTGCTATAAGGATATAGATTTTACTCTGAGTGAAATGGAAAGCCATTGGTGTGTTTTTTGTAGAAGAGCAACATGGAACCTACTGGGGTGTCTTATTCAGAAGAGTGGTGAGATCTAACGAATTTTTTTTTCTTTTTTTTTTTTTTTGAGACGGAGTCTCACTGTCGCCCAAGCTGGAGTCCAGTGGCAGGATCTCAGCTCACTGCAAGCTCCGCCTCCCGGGTTCATGCCAGTCTCCTGCCTCAGCCTCCTGAGTAGCTGGGACTACAGGTGCCCGCCACCACGCCCAGCTAATTTTTTTTTGCATTTTTAGTAGAGATGGGGTTTCACCATGTTAGCCAAGATGGTCTTGGTCTCCTGACCTCATGATCTGCCCGCCTCGGCCTCCCAAAGTGCTGGGATTACAGGCATGAGCCACCGCGCCGGGCCCTAAGTGAATATTTTTAAAAGATCACTCTGGATGCATTGCAGCAAACAATATAGGAAGGCAAGGAAGAGAGGAGGGAGACAAATTTAAGAGGCAGTTGTAATAGTCCAGGCAGAACTCAGTGGGTACTTAGACTATGTTATCAAAAGTAGTTAGAGCCTGTAAATAATTCAAAGTTAGAATGCATAAACTTTGATATTGACTTATATGTGAAATATGGGAGAAAAGGAGGAATTAAAAATGAATTCATGCTTTTCAGATCTAACCACCTGGACAAATGAATTTGCTATTTTTTGAGGCAAGAAAGATTATTCTCACAGCTTTCCTAGCAGTAGGAGGACACTGAAGTTAGATAGAGGAGAGATGTGGAAGCCCAGAATTAGGGAAGTAGTAATGAAGAGAAATGTGTGACTCAACATTTCTACCCATTAGTAACATATACTTTATCATGTCAATACTTTCTTTTTAGGATTCAGTCCAACTAGACTCACCTCTTCATCCATCCTTTATTCCATCCATCCATCCATCCATCCATCCATCCATCCATCCATCCGTCCATCCATCCATCAAGCATTCATTTATTCAGTTATGTAGGCAATATTTATTAAAATCTCATTGTATTTTTACAGGGGATACAAAACTGAACAACACTATTTATGTTTCTATGAATCTTATAGATAAGGATGCAGGTAGAAAATAGTTACAAAATGTGTTGAAATTGAAGTATGAAACAAATAGGAACCTGTGGAAAGAAGCTTTTCAAGGGGCATGTTTACGGAGGGGAAGGGATTACCAAAGCTTTCACAGAGAAAACAATGTATGTCATTTTGTTAAGGGCTTTTGTTTTCTTGTCAGAAGCACACTAGCATAGGCCCAGAGGTGAGAAAGTTTGTGGTGTATCCTAGAGAGTGAGGATAGTCTGGGTAAGTACTTCTTGTAATCTACATCCAAGCATCCTAGGGTGGGAGTAGTTATTATTCTAATTCAGTACGTCTGGGCTAGGGCCTGAGATTCTGCATTTCTGTCATGTTCCAGGTCAGGCTGTCGGAGCTGGTCTAGTGATTATACTTTAATGATTAATAGGAGACTAAGTGGAAAGTGAAATATACAGTCAAGGGGAAATGGTAGGAAGGTTTAATTTCATTTCTTTCTGTCTCTAAATTTTTAAATACTTCTAGTGGGACTTTTTTGTGCAGGATTTTGGGGATGTTATTTACAGAGTAATGGATAAAAACACAGATTCTGGAGTCTGAATGCATGGATTTGGAACATAGACTTGATCACTTAATTGTGTGACCTTGGGCAAGTTACTTCTCTGTCAACTCAGTTTCAACATTTATAAAATGGGTATTATAATAGTACTTACCTCATTAGAGTTTCATTAAGATTACACAAGACAATGAATGGTGGGCATTTAGAGTAATAAATGTTAGCTCTTAATTTATTATACAGGGAAGACACTTGTTAGTAAATTTGAGATTTTTTTTTCTTATATTGGTGGGGATTTATCTTTCCTTTCTCCTATCTCAACTTGTAATCCAAATTATTGGTGAGCTGACAGTCTTTGCCATAGAAAAGGGCAAAGCTAATTGGTTCATAGGGGATTGAAACCTGTGACCCTTGATTTCTAAGCATCCTGCTCGTAACTAGCTGAATTCTGAATGACTGCCTATTCTTATCTCAAAGCGATTGTTTATCTTTTTCATGCAGAAATAATGTTTTTTGCCTTAGAGGAATATCTTGCAGTAGAGGACAAGAGAGAAAGCCAGGGTTTACTATATTTATCTGTGAATGAGATACATGCCATGTGGCTAATGGCAAGACCACAAGATGAGTTGCAAATTTTAACCAGTCTTGTTGATTTTTATTTCATTTCATAGTTACTCTCTATTCCTTGCTTTCCTCAATTGAAGAGAATTTTCTTTAGCTGTTTTCCCTTATGTTCATACTTTCTTTTTATAATTTTTATAACAAAATATTTGCAACCTCTAGAAGAATAAATGTAATGTCTGTATACTCACCAGCAACTGTCACAAATAATCTTGATTATATCTATGTACTCTTTCCTGATTCCATCTTTCTTTTTTTTTCCATGAAGATAACTACCATGTTGGATTTTTTGTTTATGGATTCCTGCCTCTTAAAACTATGTTTTCTTAAATAATATATTGTTTAGTATCGCTTTTATTTAAACCTTAAAAATATCATCTGCAAATACCAGCTCTGCTGATACGTGGAAGTTTTGACTTCCACGTATAAGTCCTTAATCTATGTGGGATTTATTTATGTGTTTGCTATAAAGAAGGGAATTCAATTTAATTTTTAAAAAATCTGGATATCTCTTTTTCTCAGCATATCTATTGTGTTAATAATCACTTTTTTTCAGTGATGTACAGTGCCACCTCTGACATTTATTATTGCATGCATATATGGGTGGGGGAATTTTGTAGGGGAATTTATTGTTGTTGAGTGTTCCCGTAATTCTTTCCTCCTCTGTGCAATAGTCTATTGTATGATTAAACTACAATTTATTTATGGAATAGCCTGGTTGTGTTCCCCACACCAACTCATACCTGAAGTCTAATCTGTAATGTGAAGGTGTTTGGAAGTGGGACACTGGGAGGCTCTGCTCTCATGAATGGGATTAGCACCTTTATAAAATAAGAGGCCTGAGAGAGACCCCTCACCCCTTCCACCATGTGAGGATATGGCAAGCCAATTCTCTCTGTGAACCAAAAGGCAAACCCCCCTGGACACCAAATCTACCGTGCTTTGATCTTGGACTTTCTAGTCTCTGGAACTGTGAGGAATAAATTTCTGTCGTTTAAAAGATAACCATTTTATAATATTTTGTTATAGGAACCCAAATAGACTAAACAATCTACTCTTTGTCAGTGAACTTTTTTGTGTTTTTTGGTTTTTCAGCTATAAGAATTTTTACATACTGCTGCTGTGATCTTTGTAGTACATGTCTTTTGACACACCTGTGCAAGACTTTCTCTAGGACTTACTGCTAAGGATGAAAATTGTCTGACAGATATGCAAATATTCAAGTTTATAAGAAAATGCCAAATCGTTTGCCAAATTATAGACTTCTTAGCTTTATTTTTAAAGAGATAAAATATCTCATTCTAGTTTCATTTTGTATTTCTTTGATTTCTAATGAGTTTGAGTTTCTTATGTTTATATGTGAAATATTTATGTCTCATGTCCATTTTTCTGTTGGGATGTTTGTCTTTTTCTTGAAGTTATTTATTTTGGATACAAATTTTTGGTTGGTTTTTATATTATTTGACATAATGTCACCTTCTGAAAAACATTGACCTCAAATCTCTGTGGCTTAAAGTGATTTATTTTTTATTTACGTGACAGTCCAATATGGGTATTACTTGGGCTCCCAACTTCCAAGCAATGATTTACAGACCCAAGCTCCTTTTATCTTTTGGATCTACTATTTTTAAACATGGCTCCCAAAGTTATGGGTCATCTCTACTCCAGCCAGCCAGAAGAGAGAAAGAGCATACAAAATCACATTTAGGAAGTTTTATGAATCTGGCTTAGAAATGGTGCATATCACTTTTCCCAGCATATCATTGGCCGGAACTCAATTCTCTGCCCACTTGGTATGTAATTGCAAAGAAGATGGGGAAATATGTACTCATTTCCCAAAAGAGGAAACGAGTTTAGACATTAGCCAACAGTCTCAACTGTCAGTTAGTTAAAAGTGTTGCAAATATCTTCTTTTCTGTGGCTTTTCCTTTTCATTTGTTCTATAGTGTCTTGAAAAATGAAGTTATTAATTTTAATATAGTTAAATTTTTCAATATTCTGTCTTACAGTTGGTGCTACAGTATCTTATTTAAGAAGTCTCAACTCATTCTAACATCATAAAGATATTTTCCTATATTTTCATCTAAAGTATTATAGTTTTGACTTCCATGTGTAAGTCCTTAATCTATGTGGGCTTTATGTGTTTGCTATAAAGAAGGGATTTCAATTTAATTTTTTAAAAACCTGGATATCTGTATTTCTCAGCATATCTATTGTGTTAATAATCACTTTTTTTCAGTGATGTACAGTGCCACCTCTGACATTTATTATTGCATGCATATATGGGTCCATATCTATATGGGTTAATTTCTGGGCTCGCTATTTATTTGCACTGTGTAATTTTTAAATCTTTGAAACAGCAACAGTGTGTTTATTATTATAGCTTCATAATGAGTCCTGATAACTGATGGGATAAATCTTATTCTTTTTCCAATATTTTGGACATTGTTGATTATTTCAATATAATGTTGTAACCAGCTATCAAGTTTCCTCAAAAACCCTTTGGGGATTAATTTGAACAGAACTGACGTCTTTACCATTTTAAATGTTTCTATAGATAAAAATAATCTGTCTCCATTAATTTATGTCTTAATATATTTAAATAAAACTTTGCAGTTTTATCCATAGGGTCTTCCATATTTTTAATTAGATTTATTTCTGAGCAACTTGTGTTTTGTTGGTATTTTAGCTGTCTGCATTTTATTACATTTTCTGTTTTTTGTGTGTAGAAATGCAATTGATTTTTAAATATTTATCTTATATCTAGCCACCCTGTTAATCTCCTATTAATTCTATTTTTAGATTCATCTGGGTTTTTTTGGGTAGACAGTCATATCATCTATAAACGTTGGCAGTTTTGTTTCTTCCTTAAAAATTCTAATATATTCTACCAATCATTATACATTTTACCAGATGAAAATTAAGCAGAAGTGGTTACAGTGAGTGGCCTTATCTTGTTCCTAATTTTAAAGGGAATTCTAATATTTCATCATTGGGAATTAAGTTAACCATAGTTTCTCATAGATACCTTTTAATCATGTTAATGAGCTTAATAAACTAATGTCATCAATGGGTCATAAATTTTATAAAATGTTTTATCTTTTCATACCTCGGCTTTTCCATCCTTTTAAAATTCCACTTAATTCATTTTACTGTTATTTTGTTTGCTTGTTTTTAATCTCTGTCTCCATTAAGGGGTAAGATTGGTCTTGTGTTTAGCTTTCTGGTACTGTCTTTATTTTGTTTTGGTAACAAAAATAGCCTTACACAATGAGTTATTGAGCGAAAGAAAAAATTAGAAAATTGGACTGTAAAGCTGATAAAATTCCTTAGAATGTAGTGCAGAGACACAGCATGATGGAAACTATGAAAGAAGTGAGTAGACATGGAGGAGAGAATGAGAAGTTCAAACCATATCTAATTGTAAAAGGTAAAATGGAGAATAGAGGGGTGGCAGTAGACATTGTGCTGTATATTTCTTTTTTTTTTTCAAATCTGTGTTCAGTTTTACTTTAAATCTACAAGCTTCTTGTTTATTTCTTGAGTTTCTTTTTAAAAACCACTCATAACTAGCATGAGAGTATGATAATTTTATAAGAATTAACCTGGAAATCAGGGATCTTTTGGTGTCTCACATAAATAGGGAGAAAAGACATAATGGGCTTAGTTCTAGTGAATTCAAGGCAGATAGTTGTGCCAGGGTATTTGGAAATAAAGAGTGCTATACCTAGGGCTACTTCTTGATGTCTCTAGATCAAGGTGAAGAGATCTAGGGAAAGTAGGTCTTAGCCTCTGTGCCTCTCCTTCAGCCCCATATGAGGGTGAGTAATCTAAGGAGAGGCATGATCTTAGACCCAGAGTGTGCTTTCACTCTTTTTTTTTTTTTTTTTTTTTTTTTTTGAGACGGAGTCTCGCTCTGTTGCTCAGGCTGGAGTGCAGTGGCGCAATCTGGGCTCACTGCAAGCTCCGCCTCCCGGGTTCACGCCATTCTCCTGCCTCAGCCTCTCCGAGTAGCTGGGACTACAGGCGCCCGCCACCATGCCCGGCTAATTTTTTGTATTTTTAGTAGAGACGGGGTTTCACCGTGGTCTCGATCTCCTGACCTCGTGATCCGCCCGCCTTGGCCTCCCAAAGTGCTGGGATTACAAGCGTGAGCCACCGCGCCCGGCTGAGTGTGCTTTCACTCTTAAACCCTGCATGTGGCTCTGTGTCTTTGTAAAAAGCGTATACAAAGTAAATGTAGAATATAAATTCTATATAATTGGAATCATATGGTTTATAAATTTGAATCCTGCTTGGGCAATTATCATTTCATTACAATATAATTTAACATTTGAAACTTTTTTTGACTGCTTCATATTCTAACATAGAAATCCATTTTTTTTTACCTAAACATTTCCCTACTCTCAGACATTTTACATATTTCAATTTATTTTTTTCTATTTATCTTATTCCAATGCCTTTGTTTGTTTGTTTGTTTGTTTGTTTGAGATGGAGTTTCACTCTTGTAGCCCAGGCTGCAGTGCAATGACGTGATCTTGGTGCACTGCAACCTCCGCCTCCTGGGTTCAAGCGATTCTCCTCCCTCAGCCTCCCAAGTAGGTGGGATTACAGGCACGAGCCTCCACACCTGGCTAGTTTTTGTATTTTTGGTAGACACGGGGTTTCACCATGTTGACCAGGCTGGTCTCGAACTCCTGATCTCAGGTGATCCACCCGCCTCGGCCTCCCAAAGTGCTGGGATTACAGGACGCAGGCTACCGCGTCTGGCCTCATTTATATATATTTATTCTCATCCCTGATGGTTTCCTCAGGATGAATTATTAAAAGTAGAATTACTTTGTCAAAGATTATGAACCTAAGGCTTTTGAATATATATTCCCTGCCAAGCTGCATTCCAGCAAGATTATACCAAGTTATCTTCTCACAGTATGTGAGATTGCCCACATTTTATGTTCTTGCAAGTATTTATTATAATTTAAAAACAGTCTTTTGTTTTTCAAAACAAATTTATTCCTTTATTATCTCTTTGAAAACTAGTGAGGTTTTTCACTTTCACTTTTATGTAGTTTTCTTTTGTAAATGTTCTGTCAACTTGTATTTTTATCTTGTTTTCTTACAGATACACATGACTCTTTAAATATATGTTAGGGAATGAGCACTATATAATATTTGTCACAGTATATAATTTGCCCACTTTGTTAATGCTTTCTAGACCTTGTAGATTCAGTTCCAAGATAATTGAGACCTTTTTTTGAAGACTTTTTCTTACAATTGAGCTCCACGTACCTCTCTGCATTAGCAGATATTAAACTTAATTGTTTTCCTTGTGTATCTCCGTCTCTGGACTCTGAGCTCCTTGAGGGCAAGGAGAGTTGATGCCTTATCCTTTTCTCCCCACTGCCTTCTCCAGTGATTGACAGTCTTAAGTTCAATAAATGCTTTTTGAATGAACACATGAAAATTCTTTGACATAACAATTGTAGGAAGTAGGAAGTAAGAACAGTAAACAGTTAACATTTGGAAGGGAGTATCTAATTGTGATGTGGAGAAAAAATGTCAGTAGTAGTTAGCTTTGTTTTCTTGCCAGAGGATCTGATATTGATAGTGACTATTTGGCACTAACCAAAGTATAGTATTTTGGTTTTTCAGGTGGTAGTGAGAAGATCTGATTGTAGTGCCTTTACCTGGGCTCGGAATGCTGGTAACTTTTGTCATACTTTAGTTGGAAAATATTATGTCAGAGTTAATAATTGGTTTGCTTTTGTTTGGTTTTTATGATTTTTACTTTATTATTGTTTCTGTTACATTTTTTTCTCATTTTCAGCATGGAAGAATATCAATCTTACACTTTTTCTAGGTATCTTATTGTACAGGATCAAAATAACTTTCAATATATTAGGTCAAGGTGCCACAAAGATAGTACTTTTATATTATGCTTATCATCTTATTTTCATACTTAACTAGTTTTGAGTTTATATGTGTAAACTTAATTTGAAAAGTTGACTTGATTTATTCTACAGCATTATTTTAAATGAAAACTGCCTTGTAATTTGTTGCCTGATTTAATTATATTCAGTAATTTATATTTTTGATTCAGTTGTATATGTAGATATGGCCACACAAATATATGGGAAATGATTTTTGGTAGTTTGATATTTAATCAATTTTCAGGAGAGAACAACTTAACAGTAAAATATAATGTTATGATATGATTTTTAGCCTTAATAAATGAAAGACATTTTTATTTAAAAGAAAAATTTGAAGTCTTTATCTTTTGTAAGTCTTAACTATAAACTTTTTTTCTAAAGGCCATTGTGTATTATATTCACAAAATTTGAACTTGTTATCATTCAACTCTACTATCCTGCATGAAAAATAAACCATTTCTGCTATAAAAAGAAGGCTGCCAATAGATATTCTGATATTTCAAGCTTACCTTAAGTTCCAAGCAGAGTGAAACAGCCCAAGATATTAAAATCTAGAAATTTAGCATATCTAATGGAAACTGCAACTCAACTTTAACTACTCTATAGTGGCACTTCTCTTGCCGCTATAAAAAAACTTCAGAATGTTTAGTGATTTTTTTTCCTACTATTATTCAAAATTACAATACCCTTACTGAAATCTGAATGGCTTTTAGTGGATTAATTAAACTGTAGCTGGTTTGCCATCTGGGTGCAGCTTGTTTAGCTGCCTTTCCACAGAAAAATTTCTCATGGAGTAAAGAGTATTTTTTGTTAGAATACAGCTGCTAGGCTTTACTTTCTAAAAAAACAAATAGTTTATGCTTTCATACATGAGATTTGTGATGAAAATTAATTTGTAAAATATAAAACCTATGATTGCCTTTTAAAATAATACAACACAAGCTTTTTAATATCTTTATGAATTTGTAAAAAATATATTGTATGTCTTGATAACTTGTAATATTAAATAGAATCCTAGGTTTAGGCTAAATATGAAAAAATAGGTAAGAGGGAATTAACTAAATCTGATTTTTATGGCTCAAGTGGTTTCATTAAATTAGAGTGCTCTGTGTTGTTCATTAATGAACTTGTGCCATATGCTTTAACTGTTCTGGTCAATAGCTGATAAAGGCTTGTGGATTTGCTTTTTTTTCATATAAAGCTGGATAAAAATATCCATGTGATGGGCTTTTATCAAAGGAGTTACTTTGAATTCAGTAACTACTACTGAGGCAATATGGCTCGCAATTTGCAACCCAAAGGTAGTCATACATTATTGGAATACAGCCTACTGCGCTTCACATTACACAGATGTGAAGGCCTGATTATAGCTGCTTCATAATTAACAGTGATCCGATTTGTTTTGTGGCATAAATGGTGCATGTGTAGAACATTAGCCATGGCACTCTCATTCAAATTCAACTCAAGGGCTCAGCGGCAGGCGGGTCACGAGCTTCAGGGAGTAGAAGCACAAGCTCCTCCATATGTTCTTGCTGCATCTTACTATGGCTATGAGTGCAAGATAAGTTCCCCAAAGAACCTAATCGTGTTCTGTAATTACAGCACGGCTTTCTGCTGGCTAGAAATGAGGGAGAAGCTAAAACACTCCCTCATCAGATAATTTGTAAATTACTTTACATGGCGGATGCCTAACTCAGTTGGTTTTCAACTGCTGAAATTATAAATAATTGTAACAGATGTGGCAATATGGCTGGTCTCCAATAAATGAGGCCCTTGATAATTTGGCCAACCCTTTGACAGGCCAATTTAATAAAATGTGAACAAAATCTTCTTGCTAATAATTTATCATCCTTTTTCCCAGTAGAATAAATTTAATTACCCTAGCAGTTAACAAGGTCACACCCAGATGCCAAACTCGGCTACAGTTTTGATAATGCAATCAGGAATTGAGAGGTGATGACAGCGTTGTTGTTTTTTTCATTACCTGGCTTCACATAAACACAGGTGGCGTAGCTTTCTTGTCAGTTTTTAATAATTACAGGCTATTATGGAATGCATAGTTAGCAGATTGAAAACCACACTTTAGTGAATTTGTTTGAATATGATTGAGGTTTTAATGTATAGAGATGATAATGTATAACAAGCATAGTCCCTTGCTTACACCATTAATGCACAAATTTTGGGTTTTTTACTGGTGACATAAGTGTTAAGTGTTTATAAAACTTAGAGTATGTATTACAATAAGTAATGGATTATACCCCAAAGTCACATATTTAGAGATACACCATAAAAAAGTTTAATTCTATGAATTTTAGAAATTCATTTTAGGATACCACTAACAGAAACATTTTAAATATCCAGATTTGCAAATTCTGGCAGAATGTGAGGCTTATAACATATTTTGGAAAAAATCTGAATGTGTTTTATTTTGCTATTTAAGATAAAAAGAAATTTGTAGAAAAATCAGTCTTTTCATTCTAGCTTTTAAGTACAGTCAGGATTAGTTTACTGTTAGGATTGAAATCTATAGGTAATTTGTATATTGTGGAGTTATTCTAAACACTCTTGTGTGACATGTAAATATTACTAATTTTTGTCAGTACAGTGTGATATTTACATGTCGTAGAATAACTACTTAGCTTGTGGTTGCTCAATTTTGTACCAAAGATGCTACTGTCATTTACTGGATATATGTATAAACCAGTAATTGTCATCTACTGGATATAAGTATAATTGAGTTGTAACCCACTCGGTGTTAAGTTTTATGTAGTATATGGAAGAAGTTAAAGTTTTGGAATTAATTTTTTTCCATTTTATTTTGCTGTTAACAACTTGACTGTATCATATAAGTATTTAGATACTAAAGGAAAGCTAAATTTGACTGACTTGTTTATTACTGAATTTTGCTATAATGTGATAGTGTTATAAGCGGAGATGGTGATAGTGTATTTTTTACTCAAATGTAGTCAATAATTTAATTTTATTTTGTGAATTACAAATGCTATCTGAAAATATTTGGTTAAAAGTGAGTAGATGGTAGAAATGCAAATATTTATATTTTTTTAAAAAGTGCTAGATGAATTTGTTCATATTAGACATTTTATTACTCAATATAGTGGTCTTTCTAAAAATGAGGTGTAAGTTTAAACTAGTACACTTAGTTTTATTTGTGAATTTTTATTGTAACACTATTTTGATTTACAATATTATGTTAAATTGATATTATTTTTCTTTTTCTTTTTTTTACAAGAATATATGACTATTATTAAAGTCGTTTATTTTCAGGATATAGATGATTCAGCTAACAATGTTTACTTTGTTAATTGGTAATAGACATATTGCTGCATTTCTGAAATCAATTTTAAATATAAAGTTAATCTCTGAATATGGGCATTTCATGAGAAGAAAAGTGTGTGTGCCTGTGTGTGTGTGTGCCTGTGTGTGTGTATATATCTACACAGACACTTACATACTCTGTTGTATTCCCAGAGGATTTGAATTAGTTTTCAGAGAACAGTCATTCAAGTAGTTTTTCTGATATGTACATATATGTTAGATATTTTATATACACATGTAACAGATTTTATTACACACACACGCACACACACACTTGACCCGTACTTGATTTTCCGTGACATATTGTTTTAAGAAAAAGTATTTCTTTTGCTGAGGTATCATGTGCTTTTAAAAATGTTTTTGTTTTGCTATAGGCTTTGTTATGTGTTAACAGGTCTGGAATTCATAAATTTCTTAAAACAAGTGAGATAATGTATGTAGAATGCTTAGCCAGAGGTAGGAACTAAATACTTTTTTGCTAAATGCTAATTATTGTCATCATTGAAATGTGTAGGAAAAAAATATATTTAATTATAATTTGCTAATAAAACAATTTAAGTTACAATTTTTGTAATTATTATAGCTGTGAAACAATTTTCTTTGTATTAGGCAATATTCAGTCGGCCCCCACTGTAATAATGCCCTACAATATTTCTCGGACTTAATGCAACATGACTATGTATTTAAGTTGTATAATTTAAAAAATAGTAATTTTTATAACACCTAAAGGCCCTTCCCCCATGCCTTCTATTCTATTTAATATATATCTTCTACAGAACTTTTCAATTAAAATTAGCTCTGTGAGTCAGTGTGAAAAGTCAAGTTATGTATTAACAATGGCAATTTAAAAAAGATTATTTCCACCTGGGAGCTTTTAGCCATGTAGTCAGTCCACGAATGATTTTTCATCAGATTAATTATGGTATAGCACTATACCATTGTATTCCAAGAATGTAAACTAAAAGGGAGCAAAATACTTTTAATATTAGAGAAAAAAATTTATTTATAAAATGTGAATAATTGTTAGGAAGGAAAGTTAACTTTTCAAAGATACTAGGATTTTAAGAGTAATAGAATGAACTTCCACAGAGAGGGGATTGGTTAACTTGATTTTGCTATGCATGTAAAGCAGCCCTTAAAAAGGTTAAATATATGTAAGGATATATGGAGATCTATGATGATATACATGTATATCATATATTTTATTATATATACATATAATAGTTATATGTGTATATGTTTGAGATTGTTAAGTTTTTAAAAAGCAAGTAAAAAAGTACAGTATGGCTGGGGACAAAAGAGTAGCTTTACAAGTGGAGTAATCTGACAAAACTCTACTTCAGCCAGGTGATCAAACTGAATATCAACAGTCATAAATCATGTTGATAGCATATACCCTTGATATGATGTGATGAAAATGGCACTTTACCTCTATGATCTTCCTTCTCAAAACTCATAACCCCAGTCTAATCATGAGAAAAACATCAGACAAATCCCAAAGGAGGGGCATCCCACAGAAAACTGTCAAGGTCATGAAAGACAGGGAAAGTCTGAGAAAACAGCCAAAAGGAGCTCTAGGAGATATTGCAACTAAATGTAATGTATCCTAGATGGGATCCTGAAACAGAAAAAGGACATTAGGAAAAAACTAAGGAAATATGAATAGACTGTGTCCTTCAGTTACTAATAATGTATGAATATTGGTTCAGTAATTGTAACAAATGTACCATACTAATTTAAGATGTTAATAATAGAGGAAGCTGAGTGGGTGGGGGTAGGAGGTCAGGGAGAACTCTGCATCATATCTGCGTAGTTTTTCTGTACATAAAAAAACTGTTGTAAAAAATAAAGTCTATTAATTTTTAAAAAGTATGTTAAATGACAAAAATATAGTAGTTAACTTTTTTTTTTTTTTGAGATGGAGTCTCACTCTTGCCCAGGCTGGAGGGCAGTGGCGCGATCTTGGGTCGCTGCAAGCTCCGCCTCCCAGGTTCACGCCATTCTCCTGCCTCAGCCTCCCGAGTAGCTGGGACTACAGGCGCCCGCCACAGTGAGATGGGGTTTCACCATGTTAGCCAGGATGGTCTCGATTTCCTGACCTCGTGATCCGCTTGCCTCGGCCTCCCAAAGTGCTGGGATTACAGGCGTGAGCCACCGCACCCAGCGGTTTCCTTTTTTTTTTTTTTAAAGTCTGGAAGATATATCACAAACTTACTAGTAGGAAATTTGAGGGATGAGATTGTGAAGAGACTTTTATTTATATTTCCCCTACCTATACTGAAATTTTTACATTGAACTTGTAGTCATTTTATTTGCAAAAAAATAAATATTTCTATTTTGAAAAGCATTTAGGCCGGGCGCAATGGCTTACGCCTGTAATCCCAACACTTTGGGAGGCCGAGGCAGGCGGATCACCTTAGATCAGGAGTTCGAGACCAGCCTGATCAACATGGTGAAACCCCTTCTCTACTAAAAATACAAAATTAGCCGGGCATGGTGGCGGATGTCTGTAATCCTAGCTACTCAGGAGGCTGAGACAGGAGAATTGCTTGAATTCAGGAGGCAGAGGTTGCAGTGAGCTGGGAGTGCACCATTGCACTCCAGCCTGGGCAACAAGAGTGAAACTCCGTCTCAAAAAAAAAAAAGAAAAAGCATTTAGTGACATGTCTATTGTAAAATCTTTAAGGAAATTCAGTTAAGTACAAAGAAAATAATTCATATTACAGTCCCTCCACTTAGAAATCACACTGTAACATTTCAGGGTTGTTTTTGTACCTTATGCATGTTTGGTGAAATCCACTTCTACATAGTATAATATACCCTTTTGTACCCTACTTTTCTCAATTTATCATAGATGTCTTTCCATTTTAGCCTTCAGCATAATTAGAAGTAAATTAAAAGTTTCGTACGTTTTTATGGGCTTTGATGCATCTTTCATAATTTCTCTAGAAAACTGATAGCAGATTATACTTCCACCCACTACCAAATTCTCAAAGTAACCCATAAACTGGGTCCAACCAACATTTGAAAATTTGGACACTCTCCTTAGAAATCCTAATTCTTTGCTTTTCTTTAAAAATCAGTAAATCTAGCAACAGTGGGGCACATTCTTCCCTGAAAACAATTGGCTGGAGTTGAGCAGCAACTGCCCTGAATTCCCTCCTTACTACTCAGCAGTGAGGCTGAGTGTTGACTCTTCATTTTGCTCATATTTAATACTTAAAAAAATAGTTTCATTAGGAGAAATGTAAAACACTTCTTGTCAACATGTCTCTAACAAAAGTGATAAAAGGCAAGAGAGAGACAAACCACACTTAAAGAAAATGGGAACATGAATAAGTTACTTTGTGGAGGGGAGGGACATATCTACTTGGTTAATATGTATGCAAAATGCCTCTGTTGGATGAATCTTAGAGCTATTACTTTAAAACACACCAGACACATATTTATTTATCTGCATTATCTTCCTGGCTTCTATTCACTCTTTAATAGTATTTTAATTTTGAAGTTCTCTGATTGTTTGTTGAGGAATTTTGAAGGAATGCTGCCTAAATATCCTTTATTGTTATCAAAAATAATATCATTAATATAATATCAATAGGAATATTAGAAATGAATCTATTATAGTGACAGTATCCACTGTTGGAGCATTGTTAATGTCTTATATTTGAGTTATTTATCATAGCTTCTTGACTGAATATTAATTTTATAATATTCCTAGCTATAGCATTATAATCCATTGATGACTTAAGAAGTTCATTTATTGACGAACACAGGTTTGTTTATTGGATATACCAGTAAACTAAAATTATGTTTTTCTTGTTTTGTTCTAAGTTTTTGTTTGACCTTAAACAAATTATTTAAAATTTATTTTGTATATGATAGTATGTTAATAGATCATTTATAATTTTATTAATGGAAACCTAGACAAGAGCAGGTAGCCTTTGAAATTGTTTAGCTTGGCAGCCCAACCAAAGGAAATATTTCTAAACCTCAGAAGTTTGATTATAAAACAGGAGAAAAAATCAAAAATAAAAGTTGTACAATGATTAAAATGGGGATAAAAGAATGGGGCAAAATCATTTAGACTTCCTGGAAGAGAAATGCTTAAAATGTTTTAATTTGATGTTCAAAGCAAGATAATGAAGTAAGTAATATATTGTAAGTATGGTAACAGTACAATGTAAACGGTACTTTGAGGAATATAATCATGGTAGAATAAAGGTTGGAAACAAATGAGGTGATTTAAATATGAGAAAAGTGTAATAGTATAAATCAAATATGGTCCCTCTCATTATACAAATTGCAGGTTAGAATTAGGAAAATTTTGCCTATCCTCTCAGAAAAAAGCAGGCACAATTGGAAAAGGATGATGTTTCCCATTGTTGGCTCAAAAAAGTTAGCCGTATATATTTTTCTCATAGTACTTAGAAATATCATTTAGGAAGGATGGGGCCCTTCATCAGTTTAAGTGCAAATATTTTCAGGGCTACTAGATCCTTATTGATAATGTTAGAATCATAAGATTTGACATTTGTTTGCCTGTAAGTCAACAAAAACTGTTTTCATGTGATTCTGTGTTTTTGTTTTTGTAAATGTAGTTGTTAATTTGAAACAGCGAATTTGCATGGGTTTTAATGGCCTCGAATACATTCAGTGGAGATGGTGGTCAAATTTTGCAGATTTCCAGTTTTCATGAACAGGTTTCCTACAAGATTAGTTTTCCTGTGACTTCTGTTGTTAAAATGTGGAGCTTACCATTAGCAGTTTATCTGAAACATGAATAAATTTCAAAGGAGAATGCTGTAAACTATATTGACTTAAAATTGTCAGGGTTCTTTGAGGAGTTGTTATTAAATTAGGATACAGTAAAAGCTAATTGTACTTATAATGCTGTTGTTTTCCTTTTCCCAGGTTTATATTCTATGGTATTGTATGACTCTTGATGACCAGATGGTGGATTGAATATTTTGTGAGGCAATACATATGTGTATAATCAGAAATTTGAAATGACTCATTTATAGATGAGTGGTGTGTATCATGCAGCCATGCTTTAAATTTTTTTCCTTGAAATCTATATGACAGCATTATTTATGAAAATACTTGCATATAGACTCTTGGTTATTTTATTGGAAAATCCTATTCTATGGAATGAAAAGGTTCAGCTCCTGCTAGTTTATTATTAAAATAAAAATTTCCTTCTCTGAATATTTACAATTTCTATGATATAGTGTTACATATAACTATTTACTATATTTATAAATAATCTAAGATACAAACATACATATCTATTTACAAGTATACTCTTTAAAATAGGTACCTCATTGCCCATCCTTATCAAGCTTTGAAACGTTAATGGTTTCACAGAAGTCTGAAATTGAGTATTTACAGGAGAAACTAAAGATAGCAAATGAAAAACTGTCAGAAAACATACCTGCCAACAAGGGTTTCCCCCGAAACAGCATCAAGACAAGTGCTGAAGGAAAACATAAGGTAGGGACATTATGTCATTTTGTGAATTTGCCAGGATGAGGCTGGAAAGACAAGAGATGAAGTTAAAAAACAAATGGCAGCATTTACTTCTCTGCTAATATTTCGGGAAGCTTTTGAAAAATATTATGTACCAAACTCTTGTTAAATAGGTTTTAGGAGTAAGGAGTTTTCCCTTTTTAAAGACTGAATTATATTCCCAAATTAGTTAATTAAATATATTATTAGTGCTATACCCATTTTGTCAGTAAATTAACATTCTTATATTAAAACTTTGGTAAGTATTCCTCATTTCTCTAATATATTAATCTATCTGATTAAAAATTTATTTTTAAATGGTATTTACTCACTTTTCTAATGTGAATTAAAAGAAAAATATATCTAATATGTCTTTCAATCAGATATGTTTAAAATACTGTCTGTGTGGAAAATAAAATAGTAAATGAATTTTAACACTAACTTCTGCACTTGTTATATATTTTTATAGATTAAAGGGATAGCAGTAAGAGAAAAATAAGCAAATTTTACATAGCATGTTTCTCATTTATTAATGTCTCAATTTTTTTTAGTATTCATTACATATTTGTGTTATGCTGTAAAAGATTCTACAGAATGTTGACTAATATAAAAATTCTAAAATATCATGTGTACATATGTTATTTCTAGATAAATTGAAATAACATTTTCCTCAAAGTAAGAGTTTTAGCATATTTTTCACACGCTTGTTACTTCAGCCATAAAGGAATAATAGTTTTTATAATAGGAAGCCATGTTGTTAAGATAATTGTTTTTGTTTCTTTCCATTTTTTCTTATGGGTAGGACAAACTGTCTTAATAAAGGAAGTATTTAAAATTTGAACCATGTTTCTGTGGTACTGTTATTCATGCTCTCTAAAATTATTAGTAATTTTCAGAAAATGAGATTTATTTATTAAAACATAACTGCATTATACATTTCTTGCCATTTTGAAGTAGTTTCACAAGCACTGAGCTTTATTTAAATGAAAGAAAACATTCATAAAATTGAAATACAGCATTACTGGGCCTAATTTGGTTGCTTGCTCGATTGCTGAAATTTAAAAATGTACGACTTTGACTTTTGTCTGCTTTTAATAAAAGTCAAGAAAAAAAGAGGGGTATTTTGACCAAAATTTTCTTTCTTTTTGTAAGGCCATGCAGTAAAGATGAGCACTGTGTTGCCCAGCTTAATAGTTGCTTTCACATATTCTTTCTCCAGATTAGTATATGAAGCTGTACATAATATAAACATATTCTTGTCTCTAGTTAGCCACATTATAGTTAATGACCATATGGTCATTATGGTATAAGATCTACTGTCTGTTGTATTTATATTCCTCAAGCATATTGTTCCTTCAACTTCACAGTGTGTTAAACTATTTCAAAGGGAAAAAAATCCTTTCCCTCTTGTTTCTGGTTGTCCTATCAAGTGTAACCTTGGACCCTTATAGAGCAATTAGACCAGCCTCTATCCCCTCCTTTGTAATGAGGTTTCTTGCATTTCTGAGTCTATAACCCTTTAGTCTTCCCTAATGGGACATCATTATTCTGAAAGAAACAATGTAAATGTAAATGAATATTCTCATTAACGAGTCACAGAGAAACCTTTAGCGGTAGCACTGTGGTAATTCCGCTTGTTATTTCTCTGGTATTCCATGCAGGATTTTTTTTTTTTATAATTCATTATTAGTATTCAAAATTACTTGTTCTTTAATTTTGCATGTCTTTCATAATCCAGTGTTCCAACTAGTTCAACCATGTCCTTGTTTTATTCTCGAGGAACCACCTGTGAAACGTTCAAGGTCTTTGTCCCCAAAGAGCTCTTTCACAGACTCAGAAGAGCTACGAAAGCTGAGAAAAGCTGAAAGAAAGATTGAAAACTTAGAGAAGGCGCTGCAACTAAAGGTGGACGTTAAATCATTTTTTAGTAGTAACCTTGCAAAGATAAAAATATACCAAAGTAAACATACAGTTCACAGATTACTAGTTGTCCTTTTTCTTTCCTGAATTTAGTTACCTGTATAAAAGTGTATAATCAGTTCATCTTGTTACTAAGATTTCTGAGGATTATAAAATAATATAAAATATTTGCTACTTGAAAAGTAAATGTTTAATTACTACTTTCAAGTTATTTGGTAATATTTTGTCTTAAAATTGGGAATAAATTTCTTAACACTTTCTCAAAGGCAAAAAATAGAATTGTAGCAAGTAAAAAAGAGAATTTCTTCTTCTTTATATATGATAAACATATGAAAATAAAAGTGAGTTTAAAAGCATATTAACCTAGCTCAGATCACTTACAATTATCCTTTATAGAAAAATTACATTTAGTCAAAATGAAATATATATATATATATTTTCATTTCAGCTGAATTTGTCTCAGAACATGTGACATTTGAATGAGCACTCTACTCATTTTTTTTTTTTTTTGAGACAGAATCTCGCTCTCTTGCCCAGGCCGGAGTGCAGTGGCGCTATCTCGGCTCACTGCAAGCTCAGCCTCCCGGGTTCATGCCATTTTCCTGCATCAGCCTCCCGAGTAGATGGGACTACAGGCGCCCACCACCGCGCCGGCTAATTTTTTGTATTTTTTTAGTAGAGACGGGGTTTCACTGTGCTGGGATTACAGGCGTGAGCCACCACGCCCGGCCCACTCTACTCCTGTTTAAGAAACATATATGTTATCGACCTGTCTTTGAGAGCTTATATTAATACTTCCTAATTCATACTTTGTGAAATCTCTTTTTCAATATGCAAGTTGTTCATACATATTGAACCCATTTTGTGTGACTACATTGAGGGTTTTTTTTCTCTTTCATTCTTCATTCACAATTACCTGAAGCTGTGCCCTATTTGAAGTTTAATCATATAATTCTGAAATAGTTTTATGACATTCTGTAAATCTAGTGCTTTGCACGTGATTAGAATGCAGTACACATGAAGCTCAGATTCTTTGTCATATAATATAGATTACTCTTAAGGAGAAAAATGTTCGGTTTAGATTATGTGTATTCTAAAACAAAATAGGGTTTATGGGTATAGTTAACAAAAGCTATAATTAATAATTTTAGTTTGCCCTAAGTTTAAACATTAAGTTTTAATTTATGTTTATTCATTCAGAGTTAAACTGTTCTAAAACATGAAAATTATAATGTGTTTCTACCAAAAATAAAATGTCCAAATTACCTCAGCTAGCATTTAGCCTACTTGAAATTTATAAGGTATAAGGAACTTAGATAAACACCTAAGGTATTCTCTTATTCATTTGTTTCCTCAATAGTAATTACTGAGCATTGCAATTAGCTAAGCATCATACTAGTACTTGTCTAACAGGAGATTGTTAGATGAGTTGCTATCCTTCAAGACCCTTTCTCTAGTTAAGAGGATAAGTAAGTACTTACACTCTTGTGATAATTGTAAATGTGTGGTTAAGCACAGGATATTATGGGCATTTTTGAGGAGCAAGTCTATCATCTTCCTCTTTTTGCATATTTTTTTTTTCCCTTGAGACAGAGTCTTACTCTGTTGCCTAGGCTAGAGTGCAGTGGCATGATCTCGGCTCACTGCACCCTCTGTCTCCCAGGTTCAAGCGATTCTTCTGCTTCAGACCCCCAAGTAGCTGGGATTACAGGCGTGTGCCACCACTCCCGGCTAGTTTTTGTGTTTTTAGCAGAGACAGAGTTTTACCATGTTGGCCAGGCTGATCTCAAACTCTCGACCTCAAATGATCCTCCTGCCTCAGCCTCCCAAAGTGCTGGGATTACAGGCGTGAGCCACTGCTCCTGGCCCTTTTGCATAATTCTTGAAATTTGTTTCCTGGGTTCTCCAGAGAAACAGAGCCAATAGAATACACACACACACACACACACACACGGAACGATTATTTACTGTATTTATATAATTCCTTATAGTAAATTAGTTTTATATGAGACTTCCTATAAGGAATTGGCTTACATGATTATGGAGGCTCAGAAGTATAAGATCTGCAGTTGCTCAGGGAATGCTATGCAGCCCTAAGAAAGAATGAAATCCTGTCCTTTGCAGCAACATGAGTGCAGCTGGAGGTCATTGTCCTATGTGAACTAATGTAGAAACAGAAAACTAAATATCGCATATTATCATTTATAAGTGGGGGCTAAACCTGAGTACACATGGACATAAAGATGGGAACAGTAGACACTAAAGAACTGGAAAAGGAGGGGAGCAAGGGCTATAAACCTTCTTATTGGGTACTGTGTTCACTATCTGGGTGATGGCATCAATAGAAGCCCAAACCTCAGCATCCTGCAATATACCCTTGTAACAAACCTGCACATGTGCTCCCTGAATCTAAAATTAAAAAAAAAAAAAAAAAAAGATTTTCAGTCGGCAAGCTAGAGAGCCAGGAGACCTGATGGTATAGTTCCAGTTTGAGCCCAAAGACTATAGAACCAGGAAAACTGATGGTGTAAGTTCAAGTTCAAGTCAGAAGGCAAGAGAAGACTGATGTCCCAGCTTGAAGGCAGGCAGAGAGAAAGGAATCTTTCTTACTCAGCTTTTATTCTGTTGAGGCTTTCAACAGATTAAATGACGTCCGTCCATATTGGGGTTCATGCTTTTAGTTCACCTTATTCTCATCAAGGAACCTTTGTTCAAACCTGAAGATTAGATAAAAAATTATTGGCTGGGCACGGTTGCTCACGTCTGTAATCCCAGCACTTTGGGAGGCCGAGCCGGGTGGATCACGAGTTCAAGAGATCGAGACCATCATGGTTAACATGGTGAAACCCTGTCTCTACTAAAAATACAAAAATTAGCTGGGAGTGGTTGTGCATGCCTGTAATCCCAGCTACTCAGGGGGCTGAGGCAGGAGAATTGCTTGAACCTAGAAGGCAGAGGTTGCAGTGAGTCAAGATCGTGCCATTGCACTCCAGCCTGGTAACAGAGTGAGACTCTGTTTCAAAAATTATTTATGTTTTTAATCAATTCAGAATTAGAATTGCAAATATCTTTGAGGAAAAGGTCAGTTGATAAAATTTTTCCCGTTTTCTATTTCCTAATGTTTCATTCATTCATACTTGTGCGTACGCAAAAAGAGCCTTGCCAGGCACGATGGCTCAGGCCTGTAATTGTAGCACTTTGGGAGGCTGAGGTGTGTGCATTACTTGAGGCCAGGAGTTCAAGACCAGCCTGGACAACATGGCAAAACCCTGTCTCTACTAAAAATACACAAAAAAATGAGCTGGGTGTGGTAGTGCACACCTGTAATCCCAGCTACTCAGTAGGCTGAGGGATGAGAATCACTTGAACCCAGGAGGCAGAGGTTGCAGTAAGCTGAGATCCCACCACTACATTCCAGCGATTCTCTGTCTCAAAAAAAAAAAAAAAAAGTTAGAGCCTCTAGTTTAGCTAGTTTAATTACAAAATCCAAAGGAAGTACTTAGTAAATGTTTTATTGAATGATCTAATGAACTGATCTCATTCAGCACCTGCCTGTGGAATATTTTTGTGTATATCCTGTAGGAAAATATATTAATTAGTGATATAAAATACATTTTTCAGGCCATACACTTGACTTGTTGTAAGATCTTTGGTGGTAATAGTTCCCAAATAAAGTACTATTATTTTGCCTTTGCTTACTGTTTGTCAAAGTTTGGATCATAATCCAAACTACAGTTAACCTGTGTTTGTTAGAAGGTTATAGAGAAAGTATTTGGATATTTTGAAAAATATTTATTTTAAGATATCCAACTTTTGATGGATGACTTAAGCTGGCATTTATTCTGGTGCCATTAAAATGAAGAAATGTTTTTCTTTGAACTGTATCTATCTATCTTGTATTTACACTTTCATAAAACTTTACTGTCTATTGCTGAAGTAAGATAAAGGAACAATAGTCTCTAGGACTAATTTAATGCATGATTTACACTTTGACAGCAGCGTCCCCAAACGTGAATCTTTGGATGAAACTGCATTTTAGAAGATTTTTTCTTATGAATTATGTCTATCAAATGATTTGCAAATAATATCTAGTTGAGTTTTATTTTTAATAGTTTAGATTTTGATAATTTTATAAGACTTATGTAAACACTCTACTGTTAGATATAATAAATTAAGAAGCAAGTAAAATTAAAGCAGAAGGCTTATCTATAAAACTTTTTTTTAAAAAAATTATACTTTAAGTTCTGGGATACATGTGCAGAACGTGCAGATTTGTTACATAGGTATACACGTGCCATGGTGGTTTGCTGCACCCATCAACCTGTCACCTACATTAGGTATTTCTCTAAATGCTGGGTCAAATGGTATTTCTGGTTCTAGATCCTTGAGGAATCGCCACACTGTCTTCCACTATGGTTGAACTAATTTACACTCCTGCCAACAGTGTAAAAGTGTTTCTGTTTCTACACATCCTCTCTAGCATCTGTTGTTTCCTGACTTTTTAATGATCACCATTCTAGCTGGCATGAGATGGTATCTCATTGTAGTTTTGATTTCCGTAATGACCAGTGATAATGAGCTTTTTTTCATGTTTGTTGGCTACATAAATGTCTGCTTTTGAGAAGTGTCTGTTCATATCCTTAACCCACTTTTTGATGGGGTTGTTTGTTTTTTTCTTGTAAATTTGTTTAAGTTCTTTGTAGATTCTGGATATTAGCCCTTTGTCAGATGGATAGATTGCAAAAATTTTTTCCCATTCTGTAGGTTGCCTGTTCACTCTGATGATAGTTTCTTTTGCTGTGCAAAAGCTCTTTAGTTTTATTAGATCCCATTTGTCAATTTTGGCTTTTGTTGCCATTGCTTTTGGCGTTTTAGTCATGAAGTCTTTGCCCATGCCTGTGTCCTGAATGGTATTGCATAGGATAAAACTATTTTTTCTATAATTAATACTTAGTGGAAAGAGCCACTTATTGAAATTACTATAGGAAAATCAAAATTATTTGGTAATATTGAACATTTTACACTACAGCTTTGGGAATCAGAAGGGGCAGCATTCACTGCTTTTATTAATTAAAGTGCCTAGTACAGAGTCTGGCACATCATGAATGATATATGGAGCTCAGGAGATTTTTATTGAGTCTTAGTCTTTGGTTTAATGGTGTAATATAGTTAGTTTCTATGGACAATTGGGGAAAACACATGAATTCAATGACTAATGGTAGTTGAGGCAGTACTGAAAAATCCTTAAAATAGTGTCAATACATATAAGAATCTCAGTTTGTTCCATGAATTTAACAGAGGATCATTGTGAAAGTAATTGAGAAAATTTGTACGTCCTATTCTATTTATTTTCACATCTTGGTCAATCTTTGAGGTTCTATTTACTCAGTTTCTGATGACTCTAACAAAGAACTTTAGTCATTCCCCAAACACTGAGTTTATATATAATAATTTTTAAGAAAGTCATTGTAAAATAAGCGTTTGAGGGAAGAACTTTGATTCAATGAAGAATAATTATAGAAAGCTATCATAGAAGTCTTTAAGATGCACATTTTAGTTTAAGTTTCTTTTGAAATTATGTTTTGACGTGAATCTCTTCCAATATGGTCTGTTAATTTCCTTCCTTCCTTCCTTCCTTCGTTTTCTTTCTTTTTCTTTCTTTCTTTTCTTTTTTTTTTTTTTGACAGAGTCTCTCTCTGTCGCCCAAGCTGGAGTGCAGTGCAGGGGCGCCATCTTTGCTCACTGCAACCTCTGCCTCCTGGGTTCAAGTGATTCTCCTGCCTCAGCCTCCTTAGTAGCTGAGATTACAGGCACCTGCTATCACTCCTGGCTAATTTTTTTTTTTTTTTTTTTTTTTTTTAGAGATGGGGTTTCACTATACTGGCCAGTCCGGTCTCAAACTCCTGACCTCAAGTGATCTGCCTGGCTCGGCCTCCCAAAGTGCTGAGATTACAGGCATGAACCACTGTGCCCAGCCTATTAATTTCTTGTAATTAAATTATTTTATTAATAAATTTCTAATCTATCTTGCTGAAATCACTAATATTGTTTTCTAGGTTTTAAGGAATCTCAATAAACATAATTAAGTCATGTTCATATATGAGAAGGTACCAACATTAATAATTTTTAATCTCCTATTTTGCTAACTTAAATTATTTATTTCACATACATAACATTAGAAAGCTTTTTGTTCAAAGACATTAGATAGTATTTGGATTGTTTACCAAATTAATATGAAAAATTCAAGTTCAAGACTAAATTATTCTCTATGTCTTAGCAGAAGAGATATAAATAGCTTCTATTTTGAAGATGGATAACCTGAGATAACTGAATTTAAGTAACTAGATCAAAGTAAAATTTAGTTAACTTTGAGCAGCTAGATTTGAACTCTTATCAACACAACATCCAAATATAATAGACTCTTCATGTATGGTTCTTAAATTGAAATGAACAAAATTGAACTCAATAACCTGAGTTTTTTACTTTTACTTCATATATTAAACTATCCTACTTTAGCAAATTTGCATTATGTGTGATTTGTGTATCTTCTAAAACTACTTAGAAAACATTTATCTTGAATGCCTTTGTCAACTGAATCCATTCTTCTGATTTTTCATCAAGCACTTTCATTTCTTTATGGCATATAGAACACTTCTTCTTACAAACAAGACTCAAATACTTCTTAATAACTACTTAAGAGAACTATCCTAGTAGAAACATAGTGAAAGTAGAATCACAGACTACCCATACTGCTGAGACAGCTAGAATTGCAGTAAAATAATGCAGACTCTATAAAATATTATCTCACTGTTTAGATGAGAGGTCAAGAAAACAGTTACTTGGTTTCTAAAAGATAAGGGCATCACTGTTAGCGTGTGAGAAAAGGAGACTGAAAGAAGCTAACTTTTGCTTTGTGTCCTTAATAGGGCTGGGGCCCCACCACCTGGGTTAACTTATTTCATCAAAATTTAAACCTCTTTTTTCTTTTCCATATTTTGCAGGAAAAAACTTGAATTAATTTCAATGGTGTTCTTAAGATAATGCCACTAACAGGAGCAAGCTCCAAGAATGGAATTCATATCTTTCTGATTACCATATGCCTACTCATCTCACCTCACTATAATATTAGAGAGTATCTGTTGCCTCTACCAAATAAGTATACAAGTTCATTCATACAGAAATATGATAAGAGTTATTAAAATATTTGAAATTCTCATGAGGGAAGAAACTGGAGAAGTTACTTATTTTACTTTGAGAAGCACAGTTTAGAGTTGTGCATATATCTTCTGAGGACTAAGAATTTGGTCTTTATAAATTCATTTTATGTATATCTAAAAATGAAAATTGATCTCATGTGCTATATATTAGATGTAGTTGACTGTGGCTTATGCCTGTAATTCCAGCATTTTGGGAGGCTGAGGCAGAAGGATCATTTGATACCAGGAGTTCGAGACCAGCCTCGGCAACAGAGTGAGACCCTGTCTCTACAAAAATAAAATAAAAAATTAGCTGGGTGTGATACTGCACGCCTGTAGTCCTAGCTACTTGGGAGGCTGACATGGGAAGATTGCCTGAGCTCAGGAGTTTGAGACTGCAGTGAGCTTTGAACTCCAGCCTGGGCCACAGAGGGAAGCCCTGTTTCCAGAAAAATAAAAATAAATGAAGTAGTTGACTATAATTGTCTAACCTAGGTATTGACACAACAAAGTAATGTTTGGATGGCTTGTTTTATAACCTCTTTAAGAGTTGTAAGCCTAGCTTTCCCATTCCAGTTCTTCATGGTACAACCCCAGAAGGTTAAACTATGCTCCTTCTAACATAGGGTCCAGTCTCATTTTTTCCTTATGTGTAATCCTTGTGCCTTAGTAAATATTAATTATGAATTCATGTGCTAAATAATTGTTCTTACTCTGATTAATGTCCTTATACTAATTATATTTGCACTTTAATAAAATAATCATGGTTTATGTATAGATAAAACCTTATACTGAAAATGAAAATAATTCAAAGTATGTAAGATAGGCTTATGAATGTATACTAATGAACAACAGGGAAAAGAGTGAAATTATCTTAATGATAAAATTTTGAAATTATGTGAGCAGCTTAAAAATGCATTGACTGAGTTGAATTTATCAAGCAAATGTATTCTGTGACTAGAGAAATTCTTTTTTCTGCTTAAATACATATTACAGATTCATTCATGTTTACACACTATTTTCTTTCAAATTTCATATTTAGATGGGTAACTTTTTATTTGAAACATATTAATACTTTCTTCAAACTTATATATACTTGCTTTTTTGTGTTCTGCAGAGCCAAGAAAATGATGAGCTAAGAGATGCCCATGAAAAACGCAAGGAACGGCTACAGATGTTACAGACCAACTACAGAGCAGTAAAAGAGCAATTAAAACAGTGGGAAGAAGGCAGTGGCATGTGAGTTACATAGCTCATAAAGGCATTTCCCTAAATATTAAATGGAATGGAGTAGCATTATATAGGTGTCTTAATGGCTTTTGTTTGGTTTTAAAGAAATTATTTGGTAGTCAAATCTTTATTGTGAATTTTTAAATGGAGACTATAACAAATTAAAACAGAGGAATGTGTTGGTAATAACTATAGATTTTCCTCACATTTGCAGATATCATTAGCAGTCAATGATTATGAATTATTGTACACATTTTTAATATCAATGGAATAACTTAATAAAATTATGTAATTTAAAGCAAAAATGGTTAATATCCATGTGATTGAAAAACTTGCTTTTAAATAAATAAAATACTGGTGTTAAAATGTTTATAACTCCAAAAGTATTTAAATTTTAATGGAAAGACTAGAGAAATATGAAATTCACATATATAGTTAACTATCTTAAAACTACTTCAACCTAGTATGCAATTTGAAGATCTTTACTATCCATCAGTTTGTTCTCTAGCTTATCTGAATGAATTGGCAGTCTCAGTTCAATTGCTCTGAACAGGTGTTCAGATCTTGGTTAGTTGTAAGTGGCTCCCCTGTTAACAGTATCAACAGAGGGCAAAGGACTGAATGAGTACAGAAAATCTACTACCTTCTCATCTTTTGAGATGGATCCTTTAGGGCAATGTTGATGATACACATTGGTCTGTTCTGTAGAGAAATACTGTTTCTAAATTGGCCGGTACAGCACTTTTACAAAATAAAAATGAAGAATTTGTTTTATGTTCAGAAAATGAAAATGTAAAGGGCATTTGGCATCACTTTTAGATAATTGTCACATCTAATTTTTTTCTTTGATGAGTGGAAGTATTTCATATCACTTGTCAGTAAAGCAGTGATAAAGCAGTTTGTCCTAGATTTATCCTCTGTTCACCTAACTTTTAACTAATCATTAGAAGAGTGGAATCTACTTTCTGACATATTCACTGGTAATAGTTTTTTTAAAAGATAAAGGTATCTATACCACATTCATCTTGGTTAGCAGCAAATTCCAGATGAGTTGGTTGCATAAAGATTTTTTTGTGTGCGGGGGGTGGGCACCGTTAAAATTCTACAGTGTCTATTTTTATTAATACTAGACTGAATGGGAGCAATAGACCTTAGAATATCATGTGTCTGCTTAAAAGTTTGCTTTCCACAGTAGCAATTTAGCTTCAAAAAATTATGATAGAGGGTTTTGATTTCTACATGCTTAGGTTTTAGGAAATTCATTCAATAAATGGTGAACTCGGGTTAGAAATTTGGTCAATAGATATTTTTAAATTTTAAGGAATATATAAAATAATTTTTATTGCACTTCAGACATGTTAATTGAAAAAGCAACTTTGTTTTAAAAATAGGACTGAAATCAGGAAAATAAAGAGAGCAGATCCCCAACAACTTCGACAAGAAGATTCTGATGCTGTGTGGAATGAACTGGCATATTTCAAAAGGGAAAATCAGGAGCTAATGATTCAAAAGTGAGTTTCATTTTTAACAATATGGACTTGGATAAAATACTTGGGAGAAATTTTTTTATGGCTTAAAGGCTATTAAAGAAACACTTTATAAAATTTGAAATAATCTGATTTTTGCCAATAAAAGAAAAAAAGACTAGGTTTTAAATATATATATATATATATATATATATATATATATATATATAATGCAATAACAAGTTGCACAGTTGCTAGCTCTAACAGAAACTGTATAATATGATCTAGGGATTGTGTTAATTAGTGTGGCTCTCATCTGTTGGAGGTGTCACTCTTCATTAGCCTGTATTTTAGACACTGCCGTGCTTCATTTTTGGAATGAGGTGGAGAGGGGATAACCTAGCCAGCCATCCTTGTTTGATCTCCTAGATACATACGCAATGCAGAATGCCTGAGCTCTCTTGGTTCCCTGCCCTGTCCTGCTAATCCCAGCTGAGCTCATTATGGTGTAGCCTTGCTGCTACTCTTGGAGCTGGAGCTGTCCAAGCTAATTACTGGTAGCAGCAGAAATGCCTGTTAAGGGTCTGGTGTGGATCTGCTAACATGGTCCTTGGTAGTGACCTGCAGAAGACATGAGGGAATTGCCTTCTTTCTTGCTGTGCACTGCCTGTCCTTTGGGCTTACTGCTGATTTTTCCACATAGGTGTTTTAGCTACCCTAAGTATAAAACTTGATGAAGGATACTCGTATTTTAGAAAACATACAGTTGGTCGCTTGATCTTATAATTCACAGGCTATTATATTCAGCCTGGCAAAGAAAGAACATTTATTTATTTATTTTTAAGACTAAAAGGAGTTAGACCAATATAATTAACCTCTTCTGCTACTTAACTATTTCTTCATTTAGAGTTAATTTCTGACACTCAGGCATACAGTTTTTTAAAGCCTAGGTGTCTTTCAGATTGCTAGAATTTAGCCT
Organism: Symphalangus syndactylus; assembly: GCF_028878055.3. Taxonomy (NCBI): domain Eukaryota; kingdom Metazoa; phylum Chordata; class Mammalia; order Primates; family Hylobatidae; genus Symphalangus; species Symphalangus syndactylus. Next base: position 122,409,967 of record NC_072431.2, on the reverse strand, counting down.
CATGACATAATGTAATTAAATGTCACCGAATTGTCTTAGCTGTAAATGAGAAGCTTATTTTATATACTACACGATAACATGTATAACTTTTATTTACAGCCTTTTCCATGTAATGATAAACTTTTGAGGAAATGACCAGACCATATGAGATTTAAATGTTGTATACTCCCATTTACCTCTTAAAATGCAGTATACTCTATTAGTTCTAAATATTTGATGCTATAATGAAGTCTCTTATCTTGAAAACTGTTTTATAGAGTCATAGATTTGTCCCAGAGGCATTTCCTAATAATTTCAGTAGCTTTATTGAAATATAACTCACAAGTCATACAATTCACTTATATAAAATATATAATTCACTGGTATATTCAGAGTTGCACTATCCATCATCACAATCTATTTTAGAACAGTTTTATCACCCCCCCCACTCTCCTCACCAAAGCCCATACGACTTTGTTGTCACTCCCCAGCCCTCCCATCCATCCTGCCCAGCCCTAGGAAACTACTAATCTTCTTCCCGTGTTTATAGATTTGCCTATTCTAGACATTTCATATAAATGGCATCATTTAGTACATGGTCCTAGACTACCTTCTTTCGCTTAGCGTAACGTTTTCAAGTTTCATCCATGTTGTAAATGTATCAATGCTTTTATCTGATGATCTTTAATGACCTTTCTGTCTCTAAAAGAGAAAGTAATTTTGAAGAAAGTGAATTAGTTGAGAGACCTAATCTAACTATTCAAGAAAATTTAGGAAGGATTACGTATAAATGATTCATTTGGAGTTTATTTTATTTGTTAATGAAATGGAACTAAAGAAAAAGTAATGAGGCCTTTTTAAAATTAGAGAACTCAGAATCCTGATCTGTTCACTCAGCAATATTTGCATTTTACAGATAGCTCCTTGAATTAAATGCCGTGTCATTATTAAAGTGTGGAACTTTTCCCTGAAATATGTTGATATTCATTAACGTGATAAGCAATTTGTGAAATAGTTATTTTTTAGATCAGTCTTAATTTAGTAACAGGTAATGAAAAATTTTTTAAAAGAATGCCAAAGAATGGAATAAACTTTAACGTAAGCTTTTTGGGGGAGGGTTGCATTATTTTGCAAAACATTTGTTCAGGTAACATGTTTGAGTGCTGTGTGATAGTCAGTCTGTTAGGTCAATGAACTGAGAATACCAGACAGACTTTCTACTCTCAGGGAACTTGGAAACATGTTTAGTATTAAACATTCTTAATGAAATGTGATGTTAAAAATAAATGTCAAAAATATTAAAAACTAATGTCAAAAAGTGTCATGATAAAACAATAAGGCATTAAATATCAGTGCTATAGTCATTCAAGTTTGTTTTGAGGACAGAAATTTTTTAACGTTGTATGTAGTATGTTGAATGCTTAATGTGCAGTTTTATGAGTTATAATATATATGTAAATTTGAGTAACTACCACCACAATCGGTATACAAAATAGTTCTATCATCTCAAAAAATTTCCTCATCCTGCCCCTTTGTAGTCAGATCTTCCCACTGCCACTAATACCCGATTTGTTCTCCTTCCCTATAACTTTGCCTTTTTCAGACTGTCATATGCATAGAATCATACAGGCTATTAACTTTCTGAGACTGGCTTCTTTCCGCATAACGTCTTTGAGATTCTTTTGGGTTGGTTAATCTAATATGTTCCTTTTTATTGCTAAATGATATTCCATTTTATGGATGGACCACCTTATCCATCTATTGAAGAACATTTGGGTTTTTTCTAGTTTTTTGCAATTATGAATACAGCTGCTATAGACAGGTTTTTGTGTGAACATAACTTTTTTATTTTTTAAGGGAAATGCTCAGGAGTTGCACTGCATTCTGTAGATTGCCCTTTCATTCTCATACCTGTGCCTTTTGAATGGCAAAAGTTTTTGATTTTTATGAAATCCAGTTTCAAACCATATCATTTTTAAATTTTACATTGCTAGTGTATGGATATTTTGCATGCTGACGTTTTACCTTGCATTATTGATAGTTAAAGCTAAGTCTGCCATGTTATTATTTATTTTCTGTTTGTTTCCTCTGTTTCCCATTTAATTCCTTCATATGGGTTACTTAAGCTTTTTTTTAGAATTTCATTTTATTTTTTCTATAGAGTTTTTGACTATATCTCTTTGAGTAGTTTTTTTTTTTTTTTTAGTGTTTGCTCTTGGTATTATATTGTACATACATACCTTATTACAGTCTACTGGTGTCAACATTTTATTACTTTAAGTGGAATCTAGAAACCTTATTTTCATTTACATACCTTTACCCTTCTCCATTATAATACAGTTATCTCGAATATTTTCTCTAATTACACTGAGAACCTCATCACAAGACGTGATAGGTTTTGCTTCAACTGTGAAACATAATTATAAACCGCAAAACATGGGTAGTCTCTTATGTTTACCCATAAGAGATAAATAATTTATGTATGGGTAAACATAATAGAGGTATTATTTATCCTTTCTACTGTCCTCATTGCTAACCTTCCAAGTTTCTTCTTTTATAATTTTCTTTCAGTTTGAAGAACTTCCTTTAGAATTATTAAAATCAGTTGGCTGGCAAGAAATTCGCTGTTTTCTTTTAAAATATCTGGATTTCTCCTTCATTATTTGTATTATTCTGTTTTCACAGTATAAAGAAATACATAAAACTGGATAATTTATAAAGGAAAGACATTTAATTGACTCACAGTTCCACACGGCTGGGGAGGCCTCAGGAAACTTACAATCATGGTGGAAGGTGAGGGGGAAGCAAGGACTTTCTTCACATGGTGGCAGAAGAGAGGAGTGAGAAGTGAAGGGGGAAGAGTCCCATATAAAACCATCAGATCTCACTAGCATGAGAACACACCAGCATGAGATCTCACTGGCATGAGAACAGCATGAGAACTGCCCCCATGATCCAATCATGAGGAACACATGAGAACACACTAGCATGAGAACACAAGAGCATGAGATCTCACTAGCATGAGAACAGCATGAGAACTGCCCCTGTGATCCAATCACCTCCCACTAGGTTTCTCCCTGAACACATGGGGATTATGGGAATTACAATTCAAGATGAGATTTGGGTGGGGACACAGCTAGACCATATCACTACTGAATGGTATTTTCACCGTATGTAGAATTATAACTTAGCAATTGTTTTTCTTCAGCACTTGAAAGATTTGCTACTTCCTTTTGGCCTCTATTGTTTCTGATGCAACATGCACTGTTGAATCTTTGTTCCACTATAGGTAATGCATCATTCTGTTTACTTGCTTTCAACCATTTTTCCTTTTTCTTTACTCTTCAGAAGTTGGTCATAACATGTCTTGGCATGGATTTGTTTGGGTTTATCCTATTTGGGTTTCTGTTTCTTGAATCCCTAGGTTTGTGACTTTTGTCAAATTTGGGAAATTTTTGTCATTATTTCTTTAAATCCTTTTTAAACCCTACATTTCTTTTCCTTTGATAATTCTAATCACATGAATGCTAGATCTTTTATGATTGTCCTACAGGTCACTGAGGGTCTCTTCAATTTATTTTTCAGCCTTTCAGCCTAATTTTGTCTCTGTTATTCAGATTTGGTAATTTCTATTGTGTCGTGTCTTCAAGTTTACTGATTGTCTCTTCTCTCATGAGCTCATGCAGCAAGTTTTTAATTTTGGCTATTGTAATTTTTAGTTCTAAAATTTCCATTGGGTTCTTCTTTATGTATAATTGTTTATTTGCTTAGAGTTTCTATTTAATTTATTTTAAGAGTGTTCTTTAGTGGTTCACTGGAGCATTTTAATCATGGCTGCTTTAAAGTTCTTGTCAAGTAATTCTGATGTGTTATATCATGGTGGTGGCATCCTTTGAATATAATTTCATCTTTGATTATAGATTTTCCTTGTACTTTGTATGATGAATTATTTTTTAATTGTCTCCTGGACATTTGGACTACAGATGTTTCTCAACATACCTTGGGTTATGTCCAGGTAATCCATCATAAGTTGAAAATATCATAGGTCAAAAATGTTGCTGGGCATGGTGGCTCAGGCCTGTAATCCCAGCACTTTGGGAGGCTTAGGCGGGCAGATCACTTGAGGTCAGGGGTTCGAGACCAGCCTAGACAACATGGTGAAACCCCTTCTCTACTAAAAATACAAAGATTAGCCAGGCATGGTGGCGCATGCCTGTAATCTCAGCTACTCAGGAGGCTGAGTCAGGAGAATCACTTGAACCCGGGAGGTGGAGGTTGCAGTGAACTGAGATCATGCCATTGCACTCCAACCTGGGTCTGGGCGACAGAGTAAGACTCTGTCTCAAAAAAAAAAAAAGAAAGAAAGGAAAAAGAAAATTCATTGAATACATATAAACTACCAGACATCATAGCTTAGCCTAGACTACCTTAAAATGCTCAGAACACTTACATTAGTTTACAGTTGGGCAAAACTATCTAACACAAAACCCGTTTTATTTTATTTATTTATATATATTTTTTGAGACAGAGTCTCACTCTGTCACTCAGGCTGGAGTGCAATGGTACCATCTTGGCTCACTGCAACCCCTGCCTCCTGGGTTCAAGGTATTCTTCTGCCTCAGCTTCCCGAGTAGCTGGGGCTATAGATGCTAGCCACCACTTCTGGCTATTTTTTATATTTTTGTAGAAACGGGGTTTCACCATGTTGGTCAGTCTGGTATTGAACTCCTGACCTCAAGTGATCTGCCTGCCTCCACCTCCCAAAGTGCTGGGATTACAGGCATGAGCCACTGCGCCCGGCCAAAACCCATTTTATGATAATGCACTGAGTGTGTCGTATGTCACTTATCGCCAGCCTGGGAAAAGATCAGAATTCAAAATTTGAAGTACGTTAAAATTGCGAAAGCTTTACACCATCATAAAGTTGAAAAATCGTAAAGAGAAGCCTTGTAAGTCAGTGATTATCTGTATTACATTTTGAGACTGTGGATCTTATTTAAATCTTTTATTTTAGCAGGACTCTGATGGTATCATGTCTGAGGGAGAAGGTCACGTCAATACTACTAGGAAAAGATGGGAGCCTTACTCCCCCCTTTTACCTCTTAACTTTTCCTCTGCTGATACTGCATTGAGAGAGTTTGAAGGGGTTCCTGCTTAGTGTTGGTGAAAGTACAGGCTTCTCACTCTGCTTTCTTTTTTTTTTTTTTTTTTTGAGACGGAGTCTTGCTCTGTCGCCCAGGTGGAGTGCAGTGGAGTGATTTTGGCTCACTGCAGCCTCTGCCTCCTGGGTTCAAGTAAATCTCCTGCCACAGCCTCCCGAGTAGCTGGGATTATAGGCATGCATCACCACGCCTGGCAAATTTTTGTATTTTCCGTAGAGGTGGGGTTTCACCATGTTGTCCAGACTGGTCTTGAGCTCTGACCTCAAGTAATCCACTTGCCTTGGCCTCCCAAAGTGCTGGGATTACAGGTGTGAGCCACCATGCCTGGCCCTCACTCTGCTTTCATCGACAGAGCATGGCTGCTTTTTGTTTTGTTTTTCCCCCCAATTGATTATGGCTGGAGTAGGGTGGGCATGGTGAGCAGAGTTTTTGTTTTACTGGTCCTCACCTTTCCTGGTCCTTTGGCTAGAGACAGTAGGCTTTACTTGAAGCGTTTTTTGTTTCTGTTCATTGGCACTTCTAGGTGGTGAGTTTCTCTGGGAACTAGTTTGGGGTATGTAGGAAGAAAGAAGAAAACTCAAGGAACTCACCACTGTGAGTCACTTCTCTAATGTTGTTCCACTACTCTTGAGCTCCCTTCCCTACTTTTCAAAGTCTCATGTTTGTTTTATTATTTTCTGGTTTTTTATAATTAATTAGCAGGAGGAATAGAGATAAATACATCTACTCCTTGTTGGGAAACAGAAGTTTCAGCTTGTTTTTCTATGGGCCAGGCAGTCTTACTTTTGAGTCATTCATTAATATCTAGTTTCATACTCAGTCTTAACTATTTAAGTAATAAGATGTACCCCTTTTTCTGCAGTAATAAGTTTCTTTTAAATGTAAGGTTAGAATCTACAAAAAAGGTATACTATTAATACTACCTTTCAACTGAATTTAAATAGTACTTCCAAATCGAATTTTAAAAGTTAACTTTTAAAGACTTTTATAAAACATTGTATGGCAATTGTACATCAATTTACAAAATACGGTTAAAAATATAATGCTACCACTGACTGAGATTATAGAGTTTCTACCACTGAGTATGGTCAGAAATATTAGTTGCTGCTATCGCATAGGAATCTGAGGACTTAAACTTACATGGAATATAGTTCCTATAATATTTCATTTATATTTATAAGATATATCTATCATATCATAACTATATTTTAATAAAAAGGCCAAGAACTTAGTAATCTGTGAACTGATAAATTGGCTGGTTCCTTCAGTATTTAATGAGCATTCTTGTGTTCATTTATTCATTCATTCAATATTTAAACAATATAATTCAGAGCCAGGGACTAACTAGGGGCTGAACATACAGTAAAGATTAATAGTTTCAAGCTCTAGGAAGGCTTAATTTAAATAGGGGTATCTGCCATTTGCTAGTGAGGTGAAACCACTTTTTGGAAGCTAGATAGTAAGAGGCAAGCTTTCAGAAACGCCTGCAGGCTTAGTCAGTTTTCTCACTCAGTTGAAGTTGTTGCCTTACCAGTGCTAAATTAGGTGAACTACCAATCACAGTCCAACATATGTTAACATTCTCCCAAGTAAAAGTATTAGTAAGAAAATATTTGTGTATATTCTTTCAGAATGGTGATATAAAACTATAATAAGGGGCTCAAGTGCAGCAGAAAATTAAGCTTCTCTAATCCAGCAAATTTTATATTACACATTGTCAACCACAGTTGCATGTTCTTGCTAGGAATCCTGGGTGTACTGACATTCGTTGTGTGTTTTCTGTGTCCTTGGCTAAGTACATCAGAAATGTGCAGTGGTTTAGTAATAGGTCTTTCTATACTAATCTGTAGCCTATGTAAAATGCTTTAGCTGGGTACTTTTTTAGGCACAGGTAAACAAAGAGAAATAATGTTACCCCTTTTATCAGGTCCTCATAGCTTAGCAGAGAAGACAAGCAAAAGTGTGATTAAAAGCAATAATAAGAGAATATTAGGGACACAAGGCAGGGAAAGCTGTATTCTACTTGTGAGTGGAAACAGAGCTAAAGCAAATCTCTTGCTGATATAACAAAATGCCATAGACTGAGTGGCTTAATAGACATGTATTTCTCATAGTTTTGGAGGCTGAGAAATTCAAGATCGTGGTGCCGATGGATTAGGTTCCTGATGAGGGCTCTCTTCCTGGCTTGTAGATGGCTGCTTTCTCAGTGTATTGTCACATTTCAGATTTCTCATCTTAAAAAGCCACTCAGTCCATCATGAGGACCCCTTTCTATCCCTAATTGCTACTCAAAGTCCCCGTCTCCAACTATCATCACATTAGGGGTTAGAGTTTCAGCTGAGTTCAAATCTGATGTATGAACACAGTTATAGCTGACCGACATATGTCATATATAACACATACGTCACATACAGATTTTGAGAGGACGTAATTAAGATCATAGCAATCAATATTTTAGACTATGATTTGTTAAGGATAATTAAATCAAGGACAGAAAAATCTAGGTAAATTGTTAAATAAGCAAGAGGTAACTAAAGGATACTTGTTCAAATTCTTGCCAGTATATGAAAAAGCTGGTCACGCTCTTTAAAACAAATTTTTTCTTCAACACTGGCACCGTCTCTTCTGGTTTTATCTCTGTACCTCTGGCCACCTATTCACATTCTCTGTTGCCAGCTTTTCCCCCTGAAATCAGCTGTTTACTGTTGCAGTATTTTTGAACTTTGTCATAGGCATTCTCTGTACTTTATTTGCATATTTGCCTATGACAGTCTCATCTATCATCCCATGATTTTAGTCATTTCTTGCCAGTTGACTTTCAGACCTGTATATCTAGCATAGACCCCTCTTTCTGAACTGCAACTAAGTATATCCAAATGTCTACACAACATCTCCTTTTGGATGTCTCACTGAGATTCAACATGTTTGAAACCACATTCACGATCTCCAAATTTATTCCCGTCCATTATTCTAAATCTTAGTAAATGGTATTATAATCTATCAGTTTCCTCAAACCAGAAACCTAGGGTGTTATAAGTTTATGTATTATTTTTTTTCTGACCTCCCCTCATTGAAGTCCATACTAAGCCTTAATATTTCACATCACAAACATCCTTAGGATGTATCTTATTTCTTTCCATCCTCACTGTTATGCCCTTATTCATACCACCACCATTTCTTCCTTGGTCAACTAGGATAAACTCATAAACATCTGCATCCACCCTTATCTCATCATATCTATTTTCAACAGTGCTGCAGATTAACCTTTTAAACTATAGTTCTGAGAATGTCTCTCATCTGTTTAAAAACTTTTAGTATCTTTCCATTGCTCTTTAAACAAATCTGAGTTCGTTATATAAAACACTTGACTATCAGGCCCCCCCTTTTATTTTTTTACAATTTCTGCTTTCCCTTTTGTTTCATGTCTAAAAATAAGTATGAGAATGCAAAATATTTGCACAGAATTACTAATGTTTTCCTAGTTGATACTGAGAATTCTGGGTAGCAAGTTTGTCAATGAAGGCAGTTGAGCTGGAGTCAGTAGTAAAGGGGTTTTGAATTCATAATACAAAAACTTTTTTATTTTATAGAAGTAGGAAATTTTACCCCCATGTATTATAAGTAGATATATCTTCTTTATTTCAATGATCTTTTGGTCATTTTTCCTTAATGATAAAATGTAAGCTACGGATCAGTGGCATAGCTCGGATTGGAGTACTTCTCTTTGGGGTTAAATATTAAATATATGTTGGCCATTGTTTTAAAGGATATCCTATAAAATCAATAATAATTGCTTAAGTAGCTAAAATAAAAATATTATGCTAGGAAAGTTCAGCCATTATTTTTTTCCTCTGCAAAGCAAGTCTCCCAGTCTTCTCAAGCTAGAATATATACATATATATATATATATTCTTTTTTTTTTGGTAGGTAGAAATGAGGATTTTAGGAACTGCATTTGTCTGAGATGGAAATAAAATGCTTAGCAAAAAATGTCTGCCAATGATGACGTATTTTGAAAACAAATGTATTTTCAGGTAACCATTAACAATATATAAATTTCACATTAGTTGTATTTTAAAGCATACAATTTAGTGGCATTTAGTGCATTCACGATGTTGTTTAGCAGTGAACTTTAATTCAAAAGCATTTTCATCACCACTGAAGGAGACCCCATGCCCATTAACCAGTCAGTCTCTGTCTCCCCATTTGTCCCTTCTTCCAATTGCTGGCAACCGCTAATCTGCTTTCTGTTTCTATGGATTTACCTATTTTGAATATTTCATATAAATAGAATCATACAACATGTGACCTTTGTGTCTGGCTTCTTTCACTTAGCATAATATTTTCAAGATTCATCCACATTGAAGCCTGTGTCAGAAGTTCATTACTTTTTTATGGCTGAATGATATCCCTTTGTATATGTATACCACAATTTGTTTCTCCATTAATCCCTTGGTGGACATTTGGGTTCCTTCCACATTTTGGCTACTCTGAATAGTGCTGCTTATGAACATTTGTATACAAGGGATTGTTTTAATACCTGTTTTCAATTCTTTTGGGTATAAACCTATGAGTGGAATTGCTGGGCCATATGCTAATCTATGTTTGTCTTTTATTTTTTGTAGAGTTGGGGTCTCACTTTGTTGCCTAGGCTAGTCTTGAACTCCTGGCCTCAAGCGATCCTCCCATGTCAGCCTCCCAGAGTACTGGGATTATAGGCATTAGTGATAGTACCCTGCTTTATGTTTAATTTTTTAAGGAACTGCCAAACTTTTTTTTTTTTTTTTTTTTTACAGTGGCTACACAATTTTATATTGTTTGCAGTCTATGAGGGTTCTTATTTCCCCACATCCTCACCAACACTTGTTATGGTCTGTTTTTGTTTTTTATTATGGGCAAAATTGTGGGTTTTGATTTGCATTTTCTTAATGAGTAATGATGCTGACCATCTTTGCATGTGTTTCTTTGGCCAATTGTTTATCATCTTTGGAGAAATGTCTGTTCGTGTCCTTTACCTATTTTGAAAACTGGGTTGCTTATCTTTTTTTGTTGTAATAGTTTTTTCAATATCCCTGATGAGCATCCACGCAAAAATCCTCAATAAAATACTGGCAAACTGAATCCAGCAGCACATCAAAAAGCTTATCCACCATGATCAAGTGGGCTTCATCCCTGGGATGCAAGGCTGGTTCAACATACGCAAATTATTAAACATAATCCAGCATATACACAGAACCAAAGACAAAAACCACATGATTATCTCAATAGATGCAGAAAAGGCCTTTGACAAAATTCAACAACCCTTCATGCTAAAAACCCTCAATAAATTAGGTATTGATGGGATGTATCTCAAAATAATAAGAGCTATCTATGACAAACCCACAGCCAATATCATACTGAATGGGCAAAAACTGGAAGCATTCCCTCTGAAAACTGGCACAAGACAGGGATGCCCTCTCTCACCGCTCCTATTCAACATAGTGCTGGAAGTTCTAGCCAGAGCAATCAGGCAAGAGAAGGAAATAAAGGGTATTCAATTAGGAAAAGAGGAAGTCAAACTGTCCCTGTTTGCAGATGACATGATTGTATATCTAGAAAATCCCTTTGTCTCAGCCCAAAATCTCCTTAAGCTGATTAGCAACTTCAGCAAAGTCTCAGGATACAAAATCAATGTACAAAAATCACAAGCATTCTTGTACACCAATCACAGACAAACAGAGAGCCAAATCATGAGTGAACTCCCATTCACAATTGCTTCAAAGAGAATAAAATACCTGGGAATCCAACTTACAAGGGATGTGAAGGACCTCTTCAAGGAGAACTACAAACCACTGCTCAATGAAATAAAAGAGGATACAAACAAATGGAAGAACATTCCATGCTCATGGGTTGGAAGAATCAATATCGTGAAAATGGCCATACTGCCCAAAGTAATTTATAGATTCAATGCCATCCCCATCAAGCTACCAATGACTTTCTTCACAGAATTGGAAAAAACTACTTTAAAGTTCATATGGAACCAAAAAAGAGCCCGCATCGCCAAGTCAATCCTAAGCCAAAAGAACAAAGCTGGAGGCATCACGCTACCTGACTTCAAACTATACTACAAGGCTACAGTAACCAAAACAGCATGGTACTGGTACCACAACAGAGATATAGATCAATGGAACAGAACAGAGCCCTCAGAAATGATGCCGCATATCTACAACTATCTGATCTTTGACAAACCTGACAAAAACAAGAAATGGGGAAAGGATTCCCTATTTAATAAATGGTGCTGGGAAAGCTGGCTAGCCATATGTAGAAAGCTGAAACTGGATCCCTTCCTTACACCTTATACAAAAATTAATTCAAGATGGATTAAAGACTTAAATGTTAGACCTAAAACCATTAAAATCCTACAAGAAAACCTAGGCAATACCATTCAGGACATAGGCGTGGGCAAGGGCTTCATGTCTAAAACACCAAAAGCAATGGCAACAAAAGCCAAAATTGACAAATGGGATCTCATTAAACTAAAGATTCTTATGTTTTTAAAGGTAGTGAAACAGGATACATGAATAAGGATGTTCACTGCAGCAATTTGGTAATAGTGAACAATTAGAAGCAATCTAAATGTCTCTTAGTGATAGATACAAATACATTGTGATATATTGATATAATGTGATACTCTACTGCATTTAACATGTATAAACTAGATCTAAACTTATCAAAATAGAAATGCTTAAAAAGCAAAAGTTGATTTAAAAGAAGAAAGTTGAATAATAGTATATATACTATGATATAATTTCTAAGTGTAAAATTTTTAGAAATCACAAAATGATACTATATATTTTTGTGGATGTATATGTAGACATACACATTTGTAAAAATATAGTGACACATAACTACACACATATGTAGACATACACGTGTGTGTGTACTATGTATACACTATACACATACATATATACTATGTATGGATCAGAAAGATAAACACCAAATTTAAGATACTGATTATTTCCAGGGAGGGAAGAAGGTAGATTATTTTATGGGGCAATACTATTTATAAATTCATTTTTTCTCAAAAATAAAAGTGATGAATTAAATATGGCATAATGTGAATGTTTTAAAATCTAGTTGTCACATTAATGTTGATTATATTATTCTCCATACTTTTTTAATGTTTGAAATATGCTTTCTACTTTTTAAAGTATGTACTAAAAAAGTAATAATTCTAGTTCTAGTTAGAAACACTGAAAGGAATCTTGTATATGAGCACATATACAAGAATGCTCACTACAGCATTGTTTGTAATTATGAAAATTTGGAGACAACCAAAATACCAGATGATGTAGCTACATAGCTAAAAATCCAAAAAAACCTATTTAATAGAATATTTTAGCCAACTCCAAACCCAAAAGTCAGTTATAGATTGATTATAGTCTAAATGTGAAGGGTTAAGCAGTAAAGCTTTTAGAGGAAAACGTAGGAGAACATCTTTGTGACTTTGTAGTAGGCCAATATTTATTCCCCTCCCCTCCCCTCCCCTCCCCTCCCCTCCCCTCCCCTCCCCTCTCTTTTCGAAACAAGGTCTTACTTTGTCACCCCACTGGAGTGCAGTGGCACAGTCTCAGCTCACTGCAGCCTCAACTTCCTGGGTTCAAGTGATTCTCCCACCTCAGCCCCCCAAGTAGTTGGGACTACAGGCGCATGCTACCTCGCCTGGCTAATTTTTTGTATTTGTGTAGAGATAGGGTTATGCCATGTTGCCCAGGCTGGTCTCAAACTCTTGAGCTCAAGCAATCCATTTGCTTTCGCCTCCTAAAGTGCTAGGATTACAGGTGTGAGCTACTGCACCTGGCCAATTTCTTAAACCAGGCATAAAAAGCACTAAATAGAAATGAAAAATTGATAAATTGGCCTATGTTAAAACCAAGAACTTAATGTTCATTAAAAAATACCATTAAACGAATTAAAAGGCTACTTTCCGAGTATGAAAAGATATTTTCAGTATATATGTCCAGGAAAGGAGTAGTACTCAGAATATATGAAGAATTCCTGTGACTAAATAAGAAAAGGACAGTCAACCCAATAGAAAAATGAGCAAAACACTTGAACAGATATTTCACATGAGAGGACATCCAGGCCGCGCACGGTGGCTCACACCTGTAATCCCAGCACTTTGGGAGGCCGAGGCGGGTGGATCACGAGGTCCGGAGATCAAGACCATCCTGGCTAACACGGTGAAAGCCCGTCTATACTAAAAATCAAAAAAAAAAAAAAACTAGCCGAGTGTAGTGGCGGGCGCCTATAGTCCCAGCTACTCAGGAGGCTGATGCAGGAGAATGGCGTGAACCCGGGAGACGGAACTTGCAGTGAGCCAAGATCTCACCACTGCACTCCAGCCTGGGCGACAGAGTGAGACTGTCTCAAAAAATAAATAAATAATAAATAAATAGAAAAGAGGACATACGGACATACTAATGGACAATAAGCATATGAAAAAGTGTTCATCTTGATGTGTCTTCTTTTTCTAGATTTTTAAATTGGAAGCTTGCATCATTATGAATATTTCTTTTTTTCCAATTTAAGTATTGTATGTTGCAATATAGATATCCATCTAAGGATTGCTTTTGCTGTGCCTTATAAATTTTCAAGTGTATTTTAAATTTTTCTAAGTTCAAAATATTTCCTAGTTCCTCTTGGATTCTTCTTTGAAAGTAGAACTGTTTAGAAGGATTATAGAAAAACGTTATTCAATGAAACTTGTTAAAGTTTGGTAAAGAAGACTATTTAGGACCATCATCATAGATAGGGACCACTACAGTCGGATTTTGCGGTTGGGGAGAAAATTGGACTCAATTCCTCATACCGCATGGGTAAGTGGGAATTTATAGCTAAGGTAGAGGTCGGTGGATTGGAAAATAGTAAGAGGAAACATCAGGGGTAAGGGAGATTCTGGCTAAACTGACCTTATTAGGATTTTGACTGAAGACAGGCCAGGGTGATCAGATACAGCCTAGGGGGTGGTGGAGGATGAGGAACCCAAGTAGATATTGGCTTTGATTTATATATTGAGGTGGAAGGGATTCTTGCTAAACTGACTTAGTAGAGTTCTTTGCTAAAACTGGATTTTACAAGGAAGTGCACAGATGGGCTTAGGAGAAGTTTCAGGAGAGTGATTAAAGATTGGTTAAGTAGAACCTCTTTGTCAGAAATAGGTTCTTTAGTTTCAACTATTTTGGGATTTTGCAGACGTCCTTCTGGTATTTATTTTTAATTTTATTATTCTATTGTGGTCATAGAAGATGCTTTGCATGATTTTAAAATGCTTTTAGCTTTATTGAGAATTGTTTTATAGCCCAGCATGTGGTCTTACCTTGGTGAATGTTCCATGGCACTTGAAAAGAATGTTTGTTTTGCTCTTGTTGGGTAGAGTGTTTTATAAAACATTCAGTTAGGTCAGGTTTTTTGATAGTGTTTTTCAAATATTCTGTATCCTTACTTATTTCTGTCCACTTTTTCCATCAATTACTGAGAGAAGTGTGTTAAAATCTCAGTTTAAATATCTTCAGTTTTTTTTCCATATATATATTTTTATTATTATTATACTTTAAGTTTTAGGGTACATGTGCACAACGTGCAGGTTTGTTGCATATGTATACATGTGCCATGTTGGTGTGCTGCACCCATTAACTTGTCATTTAGCATTAGGTGTATCTCCTAATGCTATCCTTCCCCTCTCCCCCCACCCCACAACAGTCCATGGTGTGTGATGTTCCCCTTCCTGTGTCCATGTGTTCTCATTGTTCATTTAAAACACTTTTTTAGCACAGGTTTAGAGTATCATTTACTAGAGGCTTGTTTATCTCTACTCATTAGAATGACCCGTCTGTGTTCTCTATTGAATGCCTCTTATGTTCAACTAAGATTCTCTCTTCTCTGACTGGTCACAACTCAAATGTATCACAATCCTGTGTGAGAAATATTCTGGGAATATTCTGTTTATAGCTCCTGTTGTTCTTTGCCTGCAAAAAAAGAAAAAATGATTAGCCACATACTCAAAGGAATTCTTATGCAGATTTCTTTAGCTCTTTTCCACTGTAGATTCCTCCTCCCTGGGTCATATGCCTCACAAATTCTGGCTGTTTTAGACTTCCTAAACTGCAGTCTCTTGTTTCAACTCAGTGAGACTGTCACGTTCTTCTTGGGACCCCTCTCCCTGTCTGGAAAGTGCTTCCAGGCAGAAATCGAGCCATCATTAAGGGCTCTCTCTGTTTATTTGCTTTCTCTCAGGGATTACAGTTCTGTGCTGCCTATTGTCCAGTGGCCAAATACAGTTATTTCCTATCATTTTGTCCAGTAAGAAATAGATTTTAAATTGTGGTCCTCATACCAGAGTATAAGAAACACCAGTGTAAGTCGATAGTAAAACAGAGTCAGTAGATAGCCAGTGCTCATCCTGGTCAGGAGTACCAGGGCTCTGCCTCTGTCAGCTCCTCCCCCAAACACCCAGTAAGATATGGTTTGCTGGTGCTTAGTTTGACTCAAGAACAAGGTGGTCCCTGATGTCTGTAAATATTTATTAAAAGTAGGGACTGTGTGTGTTCTTTCCAAAAGAAACAAGCTGTAAGTATAAAATATCTTTTAAGAAGCAAGAAATAACTTTTCCAACAACTGCAGCACTACCTTCTGTTGGGTTAGTGATCTGAGAGCCAAGGAAAACTAAGTTGAAGTAAGTTACACCTGCTTTTTCTTTGTGGGGCCATCTTGCTTCAGTATGTTCCACATTGTTAAATAAAAAAAATGAGGAACCTAATCCAAGCTTCATCATTATGTGGTTGAGTGTATGTGTGTGTATGTGTATGTGTGCCTCCTATCAATCTGTAATGGACCTGGGAAGCTGCCAATATATATCATAGGATCCCAGTTTTTAAAATCGTTATGTATGTGAATTGATGTTTATAATATGCCAACAAAAACTGAGAGTATACACGTCAAAGTGTAAACATTATTTTTTTTCCAAGAAGTATACTGAGTGAGGGGAAGGAGAGGCTACCTAATTTTTACTTTAAATAACTTTTTATTGTTTGAATAATTATAACAATAATCACAACAACTTATGTTGTTGAGTACATAAAAGTCTAGAACTAATATATTTTCCTGGCAAATCATTCTTTGATCATCGTGTAATGACTATCTTTATTTTTAATTTTTTTCTTGTACGTTTTATTTTCTTATGCTCCTTTTTTTAAAATTATACTTTAAGTTCTGAGATACATGTGCAGAATATACAGGTTTATTACATAGGTATACACATGCCATGGTGGTTTGCTGCACCCATCAACCCATCATCTACATTAAGTATTTCTCCTAATGCTATCCCTCCCCTAGTCCCCTGTACCCCAACAGGCCCCAGTGTGTGATGTTTCCCTCTCTGTGTCCATGTGTTCTCATTGTTCAACTCCCACTTATGAGTGAGAAAATGCGGTATTTGGTTTTCTGTTCTTGCGTTAGTTTGCTGAGAATGATGGTTTCCAGCTTCATCCATGTCCCTGCAAAGGACATGAACTCATCCTTTTTTATGGCTGCATAGTATTCCATGGTGTATATGTGCCACATTTTCTTCATCCAGTCTATTATTCATGGGCATTTGGGTTGGTTCCAAGCCTTTGCTATTGTGAACAAACATATATGTGCATGGGTCTTTGCAGCAGGATGATTTATAATCCTTTGGGTATATACCCAGTAATGGGATTGCTGGGTCAAATGGTATTTCTGGTTCTAGATCCTTGAGGAATTGCCACACTGTCTTCCACAATGGTTGAACTAATTTACACTTCCACCAACAGTGTAAGAGCATTCCTGTTTCTCCACATCCTCTCCAGCATCTCTTGTTTCCCGACTTTTTAATGATCGCCGTTCTAACTGGTGTGAGATGGTATCTCATTGTGGTTTTGACTTATGTTCCTTTTTAAAAATGACTTTCTTGCCTTTGATTTGATACAGTTTTTTTTTCATTTCTCTTCTGACCTCCTCTAATTTTTATTTTTTATATTTATTTTTCATTCTTTAAATAATTATTCTTGAAATTATAAGATACATCATTTATTTGACAAAGTCTAAAGTTCATCACTAGCTGTATTCTCCTACAATACAAGGACCTTGAAATGTTTCACTCTGATATCTTTGATGATTCAATATCGTTTTGTTGTTGAGAATGGTAGTTCTACCTTATTTTAGCTCATTCAGATATTGTTATGATTTCTTTAGATAATAAATATTTATTTAATTCCTTGTATATGTCTGTTAGTATCTTTTTTCATCACTGCTTATTTTATTTTATACCTTGCTTTTGAGTTCATTTTCTTCTTAAAATATATATTTTAATGATTTTTTCATCTAGGATCTATGAGTAGTAAACCTTGGCATGTGTAAGGTATTAATTATTTTCCTTCTGGCTTTTCTTGTTGATATGAGAACTCTGCTGTTATTCCAGAGATCTTTAGTTGTTAGAAATGTTTTCTTTTTTTTTTTTTTTTTTTTTTGAGACGGAGTCTCGCTCTGTCGCCCAGGCTGGAGTGCAGTGGCGCAGTCTCGGCTCACTGCAAGCTCCGCCTCCCGGGTTCACGCCATTCTCCCGTCTTAGCCTCTCCGAGTAGCTGGGACTACAGGCGCCCGCCACCACGCCCGGCTAATTTTTTGTAGTTTTTAGTAGAGACGGGGTTTCACCGTGGTCTCGATCTCCTGACCTCGTGATCCGCCCGCCTCGGCCTCCCAAAGTGCTGGGATTACAAGCGTGAGCCACCGCGCCCGGCCAGAAATGTTTTCTTCTCAATCTGGTTGATTTAAAGATTGTCTCTATCTTTGGTGTCCTGAAGTTTCACTGTGATATTTTTTAAGTGTGAACAGAGTTTTATTTACTCTCCTTGCAATTTTTTGATGCTCTTTAAAGCTGTTAATTCATATCTTCATCAGTTCTCAAATCCTGAGCTATTAATATTTTGACTGTCATCTTCCATCTATACTCCTGCCTCCAGTCTTTCAATTCTCTCCTCGAATAATTTCTATTAAATCCTTTCTGTACTTCTTATTCCAACACATTTTGTATACCTCTACTGGTTTCCTTCCTTTACCTCTTTCTGCCATCTTCCATTTTATCAATTTTCATTAGCTTTTTCTACTTGCTGTTGAACTCATCCATTGAGTTTTAAATTTCTGGTATTATGTTATTATTATTAATTTTCATTACTTTATTTCATACTTTTAGATACATTATTTGATTATTTTTATCTATTTTCTGTTTTATAAACCCCTGTTCTTTTCTTAACATATGGTTATCACTTCTTTATCTTTTTAAAAAGATTTTAAAAACTCTAATGGTGAAAGTAATTTTGATTGTTCTGTTATCTCTATTTTATTGTTTTACGTTATCCCATTTTGGGCAGTGGGATATTTAGATTGTCATTCATGGCTTTGAACTTATTTATATACTTATTGTCTCCACGCTTGACACGAGAATTATTTTCTGTGGTGGCTTTTTCTCCCATACATTTTGTTAGTTGTGGAAGCCTCCCTTTAGGGGTGATTGTCTTCCTGAACCCTCCAGTATACTCTGGCCATATGTCCAGTTTTTGTATTATTTTTGATTGTTCATGTTTCTGTAAATTATATGGCTCAGTTTTGAACCTATTGATTTAGGCTTGGGATTCTGATATTATGTGGTTGACTCTGTCCTGTCCCCATACTAGGGCAGGAGAACTATTTTAATGAAACTCTAACCAGATAAGCTCAGATATTCAGGTTTTCATTCAGCAGATTGTTATCTCCCAGTTTCTTGTAGTTAGCTCATTTTTGTCTGTCAACCAGGTAGGGCCATGGGTCTAAATGTCCATATGATATTGTTTGGATTTGTGTCCCTGCCCAAATTTCATGTCGCATTGTAATCCCCAGTGGTGGAGGAGGGGTCTGGTGAGAGGTGACTTGATCATGTGGGCGGACTTCCGCCTTGCTGTTCTGTTGATAGTGAGTTCTCATAAGATCTGGTTGTTTAAAAGTGTGTAGCACCTCCCTCTGCGCTCTTTTCCTCCTGCTCCAGCCACGTAAGACCTGCCTGCTTCCCGTTCCCCTTCTGCCATGAATGTAAGTTTCATGAGGCCTCCTCAGCCATGCTTCCTGTACAGTCTGTGGAACTGTGAGTCAATTGAACCTCTTTTCTTTATAAATTACCTAGTCTCAGGAGGTTTTTTTAATAGCAAAGTGAGAATAGACTAATACACCATCCCTACTCAGGTCTCACGTTCTGAGGTCCCCATGGGCAGTATTTGGTTCTGGTCAAATACTCAGCATGGTAGCTCAGTTCTGTTTTATGGGGAAGTCTTTTTGCCTTTATTTGGCATCTAGGAATTTACCATTCTTGTTTTCAGTGTTATGTATTAACATTTTTCATTACTATTTTGCCTAGAATATCTGTGTGTTAGGACGTGGTTGAGCATGGCGGGTGTTGTGGCTCATGCCTGTGATCCCAGCATTTTGGGAGGACAAGATGAGTAGGTCGCTTGAGTCCAGGAGTTCAGCCTATGCAACTTGGTAAAACCCTGACTGTACAAAAAATTAGCTGGGCATGGTGGCACACACCTGTAGTCCCAGCTACTTAGGAGGCTAAGGTGGGAGGATCACCTGAGCCTGGGAGTTAGGGGCTGCAGTAAGCCATGATTGTGCCACTGCACTTCAGCCTGGGTGACAGAGTGAGACTTTGTCTAAAAACAACCAAGAAGTGGTTGAGCAATTCAATACATAATTTTTAAAATTATATAGTCTGTATTTTAAGTGTTTAGCATGTTTATTGAGATAAAGTTAACAGAAATAACTTACTTAAAACATTTGATTTTCCAGATCCTCAGTAAATTCAATTGTAATTTTTAGGATTTGTGCATATTATTACCATTTTTTATTTTATGGAGACAAGGGCTCAATCTTTTGCCCAGGCTGTAGTGCAGCAGTGAAATTATAGCTTACTGTAACCTTGAAGTCTTGGGCTGAATTAATCGTACTGCCTCAGCATCCCAAGTAGCTAGGACTACAGGTGCGCATAACCATGATGGGCTAGTGGTTATTGTTGTTGTTATTATTATTATTATTGTAAAGACAGGGTCTCTCTGTGTTGCCCAGGCTGGTCTTGAACTTCTGGTCTCAAGTGATCCTCTTGCCTTGGCTTTCTAAAATGCTGGAATTATAGGTATGAGCCACCATGCCCAGCCTGTGAATATTATTGATTTATTTTTGCTTTCATTTTACTGTTCTCCATTTTATGTACTTTAAAATACCTTTACTGACTTTGTTTGATATATTATTTAGAAATATATTTAAATATATATATTTGATATATTCTTTTAGTAAAACAATATGGTTTTAAGTAAATGTTTATTGCTTTTTCATAGGATGAATCTTGAAGAAGAATTAGATGAACTTAAAGTACATATATCTATTGATAAGGCAGCAATAGAAGAACTGAATAGATGTGTGGCAGAGAGAAGAGAAGGTAAATTTTCGGAAAATAAATACTTAACAGAGGAATTTTAAAATTGTCTAATTCTTGATATTTTAGTTTCAGTTTCTTTTAAGAATCTTACTCTTTTTATTTCTTTTCCAACACTTTATTCGTTGATAACTCACTAACATTTTCATCCTGAGAAAATTAAATAAATAGAACATCTAAAAGTTAGCTTTATAATTTATTAAAAAATCTAGGGGAGAAGGTACAGCAAGATGGCCAGATAGAAGACTTTACCCTGTGGGAACTCCAAATTTAAGAACTATCTACACACACAAAAAAACACATACATAAGAATCAGAAATCAGGTGAGCACTCACAGTACCTGGTTTTAACTTCAAATGGCTGAAAGAGGCACTGAAGAGGGTAGCAAAGACAGTCTTAAATTACCAATGCCACCCTTCCCTGATCTCCTGACAGTGGCCATGTGACACGGAGAGAGAATTGTGCACTTAGGGGAGGGAGAATGCAGTGACTGTTGAACTTTGTGTTGAACTCGGTCTTGCCCTGTCATAGCAGAGAGCAAAACCGGCCGAATGCGTCTGATACCTGCCCACAGAAAGAGCATTTAGACCAGACCTGTCCAGAGGACAATCACACATCCCATTGGTTGGAACCTGAGTTCTGGCAAGCCTCGTCACCACAGGACTCTGGGGCTCTATATAAACTTAAAAGACTGTCTAGGCCACAATGACTTCAACTCCTAGGCAAGCCCTAGTGCTGAGTTGGGCTCAGAGCCAGTGGACTTGGGTGGTATGTGACCTACTGAGACACCAGCCAGGGTAGCTCATGGGGTATTTGTGCCACTGCTCTCCCAACCCTTGGCAGCACAGCTCATGGCTCTGAAAGGAACCCCTTCTGTCTGCTTGTGGAGGAGAGAAGAAAGAGTAAAGAGGTCTTTGTCTTGCATCTTGGACACCAGCTCAGCCACAGTAGGATAGGGCACTAGTTAGATTTATGAGACCCTTATTCTAGGCCCTAGCTTCTGGATTACATTTCCAGACACATCCTGGGCTAGAAGTGAACCTGGTGCCTTCAAGGCAAGGATGCAGTCCTGGCAGGATCTATCACCTACTGACTGAAGAGCCCTTGGGCCCTCAATAACCAGCAGCAATACCCAGATGGTAGACTGTGGGTCTTGGCTGAGACTCTGAGATGTGCTGGATTCAGGTGAAACCCAGTGCATCCCCAGCTGTGGTGGCTGTGGTGAGAAGCACCTGCATGAGAAAAGCAGAGGGAAAAGTAAAGGGTAATTTTTCTTGCACCTTAGGTACCAGCTCATTCACAATGAGGTAGAACACCAAGCAGCTTGTGGGGTCATTGATTCCAGGCCTTGGCTCTTAGTTGGCATTTCTAGACCTGCCCTGGGCCAGAGGGAAGCCTATTGTCCTGAAAGGTGAGTCCCAGGCCTGGCAGCATTTGCAACAAGCTGACTGAAGAGCCCTTGGGCTTTAAGAAACATTGGCAGTGGCCTGGTAGTACTCCCTGTAGGACTGTGGTGGTGGTGACCACAGGCAGAGACTCCTTTGCCTGTGGAAAGGGAAGGGAAGAGTGGGAAGGACTGTGTCTGGTGGTTTGAGTGCCAGGTCAGCTGCAGTGGACTAGAACACCAGGTGGATTTCTAAGGTTTTTTACTTTACTCCCTGGCTCCTAGATAGCCACCCAGGGCTGGAGGGATCCTGCTCTCTCTGGACCACCCAGGGCTGGAGGGATCCTGCTACCCTGAAGGGAATGACACAAGTCTGACTGGCTTCACAATCTGCTCTTTGCAGAGCCCTAGGGCCTTGAGCAAACATAGGTGGTAGCCAGATAGTGGTTACAGTGGGCCTTGGGTGAGACTCAGGGATATACTGGTGTCAATTCTGACCCCCAGCATAGTCCCAGTCGTGGTGGCCACAGGGGTGCATTTGTCACTCCATCCCCAGCTCCAGAAGGCTCAGCAAAGAGAGATAGACTCTTTGTTTGGGAGCAAGGAAAGAAAACAAGGGTCTCTGCCTGGTAATCCAGAGAATTCTTCAGGATCTTATCCAAGACTGCCCAGGCAGTAGTTCTAGAAGTCGGCAAGAACCCCAGTGTTACTGGGCTTGGGGTGCCCACTAATGCAGATATGGACTAGATCATAACACCCAAGTCCTTTCAAATAACCTGGAAGTCTTGGGCTGAATCAATCCTACTGCCTTAGCATCTTTGTACCCATCTTCTCGAGAAGGTTGAGTACAAACAAGTCCAGACTGCAAAGACAAAAATAAATATCTAACCTTTGTATTCCCAGACACCAGAAAACATCCACAAGGGTCAATACTATCCAAGTGATAGATTACGCTTTGTGTCCCCACCCCAGACTCATCTTGAATTATAATCCCCATAATCTCCACATGTCAAAAGAGAGACCAGGTGGAGGTAATTGAATCATGGGGGTGGTTTCCCCCATGCTGCTCTCATGATAGTGAGTGAGTTCTCATGAAATCTGATGGTTTTGTAAGGGGCTTTTTCCCCGTTCGCTTGGCACTTCTCCTTCCTGCTGCCTTGTGAAGAAGGTGCCTTGCTTCCCCTTCACCTTCCACCATGATTATTAGTTTCCAGAGGCCTCCCCAGCCATGCTGAGCTGTGAGTCAATTAAATCTCTTTCTTTTATTACTCAGTCTTGAGCAGTTCCTTATAGAAGTATGGAAACAGGATAATACACCAAGAAAACATGACTTCATCAAACAAACTAAGTAAGGCACCTGGGATCAAATACTGTAGAAACAGATATGTAGCCTTTCAGACAGAGAATTCCAAATAACTGTTTTGAGGAAACTCAAAGAAATTCAAGATAACATGGAGAAGGATTTCAGAATTCTATCAGAGAAATTTAACAAAGTGATTGAAAAAATAAAGAATCAAGCAGAAATTCTGGAATGAAAAATGCATTGGAGTCATCTCATAGCAGAATTGATCAAGTGGAAGAAGGAATTAGTGAGCTTGAAGACAGGCTATTTGAAAATACGTAGTCAGGGCGGGTGTGGTGGCTCATGCCTGTAATCCCAGCACTTTAGCAGGCTGAGGTAGGAGGATCACCTAATGTCAGGAATTCGAGACCAGCCTGGCCAATATGGTGGAACGCTGTCTCTACTAAAAATACAAACATTAGCCAGGCATGGTGGCACATGGTTGTGATCCCAGCTACTTGGGAGGCTGAGGCAGGGGAATCACTTGACCCCGGGAGGCAGAGGTTGCTGTGAATCGAGATCGCGCCACTGCACTGGAGCCTGGTGACAAAGTGAGACTCCATCTCGAGGAAAAAAAAAAGAAAATACACAGTCAGAGGAGACAAAAGAATAAAAAACAATGAAGCATGCCTACAAGATTAATACAATAGCCTCAAAAGGGAAAATCTAGGAGTTATTGGCCTTAAGAGGAGTTAGTGAAAAAGACAGGAGTACAAAGTTTATTCAAAGGGAAAATAACAGAGAACTTTTCAAACCTTGCAAAAGATAACAATATTCAACTATGAGAGAGTTGTAGAACACCAAGCAGGTTTAACTCAAGAAAGGCAACCTGAAGGCATTTAACAAACTCCCAAGGATCAAGGATAAAGAAGGGATCCTAAAAGCAGCAAGAGAAAAGAAACAAATAACATACAATGGAGCTTCAATATGCTGGCAGCAGACTTTTCAGTGGAAACTTTAGAGGCTAGGAGATAGTGGCATGACATACTTAAAGTGCTGAAGGAAAAAACAACAAACTTTTGCCCTGGAATAATATATCCTGCAAAAATATCCTTCAAACATGGAGGAGAAATGCTTTGACAGACAAATAAAAGCTGGAGATTTCATCAACATCATACCTATCCTACAAGAAGTCATAAATGGAGTACTTAAATCAGAAAAAGGATATTAATGAGTAATAAATCATCTGAAGGTACAAAAGTCATTGGCAATATAAGTACACAGAATGACATACAATATTGTAATACCGTAACAGTGGTATACAAACTACTCTTAAGTAGAAAGACTTAAAGATGAGCCAATCAAAAAATAACTATAAAAACTTTTCAAGACATAGTATAATAAGATATAAACAACAGAAAGTTAAAAAGAGGCTGGACAAAGTTATATAATTTTTATCAGTTTTCTTTTTGCTTATTTGTTTATGCAAGCAGTGTTGTTAATCCAGTTAAAATAATGGGTTATAAGATAGTATTTGCGACATTCATTGTAACCTCAAATCAAAAACCATACAGTGGCTACACAAAAAATAAAAAGGAAGAAATAAAATTTTCCTTTTATTTTAGGAGAAAAGGTAAGAGAAAATTACCTTCACTACAAGGAAAACAAGAAGGAATGAAGGAAGGAAAAGAAGACCACAAAATAACCAGGAAACCAATAACAAAATGGCAGGAGTGAGTTCTTACTTTTTGGTAATCACATTGAATGTGAATGGACTAAACTCTGTAATCAAAATACATAGAGTAGCTGAAAGGATGTAAAAATCAGAGCCACTCTCTGTTGTATACAAGAAATGCTTCATCTATAAAGAGACTTATAGACTGAAAATAAACAAATGGAAAAAGATACTCCATGCCAGTACAAACCAAAGAAGAGCAGGAGTAGCTATACTTGTATCAGACCAAACAGATTTCAAGCAAAAACTGTAAGAGACAAAGGTCATTATATAATGATAAAGGTGTCAATTTAGTAAGAGGATATCACAGTTGTAAATACATATTCACCCAACACTGTAGTACCCAGATATATAAAGCAAATATTATTAGAGCTAAAGAGAAATATAGGCCTTAATTCAATGATAGCTGGAGGCTTTAGTATCCCACTTTCAGCATTGGACAGATCTTCCAGACAGAAAATCAACAAAGAAACATTAGAATTAATTTGTACTGTAGACCAAATGGAGCTAATATTTACAGAACATTTCATCCAATGGCTGCAGAATACACATTCTTCTCCCCAGCACCTGGATCATTCTCGAGGATAGACAGTGTGTTAGGCCACAAAACAAGTCTTAAAACATTCAAAAAAATTGAAATAATATCAAGCATCTTCCCTGACAACAATGGAATAGCACTAGTAATCAATAACATGAAAAATTTTGGAAGCTCTGCAGTCATATGGAAATTAAACAGTGTGCTCCTGAATGACCCATGTGTCAATGAAGAAATTAGGAGGAAATTTAAAAATTTATTGAAACAAATGATAATGGAAGCACAACATACTGGAACCTATGGGATACAGCAAAAGCAATACTAAGAGGGAAGTTTATAGCTTTAAATGCCTACATCAAAGAAGAAGAAAAAATTCAAATAATGATGCATCTTGAAAAGCTAGAAAAGCTAGAGCTATTCAAACCCAAAATTAGTAAAAGAAAAGAAATAATAAAGATCAGAGCAGAGATAAATAAAATTAAAATGAATAAAACAATATGAAAAAATCATTAAAACAAAAAGTTGGTTTATCAAAAAGCTAACCAAAATTTACAAACCTTTAACCAGACTAAGAAAAAGAGAACACAAATAAATATCAGATGTGGAAAAGCAGACATTACAACAGATACTGCAGAAATTTAAAGCATTGTTAGTGGCTGCTATTACCAACTATATGCCAAATACGTATCATCTATATGCCAAAAAATTGGAAAATCTAGAAGAAATGGATAAATTCTTATACACATACAACCTACTAAGATTATTGAACCACGAAGAAATCCAAAACCTGAACGGAACGATAATAAGTAAAGAGATTGATGCCATAATACAGAGTCTCCCAGCAAAGAAACAACCAGGACCTGGTGACTTCACTGCTGAACTCTACCAGACATTTAAGGAAGAACTAATTCCAATCCTACTCAAACTATTCCAAAAGGTAGAAGAGGAGGGAATACTTTGAAACTCATTCTACAAGGCCAGTATTACCTTGATACCAAAACCAGACAAAGACACATCAAAAAAAGGAAACTATAGTTCAATATCCCTGATGAACATTGATGCAAAAAAACCTCTGCAAGATACTAGCAAGCTGAATTCAACAACACATTAAAAAATCAGTTATCATGACCAAGTGGGATTTATCCAAGGGTTGCAAGGATGGTTGAACATTTGGACATTAATCAATGTGATACATATTATCAACAGAATGAAGGACAGAAACCATAGGATCATTTTACTTAGTCCTGAAAAAGCATTCAGTAAAATTCAACATTATTTCATGAGAAAATCTCTTAAAAAGCTGGTTTTATTGGAAAAAACATACATCAGGATAATAAAAGGCATATAGGACAGAGCTATCGCTGGCATCATAATGAATCAGGAAAAACTGAAAGCTTTTCCTTTAAGATTTGGAACATGACCATGATGCCTACTTTCACCACTGTTATTCAACATAGTACTGGATGTCCTAGTTAGGGCAGTCACACAAGAGAAAGAAAGAAAGGGCATCCAAATTAGGAAGAAGTTAAATTATCTTTTATTTGCCAATGATATGATTTCGTATTTGGAAAAACTTAAGATTCCATAAAAAAACTGTTAGGATGAACAAATTCAGTAAAGTTGGATGATACAAAATCAACATACAAAAATCAGTATCATTTCTATATGCCAACAGCAAACAATCTGAAAAAGAAATCAAGAAAGCTAATTCCATTTACAGCAGCTACACCTAAAATTCAGTACCTAGGATTTAACCAGAGAAGTGAAGAATCTTCCTACAATAAAAACTGTAGAATATTGGTGAAAGAAATTGAAGGAGACACACAAAAAATGGAAAGACATCCCCTCTTAATGGATTGTAAAAACCAATATTGTTAAAATGACCATATTACCTAAAGCAATCTACAGATTTAATGCAAGCACTGTAAAAGTACCAATGACATTCTTCGCAGAAATAGAAAAAACAATCCTAAAATTTATATAGAATAAAAGAGACCCAGAATAGCCAAAGCTATTGTAAGCAAAAAGAACAAAACTAGAGGAATCACGTTTCTTAAATTAAATTGTACTATAAAGCTACAGTAACTAAAACAGCATGAAAATTGACACATAGACCAATGGAACCTAACAGACAACCCAGAAATATATTCATACCTCTATATAAACTAATTGTTGACACAGTTGCCAAGAACATACATTGGGAAAAGGACAGTCTCTTCATTAAATACTGCTGGGAAAACTAGATATTCATGTGCATAAGAATGAAACTAGTCCCGTCTCTTGCCATGTACAAAAATCAAACACAATGGATTAAACACTTAAATCTCAGACCTCAAACTATAAAACTACTAAAAGAAAACATTGGGGAAAGTCTCCAAGAAGTTGGACTGAGCAAGGATCTTTTGAGTAATATCCTACAAGCACAGGCAACCAAAGAGAAATGGACACATGGGATTACATCAAGCTAAAAAGCTTCTGGACAGCAAGGGAACAATCAACAAATCAAAGAGACAACCCACAGAGTGGGAGACAATATTTGCAAACTACCCATCTAACAAGGGATTAATAACCAGAATATATAAGCAGCTAAACACTACTCTGTAGGAAAAAATTTAATAATCCAATTAAAAAATGGGCCAAAGCTATGAGTAGACATTTCTCAAAAGAAGACATACCATTTGCAAATAGATACATGAAAATGCTCAACATTATTGATCGTTAGAGAATACAAATCAAAACTAAAATGAAATATCTCATCCAAGCCTGAATGGCTCTTATCCACAAGACAGGCAATAACAAATGCTGGGGAAGATGTGGGTAAAAAGGGAACACTCATACATTGTTGGTAGGAATGTAAATTAGTACAACTACTGTGGAGAACAGTTTGGAATTGACTCAAACAATTAGAAATAGGCTGGGTGCAGTGGCTTATACCTATAATCCCACACTTTGGGAGGCTGAGGTGGGTGGATTACTTGAGGTCAGGAGTTTGAGACCAGCCTGGCCAACATGGTGAAACTCCATCTCTCCTAAAAATACAAAATGAGAAGGGTGAGGTGGCACACACACCTGTAATCCCAGTTACTTGGGAGGCTGAGACAAGAGAATCGCTTGAACCAGGAGTTGGAGGTTGCAGTGAGCCGAGATTGCGCCACTGCACTCCAGCCTGGGTGACAGAAGTGAGACTCCATCTCAGGAAAAAAAAAAAAAAAATGGAAGTAGAGCTGTGATATGATCTAGCTATCACACTGCTAGGTATATACCCAAAGGAAAGGAAATCAGCATATTGAAGAGATATCTGCATTCCCATGTTTATTGCAACATTATTCATAATAGCCAAAATTTGGAAGCAACCCAAATGTTCATCAACAGACGAATGGATAAAACGAATGTGGTACATACACACAATGGTGTACTATTCAGCCATAAAAGAATTGAAATCTTGTCATTTGCAACAACATGGATGAAATTGAAGGTCATTGTGTGAAGTGAAATAAGCCAGGTACAGAAAGACAGACTTCACATGTTCTTACTTACTGGTGGGAGCTAAAAATTAAAACAATTGAACTCATGGAGCTAGAGAGTAGAAGGATGGTCACCAGAGCCTGGGAAGGGTAGTTGGAGGAAGTGGGAATAATTAATGGATTACAAAAAAAATAGTTGGAAAGAAAAAATAAGACCTGGTGTTTGCTAGCATGACAGGGTGACTGTATTAAAAAATAATTTAATTGTTGGATGGTTTGTAATGTAAAAGTTAAGTGCTTGAGGTGATGGATGCCCCATTTACCCTGATATGATTATTATGCATTGCCTGTGTGTATCACATGTCATCTACCCTATAGATACATCTACTGTGTACCCACACACAAAAATTCTAGAGATTATTTTATAAGGATAAATGATACTCATTTTTATTATTCATTGATAAAGTTTTCCTAGTTTTGTTTGTTTACAGTTTTGTAGGTACTATAGCATTATGCTCAATATCAATAATTTGTTAATATTTTGGTTAGGCATTACATTTTTTGGGAAATTATTTAGCTCTCATCTTTTTTCCTGGAATCAAAATCTTAGAGTTAGAAGGAAACTTGGAGATCTTCAGATCTGCAACCTCCCTGACAGCTAGCCTAAATATGACCAGTAACGGGGAATGTCTCACTGCTCAAATTGCAAGAGGATTATCTCTTTATTAAAGCCAAGATAACTATATTTCGTATATAACTTCAGTACCTCATTAGAAAAATTAAAGGTTGATATGACAGTATTTTTTGTTGTTTAACCTGCTACATTCTAACCACTGTACTTTTAGGTTTTGACAATTTATACTTAATAATTAGTTTTCATATACCCTTCACTTGGCTTTTGTCGCAGTTACTCTTGTTGCTCCAATTGCCTGCACTCAGGTTACTGGTGACTTGTTAAGGCCAGTATTTGAACCCCTCAATTTAACACCTTTAATTTTCATCATCTTTCAAGCTTATCTCTTTATCAGCTTCTGAATCACATTGTCTCATTTTATGTCCTACTCCTTGCTGTTATCTTCCTGTCTCTTTCAGTGGAACATTTTTTCATTTACTTCTTAATAATTAGGGTTTGCTAAGACTTTATCCTTGGTTTACTTTTCAAAATTAATGACTTCATGGTTTTTTGAAAAATTATACGTACGTTCGAGCAGTAAGAAAGAATAAAAAGATGAAAGCAAAGAAAAAACTAGTTCACAACATATTAGAGATAAAAATTTTTAATATTATCATATAACTGTCTCTTTTTTTTTCGTTTTCTTTTATAAATTTTTTTTTTTTTTTTGAGATGGAGTCTCGCTCTGTCCCCGAGGCTAGAGTGCAGTGGCGCGATCTCGTCTCACTGCAAGCTCTGCCTCCCGGGTTCACGCCATTCTCCTGCCTCAGCCTCCCAAGTAGCTGGGACTGCAGGCGTCCGCCACCTCACCCGGCCAATTTTTTGTATTTTTAGTAGAGATGGGGTTTCACCATGTTAGCCAGGATGGTCTTGATCTCCTGACCTCGTAATCCACCCACCTTGGCCTCCCAAAGTGCTGGGATTACAGGCGTGAGCCAACGCACCTGGCCATAACCATCTCTTAATGGCCAGATACGGAGAAGTCTAGATGGGTAGACTAATTATATAAAAAGAGTGTCATATTTTTGAAAAAGGGATTTACATTTATTTTATTTATTTGGAGCCAACTAAATGAAGAGAAACAGAAGTAAAGGTAAATGAGCTGTTAAACTTTAAATAAATATTTTCTCTGCTTCAAAAGAATTAATTTCTTTAAGATTAAAAAAAGATTGCAAAAAGAAATTAACACCTTGCTATGCAAGATGGAAAACCCAGCATTTTTACAAAACTTTTTTGTAAAAGTTTTTTGTTTCCTCCACATCTTGAGTTTTGTTCATTAAATTTCTTTTTAAAAATTTTACCAGTCTATAACTTTATATATCACAAGAATAATTTCCTCACCTTTAAAGTCTCGTCTCTCTATATAACGAATTCGGTACTCATCACATTTTTAAAAGCCGTGGCTTTTCTATTTATGAATTCTTTATTTTCATGTGTTTCTTGGTTAGCCAGATAAAATTCAAAGTATTACCAGGCGCGGTGGCTCACGTCTGTAATCCTAGCACTTTGCAGGCCACGGCAGGTGGATCCCCTGAGGTCAGGAGTTCGAGACCAGCCTGGCCAACATGGCAAAACTCTCTACTAAAAATACAAAAATTAGCTGGACGTAGTGGTGCGTGCCTGTAATCCCAGCTACCTGGCAGGCTGAGACAGGATAATTCCTTGAACCCAGGGGGCAGAGGTTGCAGTGAGCCAAGATTGTGTCATTGCACTGCAACCTGGGCGCCACTTCACTCCAGCCTGGGTGAAAGATCAAGACTCTGTGTCAAAAAAAAAAAAAAAAAAAAAAAAAAAAGGCGTTTTTTCAAGAAGGAATGAAAGTAGCCATATTTGTAAGAACCTAGATGTTTGAGAATATGATTCAACAGGGATTAAATGGGCTGGGTATAATTTTATTGGGTTATACCTTTTTTTCCTCAGAACTTTCTAGATGTTACTCATTTATAGAATCGGTGGTTGCTGTGAGGATGTGTTACAGAGAGGTGTCTGAATTCCCCAACCTCCCCTGTATCACCCCCTGCGGTGGATGTGACTTGCCTTCGCTAAGTGGATGCCTGAAAATTTGCTTTTTTCAACTTGATATTCAAAAACTTAAATAGAATATGTCAATATAATTTGTTCTAGATCACATTTTCCTGAAATACCTATGCATTTATTATTTGTCAATTAAAATATTACTTTGTTCCAAGGATTTCTCTTTTGCGTATATTTTTTCATACTTTTCTATTCCATTTTTTATACTCTAAATCAAGGAAGTTGTCTTTATGTTAGATTATTTTTTGTCTGGCCTTCATATCTATTTTCTTAACAATTCTTTAATCTTCTGTCCTTTTCTTCTGTATTCAGTTTATCTCAAGACTTTCCTTCATCAGTAATTCAGTTTTTAGCCGTTTTATCTTTCTTTTGTTCTTTTTTTGAGACGGAGTCTTGCTGTGTCACCAGGCTGGAATGCAGTGGCACAATCTTGGCTCATTGCAACCTCCGACTCCCTGGTTCAAGCAATTCTCCTGCCTCAGTCTCCCACGTAGCTAGGACTACAGGCATACACCACCATGCCAAGCTAATTTTTGTATTTTTTTAGTAGAGATGGGGTTTTACCATGTTGGCCAGGATGGTCTCGGTCTCCTGATCTTGTGATCCATCTGCCTTGACCTCCCAAAGTGCTGGGATTACAGGTGGGAGCCACCGCGCCTGGCCTTCTTTTGTTCTTTCTTACATTTCTATTTAATCTGTAATAATGTTCTTTGTTATTGTTGTTGTTTTCAATTTATTGTCTCAATTCTTCAAATTCTTACTTTATTTTATTTTTGGATGTTTTATTATTTCTTTTCTGAGCTTGTATTTTATTAAATTCAGGTTTTTGGTAAGTTCTTTTCTTCCTTTGTGGCTTTTCTTTTTCAATTTGGATTCAAAATCTGTATTTTGTTAAATGTACACTTTGCTCCACCAACTACAGAGTGTTTTCTATTGTAGAAGGGGTGACCCAGGGTTTCAAATTGTTGTCTGGCTTCAGCAGAGAGTGTTGGATCTAACCAGGCCTGGTAGTTTTCAGTGTTTTTTGCTGAGAACCATTTCTGCTGCTCTTCATTCCTTTCTGTAGATCCATATTTCCATCTGGTGTTATCTTCTTTCTGCCTGAAGGACTTCCTTTAATATTTCTTAAGAGTGCACATCTGCTGGTAGTGAAATTCTTTCAGCTGTCATACACCTGAAAAATATCCCTATTTTTCTTCATTTTGAAAGGTATTTTCAATAAGTATAGAGTGCTACATTGACAGATTTTTTTTTCTTTAGCAGTTAATTACTCCACTATCTTCTGGTGTGAATTGTTTCTGATAAGAATTCTGCTGTCATTCTTACTTTGTTCACGTTAGTATAATGTGCCCCCCTTTTTTCCCCTCGGCTAGTCAGAGCATAAACTACCACTGCACCTGTATGAGCTTTGCAGTTTGTTTCCTCTACGTTTTCTCTAATCCTTTTGGATTTTTTTTTTTTCTCTTAAACTTGGGTAGTTTCCTCAAATGCATGTGCTGATTAGTACTTGGCTGAAGACTTAAGGTTCTCAGGTCTGTACATCTTCAGAGCTCTTCCTGTATCTGAGTAGATCTCTCCTCTACGACACTTTGCCCTGCAAACTCTAGCTCCCTTGACCTCCCTGGAACCCAGAGTATGTCTCCTTAATTTAGGAAGATTACTGGACTCCATTTAGGTTTCCTGTTTCTGTGCTGTAGCTTGGAAGCTCTCTGTAAGCGGTAAGCTGGGGTAATCATAGAACTCACCTTATTTGTTGCCCTCTCTCAGGGATGATATTGTCTGATGCCCAATATCTGAAAACCATTTTTCATACATTTTGTCTAGTTTTTAGTTGCTCCATATAGAAGGGAAAATCTGGTCCCTCTAACTTTTCTTTTTATTGAACATGTTTTCTCTGGATTAAATCCCAAAACTTTTTCCATGTTCCAAATGTATATTTCCTATTTTCTGACACCTGTTTCCTTCTGGCTGCTTTTACAAGTATCTTAAAAGTTTTTTTTTTTTTTTTTTTGAGACGGAGTCTCGCTCTGTCACCCAGGCTGGAGTGCAGTGGCGCGATCTCGGCTCACTGCAAGCTCCGCCTCCCGGGTTCACGCCATTCTCCTGCCTCAGCCTCTCCGAGTAGCTAAGACTACAGGCGCCCACCACCACGCGCGGCTAATTTTTTTGTATTTTTAGTAGAGAGGGGTTTCACCGTGGTGTCGATGTCCTGACCTCGTGATCTGCCCGCCTCGGCCTCCCAAAGTGCTGGGATTACAAGCGTGAGCCACCGCGCCCGGCCAACAAGTATCTTAAAAATTAAGCATGTCATCCAAAAAAACTCATTGCCTTTTCCCTCAAATGAATTCAGTCTCCTCTAGGCTTCCCAAATGAATACCTTAAGCCCCTACCATGTTAAATTTCTCTTTACTGAAAATTGCAATTTATGGTATAATGGGTCTTGAATACAATCCCACAATACCTCTGTCAAGAGCTTAGCTGAACTGGAGAGAGCCGAAATGCCATGTGTATGAATAGCTGCTCTAAGAGAACAAACCAAAATGAAAGTTACAGCCACCTTTAATTAATTATTGAGATAGTTTAAGCAAGAAGCTAAAGGGGAGAAAGTGCCAGCTCCCCATATTTTATTTTCCCCCATTGGTCGAGTGGATCAACATAGAAATGAGGGTTGTCTCATTGCCAGTGGATCCTCAAACAAAAGTTTCTTGCCATTTGATAGACCTGAGGCATGGTGGGAGGGTGTGGGAGGATGGTTGGGAGAGGAAAAGTATAAAGTCAGAATGAGGACAAATATCTTCATGTTTACTGCCTCCTCCCAGTCTCCTAAGGAAGTTTCTGCAGAGACACCTAAGCAAGCCTCAGCCAAAGGCCCCCAATAAAAATGCCTCCATATCGAGACACCTATGGTAGAGATACAGATACATGTGTAACAGTGTGATTGGCCAGGGAAACTAGTGTCCTTGACCAGGGGAACCTGTGTCCTTGAGTGTAACTCCCTTCAGAGACTGCAGTCCATTGACGTACAACAAATCTGGTTGGGGAGGGCAGCTTTCCCCCATGAGGTGCACCAGGTAAAACCTTTGTAATTACCTATGGCCAAGCCTGACAAATCACATGTAAGGTTTGGCCAGGAGCTAGATTCCTCAGTCTTTACTGAGTCACAAGTGCATGAATATGTTCACAAAACCATTTCTTACCATGTTCGTCATTGAAAGTTGAGGGCTTGTGTATCAGACAATGCAAGAAACAAGCAAATGGGGAAACTCATTCATAAACAGTAACAAGCATTTATTTATTGAATATAGGTCTGCGTGTTGGCTGAAACAGCTCTTACTGCTGCAGCTTTTCTCGTCCAGCTCTGTTTCAGGCTGCAAGTGAAGTCCACTTCTGCTCCATGTGTCTGATTCTTGAACACAATGCAACAAGTGTAAACATGAAGAGCTTCTTTTGCCTATGTTTGGAACTGGCACACTGTAACCTCCACCCAAGATTTCTTTGGCTAAAGCAAGTCTTCTTATTAAATACAGCCAACAACAATTCATACTGTCAGTGTTAGTTTCTGTGGAGGATTGGGGGAGTATTTTTAGGCCTTTACCCAGAGTCTACTAGGCCTTGCATTATTCCTTTCAGAAATTATTAGCAACAGGCATGACAGCCAAATCCTGAGCCATGATTTAATGTCAACATCTGAGATTTGGCCTTTATGCTGCCAGTGATTTAGTGTCCACTCCTTTGATATGGTGACAAACAATTTCATTTTCCAACTCTAAAAGTACTGGAACTTAAACACTTCCCATATTTTAATGGCCAGTGCCTTTCTGAGCTCGGATCTTTCTTAGAGTAGCTAGTCAAGTGCAGCCAGCAATAACCAAACTCATACTATCAGCGTTCTGCACTGACACCTCCTCACTCAGTGTAAAATTTATTAAGTTATTAGGTACATTTTTTGCCTTCCAGGTTATGCCAGGTGGCAGTTTTCCAAATGTTTTGTAACTACATAACATGGGTCACCATTTTCTCAGCATCCTGTAACATATATTTTGCCACCCACCACCCAGTCCCAAAATCAGTGCCACATAATTTAGTCTTTAATCATAGCAGCACTCCACTTAAAATTACCAATTTCTGTATCCCATCAGCTTTTGCTGCAGAATAAACAACCACAAAGTCTCACTAGCATGCAGTAATAAACATTTATTTCTTGCTCATGAGTCTATCAGCTGGGATAACTGTGCTGCAGGCTGCAGGTCTGTTGGTTGGCTGGAGTGCTTCGCCTTGAGGCAATATTGGATTTAGGTCTGCTCCATATTTCTTAATCCCAGTACCAGGCTGAAGGGGCAGTGACTACCTGAACATGTTCTTTTCAAGGTAGATGTTGGAAATTTCCAAGGACTGATCAGAAGCATACAAGTTCTTGAGTTATAGGCTCATAACAAGTATGCTGTCATTTATACCCATGTTTCCCTAGTCCAAGCAAATCACATGGCCAAACTCAACATTAATGGAGCAGGGATCTGTACTGCATCCATGAAGGTATCCATGAAAGGAGTAAGCATTTGCTGAGTGATAATCTACCATAGTATGGTATAAAATCATAAGCCAGTGAGCAAAAGTATGCTGGAGCTGTTAGTATATGTTGCGAGCATATGGCTTTCTAGACAGTCTGACGCAATCCAGAAATAAAGCATCTAGAATGGAGTAAATGGATTGCAAATTTCAGATTGTCCTTATTAAATATTAATTTAAAAAAGCACAGACTCTCATAATAGCTGGGCAGCATACAATTTAAGTTCCAGATTTCTGGCAAGTAACTCAAGTTTACTTACTATTAAGAATAGATTGTGTTGGATACATACCAAAAAGAACATGAGCAAAAAAATCAAGCCTTTGGAAATGGTCATCCTATGTTAACTTAGAGCCAAATCAAGGGAACATCTTGGGGACAAAAGGGAAAACCTTTTAGGCATATTCAGGTTTTCTCCAATAAAGTCAAAAACTTTTCAACAACAATAAAAATGTTAAAATATTTACTTCTTGGAATGATTAATATTAACTAATTCTTTGTGACCATAATTTAATGCACAGTCATTAATCTATTGAGCATATACCTAGTACCTAAACATTTAAAACAAGAATTGTTCTAAAACCCATGCAGTATATTTTATAAATAAAGGAAGGTCAGACTGCAGTTTCGTTTTATACTACTTATAATTGCTATCCAATCTAGCATAAGGGCATTCCTTCCAGCCCTATTCTTGGTGTGTTAATATTTCTGGTCTTATTCTCTTATTTAGTGACTTCCTGCTAATAACAAAATAAAACCCAAATTCGTTTATCCCACTGAAAATTAGCCCCTGCCTACCTCATTAGCCTTATCTTTCATATGTTTAGCATTATTTTTTCCTCCCTGGAACTGAAAAATCAGCAAAATAAAACCCCAAAAGTGCTTTACTGTTTAATACCTCTGGACCAGCGTACACAGTACTGTATTCCTTTCTTGTTGGTTCCATGTAGAAAAGACCTCCTCATCTTTAACAATAGAACTGGGGTGTGACCTCCTATCTAAAGTCTTTTTCTGTTCTCCTTTTTTGTATCCTCAACATATATATATATATAAAATATTATATAAGACATATGCATTGTATGTATATGTATATACACACACAAATATATCTATATAAATGATTTACACAGTTTTTGGTTGCTTCTGTTATGCTTAAAGTCATGCTTCTTTGTAGTTGTTACCAACATGGCACTGTGGCTCACACTGTAATCCCAAGATTTTGAGAGGCTGAGGCAGGTGAATCGTTTGAATCCAGGAATTCGAGACCAGCCTGGGCAACCCTGTCTCTACCAAAAAAAAAAAAAAAAGTTGGGTGTGGTGGCACACACGTGTACTCCCAGCTACTTGGGGCGCTGAGGCTGGAGGATCACTTGAGCCCTGGAGGCGGAGGTTACAGTGAGCCGAGATCGTGCCACTGCACTCCAACCTGGGTGATACAGCAGGACCCTGTTTTAAAAAAAAAAAAAAATGGGAATTTTAAAATTAAAAAAATTATTTTTAAAACAAGCCAAAGGAATATTAGGAATATAGAGAAATATTAAAGTAAATTGAAACAAAAGTTAATTGCAAGAAGTAATTCGTAACATGAAATTTTGCTTTTTTTTTTTTTTTTTGAGGTGGAGCCTTGTTCTGTCACCCAGTCTGGTGTGCAGTGGCGCGATCTTGGCCCACTGCAAGCTCTGCCTCCTGGGTTGACGCCATTCTCCTGCCTCAGCCTCCCGAGTAGCTGGGACTACAGGCGCCCGCCACCATGGCCGGCCAATTTTTTTGTATTTTTAGTAGAGATGGGGTTTCACCGTGTTAGCCAGGATGGTCTCGATCTCCTGACCTCGTGATCCGCCTGTCTCGGCCTCCTAAAGTACTGGGATTACAGGCATGAGCCACCTTGCCTGGCCCGTAACATGAAATTTATATGAAATCAGAAACACAATTACAATGTTAAACTTCACAAAGCTAATTCATTTAAATATAAAGATCGAAATTAAAATATAATGAAGCACTTGGAAGTAGAAAATAAACAGTCTAAAATATTTTAAAAGTATGGGCTTAAGGAATAGCATAAAATAAAAAGAGGGTGTTACACATGGCTTTCAAGCTAGCTAGAGGAATTAAAGATAGCATGTTCAAATTCCCCTGATTCATCCAGCGAGCTAATAGGATCGAGTCCATCAAGTCCCCAGCTTAAAGACATTTTATTTTTAAGGCAAGGAAGCCTATTTATTGGGTGTAATTTACAATAAATAAAATGAAAAAAAAAAAACTACTTATCCTTCCGTTTTGTTACCTCTTGTCCTAGAAAGGTAACTTCCTTTTTAGAATATTTGTGGCTGGTAACAAAAATGGGCTACTTGTCTTTGAACTTTCACTGATTGAATAGATTCTTCCCAGGCCTCCTGCCCAGGTAAACTCAAAGGGGATGGTCTAGGTCTCCAGAAAGAGGTGCCAGGTATAACAGTCATATCAAATGATTGAAATTCTCTCCTACTCATCAGAAACAGGATTTATTTCTTGCCATTTCATTCATCAGAAATGGGACTTCAGTTTTCATTGTCTTATGGTTACTTCTCAGAGGAGATGGGTTCTAATTATAGTTGGCTGATCTGACTTTATTTTGCCTAAGACAACAATTTTTAATTTACACAAAACCAAAAACTTTTTCATGGCAGGTCTTGCTGATTATTGCCTATTTATCCCCAATTCACTTATCTGAAACAGTGTTCAGAGTTATTTTTACTCATAATACTTCTGACACCAATTATATAGGTTTTTTTCTTCCACCCAACAACTGACTCATTGCTTCTCCAAACTCCAATTGGGCAATTCAGTTCAATTCTAGCTACTTAGAATTAGTGCTGACCCTACAGATTAAGGACTGTGTTCCACAGGACTGCCCCCATTTCAGATCCCAGTCACAAGTCCCAGGTTTCCACCTGTGTTTCTGACCAACTGAGTTTAAATTGGGGGTTCCCAGGAGCCCTTCCTCAGATTTGTTAATTTGCTAGAATGGCTCAAAAAAGTTTTCCATTTCCTATTGCTTGTTTATTATAAAGGATACAACTCAGGAACAGCCAAATAGATGAGTTGCATAGTTCATGGTATGGAGGAAGAAACAGGAAGCTTTCATGTCCTTTCTGAGCATGCCACCTTCAGCACCTCAATGTGTTTACCAACTTGGAATTTCTCCAAACTCCACAGTTTTTTATGGAGCTTCCACTAAGTAGCCATCATTGATTCAATCATTGGCCATTGGTGATTGAATTCAGTCTCCATTTCCTCTCCCCTCTGCAGAGGCCTGGTGGTGGGGTTGGATGTTAAAACCATCTAATTACATGGTTGCCTCCTCTTGCAGCCAGTCCTCGTCTTGAACATATCTAGGGGCTCACCAGGAATCATCTGATTAAGCATAAACTCTGGTATGGTTGAAAGGAGCTTGTTATGCTTTGCTTGTAATAACAAAGGATGATCCTATTACTTAAGAAATTCCCAAGGTTTTAGAAACTATGTTTCAGGAATTGGGGACAAAATCCAAATACGGTGGGCCCTCTGTATCCACGGGTTCCACATCCCTGGATTCAACCAACTGCAGATCAAAAATATTTGAAAAAAAATTGTATCTGTATTGAACATGTATAGACTTTTTATCTTGTTATTCCCTAAACAATATAACAATATTTACATAGCATTTACATTGTATTAGTTATCATAAGTAATATAGAGATTATTTGAAGTATACAGGAGGATGTGCCTAGGTTATTTGCAAATGCTACATCAGGGACTTGAGCATGGTTGGATTTAGGTATCCCACGAAGGTCCCTGGAACAGGAATGACTGTATATGTTTCTTATTGTATCACAAGTACCTTCTGAAGTAAAACCTACCCACTATGATTCTCATTTTCTTTTCCTAAAAGTGAAATAAAAATAGCAATATTCTTTAGGAAATTGCCCATACAATAAGTTGCTAACTATTTTCCTTTCTTAATCCCTCAAATTGATATAATCACAAACAGACCTTTAAGAAACTTTGTGTATGAAGCTTCATATTAAGATCAGGAAAAAACAATGATAATAGATTTTTCAAATCATTTGTTAAATTAATTAAAAGAAAGAATCTAAAAGGAGAGTACAAAGTAAAAGATTGCAGAAAACTTTATATTAATTATTTAAGCCAAGAGGATTAAAAGAAAAAATATAGAAAATAGAATATAATAAGCTCTTAAATAACTATGAATAAGCAAAATTAAAGTTAATGAGAAAAAGAAAAAATGGAGAGAAGAAACTCCTGAGAAAGAATATAAATTAGAATGAATGTTTGTACTAGTAAAAGTAAAGCATTTAAAACTAAAATATTGAAAATAAATCCCAGTAAAGTGAAGCATATGCTCACATCTACATAGGAAAGAAATAGGAGTGTATATTTCTAACTAGGTCTTCTTGGTTTATTTCCCAAATCCTGAGATCCTTGAAGAGAAAGAGAATCAAGGGCCAGAAAATTGGATCCTTGTTTCTTTCCACGGCATGAGCTTAGCTTCTTGAGCGTTCTGTATAAACCGGTGAAAGGGAGAAACAAACTTCAGCAGATAAGTACAGGTGAACATGGTTAGCCAATCTACCAGTGGACCTTGCACACATCCAGGAGCAAACAAGCAGCAGACAAATTCATTTTAAATCAGTCTTCACCATTTATTTTATTGGAAGTATTTAGCTATTTTTGGCATCCCATGCTCTTTGAATATAGAACTATTATTTTTAAGATGAAATATTTCACTCAGAAGTATAACAGATATTTAAATGACTAGAAAGGATGAATTGTATTTGCATATTATTTCTGTACTGCTGAAAGATTGTTGTAAATGAATTCAGCACCATGGTATTAGGGGACTAGAAGAAGAAACTTGGGAACTGATAGATTATTATCAAGGTAAAGGTACTTATTCCCCAGGTGGCAAATTCTACATATCCTAGCTTTTATTATCCTTAGGATACTGTTCTATTTATTTCATAAGTACAGAAGTTTTAATTGGGTATGTCATTTTTCAAAGACAAAAGAAATGCCTAATTCACTCTAACAAACTTGTTAGTCACTGTTTATACCAGGAGGATTTCTACTCTACAGAGAATAATATTGTTTTCTTTTTCCTTTGTTGAGAAATCAAAGTTTTACACTGACCTACAGCAGCCAAGCATACTTTAAAGCAAAATAATCTCAGGCTAACACAGATATATATCCTTTTAGTTATATATATTCTTTTTTGTCCCCTTTTTATTCCTTAAGAAATGTTATATTCCAGAGGTAATTCACTAAGAAAATATTAGTAAAATTTGTCATAGTAATTTATCTGATAAGAAAAAAGTTATTTATAGGATTTGATATATATTGATTTTAGTATTAACTGAAGTTTTATGACTTTGTTTTTTCTTTAAGGTTGTTAAGTTACTTGTAGGTTTTGGCTTGGTTGAAAAGATTTTGGTAGTCAAATGTATAGCTAGTGTAGGAATGATTTGTAGCTATAACCTCACCCATATACCTAGCTTTCTATTTGTTATGAAGTCATAGTATTTCTAGAAGAGTGATTTATATGGTTTACCTTGCCCAGTGCGTGATCTTTCACTTGAAAAAAAGGTTGTGGTAGGGGGTGTTACGATTTCAATCCACCCTAATTCTGTTACTGTTTGCTTTGTTCAGCAATCACTGTGATCCTCCTGGCAGGGAACACGATCCAGAGAACAAAACTAGTAGTGACTGTGTAGATAAAAAGGCAATGAATTCTGCTTTTAAGGCAAAGGGGGAATAGTCTACAAAAGAATGAAAATAGGAATAAAAGTGTAGCATTGTTAACCTGAAGATCTATTGTACTTTTGAAAAATCTTACACTGCAAAAAAAAAAAAAAAAGGTGGCACTACAAAGATACATAATTATGTTGCTAAAAATCTTTAAAAGGGTCATTGTTTAGTTACTGGCCAAATACTTGACAAGAAAATAGCCTAGATTATTCACAACTGAAAAACCATAGAACCCTTTTTCTTAAAATGACAGGACAGTATTTCAGCAGTACACGTGGTATTATAATATATTATTTATTCTCTACCAGAACAGCTCTTTAGATCCGGTGAAGATGATGAGGTCAAGAGGAGTACTCCAGAGAAGAATGGAAAAGAAATGTTGGAGCAGACATTACAGAAGGTAGTCTAATCTTTAAGATATTGAGCTGAGCAAGTTAAATCTGAATTTTAACATAAAGGATTATATTTTAAAACGGGGGCTTATAAATGTAAACCTTGTGTGAATCCTTAATTTAAATTCATAATTCAAAATCATTGGCTTGCCAAAATGGGGTAAAAAAATCTATGTTAGTGAAATAAATGTGTAAACACTTGTGCTTCCATTGACGTAGATTAACATTATTTTCAAAAGGTGAAATGGAGAGAATGAAAAAAATAGAAATTATAGAAATGTAGACTATATGTGCTTGTTAGTTATAACTTAGTTTAAAATATATTTTAATAGGATTGTGCTGTACTTCCACAAATATAGATTTATAATATTTGATCTAAAATACTGAGCATAGTTATAGTTTTACCACAGTAAAATGGTAATGTGTTTATAGTTTTAATGTTAAAGATGAAAATATACGTGACTCATCTCATTTTAGATAAAAATTTATATCAATATGATTTAGTACAGCATTTTAGGTTTTAATAAGACCATCCATGTGAACCTTAGTCATAGTATAACATGTCTATCATTAATAGTAAAATTCTGTTTTAAAATATTAATATTTACCTTTATAATTTTATACTTAATTTGTATTTTTATAAATAAATCATTGTTATCAAGTTCAATTAAGTGGATCTAATTATTAACACTTTGTTATAAAGAAAATAATCTTTAAATAGTTTGTTCTTGTAAGTGATTGTCATTTGGCTACGTTAGATTGATTTTAGTTTTTTACAGAACCTTAATACTTAGATAATGCTGAAAATGTACAAATGTATAAACAAAAATATTAACATAGTTACTTATATTTTGTTGCATCTCCGAATTGACTTGTAGGAAATCTAGTGATTTACAGCAGATAATGTGATTGTTCATACTTCTAACACTAGTCAGGTCACAAAGGCTGTCATCTCATTATTACTGACTGACACATATCAAGTTAACATAGTAACACAGAGAAATAGAAATGCTTACATTCATTTATCTTTAGGTAAAATGATTAATTGAATTAATCTATGCACTACCAGCTAGGATGTCATACAGTTCACACTAGCTTATCATCTTTTTTTCAGAACAATATTTTTATTTGCCAGGTTTTATATAATTTTTGTATCTATGGATATGTAATACTATGCTACTATTTCTTGCCTTAGGGTAGAAACCCTGAAGAAAGCCATTATTTCATTCCATCTGCCATAAATGAATGCTACAATAGTAGATCCAGAGATCCATTTTAAGACCTGAACAACCAATATAAATTATTTTCATTGTACCGTATGTCAAGTTAGTATACTATTTTTTATATTTACCTAATGTAGTTTTATCAATCACAAGTTAATTCCTCATGTTTCAGTTTCATTACTTTAAAAGGTTATATATGAAACACTCTCAAAATAAATTTAAAAAATAGTAATAAGATGAAAACAATATTTGTATATAGTAGAAATGAAACATATGAGCAGATTATTTTGAAAATAATGTATTAACATTTCACATTGTTATTGGCAGAATTGTGTTCTATCCCCCACATTTATATATATTAAGAGTCCTAAGCTGTATTATCTCAGAATGTGGCTGTATTTGGAGATAGGGTCCTTAAAGAGGTAATTAAGTTAAAATAAGGCTATTAGGGTAAGCCCTAATTCAACATGACTGGTGTCTTTATTTAAAAAAAGGAAATTAGAATACAGACAAATACAGAGGGAAGTCCATGTGAAGACACAGGGAAAAGATAGCCATTTACAAGCCAAGGAGAAAGGCCTCAGAAGAAACCAACCCTGCTGACACCTGGATCTTGGACTTCTAGACTCCAGGAATGTGAGAAAATAAATTTCTGTTGTTTAAGTCACCTACTCTGTTATACTTTATTATGGCAAACCTAGCAAACTAATATACCTGTTTCATAGCTTCATAATGTCAGGCATTTTATTTCAGTTTTGAAAAGAGCCTTTTTTTTTTTTTTTTTTTTTTTTTTTTTTGAGACAGAGTCTTGCTGTGTCGCCCAGG
Source organism: Symphalangus syndactylus (assembly GCF_028878055.3). Classification (NCBI taxonomy): domain Eukaryota; kingdom Metazoa; phylum Chordata; class Mammalia; order Primates; family Hylobatidae; genus Symphalangus; species Symphalangus syndactylus. The sequence continues at coordinate 122,365,411 of NC_072431.2, read as the reverse complement.
CTGGAGTACAGTGGGCAGTGTTGGCTCACTGCAACCTCAACATCCCAGGTTCAAGTGATTCTCATGCCTCAGTCTCCCAAGTAACTGGGACTACAGGTGTGCGCCACCATGCCTGGCTAATTTTTGTGTTTTTTGTAGAGATGAGGTTTCACCATGTTGGCCAGGCTGGTCTCGAACTCCTGGGTTCAAGTAATCCGCCTGTCTCAGCCTCCCAAAGTGCTAGGATTACAGGCATGAGCCACCACACCTGGCCTGAAAAGAGCCATCTATTTGGTATATGATTTTACATGTTCAGTACTATAAGAAAATATGGGCTTGAGCTGAATTATAACCCACAAATTGAATACTTTTAACAGTTCCCCAGACTTTCATTCTCAAATATGTATTAAAATTTACTTTTCTATTTTTGAAGGATTAAAATCAGTTTAACAATTTTTGAGAGTATACCTTGAATAACACTTTAACAAGTGCTTTGGATTTTCCCTTTTCAAAATGTTTAGAAGTAGTGTCTCTGTTTTATTTGTCCTCCATTTTAAACTTAAATAACTTTGACCAGTTCTCATGATAAAACATACATTCATATTAGGCAGTTAACAGACCTTAAAACCACAGACATCTTCAATTGGTATGTGTATAGGGGCGGAAAGTTGTGGCATCATTCCTCACCCATCATAAGGGCCACAGTTGACACTCCTATAATAAAAGGCAGGTTAACACGAGAAATACATAACATTTATTTAATCAAAGTTTTATGTGCCACAGGAGGCTTCAAAAACAAAGACCCAGAGAAAACTGTCTATTTATGTGCTTAGGTTCGACAAAGAAAGGATAGCCATGTAGAAATATATCTGCACAAAAGGTATGTCTATGGTAATGGCCTAAGGAGGGGCAAACCAAGCAAGGCCTGTCTGCTCAGATTCTTCCTGCCCTCTATGTAGACTTCTTCCTCCCCGGGTATAGGACAGGACTCCTCTGCAATGAAAGTCTTCAAGGGAGAACTGAAAAGGGAGAAAGTGACCTTTCTTGGTTTTATGGCTTGCTTTTGGGGAGAGGAGTTCTAGTTTGTATGACCTGCCTTCAGGAAGAGGAATTATGTTTGATATGACTTACTTTAGGGGAGAAAAAGGGGTGGGTTACAGGAGGGCAGGAGATCTTGCTTCTGAGGCACTTCCAGTGACCTTCAATTCAAGGTACTTGGCAAGCCAAAGTGGCATACTTTGGTGTGTTGTATTCTGAGCCCCAATGTATGTAAAATTTTAAGGAGTTGTCCCCAAACTTAAATGGATTTCAGTCAACAGAAAAAAAATGCTAATTTCCAGAATTGGAATCTCAAATTTAAGATGTTTATTATATTTGTTTATAACATAATTTAATTGAAATATACAGCTGATTTAATGGCTAATTCAGACTATTGAGCACAAGTAATTATATTTTAGTTACAGCAGTTTTATTGGGTAGATGTTAAGGTGAATGATAATAGAAACAGTAATAATGATAATGATAATAAATTGTTTACTACTTACTGTCTGTCAGGAATTATAGTTTAGGATCACATTTAATACTCTTAACAAAACTGCAAGGTGTAGGTATTACTATCCTCATTTCACAGATGAGGAAACTAAAGGTAAAATAACTTAAATATTTTACCAGCTAAAGCAAGTAGAGTTGGAAGTGAGATATAGACCTGATTCAAAATTCTATTTCCCCTAAAGCACACTGCTTCTTATTAATATTTTTGTATCACCAAAGTCACTGTTTAAAAAAAAAGTGGACCAATCAAGGCAACACAATGAGACCCCATCTCTACAAAAAATAAAAAATTAGCCAAGTGTGATGGTGCATGCCTCTGGTCCCAGCTCCTTGGGAGGCTAAGGTGGGAGGATCACTTGAGCCCGGGAGGTCAAGGCTGAAAAACCATGATCGAGCCACTGCACTCCAGCCTGGGCAATAAAGTGAGATCTTGACTAAAAGAAAGTGTACTTACTTACTTGCATCAAATATGTATTTAAAAAATAGAGTATATTTTACTCACTCCCCTTTGGAATCTAATATGCAGAAGTATTTTAAAATACATTTATGAAAAGTATGCTGATTTGGGCAGTGATTAAAACTCCTTCAATAAAATATAGAGGTAGAGTGCTTTGGAAAAAGTAAAAAGGATTCTGGCATAGATTTTTTTCTTGAACACTGTATTTTTTGTCATATTAATCAGCTCCGCAATAAAGTGTTTACACTGAGAAGGAACAATACGATCTCTTTCACAGAAATATGCAGAAGTCTACAATAGTTTGAGACAAAATTTTTCAGATACCTTTATTCCAGGTCATGAGTAGGTCCTTTAAGGACATAGGTCCAATAGTAGGTTAATATATCATACCATGGAATAGAAGTGATTAAAATTAGGTGAGATTCTTCATACTGTGTTGAGAAATACCCATGCCCCAGGATAGTGCCCTAGTCACTTAGTAAATTAATGTTGATTTAAATGAAAGAGGTTGAACATTAAAAAAAAAAGGTAATATAGAAGGATGTGTAAATCAGACATGACTGAAATTCATGTTTAGGAAACAATTTACATCTTCACTATTATAAGTAAAGTTTAGTAAACTGGAAAGTGTTAAGAATATGTATGTTTTATCCTGTGTATTTCTGGAATATTATTAGTTTGAATCGTTGGTTGTTGTCTTAGTCTCTTCAGTCGGCTATAAAAAATACTAAAACTGAGAGGATTATAAACAATAGAAATTTGTTGTCCAAGATCCAAGCGTCCAAGATCTAAGATTCAGCGTCTTGTGAGGACTGTCTTTCTGGTTCATAGATGGTGCCTTCTTGCTGTGTCCTCACATGGTCTAAGGAGCTAGCTAGCTTCTGGGGTCCCTTATAATACCACTAATCCCATTCATGAGGGCCCCACCCTCATGATCCAATCACCTTCCAAAGGCCCCACCTCATCATGCCATCAAACTAGTGATCAGGTTTCCACATATGAATTTTCTGAGGGACACAAGTATTCAGACCATCGGAGTTGTCAGTATATCAAACATGTTTCTCTTTGAAGAATTTTGTTTTAAAAGTAAAAATGAGTTCATATACTTTTTCAGTCATTTAGATTGTTTTGCTTGTCTCCAGTTTTTTCTTGACTCCAAATCTTTGTTCATTTTCCATACATGTCTGAGTAATTTTTCTTTCTCATATGCCTTGTTGAATAGTGGGAGGGGCACAAAATCCTAAATTTGGATGCCAGTTGAATCCCAGAAAAGTTTACCTCTGTGAAATTTAAGTTTTCAGAACCTCTCTTTCCTGTCTGGAAAGATAATTGTTGGTTCTACATACCTCATGTTTTGTGATAGTCAGAAGAGAACATGTTGATCATGTTTTTGAAACTATTTTGTAAATAGTAAAATGTACTTTACAAATAATAATGCTTATTGTTAATAAGATCTAAATGTAAGTCAACTCCTCCATGAAATGTTTGAACTTATGAATTAGAATTAATTGCCCAGACTTATGATACTTAGGTTATATCCTTTATTAGGTTTATGTATGCAAATGTCTGTCTTTTCAAATAATTTTGAAGTTCCTTAAGATTAAGAAATGTGTGTTACCATTGCTATGTCCTACAACACAAGCATTGTTTATTGAAATAAATGGGAAAATTTTAATTTATATGCAGTCTTGAAATCATTGTAATTTAAAATTGTTAGACTTTATTATTTGGTAAACTGTTCCCTTATCACATAAACTGAGGACCACATGACTACTAAAATTACATTTTTCTAATTTAGAAAAAAAGCAGCCTCAGTAGATTACTTTGTATTGTCATTCCTTTTTCATATGATTGTTGAATATTGAAAAAAAGTTATTTATTAATACAGTTTATGTATCTACTTTTAGACTTTTTATGTATATTATTTTTCTCTGAAATATTTTTTCCACAATGAATAGAATATATAGCCAAGGCACTTATGATCTCAGAAGACACTGCAGTTTATTAGCATACTTAGTTCTGTCGCTGTGTAGAATTTTACCTTCTTTTACCATCTGTCCTTTATTCAACAGATATATTATTGCATTTTTGAATGTATTCATCTGCACTGCCTTAGAATTATCTAGAAATTAAGTACTTTATATTTATTTTGTCCTTGTGCTAAATGTAATTTTTATTTCATAAGTTAGAAATGATAATAAAGTATAGTAGATTATGGTTTTGGATTCTTAAAAGAATAAACTCTTCCCTTTAGGTCATTGAGTTGGAAAATCGGCTGAAATCTTTTGAGAAAAGGTCGAGAAAATTAAAAGAAGGGAATAAAAAATTAATGAAAGAAAATGATTTTCTGAAATCCCTCTTAAAACAGCAACAAGAAGATACAGAGACCAGAGAAAAAGAGCTAGAACAGATAATAAAGGGGAGTAAAGATGTAGAAAAAGAGAATACTCAACTTCAAGTAAAAATCAGTGAGCTGGAGAGAGAAGTCACTTCCCTGAGGAGACAAGTGGCAGAAGCTAATGCACTGAGAAATGAAAATGAAGAGCTGATCAACCCAATGGAGAAATCACACCAGTCAGCAGACAAAGCTAAATCCGAGATGGCCACCACGGAAGTGAGATCTGGACGATATGATTGTAAGACAACTATGACCAAGGTTAAATTTAAAGCCGCCAAGAAAAATTGCTCCGTGGGTCGTCACCACACTGTTCTCAATCACTCCATCAAGGTTATGAGCAATGTGTTTGAGAACCTCAGCAAGGACGGCTGGGAGGATGTGAGTGAAAGCAGGTAAGGCTCTCATTAACTTAGCTCTGTGGTGGGGACACTGTGCATATGTAAAGCACTAGCAAATGGAGATTGAATTTCAACTACTGTCGATTTGGTATTCAGAAAAAATACTGTCAGATCCTTTGAAATATCTTGGGAGGTCTTGTTCTGAGCTTATTGACTGAAATTTGCATGCAAAATTAGCCACAACTGCATGAGTATTTGAATAGGTGCCAGGAAACCCAAAAGAAAGCAATGCTTGATTTCTTCCAGTGATGCTATTTTCATGCAGTCATGAGGCTTGAAATTGACAGTTTGGCAGGTTGATTTAATTTGCTGGCCCTTTGCATATTCACCACTGACAGCTAAGGATTCCCAGGCAAGCCTACTAAGTCGGTTTAGTTATCTTGTGACATGCCAACCTGGGAGGAGAAACAATTTTCCCCCTTAATTTAGTTAGATAAATTTTGAATGACCCATTTCAGCTTGTTACCAGATGTCTACAAGCTGTTTAACATCCTTTAAATTAAGAACCATCTTCACTAATTATTTTATGTATGTATTATGCAAAGTCATTGTATTAACTTTAATTGAATGGTGGTTAAAAATTAGTTCTTTAAAGTTATAGCTCTAAAGATTCCTAGTCTTAAGATATGTACCCCTAGTGAACAGCAACAGGAGGATACTAAAAATCTATAATGCTTCTTTCTCTTACCCCTGGCTATACATTCATGTATACACTTGAAACACATCAGTAAAACTGTCAGAGGCATGTGAACCAGAGCAACTCCATCTTAAATAGGAGCTGGGTAAAATGAGGCTGGAACCTACTGGGCTGCATTTCCAGATGGTTAAGGCATTCTAAGTCACAGGATGAGATGGGAGGTCAGCACAAAACGAAGGTCATGAAGACCTTGCTGATAAAACAGGTTACGGTAGAGGAGCTGGCCAAAACCCACCAAAACCAAGGTGGCCACAAAAGTGATCTCTGGTTGTCTTCACTACTACGCTCGCACCAGCGCCATGACAGTTTACAAATACCATGGCAACATCAGCAAGTTACCCTATGTGGTCTAAAAAGGGGAAGCATGAATGATACACCCCTAGGTTAGCATATTGTCAAGAAATAACCATAAAAATGGGCAACCAGCACCCCTCGGGGGTACTCTGTCTATGGAGTAGCCATTCTTTTATTCCTTTACTTTCTTAAAAAACTTGCTTTCCCTTTGCACTGTGGACTCGCCCTGAATTCTTTCTTGTGCGAGGTCCAAGAACCCTCTCTTGGGGTCTGGATCAGGACCCTTTCTTGTAACAAAACCACAAAGACAAATGAATGATAGAACACCTCTTTTTTACATCTAGACAGTAGGGAAGTTCAGTGTTGCCATAATTGCTAACAAATTCCCCAATTTGCCATAATTTAAAAAATTCTGCCTTGTTTTATAATGACGTATGTCCTTGATTTTCCCTAGTTTTTTTATTTTGTTTTGTTTTTAAATCCCTCATAGTGATTGTGTTTTAGATTTGGGATGCTTCCGGATACTTTTCCTAATCACAGACATAGAACTGAAAATTACCTTAAAATGTGGTCCCCAAACTTGTTTGCATATTAGAAGCACCTGGAGGTTTTATAAAAATTCCAAAGGTTAGGTCACACCCGAGGCGAATTAAATTATAACTTTTGGAGTGGGATACAGGCCTAAGTATTTTTTCAAGTTTCCCTGTTGAATCCAATGTGCAGACAAGTTTGAAAAACACTGTTTTTAAACATCATCTACTCAAGCCCCTTGTCCTCAGGTAGTTAAAGAAAGTCAAAAAACATATTCATGAAGGAAATGCCGAAGGACCAAATCCTCATTCCCATTTCGGTGTTACTGAGGTTCTTCTTTCCTTCTCTCATTAGCAATTAGAGGTAAAAACTTACTTCACACCCACTAAGCATTATCTTCATATCTTATTATTCCTCTATATCTTCAAGGAAATTCTAGTGCTAGCTACTAATTCTATCTTAACCACTTGGTACTACCATAGTATTCAAAATAAAGTGGTGCCATTTACTTATGTGCAAATATGTATGTATGAATAAATAAGCAATAGGTAATTCACTAATATACTCTTTTAATTTTATCATACTAGTGTTACCAGAAAGAGGTCCCAATTCAGACCCCAAGAGAGGGTTCTTGGATCTCACGCAAGAAAGAATTTGAGGCAAGTCCACAGAGTAAAGTGAAAGCAAATTTATTAAGAAAGTAAAGGAATAAAAGAATGGCTACTCCATAGGCAGAGCAGCCCTGAAGGGCTGCGGTTGCCCATTTTTATGGTTATTTCCTGACTATATGCTAAACAAGGAGTGGATTATTCATGCCTCCCCTTTTTAGACCATATAGGGTAACTTCCTGACGTTGCCATGGCATTGGTAAACTGTCATGGCACTGGTGGGAGAATAGCAGCGAGGATGACCAGAGGTCTCTCTGATCACTGTCTTGGTTTTGGTGGGTTTTCACTGGCTTCTTTACTGCAGGCTGTTTCATCAGCAAGGTCTTTATGACCCGTATCTTGTGCCAACCTGCTATCTCATCCTGTGACTTAGATTTCCTAACTTACTGGGAATGCCTCACGGCAGATCTGAGCCCTATTTTACCCAGCCCCTATTCAAGATGGAGTTGCTCTGTTTCAAACACCTCTGACGTTAATGCATGTGCACAAGGTCACATACTTTGAGAGACATATCATACAATATCTCTTAAAATATAGGATTGTCATTTGTGTTATTTAGCTGTAAAACTCAATTTTACACTGTGATTAGTGTTACATTTCCTGCCTGACAGAATACCTTCAAGCGTCACTCAGCTGCAAAGAATTCTCAAACGGCTAGAAATTCTTGCAATAGAGCTTTAGGGACTTCAGAAGATTCTTTCTTTTAGATTTTTGTAGACAAAAATATAAGAGTTACTTGGATATTGAAAAAAATAGAACTTAGTATGTATATATATAATTTTGTATATATAAAATACTGTATTGTATGATTATCAGCTTATCAGTATTTATTTCCCATAGTTGAATAGTATTTACAAGAGCATGCCTTTTTCAGTGATGGGTTTTATCAGGAGGAGTTGTTTATATCTTCAAGAAGAAAAATACAATTTCAGTATTCCAAGCAAATTAAAGAAAGAGAAGTGAAGTTTGTAGTGTTATTGAATAAAAGGGGCTCGTTGCCTTATGCTAGAAGTCAATACTATGACACTGGGTTTTTGAGAAAAGAAAAGCTTTATATTGCAAGTTGACTCACAAGGAGACAGGAGTGTCAAGCTCAAATCTGTCTCCCAGGCTGGCTTCAAAGCAGTATTTTTAGAAAGTGAGGGGGGAGGGGCAATTCTGAGATTAATAGGTGATTGGTGAAAGGAAAGGGGAGATCTGCAAAGTCCCTGAGTGGTTATCTCTTCATGCTATCATAAGTTGCATGTGCAATTCTGGGATAGTATGAAACATGCAGTAGAATTTCAGGCTGTGACATCAGTAAGCTCGTTCTGTGCAGACTCCAGTCAGCCACATTGGTTCCAACTGATTTCAGCGAGTTCTTTTACCTCATAAGCAGAGGGCATTTCATTAAGTTGTTTCTTTTTTATTTGCTGCCTGCAAACTCAAGAATTTCTGTTTATCATTGGTTTCTTTAACTCCTTGAGGCATGGTTTCAGAAGCAGAGAAATAAGAATGTATTGAGGAGATTATAAAGGGTTGCAAAATGTGCCATACCAAAATAAGCAATTTTGGCATAAGAATTATTTCAAACTGAAGCCAGTTCAGAAAAAGCAATTACAAGAAAAGCTCTCTTATCTCCTGCTAAAAGCAGTACATACATTTACAAAGGTATTCCTTCTTCCCTCTCTGCCAAAAAGGGATAAAAGCTAATCACTGGAGACAACTTGAGTCCCTAATGAGCCTGGAGATAGCACCAGAGGAAGCTACGTTAACACATTTTATCAACTAGCCTTCATCTACCATTAATTTTCCACATATTTGCCTTCCTACAATTTGCTGCCCCTTGGGACGCAAGACCTTTCCTTTCCCTTATCACTTCTTTAAATAGTTGTTGTTCTTTGCTGAAGATGCTATATAAACTGGAGTTCTAAGCCACCTCTTTGAGCCACTCACTTCCACATAGTCCCATGTATTATATGTGTGATACACGTTAATAAACTTACTCGTTTTTCACTTGTTAATCTGTCTTTTGTTACAGGGGTCTCAAATGAGAACTTAGAGGGAAAATCATTTTTTTCCATCCCTACAGTCATACTTTCTACATCTATTTTCTCTTATCATTAAGTTATTTATTTAATTGCCTGGTCACATTTCCCAAACACAGCATAAACTTTCATGATTCTGTGTGTTGAGCCTGTCTGACTTCATGTCTGTCCCTACTAGTGCATTTTTTTCTCATTCAAAATTATTTTACAAGGAACTGATGCTCTTTGACTTTTCTTCTTCTTTTTGCTTCAGGAATATGGTGTTTTGATCCCTTTAAAGTTTTCAACCTTAGTGCTAAAGCCCTTTCCATCTTCCTTCCATTTTATAAAGCAGCATATTCACTCACATTACCACCTTTTGTAAACAGATGATAACAACTGATGGGGTTCAGGACATACTCCTCCCAAAATATAGTTGAAGGAATTTGAAAAATGGCAGATGCTAGAATGACTCTGTGACCTTCTCCCCTGAAACAGATTATAAGATCCTCACATGAGAGGTGGCTTCCTTATACCAGAGGAAAGGAACGTCCTTATCTCAAAAGACAGAGGAACACCAAGATGAATCTGAATGAACAGCTACACTAAGTGTCCCCCAGTTTACTATGCTTAGCTCATACTCTTTTGTCTTACCACATTTTTCCCATGACTTTCTATTTTTCATCAAACCTCGCATGTAACCATTTCTTCAGGTCCTCGTTTCCTTATGAAGGCTCCCTTGTCGTGTAAAACTTATATTAAATAAATTTGTTTGGTTTTCTTTTGTTAATCTGCATTTTTTACAGTGTCTCAGCCAAGAACATAAGTTAGATAAAAGAAACATGTTTTTTCTCCCCAACAGAACTCTACCATTATTTATTTATTTATTTATTTATTTTGAGATGGAGTCGTACCCTGTCACCCAGGCTGGAGTGCAATGGCGTGGTGTCGGCTCACTGCCATGTCCACCTCCCGGGTTCAAGCGATTCTTCTGCCTCAGCCTCCCGAGTAGCTGGGATTACAGGCGCACACCACAATGCCCGGCTAATTTTTTGTATCTTTAGTAGAGATGAGGTTTCACCATGTTGGCCAGGCTGGTCTCGAACTCCTGACCTTGTGATCTGCCTGCCTCGGCCTCCCAAAGTGCTGGGATTACAGGCGTGAGCCACTGTGCCTGGCCAACTCTACCATTATTTAGAGTATATGTTAGGGATTAGGAACATGGAATCTGTTACCAAACTGCTTTTATTCAAATCCTAACTCTCATCCTCTAGCTGTGTGACCATAGGCATGCTATTTGACCTGTCTATGCTTCAATTTCATTATCCATAAAACAGGCATAATGATAGGATCATATTCATAGATACGTTGTGAGAAAGAAATAGGATAGAACTTGAAATAGCACCTAAAACATATTCAGTACTCTATGTTTAGTATTATTACGAGGAATCATTTTCTTTGGCTATCTGAAACAACCCTTACCCCATCCTCAGCATATTTGTATGTATGTGTGAAATGTATATGTTAATTCATTCATTCATTCCCAATTGTGGTCAAGAATATGAAAAATTCTGCAATCAAACAGTGTAGTCTCACATAACAAAGATTTATTTTTCAAACTGTGAGTACAGGTCTTTTTTAGGCCTGCATTTTGTTGCTGTTTATAGATTCCACACACGAAGGTTCCATGAACATCTCTTCATAAACTTGTTTCAGCTAAAATTATTTGTTTTTCAAGCTTATTTTAATTCTACCTAGATTTTTTTCAGTAGAGTTAGTAGAACCATTAGTTTTATGATTGCAAAGATATTTAATCTTGGACATTTTTATACTGCTATTTTTTAATGACCTATACATTTCATTTGATCTTCACTGAAGTCCTGATTATTCTGTGTTCTCCACTAAAAATTGATCAAAAATAGGTTTGTCTGTACTTCCTGAAAATAGCAATCTTGCTTTAGGTTCCTAGCATTTTATTCCTAGGTTACTGTAGATCTAGGTTCCATATAACTTTGCATACTGTTAGTCTCTTGACACAGTATCTTAGGATAAAGTAGTGGAGTTCCTTTCATGTTGTTAAGTTTTTGATGGAGGACCAGACTATATACGTAGCAGACTGTGAAGAATAAGCGAACAAATACATTTCTTGAATCATTAAACAATATTCATTGTCTGACTACCTAATATAGTATGGTACATTAAAGCAAAATCCATATAGAGATTTTTTTTTTTAATGACGTGGAGTCATGCTCTGTTTCCCAGGCTGGAGTGCTGTGGCACATTCATGGCTCACTACATCCTCGACTTCCTGAGCTCGAGCTACCTTCTACCTCAGTCTCCTTAGGAGCTGAGACTATAGCACGTGCTACCATGCCTGGCTAATTTTTCAAATTTTTTGTAGAGATGAGATCTTGCTACATTGCCTAGGCTGGTTTTGAACTTCTGGTCTCAAGTGATTCTCCTGCCTTGGCCTCAGAAAGTATTTGGATTACAGGTGCAAGCCACTGTGCTTGGCCTAGATTAGAGGTTTAATGAAACAATGAAAATTTTAAAAGTATTACAAGAAATTACAAGATTACTTGTTTATTACTCTGGAGCATCTCTAGGAAGTATACTTAAGCAAGAGATGAAAATACAGAGCCAGATATGAAAAAGCGTTAATAGAACTTGAAACATCTATATAATAACAGATATATAAAAAGAGTTAAAAGTCAAATGACTAACCAGGAAAAGGTATTTACAACACATACAGAAGGTCAAGGACTAATATCCAGAAGATTTAAAGATCATCTACAAATTATATAAAAAGACACATCAATAGAAAATGGGCAGTGCTATGGACAGGAAATAGTAATGGCTTGAGGAGATGACTCAGTGAACCAAAGATTATGAATATGTCTGTAGCAGACAGAGATGGTATGTGGAATGCCTGACAAGCATGACAAGAACCACATATAGACACCTAAGGCTATGAGATTTCTGTTGACAACTGTTTTCTATTCAAAAAGCTAGTACTACTGGGGAGAGGCTGCAGCAATGGCAGGTATTTTATTTCCACAAATCCCCCATCAAAATAAACAAAACAAATAGGAAGGCATAGCCAAAATCTCAAGGACAGCATCTACAATAGAATTAGTGACAAACCCAAAATATGAACAGGTAGGGACAGCCATCAACAGCTGTATGACTTACACTGTATCAAGACAGAGAAAATTGGTGTCCGGAGAAAAGAAAAATGTAGTTCTTCTATGAGCTATCTATACCAAAGGACCAGAACTTCCCCACTGAACTAAGTCCCACATGGAGGGGATGACACTGTGAAAAGAAACTGAGTTATAGGGACAGTAGCCCCCTCTGTTGGTTAATTTTATGTGTCAACTTGTTACGTGTTTTTGGATGAGATTAACATTTAGATCAGTGAGCTTTGGATAAAGCACATTGTCCTCCAGAATGGAGATAAACCTCATCTAGTCTGTTGAAGGCCTGAATAGAATATAAAGAATGGCACCCGTGAGCAAGAGGGAATTCTCCAGAAAAGTGCCTTCAGATTTAATCTGCACCGTCAGCTCTCCTGGGTCTCTAGCCTGCCAGACTTCACACTAGAACTAGAAAATTGACTTTCCTGGGTTTCCACCTGCTGGCATTTGGACTGAAACTACACCATTAGTTCTCCTGAGTCTCTAGCCTACTGGGCCATACTGTAGATTTGGACTTCCTAGCCTCCACAATCACATGAACCAATTCCTAAAGATATATACATATATGCATACGTGCATACGTCCTGTTGGTTCCATTTCTCCAAAAACCCTGACTAATCCACCTCTCTACTTCCCATTCCCACTCCAAAAAAAGTAGTGAAGATTGAGATCAATGTTGAGGGAGTGCATCAAAGGAGGCATTTTTCAGTATATCAAAAACTTGGAAGGAAAATTTGGAAGATTGGTGGCAGGGAGGTCTGTGGGGAGGTTGGCGGATGGACCTTTTGGAAGAGATACACACAAAGCCCATTCTGTGAACAAAATGACCCATTGTATGGATCTTGCCTATTTCACAGCTATCTGAGGGCTTGCTTAGTGGGTTCATGAACAAAGTGGCTATGGCAACAGGTATAGCTTCTACACGGCACTGGTGTCCTGCCACTAATCTTCCAATTTTTCCTTGCAAGCTTTTGAACAAAATTGACTTTCCTTCACCAAAACTTGTCTGGTGACTGGGCTACTGGCACTGTTGAATATTCAGCCTGTTCACAAAAAAGGCCAATTGCAAATCCCAAAAAAAAAGCTTCATTCTCCAGAGGAAACCAACCAGTCTCTTAGTGTCAAGTTGATTACAGTAGGCCTCTTCCATCATGGAGGAGGCATCAATTTTTTTTTTTTTTACAATAGTTTTAAGTATTTTAGGTATGGTTTTTGTCTATTGTATTTTTACCAATATTACCATTCTTTTTTTTTTTTTTTTTTTTTTGAGTCGGAGTCTTGCTCTGTCACCCAGGCTGGAGTGCAGTGGCGCAGTCTCGGCTCACTGCAAACTCCGCCTCCCGGGTTCACGCCATTCTCCTGCCTCAGCCTCTCGGAGTAGCTGGGACTACAGGCGCCCGCCACCACGCCCGGCTAATTTTTTGTATTTTTAGTAGAGACGGGGTTTCACTGTGGTCTCGATCTCCTGACCTCGTGATCCACCCGCCTCGGCCTCCCAAAGTGCTGGGATTACAAGCGTGAGCCACCGCGCCCGGCCTACCATTCTTAGATTTACAAAATGACTTATATATCCCTATGATATTGCAGAAAACTGCCTCCTTGGATGCACTTGCTCAACCTTGATCTCAACCTTGGGAGTAGGACTGGGAGGTAGGGAGGTGGCCTAGTCAGGGTTTTCCCAGAGAAACAGACTGAAAGACACATTTTCTTCTTAGTTTAAGAGAGTCTCGCTCTGTTACCCAGACTGGAGTGCAGTGGTGTGATCCTGCCTCACTGCAACCTCTGCTTCCCGGGTTCAAGCGATTCTTGTGCTTCAGCCTCCCAAGTAGCTGGGGCTAGAGGTGTGTGCCACCACGCCCGGCTAATTTTTGTATTTTTCATAGAGATGGGGTTTCACTATTTTGGCCAGACTTGTCATAAACTCCTGACCTCAGGTGATTCACCTGCCTCAGCCTCCCAAAGTGCTGGAATTACAGGTATGAGCCACCAAGCCCAGCTAAAAGACACAGTTTATGGCAAGGAATATATGACAATGCTCTGTGTCTTCAAATTCACTGGTATTACCATATTTTTCATTATTCACAGGCAACTGGCTGTATAGGACAGTAGATGATCAGTAGGCTCCGTTATGGCACCAGCTTGAAGACAATATTGAAGTTAGGGTATATGCCTTAAACTGAGAGTTTATTATTTTATCTCCAAGAATGCATAGGTCCAGGAATAAAGTATTTTAGGTTGGAGTGGCCGCTGTAATTATTTAAACAAATCACCCACTGGAGGAGTTTTTGTTTCTCATTAGTATGATCTTGAGCTAGGGGATTTGAGAGTCCTGATGCCCAAGGTAGGAAAATTCTCTGAGGGAACACAATTATTGTCTGTAGAGGTAGACGCTGAGATTGTACCCTGGCCATTTTGGATTCCCCGTACTGAACTAAAAAGCGTCAAAAGGAGTTACGGTATTAGCCAGAGCAATTATCCCAATTATTGAGGTAAAATTAGGAGGACCATGTTTGGAAACCAGAGAATTCATTATATATCTGTTAGTACTTCTTTACCTAGTAGTCCTCCATATTTGCTGTCCTTGGCAGTGAAATTTTAAAAAGTTGTGTACAATCTTTGTTTCAAATTCCATTCATCCCTTCATCATCCCTCTGAAATAATTTTTTTTTTTTTTTTTTTGACACAGAGTCTTGCTCTGTCTCCCAGGCTGGAGTACGATGGTACGATCTTGGCTTACTGCAGGCTCCGCCTCCTGGGCTCAAACGGTTCTCCTGCCTCAGCCTCCTGAGTAGCTGGGAGTACAGGTGTGCGCCACCACCCCAGGCTAATTTTTGTATTTTTAGTAGAAATGGGGTTTCACCACGTTAGCGAGGCTGGTCTCGAACTCCTGATGTCAGGCAGTCTGCCCACCTCGGCCTCCCAAAGTGCTGGGATTACAGATGTGAGCCACCGTGCCCAGCCTAAAACAATTATTTTGAGGGTTACTACCACTTTGCCGAATTCAGAGGCTGATTCTCAGTCCCCACCTTATTTGACCTCTCAGCAGCATTTGACACAGTTGATTTCTACCTCTTGTTATTATAGTTTGCCACACCATACTCTTTATTTTCTTCTCACTGATATTTAACCTCAGTGTCATTTATTAGTTTTGTGACATTCCCTCTCAGTCTCTCACTTTTTAAGAGCTTCAGTCATTGGACATTGTCTTCAGTCGTTGGACATTTTGTGTTGCTATAACAACACACAAAAAAATACCACAGACTGAATAACTTATAATGAAAGGAAATTTATTTCTTACAGTTCTGGAAGCTGAGAAGTCCCAGGTTGAGAACGCCACATTTGGTGAGGGTCTTCTGGCTGTGTCATCATGGCCGAAGGTGGAAGGGCAAGGAGCCTGATAGAGCAAGAGAGGGCCAAATTTGCTTTTAAACAAGCCTGTTCTTATAACAAACTCACCCCCATGATAACATTAAATCATTCATGAGGCCTCGTGATCTAATCACCTCTTATTAGATTCCACCTCCCAACACTGTTGCATTGAGGATTATGTTTCCAAGATGTGAACTTTGGAGGACACATTAAAAGCTACACTCATTGTTTTGTGATCTCATAGTATTTATTAACATCATTGTTACCACCTATATTCCAGCCACCCCAAAATGTATGTATCCATTCTAGAGCTCACTTCTGAATTTTATTTTATTTTATTATTATTATTTTTTTAGGTGGAGTTTTGCTCTTGTTGCCCTGGCTGGAGTGCAATGGCGCGATCTCAACTCACTGCAACCTCTGTCCCCTGGGTTCAAGCGATTCTCCAGAGTAGCTGGGTTTACAGGCATGCGCCGCCACACCCAGCTAATTTTGTATTTTTAGAAGAGATGGGGTTTCTCCATGTTGGTCAGGCTCTGAATTTTAGACATGTAAAGTTAACTGTCAACTTACCATCATACTTGGATATCAAATAGCCTAATACAATCTCCTGGGCTTTACCCCACCAAGTCTGTTTCAGCTGCTGTCTTCCTCTTTCTCACTAATGATAATTCTATCTTTACAGTTGCACTGACCAAAAGCTTGATACCATCTTTGATTCCAGTCTTTCTGTCAGTCATTACATCTACTCTGTCAGGAAATCTTGGTGGATTTCTTTAGAAAAATATCCAGAAGTTGACCATTTCTTATCACTTTTCTTTGTCATCACTCTTATATCTATCATCAGTTGCCTGGAATATGAAAAGAACTTTCCTAACCACCCTCCCTGCTTTCAACCTTGTCTTTAGTCCATATTTACTGTGTTCTACCCACACTGGACTGATTGTTGCTCCCTGAAAGCAGGAACTTCTAACTTAGGGATTTTAGTTTGATGATGTCTTCTGCCTGGAATGTATTTAGCCAGATATCTAAAATAACCAACTCCCTCTCCTCTAAGTTTTGCTTCAGTATTACTAATGATCAATCTATTTCAGATTTCAGCCTGCCACCATTTTACCTCCCATAATTTGGATTCCTTCCTCTTATCTTGCTCATTTTTTCCCCAGTGGCCTTTAATAATTTATAACATACTATATCATATTTCAAATTTATTGTGCTTATTGTTTTCTTCGTGGATAGACTGTAAATTTATTCATGGATAGACTGTAAAGAATTTGTTCATCAATTCTTTCACATGCATAGGGCATAGTAGCCATTCAATAAATGTTTTTTGAATAATGAATGAATAAAGAATTATAAAGAGAAGGAAGCACTCTGCCCCATCACTAAGACACATCCCCCTCCTTCTGCCCCTGCCCACCCCCCACCAAGGGCTCTCCAATCAAATCTTAAACAGTTTGTTTTGAGAGTGTCTTATTATGAAATATGCTGCTTTTTATGACACTTTTCATACTATTTTGGCCATTACATATTGAATTTCTGCTAAGTTTTGGCCAAACAAAAAAGAGGAATAGAACATAAAAAGAGGTAAACAATTATAGTAGAACACATAAGCAAATAGATTATAGTATTCTGATTCAGAAATAATGAATTCTAGGATACTGAAATAACTTGCAGATTTGATCAATTGCTGTTGGTATTTTGAAGGAGAACCCAAATGGTATGAGAATATGGGAAACAGAAAAGTGTAGTTGTGATATTAAAAACACAAAGAAGGGTAATTCTATAGTTGGTGTTTTTGAAATAAATCCTAAATAAGGTTCTAGGACATTATAAAAGAATACTTTGTGGATGTTTCTTAGTAGTGATTTCTCAAAGCCAGTATGGGTTCTTCAAGGGAAATTCTTATCAGACTAACCAGTAACCTTTTAAAATAGAATTACACTAAATACAGAACATCTGAATTCTATCAAAGCGTGTTTATCAAACTGTGATTAACATGATGTTGAAAGGGATGTAAAATACGTCACACAATAGAATCAAGATCCCCAAAGATCTCAATAGACTGGGGATATAGTTACACAAATGCCTACAGTATAGTTTATTTGGCTATAAAATACCAGTTGCACTGTGCAATGGGAGAAATATGTGGCTTTAATAGTTGTCTGGGTGGTTTTGTTAAATCTTATTTGAAATACTTTAGGTGGTTTTGTTAAATCTTACTTGAGTCTGTAGTATGATGTACACGCCAGAGAAGCTTACACACTTTTAGTCTGCATCTACCAAGAGTTTTACTCAGTACCTCTCATAGTGTCCCAGGAAGATGAAACTGAATTCTGGACATGATGCTCCATCATGATAAGCTGAAACACATTCAAGACTGACCAGGGAGGCCTTGTGTGGTGGCTCACACCTGTAATCCCAGCACTTTGGGAGGCTGAGGCAGGTGGATTACCTGAAGTCAGGAGTTCGAGACCAGCCTGACCAACATGGTGAAACCCCATCTCTCCTAAAAATACAAAAAATTAGCCAGGCATCGTGGTGGGCACCTGTAATCCCAGCTACTCGGGAGACTGAGGCAGGAGAATTGCTTGAACCCTGGAGGTGGAGGTCGCAGTGAGCGAAGATCGCGCCACTGCACTCCAGCCTGGGTACAACAGAGTGAGACTGTCTCCAAAAAAAAAAGACTGACCAAGGAGATAAGGCATCTCAAAAGTATGTGTTAGGAACAGTTGAACAAGCTAGGGATGTTATTCTTCATGGTGTTTCAAGCAGCATATAACAATGTCTAAATAGTTAAAAGCTCATCCCTGTGGGAAAGGGACTTACTTAAATGTTCCACACAACCTCAACACTTCCTATCTCCTACTCTTGTTTATTTTTGTTTATTTTTTTCTCTTTAACACATCACTATTAACATACTATGTATTTTACTACTTATTCTTGTTTCCTGTCCCTCTACCCTGACCAGGATAAAGGTTACATGAGGGAAGGGATTTTTTTTTCTACTTTGTTCACTACTACCTTAGCCTTTATGCCCACAAAAGTGCCTGGGCCTGGCTGGGTGCAGTGGCTTACACCTGTAATCCCAGCACTTTGGGAGGCTGAGACAGACAGATCACGAGGTCAGGAGATCGAGACCATCCTGGCTAACACAGTGAAACCCTGTCTCTACTAAAAATACGAAAAATCAGCCAGGCGTGGTGGCGGGCGCCTGTAGTCCCAGCTACTTGGGAGGCTGAGGCAGGAGAATGGCATGAACCTGGGAGGTGGAGGTTGTAGAGAGCCACTGTACTCCAGCCTGGGCGACAGAGTAAGACTCTGTCTTAAAAAAAAAAAAAGAAAAAGTGCCTGGGTCCATAGTTGGTGCTTAAGAAGTATTTTATTCAATGATAAATAGCCATAAGGGGTGAAACTAGAATCAGTGGATGAAAGCTTCAGAGATTCAAATTTTGTTTCAGGTGAAGGAAAAACTTTGTTAGAAATATTAAACCTTTCTGGCCTTGTTGGGAAAGTAGTGCATGCTCCAACCCTGGAAGTGTTACAGCAATTGCTTCCTGAATTAACGCTTGGTAGAAGTACTATAGAAATGATGTTAGTAGGGATTTGAAATTAGATAATCTGTTTTCTTGATGGGATTCTATAATTTTGTACAATATATTTAGACTCATTTTCCCTTTCACATTGAGAACCAGTAAATGCCCATGTTAAACTTGCAGCTTTATATACAATCTATGGTAAAATATTATTTGGTCTTGAACTTAAGACAAGTACATGTAACAACTTGTGTTCTTGGGTTTTATGTCCCTACTTTTTTTCTAAAAAGCAGTGATTCTGAAGCACAGACCTCTCAAACTTTGGGAACAATTATTGTAGAAACATCCCAGAAAATAAGTCCTACAGAAGATGGAAAAGACCAGAAAGAAAGTGATCCAAGAGAAGACAGCCAAACACAAGGAAAAGAAGTAGTACAGACATATTTAAATATAGATGGCAAGACCCCAAAGGTAAATGACACAATTTTGCTTAATTGTATGCTATGTTTTAAATTTTATCTTATGCTTTATAACTTAAGTAAATAAATGTTAGTATTGATTTAATTTGAATTCTTAAAAGTTAAGTCTTCTTTGAAATATACAGTGAAAATATTCACTTTTAAATAATTTTCAAGTACTTGTTTGTTACAGTCTTTTTCATAGATGAAAATAAATACTATTCTTATAAATCTTAAGGTATTTATATCTCAGCAAAAATGTGGTTAATAAGCTCATTATTGTTTTCAGGTATATGAAATATTCCAAGTGATGAAACTTCTTTTTGTATATTAGTCTTTGCAATGATAAAGTCATTTAGCCTGACCAAATCTTTAAATTACTTATTTCTAACCAACCTCTCAATGTATTTTACATTTTGAAAAATTGAAGTTCTAATACAACTTATTCAGTAATTCCTACTGCTGATACGTCATGGCACCAAATGTTTACCTATTTAACATAAATCAGTGAAAAATTAAGGAAAGTTCATTTTTATTTTGTCGTAAAAATTAGGTTGTCTTTGAATTAACCTCTAAGATTCTTTTAAAACATAATTCAAAAACATTTATTTTTTGAGCTCTTGCCAGCACTTTGGAGGAAAGGTCTTCTTTAGTTACTACCAGAATAAAGTTCAGACCAAGAATATATGCTAAATGCCTGCTGATTGATTGATAAATAGATTTTATAGAAATTTTTGCTGCTCTTCATTGATACTTGATAGGTTAATCTTTCTCATTTCAGCTACTTTTTTGTGTATGTTGAGGTATATCATTGTGAGTTTAAGTTTCTGTGATTACTAATACAATGTTGAGTACTTTCTCATGGTTATTGGCCATTTGGAATTTTTTAGTAAATTGCCTCTTCAAGTCTCTGCCCATTTTCTAAATGAGTTGTCTGTATTTTTCTTATTGGCTGAGAAATTTTTATATATGCTATATATGAGCCTTTTGTTGGTTATGTATTGTTGATATCTTTTCCTACTCCATGGTGTGCCTTTTTACTCTTCTTACTGGAGTCTTCTGAAGAATATTAACATCTCAATTCTAATGTGGCCAAACTTAACCAATTTTTTGTTTATGAATAGTACATTTTGTGTTCTGTATAATGCATTGCTTACTGCAATGTAGATATATCCTATACTACCTTACATGTTATCTTTTCCTATATTTTTCTATTTCCTGTATTTTTCTGTTTTGATTTTCACATCAATGTCTAGCATTGATTTTTTCATGTGATGTAAGATAGGGATTAAGTTTACTAATTTTTCCCCAATATTTGTCATGAACTTTTTCCTTACTTTATTCAAAGGTGCCACCTTTATTGTAAATCCAATGTATGTAAGCATAGGGATATTTCTCTAGGCTTTTTCTTCTATTCCTTCAGTAAATGTATCAGTATCATGCTGTCTTAGTTACATTTTAGTAGTCTTGATTGCTTGTTGAACAAGTTTCCCACCTTCTTGTTCATCAAGAGTCTCTTCTTGGTCCTTTACTCTTCAAAATGAATTTAAAATCAGCTTAAGTTCTACAAAAACTTTTTTTTGGGATTTTGATAGTGACTCTATTAACCTAAATTAATTTAAAACAAGAAGAAGACACTGAAAGGTAGAGAGAAGGCAGCAAACCAGCTAGCTGCCTCAGCACTCAAGGAACAACATGGTGGTGAGTTCTCTGGGTTTTCATTTTGCTTCATGTATCCTGGCCTGGATACCTGAAATCCCCAACCTAGAAACCTCAGTAGGTCAAACAATACATGCCCCGGATAAAACCCTTCTTTTAGCCAAAGGACCTGGAAAAGGCCAGCCTAGCAAGACAGAAAAGCTTACATAGTAAGTGTCCCACTCCAGGCAAACACCAGAGAAAAAATTGCAACCCTGTTTCCAGCCCCATCTGTAAAGCCCTAATGGGAACCTAGACTTTCACTCTTACCTGGCAATAAGTAGGCACTCTTCACCTCTCCTCCTCCTATCAGGGTGATGCCAGAGAAGACCAAGTGTGGAGCTAGTGATAATGACCTCCTCCTGGGATCCCCAACCCCTGGGCTGCAGACCAATACCTGTTGTGGCCTGCTAGGAACTGGCTTACACAGCAGAAGGTGAGAGGTGGGTGAGCCATTGTTACGGCCTGAGCTCTGCCTCCCGTTAGACCAGTGGAGGCATTAGACTCTCACATGAGCATGAACCCTGCTGTGAACTGCGCATGCAAGGGATCTTGGTTGCCGCTCCTTATGAGAATCTAATGCCTGATGATCTGAGGTAGAACAGTTTCATCCCCAAACCATCTCCACCTCCCTGACCCACTCCACCGCCTATCCATGCAAAAATTTTCTTCCACAAAACTGGTTTTTGGTGCCAAAAAGGTTAAGAACCACTGACTCCCTCCTTTCCATGTCATTGGAGATCACATAGGGAACCTGGATATCCATCTCCATTCAGCTTTGAAATGCCTTTCCCTTCTGAACAAGATAATTTCAGAGGCCAAGTGCAGAGATGGGGAATTTAATTACTACTTATACCTAACAAGCCCCTATCCCCTCCCCATGATGTCAATGGAAGCCCAGTGGGGAACATTAACGAGGTCTCCCTCCATTATCCAGCCATGATGGTATCAGCAGATGCCTACTGGGTAGCCTGAAGTTCTGCCCTCCCCAAGCAGTAGTAAGGTGGCCCTCTCCAACCAGGTTGTCAACTAAGACTGGATTCCCACTTCCAACTGGCAGTAATTAGATGGTGTGCTCCTTGCCCCATCAGTGTGGTGTCAGATGAGGCCTGTTCAAGTAAGATTCAAGTAAGATACAGAACATTGAAGTTCTAATACTTGAAATATAATAGCCAAAATGTCCAGGATACAATTGAAAATCACACCTCATACCAAGATCCAGGAAAACCTCAATTATATCAACAGAAGCCAACAGCAAGACGACAGATGTTGGAGTTACAGACAGTCCCCAACTCACTACAATGGTTTGAGTTAAAATTTTTCTACTTTATTTTGGTGTGAAATTGATACATGTTTAGTAGAAATTGTACTTTGAATACCCATGCAATGGTTCTTTTTATCACTTTCAGGGCAGTATTCAATAAATAAATTACATGACATATTCAATACATTATTATAAAATAAGCTTTGTGTTAGATGATTTCACCCAGCTGTAGGCTAATGTAAGTGTTCTGAGTAGGCTAGGGTAAGCTATGATGATGTTTGGTAGGTCAGATGTATTAAATGCATCTTTGATTTATAATGTTTTCAACTTAATGAGTTTATCAGGATGTAATAATGGATACTCATTGTATGTCAGGAGGCACCTGTATATGACAAGTATATTAAAGTTGCTGCCATCAAAATGCTTTAGCAAGCAATTATGGACAGGCCTAAAACAAAACAAAATAGGCCTAAATAGATTATCTCAATAAAGAATTAGAAAGTCTCAGCAAATAAGTAGAAAATATAAAAATACCCAAATCTAAATTTTAGAACTGAAAAATTAAATAACTATGTTTGCCCCACAGATGGTGGCATTAATCCTTATCACCCAAAATTGATTCAGATGTCAAGACTGATGGCACCATACACCCACCATTATTATTCACATAATGGAACAGAGAATCTAGAAATGGATCCACACAAGTATGAACAACTGAGTTTTGACCAAGGTGGAAAGGAAGGATAATCCTTTCAAAAAATGGTGCTGGAGCAATTGGATATTTCTACGCAAAAAATAAAGGAACCTATACCTACACTTTACACTTTATGCAAAAATTAATTTGAGGTGGCTCACATATAAATGTAGAATATTAAACCATAAAACTTTCAGAAACAAATATAAGAGAAAATCTTCAAGTCTTAGAGCTGAATGAAGAGTTTTTAGACATGATACCAAAAGCACGATCCATAAAAGAAAACATCAGTAAATTAGACTTCATTAAAATTAAGAACTTTTGCTCCTCAAAAGACACTATATAGAAGATGAAAAGACAAGCCACAGAGTGAGAGGAATATTTAAAAACCATGTGTCTGACAAAAGTCTCGTAGCTTGAATATATAAAGAACACTCAAAACTCAACAGGAAGAAATTAAACAATCCAGTTACAAAATAGGCAAAAGATATGAGCAAACATTTTACCAAAAAAGGATTTACGGATGGCAAATTAGCACATACAAAGATTTTCAACATCACTATTAGGGAACAGCTAAAGTAAAAATTAGTGAAAATACCAAGTGCTGACCAAGGGGACAGGGAAACTGGATCTCTCATATATTGTTCATGTGAATATAAAATTCTATATTACAGCACTCTGAAAAAGTTTGTCAGTTTCTTAAAAACTAAACTTACCATACAACCCAGCTATCACACCCTTAGACACACCCCACAGACATGAAAATATATGTTTACCAAAAAAACTTGTACATGAATGATCATAGAACCTTTATTTGTAATAGCTGAAAACTGGGAACAACCAAAATTCTCTTCAATAGCTGAACAGCTAAACAAACTGTGGTACGTCTGTAACACAGGAAACTTCTCAGCAATAAAAAGAAGCTAACTATTGACGTATACAATGTCGTAGCTTTCTGACCTGAAATTTCTCATCTTGGATTGAGAACTAGGCTTTCTTTCTTGCCTTCTGCATTCTGTGTTGCTATTTAAGTGGAATTTCAAGGTCACAAGGGATTGTCAGTTGTTCTACATTTTGCTGGCCACTTTGTTGGTCACTTTTGTATGGTCTCTGAATTTCTGCTTTCACTTCATTTTTGACCTCTGACATTTCCCTTGTATTTTTTGCCATGTTAGAAATACACTTTAAGTGTGTTTGTTTCATAGTATGAGAGTTTTCTTGAGTTTGTATTCAGTAATAGTACTAGAAACAGAAGCCCACTTCTTTGTAATTTAATGTTAGCTACTGTTAATTTGATACCAAATCTGGTGACTGATATTAGTACTTCAATTGGTAGTTGTAGTTTGGATCTTTTTTTTAACAGTGCTCAGTGCGTGGCTGATACTTAAATACTAATTAAATCTTAATAAAGCAATTAAAAATTTATATTGCCAGTTCTGAAGATAAGTTTAAATGAAGCATTTCAAAAATATTTTGAGAAATGAAACATTGTTAGGGTTTTATAATTTCTGAAACTAATCATTTCAAAGGAAAACCTTATTTTAGATATAGGCTTCTGGTATATGTGTTAATCAGTTTCATGACTTTCAGGCAATTTGTTGCTGGTTTGAGATCTTTTAAAAAGTTATTTTTAAAATAAGAAATAATTTTCGAGATTGAATATATCTATGTTTCCCAGCCAATAAATTCTTAAACAAGGCGGGGCACTGTGGCTCACGCCCATAATCCCAACACTTTGGGAGGCTGAGGCGAGTGGCTCACTGGATACCAGGAGTTTGAAAGCAGCCTGGACAGCATGGTGAAACCCCATCTCTACCAAAAATTCAAAAATTAGCTGGGGGTGGTGGTCCCTGTAGTCCCAGGTACTTGGGAGGCTGAGGCATGAGAATCACTTGAACCCGGGAGGCGGAGATTGCGGTGAACTGAGATTGTGCCACTGCACTCCAGCCTGAGTGACAAAGCCAGACTCTGTCTCAAAAGAAAAAAAAACTTAAGACCACATGTTTTACTACTAATATATACATTTTTAAATTGGTGAAACATTTTGAAACCAAAAGTCAACAAGCCTTCATTTTATTCAGCCTCAGTGTATTAGAATGCCATGAGGAAAACATACAGCTTCAGGAGGTTATTTTATTATTGTCAGCATTATTTTTAGCTTTATTTGTCAGAAGGCTATTAGCTTCATTTGTCAGCATATAATAGAGTATTTGAGAAAAGGGCCTATATTTTCAGAGAATAAGTTATTAATTATTCACATTTTACTTTTGTTAGTTACCATATTTACTCCTAAGTTTTTAAGCTATCCCTAGATTAAATTTCTACTTCTTTGGAGTTGATTTTCTATCTGTATCTTCTGCCTGCTAGTTAAAATTCAGTGTATACAATAAGTTCATTTGTAAGTTCTTGATATCAGTTGTAGAATTTTATCATCTAGAGTTTAAAAAATATTTTTTTCAATTTTTTTTGTAAGAGACAGTCTTGCTCTGTTGCCCAGGCTAGTCTCAAACTCCTGGTCCCAAGCAGTCCTCCTGCCTTGGCCTCCCATAGACTTAAAAAAAAATTCTGCATAAACAATTGTATTTTTAAGTAAAGAGATGTTACTTATATCGGTTCTCTTGATGTTGTTATTGAAGAATAATACAATTTTTATGAAACCTTCAAATTTAGAACTATTTTCGTGATAAGAATGCCAAAAAACCAACTTTTCAAAAGAAGAATTGTAAGAAGCAAAAGAGTTCACATACAGCAGTTCCTACTAGAGGTAAGAATGTATATGAAATTAACAATATGTCTTTTAAAATTTAAATCTAATTTTTTAAATATTATGAACAATATTACTTTTATGTAGTCAACAGAGAAAAGTACAAAAATATAACTGCCCAGAAATCAAGTAGCAATATTATTTTATTACGAGAACGGATTATATCCTTGCAACAACAAAACAGTGTACTTCAGAATGCCAAGAAAACAGCAGAATTGTCTGTTAAAGAATATAAAGAAGTTAATGAAAAGCTCCTCCAACAACAGCAAGTATCCGATCAACGATTTCAGACAAGCAGGCAGACAATAAAGGTAAAGAGAATTTTAAGACTGAATAGTAGTATACTATATTGTAAAAGTGCATATTTTGTTTTACATGTATTGTTTAGTTTATATTTGTATTAGGCAGGTCTATGAGTTTTAAAAAATCCCAGGCACTGTTTACTAGTGTAATTAATTACTGGACTTCTTTAATAAGGCCCATATTAAAGGATAACATACATGAGGGAAGGAACTCTGAATCAAAAAGACACTTTACTAGCGTTCCTGTTCCACTTAGTTTTTCTCATCTTTGAAATATTTTTACATATTCTGTATTGTGTTACATCTTAGTTTTTAAAAACAGTCTTCATACATACATATAGCTTACCTGTTTGCCTATGTTTGAAACTTTGTGTTTATGATAAGTTACATTATTAAACTAGTATATTCATCAGTTATTCTTTGCAAATACTAGTATAAAATGTGAAGATTTTAATATAAGTATCTATTTTAATGTATTCCAGTAATCTATCTATGGTTCTTTTTACTCAGGCAAATAGTCAACATTATACCTTACTCCTGGTAAGGTAATTTTAAACCACAAGTTTAACTTACACTTTGAGATGAACTTAAAGCAAATGAAAAAGAAAAGATTTTTTGTTCTTTAGGTCTCCATTCTTTACGCTATTTGCTTGTGTAATGAATGATTTCTTAGAAAATTATTTTGCACATAAAAATTTATTTCATTATATTAGAAAACAATCTTTAAATCACTGTCACACATAATTTTAAGTTACAGTTAAATTCTCTAATTCTGGTATCTAGTGCTTTGATTCAAACAATACATATAAACATTTTAATGGTGAAGGATTAGTGTTACGCCAGTTAAGAATTGTGTTCTGACTTTATTCCCAGAGTAGCCTTATACCCAAACCTTAACTACATTCCAACTTACACCAGAAGTTTCTAGATTTTACAGGCTTGGCTGTTGGAAATGTGGCAGTGGGATACCAGATAAGACTGAGCTCTATGTTAGAATTTAGACACAGCCACTGTTACCACAACCACTGTATAGGAACCACATTTCCCAAAATGATTTCATCCCATATACATTTTACTGGCTAGAATTTTCTTTTCCTCTCTTTAATATCCTCTCTTTCTTCCCTTTCGTTTTCCTTTCTCCTACGCTTCCTTTCTTTCTTCTCTAGTTAAATGACATTGTTTTATATCTCACCGTGATATTATAAACTATCTGTATTCCTAAGTTTTTTTTGTGCAAATAGCAAAGTGACATGAAAGAACATTTTTTAAAAGAAAGAAAAAATTCTCAACTTTAATTGTTCAATCTTATTTTACAAAAAACGTTTGAACTTTTCAGTGTTCTCTTAAATAATATACTAGACCACTGGCTTTTTATAAGAGTAAATTCTGATATTGTCAGAGGAAAATTATAAAAGATTAGAGTTGTTGCAAAAACTATTTTCCTCATTCTCCTTGGAAAAGGATTTTCTTCATTGAGAGTTTGAAAAGTAGTGGTATAGTTATTTCTTGGGAGTTCCTTAAATTGCATACACTAAGAGAAAAATAAAAATAGTACACTAGGGATTCAACTAAAAATCTGTGTTGGACTTACTTTTTTTTCTTTTTCGCAATCAATTTTAATGTCCTTTCTTATAATTTTTGAGGTGCCATACTTGGTAGTATCAAGTAAGAAATCCACATTTTAGCACAGATTTCAACTACTTGTAAAGAGAAAATTAGGAGGTATAAAAAAACACCTCAGTTACTGCATGGTTCATGTGCATTTTAGAGAGAGTATGGTATAGATGATCAAATGAGTTACTTTAATCTGAATTTCTCCCTGAAGTTACCCTCAATTCTAGCTATTTCGAATCTCAGCTATTCCAAGGTAAATGTCTTACTTTTGCTACTATGTTATAGGTATAACATATATTTCATTGTTATATGTGATTTTATTTTTTAATACAGATTTTCTTTAGATGATAGAAAGGTCCAAGAACATCTAATATTCAAAAAAGTACTTCAGGAAAGAATAAGAATCAGAATTTAGAAATTTTCCATCTCAAAAATCACTATTAACTCAAATAAATGTAACTAGTGATTAGAATTAGATTTAATTTGAATATTCTGTACATATGGAGAAATAACTGATGTGGCAACTAAACTTAGAATTCTCTACTGATAAAGTAACTCCCCAAATATTACATAGATACAGACAAATTCTCTTTAGTTAATACATGAGTATAGTCTTTGTGGGCTCTAACATAATAACCAAAGCTTGGGATGGAAGATGTCAAGATCCCAGATTCTCATCTACTGAGAAATTTTTCAGGTTACCAACTTGAGGATTTGGGTAGTATCTGTTGATTTCTGTGATATTTTTAATAATGGAACTTAGGAAAACAGATTAAGTTCAGTCTTTCTTTTCCTGCCTATTTGTGGTAGAATTCCTATATGCTCGGTAAATATTCTAATTTAATTATTTTATATCTGTATCTTGTGATTTTAAAACCCTCAATATTGTTTTTTTTTTATTCTAAAGTATTGAATCAGGCATCAATAGGTTTTGAACTTACAGGTCTTGAATTTATTGTGCATTAATAATTAACATTTAAGACAAATTTCAATGTTTGGGCAGCCTCCATACTAAAGATATTACTTTATATTCAGGAAAACTTTTCAAAGACTTTCAACTTTTTCATATGTAATTAAAAGTACCATTGCTCGTTAGGAGGTTGATAAGAGGAACACAAAGTATTCTTTGGTATTTTTTTTCCCTATCAGTTTCATTGCAATGTGTTTTAAACCATTATAGAATTTCCTCAAAAAAGCTTAGAAGAAGAAATTTGAACTGTATAGGCCAAACCACTAAAGTTTTGGAAGAAAATTTTAACCAAGATAATAGATTTTTTACATGTTTAGACTGAGCTGTCATCACTTTAACTGGAATTTTTTTTTTTTTAACATTTTGCCTACTCTAAAGATATGTATTACGTATACATAGTATTTTACAACTATGAGCTAAATAGTATACTAGGTAAATGGCAAATATTTGTGATTCTCAAAAGCAGGTACTGTAAATATCATTGTAAAATATTCTAAAACTATTTTGAAATGCACTATAGTCCTATACTAAGCATTATTCTATAGATGGAATATATAAATAGCCATCAGCTATTTTCAAGAATAAGTATAAATCTTTGGCATTTGTTGAAAGTATGTATCTGTTGCCACAGGTGTAAAGATATGAGTAAAAAACATGCTAGCCCCATTCTTCAGAGCTCCCTTTTAATATGAGGAAAATGTTATACACACGCAATGTTTAATTTTATAGATTTATTTGTGCTTCTCAGGTCATACACTATTTAATTTAGACAAAAAGTAGGAAAATAATGATATTTTCTCAGACTAGGCATTCAAACATGAGAAATTAACTTTGTTTTCTATAACAGATTTTTGGAAAGTTAGAAGATACAGAGAAATAGAAAGCATATATAAGAAATACCCTTATACCCTTCAGAAATTAATATATATTCTTCCACTGTATATTTTAAAGATAGAAAATGTGATAAATAAATAAAAATTAAATTTTTATTTAATCATTATCTCCAGCCCCATCCTCTTCTACCTGTCTCTGGAGACACTTTCAGGTGTTCATACTAATTTTCCAATAATTTAAAAAATTGTTGCACACATATGTACATTGATAAATAATATATAGCATCATTTTTATTGTAGTATAGATTGTTTGTTTTTGAGATGGAGTCTCACTCTGTCACCTAGGCTGGAGTGCAGTGGCGCAATCTTGGCTCACTGCAACCTCCCCCTCCCGGGTTTACGCAATTCTTCTGGCTCAGCCTCCCGAGTAGCTGGGACTATAGGCATGCAACACCACGCCTGGCTAACTTTTGTATTTTCGGTAGAGTCGGGATTTCACCATGTTGGCTAGGGTGGTCTTGAACTCCTAACCTCATGTGATCTACCCACGTCAGCCTCCCAAAGTGTAGCCATTGGGTCCTGGGCTTTTCTTTGCTGGGAGATTTTTTATTAGGGCTTTGTTTTTGTTACTTGCTGTTGGTCTGTTCAGGTTTTGGATTTCTTCATGGTTCAATCTTGGTAGATTGTATATGTCTAGGAATTTGTCTATTTGTTCTAGATTTTCCAGATTATTGGCATATAGCTGGTGATAGTAGCCACTAACAATGCTTTAAATTTATGCAGTATCTGTTGTAATATCTGCTTTTTCACCTCTGATATTATTTGTCTTCTCTTTTTCTTGGTCTGGTTAAAGGTTTGTACGTTTTGTTTTACTTTTTGAGAAACCAACTTTTTGTTTTATTGATTTTTTTCATATTGTTTTATTCATTTTAATTTCATTTATTTCTGCTCTGATCTTTATTATTTCTTTTCTTCTACTAATTTTGGGTTTGGTTTGCTCTAGTTTTTCTAGTTCTTCAAGTTGCATCATTAGGTTGTTTATCTGAAATTTTTCTTCTCTTTTGATGTAAGCACTTTTAGATATAAACTTCCCTCTTAGTATTGCTTTTGCTATATTCCATAGGTCTTGGTATGTTGTGCTTCCATTATTTGTTTCAAGAAATTATTGAATTTTCCTCTTAATTTCTTGTTTCTTAATTTCTTCACTTGTCATTCAGGAACATATTGTGTGATTTCCATGTGTTTCTATAGTTTCCAAAGTTCCTCTTGTTACTGATTTCTACTTTAATTCCATTGTGATCAGAGAAAATAATTGATACAATTTCAACTTATTTCAAATTTTTAAGATTTGTTTTGTGGCCTAACATATAGTCTATTCTTGAGACTCATCCATATGCTAAGGAGAAGAATGTGTATTCTGCAGCTGTTTGATGAAGTGTTCTGTAAATATCTATGAGGTCCATTTGGTTTATAATGTAGATTAAGTCTGATGTTTCTTTGTTGATTTTCTATCTGGATGATCTGTCCATTGCTGAAAGTAGGATATTGAGATCTCCAGCTATTATTGTATTGTCATATTGAAGTCTGGCTCTCTCTTTAGTGCTAACAGTATTTGCTTTATGTATCTGAGTACTCCGGTGCTGGATATATAGGTATTTATAATTGTTATATCCTCTTGCTAAATTGGCCCCTTTATCTTTATATAATGACCTTTTCTTTCTCTGTTTGTTTTTTTTGTCTCAAATTTTAAAAATATGATATAAGTATAGCTAGTCATGTTCTTTTTTGGTTTCTACTTCATGGAGTATCTTTTTCCATCCCTTTATTTGCAGTCCATGTGCATCTTTATAGGTGAAATGAGTTTCTTGTAGGTAGTGTATCATTGGGTCTTGTTTTTTAATCCTTTCAGCTACTATGTATCTTTTGTTTGGAGAGTTTAGTGCATTTTCATTCAGTATTATTGTTCATAGTTGAGTACCTGCTACTGCCATTTTGTTATTTATTTTCTGGTGTTTTGTGGTCCTCTCTTTCTTTCATCCTTCCTATTTTCCTTTGTGTAAAAGTGATTTTTCTGGTAGTAGTTTTTAATTTCATGCTTTAGTGTGTGTGTATATATCTGTTGTAGGTTTTATGATTTCAGGTTACCATGAGGTTTGCAAGTAATGCTTTGTAACCAATTATTTGAGACTGATAACAACTAAACTCTGATTATAAAAACAATAGACAACCAAAGAGAAACCTAATATACACTCTCCATTTTAACTTGATCCAATCCCCACTTTTACAGTTTTTGTTTCTATTTATATCTTTTTTGTTTACACATCACAATTACACTGTTATTCTGTATTTGTGTATGTACATACTATTACCAGTGAGTTTTTTTACCCTTAGATGATTTCTTACTGCTTATCTACATCCTGTTCTTTCAGGTTATAGAACTCCCTTTAGCATTTCTTGTAGGAAAGGTCTGATGTTGGCAAAATTCTCAGCTTTTGTTTGTGTGGGAAAGTCTTTATTTCATCTTAGTGTTTGAAGGATATTTTTGCTGTGTATAATACACTAGGATGAACGTTCTTTTCTTTAGCACTTTGAATATGTCTTGTCACTCTCTCCTGGCCTGTAAGGTTTCCACTGAGAAGTCTGCTGTATTAGAGCTCTTTTATATGTTATTTATTTTCTTTTTCTGCTCTTAGGATCCTTTCTTTATCCTTGACTTTTGGAATTTTGATTATTAAGTGCCTTGAGGTAGTCTTCTTTGGGTTAAATCTCTTATTTGGTTTAATTCTATGACCCTCTGATACCTGAATATTAGTATCTTTCTCTAGGTTAGGAAAGTTCTCCGTTATTATTTCTTTGAGTAAATTTTCTATCCTCATCTCTCCCTGTCCCTCCTATTTGAGGCAATAACTCTTATATTTGCTCTTTTGGGGGCTCTTTTCTAGATCCTATAGGCAAGTTTTATTCTTTTTTTTTCTTTTATTCTCCCCTGTGTATTTTTAAATAGCCCATCTTTAAGCTCACTAGTCTTTCTTCTCCTTGATCAAGTCTGCTGTTGAGACACTCTAATGTGTTTTTCAGTTTGTCAGTTGAATCGTTCAGCTCCAAAATATCTGATTGGTTTTTAAAAATTATTTCAATATTTTTGTTAAATATCTCTGATAGGATTCTGAATTTTTTCTCTGTGTTTTCTTGGTTCATTGAGCTTCCTTAAAACAGTGATTTTGAATTCAGTGTCTGAAATGTCACATATCTCTGTCACCCTGGGATTGGTTACTGGTTCCTTATTTAGTTCATTTATTGAGGTCATGTTTTCCTGAGTGTTTTTGATGCTTGTGGATGTTTGCTGGTGTCTGGGCATGAAAGTGTTAGGTATTTATCCTAATCTTTGGATTCTGGGCTTTTTTGTACTCATCCGTCTTGTGAAGGCTTTCTAGATATTCAAAAAGTCTTGGGTCACTGAAGCCACATCTCCGCTAGGGGATACCCTGATCCCAGTAACACTGTGATTCTTGCAGACTTGTACCGCCTTGGTGGGCTTAGGTAAGATCCAGGAGAATTCCCTGGATTGCCAGACAGAGACTCTCATTCTCTTCCCTCACTTTGCCCCAAACAAAAGGAGTCTCTCCTTCCGTGCTGGGCTGCCTGGAGTTGGGAGAGGGGTGACTCAGTCACTCTGATGTCCACCACTGCTGAGGCTGTGCTAGGTCACCCCTGAAGCTAGCAACATAGTGGTTATTGCGCAAGGCCTTTGGCAACTAGTACCTGGCTGCCACTGATGTTTATTTGAGGTCCGAGGGCTCTTTAGTCAGCAGGTAGTGAATTGTGCCAGAACTGGGTTCTTCTTTGCAGTGCAGCATGTTCTCTTCTGGCCCAGGGTGGGTCTAGAAATGCCATATAGGAGCTAGGGCCTGGAATCTGGGGCTTCAGAGATCTGCTTGGTGATTTATTTTACTGTGGCAGAGCTTCTACCCAAATTGCAAGACAAAGTACTCTTTACTCTTCCTTCTCCTTTCTGCAGTCAGAAAGAGACTCTCACTGAGCTTCCCTGTCTGGAGTAAAGGGAGGGGTGATGTAAACACTCTCTTGACCACCACAACTGATGTCTCAGTGGGTTGTGTGCACTTCAGTTCAGCTGGCTCCAAGCCCAGCACAGCACCCAGACTTGCCCAAGGAGAGCAGATTTTATTATTGCCTTTCGTATTTATTCAATACTGCAGGACACTTTAGTTAGCTGGTAGTGGAGCTTGCTGGAAGTCAGTTTCCTACCAGTGGGGTGGAGGACTCCTCCACCCAGTGGAGGCGGGGATAGTTTAAATGCACCTTCTCTGGGCACCAGCAGAATTCTGCCTTGTGTTGTGTTCCACTGTGACAGGACTTTGCACACAGATTCTCTCTCGGCTCAGTGTAGCACTGCTGGGGAATGAAGGAAGGGTGATGTAGGCAATGCAAGACTCTCTTTTCTACCGTCTTCAGTGCCTGTTTCTTTGCTATGGTGTTAAAACCAGCTTTTAACCTGGTTTGCCTGATTGCTTACCTGAATTTTGGTTCTAAGGAAGGTGCTTTCTTGCCTGGATAGTTGTTCAATTTGATGCTTCTGAGGGAAGAAAATCACTGGAGTTCTGTTTGGCCATCTTGCTCTGCTTCCCTCCCTCAATATCATTTATTATTAAACTTAATTCGTTAGAATATATTTAAGGTAAATTTTCTTAAAATTAGTTTCTGATTAAAACAATGTGTTTTTTCTCCTTATATATTAAAATCTGTATTGCAAAAGTGAACATCAAGGGATAGAAATAGGGTAAGGCAGACTATATTGACTTACTCTTCCAGTTTGAATGATCAGATTTTTGACTTAAAGGTGTTACTCATAATTTAATTGAAACATATGAAAATGAGTCCCAAATCTTAAGGGTAACAGGATGTAAATGCTCTCTTTTTTTGTTCCAATAATATTACTTAAGTGTATTATGGCTGTGGATACCTCCTTCTAGTAACATATGTGTCATCCTAAAGACTCAAACAGTATTAGCTCACAGAGACAAACTACCAGAATCTATATTATCAAAGAAAATGTGGCCATTACCCATAGCACACTTTTTAGAAAGTCTGTTGAATGCTTTATAGTAGGCACTAAATATGTATAAAACTTCAGCTGACAGATTTTGCTGTGGTTTCAATATGTCCTCCAAGTTTTATGTGTTGGAAACTTAATCCCCAAATTCTTATGTTGATTAGAGATAGGGTAATTAGGATTACATAAGGTCATCAGCAGGGTCCCTATGATGGAACTGGTGGCTTTATAACAGGAGGAAGAGAAACCTGAGCTGACTGGCACACTCTTGCCCTTTCACCATGTAATGCCTTCTGCCGTGTCATGACCTGGCAATAAGGCCTTCACCAGATGCCAGAACCATGCTCTTAGACTTCCTAGCCTCCCAAACCATGAGCTAAATAAAACTCTATTCTTATAAATTGGCTAGTTTGTGGTATTCTGTTATAGAAATAGACAGCAAACTAAGACAGGTATCACATGAAATTTTTGTGGAGTTATACATTCTGTATAGTGTATCTTCTAAAAAGCTCTCTCCTGAAATAATATCTATATTTAGCAAAAACAGAGTAATCTTTATCATTCATTTATATATGAATGGATGAGTTATTTTATTGATTATCTCTCAGTATTTGTTTAAATAACAAAATTGGTTTCAAGAGTTGTATTATTGCTACAGACTGAATTGTGTTCCTCCAAAATTCATGTTGAAACCCTAACTTCTGGTATGATGGTGTTGGGAGATGGGGCCTTTGGAAGGTAGTTAGATTTGAAGAGGTCATGTGGGCCCTCATCATGTGGTTAGTGTCCTAATAATAATAATAAGAGACACCAGAGTCCACTCTCTCTTCCATAATAGGACACAATGAGACACCTGGCATCTGCAAGCCAGGAAGTGATCCGCCGCTAGAACCTGACTATGCTGGCACCCTGATCTTAGATGGCTAGCCCTCTAGAACTGTGAGAAAGTAAATTTCTGTTCTTTTTTTTTTTTTTAATTTCTGTTCTTTTAGCCACCCAGTATGGTGGTTTGTTTTGACAGCCCAAGCAAACTAATATAGATTTTGGTGCCAAGAATGGGGTGCTGCAGTAACACATCAAATGTGGAAGTGGCTTTGGAATTGGGTAATAGCTAGAAGATTTTTGAGGTGCATGCTAGAAATATGTAGGTTAAGGGTGATTCTAATGAGGTTTCACATGGAAATGAGGAACACGCTACTGGAAACTAGAGGAAAAGCAATCCTTGTGATAAAATATTTTTTTTTTTAAAAACTTGGATTGGCTGAATTATGTTCTAGTGTTTTGTAGAAGATAGAACTTGTGAGTGATGAAATTGGTTGAAATTTCTAAGCAAGCATTACAGGAATGGCTTGATTTCTCCTGATTGCTTGGTTAAATGTAAAGGAGAGAGATAAATTGAATAGAAATTGTTAAGCATAACTATACCACAGCTTGGAAGATACGGAGATTTTTCAGCCTACTGATAGTACAAATAATGAGAAAGGTTGTTTTGAAAAGAACATTAAGAGTGTGGCTGTACAATCATTTGATGAGGAGATTTGTGTGAATGTGAACCAGGGACCTAATCCTTCTCAGCAGAAATCAGGAACAGAGATTAGACTATGCCAGGAGCAGCCAGCTGGGTCTAAAGGAAATGAAGAAATAGACAATGAAGGAAAGCTGTCAAACTTCTTGGATTTTCAGGATGGGCCAATAGATCTATTTAACTATAAACCTGCACAATCTTTCAAGAAAAGAGAAGGACCCCAAAAGCAATTCACATATTGCTACGTTGCCACTCCCATCACGGGCCCAGAGTGCAAAGGCTCAGGGATTAGGGCTACCTCCATGTTGGTTTTAAAGAGAAAGAAAGTGTATAACTTCTAAATTGTAGTAAGAAATAGAATTTTTAAAAGTGTAAAAAGTAGACTAATATCCATTAATCTAAAACTATTTACTGTTTCTGTCTTGTTTCGATATTCTTCCTACATCTTACATATTGTCATCTGAGAGAGCTAAAGTCCAAAATTTTTGTCACATTATATTTATATCCATATGTACATGTATATAATATATATACATTTTATATATGTAATAATTTTATTTGAGTTATTAGAATCTTTTTTTCATGAACTCTTGTTCTTTTCTTGGACTTTAATTTCTTCTTTTGTATCTTTAATCATTTTAAACAAACATATATTCTTTCAAGTCTCATGTTCTTGAGGTTCTAATCTTCCTGTTTATTTTTTCTGCTTACTCTCAGCCAGGATGGGATGTTTCTACATGTGTTTACAATTTTAATTTGCAGCTCAGCTTTAGTGGATATGTTTTTCTCTGTGGTAATTCCTTGAACCCTGTCTTTGGGGAGCATTCATCCAGACTACACTAGTTAATATTTATGTTAATTCTCAGGATAGTAAGATTCCTGACCTAGACTGAAAAATTCAGATTTCAACCCACATGGAGCTAAAGTCACAGATACAAACATTCCCAGTAGAGATAACTGAGAATTTTTGTACTCTGCCCTGGTCCCAATCAGAGATATATTTCTTTATTACCTTTCTATCCTAGCAATATTTTTTAGTCTACCCTTGAACTGAAGTTGCAGCACTCCAGAGGATTCTCAAATTTGGCCTCTCCGAGCCCAAGGTCAAAGTTTCAGCTCCTGCTCCCACAATTCCTGAAGTTGCTGGCCCTGGTGATTTCCATGCAGCAGGTGCTACCAAACCTCCAGTCACATGCCCCCTGCTCTGCTGCTGGCTGCTCTCTGTAGGTGACTATGATCCCAGCCCTTGAGTCGCTTCTTCTTTTTTTTTAGATTTTTCAGCAATACATCGAAAAGAATACTTGATATCATATATTTTCTATGTGCTACAGAGGGTTTTCAGATTATATTGTCTTCCAGACTGCCAATCTTTAGATAGTTTTAAAAAAAATTAACTGTATTTCCTGTCAAATATGATATCAAAGATTGAACAAAATATTTAAAATTTCATGAGTAAAGAGTACAGTGGGTGTATTTTAGCCTGTAAATCTCACATGAACTTTCAGTGGCTGTTTTCTTTTTCTTCTAAATTAATTACTAGAAGAACAAAGACAAATCATACTAATACATATAGGCATGACAGTTCAATAGTATTCCAATTCCTTTTCCCACTTAATATTTTCTTAACTTCATGATTTTGTGTATTTGGTGGCTAAGGCAATTAAAACTACCAACATTTAAGGATTGATCATTGAGAATATTATTGCCCTTAGTTGGAGTAGTAGCCAGTGTTGGGGCTGTCAGCGGTGGAATTATCACATCTGTACCATAGTAGTCATCTTTCCTCTTGTCTCAGATTTCCAAATTTGGCTGCATAGTAACCCCTTAAGATCATTCTTTCATTCATCAAGCATTGCTTGGGTATCTTCTGTGTGCTAGGGTCCATGAAGGATAGTGGGAACACAACAGTGAGCTAGACACAGGTATGGTTTTACTCTCTTGGAGCTTATTTGTGGTAAGAGACAGAATATAATAACCATGCAACAGAATAAGTAAAATAATTAAAGATTACAGATAGTACATTGTAATTAAGGATGAAGGGAGAGAAAGGTTGGCTTTAGATCACCGTTGTTCAAGGAATGGCATTTCTGAGAAGGTGACATTGACACAAAGGCCCAAAGGATGAGAGGTAGTATAACAAAATTAGCAGAATCACTTCCAGGTTTATTAGGAGTCCTCTTGCACTTTTCAACTTCATGAGTACACTGCCCTGCAGTACAGAAGAAGGATAATAAATATTAATGGGGAAAAGTTACTCCAGACAGATTATGATAATAATAATAGTGAGAATAGCTAACCTTATGTGCTTACTACGTACAGGGCATTTTCTAAGTATTTTGTGTGCATTCGTTCATTTAATTTTCACAACTTCCCTGTGAGATTAGATACTGTTTTTATCTCCATTTTACAGAAATTAACTTGTGTAAGTTCATATGCCTACTGAATGACTCAGCTACTGTATGCCTTCTCAAAAGTTTGTTTTGATTTGTTGTATTTATTTTTTGAAAAAGCTAATTTTGTTTTTCGGTAATGAGATTAGGTTATATTTGCACAGTGGAAGCTTTTGCAAACTTAGTATTTTTCTTATTTGATCTTCATAAACTGTGACGTAATTATTCTCATTCAAAAACTAATTCAGTTGAGATCCAGAGAGTTTAGTTAACTTGTCCATATTTATTTCACTAGTATGTTTTAGATCTTTTGCTCAAATTCTGGTGTTCTGACTCTAACTAGTAGGCCTTCTTTACTATGCAGTGTTTCAAGTAAATGCATTCTCAAGGTCACAATAATACACAATTATAGGAAGGAAAGTTATTTTAGTGTTCTAAAATCAGAATAGCATATATATTAAATGATTAAGAATTTTAATCATTGGATGATCTTTGTTACTTACTTTTTTAAAAAATTATATTTATTTATTAATTTATTCCAGCTCATTCCTTGAAAGATTTGAGGCAGTTAGTGTTTATTATCATGAGTTATTTTTATAGTTTCTTTGAAAATACAGAAATGCTCTAGAAATATCATCAGATATTACATATTTGGCTTTGTATATTTATATAGATGTTTTAAATAAAAATACCACTTTATAGTAATAATTAAAAACAAATCTGTGTAAAACTCATTATATGAGCCAACTGTGGAAGTAGTCAATAAAAATATACATAAGCAGATTCATAGTAGCCACACCTTATTTATCTGAGCTTGTCTTATCTCAACAATACTAATATATAAGACTTCTTAGCTATAACAGAAGTTCCTGGAGACTTCTTAGCTGTAACAGAAGTTCCCTGTGATAGATTCAAGAATTGTTAATGGAAGCTATTGTAGACTGTGGCAACAGTTGTATGACTATATTCACTACAGCTGTAATTGTTGCTTAAAGTACCCATGGGAACATTCTTCAATTAATCATCTTCAGAACAAGGGATATCATACACTGGAATATATAAATAAAGTATTTGAGTATGTATTTATATTTCATATCAAATTAAATTTAAGGCACTTAGAAATATAACATTTTTATGACGCTTTAAATTTGCAAAGCATTTTCACATACTTTCACAATTTGAGAAATACAGAATATCCATGAGTTAATTGGATAAGAATTTTTATCCTGTTTTTATACAGAAAAAAAAGAGACTGCATGGGTAAATGACTTATCCATGGGTCATGGTTAGTAAATGGTAAGTCTAAAACTTGAACCTTGTGTTCTGACCATAGAGTCATCTCTCTCTAATCATCCTGCACAGATTTTTAAGAAAATAAAAATACCGACATATTTTACATTTTACCCCTTTTACGTATAGTAGAATTTTTTCAAAATTATATTAAAAATATAATAATTTGAGTCCAAAAATTTTAGATTCACATATAGTTATGGTTAGCCAAGCAAAGGAATTTTAATGCTCTTACTAGTTTCATTTGAATGGACATTTAATATTTGGCAAAAAATTTCAACTTCAGAATATGGCTTCTGTGATTTCCATAGCTAAACACTGTGAACACATTTTCTGAAAACTTACCATATTGTATTTGAATTGATTGTTCATCTGTCTGAAGAAAGTATGAAGTTATTGACATCCATACTTGTATATTTAATCTTTATTTCTAGTCTGATTCTATAACTTTTAAATATAACTAATATAAAATAAATGATCTCATCAGGTGTGTGATTTTATACATCTCCTAAAATTCTCCCTAGACTCCTTCCGAGAATCATATTCCTATTCCCGTCCGTGTTATCATAGCTGGCTTAAGATTTCCTATAATAAACTACTCTTTTCAATTGTCACCCATTAGTAATTAATATCATTAATATTGCCAAAATTACCTTTTAAATCATGCTGTTTGAAAACTCTCTAGAATTGTGTCACACTCTTTATTTACCCATTTCAAAATTATTGATACATAATAGTTGTTCATATTTATGGGGTACATGTGATATTTTGTTACATGCATACAATGTGAATTGTATGCATTGTGTGGGTAATTGTAATATCCATTATCTCAAAAATTTATTTCTTTGTGTTGAGAACATTCTAGATCTTCTCTTACAGCTATTTTGAAACATACAATAAATTATTGCTAACTGTAGTTGCCCTACTCTACTACTGAACACTAGAACTTATTCCTTCTATCTAACTGTATTTTTGTACACATTAACCAAGTTCTGTTCACCCCGACGCCTGCCACCCTTTGTAGCCTCTGGTAACCACCATTCTATTCACTACCTTCAAGTGGTCAATTTTATTTAGCACCTGCATGTGAGTGAGAATATGTGATATTTGTATTTCTGTGCCTGGCTTATTTTATTTATCATAATGTCCTTCAGTTACTCCCATCTTGTTGGAAATGACAGGATTTTATTCCTTTCTCATGGCTAAATAGTATTCTATTGTGTATATATATCACATTTTCTTTATCCATTCGTCTGTTGTTGGATAACTGGATTGATTCCATATCTTGGTTGTTGTGAATAATGCTGCAGTAAACATGGGAATGGAGGTATTTTTGACATACTGATTTCATTTCCTTTAGCTGTTTACCCGGTAATGGGATTCTTGGATCATATGGTAGTTCTATTTCTGTTTTTTTGAAGAAACTCCATACTGTTTTCCATAGTGGCTGTACTAATTTGCATCTCCATCAATAGTGTATGAAAATTCCCTTTTCTCTACATCCTCACCCTCCAGCATCTGTTAATTTTTGTCTTTTTGATAATAGCCATTTTGACTGGGGTGAGATGATACCTCATTGTGGTTTTGATTTGCATATCACTGATGATTAATGACATTGAA
This sequence comes from Symphalangus syndactylus, assembly GCF_028878055.3. Taxonomy (NCBI): domain Eukaryota; kingdom Metazoa; phylum Chordata; class Mammalia; order Primates; family Hylobatidae; genus Symphalangus; species Symphalangus syndactylus. The sequence continues at coordinate 122,323,837 of NC_072431.2, read as the reverse complement.
CATTTTTTCTTATACCTTTTGGCCACTTATGTCTTTTTTTAGAGAAATGTCTGTTCAAATCTTTTGTCCATTTTTAATTGGATTATTTGGTTTTGCTATTGTTTGAGTTCTTTGTATATTATTGTTGCTAATCCCCTTTCAGATGGATACTTTGCAAATATTTTTTCTCATTATTTAGGTTGTCTCTTTGTTGATTGTTTCCATTACTGTGCAGAAGCATTTTAGCTTGACATAATCCCATTTGTCTATTTTTGCTTTTGTTACCTGTGCTTTTGAGATCTTACTCAAAAAATATTGGCCCAAACCAATGCCCTGAAGTGTTTTTTCCCAGTGTTTCTTCCTAGTAGTTTCACAGTTGTGGGTTTCGTATTAAAGACTTTAATCCATTTTGATTTATTTACCCATTCCTGAGACTTCAGTGAGCCATTAATTAACAGTCCTAGGAACATTGTTTAATGTGTAGAAGATTAAGATCTGTACCCAGCTACATCACTTACTAGGTATAACACCTGAAGGAAGCAACACATTTTCTAAGTGATTAATTCCTTATCTTTAAAAAGATAAAGGATCAAACAAACATATTTCATAAACTAGGAAGCATCTTATTAAAGCACTTCTCTGCATGCTTAGGGATACTGATAACTCTTCTGCAAAAGTATTCCTCTACATTCTGTGTAAATAGTAGAATTGCTGCCTTTTTGTTTTCCATATTAAATCATTAGTTTTAAGGTAAAGTTATTTTCGTCCTTATGGTGATCTTTTATCAATGTGAGAGACCCAGTACTTTGAAACATGAATGAAATTAGGTAAATCCAAACCTGGAGAAATCAGGTGAAATAGCAGACCACTAGAGACAAAAAGTAAAATTTATCAAGGCACTAAAAAAAACCAAAAAACAAAAAACAAAAACCTTCAATGGAATGAATGAATGACAGCTTAAACTGTCAGCCAACATGCTACAAAATATTTGTAAAGCACAAGAAATTACAAGTGGCCTGATGTATTTGAAAAGAACCATAGAGAGTGTTTAGAAGTGAAATCATACAATAAGTAAAATTAAAAGTTCACTGACTATAATTACATACAGGAGAAGAGCTTCAGAATTAGTTAATTGGATGACGGAAATGACTAGATGATAGATAGAATAATTTATTCAGAATATGGTATAGAGACAAAGGAATGAAAAACACAGAAGATATATGAGTTATGAAGGGAAAAAGAGGGTCTGTCATTAATTAGGACTCCTGAAGGCTGGGAGATTAAATGGTGAAAATATTTTTTCAAGAGAAGTTAGAATGGCAACTGACTTCTCAAAAGCAATAGTAGAAACCATAAGACAGTGGAACAGATCTTCAATGTGTGCTGAAATAAAATGCATCAGTATAAATTCTATTCTCTATTTTAACAGAGATTTAAAATTAGGATCAGGCCAAGTGTGGTGGCTCATGCCTGTAATCTTAGCACTTTGGAAGGCAGAGGTGGGCAGATCACCTGAGGTCATGAGTTTGAGACCAGCCTGACCAACATAGTGAAACCCCGTCTCTATTAAAAATACAAACAATTAGCCGGGCATGGTGGCATGCGCCTGTAATCCTAGCTACTCAGGAGGCTGAGGCAGGAGAATCGCTTGAGCCCAGGAGGCAGAGGTTGCAGTGAGCTGAGATCATGCCATGTACTGCAGCCTGGGTGACAGAGCAAGACTCTGTCTCAAAAAAAAAGATTAGGATCAGAAAAAAAATGTCTAACCTCCAAATCTAACATTATTCTCCACTAAATTTCTCACTAAAGGAAGCTGTTTGATTAGAGTAAAAGTGATCTGAGATATAATAAAATTGAAGAGTAAAAATAGTGACAAATAGCTTGACTTATAACTGTCTTTAAAGTTAAGCTTTAAGTATGATGCTTACTGTACATTTTGATAGAAACATATCAAGTTAAGAAAGTTTTCTTCTAGTTTTAGCTTTTTTTTTTTTTTTTTCTGAAGTGGAGTCTCGCTCTGTCGCCCAAGCTGGAGTGCAGTGGCGCGATCTTGGCTCACTGCAGCCTCCGCCTCCTGAGTTCAAGTGATTCTCCTGCCTCGGCCTCCTGAGTAGCTAGGATTACAGGCGCCTGCCACCATGCCTGGCTAATTTTTGTATTTTTTAGTAGAGAGGGGTTTCACCATGTTGGCCAGGCTGGTCTCAAACTCCTGACCCTCAGGTGATCCACCCATCTTGGCCTCCCAAAGTGCTGGGATTACAGGTGTGAGCCACCGTGCCCAGCCCTATTTTTAGCTTTCTAAGAGTTTGTACTGGTTTTTTTTGTTTCTTTTTTGTTGTTGTTGTTGTTGAGACAGGGTCTTGCTCTGTTGCCCAGGCTGGAGTGCAGTGACATGATCATGACTCACTGTAATCTCAAACTGCTGGGTGTGTGTCACCATGCCCAACTATTTAAAAAATTTTTTTGTAGAGATGGGATCTCACTTTGTTGCTCAGGCTTGTCTTGAATACCTGGCCTCAAGCAGTCCTCTCACCTTGGCCTCCCAAAGTTCTGGGGTTATAGGCATGAACTACCATGCTCAGCCTGTAAGAGTTTTTAATTAGGAAAAATTGTTTAGTTAAATAACTTTCTGAAATTTATGGAGATGATAATAAGAGTTTTCCCCAATTTGTTGATATAGTGAATTACATTAATAGGTTTCCTTAGGCTGATCTATTCTTATATTCTGGGAGTAAACTCTACTTAATGATATTGTTCTCTTATTAGATTATATAACTGCAAAATCTGTAGTGATAGTCCTTGTTTCGTTTCTGATAAGAGGATTTGTGTCTTCTCTCTTTTTATTTTTCTTATTCTTGCTAGAGACAACAATTTTATTGATTTTTCAAGAGTCAGCTTTTTGTTTCATTGATTTTCTTTGTTTTTCTGTTGTCAGTTTTGTTTATTTCTGCTCTTTATTAGTTCCTTTTTTTCTGCTTGCTTTGGGTTTATTTTGGTCTTTTTCTAACTGCTTGCTATAAGATCTTAGAATTCTCTTTTCTGATGTAACTGTTTAGTGCTATAAATTTTCCTTCCATCACTGCTTTAGCTGCATCCCGTGTTCTTTTAATATACTATATTTTACATTTCATTACGTTCTTGCTTTTTAAATCTTCTCTGAACCTTCCTCTTTGACTTGTGTATTATTTAAAAATATATTGTTTAATTTATGAGTGTTTGCAGATTTTCCTATTCCTTTTTTGTTACCAAATTTTAGTTTTATTCCATTATGACCAGAGGCTAGTCTATGTATATTTCCAAATTTGTTGAGGTTGGTTTTATGGTCTAGATATGGTCTATCTTGTTGAATATTTCATGGGAACTTGAACAAAATTATGATTTCAGCTGCTGTTGAATAGAGTGTTTTATAGTATTTGAGAGGAATTATCTTTAATTAAGGTATGTACTTTTTTTAAGTATAGTGCTATAGCACACTTAATAGATTGTCTGTGAAGCCTCTCTTCATTCCTGAAGGATATAGAACTTGCAGACAACAGTTCTTTAAGAAAAAAAAAGTTGTTGTTGTTGTTTTGAAAAACAATTGTGCCACTTTTCTTTTGGCCTCCATAGTTTCAGTTAAGAAATCTACTGTCATTCAAATTAGCATATCCCTATAAGTAATGCATTATTTCTGTCTGGCTACTTTCAAGATTTTTTTGTCTTTAGTTATTAAAAGTTGGCTTTTAAAAGTAGTCCATTACTTAAATTTTGACTTCTCCAAAAACAAGTTATTAAGAATGTATTCTATATTGCAAAGATAATATTTTTTCTTCCTGACTGTAGGAGACTAGAAAAACTGTCTTTAAATAATCAATTACTCTTGGCTTATTTCTGCCCCGCTTTGCCTCGGTTCTGGAGCTTAGTGCCTAGAGTTCTACTAGGAATATTCAGTGGTTTTTCTTTGGTTGTTGTTTGTTTCTAAGAGATATTTCTGGAAAGAGAGGCATTCATTCTGGTCTCATCTGCTTTATAGTTTCTACAAAGCCCTTACTGTTCCAATAATGCTTTCTGGACTTGTGTTATTTTTATGAATTTATTTTTATACTGCATTTGCATTCCAGTGGTGTAACTACCCCTCCAAAAATGGTACCTTTTAAACTTTTATTTAAGATAATGCACTGTCACAATGGCTGTTAAGACTATGATTAAAAGATGGTAGGAGGAGCATTTTGAAATATGAAGTGGAATTTGACCTTAGACTATGAAAGGTAGTGAGAGTACTCAAAGAGTGGCTCTCTTTTTTTTTTCCTTTGAGACGGAGTTTTGCTCTTGTTGCCCAGGGTGGAGTGCAATGGCGCGATCTCGGCTCACTGCAACCTCTGCCCACCCCAGATTCAAGAGATTCTCCTGCTTCAGCCTCCTGAGTAACTGGGATTACAGGTGCATGCAAACACGTCCGGCTAATTTTTGTATTTTTAGTAGAGACAGGGTTTCACCACGTTGGCCAGGCTGGTCTAAAACACCTGACTTCAGGTGATCCTACCCGTCTTGGCCTCCCCAAGTGCTAGGATTACACGTGTCAGCCATCGTGCCCAGCCAGGGTAGCTCCTTTTTTATGGGCATACTTCCCATCTGACCTGTCGAGGTAACAAATTCCCTAGCCCTCGTCCACCCAGCTGATATTTCCAGATCTTTATATCAGAATGTGGCTGTGCCTCTAGGCTAGGGGATATAAGAGAAACAAATAAATGTATTTCCTTATTCTTGTCCAAGTGGTGGTCTAGCCTCCTTTTGTGATATTTGTTTACCTTTTACATTATAAACAATTTAAAAGCAAGAATATGCTTTACCTAATTTTGTATGTTCTATAGTGCCCACACCATAATTTGATAAACATTACATATTTTCTCCATATTCATAAAAAACATTATAAATACATACTGTTGTTTAGTTTATGATTAAACATCATTATCTTCTCTGATTTCTTGATGAATTATTGATTCCCCTACCGTCTGAATCAGATCCAGCTAAATTCTGCAGTAGCACATTTTGCTGCAGAAACATTTTTGGCAATGGCAATCTTAAAGCAGTTTCCTTTTTAGAATTTGAGTTTTCAAGTTTCTTTCATATGTTGTCCAGTTACATTAACCAAATAATCTTAAATTAGTTTAATCAAGCCTCAAATAAAAGACTTTTGCCAAGTGTCAGAATTTGGAATTAAAAACAACAGAGCACAGCCCATTCAACAAATGCCTTGTGTTTTCTAGTTAATCTAGCATATAAACATTGAGCATGAAAACTACTAAATCTGAAAAGACCTTTAGCAAACTCTTTAACACTAAAAGGGCCTTATTTCATGGATCTTCATTTTAAAAATTTATGTATTTGGAGTTATGTGATTGTTGTTGTATCCAAACTTATATTTGTGTTTGGTTTATATTTATTTACAGAATTCTTATTTGAAAGATTAAAGGTATTAAACTGTACCAGAGTCATTTTTTTTCCTGTCAGGAATTGCAGAATTTTAAATAGCCTAATTTCCGTTTTTGTGATCTGTGTTCACACCTCTAGTAATAATGAAGTAGAAAACTACTCTTTTTGTACCTTATTGCTAATCTCCAGAGTTTTCTTTTACCTTACCCCAGTAGTTTGTGTAGTACACATTCCTTGTAGGGTGTTCAGTTTATATACGTCAGATTCTCTAGGGCCATGGCTTTTGCCAGATGAAGCACTTTTGATTTTGAGGCTGATGAAACACAGTGCGGTTATTGATCTGTGCGTGACATAGCCTGTCTCTCTCCTAGCAGAGTGTAGCAACATTTATCCAGGAATTTGCGAAATGTCACTCGGATCATGTTCGCAAGGTAAACTTGCAAAACCCAGGATCAGAGCTGAGAATCCATGTGGAATTGGACGTGACTGTCTTATTCCTATGTCCTGTCTTCTATTCTAGATGAAGCAAGTGGTATTTCTTAACAGAATATCTGTGTCCTATTTAGACTTTGTAGGAAATTATTATTACCACTTCGAACACTGTATACTATAAAATTATACTTCTTATACTCTGTTTTCAGATTCATTTCTTATCTTACCAAAGAAAATATTAATATGAGAATATGTGACCTGAATAGCATCAGTTAGAAATTTCTTTTCTGTTTAAAATAAAGCAGTGTTATAATATATTGCACAATTTTGTATTTCTGATAGTGTCCTCATTTTTTACGTCAACATACTTTCAGGTAGGTATGTCTCATCAATACCAATATTTCAGGAAGTGAAAAATTATAGCATATTTATCACTATTGAATTGATATGCTATTTAACTGTGCATCTATTTTAGAGTTTGGTTTTAAATGACTAGACTATTGGTATGCACATGGATAGGTATGTTTGTTACAATTCAATTTAGTTGAATGTACCTAAAACATGTAAAGCGCTATAATAATGGGATATTCAACAATGAAGTAAATATGATCCTTGTCCCCTATAATAACAGAGTTGAACATATGTATAATAATAAAAGGAAATTGTGAGATACAGAGATATATATGTATATGTGTGCGTGTGTATATATACCATGGATGTTTAAATGCATGTGGAGAGAGAGAGTTATTCGTTCCTGTCATTCTTGAGTAAGGCTTTTGAAGGAGTGGTATTTGGGCTTAACCTTAAGGTTTCATATGATTTTGGAAGTTGTGTGCATTGAGCAAAGTCATTAGAAGAAAGGATAGCTTGAAAAGACATCTAGCTGACATAGCAGTTTGTTGAGAATAGTGAATAATCTGGTTTGGCTGTGGTTCTCAACCCTGACCACTTATTATCCTCACCTGGGGAACTTTGAAAAATACTTGTGCCAAGGCCTGACCCTAGACCAATTAAATCTGAATATCTAAGAGGCCCTGTACCTTGGTAGTTTTTTAAAGCTCTCAGGTGATTCTGATGTAGAATAAGAACTGAGACTAAGGCTGGAGAGACTAGAGATGGAATGCAAGCAACTAGATAAATTATTGTTTATACATCAAGGCAAAAGATGATTAGGAAGAGATCTAGACAACATTAATAGAAACAGAAAGTTTTTTAAAAAAACAAGAGACTTTGCAGTGTTATAACCCCAAAAGTTTGATGACTAATTGCGTATGGGAAAGTGAAGAAAAAAGAGGTATTTAAGACATTTTTCAGGTTTTTAACAAAGTGAGTAGAAAGTTGATGATAGAAGAATTATATTTGTGACAACGTAATGTACTAAATATTGTGGTGAGAAAATACCAAGAAAGTTGAATAAAATATTAAAAGGGGCCTCATAAATGCATACTAGAACTCACACACACACAAAAAGAAACTAAATCCTTAGGATCTAAAATCAACAACAGCTTATCATTTGTAGCCAAATGGTAATTTGTTAGTGAACTGGAAATATCAAGTAAGTAGTAGGATATATTAGTTTAACATTTAGGGGATAGGCCTGGGCTAGACATATAAATTTTGCAGCCATGTGTATGTAGATGGCATTTAAAAATGAAGCTGAATGAAATCACCAAGGACGTGGAGATAGGTACAAAAGAGATAAGGTCCAAGATCTGAGCTCTAGGCCCTCCAATATTTAGAGGTTGGACAGATGAGAAAGGACCAGAAAGGAGAGCCAGTGAAAGGGAAAAGCAAGAGAAAAGAGTATCTTAGAAGCCAAATGATTAAAGTATATCAAGAAGGGAATGATATACTTTACCATTCTCTATGCCAACTGCTGCTTATTAGAATGAGTTCATGGGAGGAATTGAGGAATGGGAACAGAAAGAGAGGAATTGGAGGATATAATTAAATATGCATACATTTTAGAGTTATTTTGAGGAGATTTGCTGGAAAAGGGAGCAGAGAGCCTCTAAAATATAAACACCTAATAACTTAGGCTCAAAATAAATAATTCATGTATTGATAATATCAGTACTTTTAAGTAATGCTGATAAAAAGTCATTAAAGATATACATTATTTTAACAGAACAATAAAAAGTCTTTCTCTAAGTATTTATCAAAAATGTTCACATAACTAGGCCACAAAACAACCATTCCATAAATTTCAAAGGATTTGTATCATATAAATAATATTATCTAACACAAGTGAAGTAGAAAATACCTTAAAAAGTTAACTTAAAAATATTTGATGCGAATTTATAGAGGCATTTCTAAAAACTAATGGGTCAAAGAAGAAAAAAAATGAAAATGAAAAATACTTCAGATTGAATCACAATGAAATAATACATATGGAAACTTTTAGAATGTGACTAAGGTGGTACTCAGATGGAAATTTATATCCTTAAATACTTGTAGTAAGACTAGAAGTCTAAAAATCACAGAGCTAAGCATTTTATTTAAGAATGAGAAATTGAATAAACCCAGTGTTGTAGACTAAATATATGTGTTCCCCCATAATTCATAACCCCCAATGTGATCATTTCAAAAGTAGAGCCTTTGAGAATTAGTTAGGGTTACATTAGTTCATGAGGGTGGGGCCCCCATGATGGGATTAATACCCTTATAAAAAGAGGAAGAAACAGGAGATCTCTCTGCTCTCTGCCATATGCAGATAGATGAGAAGATGGCCATCTGCCAACTTGGAAGAATGGCCTCACCAGACACCAGATCTACCCACAACTTAATCTTGGACTTACCACCATCCAGATCATAATAAATAAATGTTTGTTATTTAAGCCATCCAGTCTATGATAATTTATTATAGCTTATAGCAGCCCAAACTAAGACACCCAAAGAAAATAGAAATATTAAAATAAGGGCAAAGTTGATATTGTAGAAAGTAAAAATGCAGCAGACATGATCAACAAATCCAAAAGCTGGATCATTGAGACTAATAAGTTGACAAACATTAACAAGTGTTGATAAGGATATAGAGAAATTGTAACCTTCATACAATGCTATGGGAATGTAAAATGGCACAGGCATTTTGGGAAATGGTTTGACAGATCCTCGCAAAGTGAAACATGGAGTTACCAAATAACCTACCAGTTCCACTCTCAGGTATACATTCAAGAGAACTGAAAACACAGCCGGGCGCGGTGGCTCAAGCCTGTAATCCCAGCACTTTGGGAGGCCGAGGTGGGCGGATCATGAGGTCAGGAGATCGAGACCATCCTGGATAACACGGTGAAACCTCTTCTCTACTAAAATTAAATACAAAAAAAAAAAAAAAATAAGCCATGCGTAGTGGCGGGCGTCTGTAGTCCCAGCTACTCGGGAGGCTGAGGCAGGAGAATGGCATGAACCTGGGAGGCGGAACTTGAAGTGAGCCGAGATCGCGCCATTGCACTCCAGCCTGGGCGACAAAGCGAGACTCCGTCTCAAAAAAAAAAAAAACTGAAAACATAAGTTCACGTAAAAAACTTGTACATTCATTTATAGAAGTGTTATTCATAGTAGCCCAAAAGGGGACACAACCTATGAGTCCATCAACTTATGAATGGAGAAAAAACTGTGGTGTACCTATACAGTGGATTATCATTCATTAATAAAAAGGAATAACATACTAACATATGTTACAATATGGATGAACCTTGAAAGCATATTGCCGAGTGGAAGAAGCTAATAATAAAAGACCATATACAGTATGATTCTATTTATATAAAATGTCCAGAAAAGGCAAAATCCATAGACAGAAATTGGATTCAGTGGTTGACTAGAGCCAGCGATGGGAAAGGAGTTTCTGCAAATGGGCATGAGGTTCTTTTTTTTTTTTTTTTTTTTGAGACGGAGTCTTGCTCTGTCACCCAGGCTGGAGTGCAGTGGCGCAATCTCAGCTCACTGCAAGCTCCGCCTCCCGGGTTCACGCCATTCTCCTGCCTCAGCCTCTCCGAGTAGCTGGGACTACAGGCGCCCGCCACCACGCCCGGCTAATTTTTTTGTATTTTTAGTAGAGACGGGGTTTCACTGTGGTCTTGATCTCCTGACCTCGTGATCCGCCCGCCTCGGCCTCCCAAAGTGCTGGGATTACAAGCGTGAGCCACCGCGCCCAGCCGGGCATGAGGTTCTTTAGAAGTACTCTACAGTTAGTCTGTGGTGATAATTGCACAACTCTGTAAATATACTAAATGTCCTTAAATAAAGAAGTGTACACCTTAAAAAGATAAAACATGCCAACCAAGAATATTATGTCTGGCAAAACTTTCTTCAAAAATGAAAGTGAAAGAGACTTTCCCAGACAAACAAAAGTAGAGGGACTTCATCACCACTAGACCTTTCTTAGAAGAAATACTAAACTGAGTTCTTCAAGTTGAAACAAAAAGACACTAAACAGCAGTACTTAAAAGCATGTGAAAGTATAAAGGTCACTGGTAAAGGTAAATAGTGGTGTGTAATCACTTTTTATTCTGGCATAGAAATTACAATAATAGGTATTAAAAAACATAACAAAATATGATAATGAATACATAATATAAAAAGATGTAATTTGTTTCACCAAATTTCATGTGAGGAGAGAAGTAAAAGTATGAATATTTTGTATGTGATTGAAGTTACGTTATCAGCTTAAAAGATTGTTATAAACAATATATTTTATGTAAGCTCCATGGTGATCGCAAAGAAAATACCTGTAGAAGATACACAGAGAAAGTGAGAAAGGAGTCAAAACGTGTCACTGCAAAAAAAAAAAAAAAAAAAAAAAAATCAATGAAATACAATGAAAGATAGCAACAGAGGAAAAGAGAGACAAAAGAGCTATAAGAAAACAACAAGGTAGCAATAGGAAATTTTTTTCACCATCAATAATTAAATATAAATGGATTACATTCCCCAGTCAAGTGATGGAGAGTTGCCGAATGAATTAAAAAAACAGAATCCAACTATATCCTGTCTCCGTGAGACTCACTTTAGTTTTAATGACACAGGCTTATAGTGAAGGGATGGAAAACTATATTCCATACAAAGGGTAAGCAAAGGAGAGAAGGGGTGGCTATACCAATATCAGATAATAAATCAAAAACCATTATAAGAGACAAAGACATTCACCTGAAAGAAGGGCCTATTCACCAAGAAGAAAAAACAATTATAAATATTTATGCACCAAACCTCAGAACTCCTGTATGTATAGGAAGCAAACTTTGACAGCTGAAGGGAGAAATAGGCAGCAACACAATAATAGGAGGCGTAAATACTCCACTTTCAACTATGGATAGAACAAGATTAATACGGAATAAGAGGACTTGAACAAAACTGTGGACCAATTGAACCTAACGGATGTGTAGAGAATACTCTACCCAACAACAGCAGAATATATGTTCTTCTCAAGTGCACATGAAATATTTTCCAGGGTAGACTACATGTTAGGCCAAAAACATACCTTAAATTTAAGAAGGCTGAAATAATACAAAGTATCTTTTCTGATCATAATGGTATGAAACTAAAGATCAATAGCAGAAGAGCAACTGTAAAATCCACAAATGTGTAGAAATTAAACAAAACATTCTTTTTTTTTGGAGACGGAGTCTCACTCTGTCACCCAGGCTGGAGTGCAGTGGCATGATCTCAGCTCACTGCAACCTCCACCTTCTGGGTTCAGGTGATTCTCCTGCCTCAGCCTCTGAGTAGCTGGGATTACAGGTGCGAACCACCGTGCCTGGCTAATTTTTTGGAGAGACAAGGTTTCGCCATGTCTTTTGGAGAGACTAGGTTTCGCCATGTTGGCCAGGCTGGTCTTGAACTCCTGACCTCAAGTGATTTACTCACCTTGGCCTCTTAAAGTGCTGGGATTACAGGCGTAAGCCACCACACCCAGCTAAACCAAACAGTCTTAAACAACCAATGGGTTAAAGATGTCACAAAGAAAATTAGAAAATACCTCAAGACAGATGAAAATGAAAACATAACACCTGAATTTATGGACTGCAAGCATAAGCAGTTGTGAGAGGGAAGTTTATGTACTGTACACTTGAAAATTTGTTAAGAAGGTAGATCTCATGTGTTTTTTTACCACAATAAAAAAGGTAAAATTTTTTTTTATAAAATTAAATATCCGTTCAAGATAAAAATTATCTTAGCAAACTAGGACTAGCAGGAAACTTTCTTATTCTGTTAAAAGGTGTCTACCAAAAACCTGAAACAGTTCTGTTAAAAGGTGTCTACCAAAAACCTGAACTAGCCATCATACTTAATGGTGGAAGTTAGACGTATTCTTTTTGAAATCAGGAAGAATACTTCTATGCTTGCTATCATTGTTTGTCTTTGATGTTGTACTTGAGTTCCTAACCAGCACATTAATATAAGAGACAGAAGTGAAAGTTAAATGTATTAGAAATGAAGAAACAAAACCATCATTAGTTCCCATACATTATGCTTGTCTCCAAAGAATCTCAAGGCAAATTACTATAATTAATAAGAGATTTCAGCAAGATTGCTGGATCAGTAATATACTAAGATAATAGGACTCATATTCACCAGCAATCAACAGAATATGCAATTTAAAAGAAAAAATATTGTTTAAATAATAGCAGGTATTGTGTGGTATCTAGGAAGGGAAGTTGTATTACAATTTCAGGGATTGTTAAAATGTGAAATAGTGTCTTTAAATTGCTATATGGTTGGGGAGTCTATATGTGTCTATATTCTAAAAGTATAAAGAAAGGTAAGGGAAAAATAAACACCAAAGTTATTCAGGATAGTGATTATTTCTGGTGGATCAGGAGAGACGTTCATAGCTTCAACTGTATTGGTAATATATTGTCTTAGTTGACTGGTTAATACATGGGCATTCATTGTATTTTTCTTTATATACCTATGGTATATTGAAATATTTCATTAAAAATGAAGAAGGAAATCTACTGATGTCATTAGCCCAAAGAAAGAATGCTGGAGGTGGAACAAATCTTCACAGCAAGATCTTAAGTTTGGGGGAACTATCTGCTATATGGGCAAAGAGGAGTTAGAGAAGGAGATCCAAAAGAACTGTACAGAGAATGTGGAGTAAAAATTGAGTACTTTAATAAAGAAACAAGGGAGAGAAAGTTTTTAACAAGACAAAGAGAAGCTTTGGTCAACAGTGTCAGATCCCATAGAGGAACTGATAATAGAAAACTGAGAAGAGACTCTTGGACTTTACTAAGAAGACTGTATTAACAAGAATCTCTTGATAGCAAGTGATAGAAACAGACTTCAAACTAATATAAGAAAAAAACACAAAATCTAAGGATAAACTGTAGATCATAGGCTTGGTAAAGGTACAGAAAATTGGAAACAGACACTCTAATGTTTTTAATGCTTCTATCTCACATCTCTTCATTCCAGACCAGACCATCTTTCTCCATGCAGCTCTGGCCATGCGTATTGGCCATGTGGTAAGCCCACATTCTTATAGCTCCACCTCAGAGAAGGAAAGAACTACTCATTCTCATCTTCTAGTCTTCCTCTAATTTACAAGATAGTTAAATTTGCTGAGCTGCAGGAATACAAATACTTTGTATGTCATTTTGAGTTAGGATTTAGGTTTATTTCATTATATGTTAATTGTCACTTACATGAATAATTGACAGGAATTTCAGAGTCATGCAGGATACAGAGTAGTTTCTATTGGGCAGGACTGATTTATACATTGCAGTACTTATGTATTCTTTGCTGTCACCCACTTCAGTTGCCAATCATTGTGGCACTCAAAAGTGCCTCAACAAATTTCCAAAATACACATCCGGATAGTATGTACTATTTGAGAACTACTGATTTAGAAGAAAATCAGATCAACTGGCTCAATTAATAAAAATGAAAGAACACCCAGACTTACCCTCTTACTAAAGATCTACATGAATCATTGTCCTTGATGTGGCATAACTGCCTGAGAGTCAGGTTATTTATTTGACTTTATTTATTGAGTGACCTACTTTGTTAGGTCAAGCCTTTTTACTTGAAAGAATATGATAAACAGAAAACAATTCTGAATAGAAAATGAAGGGAAGGATGATGGTGGAAGTTCTGATGTGGGATTTTGTGTGTTGGAAAAAATAGCTTTTCAGTGAAATCTATGAGAAATGCCTTGAATAATATAGTATAGGTCAAAACTTTGCAAATCTCTTTTTTCTATATAAAAGAAATTTCTACTCTATGCTATGAAAGACTTTTTTTGGTAATTTTTACATATGTTAGTCCTTAGTTTTTTAAAATCCCATTTTAAATGTTATCAGTAACTTTTTATTTTATTAAATCCAAAGATTTTTAAAAGTCCTTTCTAAAAATGTCCATTTTTCACTCTCTTGAATCTTATGAAATTTATACAGGGAATAGAAAAAAACATTATTGCTTCTCTTGAGAATTTTTGTAGGTTATATTTATAAATGATCAACATCATATGAATACTTAGTACTGCTGCTGTTAAATTTGTAATGAGTTGTAGGGTTTTGAAATTCCCTGACTGGCTTTCATCCAAACACTTTATTTGCAAGGCTTAGATACGGTACAACCAACGAGAGACATACAGTTAACTACTGACCCTATCATGAAAATATTTCAGTTTTTAAGTATTAAGATGTTATTCATATTTAGGATATATTTAAGAAACATATATCTTTCGCTAGCTTGAATATATGAATTTGGAGCTGCAAATGATGATCTTTAGCCTTTGACTCCATAACCCCCAAAGTTGGTAATATTTAATTTAGATTAATGTGATAATGTAGTTTTCCTAAGAACTGATTCAAATGTAATTTAATGTTTATATTCATGCTTTTCAGAGGCTTACTGAGAAATTCTTTATCTTATAAAATTTAAATTTCAGAAATATATCATGGTCTATTATAAATTTTTAGAAGTCAAAAATTATTCTAAGGAATACTGATGCCTCTCTTTTGAAGCTTATGTAGGAATTAAGTATTATGAGCAATTTAATACTATACATGGATATTCATTTCCTCTGGCTAGTCTACAAAGGCCTTTTTGAACAATAAAATACCATAAAATAAGAAGTAATACTATTGTAATAGCACACCACAAGGACAAGAAAACAATCAAATAAAAGTACTGAAATCTGATTTTTAGGAAAACCAAGTTTAATCAGAAGTGAATCAGCAGTCTTCATGAGATTTCCGCAGATATTTGATAGTCTGTTTCTGATAACTCAGTCATGATAATTGTACTTGAAAAGTTATGGCCTCTTTTCGTGTGTATGTCTTTAAAATTTACGAACGGGGTATTTCACATAGACTGCAAAGAATCTGTCATCCGCATTTACTCTGAGAGAAATTGCATGGTGGGCAACTCACTGCCATCAGGGTCCCAGAGCTTCTCCCGCCGCGGTGTCAGCTACAGGAACCTTATCCCAGCTCAAAACTAGATGCTATCACATATCCTGTTGCCTGTCTGCACTCCCATAGGAAAGTAGTAGTTAAGTTCCAACAGAGCCATGTTGCCAAGCCTAAAGACAATCCTGGTGCCATAAAACTGGCAGATGCATTCAGCCAGCTCACGAATACGCTTTGGGGCCCTCCCCATAGTTGAGGTTGCAGAGGTTTCCTGTGTTGAGAAAAAAGTGTTTGGAAAAGTTCTCCCAAACTGCCCTGGCTTGGCTTTAAACGTGTTGGGGTATACAGATGCAGGCCGCTGGCCCAGCGTGCTTCTGCACCTAGGTGGTCGCCTGCACTCTGCTCCGGTGCTGTGCATGCTGAATCCTTGGACACTTGTTGGTCCCCCAAGGTGAAACTATCAGCAGGACTCACAGTTTATCACCATGGGTGCCAACATCCCACCTCAGAGAAATGCTGAAAAAACTGAATCAAATATGAGTGGTTTATTCAACTGAAGTTCAAAATCTTTGTGAAGCTTTTATCCCTTGTCGTGTAGCCTGTCAGTTCCTGGTTAACTTTCAGCAAAACACATTTTCTTGGTAAGATGGAAGAATTCTGAAAATCGATGACCATGGCATGTGAAAGAGATGATATAAGTGAATGTCTGCCTTACTTTCAAACAGCAAATGATGCTGTCCTGAAGTGGCAGCCCAGGTCTCGCCACATGCCTTTCCAATTGATGGTGTGGCTGGTCTTTCATATGGGAAGACTGTACTTGGCTGATCATCTTCTGTTCATCTCCGGAAGTGAACTCCAAGGGAACTGTTCAGTAACTTTATGTAAGTTTACAGGTAAATTCCTTTTGAAGTTTCTGGGCCATGGTTTGAGGAAAGGCCATGGGAAATTTCTTTTGTTCCATGGGAAAAATGAAAAGTCACCTTTTCTGCATAACCTAGAAGATTAGGGAGTTTGAGGCCAAGTACCATACTCCCTTCATTGTTTCCAACCATGGTGTTTTAACTGCCCATTAATTTCCTTAATTCAGTTACTTCAAAGGTAACATCTAACCCATTTGGAAATGCATTGTCACCTTGATATGTATCACTCAAAATATCCACTTGTCTAAAAAATTCCTGGATGAAGAAATTTTTCACGGGCTTCATGAGAGTTCCACATTACTTCAATGAGGTTTTTAGCCTTAAAAAAACTCCAGTTTTACAAATGGTGATATTATCTTTATTTAGTCCATCCAAGCCCATCGAAATGGGCATGTTGAACAGCCAAATCTTTGTTTTTAAGAATTTACTGTTTAGCTTCATTTTCACCTTCAGCAAATTCAGTTTCATTTTCTGATGCTCCAAAGCCAGATCCTTTTGGTGGAAGAGGCTCCAAACTCTGGGTGTACAATGTCCTCATGCTTCCTTCTCCTGCTGCCACCTCAGAGAGCTCCCCAGGCCTGACCAAGCCTTGGTTATCAGGGCAGGAGGCTGCCATTCTTTACTTAGATACAGATAATGCTGTTAACATCACCCTGAAACATCAAGTATTATTTTTGTTGATCTGGCATGTTTATTTTTTTTCTTGGTTCTTTGAGCGGACATTCACTTAAATCATCTTAAATTGGGGTGGATTCTTTTCTTCTTGCCGCCACTCAACTCCAGTAACAAAAAAATATTGACAAAGAAGGTGAAGGAAGAATATAATTAAAGTGGTAAATAGTAAATAGGACATGTGAGGAACAGCTATTTCTATGTTGAATTAACTGAATTTAAGCCGGAGAAGGAGAGTAAAAAAGAGGAGATCAGAAAGACATTGCACAGTTTCTCCTTTAGGACATCAAATAGCACTACCATCTTCTTTCTTTCCTGTTGAGGAAAGGAGTCAGAATGGGTATGCATTGCAACCTCATAGTCATTAGTATGCATGTCATATGTAAGTCTCGTGTTTAGGAGGGCTACGACTGAACTCATAATATTACCATATAAACATTGAGAAATTATGTTGGTAGTGAGGGTGATGAATTATTCTGGATACACTTTTGGTTTCCATTATCTGTCCCAGTATTTAGTACCTGGTATTTAGTTTTCAAGAGAGCTTTTCTTCTCGTAACTTAAACGGAAGGTTTGAAATAACAACAAACCAACAGTCAAACTCTTTTTTCTGTGAATAGACAAATATTTATTTTTCCCATGAATACTTGAAAGCCAAATATATTAGTTAGCTTTCTAAATTTCACATATAACGTGTTTTTACTATCCATTATTTTCCCCATACTTGTGGGAACAGAAGTTTAAGTGATGTGGTTCAACAAATCCAATTAAAATGCATTCGTTTAGTTATTCAGATTATTTTGAAAGCAACTACCTTGCTAATATCACATAGGTTAAAATTTGCTATAAAGGCATATAATGTTAAAACTATTCATATAAATTAAAAGTACTTGTTAAATGTTTTGAGTATTTTTGGCCTTTCAGAATTAAAAGTATTAGTAAACTGTTTTGAATAATTTGACACTTGAAATAATAGTGTTGATTTTCATTTTGAGAAATATTTAAACATAGTTACAAAATAATTATTTAATTGGACATTAGCTAGAACTTGTGTTACAAAGTATAAGGGCATTGAATTAATTTAACTCCTTGTAAATGTTATTGAGAGTAGCGTATCTCTTATCCTTATGCAGATACCCATATTTCTCTGATAGAACCTAATTGGAACACATCAAGACAGATTGGCATTTTCAGACCCATAAAAAAACTGCTTTGTTAATTGCAAACCATATTTAGTATGACCTTATAACAAAGTAGCACCTTAAGTGTCATGCTTTGTCTTTAATGTGCACACTGGAGCTGGGTTCATCTGTAGCAGACAACTACACTTCATGAAAAGAGTTTTTTTTTCTTGATAGGCAATTAGCAGTAATTAGGAAGATCCACCTCAATAAGATGTCAACATGAGATTGTTTAAAAAAGTTGAATGTCAGTGACTTAAAAAAGAAAGTTCTTCTGACACCTATGTATGGCATGTGAAACATGAAATGTTAATTTAACTTTTCTGCTTATTATTCATGCACAATATTATTTTGTCATTCAGACTCTGCACTGACAGAGTGTAAGGGTGTTAAAATAGTGTTGCTGGAATAAAAAGAGGATTAATCTACCATTGGCCAATTAGCCAAAAGGTACTTAATGGTCTCTAAAGGCTACTGAAGTCTAACTACTAGCAAAAGCATTGGTGAAAAGTCCTCTATATTACCTTCATTTGCTTGACATTTTGTGAAACATAGTGTAGCCCTTTCATAACTGCAGTTGTCAGAAAATAGTATATAAATGAGTGATGCAGTAACTCAGTGGATTTTTCAGAAGAAATTTTGTTACATAAATAATTACATCTCTGTCTAAGATTTTTTTTTGGTTATTGGTTTTTAATTTTTAATTCTTTCTCTTGGTGATCTCAAGTATCATAACAAAAGAAAATTAATGTTTTAAATTTAAAAGTCTTACTTTTAGATTACTAAACTTGGAAGTTATTAATCTGAACTATTTACCTTTTTAAATAAGTTTTGTATGGAAAATATTTGTTAGTGACATAGAAAATGATGGCATTGTCTTGAAAACTCATACATTTTAATTGACTGTGAATTTAGTCCTATACCTGGACAACATACAGAATTTTATTTCTTTCAGTTTTATCCCCTTTAAAAGTATAATATTCTCAATAAAAGAACATTGATTCTATTCATAGGAGGGAGAATATCATTAAGATTATGGTGACTTTCTAGGGAGTTCTTGCCTGTAGAATTTACATATATCCTGTTCAATTAGAATTTTCTCTCCAGTCTCATTTATTTACATTCTGGTAACAGAATTTATGTTGTAATTTTTTAGAAACACAATAATAAGATTTTAAAATTGCTGCCTCTACTTAATTATGAATCAGAATAATCAGATTATGAGAATGTAAATGAACTTATTTCTGTATTCAACATGAAATAGTCTTAAGTCAGTCCTAAGCAGAATTTAAGATGAGAGATTTTGGAGAAGTTATTGGAAACAGATCGTTCTCGTTTAATGATTGCTTTTTTCTACTTGGATTGTCAAGCCCTTTGTCTTTCAAAAGGAGAAAGAAAACTTGGAGAGTACATTATTGTTATAGATGGGAACCGAGCCTCACTTTTTACTCTGGTTACTGATTGGCCTTTTTCAATATTGAGCGTCTCACCGTTGCTCCAGCATGGACTGCAAAGTGTTCTTTGGCCACCAGCTGTTTCCTGCATGGGCCTCCAAGAAACCCTGATCCAGTGTCTCTGGCATTCCACCTCATGTTTGGCTGGATTTTCTAGAATTTTGTGTCTTTATGTTTCAGACTCCACTATCCCCACTAGGAATATTTCCAAATTTTTTAAATGGTTCATTACTTTAAATTTTTAATCCAGTGGTAAAAAACAAATGGGAAAGACTGAACTGTGTCTTTGAATGCTGTAGGATGGATATTGTCCAGAAAAAAACTGTAGGTCAGAATCACTTTCATTTTAGAAGTGAAGAGCTATACCCGATCCCATTCATTTCCCTTGGAGCACTGCTTCTAAACTAGTTGGATACCCAACAGCATTTTCTTTACGTGTGCTACGACTAGCAACATGTCCGTTGAATAGGCAGATATTGAATATTTTATTCTTTAGAGACATCAAGATCAGAGAGTATCTAAAAATATATTGTTTTGGGAGTAATTAGGGAAATGATTTTCTCAGCTTTTTTTCTAAGCCCTTTATTTCTCATTATTGGGCCTAAAGAATATTTTCCAAGGGCCTTGTTTTATTTGTTCTGGTAGTTCATTCCTGAACATTAAAATGTTTACCAGGTCTCCCTGTTGGAGAAGGGATGCCTGATGTCCTCAGACTGCTCCCAGTTTACTGACCAGTGATTTGGCAACAACCTTCTCTTGAGTAAAAGTTGGAAAGCAGAGTGGTCATAGATCTAAGCTAGGACATTCAATGCTGTACTTAGCTTCTAGATCACGTTTTACAGAACAAACCAGGGGAATACGGGGAGGGAAACAAGCTCTAGCCAGCATTTACCAGACAGGAATTGAAGATAGCAGCAGTTGCCTCAGCTTCCTGTTTTGTTTCTTCATAGCACTTACTATAGTTTATTGTTACATATTTCTGGATTATAGACCAGTAGCTACCTAAAGGCAAGGATTATTTATAACTTTTTTCTTACTGAAAACAGAGAACTACTATAGTGCCAACTACATAGTGTGTGTAAAAAGAATAAATGATAGATATTGAATCAGGTTCTGAATCTAGGTACGCCATATCTAAATCTCCCAGCAAATGTCAAGTTGGGGCCACGAATAAAAGCAGTTTGTGAATGAAGTCCCGTATAAGAAAACAAGGGAAAATAGGCCAGGGGAGACTAATTTACCCTATTCATGGGATTCTGCAGTTACAGTTGAGAGCAGCAAACAAAAGCTTCTGGCCAGAGGCTTTTTGCTTGTCAACTAAACTACAAAATGCAGATCTGGTAGAGGCAATTTATATTTCTAGCGTAGAAAATGGAGCATACAAATAAACTGAAAAAGAAAAAAAAAAATTAAAAAGAAAATGGGGGTCAGGCACAGTGTCTCATGACTATAATCCAAGCATTTTGGGAGGCCGAGGTGGGAGGATTGCTTGAGGCCAGGAGTTCAAGACCAGGCTGGGCAACACAGCAAGATCCCATATCTACAAAAGAATTTAAAAATTAGCTGGGTATGATGGTGCATACCTGTAGTCCCTGCTACTCGGTAGGCTGAGGCAGGAGGATCCCTTGAGCCCAAGAATTTGAGGCTGTAGTGGGGTATGATTGAGCCACTGCACTCTAGCCTGGGCAATAGAGCAAGACCTCATCTGAAAAGAAAATGGGACAATTTGTAAAGCAATTGAAAAAATGAATACAAAATTATGGATAAAGAAAACAAAATTAATCCAGAGTGAGAATATTATATCAACTCTACACACTGTGGGGTTTAGGATACTTTCTTGAGATGGGACAGAGTGGCAGCAAGAGAACAAGAATAAGTTCTAGAAAGGTGCTGATTAAAAAAATATCAGGACCCATATTAATTTTCTATGCTACAAAACAAATTACCACAAGTTTAGCAGCTGAGAAACAATATATGCATTCGTTACCTCACAGTGTCATTGGGTCAGGAGTCTGTTACAGCCTAGTGAGGTGCTCTGTTCAGAATGTGGCAAGGTTGCAATCAGTGTGTCAGCCAGGCTGCCTTTTTTGAAAAATTCAGTTACTTGTGGGTATAGGACTGAGGTCTGTGCCTTGCTGTCTGAGAGCCAAGGATCATTCTCAACTCATTGAGGCCTCCCTTAGGTCTTGACTTGTAGCTCCTCTCATAACATGGCAATTTACTTCTTTAAAGCCAGCGGGGGAATCTCCCTGACCTCAGGGAATGCCTCTGGCCTTCTTTGAAAGGGCTCATCTGATTAGGTCAGGACCAGCCAAGAAAAGCTCGCTTTTGATTAGCTCTCAGAAACTTGATTAGGGACCCTGACCCTAATTACATCTACAGAATCCTCTTTGCATATAACATAATGTAATCATGGAAATGATAGCATATCATATTTCTGGGTCCCATACAAGGGGAGGGTATTGTGCCAGAGCATGAGTCATCTGAGAATTGTGTCTACCACAGGATAGTATACTGAAGAGTAAGTTTTTCAGTACATTCTTATTTCTTCTTACAGTCGCTTAGAGAGTTCTTTCCTTTTCAGGGATTTATGCTTCCTCAATGTTAAATTTAAATAAATTATTAATAGATAGTGTCTAGTTTAAAAATTTTATAGTGTTAAGTTCTATTTTATAACCTTTGGTTAGAAATAATTGACTACACGTAAATCAATACAAATCTCAGTACTTATTCTTATTGAAGTCAACTTTTAAATTGAAATAGATGTTTAGGAGACTGTGGACAGATTGCACTGATGCAGATATAGAGTCAGAGGAGCATATCTGCCTTCAATACCTGTGTAGTAGTGTAGAAGGGATCCTAGATTGATTCTAGTCAAACAAGTAATTATGACTTAAGACAAACTAAAGTTTCTTTCATGAGAGAAATTACCAGGTTATTATGTATATACATGTTAAAGTTTTATTAATCTAGCTCCTCAGCCTTTAACACACTTCTCAGACACTATATAGTAGCCTTTACTGCAAGATAACAATGCTGACAATAATGCTGCACGTTGAACATCTACTACGTGCAATCACAGACATTTTGAGATTCTGTCCTCAAGATCACCTTTGTTAGGTAGACAAGCACCATCTCTTTTTAAACGAGGAAACAAAGCCATGTGTTTGTGCAAGCTCACTCAGCTGGTAAGCAGTAGACCCAGAGAATTCGAATCTAGAAATTATGACTCTTCCATGTGTGTTTTGTTTTCACTTGTTCTTAACATAACGTGACTTAAATGCTTATAAATATTTGCTTGAAGATGGAAAGGTAACAGTAGAGAAATAGGAATCGTGCTGCTAATAAACAAGAAAAATCACAATTTTAAGAGTAATCTTAATTTGTTGGTAGATTTTATAGCACAGTCTCTTTCTAACAAGGTCACCCGCAAAAGTTGTCTCACAGCCTAGAGCACTTGTAAGCAAAAGAAAGTTATTTATACATTTTTTTCTCATCTATAGCTTTCTCATGTAAGAAGTAGAATTTTTAAACTGAGAGAAGTTAGTAATAGAGCTCCAGTTATTTGTCCACAATGCTAAGGAGAACCAAAGGTTTCCAAACTGATGGAATGTGTGATTTGCATATTTCCTCTGTTTCAACAGATGCTGCATAGCATTTCTATGCATATATAACTAACCCTGGAAATATGTTTTCAAGATTGTAGATTTTAAATATTGTTTAATCAAGCATTATATTTTAATAAGGTACAAGTCATTTAGTTTACTGCCTGCATAATTTCAGTATTTCTTCATTTAATACATTTTTATATTGTTAAGTTGAAGTTGAAAGTTACATATGCATGTCTTTTAGAAGAATATATTTATTGACTTGGTCTTTCCTCAGTGGAGGTACATTTATACTGTCAGGATCTGCCAGGTAGAAAGATTAGACAGAAATCTGGTGGCACACAAGTATAACAAATGAGAGAAGCCACCTAAGTATTCCAGTAAGAAGAAAAGAACAAAGAAGCCTTCATGAAGGAGGAATACTGAGCTGCCCTTTAAAGATGAGACAGATTTCAGCAGAAAGAAACACCACGTGCAGAGTCATCCATGTAAAAATGGCAGGCAGGTTTGGGGAGTGGCAGGCAGGTTTGGGGAGTGGCAGGCAGGTTTGGGGAGTGGCAGGCAGGTTTGGGGAGTGGCAGGCAGGTTTGGGGAGTGGCAGGCAGGTTTGGGGAGTGGCAGGCAGGTTTGGGGAGTGGCAGGCAGGTTTGGGGAGTGGCAGGCAGGTTTGGGGAGTGGCAGGCAGGTTTGGGGAGTGGCAGGCAGGTTTGGGGAGTGGCAGGCAGGTTTGGGGAGTGGCAGGCAGGTTTGGGGATGGCAGGCAGGTTTGGGGAGTGGCAGGCAGGTTTGGGGAGTGGCAGGCAGGTTTGGGGAGTGGCAGGCAGGTTTGGGAATGGCAGGCAGGTTTGGGGAGTGGCAGGCAGGTTTGGGAATGGCAGGCAGGTTTGGGGAGTGGCAGGCAGGTTTGGGGAGTGGCAGGCAGGTTTGGGGAGTGGCAGGCAGGTTTGGGAGTGGCAGGCAGGTTTGGGGAGTGGCAGGCAGGTTTGGGGAGTGGCAGGCAGGTTTGGGGAGTGGCAGGCAGGTTTGGGGAGTGGCAGGCAGGTTTGGGGAGTGGCAGGCAGGTTTGGGGATGGCAGGCAGGTTTGGGGAGTGGCAGGCAGGTTTGGGGAATGGCAGGCAGGTTTGGGGAATGGCAGGCAGGTTTGGGGATGGCAGGCAGGTTTGGGGAGTGGCAGGCAGGTTTGGGGAATGGCAGGCAGGTTTGAGGAATGGCAGGCAGGTTTGGGGAATGGCAGGCAGGTTTGGGGATGGCAGGCAGGTTTGGGGATGGCAGGCAGGTTTGGGGATGGCAGGCAGGTTTGGGGAGTGGCAGGCAGGTTTGGGGAGTGGCAGGCAGGTTTGGGGAGTGGCAGGCAGGTTTGGGGAGTGGCAGGCAGGTTTGGGGATGGCAGGCAGGTTTGGGGAGTGGCAGGCAGGTTTGGGGAGTGGCAGGCAGGTTTGGGGAGTGGCAGGCAGGTTTGGGGAGTGGCAGGCAGGTTTGGGGATGGCAGGCAGGTTTGGGGAGTGGCAGGCAGGTTTGGGGAGGGGCAGGCAGGTTTGGGGAGTGGCAGGCAGGTTTGGGGATGGCAGGCAGGTTTGGGGATGGCAGGCAGGTTTGGGGAGTGGCAGGCAGGTTTGGGGAGTGGCAGGCAGGTTTGGGGAGTGGCAGGCAGGTTTGGGGATGGCAGGCAGGTTTGGGGAGTGGCAGGCAGGTTTGGGGAGTGGCAGGCAGGTTTGGGGAGTGGCAGGCAGGTTTCGGGAGTGGCAGGCAGGTTTGGGGATGGCAGGCAGGTTTGGGGAATGGCAGGCAGGTGTGGCTTCATGTGATGCCTGACTGCAACACAGTTTAAAGCCTAATCTTAGAGAGCCTTGTTATCCACAAACATTTGAGCTTTATTCTGTTGGAATGAAGAACCCATGAAGGGCTTTGATTAAGGGAATAACTGGTCAGTGTTGTTTTAGAAAGTTGTATAAAAGGTAGAATGAAGGTAGGGAAAGGTTGAGGGGAGAGAGAGGGTTATTGTAAGTCTTAATGAGATAATGAGGGTTTGCATTAAGAGAGTGGCTGAAAGGAATGAAAATGAGAAACACTATGTAATTTGTAGAACCTGACAATTGATTGGATGAATAAATAGGGAGGGAGATGGATTCAAGCTTGAATATTAGCCAGGAAGATTTCCAGGTTTAAGGAGATTAAGAGTTTAATTTTAGATATTAATTATTAGGTTCTTTTGGGGCAACTCATGAACAAATTTCATGGAACAAATTTCATAAACAATTTCCTAAAAATCTATAGAACCATACTTTTAGATTATAAAGCTAAAATATAGCCAAATAGTTTTTTTACCACAGCATACTTTTTATGTTACCAAAACGTAGTTTAATCTCAAGTATATCAAGTTCTAGTTTTGAATCCATGATCTGAAATATTCATATTTAATAATATGCACTTACATATACAAATACATATATAATTATGGTATAGTTTCTAGAAATTGTGTTTTAAATATAGTGTTAATACTTAAGTAACATATTTCATGTTTATCTTACTGTACACTTTAGCTACATCTTTTTCTATTTCTAATTGGAATTTTAGCAAAGAAAGATTTTTTCCCCCTCTGAGAGATTCAGTATCATTTTGTCTAATTGTACCTTATGTTAAGGTACCACATTATAAGCTTCTTTGGAATAATAAAATACTAATGCAAATACTCTCTTAAGCAGCTCTGAGTTGTTATGCCATTATAGTTTGGTGACATTCTGCTCACTATAGATTGGTGAATGAGAAAGGCTAACGTTAAGATGGGTTTCTTTTACACTCCTTCATAAAAACATTACATTATGTCATTTAGCAAAATGTTTATGCTATTAAAAATTCAAAATGTAAGGAGTTTAGTGCATTTCTACCTCAATATTAGAAACAGGACTTTTCAACGATCAATCAAAGTGCATAAAACTGAGTGAGTTTGTTTGCACGCTATTTATTTGAACTAAATCTCTAACAAGCCTCGTCTGCTAATTGGACTTAACATTTATGTTGCTAAATGAGAAGCATTTTGGCTGCTATATAGGATGGTAAGACCTACCCAGTGGAATAAACAGCTAACATCTGTTATCTTGTCCTGCTCCAGCTTGGCTTTTCCCAGTTAAGTACTACCTCAGCTCTGAAGTCAAGGTTATAAAATATGTGAATCTCTGGCTCACCCATGTATGTGTGAAGGTAAAGAAATAGTGCATCATCAGTCAGGACCAGCCAACCAAAAGATATTGAGTGCAGCTGGCTCACTTTGTTTTAACTTTGCAAGCCCTACTACTATAAGCAAAATCTAATAGAGGTTAAGATTTTTGTAAAGTTTGTATAATAACTGTAATTAATTTCAATTCTCTTTATATTTTCCTAGCTGTAGAATTTTATGCTGTTAATTGTTAGATTAAATGTAGTTACTTTAAAAATATATTTATATTTATTTTCTTTTTTTAAAAAAAGAAGCTAAATTTGGATTTGGCTGGGCTTCGGAAAGAAAAAGAAGATTTACTAAAGAAATTGGAGTCCTCATCTGAAATCACAAGTTTGACAGAAGAAAATTCCCAAGTAACATTTCCACGGATACAAGTTACATCACTTGGTCCTTCAAGGAGCATGGATTTGGAAATGAAGCAATTGCAGTGTAAACTGAAGGTGATTATAAAGTTTATTAAGCATGAAAACATATATTATGCTTGAATCCTGCAAGACATATTTATATGAACACTACTTTATTCTCATAAAGGTAAATTATGGTATAGATAATCCAAAAATTATTAATATTGCCTTCATCATTAATTTTTAGCCTGGTAGATTCTTCTCTGGTAATGAATCCTACCATTCTCTGAAAAAGACAAGATATCATGAAATCCTAATTTAGGAGCTGATGTAAACTGGCCAATATCTGCTACTCTAATACTTCTTTCTGCCCCCATGCCTCTCTCCAGCTGAACAGAATCCTTTCAGACATGCAATGCATCAACATAAGCAGAATTGCTTTTCTCTACATACTTGCAGCAAGTTAAACTTGAGAACGAAACCAACCCACTTTTGCTCTCTGCTTCTTCTCCCTCCCACTTATCTCCTCCTTCTCTGTCTCCAACCAACAACCAACTTAAAACAGTAGGAAGTATGTAGAGAAAAAGCAATGAGAGAAAAAAAAAAAAAAAGAATCTAAGACCAAGCGAAACTGTCAGCAACTTAAAAGTAAGGCTGTCCTTAGTTTAAATAGAATTATCTTGTAAGAAATAGGATTTATGAGTGGGTTTTAATTGGAAAGTTCTTTTTCATGCTTCTTAAGCCCATTTATTCCTCACATATTTAATTATTTTCTTCAGTGGGGATTGCTAGCTAGAAGCTAAAAAGGACAGTATATATGGGACCACTGCTATTATGTGAGTCACTAGAAAGAAAATCCTGATTGTAATTGCACAGAATACATTAGAAATGGAATAATCATCCCTGTTAGGAGGGTATTGGAATACTATGTTGAATTGTCAAATAGACTCATCATTGTTTTCAATCCCAAATACTATATGTGCACCCTTCAATAATATATCTTTTAGTGCAGATTTACTCATAGGATAAATAGGATAAAATTTAAAATGAATGAGTTTATTATTGCTTGGAAATAATTTGCTTTATTAATAGTAACCAAATATACAAACTAGCATTGGGATTCTTCTTGAATACCGTCTTCTTTAGTCAATTTTTATGTGTAAAACTTGGGTCAGTCACAACATTTTATAATCTTAAATAACTTATAAAATATTAGAAATGTGAAGGAAAAAGTGTTGTGCAGTTTTGGAGCATGAATCTTAAAATATGTCTCTGAAAATGTGGGATAAAATGTGTAAACTGAACATTTCAGTGTTAAGATTTCATATAGAGAAGATAAAATCATTGAGATATTCCTTGATCTTATCTATCCCATAGACTTTAATTCTTACTTCTGTGATTCTTCATGTATTTAAGTCCTCATGATTCTGATATAACTTTGTTTTTCACCAAGATTAAATAGAATGCTAGGTCCAGTATTGTCTAATCTGACTTCTGAAAGACATAAATAGTTTTAAGTTGATTTATACATAAATCATAATTTATGATTTTTACATAAACAGTTTTTAGTTGATTTATATTTTACTTATTTTACCTACTACAAATGATCTAATAATTTTTGGTAATAATGGATCCATATGAGTGTCTGTAAGTTCTTTGCATTATGGTTTTCCATGGTATAAGTTTTTACCCCACATACAAATCCCTCTTGCTTTGGAGGAATGTGCGAGTCAGAAAGAGAACTAGAGCAATTATTTTGAAGTGATTGTCCATAATCTAACACAGAGTCTTGGGACACTGACCAAACTGTATAGGGACAAAAAGGATACGTTTTTACTTTTGTCTTGTTTCATGTTTTCATATAGAAATTTCCTAGAAGACCAAGTACCTTTAAGTACATAATATTGTCTACTACTAAAACTTTTTGTTTTGATGCTGGTTTGTAGAGATTCTATAACAAAATACCACAGACTGGTTATCTTAAATAGCAAACGTGTATATTATTCTCACAGTTCTGAAGTCTGGAAGTCTAAGATCAAGGTGTCAACAGGTTTCATTTCTTTTGTGGCCTCTCTCCTTGGTTTGTAGATGGCTGTCTTCTCCCTGTGTCTTTACATGGTCTTCCTTCTATGTGTCTGTGTCCTAATTTCCCTTTTTATAAAGACACCACTCAGACTGAATTAGGTTGCACCCTAATAACCTCATTTTACCTGAATTATCTGTTTAAAGGCCTTATCTCCAAATACAGTCACATTCTAAAGTATTGAGGGTTCGGTGAGAACTTCAACATACTAATTTGTTTAGGGGAAATAGAATTTAGCACATAACAGATATCAAACTGCTAATATAGTGATTTTCTAATAAGTAACTTATTTTCTACTTAAGGTTTTTAGACTTAATTGAGAAAATTGGCTAGATTCAAATATACTAAAGGTTTATATACATCTTTTCTATACTATCCAGTTAATATTAGACTTTTCCGTGTAATTTTATATATACTTTTCTGATGTCTCTGGTTCATTTACAGTTGAGAAAACTGAGACACAGAAAGAATAAGTTACTTGT
This sequence comes from Symphalangus syndactylus, assembly GCF_028878055.3. Classification (NCBI taxonomy): domain Eukaryota; kingdom Metazoa; phylum Chordata; class Mammalia; order Primates; family Hylobatidae; genus Symphalangus; species Symphalangus syndactylus. The sequence continues at coordinate 122,294,696 of NC_072431.2, read as the reverse complement.
CCGAGATCACACAGGTACTGTATATAGAGCCGAGATTAGAACTCAAACCATCTGGCTCCATAGTCCATGCTCCTAATTATGATACTATGCAAATTTTTAAAAAATATTCAATAAACTTAGTATAGGAAAGCTGTAATAGGGATGACTTTTTACCATTGTGACATTTTTGATGTATGTGTTTTACATCATACATCAAAGGATGTATTACAAGGAAATTACCAGATTTTAAGTCATGTTACAGATAGATATCGTATAGTAGGGAATGGAAAAGGCACAAAGGACCTGGGTTTCGATCACTTTTTGGCCATTAACTTCTCGTCAACCTGGTCAAGGAAATTACTTAACTTCTCTAGAGGTCTAAAGCAGGGATACCTTTCGACCCATCTGATAAAAATTTTTGAGGATCAAATGAAATAGCTGTTAGATTTAGAGATCTTGGCCAAAGTGTATCTCAACCTGCCATTGTTTTATTTATTATAAATTGCTTTTCTCTCAATTCTCCAAGTCAGAGTTAACAGCATTTTCAGCCACATAAAATACAGCCTTAAGTCTAAAAACAGAAAAGAATCAACCAGTTATCTTAATATCTACTTAATTCATTCCATTGAAGATACTGTCAGGCTTTATTTACTGCCTGTATCTTTTATTTTAAATACAATTCTAAGTTTATTTTACTTCTCAGCAGAAAATACCTTCAGTGCAGCACACTAGAAGTATGCATATTAAGGGGTAGGATGATTGTTTTTAGGCAGGAATAATGACACAGAAGCAAAAAATTACAACCAACAGATTGACAGAGGAAAAAAAGGCAATATGAAAATGTTAAGGTAAATACAAAATTAGAAAAGCACAGCCTGGGACCGTTTAGAGGAGGGATAAGTAGACAGTTATATCACAGTAGTCCCTAAAGCCATCACTATATTATAGTGTAGTGATAATATAATACATATTAGTATATCATATATAATTTATAGTGATAATATTTATAATATAATATCACTATATAACATATCACTATTAGCTTAGCATAATCATGGATGTCCATATTTCTAACTGAATGAACAATCATCAGAGAAAGAATTGAAAATTAATGATTAAAGCAAACGCTTCAATTATTTGATAAATTGACTAGTGTGACTAGTGTGGAACATGTTATTCAGGCAGTGCTGGAAATAAGACACAATACACCACTGTAAACATGCAAAATATGGTAGAAATTTTGTTTGCATTACACACACATTTGATCAAAACATAACATTCAAAAGAGTTACCATGTTGAGGTAGCTATGGGTTTTTAAGAAAAATTAATGTTTCATGTAAAAATTAAAATTATTTCAAATGTTTTATTTGTATGTTATACCTATGAGATATTTAAAGTCAGTCTGATGAGTTATGTTTACCTTGGGTAATTAATAGTTTAATCTTTTCAAATTCAAATTATTTTTAGCATGAGTCAAACATCCCAACATAGGACTAGTTCTAATAGAAAAAATTTATTGTAGTTTAGAATTATTGGCTAAATAACTACTCCAAATATTTAAAAAGCTATTTTATTATATTTATATTCATTTAATACTTTTAAAACTTAGCAAATGGATTAATGTGAGTATGTCAACACTATCTTGAGTGTGGAAAAATTAAAATACTAAGTGATGTCTTAGATCACACATTTAGTTGGAACTAGAGTCAAAATTGAAAGGTGTTCTAACACTCTAGTTACCACCTCTGGTTCCTAGGCTGTACTGACAACAAATACCAAAGAACAAATATGTTTTGCTTTGAAAAACTAATAATTATTTATAAATAATGTAATAAGTAGCATTATTAATAACTTCAAGTAAAGAAGGATTGAGTATTCATGAGGTTTTCTATCAGTTATCATTATTCTCTAACAAACTATCCCAAAACATCGTGGCTTAAAACAACAGTTTATTATTTTTTAAGATTTTGTGGGTTGACTGGGAAGTTCTTTTGCTGGTCTCTCCTGGGCTACCTCATATCCCTGGATTTTTTCAAACCAAAGATTTCCCTAGTTGGAAGATACAAAATAGCCTCGCTCATGGATCGGACAATTGGTCTACTACCTGTCAGCTGGAGTACATTGGTACACTTGACATGATACATCAACTGTATTCGTAGCAAGGTGATCCTGGAGCAGAATTTCAAGAAGGGAAAGAGAGAAGCCACAAAGCTTTAAGGCCTGGGAACTGAAATTTACACAATTCATTTCTGCTCCATTCTTTTGGACAAAGCAAGTCACAAGCCAGACTACATTCAGTGGGTTGGGAAATGGATTGCCCTGCTTGATGAGCAGCAAAGCATTTGTGACCATATTTCGTCTAAGATGTTAGTAAATCCAGTATTTGTTTTAAGTGATCTTCTTAAATCATTAAAATTCTTAATTATTCACATATTTACATTATACCAGGACAATTCATATTTCCTGTAAATGTATTTTGGATACATACTCTTTGCAATTCTTAAATGATTGTATTCCTCTATAGTTTGGCATGTTATATAAAAGTTTTAGTATTATTATTTCTATTACAGCATATAAAATAAAGCATTTACAATATTAAAATATTCATTTTAATTATTGTTTACCATAATTATTGTAGATGTATTCTTTAGAATGGCACTTATTTTTATGCTGCTTTAGACCAAGGCTGAAAGGTATATTTAAATTTATTTGTATTTTTAATCTAGAATGCAACTAATGAACTCACCAAACAGTCATCAAATGTGAAGTCTTTGAAATTTGAACTCCTAGCAAAAGAAGAACACATAAAGGAAATGCATGAAAAGTATGGTCTTTTTATTTCTATCCATTGTATTTGGTGCCACCTAGTGGCAGCCAACTCTATTGAACGTGCCCCAAGAAACTGCTAATGTTAATGATTTCCTTCCCTAGTTCATATTTAAACCTACATAAGATGAAAGTTTAAGGAATACTATGTATAGCATGATTAATGGCAAGCTATTTAATTTTTTAATTAGAATAAGGATGAAGTTAAATTTCCCTTATTAAACATTTAATTTTGAATGAATACAAATTAATGGCTTCGAGACTATAAATGAAAAACTTTACAACATGGCAGTTATTTGACCCCCCAAATATATGATTAGTATTTGTATTGGATTTAATGCCTAAGCTTATAAAACTAAGGTAGAAAAAGGAAAGTTTTGTTTGTGTTTAAAATAACTGGAGGTTATGAAAATTTGTACTCGTGTTTATCAGTAAAAAGATTTTAAATGCTCTATCTCACTAAATCAAAATTATTTTCTTTCTGTGTCTTTCAAAGCTACACTATTGCTTAGAAATAGTAAGATGTTTAGATAGAATTCCAGTTGTCACTGATACATTTAAGATATATGTATCTCACAAACACACCTGTAGACCTCATTATAAGTGAAGAGCACTTAGAAGTGATATGAATAGATAAAAGTATTAGACAAAAAGTTTGGTTAATTTTTTAACTGGTAATATTTTGAAGTTTATTTATTAATTAAGAGTAAGTCTTGCTTATTGTTTAACAGGACTCTAGATTAACACTCTTTGAATCCTGGCTTCCCTACCTACTAGGCCTATGCCTAAATTTAATAATATTAAATTAGGTTCTTATGAGGAATAAATGAGTTAATACATGTAAAGCACTTGTAACAGTGACTGGAACATTGTAAGCCTTCGATACATGTTAGCTATTGTCATTCTTATTTTAGTAGTAGCAGCAGCAGCAGCAGTAGTAGTGGTTCTCACAGCATCTACCATTTTATACTTAATATTTCATCAACTTATGCTAAACAGATGTGTGGATTGAATCTCAAATTATATTAAATTAGAAGATATTATGGCTAATTTAGTTTCATTACAAGAGTTTACATTTGTTTATTGAAGTATAAGATTTTTTTGTTATCATTGTTATGCTTTTGATTATCTTTATATAGCACTTTGATTTTTCACAGCAATGTAAAAATGTAATTTAAATGAAATAGTTCTAAGTTTTCATGTGTTATTAATTTTTCTCATTTCTTATATTTTTTGTTTCAATACATATATGTAATTGTATAATTACCAAGTCACAACTATAGATTTTACAAGTGCTCAAAATATTAAAAGAACAATATTTTATGCAATGCAATTCATTTTACTAATTTACAGTGTCAATATCACGTAGCATTTAAAAACTAACAGTAGATATAATTTGGGATAAAATGTAAGATATCACCACTGTTAAGGTATTTTCTGTCACTCTTGATGTCACCTTTTTTTCTTTTTTCAAGGATGTCTCGAATGGAGAGGGATATAACTACGAAAAGACATTTGATAGAGGACTTGAAATTTCGACAGAAAGTAAATTTGGAAAGTAACGAGAGTTTTAGTGAAATGTTAGAAAATCTTGATAAAAAGGTATCAATTTTTATCTTTACTGACACTAACAATATCACTTCCTGTTGTATTTACTCTCTTACCACAAATATTTAATCCTAGTAAATGTATAGAAAATATTGATAGGATATATATTTACTGTTACAAAGTAACACTCTTGGCTCTGAAAATACATTATTTATTTTAAAATTCAATTCTCTAAAACCTCATACATAATATGGCCACACATTCTGTTTCTATTTATAAATATCCCATGAGAAGATTAAAAATCCTCAATATTTCTAGGATACATAATTACATTTTTTTCAGTATTTTATTTAAAACTGTAATTTATGATAGAATCAAGCTTATATTTCTTAGTGAAAACTTGATTACCAATAACTGTCAGAAGTTCTTTAAAAATGTACTTTCTTCTTGGATCCCCTTAATGAATTTTACATGGGAAGGGAGTTGTGCATGCAAAGGGAGTTGTCGTTAAAGTAGTTATGTAACATATGACCCGAAGTAGAAGGTTTTTTTTTTTTTTTAAAGGTGCTATTTTCACAACTCCTAAAGCACCCTGTGCTTTGGCATTCACTAAATGTTATCCGCACCTGAGAGAACATCTCCCTTACTTTCCTTGTTGAAAATGAAAATTTAAGTTATCTGTTAGGTCAAATGGATTTAAGAAAGAAACTTTTACATGAGCATGACGAATCCATATGGATTTTCTTTCTCTTCTCTTCCACACACCCGTGCAAGTTAAAATCACTTCCTGTAGGCTTTTTCAATGTTATCCTTTCAATTTTGCTATTTTTTAACTTCAATAATAATTTCATACATAGCTTTGGAATCTTTATATAAATAACATATATCTTTAGTGGCATTAAACTGAAAAACTACTTTTTCTGTTACGCTTTGAGATACATATACATATTATAATCTTATAAATAGGCAATATATATATATGTATCTCCTATTACTTGTTTTATTTCATCCGAAAAAGAGTATGTAATAGTTATTTTAGAGAATACAATGGAAAGTTATCTATAACTTGGCTTGTTTCAGAGTCAAAACAATCATCTCTTGTCTTAGGAAGTTTAGGTTAATAATTAATGGATATGTAGTGAACATTAATATTGTGTTATTGGGTGCAAGAATGTACATACCAGTATTCATTTAGTTTGTGTGCAATTTTGGTTTTTGTGACTGATTTAAGGATTGTTACTTTCATTCATAATATGAGTTCTGTAAGTATAGTACTTGAATTTGATAGCGTTATGAGAAAATAAATGGAAGTAGACTCATTCACTCATTTAGTTTCTGTTGGAACAAACACAGTATATTACTAGAATGCCTTCCACAATAATAATTACCTTTATGCTTTTAATGTAGGTAAAGACATTAACTGAAGAATGTTCCAACAAGAAGGTATCAATTGATTCACTAAAGCAAAGACTTAATGTTGCTGTAAAAGAAAAGTCACAGTATGAACAGATGTATCAGAAATCTAAAGAGGAGTTAGAAAAAAAGGTATGCTTTTAAAAAGGGCATTTTAGCTTAGAGATGGAATATAATGGTGTTTGTTTCATTTTTAACATTGTTGGTTTTTTTCTTCCCAGAAACACAAGCTACTTAAACACTTCAGATAAGTGCAAAGAGGATTTGTATCTCTACCTGAAACACTAAACATTTGTTTAACATTAAAGATATTTCTGTATTAGAGAAAACAGGTTGTGTTTGTCTTGATAGTTCTTAAGAAATGAAAACTATTATTGAACACTGGTATTTATACAAGTAGATATAAATTTTGTAGGCCCACTTAAACTTTCAAACTAAATGTTTCCATGTTATGTAGAGGATCTTTTGGGCTAAAATAGCTTCCATGCTTTTAATTATTTATAATCTTTAAAAATCACAAACTAATTTAGTTGATAAGTATATGAGAATATGTAGTTAGGATGTTTTATTGAAAATTAATGAAAAGAATCATAAATTTTACCCAAATAATAAATACATAGAGAGAATAATAAAATATTTTCCTTATTTGATATGTATAACTAACTCTTCCAAATCTGTTTATAAAATATCTTTTATTTTATGACTGCTGATCTTTTGCAGGATCTCAAGCTTACTCTCCTAGTATCAAGAATAAGTGAGACTGAATCTGCAATGGCAGAAATTGAAACAGCAGCATCTAAGCAGCTTCAAGGATTAGCATTGCAAAGTGAACAGGTCCTAGAAGGTGCACAGAAGACATTGCTGTTAGCCAATGAAAAAGTAGAAGAGTTCACCAAATTTGTGAAGGTTTGAATTACTTGTTGTTTACTAACTTGTACTTTACTTTAGGCAGAGTGGGCAGTAGCCCACTTGAGATGATTTGGGGAATAAAGTTTCTTTCTGCTTTCCTAACACACAAAGAAAGCATCTTCTCCTACCCTATTTATCATATTGCTAATAATTCCTCCATAAAGAATTTATTTTTATAGTTTGAATTTAAAATCTTCTACGATCTTATTAATACTTCTTTCTTAATGTCAATTTAGTTATGAAATTGTAGTAGTCAAGTCATCTGGACAGGTTTTAAGTTGAAAGGATTAAGCCGTTCCCACCCTACTGTCCTTTTGAAAATCATTCAAGCAGGAACAACCAGAAACTTGCTCAGTGTTCAGTGATGCTAAGAGACATCTGAAGCCCAGGCCACAAACTATCAAGACATGGAATAGACAGAGGAATGGCACATGACAAACAGAACAAAGAGAAGACAAACTCAAGTATCTACAGAGGTGTACCATCTAGAAATTATCTAAAAGCTGAAGAGCCCTAGAAAGCCTTCATTCCCCTAGACATAGAAGTTAATAACATTTTATGCCACTATTAAGAGTACTCCATGTAGAGGAAATTCCTTACTTTGCTTCTTTGGAAATCATAGATACCTTGGGAGTTTTCTCATTTTAAAAATATCTACAAAATGAATTGATAAAACATTTTATCTCCTCTATCTCTTTTAATGAATATTTCAACTGGTGTGAAGTCAAGCCAATAATGCCTGCCTCTGAGGACCCTAAATGATTGCAAAGTATTAATTTTATTAAATGTAATTTACCTTTTCCAGATTCAAAACATTAGTTTTTGTAAATGCTTGTTGAATAGTTTCACTGTTTAACTTATAGTGAACACTTTCATTAAATATTGTGACTTATACACTGCTGGTGGGAATGTAAATTAGTTCAGCCACTGTGGAAAGCAGTTTGGAAATTCTCAAAAAGTGAAAAACAGAACTACCATTTGACCCAGCAATCCCATTATTGGGTACATAACCAAAATAATATAAATCCTTCTGCCATAAAGACACATGCATGCGTATGTTCAGTATGTTCATTGCGGCACTGTTAACAATAGCAAAGATATGGAAGCAACTTAAATGCCCATCAACAATAGACTGGATTAAGAAATTGCGGTACATATACACCATAGGATACTACACAGCCATAGAAAAGGATGAGATCAAGTCATTTGCAGCAACTTGAATGGAGCTGGAGGCCATTATCCTAAGTGACACGAAGAAAAAACCAACACCACATGTTCTCACTTATAAGTGGAACCTAAACATTGAGTACACATGGACACAAAGAAGGGAACAATAGACATCGGGGCCTACTTGAGGGTGAGGGTGGGAGGAGGATGAGAACTGAAAAACTACCTATTGGGTACGATGTTTATTACCTGGGTGATGAAATAATATGTACATCAATCTCCTGCAACACAAAATTTATCTACAGAACCAACCTGCACATGTATCCCTGAAACTAAAATTAAAGTTATATGTATAGAGTCATTATTTTACTCATGATGTACAACCATTTTATTATGAGTATTACCTTCATAAATCTTGGTTTTTCTTTTATATTCAACTTAGCATTTTGTTTGTGGAGCTTTTGGCAAAGATATAAAATATGAAATATATAATTATGAGATTTATTCAAAATGCTAATCATTGTTTTTCCTTGAAATATTCTTTGAATGTGGCACTTTAAAAAAGAAGGATGAATGAGAATCAGAAGTTTTCAAAATAGAAAAATTAATTTCATGACTGTATATCTGATTATCATATACTTGAAGTTTCATGACTTCCATGATAAGGTAATGGGTATATTTCTCCATAAAAAGTAGTTTAGCAAAAATTATCTTTAAGAAACTTTTTCTTTATATCCAGTGATATAAACAGTACTTAATGATGAAGTGGGTATCTAAACTCTAATTATTCAAGGGTAATGTTAGTCCTTCGTATTTTTCACCAACAATGATACTGAGTAGATGTCTTAATAGATGAATTCAGGATTGTTTTGGTTTCATGACTTTTTAATTTGAATAATGTTTCAAAGATTATATAGTAGGGAAAGATGATAAATATTGACAGACTGTCTTCGGTACTCTCTCAGAATTTTTACACTTTGTTTCAGTTTGGTATTTAAATTACCTGCATCAGAATCCTGTTTCTATTGCATTTAAATATAATACACAATATTGGGCCCCAAATCTATTGAATCAAAATTCTGTTTGGAGTGGAGCCTAATCTGCGTTTTACAAGTTAACTAAGTGATTATTATACATAATAAAGTTTTAGAAGCACTTCCTTACATTGTTTTTAAGAATTGAATTCAAATAACAATACATATCAGTTTGGCATTTAGTAAGACCATTTATAACTCATGACTTCCAATGGCAATTTGACATTTGTTTTTCTTAACCGTGTCTTAGTGCCAACATATAGTTGCTATTGGTACCATGTCTGCTGTATAACCTATTTTTCAAATATAGGGCCACCAGCAAATTAATGCCAAAACCATATATTGATGGCAGAGACTGGATATTTGGGTCTTAAGAAAGGCATGATTATCATCTTTCTTTTCCTTGCATATATGGCCCTAGGTCTAGGCGGAAATGCTTAGGACCCACCATCTGAAGCAGCATATCATCAATGACTCCCTAACTACTACCACATTAGGTGCATTAGATCAATGCTTCCTCCTTTTTAAATACTTAAGACCTTCCATAGCTGGGTGTTAGTCTGCTGAAGTCTGATCTTCTTTCCCACTACTCTTTCACCCATATTGTGCTTACTCCTGCCTTTGCTCAAGTTTTCTTTTCACCCAAATGCCTTCCCCTCTTTGTTCTCTCCTTCACATTTAACTCTGGGCCTTCCTCTGTCATGAATCTGTCCTTTAACTCTGTAGTTAAGAGGATAGAGCTCAACTCTGCCATTTACTGGCTCTTTGACTTCAGGATTGTGACTGAATCCTTGTGTCTCAGTTTCCTCATCTGTAGAATGAGTTTAATAATGGAACATAAGCAAAGTGAGAATTTACATAAGTTACAATAGCTAAAGATCAGAACAGTGGCTAATTGCTATCTTAGTATCAACTATTATTATCAGCAGTAGTAAGAGCAGTAGTAGTATGGCTCTGACTCATCTCCTGAACATTTATTATATGTACATTAACACAGTTGTAAACTTGTATTTTTCTTTCTGTTTCAAGTAGATTAAAGCCAACTTGAGGAAAGGAACGTTGTCATTTGTTGTCTTCAGGGTACTGTTACATAACAGGGCTCATTAAATTCTTGAGGAATTGATTTATATCTGCTTCAAGAATGGTACTGGACATATAGTCACTGCTCAAATGGAAAACTCTGTTAACAGTGAGAACTATGCGCATTCCTTAATGAGCATAGTTAAGGAATGCACATAGTACCTACATGGAACATTATGATCACCAGGACTCATTCTATGCAGAGCTTATTAGGGTATCATGTACACAAAAGTACTTAATAAATATTATTAGTAGTATTAATAGTAATAATGTTTGTTCTGGCCCCGTTGTGGAATCTATGTTCCCTTTAGTCTTTTCATTTATTCATAGGGCGCAACCAGATTATGGAAGAGGTGGAGTGGCCATCTGTTCTAGATCTAGTCTTGAATATGGAATTTGGCCCTGGGGTGAAATCAAGTACTTTGAGCATCTGGGCTGGATATATGTGGCAGAGCTGAGGCTTTGAATTCTCCTAATAACTGAATAAAACACACAAGGGAAATTTCTAGAAGTATTTGCTCAGTTTGACTCAGCCCTGATACAGGCTTTTAATGTGCCTGAATGTGAGAGTCATATGCCAAGCTCCATCCTTTCAGTGGATTTTGTTAGCTATGAAATAAATACCAGCCAAAAAACAATATTTAGCTGGAAGCATAAATGGTTTCATTATCAATATGTACTTGCTTTGGTAAGATTTAGTAAGATGCTTTTGGTATATAAATTTCTTGCTTCTTTAGTGAATACATTTGTGGAGCATTAGAATTTTAATTTTACACATACAATTGTTAATACCTTGGCACTGTTAATTAAGATTTATAAACAGGTCTATGATACAATTCAACTTGAATTAACTCTTTTCACCCTGTCATTATACTGAGAAAGGAAATGACAGCTGTGTTTAGAGAAAAGTTTCATAATAAAAATACATTTCCTTATTTGGAAAACTTTATGTAAATTATATCTCAATAAAGCTGTTTAAAAACCTGTTTTTTAAAAATTCATTTTTTAACCATGAAGGCAATAGTGACTCCAGAGTATTTCAGCCACAAATTTTTGCCTTCCTCACAGTGTAATCTTACTGAAAAAAGTCCAAGCAATCCATAATGATTCGATGAAACTAAAAATTATATGTATCACAGACAAAGACTCATGATAAAGAGAGGAAAACTAAATCTAATAAGACAGAAGTGGCCGGGCGCGGTGGCTCACGCTTGTAATCCCAGCACTTTGGGAGGCCGAGGCGGGCGGATCACGAGGTCAGGAGATCGAGACCACGGTGAAACCCCGTCTCTACTAAAAATACAAAAAATTAGCCGGGCGTGGTGGCGGGCGCCTGTAGTCCCAGCTACTCAGAGAGGCTGAGGCAGGAGAATGGCGTGAACCCGGGAGGCGGAGCTTGCAGTGAGCCGAGATTGCGCCACTGCACTCCAGCCTGGGTGACAGAGCGAGACTCCGTCTCAAAAAAAAAAAAAAAAAAAAAAAAAAAAGACAGAAGTGGGATCGTTTACTATATTTTCTACAAACATTATTGGTGGCTGGTTACAATAAATTATAGTAACTGAAAAGTAAAGTAAATTAAGTTGATATGTATATCTAAAAACCATTCATATTTTGACAATATCCTCAGATATTGGGATAATTCCTAGCTCATGATATCCCAAGAATTGCAAGAAGGCTGACATCAGTTTTTGGAAATTCAGTTGACATTTATTGAATGCTTACTTTGTGCCATGCAGTGTTTTTACTTGCCTTGATAATAAGTGTTAGCTGTGGATCTTTATTCAACTGATATGAATAGAGTGACACTTTCTAAAACTTACAGTGTTTTTAGCAAATGATAATTTAAAGGGTTTTTGAAAACCCTTTGGGGGGCTTTAGAGTTGCTCAGAGAGCAACTGAGCAGATTTTGAACTGGTAATAGAAGGCAATTTTGTAACAGATAAGAGAGAAGTAAAGATAAAAGCCAGATGGAAGTAGCACCCAGTGTTGAAAACAGGCTGATTTGTTTATTTTAAAAAAGAGGAAAGTAATGCTGAGACCCAACACGCAAATACAAGGCAAGTGTGATCTTATAAAAATGAAAAGTTAGCTTTGATATATGGGTGGAAGGTAAAACATTTCAGTGAACCTAGCACAGTGAAGGCTCTACTGTATCTGGAAGATACACTTTGGAAGGGAAGATGATCATTCATGCATTATGAAGTATATTTCAACCAAACAACATAGTATTTTCTAATAATCAATGCATCGGAATTGAAGGTATATGGAATATATCATGTAGTAACAACACTACTCATTATGTAGGCCACCGAGCATTGCTTATACTTCATTTAGGTACCTCTTTAATGACACTTACATGGTACATGAGGGTTGATCTTGGAATTCCTGTATTATTCATCCCTATTTAGAAATTCTGTTGGGATGAGTAAGATGTAGGAATGAATATTCAAATAGATCTCAGAAGCCAATTGGAACGTATTAGATTCACCCACCCAAATTATTTGTATCTCATTTTAGAATGCTAGTCATACAGCTTAGCAGCCGGATTATTATCTTTCTCCCCAACACAATTCTGTTATGACTTATGGTGACTTCATATCCATGTAAGCCATTCAATCCCCTATTGGATATTCCCTTTCTATTCTTCAGCATCCTCACTTCCAATGATTATTCCCATCATCATACCACTGATCTATGGTTCTCAACTTTGGATCACCACCTACCTTAGGGAGCATTTGGAAATGTATGTGGGTGCTTTGTATTACGCCGACTGGTAGATGCTACTAGCATTCAATACCCAGGAGCCAGGGTGGTTAAAAGTTCTGCAGTGGGAAGAAAAATCTCATACAGTGAAAAATTGTCATTTTTCCCAAATGCCAAAAATGTTCCCACTAACAAACACTACCCTTGGCCTTGTCATTACAAATAACTGAATTCCAAAATCTCCATTTCCAGCATTTTATTCTTTGACCGCTATTTCTTTTTGTGCATATAGTGCAACAATTTTTGACCTGATTATAACTCAAATTCACTGGCCTTACCACTTTTTCACTAATTACTACCACCCTCCTTCCCATTGTGCCCTTAATTCCCTCCTCATGCAGCATGGATTCTATGTTGTATCATAGTCACTTTCTTGCATATATCCTCAACTTCCTCATATGTCCCTTTGTCATATTCATGTGGAAAAAACTCAAACCTACTTTATTTTGAATCTCTGCCTACTTCCCACCTGAACCCAAGAAAGTGAATGTGATTAAATAAAAACATAACCATGCTGATTCATCTTTATTTAAACAGATAACCAGGAACTTCAGGTGCGCTGTCAGCACTATGTGATAATCCTATTATATAGTTCCCAGCGCATTCAGGCTCCACATTTCCCGGTCATTCTGCTATCTTCTCAAACCTCCAGCATCCTCTGCTCAGCCACTCAATCTCAGCTGCTTCTTTCACTGAGAAAACAGAAGCAACCCAGAGATAATTTCCTCCTTTTTTCATTACCTTTATTTTTCACATTCCTCCCAAATCTGTACCCACATACTGTCCCTTTCCTCGTATTACTGGGAATGAACCATCTGCATGCCCGTCTAAAGCTAATACCTCACTTTGCACACTGGATTTTTATCTCCCCATATTCCCAAGGACTTTGGCCCCGTAGTTTCAACCCTACACTTTGTATCACCAATATTCCTTCTATATTGGATCACTTTCATTAGCAAACACACACCATTTACCAAAAAAAAAAAAAAAAAAAAAACCCTTCATTTGACTCTGTATCTCCTCTAACTGCTGACTCATTTGTCTCCTCTTTTATGTAGCAAAACACCTCAAAAGTGATAACTATTCTCTACCCACTTATCTTCCATTCTGTTTTGAACCTTCTCCAATTAGGCTTTCAATCTTATTACCCCTCCAAAGTAGTTTATTCAAAGTCACCAGTAACCTCCATATTGCCCAATCTGTGATCAGTTCTCAGTCTTATCTTATTTGAAGCCTTGGGAGCATTTGATATCGTTGATCACTCCTTCCTCCTTGAAGCACTTTTTTAAAGCCTCCCTTTTGATGTACTACACTGTACTGGTTTTCCTCATCACACCTAGCCAGTCTTCTCTGACTTCTTTGCTAGTTCTCATTCTCTTCCTGACAGACATAAGTGTTGGAGTTTCCTAGGGTTCAGTCTTTATACCTTTCCTCTTCATTATCTATACTCACTCTCTAGGCAGTCTCTACCAACGCTGTAATTTAAGATGCCATATTCTGACCTATGACTCCCTAATATATATCTGTTCTCATCCTGTCCTTGAAACTATGGATTTTTAAATCTTCCTGCCTAGTTGTGATTTTCACTTGGATGTCTAATAGGCATCTCAAACTTAACATGTACAAAAAAGTTGAAAAAAAATTATTTTGCTTCTCCTAGCTTTTTTTCTCTATCTCAGAAAAATATTTTCACTAGTCATCCAGATGGTTAGGCTCCAAATCTGTAATCATCTTTGGCTCTTCCCTTTCTCTCACATTGCATTTCTAATACTTCAAGTCTTGTCTGCTCCTGTTTGAAAATAGACCCAGGATTCTGCTACCTGTCACCACTGCTATGGTTACTATCACTTCTTGCCTGTACTTATGCATTAGTCTGCCCTTTCACCTCTTGATCCAAAGCAGTCTTTTCTCCATCTGTTGGCAGAATGATCCTTTTAAAATGGAAAACACGGCCAGGCACAGTGGCTCACGCCTGTAATCCCAGCACTTTGGGAGGCCGAGGTGGGCGGATCACTTGAAGTCAGGAGTTCGAGACCAGCCTGGCCAACATGGTGAAACCCTGTCTCTACTAGAAATACAAAAATTAGCCAGGCATGGTGGCAAGTGCCTGTAATCCCTGCTACTTTGGAGGCTGAGGCAGGAGAATTGCTTGAACCTGGGAGGCGGAGGTCGCAGTGAGCCAAGATCGCACCACTGCACTGTAGCCTGGGTGACAGAGTGAGACTCTGCCTCAAAAAAAAAAGGGAAAATATCCAATCACTCCCTTGCTCTAGTCTCCTGGCATGACTTCTATTACTCAAGAAAATGGAAAACCTTGACTGCCCATAAAGGACTCCATGATTAATTTTATTGTTACTTCTGCAACTTCACTTTCTACTACATTTTACCTCACTATTCCACTTTAGCCTTTCTTTCTGACTGACTTTCTTGCTCTTTTTTAAACAGTGCAGGCCCTCTTCTCTCTCAAGGTCTTTGTCGTCTTCTTCCGTATATTCAAGTAGTTTATCTTGTCACTTCTTGAGGTCTCTTTGCCCTGTCAAATTTCAAACATATGAAACAATGGAAAACAAAGAAGCTAGTAAAACCTGTAAGCTGGTTAAATCTAAATCATTGTTGACCTTAATGATTACAGTATTAGAAATGGGGGTAATGGGTTGGTTGGAAGAGTTGAGTTTCCTTTCTGCTTTGGTGGAACAATATGGAGTACGAGAAACTCTAGATATTGATTCAAAATATATTAAATATATATTTGAAATATTTAAAGATGGCCATAAGAGTAAAAATATTTAATTTGTAGAGAATATGATGGATAAAAGAAATAAAGAAAGCTCCATCAATCTAACACAAGCCAGGAAATAAAAAAGAAGGGAGAGAGGGAATGAACAGGGAAAGAAAGAAGGGAGGGAGGGAGGGAACAATAAGAAAAATAGTAAATAAAGAAGATAGGGGCTGGGAACGGTGGCTCACGTCTGTAATCCCAGCACTTCGGGAGGCCGAGGCAGGTGGATCATGAGGTCGGGAGATCAAGACCATACTGACTAACATGGTGAAATCCCGTCTCTAGTAAGACTACAAAAAAATTAGCTGGGCATGGTGGTGGGCGCCTGTAGTCCCAGCTACTTGGGAGGCCGAGGCAGGAGAATGGCGTGAACCTGGGAGATGGAGCTTGCAGTGAGCCAAGATTGCGCCACTGCACTCCAGCCTGGGCAGCAGAGCAAGACTCCGTCTCCAGAAAAAAAAAGAAGATAGATTGTAGCTGTTCCTTAAATACAGGCAAACCTCATTTTATTGTGTTTGCTCTATTGCACTTCTCAGATACTGTGTTTTTTACAAATTGAAGATTTGTGGCAGCTCTACCTCAAGCAAATCTGTCAGCTCTATTTTTCTTTCCAACAAGGTGTGCTCACTTTGTGTCTCTCTGTCATATTTTGGTAACTATTGCAATATTTCAAACTTGTTCATTATTATTCTATCTGTTATGGTGTTCTGTGATCATTAATCTTTGATGTTATTATTTTAATTGTTTTGAGGTGCCATGAGCTGAACCCATATTAGTTAGGCAGCGAACTTGATAGATAAATATTACGTGTGTTCTGACTGTTCGGCCCAACTGTCTTTTCCCCCATCTCACTCCCTCTCCCTGCGCCTCCTATTTCCTGAGACTCAACAATATTGCAGTTAGGCCAACTAATAATTCTATAGTGGCCTCTAAGTGTTCAAATGAAAGGAAGAATCACATATCTTTCACTTTGAATCAAAAGCTAGAAATCAGAATCTAGAAAAACTTAGTGAGGAAGGCATGTCAAAACCTGAGATAGGCTGAAACTAGGCCTTTTGCACCAAACAAACAACTCATGAATGCAAAGGAAAAGCTACTGGAGGAAGTAAAAAATGCTACTTCATGAATACACAAATGATAAGAAAGTGAAACAGCCTTATTGCTGATACACAGAAAGTTTTAGTGGTCTGGATAAAAGATTAAACCAGTCACAACAGTTTCTTAAGCCAAAGCTTAATCCAGAGCAAGGCCCTGACTGTTTTCAGTTCTTCAAAGGATGAGAGAGGTGAGGAAGCAGGAGAAAACCTTGAAGCTACCTGAGGTTTAAGGAAGGAAGCACCTACATAACCTAAGAATACAAGGTAAAGCAGCAAGTGCTGATGTAGAAGCTGCAGCAAGTTATCCAAAAGATCTAGGTAAGTTCACTGATGAAAATGACTCCATATTTTCTATGTAGACAAAACAGCCTTCTATTGGAAGAAGTTGGCATCTAGGAGAAAGCTAGAAAGGAGAAGTCAATGCCTGGCTTCAAAGCTTCAAAGAACAGGCTGAGTCTCTTGTTAGGGGCTAATGCAGCTAGGGACTTTAAGTTGAAGGAGATGCTCATTTCACATTCCGAAAATCCTAGGACCCTTAAGAATTATGCTAAATCTACTGTGCCTGTGCTCTATAAATGGAACAACAAAGCCTAAATGACAACACGTGTATTTACAGCATGGTTTACTGAATATTTTAGGCCCACTGTTGAGACCTACTGCTTAGAAAAAAAGATTCCTTTCAAAATATTGCTCATTGACAATGCACCTAGTCACCCAAGAGCTTTGATGGAGATGTACGTTGAGATTAATGCTGTTTTCATGCCTGCTAATATAGTATCCATTCTTCAGCTCATGATTCAAGGAGTAATTTCAACTTTAAAGTTGAAGACTTTAAAGTCTTATTATTTAAGAAAAACATTTCACAAGGCATAGCTTCTGTAGACAGTGATTCCTCTGATGGAGCTGGCCAAAGTAAATGGGAAACCTTCTGGAAAAGACTCACCATTCTAGATGCCATTTAAGAATATTAGTGATTCATGGGAGGAGGTCAAAATAGCAGCATTAGCAGGAGTTTGGAGAAGTTTATTCCAACTTTCATGGATAACTTTGAGGGGTTCAAGACATTAGTGGAGGAAGAAACTGCAGATGTGGTAGAAATAGCAAGTGAACTAAAATTAGAAATGGAGCCCAATATGTGACTGAATTGCTGCAATCTCATGATAAAATCTGAATGGATGAGGAGTTGCCTCTTAGGGACGAGCAGAGAAAGCGGTTTCCTGAGACGAAATCTCCTCCTGGTGAAAATGCTGTGAACACTGTAGAAATGACAACAAAAGTGTTAGAATATTCCATAAACTTAGTTGATAAAGCAGTGTCAGGGTTTGAGAGGATTGACTCCAGTTTTGAAAGAAGTTGTGCTGTGGTAAAATGCTACCGAACGGCATCACATGCTCTAGAGAAATCTTTCGTGAAAGGAAGAATCAATTAATATGGCAAGTTTCGTTGTTGTCTTAAAGAAATTGCCACAGCCAGCCCAGCCTTCAGCAACCATCACCCTAATTTGTCAGCAGTTATCAACCTTGAGGCAAGACTCTCCACTAGTAAAGTTATTACAATGTGCTGAAGGCTCAGATGATCATTAGCATTTTTAATAATAAAGTATTTTTAATTAAGATATGTACATTTCTTAGACATAATGCTATTGAATGCTTATAAACATAACTTTTACATTCACTGGGAAACCAAAAACATTGTATGACTCACTTTATTGTGATATTTGCTTTATTGTGGTGGTCTGAAATGGAACCCATGATATGTCTGAAGTAAGCCTGTATTTTGGCTATTAACCTCTATCAGATATGTGATTTGCAAATATTTGTCTTCCATTTTGTAGGTTGCCTTTTCACAGTTGTTTACTGTACAGAAGCCTTTTAGTTTGATATAATCCTACTTATTTATTTTTTGATTATGTTGTCTTTGCTTTTGATGTCATTTCTAAAAAATCATTGCCCAGACCAGTGTCATAGAGATTTTTAAAAATGTTTTCTTGTAGGAGTTTTTGTTTTTTTTTAAGAGATGGGGTCTCACTCTGTTTCCCAGGCTGGACTCCCGACTCCTGGACTCAAGCGTCTTCTAGAAATTTTATGCTTTCAGGTCCAATACTTAAGTCTTTGATCCATCTTGAGCTGATTTTTGTCTGTGGTGTAAGAGAGGAGTCTGATTTCAATTTTTTTGCATTTGGATATCCAGTTATCCAGCACCATTTATTGGAGAGACTGTCCTTTCACCATTATGTATCACCCTGTTGACTATATGTGTGGATTTATTATTGGGTTCTCTATTCTGTTCTATTGGTCTATATGTCTATCTTTATGCCAGTATCATACTCTTTTGATTATTGTAGGCTTGTTGTATGTTAAAAAATAGGTTAAGGACTTTAATACAGACTTCCCTAAAACACACAAATGACCAACAGAAACAAACTCAATGTCACTTATCAGGGAAATGCGAATCAATGCCACAGTGAGATAACACATCAAATTTGTCAGGATGGCAGCTATTTAAAAAAAGATAATAAGTGTGAGTGAGGATGTGGTGTAATTGGACCCTTTGTACACTGTTGATGGGAATGCAAAGTGGTGCAGCTTCTATGGAAAACAGTGTGGAGATTCCTCAAAATGTTAAAAAGAGAACCACCATTGGACTTAGCAATCCCACTTCTGGGTATTTATCCAAAAGAAGTGAAATCATGATACTGAATGGATGTTAGGACTCCTTGTTCATTGCAGGACTAGTCACAACAGCCAAGATGTAGAAACAATCTAAATGTCCATCAAGAGATGAATGAATAAAGGAAATGTTGTATAAACAACAATTGATTACTACCCTTAAACAAAGAAGGAAATTCTGCAGTATGCAACAACATGGATAAACTTTGACGGCATTATGCTCAGTGAAAAAAAGCCAGTTACTGAAAGACAAGTGCTGCGTGGTTCCACTTCTCTGAGTGTTTACGATAGTCAAATTTTATAGAGTCAAAGAGTGGAATGGTGTTTGGAAGGGATTGGGGAGACTGAGAAATGGGGAATTTTTAATTAATAGGCATAAAGTTTCAAGCAAGATGAATAAGCTCTAGAGATTTGTGTACAACATTGTATGTATAGTCAACAATGATGTACACTTAAAATTTTGTTAAGAGAGTAGGTCTGATGCTAAGCATTCTTACCACAATAAAATAAGAATAAAATAAAAATTCATGAAGGAAATAGTTGACTCTAGAGAGAGAAAAAGAAGATAGAAGAATAACATGACCGGTATAAATCCAAATATACCAATAACGACAATATAAATAATAGAGCTGAAATGTATCTTTTGAACAAAGAGGAAAGAAGACAGACTATGATAGAAAAAAAGATGCACTTAAAATATAGTTATCCAAAAGCTTTAAACGAATTAAAAAATATGGTATCCTGGGACTAGCTTGTACAAGAGCCAGTTTTGTGTGTCTCTTCCCAACTCCTTATTCATGTTGGTTGCTTGAAATCAATCATGATGCGTATATTTATTTCACAGAAATTGGCCAGGCATGGTGGGCTCGTGCTTGTAATCCCAACACTTTGCAAGGCCAAGACAGGATGATCACTTGAGCCTAGGAGTTCAAGGCTATAGTAAGCTATGATTACACCACTGCATTTCAGCCCGGGTGACAGAGCAAGACCCCATCTCTAAAAAACAACAAAAAAAATATCCGTACCAAAAAATCAACAAACATTACAAGTCGTGCTCTTCCCCCAACATCCAAAGAACTGATTTACCAGCACACAACTAAATATACATCAGATAAATGCTAAGAAAAAGAAGATATAGCAATATTATTCCAAGACAAAATTAATGGCAAAAAACATTAGGAATGACAAGAATGGATAGTTTGTAAAGAAAATGTAGAAATTATGAATGTTTATGTATCTGAAAACATGTTAAGCAAAATTTGATGGAAATTCAAAAGAGAAATTGATGAATCCTTAGGTGTATTTACTGTCCTGCAGTATATTTAGTATGTACTATACTCAGAAATCAATAATTAAAGTAGAGAAAACATAAGGCTCCTTTCTTTTCAAAGCCATGTGGAACATTCACAGAAACTACTTACATCTTAAGCTACAAAATTTAACAAATTCAAAAACAGAAAAATTGTTTTAGCTATCTGCCTTGAATATGGTGTAATATAACTGTGATTTAACAAAATAAGTGGCCAAAATTTATCCACTTAAAAATTGTAAACCCTTCTATCTGATTTAGGGTTAAGGAAGAAATAAAAAGTAAGTTCACAAACTGTTTCAAATTAAACAGCAGTGAGAATATTAAAACCTTTGTAATTCAGCCAAAATGTAACTTTGAATTTTAGATATTAGAAAAATAATACAAAGGAAATGTAATCAAGGAGAAGTACATAGGAATCTTAAGCTATGTGTATAATACACAAAAACAAATTTGTCAAGTCCTTGCCTAGACAGGGAGCCAAGCTGACAATCTTGCCAGAGCACAGCCTCTGGCCCTGCCCACCTTGAGACCTTGAACAGCAACCTTCCGAGCCCCAGATCCCAGCTTACATACCCACCCAGGCAGGGAGCCACACCACAGTCCCTACCCAACTATGGGGCACAGTCTGGATCCCACCAACCAAGAAGCCTAGTTAGCAACCCCACCTGGCTATAGAGCTCAGCCCACAGCCCTGCCCATTTGCTAAGCACAGCCTATGGCCATGCCTGGGCAGAGAGCCAACCCATTGACCCTGCCAGACCTCAGAGTACAGTCAGTTACCTCACCTGATCATGGAGTGCAGCCTTTAGCCCCAACAACTATGGGGTACAGCTGACAGCCCCATCCAACCAGGGAGCTTGGCTAGCAATGGAGTGCAGCTTTTAGCCCCAACAACTATGGGGCACAGCTGACAGCCCCATCCAACCAGGGAGCTCAAGTGCAGAGCACATCAACAGCCTCACCTGGTCAAGGAACCCAGCCTGTAGCCCCACTTAATCGTGGAACCCAGCTTGCAGCCAGCCTGACCTGGGAGTCCTGTAACAACACTGACCAACCACACAGCAAAGCCAGTGGTCCTGTCCAGACAGGGAACCAAGCCAATGACCCCACCCAACTGCAGAGTACATCTTGCAGCCCTGCTTCATCATGCAGCCCAATGTGCAGCCCTGCCTGAGCAAGGAGTCCAACCAGCAGCAATATTTGACCAGAGAGCCTATCCTGGATGCCCCCCAACTGTGGATGATTATGAAGCCTACCTGTAGCCCAATTGCAAAGCCTAACACACGGCAGCACATGGCCAATGAGCATAGCCTGTGATCCTGCCCAACAGGAAGCAATGCTAGAGCCCAGCCAGCAGCCCTGTCTGACTGCAGAGCCCAACCAGTGGCCCCAGCTGACCTTAGCAGTATGGGCAGCAGCCCTGCCCAGCTAGAGAACCTGACAGCAAGTACTGCCTGCCTACCCATGGATGTTGTCTGCTGGCCTGTTCAGATCCAAAGGTAGGACTGACTGGTGAAGGACTATTCCTACTGAAGAAAACCTGTAAAGGCTGGAAGAAGTGGCTGCTTCCTTAGATGTACAGACACCAATGCAAGGATACAGGGATTATGAAGAATCATGGAAAAATGACATAATCAAAGGAAAATAATAAAGCTCAAATAATTAACCCTAAGTAAATGAATATATAGAAACTGACAACAAATTCAGATTAGTCCTCTTCAAGTTCAGTCAACTATAAGAAAACATGATGGACAACTAAACGGAATTAGGAAGACAACACATGATCAAACTGAGAGGTATTATAATAAGAAAGGAAAAGTAAATTAGAGGTATAAATATTTAAGAAAGGAGATAAAGTTATCAGTCTTTGCAGTTAGTTATTTGAATTCCTAGAAAAAGTAATCAACTGAAAAACTCCTATAAAAATAAGAAAATATATGTAAAATAAAATAAAATGCCCAGAAATTAACTAGATCTATAAAGAGAAAACTTTAAAACAATCCTTTGAAACACAGATAAAGACCTAAACAAGTGGAAAGGAATACCATGTTCTTTGATTAGGAAGACTCAGCATTCCAAAATGTCAACATGATCCAAATAAAACGTAACATGATTGAAATAAAATTACCACAGTAAGATATTTTTAAGGGGCGGAGAATCTACACAAGCTGGATGTGAAATTCATATGGAAAACCAAACAAACAAGAACACCAAGAAAAATCTGATAAAGAAGGGTAATAAGAGAGAGAGATAGCTTTACCCAATGTTAAAATTTGTTATAAAGCCTCATTAGTTAAAATATACTCAAATATAAAACTTAACTAATAAAAAGAGATGGAACAGAATAGAAAGTTCAGACACTGGCATAAACATTTATGAAATCACTTGGAGAAAGATGGACTATTTGCTAAGTGGTGATGGGACAAGTGAGTACGATTTTATTTAATAATCTTGTAAATGATTACAAATGGATAAAAAATTTAACTGAAAAATAAAAAAGTAGCAAAAAAAGTATTTTTATATACCTTATTGTGGAGAATGCTTTTTAAAGTATCCCACTAAATTCAAAAGCGAGAAAGGAAAAGATTCATTAATTTGAGAACATACAAAATTAAAAATATTTTTCTCTGTCATCAAACGGTACTGTTAAAAGAAAAAGAACAAATAATGAAATAATTGAAATATATACAATAGGCAAATATAATTTCCCTAATACATGAAGAACTCCTATAAATCCCTAAGAAAAACCAAAAAATGACAAAGAAAATATAATTATTTCTTAAGGCTGATGCACAACTTTGTTTATAATGAGAGAAATGAAACTTTAAAATACAGTGAAAACACAAGCTACTCTGAAATAACTATTGGTATTTTGCTATTTGTGTGGAGAAACATACTTTTATACATTCTTTGTGGAGATATATGTTAGTACTCTCTTGGATGGAGAACAGGGATAGAATTAAGTAACAGCTGTCAAAATTATAGTTATACACACCCTTTGATCCAGCAGTTTCAATTCTAGCCATATATCCTGGAGATGCAAAATTAATGTCTGAGCACCATTATTTATTGTAACATTGCTTGTGCTAACAAAAGATTGCAAACAGCCCAAACATCTAACTAATCTGCCCTCCACTCACAAAGCCATGTACAGAGGCACTCTGTCCAACCAAATTAAGGAGTAACTTTTTGTTACCCACACGTAGGTGTGGTATGGGCTAGCTTTTACTGATTTCTCAAAGAGGCAACTTAAAGGCTTGTGAAGCAGTTCTTGATTTTTTAATGATTTTTCTTCAATCCTTTACTGTTGTCTTGCCCACACATAATTTACCACACATAATTGAACTTTGACCCAATTTGTCCTTCTCAACTTCTTCCAAAGCATTTGTAATCTACTATGGATAAAATAGAAACAGTTCTTTCTGCAGTAATCTTTCTTTGGTTTATGTAACCATTAAATGAATTATGCAACTAACCTGTTACAAATAATATATGCACACTGAGGAATAATTAGAACCTTACTCTTAGTGTTAGGTCAACTAGTGGAAGTTGTTGTGCTGATTAAAAATAGCCTGCCTGTTCTAAGCATTCACCAAGCAAGATACCAGTTGGTGTATCTGAAAGAGGGATGGGGGAGCTTTGCTTAATCCAGCAAGTTGGTTAAGTATTCATTAAAGAGAACTTTTATTGCATGCTGACATTAGGTAAAGAGCAATCCACTATATTCCAGAAAAATTAAAACCAGAGTAATCCTAGTAAAAAAATGATTTGTTAATATCTTCATATTTTTATGTTATTACTGCTTTGTCTTCGTTATGACTTTCATGTAAGCTCAATTTCTTTCCAATATGTTACAGGCTTTGGCCAAAGAGTTACAAAATGATGTCCATGTGGTAAGGCAACAAATAAGAGAGCTTAAAAAAACGAAGAAAAACAGGGACGCCTGTAAAACCTCAACCCATAAAGCCCAGACCTTGGCAGCTTCTATCCTGAACATTTCACGGTCAGATTTAGAGGAAATATTAGACACAGAAGATGAAATGGTAAGATCATTTAAATATTTATTAGTAAAGGGTTTATTACACATTGGACTTAAGTACATATTTTTATTTGTTTTATACCTCTTAGAATTTCATCTTTAAGATAGTATTAATGATGGTAAGATTGTTAAAGTGCCAATGAAAGATACACATCAAGTATTAACCAACTCAAAAAGCCTTTAAAGAAATTTAACTGTATAATATAGAAGTAAACTAGTACTTACAACCTTTCAAATTACTTGTTATTCAATTCATTTATTCTTTCCTATCTCCTCCATTTTCTTTAATTTAATCATATTATATATCATGTAAACCAGTATACTTAATTAAGCTAGCTTAAGTGGATTTAGTTAAGCTGAGTCTCCATTGATTTGAAGTTTTTTTTCCCCTTGTGAGATTTTTTTAAAAAGTTCCAAATCTATTGGCTTTCATAGCTAAATTCAAAATTATTATTCACCAATATACGCTTTGAAAATATATTGTTGAAAAATATTTATTGCTTAAAATTGAGTAAAATACTTCTGTCTGAGTGAATTTATATGCATACAGGTATAGTCTTTAATAGCATTTCAGCACCTCCTGGGAAAGACACTGCATTTTTTACATAGCCACTGCCTCATAAACAGCAGAATCTCATACCACGCAGTCTTTTGTGAAACATGTGTAGGATGCTCATTCCTATCCTGCTATGGCTCTGAGCTTTAATTCATGAATGTTAGATTTTTATCCTTTGGAATGCTCAAAGATGATGGCACTAGCAGCTTCTCAACAAATGTTTGTTCAGTGATAGACTTAGGTGTCTGTATGAGATCCTCATCTGGCCCCCTCATCAGCTTCTGAAAGATCTTCTGGAATAGGGCAAATCTACAATATGTAAAGATTTTTGAACTACCAAGAATCCTTAGATAATAGTTAAAAGGAATCCTACAGGTATTATTTTCATCCAGTGGGTGAATTCCCAGTTTCTGTTTTCAGCAGCTATGTCAAAACGTCTGCAACTTTCTATCAAATTCTAAACTTTGAAGTATAAGAACAATATCACATATAGTACCAAATGTAAGACACATGGGAGTAATATTACTTCTGGCAAGGGTGTTAACTAAGCCTTATTATAGGCATTTAATTAAAATATGTTGATTGATGAGAAACCTAACAAAAATGTAAGGGTAAGGCCTCTACTGTTGCCTAGAAATTTTAAAACACACAGATTTAGCACAGTGTCTCATGCGAGTATGGCTGTGTGCATGTATGTGTTTACATATACACACATGCACTGATGCTAACACATGTACATATTCTGGAACACAGAGCCACCATGTTTTTTAAGACCAGGTAATCTCTAAAATGATGCACTCTCTGGGCTAACAAATTAGCAAAAAAAAAAAAAACCCTCCTTGAATGAGCAAATCAGAAAAGTTGTCCTCTTTGAATATGTGAATTAGAAAAGGATCTCTCTTGATAGCCCCAAAGACTAGATGGTGCATGTCTGTGAATAAATGGCACCTCTGCCTCTGGGCAGGTGGAGTCTGAAGACAGAGTACACAGCACTGTAACATGCATGTCACACAATCTTAAATCAAGTTCCTCCTGAAAGAATAAGAGATATAAACACACTGTTCTAAGAGGGATAGGTACATTTTGATATATTTACTAGATTTCATTATAGACCGGAGCTTATTTAGACTGATTCTGTAACCTTCCAGAGGTCCAAGAATTTGCCCAAGCAGAGCCCAGATCACCTGATTTATGTTCTTTACACTATATCGAACTGTAGTAAATTCACATCAGAAACTGTGATAGCCTATCTGAAGTGCCTAGTATGATGCTTGCCATACAGTAAATTTCAACAAATAATAGTTTCTCACGCCCTTCCCTTCTTGGAAAGTCAATTTTTTTTTCGTAAACTGAATTACAATTTCAAGTGAATCACCAACTGTACATATGAATACATTTCTATTCCAGAAATATTCTGTCATGATAATTGATGGGTTGAAAATACTTTGTGACCTACAGCACTTTAAGTTGGAGTGTCCCTTGCCTATCAGTAGATTATTGGATAGTTTGAATCAACAAGCATTTAAATATACCAGAGTCATGCCATGTTCTATTCTGTTTGTAATGAACAATTACTCCTTAGTTATCTGCTGACAAGTCAGATTTTGGATTATTAGGTTTTGTGTTATCTCACGAGAGTCACCTGTAAATGATTCTTTTATATAACACCATCTTATTTTTCACTTTAATTGCTTTTACTCCCATATTAGCCCCTACTTTGAGCTCCACTGTGAAGGTAGAAATTAAATATTTCTGAATTACTGTGAAATATATAAATATAGCTATATCTTCCATAGTATCTATAAATTAAATTTTAAAGAGCATGGATTTAAATATTTCTACTTTGAGATGACAGACTGTTCTTTGT
The DNA here is from genome assembly GCF_028878055.3 of Symphalangus syndactylus. Classification (NCBI taxonomy): domain Eukaryota; kingdom Metazoa; phylum Chordata; class Mammalia; order Primates; family Hylobatidae; genus Symphalangus; species Symphalangus syndactylus. The sequence continues at coordinate 122,267,657 of NC_072431.2, read as the reverse complement.
TGGATCTAATTCTACTGATATTACTCCAGATTTATTCAGTATCTAACAGTGTAAACAAGTTCATATAAATTTCGTTAACACCAGTGTTTTTATTTTTTTTCTTTAGGAAATTGAAAAAACAAAAATTGATGCTGAAAATGACAAGGAATGGATGTTGTACATTCAGAAACTTCTTGAAGGACAGGTATTTCATTTTTCTGTTTCATATATTAAGCTTCCGAATAAGAATTCCAAGCCTTACATTTTCACCAGATGTCTAACTTTTTGTAAACACTTCCCCATTGTTTACTTCTGTTAGGTAAAGAAGTATTCCAATAGGTAGAAAAGAAAGTTAACCCTCTATTTGTACTTTTGGACTTAACAAATGAAACAAATGCCTTGGGATGAAGCCAACATGGGTCTTAGCAAGTGCATTAATTAAATTATTGAGTCAACCTCTGTGCTTGCTAGGCTGAAAAGGATCCATTCTCTCAGACCTCTTAGGAAAAGAGATTCTTTATTATGTGTCTTTAAAGTTAGTAGTTGATATGGACACCTGAGGAGTTCATGGGTTTCAGTGACCTTTTACTATGGACCTGTTTCCAGTCAATTCATGTTTTCCTCACAGCCAGACAGCTGTTTATTACTGTGTCTTCCCGCATTCTCTACAATATTTTCTACTGAGACCTCGAGCAGCTTGTTAGTGGGAAGTAAATATTGATTTGGCATCCTGTCAATGCAGAAAGAATGAAAAAATTTCCACCAGAGGCCCCTCAAACATTTTCCTATCGACATTTTCTGGGCCGAGTGGAAAGCTGCATAGAGGATGACAAGGCCAAGACGAGTTGAAATCCCTGAGGGGTCTATTGAGACTGCTGCTGTGACCTGTGTGATACTTTTTCTTCCCTTTCAAGTATTTTTTTAATACACATATAGTCTGCTGGGATGCGCCCCTCTTGTAAGTGATCAAGGGCAGTTTATTGGCAGGTGAGAGCCCTGCTTTTCTAGTCATAGCCAGCTTTTGTTTTGACATCACTGACAGCATGTAATGTATTCTAAAACTTTTTCATTGTAGTTCTTTTGGCTCAACCTAATTGTTTATTTTTTAAATGGACTGGAATAAATAAAAGCCAAAACATGTTTGTCAAAATACCCCAAAAATTGTCTTGTGATTTTTGGAAAGTCATTGTAAATGCTTCTGTGTAAAGGTTAAAAATAGAAACTGATATTAAATGCAATTATTTTACATTTATATTAACAAGTATCAGTTTCTGTGTTTTTAGTAAAGTCGAGAATAAGTAAATACTATATAAACTATTCATGTTAGTATCAGTTTGATATATTTTTGAAACATTGTCTGGAATCACTTTAATAACAATAGGTGATTAAAAATCATTTGCTTAAAGTTGTTTAAGTGTAGATGTGCAGGTGCTAGACAAAGCCTTTTACACTGACTACTTGCTTTTGAGAACAGAGGCCATTTCTTAATCATGTGGTACTCCCAGAACCTAGCTCAGTGGCTGGCACATCAAAGAATCAATAATGATTGTAATGAGGTTTTTCTTTTCAACTTGAAAATGATAAAAATAAACTTTTAAATGACTTTTTAAAGTGTTCACTTTGTAAATATGGCCTGTATTTATTTGAATTAGAAATTTTATCAAAATTATGGCTATAAAAATAATAATAATAAATCTGTACGTGTAAAGCTTTGTTAAATTTTACTAAAACTGTACTGACACTAGACCTGAGTTTTTTTGGTTAACACGTGGAGAGGTATATACATACATTCTACATTAGCTGAATGTATGCTTATTCTGTCCAGTAAGTATAAAAAAATTCTGTTGAAAATGGCATCAGACTGCTTAATACTGCAGCTTGATATAGTGCCTTTTTGTGCCACTGAGCCTGGACTCTGGAATATAATTGCCAGGCTGTATTGATTTAATTGCCCAGGTTTATTTGTGGACTCCTAATTATTGACTGGAGGTAAATTTAATGGAGCAGCCTTTATGAACACTGGGAAACCGCTGCTGTTGCTGTTATACATAATGAACTGCATCATGTGCCTTTAGATCATTTTTCAAGCTAATTTTATTCCACTGTGACAGTATGATAACATTTAAAAAGTCAAAGACTTTTTATTTTTATTACTGACATAGGTGGTTTTGCTGATGTCTTTGAATTTTGTGAGTGAAAAAATAGGTACTTCATTGGTTGCACTTGAATGTCGCTTTATAATTACACCCAAGAGAAAAATCTATAAAACAGAAAACATCTTTTTTTTTAGCCTACTTTTCTTCTCTCTCAATCCGAGCAATTATATTTGTCCTGAATTTTAGAAAAGGTTTTCTTTGCCCACCAGTTTTTTTTCAGAGTCTGAGTTACGCTCAGGATTGTATGGGCAAACGTGTAAATATGTTCATTCATACATTTTGTTTAGTTTATGGCTTATTGCTCCTTGGATATGAGCTTACATCATCTTCACATTGTGGAATAACTGAAGACATTTTCTAAAAATTACTAATGAGTCCAATATTTTTTTTTATTCAAATATTTTGATAAAGTTATTGGAAAACCTCTCTTAAGTATGTCCTCTCTGTGTGTTGGGTGCTGTATGTGATCGAATCCTGAGATTATCAGGGTGAATCTGGCCCTGTGATTTTGTCTTTTGTTTGATTGGGCCACAGAATTGCTTTCTGTTAAAAAAAAATAATTTTTTTTCTGCTTTTGTTTGATAGAATATCATATTGATAAAATATTCACCACAAAATAAAAAGCTGTTCTTCCATGTGGTAATGTGGAACTAATAATAATATGATACCTACTGCTGTTGTTAGCTACAAGTGCATGAGAACTAAAAGGTCTAAAATTTTAACTTATATATATTGTGATGCTATTGGTAATTTTTTATATTTGACATTTATCTGCACCTTACCTTTGTCCCCAGAGATTTCTAGTAATAAGAACCACGCTGAAAAAATCTTACTAAGTCTACTTTTATCTTTCTATGGCATAGCTGCCTTTAATTTCTTTGAACATTTTTATATGTATAAATCTCTCTTTTCACATTGATATATTTTTTAAAACTTATAATTTATGGCAGAGACAAACAAGCAAATTGATAATTAAAGTAGGATGGGAGAAACCACCGAAATTAGTTTGTCTGTAGTTTAGGGAGTGGGAGAAAAGATAGAAATAGGAAAAGTAGGCTGGGACCAAATTATAAAAGCTTTTGAGCAGGATCGGGATGCAATCAGAGTTGTGCTTTAGAAAGATGCTTAAGAGCAACATTGTAGGATGGTTGGAGAGAGGAGACTGGGAGCAAAAAGGTGTTCTAGGTAAGGGGCAGTGAGAGTCTGGATGTGGCCTGGCCATAGTATTAGAAAGGCTGGAGACAGATTGTGATCTGCATTATAATGAGTGAATAGATAGCAGTAATGAGATTAGATGAAAGGGGTCTGGGTGGAAACCAAAAGATGGGTGAGTTTAATATACTACATGAGGAGAGAAAGATAATGATATCTTTGGAGGTTTAGGGAACAAAAAAGGTAAGGCAGTTTTAGTTAAACAAAAGAAGTAAAGCCAGGCATAAAATGTTATAAACTTTATGATTCCATTCATACAAAATGTAAAAATAGGCAAATTTATAGACAGTATGTCTGTGGTTGCCAGAGGCTGGGGGGATATACAGAGTGACTGCTTACGGATAGAATTTCTCTGAGGATGATGAAAATGCTCTGGAATTACTAGTGATGGCTACACAATTTTGCGAATGTACTAAAAACCAATGATTTATACACTTTAAAATGGTGAGTTTTGCTATGTGAATTATATCTCCACTTAAAACAGTTAACTCCTTGATAATGGAAAATATTACAAAAAGAAAAAAAAAGAATACATTTAAAAGTAAATTTAATAAATTGCTTATTTCACATGTGTTGTGCCCCCCACCAATAGCAGAGATTTCTTTAAATGCAATTGAACTTGAATTCTGTCTAGTGGCTGTAAATATGAGTAAATGATATAAATATTTTTATTTCAAACTCAGTAGTTTCTTTTCAGTTGGCACATAAGGAGATGTCCTACCTTTATACTCTAATTGGTCTTACCTGTTCACATATCCAAACAAGGAGTCAGTTTTTTAAACTTTGCCCACTAACAGACAGTGTTTATCTGTTCTGCCCATTCTGATCCCCCAAATTAAAATTATAATAAAGGTCATTTTTAGGCCTTTATGATACCTACAACAGTCCTTTGTACTTGTGACTTTATAAAGGCAATGAAAATAATTAGTGGAAATTAAGCTGAGCCTGTGCTCTGGAATCATTAAAAAATATATATATGAGTACCTTCTACATGCCAGGTATTGTTTCAGGTTTGGAGAATATGGCAGTGAATAAAAGAGATAAAAATTCACTACTCTTATAGAATTTACACTTCTGGGGATGGAGGACAATAAATAGTTAAAATGTATAAACTATGAAATTTACTAGGTAGTTAACTGGAGTAGAATTATGGGTAGATATATTAAAATATGTATATATGTATAAAACAAATAATACATAGTTATAACCAGAGTGTGGATCTTTACTAAGATTCTATAAATACCCTTAGACATGAATGGCTAGAAAATGTGTCCTTGATTTATGGTGTGTTGCTTTATTCTTTGTTATTTGCTAATCCTTTTTTAGGTTTCATTTTGTCCATTTTAGTCCACTTTGTGTAGATCATTTTCTTCTATTGGAACTATATAAAAAATTCTGCCTTTTTGCCATCAGTTTTTGAGAATTTAAAGTACAGACTTTGATCAGTGGCTTTTCTTTACCTTTAGATATCCCCGTTCCTATTAGTTGCTTCAGATCTTGCAAATGCTGAAATTTAAAATGGCTAACTTTCCCCAGTGTCCTCTCTGCAAAATATGCTTACCTTCTATAGAATGCCTTGCAGTGTGGCAGTGGGAAGGGTTTTATAAATCTCCCTGGCTTTTGTAAATAGAATATACTACTAGCCTGAAGGTTAACTGAAAGTTTCTCCTTGCAACTCTGAAGCCATTTACTCTGTGGTTATTTCCTGTGTTGCACTTATAACAAATGCATTCACAAACTGACATACCCACACACTCACTCTGTCTCATCCATATAAGCCTACACACTCAGTAACCCACACAGAATTAATCCTCACATTTAGATGAAGTAGCAAGAGTTTAAAATTCTCTACTCACAGCCTTGCTGTTTTTTTTTTTTTTAATTTAACAAAGTAAGCCTACTTTCGTATCACTAGAATGTGATTACAGTTAAAAGGATCCTTTTTTTTATTATTGTATTTTAAGTTTTAGGGTACATGTGCACAATGTGCAGGTTTGTTACATATGTATCCATGTGCCATGTTGGTGTGCTGCACCCATTAACTCGTCATTTAGCATTAGGTGTATCTCCTAATGCTGTCCCTCCCCCCTCCCCCCGTCCCACAACAGTCCCCAGAGTGTGATGTTCCTGTTCCTGTGTCCATGTGTTCTCATTGTTCAATTCCTACCTATGAGTGAGAACATGCGGTGTTTGGTTTTTTGTCCTTGCGATAGTTTACTGAGAATGATGATTTCCAGTTTCATCCATGTCCCTACAAAGGACATGAACTCATCGTTTTTTATGGCTGCATAGTATTCCATGGTGTATATGTGCCACATTTTCTTAATCCAGTCTATCATTGTTGGACATTTGGGTTGGTTCCAAGTCTTTGCTATTGTGAATAGTGCCGCAATAAACATAACCTGTGCATGTGTCTTTAAAATAATTAAATTTATTTGAATCTACAATATCAGTTTTTTCTTGTAACTCTTTTTTCTTTTTTCTCATTTTATTGTTTTCTTCATATAGTTTTATCTCCTCTAATATATATTCTTGTGCTGTAAGAAAACAAAGAAGTTTATAACCAGTATTCTAAAATTAAGTCTCAACCAAATATAAAAAGATTTCTGTCTGGAAATTCTTTATTAACAGCTAATTCAATTGCTGTATATATTTGAAGTTAGCAGTACTATTTATTCAACAAACTTTTATCGAGTTCTGATAGTATGTAAAAGTGCTAGTCAGCATGGGAAATAAATTCCGGGACAATTCATGTCTTTAAAAAGCTTAAACTCTAAAGTAGGAAATTAATAAGTGTTAGGATGCAGAGAAAATTGTACACTTGTATGTTGCTAATGATAATGTAGAAAGGTGCTGTTATTGTGGAAAACGCTATGGCAGTTCCTCCACACATTAAGCATAGAGTTACCATATTATCCAGTAATTCTGCCTTGGGGTATATCTCCAAAAGAATTGAAAGCAGGAACTCAAACAGATATTCGTACACCAATGCTCATGACAGCATTGTTGACAATAGCCAAATGATGGAAATGATCCAAATGCCCACTGATGAATGAACGGATAAACTAAATGTGGTTTATGCGTACAGTTTATTATTCAGCCTTAAAAAGGCATGAAGTACTGAAACATGCTACAATATGGATGAACCTTGAAGATGTTATGCTAAGTGAAATAAGTCAAACACAAAAGGACAAATACTCTGATTCCACTTATTTGAGATTAGTCAAGTTCATAGAGGTAGAAAGTAGAATGGTGGTTGTCAAGGGCTGGTGAAACGAGGGGAATGGGGAGTTATTGTTTAATATATGTGGAATTTCAGTTTGGAAAGATGAAAAAGTCCTAGAGATAGAGGTGGTGATGGTTACACAACAACATGAATGTAATTAATGCCACTGAGTAAGTGACTTAAAAATGATTCAAATGATAAAATGTTCATCATTTCTATAACATAAAACAATTTTAAAAAATCTAAAGTAGGATTTATAGTCACTATATGTGGGGACACAGGTAATATTCATTTCCATTATGATTTCCAAAACATTAGGAAGCTCTTATTAATATAAGAGCCAAATTAATGTAGTCAAATATAGTATGGAACAGTTTTGCCTTCTAGATAGACAAGTTCCTTGAGAGCACAGTGAGTAATCTTTTACCCCCTATACCATGCTAAGGGAAAGCAAAAAGTCAGTAAATTGTGCCCTAAAAATATGGATTACCCGGAGAAGCATTAAAATGACTCTTACTCTTGCACCTTGAAAAGCCCATCCTATGTCACCTCATTCTGTTTTTTGTGATTTTCGAGGGATATTAGCAAGAACATTTTTCATCTAGATTTAGAACTAGACTTTTCCTTGGCTGCAGAAAATAGAACAAGATACATGAAGCACAATGGGTAATAAAATCAAAACCCCATACTTAAAATGTTTGCATTGTAAAATATCTAAGCCAACCACTCTTCCAGAGCACGAGCTCTGCCTTGTGGAATAATAGGAAACTCAGTTACTGCTGAAGAAATCCATTTTTGGCATCACGTGCCTGAGATTCATTCAGTTTTTCCTTATATTGACCAGAACTCTCTCCACACAGTAAACTTACAATGGCTTATAGTCAGAAGACCTGGGGTTGCGTTCTCTCTCACCCTAGCATGAGAAGAAGTTAGCTCCAGGCAAGTAACTAAAGCCTCTTTAATTCAATATCTTCAACTATAAGATAGAAAAAATACCACCTGACAGATTTGGAATGATAAAATAACGCATGCCAAAATGCATTGTCCCTTGTAAGAGTGTTTTGTCACCCTTAAAAACAATAATAGCTGTTTGAGGCCTGGCGAAAATATATGGAAAATTACTCAAACTTAGTAGCTAGTGATTTCTTATGTTTAATTATTTTTAATTTATTTTGAAAGCATATCTTTTTGCTAGATTTGTTACTAGTCTCCCCAGAAGATGCCTAACCCATTGCCTACTATAGAATAAATACAGTCATCACTGCATGAGGACATTTTGGCCAATGACAGACCACACTATACAATGGTGTCCCCATAAGATGATGATGAAGCTGAAAATGTTGTTTTAATTAACTTTTATTTTAGGTTCAGGAGTACATGTGCAGGTTATTATATAGGTAAACTCATGTCGTGGGGGTTTGTTGTATAGATTATTTCATCAACCAGGTACTAAGCCTAGTACCTAATAGTTATTTTTTTCTGATCCTGTCCCTCCTCCCACCCTCTATCCTTAAATAGGCCCCAGGGTCTGTTGTTCCCCTTCTTTGTGTCCATATGTTCTCATCATTTAGCTTCCACTTATAAGTGAGAATAGGCAGTATTTGGTTTTCTGTTCCTGTGTTAGTTTGCTAAGGATATAATGGAGCTGAAAAATTCTTATCAACAAGTGACACTGTAACCATCCTAAGGTTGTAGCACAACACATTACTCTTGTTTGTGGTGATGCTGATGTAAACCTGCTGTGCTGCCACCCATAGAAAAGTACAGCATATACAATTATGTACCGCACATAATAATAATGATAATAAATGTCTGTTACTAGTTTATGTATTTACTATACCATACTTTTTTTTTTTTTTTTTTGGTCATAGAGTCTCACTCTATCTCCCAGGCTGGAGTGCAATGGGGCAATCTTGGCTCACCAAAACCTCCACCTGACAGGCTCAAGCAGTTCTGCCTCAGCCTCCTGAGTAGCTGGGACTACAGGTGCATGCCACCATGCCCGGCTAATTTTTTTTTTTATCTTTTGCCGAGATTGGGTTTCGCCATGTTGCTCAGGCCGGTCTCCAACTCCTGAGCTCAGGTGATCTGCCTGCCTCAGCCTCTCAAAGTGCTGGGATTACAGATGTGAGCCACTGTGCCCAGCCTACTATGCCATACATTTTATCATTATTTTAGAGTGTCCTCTTCTACTTATTTAAAAAAAAAAAACTTAACTGTAAAACAGCCTAAGGCAGGTCCTTCAGGAGGTATTCCAGAAGAAGGCATTGTTGACATAGAAGGTGACAGCTCCGTGTGTGTTATTGTCCCTGAAGGCCTTCCAGTGGGACAAGATGTGGAGGTGGAAGACAGGGATAGTGATGACCCTGACCCTATGTAGGCCCAGGGTAATGTGTGTGTTTGTGTCTTATTCTTTAATTAAAACGTTTAAAAATAAAAAAATAGAAAATTATTTATCTCCTTACAGAATAAGGATATAAAAATGTTTTTATACAGCTGTACAGTATGTTTATGTTTTAAGCTAAGTATTCTTCCAAGAGTCAAAAATTAAAGCTTACAAAGTAAAGTTACAGTAAGCTAAGGTTAATTTATTATTGAAGAAAGAAAAAGGCTTTTTAATACACTTAGTGAAGCCTAAGTATACAGTGTTTATAAAATCTACAGTAGTGTACAGTAGCATATAGTAATGTCCTAGGCCTTCACATTTACTCACCACTCACTCACTGACTCGCCCAGAGCAACTTCCAGTCCCACAGGCTCCATTCATGGTAAGTGTCCTATTCAGGGGTACCATTTTATAAATTCTTCTATACCATATTTTTACTATGCCTTTCCTGTGTTTAGATATACTAATACTTATGATTGTGTTACATTTGCCTACAATATTTAGTACAGTAACGTGCAGTAACAGGTTTCTACCCTAGGAGCAATAGGCCATAGCGTATTGCCTAGGTGTGTAACAGGCTATACCATCTAGGTTTGGACAGCGACAAAATTGCCTAACAATGTATTTCTCAAAATGCATCCCTATTGCTAAGTGATGCATAACTGTATTTGTTGAGTGCTTTCCTTGAGGAGGTATAATTCACTATCCACATTCATCCAGATTCTGGAGCAACATATTTAAATCAACATTGAGTGACACAGTGATGAATAAGAGACTGAATAATTCATTTCTCTTTTGGATCCTTCCCCATCCCTTTATTTTTCCTACCTGTACTATTAAGTGTTCTCTTAGTCATTTCAGGCTGTTATCACAGAATACCATAGACTGGGAAACATTTATTTTTCACATTTCTGGGGTCTGGGAAGTCCAAGATCAGGCATTAGCCATAGGAGCATTCTTCCTGTTTTGTAGATTGTGGTCTTCTCATTGTATTCTCACATAGCAGAGAGAGCAAGAGGGCGAGTAAGCTCTCCTGTCTCTTTTTATAAGGGTACTAATCCCGTTCAGGATGCTTCCATCCTCATGACCTAATTACCTCCCGAAGCCCTTATCTCTTCATACCATCAATTGCGGTTTAGGATTTCAACATACAAATTTTGGGGGAACACAAGCATTTAGTTAATAATAAGGGTCTACCTGCTAAATACTTTTTATATCAGTTAAGCCTTCTTTTCCTGAACTCGAAGTTTGTATCCATGTGATAAACATTGGTATTCACACCTAGCCCTATTGAGCCCCCAAATTATTTCTTTAATGTCTACATAAAAAGGGACTCCTTGTTACAGTGGACTGTAGACTCTTAAAGCATTATCTCTAGCGTGTATATCTCACCTAGTCATGAAGGAGTATACAAGGAATGGACATATCCCCTTAAAGTATATATACTACACAGTTCCTGGCATTTGAGAACAAAGTCAGTCATATTAGGATAGTCCGAATACCAGTATTAAGATGTATTTGTCATTATGTGTGCTGGCTTCCTGAGAAGACAACCAGGACTTCAAAAAGGTCTTGCAGGGGGTTGGAGAAGGCGGGATAAAGTAGTAATGTGTCAGGCTTTGTGTAAGACCACTGTCTAAACAATTCAGAGGGGTCCAAACTGATGTCCAAGGGAGCTTAGGGAATTCCATTCCTTTTTGTGCTGGTATGATTGTGCAAAGCATTATCTTAAAGGTGAAGGCACAGCAGTAGTCTCTGATCTATGAGAATATTGGTCATCAGTTAGGGAAAAATGACTTGACAGGAGTGGAAAATGAGAGAGGGGAAGAAACTCCCAGCTGCTGAGGAACCAGTGACAAGGGGTGAGCTCTATCTAGGCAAGTTTTGGGGCTGAGAATTACAGTGTCACACAGGAACCGGACAAGAAGCCTACTCACAGCCTAGAGGTGCTTCTGGGTTTGAAGGAAAGTCTATAGCTAACTTAAATTTCTCTTCTATCTTAGATAACTTACCATAGCCCTAAAGAACTTGCTGGCAGTTCATTTTACTAAATCCTGAAGTAACTTACCAAGCATCTCCCCAACCCCAAGGACTTTATAAATAGAATAGATCACCCATTTGCTTTAAGTGTTACGGAAGCACTCCTTGAGGCTTTTTTCTTCATTCTGTCTTACAACTTCTAGAGTAAGGTTCAAAATTAAGGAGAAAAAAACTATAGCCTTCAACAGAGTTTGAAAGCAGCAGGCACAGCCTTCTCTGTCCATTTTTAGCAGAACTCCAAGAGTTCTTTATATCTGTTAGAATATGCAGCAGAAATAGAAACAACCATTTAGGAGATGTGACTCAAAATTCAGCGCCAAATTTAAACTATAAATACATTGTTCTTTCTGATAGCATTCTTGATTATTTTAACTAGTTCAGTCTTTAACTGCAAGATAATAGAGTGGATGCCAACCACTCAGATTTGTGTGTGTGCTTGTATGTATGTATATGTATGTAAATAAATGCATATACCAAATGTTGCACCTTTAATTTTATAATAAACTACATTATCCTATCTTACTAAGGTCTCCTTAAGTCAGATTTTAAGAGCAGATATAATTCATAAAATTTTATATTCTTCACTTTCAATATGACTCTAGATAAAAGTCAAATTTTATCTTACAAGAAATATCTTTTTGGTCATACTCTTCAAACAGAAAACAAGAATAAAAATGGCCAAATTGTTAATTTTATCCTTTATACTTAAAAATTATCCTTATTTCCATTTTTTCTTTCGATACAAAAGAATTTCAATTTTATATTAAGAGTATATTGCCATTAATGCTGATGTAGTAAGTTATTTTTATGTTTTGCAATCATTTAAGCTTTGCTATTTTTCTAAGATAGTTCTCAAGCATCTGCAGTCATCATTCATATCATTTATATGTCACCTCTAAAGTAAGCCACAATTTGTAAGTGTGAGTAATAAATTTAAGATTGTGATAGTTGCATACCAGTTCCTAAAGGTAAACTTCTGTAGGTGTTTATATGTCAGAGAAGCTAAAAATCTGTGTGAAATCAGGGGAGATCCCTCCAGTAATGGAAATCACTCTTTGCAGCAGGAACAGCCAGAATGACTAGGAAGATCTGCCTTAACACTACCTATAGACCGAGGCAAACTTTGTCAGATATCCCCGTTAAATTTCTATGCCAAGAAATTTCACTCTATGAAATCTTCACCTGTCCATTTTTCTCTTTATGCTGAAGAGTTCAAACATGTGTAACTCTGCACTGATATGCCCAGGAGTATAATTTCTCCTTCTTTATCCAAGAGAGAAAAAGAAATCATGCAGACTCTCTGGACTTTGTAATCCCTGGCAAATACCATCTGAGATGAAACCCACAGCAGCATCATGTTGGTTTGTTGTTTCAGATGTATTTGATAGGGTGCAAGAAGATCTTTGCTGTGGTCAGTCAGATTGCCACTTCTATCCAACTGTAAAATCCTATTAGTAAAAAGGCAGCTATGCCTGTCTGTACCTCAGAGATTTCTAAGGGAGACATAGCCCATTCCAGAATGCATATAAAGATAATATAATTAACTATAAACTCCTTGTATGAAATAAATATGCATTTAATCTGGACTTCAAAGTAGAAGGTTTGGGTCTCTTGTTCTTAGTGTTTTTAAAACATTTTGTACTTAAAAAAATATGGCAAACAAATGAGCAGACCATGTGAATTTTTAAAGTGCTTTCCGAGGCATATTGTATTTTAAGTACAGTTTCAATCCTAACTCTAACCAACCTAGAGCTACATGCTGAGAACTGATGTTCATGTGGTACTGTAAGATTTTGAAGAGCTTTCTTGAATCACTGAAGATTAAATTATGTTCCCTCTGACTTTCAGGTTAACTATAATTTATGATGTTTAAGAATTAGCGTGATATAAATAATAACTCTCAATTAACCAAAATAGCCAGTTAACTTGAAAATTCCACTCTTAGCCATTTTTATAAACAAAATCTTTTGGTAATTCATTCTAGACTAAGCAGAATTGTTTTGTGTACAATCTATGGAAAATGTTTGCTAAATAAATGAATAGTATAAACTTGGTAAGAGAGGTAATTTTTAAAACCAAAAGTGTTAGTGCATTCATTATTTGAACACATATTGAATCTGTTCCATAAACCAAGAACTATTTGTAAAGCAGGAAGGAACAGCTACTTAAATTTTTTTAAATTGACAGTTACTTTAAATTGTTGTATTTATTTGAAAACAGTAAGTATATTTTACGAAATGTTTTGTAGTTCTGACCTTTTCTTAGTCTTCCTCTAAATTTGTTTCAGTTATTAACTATTTTATCATATTTTCTGTTACAAAATTACCTTAATTATGACTGAGCCTTATGTATTTAAAAAATAATTTTTGGAAGACCTCTTTGAAAGCTGAATTTACAGTTAGCAATAAACCATAAGATATAAACAGCAAGTAGAGTGAGCACTGGGTTTAGAGGAAAATATTGTCAATTGGTTCATAGAAAGGGAAAATAGAAAAATTGAATTAAAATAAAAAATTTAAATCTCACACTAGTAAGATATATGAAATTTTGTCTAAAATTATGTAATGACAAATAATATGATTCTTCTGAACTATTATAGACAAATAGGTTCCTGCAAGGGCAGTAGATGTACGTATACTATGCATTTTGATTTAAGGGTTGACTCCTTTTTGAAATCCAAAATATGTTAGCCTCTATAAAAAGCTTAAAGGAAGCTTATAATCTAATAAAACAGGATTGGCATACAGTTGTGTTTAACTTTGAGGCTTTTAGTTTTATTGGGAGCCAGAGCAAGAGAATAAAGGGAGTTGGTAATAAATTCGTAAATGGACTTCCCATTCCACATTGGAGGGTTTCTGGAAGAGTTATTTGAGCTTGACTTTTTAAAGGTAATGTCCATGTTGAAAATTGTTCAGATTACAAGATAATAAGAGTAGATTTAGATTTAAATTTGAAAATGAAATTTGCAAACAGTATAATTAATGCCAACACATTGTGGACTGGTGAAAGGTCTGTCACATTGTTACACAGGAAATGATATAACCAGCATGTTCCCCAAACTGTGTTTCATGGACCACTATTTTAGCCTGATAAATAGACCATGAGAACAGGATGGACAAGTGAATTTAGAAATAGGATATTATATTGCCCTCTTGGAGAAACCAGTGCCTGTTAGCCTTTTAAAGATTCTTAAGAGGTAGAAGTTTGGTTTGTTTCCCAAATGTATTTGATTAGAGAACAATTTTAGAAAATGAAACACTTCTGCTTTGTTTCCACCAGTAAGGGATGGGAAATTACTCCCTTCTTGTATCTTCCTTTTAGATAGGAATGCATGTAGTACTGAGTGACATCATTTAAATGAAAGTTGCCTAGTAGTCTTGTCATTTTTTTGTGCATTTCTTTCACACCTAAAATTAATGCTCTCGAGGTTTAAATTTTTATTTGTAAAACTGGCATCTTTGTCCAATGTAATTCTTTTTTACATCCAAGAAAAGCAATTTGTCAAAATTAAAGCATACTGCTTTTATCATTATCCTCCATAAGAGAACTGATCATATTCTTTTTTCTTATTTCTAAGATATGCTTTTCCCACTTCTTCACATTCCTGAAATTGGGATGCATATGCAGTATGAGTGTGTTTGATGTGGTGGGTTTTTCCCTCTAGAAAAGCTGTTTTAAAGTCAATGTATATGTCTTCTATTCATCTGTATCTTAAAACTGAAGAAATGTGCTCTTTTGATATCTTATACTTTCTTTAGTGGTAAGTTTCAAGTAAGACAAATATGTGAAGCTCCTGTGTTTCTAGGGAACAGACACAGACTCAGACTACCTTAAGGAGAAGGCAGATTACTATAAACATAAGAAGGGACTTAAACTAGAATGCTCTTTGGGTCTGAAGCAGTTTTCTGGATCAGCTGTGGTCTCTATTTCTCTTTCATGGCTAATGTGGTCTATTTTTTTTTGCCTGTCTGCTCTTTAGTTCTACTACCACAGCCAGTCTTTTCTCTTTTCTCCAGTCCAAATTTAGCAAAGAGCCATTCTGATTGGTTTAATTATAGACACCTTAGTGGAGCATAGCTGAGGACACAGACAAAGGCCGTCAGGCCATCTTGGGTCAGATGCCGACAGTGATACTGTTAGTGGTCCATCCTAGCACAAAAATGGGCCTGATGCTACTGCCCTGCAGGGAAGGGGGCTGGGCATGCTAAGCATTCCCATTAATATATTCAGGGAAACAGAAGTAGTCTATCCCTGGTTGATCTAAAGGACAAGTCCAAGAAATGACTTAACTTCTTAATTATGACAGACCTCTTATGTGAGGCTATGTAGCTGAGAATAAGGATAAGAGAAATTTCTAGGATTCAGAAGTAACTGGGGCTGCATTTCAGATTGTCTTTTACTTACCACCTATAACTGTATAACTGTATTGGATGAGTTGGAGTTCTACAGGCAACTCACTGAAGCAGAGGGAACAATAAAACTTGACCAGAAAAGTTATATAAATTATGAAATTTAAAAATGTAGTCTACATTTCATAAACTCAGCAGTTTGCAACATGTGTATTACACTTTGATATGCCAAACAACTTTTCTATAACAACTTAATCAATGGGTATACTTTTGCCATTTTTTCCTCTGAAGTTTTTACTCTACAATTCTTGAGATGTTCGGCTCTATCGCAGACATGTGGATTGATGGTTCTCTCTCATTCTTTTGTGAGTGATGAACATACAGTACTACTTCTGTGGGCCTGTGTGCCCTAGAGATGACTGTAACCTGCTATTGATCAGCTGATTGAAGATAAATGGCTTAGCTGCTTGTATTGCAGATTACATCATTAACATGGTCAGTAAACCATGAATTGTTCAATAAGGCGTTTATCTTTTTTCATTTTACTTCTGCTCTTTTATCATTTTTATTAGAAAAGACAAAATTACCCACACTAACCAGCAAGATCAGTAGAAAAGAGATCCAGTAGGTACCATTATGGCTGCAAAGTTGCAGACATCTAACTTCTAATGGTTTAATGATATTTAGTATGTTTTTGAACTGAAGAAAATATGGAGTTTTAATAATCTTTTTTGTGTTTCTTTTACAGCTTCCTTTTGCCTCATATTTACTAGAAGCAGTACTGGAAAAAATAAATGAAAAAAAGAAACTAGTTGAAGGATATTTCACAATTATGAAAGATATTAGATGATATTAAAATGGAGAGCTTTATTGCAAATGTGAAAGCTTTTTATGTGGTGTGATTGGAATATATGCATTGCAATCCTGACACAGTATCTGCTCCAACTATCAATAGTCAGGTTCAATACCAAAATAAGAAGTCTCTGAAAATAATTAATTGCTGAACAAGTGAAACTAATTAAGTACATAGCCATTTAAAAGGAAATAGTGTAGTATTTGATTGTCGAATACAAATATTGCCACAAATCAGTGCAAACTTAAAAATGATTTTCCTTCTAGTGCATTAAAAGAAACTGAACAGGCTTGGGACACACAAACTGGCCTGAGCATAAGAAGAAAAAGTATCAACTAAGGATTTAATGTTTTAAGTTTCATGAAGAAACTAGACTTTTTACATAAAACTGCTATAGATTGCCATAAGTGGTCCAGGGAGCAACAGATTTGTAGTATGAGCAAATATAAAATGAAGCATCATAACTTGAGCATTTATTGAAATAAATTGTGTGGTCCAATTGAATCTGTTCTCATTGATGTGCTGGTTTATGTAGAAGGTACTGTGTATTTCTACAACTATTTGGCAAAAACAAAAACATTTTCTTCTCTCTCTTAACTTCATAATACTATACGTTGTGTAGTCATATAAATTTGCAGGGGACCACAAACCCAGTGTATAAAATTGGCTCTATTTAGCAGAACTACTACTGTGGTCAACTAATTAAAGTTACATTCTTAACCAGGATGTCATCCTTACTTAGATTCCTGAACATTCCCACCTCATTTCACCTCTTCACCGTGTTCCTGCCATACTCTTTTTGGTTCCTCTAATTCACCAAACTGGTGCCTGCCTCCCACATTTGCCCTTGGTCTTCTCTCTTTCTAGAATACTCTGCACTCAACTTTCCTCATGGCTGGCTCCTTCTTATCATTCAGGTCCACCTTCCCCGGTCCCTCAGAGACACGTTCTCTGACCAGCTTACTATTTTATTTCCTCATAGCACAAAATTATCTATCTGTTCATGTATTTGTTTTCTTGTTTGTTTTCTTCTTTTCCCTCTTTAGTAAGTAGGTTCCATGAGATTAAGGCAAGGGTTGGCAGATTATAGCCTGCAGGATGAATCTGGCCTGCCACCTGTTTTGTATGGCCCACAAGCTAAGAATGTTTTTGTCTTATTAAATGGTTTTAAAAAAATCAAAAGGAGAATAATATTTTGTAGCATGTGAAAATTATATAAAATTCAAATTTTGGTGTTCGTCAATAAAGTTTTATTGGAACACAGTGGTGCTCATTCATTTCTGTACTGTTTATGGCTGCTTTCACACTACATGAGTGTAGTTGAGTAGTAGTTAACAGAAGAGACTGTGCTTCTCTACTGCTTGGAATGCTAGAAATAAAAATGACACAGTTACAACCTGACAGAACTTTAGGTGACACAAATGCTGCCTTACTGCAATTTAAAAAAAAATACCAGTACACACTTTCCATGTCAAAACAGGAAAAGAAGAAAGAAATGACCATCAAATGTCACACACTTAAGGCACAATGAAGTGCGGAGTTTGTTACTGAATTGGATGGCGAAGCATTGTGTTTATTATGTGATGACACTATATACCCAAAGAATGCAATTAAAACATTACCATACTAAGCATTCATCACAATATTCCCAACTCACAGGAAAGCACGAGTAATAAAAAATTACAAACTTAAAATGTAATACCTCATTGCAGCAGAATTTTGTTACAAAAATAAAAATGAGACTGCTAGTATGACCTTGATACCAAGACTAAACAAAGACAGTGTACAAAAAAAGAAAATGTGGTAGACTGAGAAATGGCCCCTGAAGATGTTCACTCCTTAGTCCCCGAAACCTGTGAATGTGTTACCTTATATGTCAAAAGGAAATTTGCAAATATGATTAAGTCAAGG
The DNA here is from genome assembly GCF_028878055.3 of Symphalangus syndactylus. NCBI lineage: Eukaryota > Metazoa > Chordata > Mammalia > Primates > Hylobatidae > Symphalangus > Symphalangus syndactylus. The sequence continues at coordinate 122,249,545 of NC_072431.2, read as the reverse complement.
ATCTTGAATGGGAAGATTATCTTGGATTACCGATGTGAGCCTGATGAAACCACAAGTGCTCTTATGAGAGGGAGGCAGGAAGAGTCAGAGAGAGAGAATAATGTTACCAGAGAGGTGGAAAGAGCAATTCGAAGATGCTGCAGTACTGGCTTAAAATATGGAGGAACGGGCCATGAGCCAAAGAATGTGGATGGCCCTTGGAGACCAGAAAAGGCAAGGAAACAGATTCTTCCTAGAGCCTTGGGAAAAGCTCAGTCCTGTCAGCACCTTGACTTTACCCCAGTGAAACTGATTTTGGACATCTAGAACTGTAAGATAATACATTTTATCTAACTTAAGCCACTAAGTTTGTGGTACTTTGTGACTGCAATAATAGAAAACAAATAGAATTTGCCAGAAATCTGTTTAGAAGTTTTGCATCTGTGTTCATGAAGGATATTGGTCAGAAGATACACAATCAAGGCTGGTTCAATATTCAGAAATCAATCAGTGTAAACCACCATATTAACAGGCTAAAAATACCACACGATCATAAAATTTGATATAGAAAAAGCATGTGACAAAAATTGGCACTCATTTATTTAAAAAAAAACTCAGAAAACTAGAAATAAGAACTTCTTAATTTGATAAGACCATCTTTTAAAAGCCTACAGCTAACATTGTATGTAATGATGAAGACCAAACACTTCCCCCTATAATCAGGAAGAAGGCAAAGATTTCAACTCTCGCCACTCTCTCTCAACATAACGTGGGAAATTCTAGCCAGCCTAATAAGGCAAGAAAAGGAAATAAAAGGCATCCAGATTGGAAAGGAAAAAGAAAAATAACTACTCAAAACAAAAACAAAAAACTTTACAGAATTAATGAGTCCAGCAAGATCTCAAGATACAAAATCAACGTGGAAAAATTGTGTTTCTATACACTAGTAAGCTAGTGAAAAAATGTGGAAAATGAGATTAAAAATACAATATAATTTATGATTTCCTGAAAAAGAGAAATACTCAGGTATAAAACCTGCAAAACATGCGTAGTACTTGTGTATGAAGATTATAAAACACTAGCAAAAGAAATCAAAAAGATCTAATAAATTAGGAGACATAGTGAGAGCATGGGTGAGGATACTCATCTTAAAGATGCCAGCTGTCTCCAAATTTATATAGGGATTTAACACAATTCCTACCAACATCACAGCAAGAGATTTAGGAAATAGAGAACATTTTTCTAAAATGTATATGGGAACTCAGAAACTAGAATAGCTTTTAAGTAAAACTAAGAAGCATAATAGTGGGAGACATCACTTTACCCAGTTTCAAGATGTATTAAGTAGCTGCACTAACCAGGAGTGTGTGGTGCTGGCAGGTGGAGGGCTGGACAAATAAATCAATGAAAAAGAATAGAGAACCAAGAAGTACACCTAGGCAAATATGCCCAACTGATTTGAGACAAAGGTTCAAAAGCAATTCAATAGAGGCATAATCGCCTTTTTGACAAATGGTCCTGAAGTAGTTGGGCATCTTGGGTTAAAAAAAAAAATCTTGACCTAAACCTCACACATCACACATGCAGACATAAATTACATCAAAATGGGTCAACATTTAAATGTAAAATGTAGAATATAACATGAGAGAAAATCTTCAGGACCTCAGATTTGGTGAAGAATTTCTAGCCATGACACCAGAAGCATGATGCAAAAAAGAAAAATTGGTAAATTTTACTTCATCAAAATTAAAAACTTTTGCCTTGGGAAAAGACAAGCTACAGACTGGGAGAAAACATTTGCAAATCACTGACAAAGGATTCATATCTAAAATAAAAATTCTCAAAACAGTAAACAACAACAAGACAACCCTCTGTGAGTAACATTTATATCCTGGGAGATTATGAAATAAGCTTGGGGCTATGGCTGCTATAAGTGAAAGTTGTCACGTTTATGTGTGTTTCAGAATATGGGACAGTGGAAAGAGTGAATTTCACTCTTCAACACTAGCCCTTACTCATCTATTGAAAGTTTTGCCTATTTTAATTTCTTCTCCAAATTATGCAGGATTCTTCCCAGTAGCAAAAATGACCTTTGGATTTAGAGGGTTGAAAGTGAAAATTACTATAATAAATTTGTAGCCACAATGAGAAAAGCTTAATGTTCTCAAATAACTGTAAAACCAAACAAAATGTACCAGAAAACATTTGAGAGAGTCTTTTATTGGCCTATGTTCAGAAGAGTTCATGAGATACATGGGCAGAAGAGTTGCCATTTTTTTCTCTTAAAAAATTTTTAATTGATACGTAATTTTACATATGTATGGGGTAAAATAGAATGTTTCAATGCATGTGTACATTGGGTAATAATTAAATCAGGATAATTATATCTGTCACCTCAAACATTTATTGCTTATTTGTCATAAGAACATTCAAAATCTTGTCTTTATTTTATTTTAGATTCAGGGGGTACGTGTGTAGGTTTACTAAATGAATACATTGCATGATCCTGAGCTTTGAGTTTCCAATAATCTCATCACCCAAGTAGCAAACAGTAACTGATATGTAGTTTTTCAACCCTTTCTCCCTCTTTTTCCCCACTTTTGGAGTCCCCAGTGCTTATTGTTTCCATCTTTGTGTTTGTGTGTACTCAATGTTTATCTCCCACTTTTAAATGACAACATGAGGTATTTTGTTTTCTGTTTCTGTATTAATTTGCTTAGGTCAATGACTTCCAGCTCCATTCCCGCTGTTCCACAGGATATGCTTTTGTTCTTTTATATGGCTGCATAGTATTCCATGGTGTATATATCTTCCACATTTTCTTTATCCAATCCACCATTGATAGGCACTTGGGTTCATTCCATGTCTTGCTATTGTGAAGAATGCTGCAATGGACATACAAATGTAGGTATCATTTTAATAGAATGATTTACTTTCCTTTGCATATATAACTACTAATTGGGTTACTGGGTCAAATAGTAATTATGTTTTTAGTTCGAAGAGTTGCTATTTTTAATTCCTACATTCTCATGCACGTAACTGCCTTTGGTATTAACACAAATTTATATAAGTGGCTCAATATAATGGATAAAAATGACTTTTTTGTTGCCTGTGACATGAAATCTTTCATCAAAAAGATGAATTTTTAAAAAAGCCTCTTTTAATTTTTAAATACACAGACATATTTGATTAGAAATTTTTTTCTGCTCACCAAGGAATGGTAGACACCACAAACACTATTGCACATAGTCCAATCCTCAGTTTCCTTCTTTCTTCAACACACACAGTCCACAAAACCACAGTTTTGACTTCAGCTCCTTCCAACACTTTTTGCCACATTCAACTTTCCTTTCACCTAGGAAATGATCATTAGGGTAATTTAAAAGAAGGTGGTGCCCCTACCTTCTGTACTGTTACATTTTGTGTTAGAGAAAATGTTGCTCTTTGTTAATGCTGACCCTAGCACGAAGGCCTCAAAGTCACCAGAGAGAAGTATTAGAGACTTCCCTGGGTTCATGCTCCACCCTGTAGGTCAGAATTGTTTTAGCATACAACCCTCTCTGTTCTTCCTTAGTGCACTAATCGTGACACTCTCCTCATGAATTCAGTGATGGACCCAAGCCAGAAAAAGAAAAGCATAGTCAAGACATTTTTATTTTCCAGATTTTTCTTTATTTTTATATGATGTTTTATTTCAGAATAATTTAACATTCACAAGAAGTTGCAAAAGTAGTAAGCAGAGTTTTCGAATACACTTCACCCAGATTTCCTGAATGGTAACACCTTACATAACCACAGTACACTGTCCAAACCAGGAAGATGGCATTGGTACAATATTTTTAACTCAAATATAGACCATAGATGGATTTAAGTTTTTACATTCACTTCATTGGAGTATTTTTAGGACATTTTGTCACATGTATAGATTATACAAGCATTACCACAATTGAGATACAGAACTGTTCCATCAGCACAAAGAATATTCCTCATGTTACCCCTTAGTACTCACACCCTCCCTTTAACTCTAATCCCTGGCAGCCACTGACCTGTTCATCATCACTATAATTTTGTCACTGAGAATGTTATATAAATGGAATTATGGAATGTATAGCCTTTTGACATTGGCTTCTTTCACAGAGCATAATGTCCTTGAAATCCATCTAAATCATTGTGTATATCAATAGCCCACTTATTTTTAATTGTTTAGTAGCATCTCATTATATGGATATACCACAATTGGTTTATTCATTTACCTGTCAAAGGACACGTGCAATTACACACCACTCTTGATGGTCAGGGACTGGGAAAGAATATGATTAAAAAATTGGTTACAAGGAAATCTGAGAAGAGGTTTACAGATGGACCTCTCTGAATGAGCAAATAATGTGAAGATATTTACATCCCATGTCATGCTCACCAAAGGGAGACCTCAGCGAGGAGGATTTTAATAATCAAATCGATAGGATAGGATAACCTGCTCTGTAGATGCCCATCAGCTTCTTTCTCCACCCCTGTCTTTGCCCAGTGGGCTCCTGAGTAAAGTGGCCATGGTGGCAGGGATAGAAGTTATGGTATATGCTCAGAAACATGAATTTTCACTCACCAAGGCTGACCTAGCTATGGCCACTACTGAGTGCCCAATCTTTCAACAGCACAGACCAACACTCAGCCATTTCCTGGTGGTGATCATATGGCATCATTTCCTGGGGGTGATCAGCCAGCTACCTAGTGGCATGTTGATTACGTTGGACCACTGCCATCATGGAAGGGGCCAGGTTTTGTTCTTACTAGAATAGACACTTACTCTGGATGTGGATTTGCCCTATTTGCGCAAAATGCTTCTGCCAAAACTACCATCTGTGGACTTAAAAGAATGCCTTATCCACCACCATGGCGTTGCACACAGCATTGTTTGTGATCAAGGAAGTTACTTCACACAAATAAAGTGTGGCAATGGGCCTGTGCTCATGAAATTCATGTTCGTCACCATCCTAAATCAGCTGGTTTGATAGAATAGTGGAATGGCCTTTTGAAGACTGTTACAGTGCCAGCTAGGAGTAAAACTTTGCAAGGTAGGGCAAAGTTCCCCAGAAGGCTGTATACACTTGGAATCAGTGTTTAATATATGGTGCCATTTCTCCCATAGGCAGGGTTCATGGATCCAGAAATCAGGGGGTGGAATTGGGAGTGGCACCACTCATCATTATCCCTAGTGACCTATTAGCAAAATGTTTGCTTCCTGTTCTTGTGACCTTATGCTTTCCTATCCTAGAGGTCTTAGTTCCAAAGAGAGAGATGCTTCCACCGGGAGACACAACATTGATTTCATTGAACTGGTAATTAAAACTGCTTCCTGGCTGCTTTGACTTCCTCATGCTTCCAAAGCAACAGACAAAGAAGGGGGTTACATTGCTGGCTGGGGTGAGTGATCCTGACTACCAAGGGGAAATTGGACTACTACTCTACAATGGAGGTAAGGAAGAATATATCTGGAATACAGGTGATCCTTTATGGTATCTCTTAGTATTACTATGCCATGTGGTTAAAGTCAATGAAAAACTACCACAACCCAATTCGTTCAGAACTACTAATGGCCCAGACACTTCAGGATTGAAGGTTTGGGTTTCCCACCAAGAAAAGAACTACAACCAGCTGAGGTGTTTGGTGAGGGGAAAGGGAATAGGGAATAAGTAGTTGAAGAAAGTTGGTAGAAATACCACAAAACCACAGTGACCATATGACCATAGTGACCACATGACCAATTACATAAATGAGAAATACATTTATCTGAGTATTTCCTCTATATTTTGAAATGAATATGTTTGTGCATGTGTGTTCAGTTGACAAGGGTGGACTTAATGATGAATTTTATGTGTCAACCTGATTGGGTCATGGTGCTCAGATACGTGGTCAGACATTCTGGATGTTTCTGTGAGCATATTTTTGGACGAGATTAACATTTAAGTCAGTAGACTTTCAGTAAAGGAGATTGCCCTCCATAACGTGGGATGGGCCTCATTCAGTTAGTTGAGTACAACAAAAAGACTATCCTGCCCCAAGCAAGAGAGAAATCTGCTAGCAGTTTGCCTTTGAACTTGGATTACAACATTGGCTCTTTCTGGGTCTCCAGCCTGCCTGCCCACTCTGCAGATTTTGGACTTGCTAGGCTCCATAATTCCATGAGCAAACTCCTCAAAATAAATCTGTCTCTTTCCCCATATCGGTTCTGTTTTCCTAGACAACCCTAATACACCAAGTTTTGGCTATTGCGTATAAAGCTATCATGAATATTCAAGTACAGGTTTTTGTATGAACATAAGTTTTCACTTCTCTAGAGGAATTACCCACAAATATGATTGCTGGGTCATATAGTAAATGTGTGTTTAAATTTATAAGAAACTGCAAAAGTGTTTTCTAGGGTAGCTATAGCACTCTGCAGCCCCACCAACCATGCCTGAGAGATGAAGTTGGTCTGCATCTTCTCCAGGACTTGGTACTGTTAATATTGTTAGTTTTAACTATTCTAATGGGTATGTAGTAGAGATATGTTTCTTTCTGAGTTCTATTCCAGCTCCACCATTCTCACCCCAACATTTGTCATCATTTTTTTGTTTTTCTGTCTCCAAAACCTGCTTATGTGGTCTTTTTAGAAAGCATGGGATGATGAGGACAGGTTGATGGGAATTGGATGGGACATATATAACTCTTCTCCAGAACTATTACCTGGACAATCACCTCCCAGCAATCATCATGGGTTTTACAAGGAACTTTGAAAAAGCAGGTGTCATGATCTATCGCTGCATAATAAATTTCTCTAAAACCTAGTGGCTTAAAACAACATTTATTTGGGCCAGTGTCTGTGGGTCAAGAATCTGGGTCCTCTGACACTGGATCTCTCACAAGGCTGCAGTCATCACAAGGCTTGACTCAGAAGGATTCACTTCCTAGCTCTTCCATATGGCTGTTGGCAGGATTCAGTTTCACAGAGTTCAGTTGTTCTCAGTTGGACTTAGGGCTGCCTTACTAGCTATTGGTTGGAGTCTGTCCTCAGTCCTTTGCCACATGAGTCTCTTCAATATGGCAACTTGCTTTATCTCTCTCTTTCTCTCACACACACACATGCGCGTGCACCCACACACACACACACCGGGAGGGGATTACACAAGAGTGTGAATAACAGGTGGTGGGAATTATTAGGAGCCATTTCATGAGCTGCCCACCATAGCAGGTGTTTAGGTTTGGCGCCCTAAATAAAGGGGAGGGTACTGGAGAAATTGCCTTGGAGCTGTCTGCAAGGTGAGCATAGAGTGGACTTAGAATAAATATTTATTTGTGAAGGTTTAGGTGAGGAAGACAGATGGAGCTTATGGGTTGCAAAATTACAAATACCTCTTGGTACCACCATAGGATATACATGAAAAGAACCCTGCCTAGAGTGAGGTCTGTCACATAAAGATGCTCAACAGGTGAAATTATGGAGGTATTTAATACCATTTCTAGACTTGAGTTCAAGAGGTTGGGACAGCACAATTATTCTTCCACAGGAAATGAAATAAAACCAGCGTCAGAAATCTACAAATTTAAAAGGCCAACGAAGTCCATTCTATGGACCTTTCTCAGATTTGAACTGTAGAAACAATGTTGAAAGCAGGAAGCGGGCAGTGTAAAGCATTAGAGATTCAAAGCCGAAGTAGAATAAGCCCTGGCCCCTGAAATCTACATAACCATATCAGTAGCCTTAGGAGGGCTTTTATCAATTTAAACTGAAGCTAAAGAATACTTTTCATAAAAAAGAATGACATCATTTCCTTTGCAGCAACATGGATGCAGTTGGAGGCCATTATCCTAAGTGAATTGCTGCAGGAACAGAAAGTCATATACCACATGTTCTCACTTAATAGTGGAAGCTAAACAATGGTCCACATGGACGTAAAGATGGAAACAGTCGACTACAAAATAGGGGAGAGAGTAAAGGGGCAAGTGTTGGAGAAACTACCTGTTGCATACTATGTTGACTAGAAGAGCAAACCCCAGCGTTACATAATACACCCATGTAACAAACTTGCACAAGTACCCCCCAAATCTATAATTAAGAAAAGAAGAGAGTTCAAAAAAGAATACTTTTCAAAACATGTATTTTCACAGCATATTCATACTCCTAAAAAGAAATACCAGGATCTGATAAGATTAGTTACCTCTGGAGAGAGGACTGGGGGCTCTGTTCTAGGAGACACACAGGACTTTTATAGTCTATCATTTTTTTGTTTTTGTTTTTTTTGAGTTGGAGTCTTGCTCTGTAACCCAGGCTGGAGTGCGGTGGCGCGATCTCAGCTCACTGCAAGCTCCGCCTCCCAGGTTCACATCATTGTCCTGCCTCAGCCTCCTGAGTAGCTGGGACTACAGGCACCCACCACTACGCCCAGCTAATTTTTTGTATTTTTAGTAGAGATAGGGGTTTCACCGTGTTAGCCAGAATGGTCTCAATCTCCTGACCTCGTGATCCGCCCGCCTTGGCCTCCCAAAGTGCTGGGATTACAGGCGTGAGCCACCGCGCCCGGCCTAGTCTATCATTTTATACTGGTTGAATATGTTCCCATGGACATAAATTAAAAGAAAAATAAAAGGAAACTATTTTTAACTTAATAACAATTTTGACTCTTCTAAACCATCTGTGAGGCAAAGAGAAATAGGATGGAAAAGGCAAATTATCTGGAAAATAATGAAAATGATAATACTTTCTTTTTTTATCAAAAAACGTATGGGACATAGCTAAAGCTGTATTTAAAAGAGAATTAATAGCTCCAAACGTGTTCATGTTAAAAATGAACTGAAAAAACTAAATATAGAACTTAAGAAATATAAAAAATCATGCTGGGCACAGTGGCTCACGCATGTAATCCCAGCATTTTGGGAGGCCGAGGCGGGCAGCTCATTTGAGCCTAGGAGTTCAAGACCAGCCTGAGAAAAATGGCGAAACCCCTTCTGTACAAAAAATACAAAAAACTAGCCTGGTGTGGTGGCAGGCACCTGTAGTCCCAGCTATGCAGGAGGTTGAAGCGGGAGGATAGATTGAGCCCAGGAGGTCGAGGCTGCAGTGAGCTGTGATTGTGCCACCACACTCCAGCCTGGGCAAGAGAATGCGACCCTGTCTTTAAAAAACAAACAAATCATAAATAAATAAAATCAAACCTAAATAGAATAGGAGGAAAGAATTCATAAAAGTGAAATTATTTTAAAAGAAAAACAACTAAAAAGAGATATAAAAAGCTGATCTTTACAATTAAACTAACTCTGGTAAGCCTAGTTAAAGATAAAAGAGAAAAGTGAAAACATGCAACATTAGTAATTAGAAAAGATGCAAAAGGCATTTTAAAATTGTAAAAGAATATGTACAGGTCAATTTTAAGGTAATATATGATTTGCCAGCCAAATATAAATAACCCAGATTCACTTAAGAAGTGGTAGAAAGTCAGCCAGGCACAGTGGCTCACACCCGTAATCCCAGCATTTTGGGAGGCTGAGGTGGGAGGATCGCTTGAGCCCAGGAGTTTGAGACCAGCTTGGGCAACATAGTGAGACCTCATCTCTGCAAATAAGTAAAAAAAAAAAAAAAAAAAATGGGCGTAATGACACATGCCTGTAGTCCCAGCTACTGGGGAGGCTAAGATGGGAGGAACGCTTGAGCCTGGGGAGTTGAGGGTGCAGTGAGCTGAGACTGCATCGCCATGCTCCAGCCCGAGAGACAGAGGAAGATGCTATCTCAAACAAAACAAAAGAAGTGTAGAAAGTCAAATAAACCATCACCCATAACAGAAATTAGAACATAGATAAAGATCTGCCATTTAGAAAAGCATCAGGAGCAGATGACTTTATCATTAACATCGATCTGGCCTCAAAACACAGACAATTCCTTTTCTTGTAACTACACGCAGAAGAAGATGAAAGGATCCCATAAGTGATAGTATGAAGCAAGGATAGGCTAAATAACAAAATCAGATAAAAATACCTTACCTAAAAAAGGAACTATAAATCAATATTTACTAATAAAAATATAAGTATTCTAAGTAAAAATAGAAATGTTAGTTTATTCAAATAACAGCATACTTGGCCAAGTAGATTTTATTCCAAGTATACTGGGTTTTGAAGGGAAGCCCGGCCTAGATCAGCTGATTGTCAGCCAAGCCATAGACTCCTAAGCAATGTTAATGCTGATTGTGGCATGCCACTGAGATTTTGTAGTTGTTTGGCGTACAGAATTATTGTGACCGTAACTCTAGTTAACTGTTATAGTTAGCTCCTCTGGACCATGTGCCTTTATGACCTTTTCCACTTGTTCCTTCATATTCTTTTGTGGGAACTAAAGCCATCATTTTGAGGATAGAAGCCATGTGCTAGGATAAAGGAAAAGAAAGCTAGAAGGAACCTGGGTCCTAAATTACCACAGGGCTACCATGTAGCACTGGACTACCTACATTCAGATGTTTTTATGTCTATTCCATTGTCATTTTTGGTACTCTGGCATATGAAGTCAAACCAAATCCTGACTTATATACAAATGGTCTGTACATTGTCAAATCCTATGGCCAGTTTTCAGCCTTTCTCCTACTTCATCCATCAGCAACATTTGGCCCTGCTGGTCATGCTTTCTTGAAAGCCTATCTTCACTTTGTTTCTTGTACCCCACTCTTTCATGAATCTTCTTTTAATTCATTGGCTACTCCTTCTCAGCCTCAATTTCTAGATAGCCCTCATCTTCCTTAATTCTAAGTGTTGGGGGTACTACCTGGCTCACTTTTAAGAATCTTTTTTTTAATAAATACTCAGTCTGTAGTTGATCTTAACTAATCCCATGACCTTAAGTACAATCTATAAACTGTCAACTCCCAACCTCATTTTCCAGCCCTGACCTCTCCCCGATCTCATCTTACTGCTTATTCAACATCTCTACTTGATGGTCTAATAGGTATCCCAAATGTCACATGTCCAAAGCTGAATTTGTGCTGCATTCTCACCACTCTCCCCTGGTCAGTAAGTGGCAACCCTAAACTTTCATTTTGTTAGGCCAAAAAATCTCAGCATCATCCTGTCTCCTGTTTTTACTCATACTCCCTTCAATATATCAGGAAATTCTACTGACTCTACCCTCAGAATGTATCCAGCACCCAACAGCTCATCACTACCTTCCCCATTTCCAGTTCAGACCATCAACTGAACTACTGCATCACTTTAGTTGGTCTCCCTGCCTCAGCTGTTGCTCTATAATACAGCATATTCACCACCCAGCTTTCATTTAAAACACGTGAGACCATGTCATTCCTCTGCTCACAATCTTCAAGTCACTTCCCATCTTACTCAAAGTAACAGAAGAGTCTTTCCTTCAGCCTTCAAGGCCTGCATGACCTGGCCACCAGTTCTCTATCACACTTCATCTTCTTCCTGTCCTTATATTCACTCCACATCACTACAGTGGCTGCATCAAACACACTCAAACTGTGCCCAACTCAGGACCTTTGCACTGCAGTTCTCTGTCTGGAACTCTATCTCCCTGGCAGCCACATGATTTTATCCCTCCTTTCATTCAAACCTTTACTCAAAGTCACCTCTTAAAAGAGACTTACCCTGACTACATTCTCCACAGCAACATATTTCACATTGCACTCTCTACCATCTACCCTGCCTTATCTTTCTTCTTAGTGGTACCATGTTGCACATATCTGTGTATCACCCATCTCTTCTGTAGACCATAAGTCATATAACAGTGTGGGGGAGAAAAAGGAATAACTTTCCTCACCCATTGCAAGGGTTGTGGCTGACGCTCTAGTAACAAAAGATTAACAAGAGAAAAGCATAACAAATTTATTCAACCCGTGTTTTATGTGATATGGGAACCTTCAGACATGAAGACCCAAAGACCCAGGAAAAAGGGTATAACTTTATGCCCTTAGGTTCAATGAAGAAGGAACAGTTGAGGAGAAATGTGACTGGACAAAGGGGGAGTCTGACCTGATGGCAACACACTACGGAAAACTCAACCATCCCTATTTGTTTAGATTCTTCTTGGCCTCCCTGGATAATATGCCTTTACTTTGGGTATAGGGTGGGACACCTGTCACATCAGGGTCTTATGGCCTACTTTCATGGAAGGCAAGTCAGAGAACCCCTTTATGGCCAGCTCTCACATAGACACGTGGAAGGTCAGAGAGTGGCCTTTCCATTTCTGCTGTTTTCTCAGTTTCCAAGGTGCCATATTTTGAGGTAGCATTTTCTGAGCCTCAACAACAGCAAGAACTTGATCTAGATTTTGTCTGTTTGTTTTGTTGTTATAGATATAATTTAGTGCCTATAACAGTGCCTGACACATAGTAGGGATCAAATAAATATTCATTGAGGAAAGGAATCTATCTCGAGCACAATCTTTCCATCTCCTGGAATGCAGTGGGCACTGCAATAAATGTTACATTCATAAAGTAACGGGATCAAAAGGTATGTTGAGTTGAATCGTGTCCCCCAAAAGATATGTTGAAGTCCTAGCCCTCCTGTATCTTATTTGGAAATAAGGTCTTGGCTGGGTGCGGTGGCTCACGCCTGTAATCCCAGCACTTTGGGAGGCCAAGACGGGTGGATCACGAGGTCAGGAGATGGAGACCATCCTGGCTAACACGGTGAAACCCCGTCTCTACTAAAAATACAAAAAAAGTTAGCCGGGCATGGTGGTGGGCGCCTGTAGTCCCAACTACTCAGGAGGCTGAGGCAGGAGAATGGCATGAACCCAGGAGGCGGAGCTTGCAGTGAACCAAGATCACGCCCCTGCACTCCAGCCTGGGCAACGGAGTGAGACTCCATCTCAAAAAAAAAAAAAAAAAAAAAAAAAAGATAAAAATAAATAAAAATAAAAATAAATGAAAAAAAGAAATAAAGTCTTTGCAGATGTATTCAAGTTAAGAAAAGACTGGATTAGCATGAGCCCACATTCAATTCCTAGTGTCCTTAGCAGGAGAGAGAGATTGGGAGACACAAAGATACACACAGAGGGAAGAGGACCATGTGCAGATGGAGGTATAGTTTGGAGCTAGGCTGCCTCGGCTGAAGGAAGGCCAAGGACTGCCAGCCACCACCAGGAGCTAGAACAGACCCATGGGACATTCTCTCCAGCAAGGCCATCAGAGGGAACATGGCCCTGAGGGTACCTTGGTCTTGGATCTCCAGCCTCTAGAACTGTGAAGGAATACATTTATGTTCTTTAAGTCATTCAGCTTGTGGTCATTGGTTATGGCAGACCTGGGAAGGTAATACAAAGGGTGGGGAGAACTAGGCTTTCAGCATGATCAGTTACCTGATCTCATTAAATGTCAGAATTAGAACTCAGGCCTTCTGACTCTGTGCTTCTCAGCTTTATTTCCTTTAACCCCCGTATCAAGGAGCCTCTTTAGGCTTTTTCTCTTCCCTAATCACCTCCTACCCCCATCCCCATGAAGTTTTTTCCTTTTTCTTTTTCTTTTTTCTTTTTCTTTTTTGAGACAGAGTCTTGCTTTGTCACCCAGGCTGGAGTGTAGTGGCATGATCTGATCTCAGCTCATTGCAACCTCCACCTCCTGGGTTCAAGTGATTTTCCTGCCTCAGCCTCCCGAGTAGCTAGGATTACAGATGTGCACCACCACACCCAGCTAATTTTTGTATTTTTAGTAGAGATGGGGTTTCACCATGTTGGCCAGGCTGGTCTTGAACTCCTGACCTTGTGATCTGCCTGCCTTGCCCTCCCAAAGTGCTGGGATTACAGGCGTGAGCCACCGTGCCTGGCCTCCATAAAGTTTTAATACCACAGATATGCAGTATACTGTTTATGTTCTGTGGCCCTTTGAAGGGCCATAGACCATTAGAATATCTAAGTTTTGAGATTTTGCCACTCTTCCCAAGAATTCCAAATTTTTACCTCTTGGCAGAGGGAAGTGTGGCATTGATAATGCATGCTTTCAACTGAAATATTGTCTGATAATGGCCATAAATGGAATATTTATTTTTCTGTTATCAGAAAAAGAAATGTAGGTACAGCTCATGAATATATATGTCAGCTCTCCCTCTGTCCTATGATGGGATTATACTTCTATACTTCTATACCTCCTCAGAAGTGACTTGTTCTAGGCAATGAAATGTGAGTGTAAGTACCATGTATCACCTTCCAGTAGAAGCTCTGAGACATTGCATAATTCCCTACCTTCTCCTTCCTGCCCCTGTAATTATGGAAACACAGGGTACGATGGAGCCTCTGGGAGCTAGGACCCCAAGTGAGAGTGATGAACAAAGCTTCTCTGATGGCTCCCTATGCACCACATCTATGAATGAGAAATAAGCTTCTGCTGTGAAAAGCCACTGAGACTTGTTTGTTTAGTTTTTAAGACAGGGTTTCTGTCACCCAGGCTTGAGTACAGTGGTACGATCATGGCTCACTGAACCTCTGCCTCCCGGGCTCAAGGGATCCTCCTACCTCAGCCCCCTGAGTAGCTGGGACTACAGGTGTGTGCCACTAGGCCTAGTTATTTATGTATTTATTTATTTTTTAAAGAGAGGGCTTCATTGTGTTTCCCAGACTGGTCTCAAACTCTTGGGCTGAGGGATTCTGCCCACCTCAGCTTCTCAAAGTGCTGGGATTACAGGCGTGAACCACTGCCCCAGCCACCACTGAGATTTGAGTGTTTTGTGTTTTTTTTTTAATCAAAGAAAAACATATCCCATCCTCACAAACACAGTATTGCATGAGGGAAAAAGTCAGATGCATAAAAGTAACTGTTCTTTTCTCCTTAATTCTAATTTAACATAGTACTCACAAGGGAAAATAAAAACTCCAATAATGTTCTAAAATGTAATTAAATAGAACATTTCTGAGCGTCTTGTTTAAAACTTAACTTCTCACTCGCTTATTATATATTAAATTCTGAAACATAAATAAAACAAAGGTTCACTGCTCTAGAACTCTAAGTTAGAACTTCAATTCAAATATAGATTGATCTGTTGTAAATACATGGGATGCAGGGAGACTTGCCAGGGCTGAGGGCTCAAAGCTTTTTTTACACTTTCTTTGCAAGATATATGGTGCTGGATCATGGACTTCATCACCGATGAAAAATAAAATTATGTGTTTATTGGATTTGTGTGACCTTTTCTTCCAACAATCTCAGGGCACCAAACTTTTAGCACATCCATTCCTTAAGTAATTTTAACATGCAGAGAGGATGAGAAGGTCAAACAGTTACAAGAAGTCTGCTAGCCAATGTCAGCGGAATGCATTAGGTGTCAGTAGAGTTTCTATTTCAAATATTAACAAACAGGACATAAAGCTACAGTATAGCTGGGGTGAAGCAAGAGGCATGCCGGGAAATGTGCTAAATAACCCTCAGGAATTGGGCAGTGCAGCCAGCCTTCTCAGAGAGTACAGGAGAGGAAGAAGTAAAAGGCAATGTTTTTAAAACCGAAAGCTAGGATTTTTATCACGAAAGATGCCTCACACTGGAGCCTTACCCTCATTCAAATATTTGTTTTGCTTGTGTAAATTCAGTCATTTGTAAAGGTAGAAAACTCTCTTTTCCATTTGCTTCGTTAATTACTGTTTGCCTCCTTTCACTGAACAAATTTTGCAGGATTTTATGAAGTGTTTTCTTTGTCTGATCTTCTGTAATAGCCACCTATAGTTTTTGATACTGGAAGTGGATTCAATCCAGAAAACAGAGCCACTGCAAGTGTTACAGGAGCCAAAGGATTTAATAAAGGAATTAGGGTTATACATATGTGGGAGAGCTACTGGGAGGGTGGGGCTGAACAGCAGGTAGAGGATCTGAGAAACAGTCCCTTAATAACTTCTGCCTAAAGAGCTGGAGCAGGAAGGGAAGCTGTTCTGGCCACCATGTCCTCCTGAGAATAACAGCTTAGCTTTTCAAATCCCATGCAAGTTCCTCTCAGTGGCAAAATCCAACCCTGAATTGTATGGAAAGGGCATTCTGAAAAACATGGCTCCGCACTTGGAGGTGAGAGGTGGTACTGCTCAGATGACCAAATGCAATCCAGCATAGTTAATTACACATGAAAAGGGAACTCTATTTATTGAAGTTGAGTCTGTTTATTTTAACTGATAATTGAGTTGCAAGCTAAAATTATGAATTCAGTTCAGTATGTTGCTCTGTTAAGAGCAAAATATCAGCTGATGTATTTTTAATTTTTCATGAAATGATTTTCGTCACAGTTGAGATGTGTGTTTGCAACAAAGAAAAGCTCTAATGCTAGTGGTCAGGGCAGCATCCCCCACCCTGCCTTGATGCCTTGGTGATGGAGGCTAGACTATGGCAATGTTCTGAGTAGCCTATTTTGTCTTCATCAAGAAAGTAATCGAAGCTGCCTCTTCTTCTGGTTCTGAAACATAATTCAGGTCTGAAGCATGAAAAATTCTGTGGACTGTTACTTGCACTAGAATTGAAAACTGGCTTGTAATAGGAGTCTATAAATGAATAAATGAGCATTTAAACTGTTTATCTGTAAGTAATCTAACTAGAGAAGGCACGAGATAATTATCAAAGTGTTGTTTTAAAACGAAGAAGAAAATCCACAGGCTTTGGTTAAAGATTCTGTAGTATTTAGGATTTGATTCCCAAACCCTCAGGGTTCCCAGAAGACAGAAAAGAGGCCCCTTGTGGTTTAGAAAAGCTAGAGAGAGAGAAAGAGAGAGAGAGAGAGAGAGAGAGGAAATGGAACATAAAGAATGGTAAAGGCAGCTACAAAGGAACTAATAGAGCCGTCTTAGGTGTAAGTAAGAAAAGAGAACACTCCTGTGATCAGGTTCTGTAACAAGCTGAACAGAAATGTGATTTAGCTGGTTTTAGAAAAGGACGACTAGCAAGAGACTTGCTCAGTTGAATAATTCTTTTTTTTCCCCCGAATTCACTCTTGAGTATGTCTGGTGTGGATAATACTTGTTTAATTTAATAGCCTAGCTTTTAGCCATTTTTACATAGAGAAACCTATTCCTTGAACAAAAGCCAGACTGTATTTTTTCAGCTTATTTCATATTTAGGATCGCCCTTTTCTCCTAGATGGTGTGGAACTCTACTATCACCAGGTGGCAATTCACAACTTTGCAGGTGAGAGACAAAGGTGAAAGGAAACTCTGTTCCTTTCAAGTGCTAACAGCATTGCAGTTATGATCATTTTTGACATTACAAGCCATAATTGCCAGGACAAAATGCATTTTGGAGTTTGGGCTGCTTCAACAAGTCCTGAAAAATTAATTACTAACAGTTTCCTTCAGACTTGCTCTAAAAAATTGCAAATGCTGATTTATTTATAGCTATAGCATTTCAAAGATTTTATTTTTTCCCTTAAAATTGCTGTCAATATTGGGAAAACCTGAGTATAATTCTGCCTGTATTATTTTTTATCATACTGGGTTGTAGAATCATGACCTGTTAGCTCAAATAGGAATTAGCAACTACTGTTTACAATGAGACACCCCCACCCCACCTCTATGCATTTTCTGCTATACTTTGCTATGATAGTCTCAGTTTCCAGTCTCCTGTCTCCTATGTCATAGGACTACCTAGCTCCCAGGGATTTTGTAAGGACTAAGGAGGTAATAGTACATGGACATGGCTAGTACAGTGTCTGCCACATAGTAAATGCCGAATAGGATGACTACCAATTGATGAGCTGCGTATCAGGCATTGTGACAACCGGCTTCATTCCTCAAACAGCCCCATAAGGAAAAGGAGGCTTAGCCACTAACTCACCCAAGATTCCACAGCAAATACCTGGCTGACCTGGAAATTAAACCTCAGGACTTTCAAACCCTTTACTGCTATGCCATCCTGACCTTGATTCTTCACACCAAATATGAAATCCCATCATACCTCAGGCAGCCTTTTCATCACTTCGGGGGCTGGGCTCCTATGGGAGAAAGATTCTTGTGGTTTTACAATATTTAGTTTTTGAAACTACAGTACAGCATTGCCAAGCCCTAAAGCTTGAGATTGACACAGAGAAGCAGACTTGGCTGGCACACAACCAAAAGTTGGGCTGCCTTCCCTGCAAGGTACAAAGATATTCAGGCCATCTAACTTTCTGTATGACACACATGAGAATAAACTAAAAAAACCCACTTTTTTAAAATTTTAAAAATACTTTTATTCCAAGGCTTGATGCACAAACGTGTATCCAACGTTGCCCCTGTCCACCTTGATTTTCCATTAATCTACATGATGCCCACTTACAAAATTCTCTTGATTCCTGTCTAATTCTCCAAGTACCATTAAATTCTGGTTCTCTCTTCCTGGTTCCTATGATTTCCAGAGAGTTACTGTCTTCTAATTTGGTGCCCAGCTCTTTGGGCTCCAAAAAACTCCATTTCCAAAATCACCGAGTAAAAGGTACGAATGGCCCTCTGGGTATGTGGATAGGTTGGAAACCTTTAGAATGCAGATGCCTAGAATATGTTAAGAGGCCCCCAGTTTCATCACCACCAGAGAACACCTTTATGACCAATGTTGACACTCCACTATCTGGATACTGCCTCATCTAAAAAAGCCTTATAACCATAATATTCGTCCTAGAACTTGAACAGGGGTTTTAGGTAACTTCTGATGGACTTATACGTATGTTTTTTGTTTTTGAGATGGAGCCTCACTCTGTGGCCCAGGCTGGAGTGCAGTGGTGCGATCTCAGCTCACTGCAACCTCCGCGTCCTGGTTCAAGCGATTCTGCTGCCTTAGCCCACTGAGTAGCTGGGATTACACGTGTCCACCACCACACCTGTCTAATTTTTGTATTTTTAGTAGAGACGGGGTTTCATCATGTTGACCAGGCTCATCTCGATCTCCTGACCTCAAGTGATCCTCCTCCCTCAGCCTCCCAAAGTGCTGGGATTACAGGTGTGAGCCACCATGCCCAGCCCATGTGTATTTCTTCAAGGTGCCTTACCTAGTGAAAATAAATATAGATAAAATTCTACCTTGATTTTTCACCGTGGAAAAATAAATTGGAAGATTATCTTATGGATTATTTGCTTTGTTTTTATGTAATGGTAGAACTGTATGAACTTCTATATTGCTGAGACTTCTAGAAATTTTACACTACTATCTCAGGAAGTAGAATAGCTGGTATCTTTTGAAACTCTTAAGAGGGACCCCATAAAGAAGCTTGGTCCTATAACAGAGGAATCAATTAAAGCTTTTGCACTAAGGAGCACTCATCAATTGAACATATTCCTCCATTACAGGGTTGACCCCTGTGGATCTGTAGAAATCTCTTTGGTCAAAAAACATTAAGAGCAGTTTTCACTAATAAATCCCTTGCTTTTTCCTCTTAGAACGTCCCTTTACTCTTATGTCAAATGTGTGAAATGTTTTCTAAAACGGGAAAGGTTCAAAAGTGACTATTTGTAAATTGACTACCTGTGTATGAGCTTTCTGTATATACCAGTTAATGGTGATTTGATATTTAATCAGAGTTTTCCAGAGAAGCAGAACTCATATTCTGTATGTGTTTATATGTATGTGCATACATATGTATTTTATTTATTTGTTTGTTATTTAGTTACTATAAGGGATTGGCTCATGGGATTATGGAGGCTGAGAATTCCCAAGATCTGCCATTGGTAATAGAGACCCAGGATAACTGATGATGTACTACCAGTCTAAAAGCCTATATTTCAGTTTGAGTCTAAAGGCAGGAGAAGACTGATGTCCCAGCTCAAGGCTGTCAGTCACGGGGAGTTTCCTCTTAGCCTTTTTGTTGTATTAGGGCTTCCGTCAATTGAATAAGGCCTTCCTGTAATTAGAGAGGGCAGTCTGCTTTATTCAGTCTACATATTCAAATGTTCAAATGTTAATCTCATCCAGAAACATTCTCATAGACACACCCAGAATACTGTTTGACCAAGTGTCTAGGTACTGGATGTCCCATTCAAGTTGACACATAAACTTAACAATTACAATGTTCCATTGCTCATAACATTGAATGCAGCTTAAACTTTCATTCTTAGCTTATATTAAGGCTGTTAAGAACTTGACTATTTGTTGTAAACTTTAAATCCTGCTCTTTGTTAATTATGATTCAGTAGCTCTATCAAAACACATTTTAAGTGTGCTTTAGGCAAGTTTTTAAGAGTAAAACCTTGGCTTGTATCATACATATATTTCCAAGTTTAGGCTCTAGAGAGTTACAAAGAAAAAGAAAAGCAGCCCCTGACACTTAGGAGATGGCTTCTTACTGTCCGCTTGTCCTGTTGTTGCTAGGAGCTAGCCTTGGTATTTTCCTCTTAAACAATTTCACAGAATATCAAAATCAGTTAAGACCACTCTGTGACCATCAGAAATAAAGACAAAAACAAGACCACTCTCAAATCAGGTTTGAACATACACAATAACATAGACATTGTTGGACATTTTACTAATTTGTTTCATTTCATAAAGAGCCTTGTATGGAAAATGAGGCTCAGCTGCTAACTTGCCCAACATCCCTCAGCCAAAACATTACCCAAACCACAAAAATGACCAAAATATCCCTCTAGCCTGATTAATATGCGGGACTATTGTAAACTTTAAAACTTAACTGGTAAAAAAAATCTTTCAGTCATTTTTGAGGTACTGCAGGAATATTAAGTACATGTAAACAGTAAACATTTTCTAAAAGAAAGGTAAAATTACTAAATTATGTTTCTTTTTATGGGTACTGGAAAGTGTTTTTATATAATAACTTGTTTTTATAGCTATGAGATAGAAAAGATTTTAACTTCAAAATAAAAGGGAATATTGGCATGATTCAGAGTTTTAAAAAATTAGTTTCCCATATAAAAATGTTTTTAGCATAACATTTTGATTTGTCCAAGGCCAGTGTTATTTCTTATAATTCAAACTTTCCTACATTGGTTTGTGAGTTAAATGATCTACCTATGTTTCTGTAGCTTGTTTAAAATTAAAAATTACATATGTAATTGTATTCAACTAAATAGAATGATAATAAATATCCTTTTAAAAGACCTAATTTTATGAAAATGTATAATACTGTAAATAAAAAATATGTTAGCTAAATTGAAATTACCAGATCCTTCACTAAATTTAAGGTCATAGAGAAATGACTGAATTCATTATGAAAAGATCTTTGAAGGTCTAAACAATTTCTAAACTTTTTAAAGACATACAAAACACTGGTTATGAAACATAATTTTACTCTTATTTCTTAAAATAACAATACATTAACAAAGCATACAAATGTCTTTGGACATTTTTATTTTTATTTATTTTTCTATTTTTATTTTTATTTCTTTTGAGACGGAGTCTTGCTCTGTCACCCAGGCTGAAGTGCAGTGGCGCGATCTGGGCTCACTGCAAGCTCCGCCTCCCAGGTTCACGCAATTCTCCTGCCTCAGCCTCCCGAGTAGCTGGGACTACAGGCGCCCACCACCACGCCCAGCTAATTTTTTGTATTTTTAGTAGAGACGGGGTTTCACCGTGTTATCCAGAGTGTTCTCTATCTCCTGACCTCGTGAGTGATCCGCCCGCCTCGGCCTCCCAAAGTGCTGGGATTACAGGCGTGAGCCACCGTGCCCGGCCTGGACATTTTTGTATACATCACTTCCTTACTCAAAATAGCCAAAATGATTTGAAATAAGTGCTCATAGAGCAATAAATAAAATTAATTAGGTTTGTCTAAAATTCTCTAAACTGTAATTAAGTAAATTACTATAAGAGACTTTGTCTACTAGACTTAGTACAAAAAAACTGACAAATTATAAAGTTTAACTTCTTTTGATAAATAACATAAGTTGAATATGCTAACATAAATATCTTTGAATTACTGAATACTTCCAAGTTAAAAGGAACATCTCATGCTAAACATCTCAGGGCACGAAGACGGATAAGACTGATACGATAAATGTGCACCAAAATATTTTCCAGAATTCTAAATTCACAAATATTTTTCTCTTTTACTCATAAAAGGTCTGGACATACTGTAATGGGAATCCTTTGAAACCTATTGCTTCTTTCACTCTTTCATTAGCCCCAATAGCCAAGTCATACGTATATTCTCTAAGAGCTTTAAGAACAATAGTAAAACATGCAAAAAAATCAATTAATTTAGCTCTAGAGTTTCCACTCAATAATGATTATCATGCTTTACAAACTCTTTAACAAAAATGCTTACCATTTTTCAGTTAAGTCACCTAATCTCTCTTTTTTTTTTGAGGCGGAGTCTTGCTGTGTCACCCAGGCTGGATTTTGAGGCGGAGTCTCTCTCTGTTGCCCAGGCTGGAGTTCAGTGGTGCAATCTCAGCTCACTGCAACCTCTGCCTCCTGGGTCCAAGTGATTCTCCTGCCTCAGCTGCCCAAGTAGCCGGGATTATAGGCGTGCATCACATGCCCAGCTAAGCTAATTTTTGTATTTTTAGTAGAGATGGGGTTTCACCACTTTGGCCGGGCTGGTCTTGAACTCCTGACCTCAATTGATCCGCCTACCTCAGCCTCCCAAAGTCCTGGGATTACAGGTGTGAGCCATCGTGCCTGGCCACCTAACTTCTTATAAAAAGCTGTTGCTTTTCCCTTGACACATCACTGTCCGTTACTGTGACACTCCAAATTCAGCCACCCGCCCTCCTTTACCTGAAAAAGAAAGAAATCTCATTGTTCATACCCTGCACAGCCTTTCTACTGATTTGATTATCTTTGTTAATTCTCCGTACTTGAAAAACTAAAACTTTTCAAGCAGGCTATACTATCAGAGACTTAAATTTATCCTTAAACAGATAGAAGCTCTCACTGTGCTCTAGTTGATAAAGTTGTTTCCCATGGAGTACACACTGACAATTCTGATTCTGCAATACATGTGTACTGGGACGGAAGAATTCAGTACATTGATGGCAGATGGTGGGAGCTAGGATTCTTACTGGTGGAGTGGGTACTTACAGATAAGCAAGGGGAGGAGAGGAGAGTGATGTGTGTGGTGATGAATTAGAGTTGGCGATATCAGCATGAACTCAGCTGAGAGAGCCTGGAGGTAAAGGCCCTGGAGTAGCAACAAACACACCTAGCACTCAGATCTTGGTTTCCAATAAAAGGAACCAGGGCTCTTGGGAGAAATGGCTGATTCTGGAATTGGGGCAGGCAATATACAAGATGAGCCTGAAATGTTGTGTAGTGCCAGAAGGTAAGACGGTGCTCAAGTAAAAACAAAACACAACAGAAAATCCTGCGTTGATGGGGGTGTGTCAAAGAGATACAACAGCCAGGGGAAAACAGCCCCCAGTTGCTAAAACTGGAATAATTTGATCAACAAAATAAATATTTTGTAGCCCACATTACAAAATAAAGATTCATGAGTCCATACTGACACAAATAATAGATTGAATAAATACCTGAATATATGAAGAATAGACAAGTCTCCCAAGTAGAAGAAAATAAAGATAGAAGAAACATAGGTATGTTTCCAAGTAATTTGTGTAGAAACTCTGCCCTCAAAAGGGCTGGGGGAAACCCCCTACTCCTTATGTGTGGGCTGCATGTAGTGACTTTTTCCTGAAGAACACATTATAGAAAGTAGGGGGGAAGTAGCCGCTGTACCGTGGAGAAACCTGACAAACACTACCTCAGCCAGCTGATCAAGATTAACAACAGTGATAGGTCTCGTTGCTAATACTGTGTGTACCTTCACATGCTGTGACGAAAATGGAGCTTTAGCTCTGTGGTCTTTCTTCCCCCTAATCCATAATCCCAGCTTGATTATGAAGAAGACATTAGACAAAACGCCAGTGAAGAAGCATCCTACAAAATACTCGACCAGAGCTCCTCAAAACTGTTATGCTCATCAGAAACGTCTGAGAAACTGTCCCACCCGAAAGGACACTGAGGGGATATGACAACTACATGTAATATGGTATCCGGATGAGATTCTGGAACAGAAGAAGGATATTCGGTAAAAATAAGGAAATCTGAATAAACTATGGATGTTGGTTAATAAAAATACATCAGCATTGGTTCATTCATGGTAACAAATGCTCTGTACATTGAAAAATCCAGAGCAAAGCCCTACTTCCTTAAGCCTGGAATGCTGTAGTAAGTCCTTTCTGACACATTCTTAGTGAGATGTCCCATGAAGTGTGTTCTCTCTCAATGCCACGTATAATAACACAACTCCAGGTGCATTTATAGTGCCCTTTGGCAATGGCAAAGCCATGATTCAGTCAAATCCATGATGACCCTTAACATGCTGACAGTGGTGAGTTTTAGATTTATGTTTTCTGAGAAGAAATCCTGTTTTTGGCTTAGCGGTGTTGTTCTTATTTTTATTTTTTAAACTTTTATTCAAAATATCATGCTCTTTTTTAATAGTATAGATTCTCAAAAAGGCTAAGTATTTCTCTAATTGACCTCAAGATGGCAGGCTTGAATAAAAGATATTTCCATTTTAAAGTTCTGGGCTTCTCAAAAATTCTCTTTGAATTTGGAATTACAAATGAATGTTATTTTCCTCACTCTTTGTAGACTTTTTTTTTTAAAGTATCTGTTTCCTTTATATTTGTTTTCTTAATTATCTCCTAAAGGGTCACGACATTTTATTCGATTTTTTTTCTTAGAACGTCAAAGACTGTCATAAGAATCTGGAGATTATCTTCATTCTTTAAAAAAATGACGATGAATGGAAGAGGTACATTTAGGCAAATGTTGTCCTAGGATGAGATCAGTGATACACACTCCTACACTGCCTCATGAGAATGCTAAATTACTATTATTTTTTCTTTTTTAAAAAAATTTTTTTAAGTTCTGGGATACATTTGCAGCATGTGCAGGTTTGTTACATAGATATACATGTGCCATGGTGGTTTGCTGCACCTATCAACCCATCATCATCTAGGTTTTAAGCCCCGCATGCATCAGGTATTTATCCTAATGCTATCCCTCCCTTGCCCCCCACCCCCCTACAGGCCCCGGCGTGTGGTGTTTGCCTCCCTGTGTCCTTGTGTTCTCATTGTTCACCTCCCACTTATGAGTGAGAACATGTGGTGTTTGGTTTTCTGTTCCTATGTTAGTTTGCTGAGAGTGACGGTTTCCAGCTTCATCCATGTCCCAGCAGAGGACGTGAACTCAGAGAATGCTAAATTATTATTACACTTTAATTGCAAAAAGCCTTGCAATAATCTAAGTTACCATCATGCATCTACGATCATTTTATCCTGCAGTTTTGGGGGATGAATTTTATGTACTATACCAGCAAGTCAATGAAAAAAACAAGCTAATGTGAGAACTCTAACCAGTGGTTCTATAACATCGTCGTGTCTAAAATTCTCCCATAGTAAGTAAAACAATATTTTGATTCGATTTGGTCTTTAAAGACTATATCACATATTCCTTCCTTCTTTCTCCTAATTTTATTAGAAAAAGCAATATAGCATGGTAGTTAAGTACATAGGCTTTAGAGCCAGGCAAACTCAAGTTCAGGTCTAATTCAGCCTCTTATTGGCTGCTGCCTTCTTCTTGGCCAGGATGCTACTTAACCTCTCTGAATCTCACCTGAAAAGTGGGTATAATATTTCTCATAGCATTTATGAATGGAAAGCACTTAGCACAGTTGAATAAATGACAGGCATTATTATTATTTGGGGAGAAAGAAGGAAGGGTGAAGTGAGGAGTATCACCAAACAATACTATAACTTGTGAATTACAACTCCAAGGAGATTAATAAAACTATATGGATTTTTAAACTGTGATAATCCGTGAAAGCTCAGAAGACCCACCTTTCCATAATGATCCCACTAAGGATTTGCTGTGAAGTTCAAAGCAAATTATCTAATGACTTCAGGACTCAGTTTCCTTATCTATTTTCACAGCATGTCCATGACCACAGATGTGGGTCAACGGCCAGAAGGAATTTCCTGAACGTTCTGTTCTGTATAAGACCCCTCAGACCCTCAGTCAGTTCTGAGATTAGGGTGAGGGTTGGGTCATAGGAAACCCCAATAGTAAGCCTGATTAACAGCCTCACCAGCCCCACAGGACTGGGGCTCAGAAAAGCTTCAATTTAATTTAGAACAAATATAGTATTTACACATCTAATGATAACAAATTCACACTCATTCATAAACACAGACACAGATTTTTTGTTTTTTGAGACAGAGTCTTCCACTGTCGCCTGGGCGGGAGTGCAGTGGCGCGATCTTGGCTCACTGCAAGCTCCACCTCCCGGGTTCAAGTGATTCTCCTGCCTCAGCCTCCCAAGTAGCTGGGATTACAGGCATCCGCCACCACGCCCAGCCAATTTTTTTGTATTTTTAGTAGAGAGGGGGTTTCACTATGTTGGCCAGGTTGGTCTCGAACTCCTAACATCATGATCCACCTGCCTCTGTCTCCCAAAGTGCTGGGATTACAGGCGTGAGCCACTGCACCCGGCCACAGATTTCTCTTATATTCATTATAGAGCCTTGAGGCCTTACAGGAGTAAAGAAAGATATTGGTTTGTTGAGTGTACTTGGTGACTCAGCTTAGCTGATGGGACATGTGCTGAAAAATGAGGAAGATACTTCTAAACCCAACCTGGACCTTTGGGTGACAAAAATTGACATAGGATTTACAGGAATCTAAGGAAATACCTAAATACCA
Organism: Symphalangus syndactylus; assembly: GCF_028878055.3. Classification (NCBI taxonomy): domain Eukaryota; kingdom Metazoa; phylum Chordata; class Mammalia; order Primates; family Hylobatidae; genus Symphalangus; species Symphalangus syndactylus. Next base: position 122,222,942 of record NC_072431.2, on the reverse strand, counting down.
TTGAGATCTACCTGTTATTTTTTACTTGAAGTACGTGCTTTTGGTGAATAGAATACATTCTCTATCCCTATCAGATCTCTCACCAGAGATGTCAACTAGTGACCAACTGATGGACTGGTGGTTAATTGCCTCTGTGAACCCCCAGAGCAGAAAATGCTAAGAAATAGCCAAGAGCAGTGTAGCCAGAGGAGGACAATTAGACCTTTGTTTTAGAAATTTGCCTGAGTAGTTTTCACTGGGAATTAGGGGGACTTTCTCTTTTCCAAATAGTATCCATTTTGAAATACTCAAAACAGGGCTGAATACTCAAAGCAACCCCTCGGATTACCCAATCCTTACTCTCAAGTTTGTTGTGTTCCAGGTTTTTCGCTGTTGCCTTAATTTTTAGGCTCACTATTCTGAATACCACATTTTCAACCCAGGAAGACAGTGAGAATTCACTGAACAGTGAGCAACGCAAGCCATTTTTACTAAAAGTGAAAGAGAAGTCAAGAAGGCACCACCAGGGTGCTGTTCTTTTCAGATAAAATACACGTGTCAATAACAGCAGTGGACACCGGGGGGCAGTAACACACAACATAGGCAGCCATTTTTTTCTTTAAATTTTATAATTAAATTGCATAAATTAAATAATGGTTTTCCAAGTTTCCACTTTGAAAAAAGAATTTCCCAAATAGTGTCTGCTGATCAGGAGATACCATGTAGAGATACATGACTCAGAATGTTGTCTTTTGGATCTTAATCAGAAGATCTGATTCTGTTTGTGAATCCAGTAATATTGCCATTTTACATCTTTGACTTGAAATTAGGACAGACTATCTTTATAAATTGGCTGTTACTATTTTGTCTCATCTCATGGCAGAATGACCAAAAGCTGTATATAACTTTTTTTCTTGTTTTGTTTCTTTATTTGAGATGCAGTCTCACTCACCTCGCCCAGGCTGGAGTGCAACGGCGCGATCTCGGCTCACTGCAACCTCTGCCTCCTGGGCTCAAGTGATTCTCCTGCTCAGCCTCCTAAGTAGCTGGGATTACAGGTGCACGCCACCACATCCAGCTAATTTTTGTATTTAGTAGAGTCGAGATTTCACCGTGTGGTCCAAGCTGGGGTCACATATAATTTCCTATATTCACGTTTGTAAGTCAGCCCTTCCTAGTTTGAGAGGACAAACTGGGCCCTGGGGTTGTGTGCAGTCTTTCCCTGGCCATGGTGATGGGCTGGAGTGCAGGGGCAGGGGAATGGAACTTCTGCTTAACAATGGTTTTAGGGCCGCGGTCATCTTGAGGCAGCTGTGGCAAAGGCACCCTGGAGAGGAGAGGTGAAGAGACCTGGAGGCACCAGGCAGGGGTTTGAGAACAGGTGGAGAGCAGGTAACCCTGGAGCTCACCTTCCTCGGGGCTGGGACAAGAGAAAGGCCACATGTGCCCCTGTGCAGAGCCAGCTCCCGTGGGACACACAAAGGCATCCACGCCCTAGGAGTTTCAGCTTTTCTCAAGTGCCACTGCCAGCCTCATCACTCTGCCAGCTGCTCCTGCTTAACTTGTCAGACTCTAGGGACCGGTGGCAAGAAGATCATTGAAGACCAACCAGGAAAGGAAAATACTAAGGCTTCAAATTTTGGAAAGCTACTGGCCATACTTTTATGGAGCACAGAAGAAAAACAAATCCTCAGGTATCTGATGCTGTTTAGAAATAAGTATAAACTGCAGTTCATCCTTAAAAATAGCTAAATAATAACAGCTGACTGTATATAGCGCTTAAGGGGGTTGGCCACGGTTCTAAAGTCATTTAATTCTTATAAAGACCTCATGGAGCATGTGCCATAATTATCCCAGTTGGGGAATCTGTGGTGCACAGAGGCTAAATGACTCAGCTGAGGACACTTGAGCTTTTAAGAATTGGAGCTGGGATTTGAACTCAGGCAATCTGGTACCAGAGGTTACACTCTGAAACATTACGCTCTGATGCTGGCAAAATGAGAAATGCAAAGTTTCCTCCTGTAAATGAAAGCAAAGCAAACCCTTACTCTGAATTTCTGTAACTGGATTTGGAGTTAAGTTACTTGAATGCATATATGATAAATTGTCTGAATGAAAAATGCTGTTTTACATGGATACCTAACTCATTTAAAACTTGTAATGTGATTTTCGCCTTTAATTATTCTAATTCCACTTCCTGGTTACAGATACTTAAAAAAAAAAAAAGCTTTTATACCCCTCTACTAGAAATCAAGCATCCCTGGAGAGAAATCACGTCTTTTTCATGACCTTTTTTAGCACTTGGCATATTTATCATGGGGTCTAACTCAGAGAAGCTATTCTATAAATATTTATTAGCTGCTTGAACAGCTTTAATAACCATTCGTGCTTTAATAAATATTCATTATGGGTGAAAAGTATATCTACCAGAAGATCTTGTTTTACTATGTATCATAATAGGAAAATAAATTTATGAGTTTCTAAAAGATGGAAAAATTTATGAGCTAAAATATATCTTAATCACTAATGTATTTTTAGGAATCATTGATAGTTTCTTAAACTGTTAATGCACCCAAGAGGAAAGGGAGAAATGATGAAATTATGAAAATAACAAACTCAGGATTCTTAAGAGAAGACAGCTAAGACTGTATGATAGATAATAGGCTAGGCATTTTTATAATTACTTTTTTTAGCTTCTCGGAAATGCCAAAAGGCTATTATATTGTTCCCATTTTCCAGATGAGGAAGCTGAGAGTTAGGGAAGTAACTTCCTTTCCAACTAGTCAGGATTTGAATATGTCTGGTTTCAAAATCCATACCCTTTCTATTATACATTATATCAATCAAGAATTCATTCTATAGCAATAGAATTTGTTGATGGTGGTTTAAAACTGTGGGATTTATTTTCTTACATGAAAGGTAGTGTGGAGACACCTGGATGTTGACAATGGCCCAGTGGCCGGGTGATGTCAGGGCAATGATACTGTGATGTTCTCAGCCTTTCCTCATGGTTGCAAGACTCAAGGGAGGAAGATAAGAAGGGGAAGTAGGCAACACCTGCACCCAAATCCAAAAACTTTCTTAGGAACCTCATAGCAGATTTCATTTATATCCCATTGTCCATAACAGGGTTAGGGAGGAGGATGATAAAGAGTTGGACAAGCCAATGATCAGTGTCTACACAATCAGGTTGTGATGTTAGTAGATTCCTTTGATGTTGTCTCTGTAGGGTAATGGTTAAATGATCAAGCAGTTCCTCTGAGCTCATCTCCAGCGGGTACATTCTGGGTCAGCAGAACTGAGTTTTCAAGTGCATCTGGGGTATCTGGTCACTTTTGCTTCTGCCAACATAGTCTTGTCCAGTGTCAGAGAGAGGACATGCTGTTAAGTGCTGCCACTTTTCATGTACTTCCTACAAGTACCATGTCTATAGCTCTGTGCTGTAAAACTGGGGCACTGGGTTTTTCTACTTTCTGATTTTTGGGTTTCAAATAGAAAGAGCATCAGACAAGGAGTCAGAAGGCTCGGATTCGAGTCCAGCTTTGTTACCCATGGAGTGACCTGGAATAAATCCCTTAAGCCCCAGGGACTTTTATCTTTTTCATCTTCACAGGGTGGTGATAATATTCTTGGCTGTTTGTTAGGGTTGCAGAATGTACTAGTAAGCACTCCAAAATCACCGAAGTCTTATATAAATGAAGGTGTCATTACTGTTATTAGGTCCAAAGGGGCCCTCTGGATCCAAGCATTGCAATGACCATCTTGGATGGTGAGGCTGTAAGATCGCAAAGTCTGGAGCCTCTGTCATTCTTATTTCCATTTCCTGAAAACTAGCACAATGCCTGCACTTAGTGGCAGCTTATTAAATGCTTATTCAATGAGGGAGTGAGTAGGTGAATGACTGTATGCATTTTTAAAAATGAATGAAGCCCAATCCTATGACAACTGAATTCTGGCCCTTTGGCTCTGCCTGTGCTCTTGCATGTCTATCTGCCTGCTGGAGGTACTGCCTGAATGGCCTTCACACAGCATCCAAAAGTGATTTTACCTCCAAGGTACAGTAGCTCTCATCTTCTGCTCAAAGCTGTAAGACTTCCTATTCCTGCCACCAGCACCTCTCTTCTCCAGTCCCTGGGCATGCAGTTCCAGATTTATATTTGTCTCTGTTTCCTCTCATTCTCAACATCCTATCATTTGGCAAACCTCTGAACAGTATTGTACTTCTGCAATATTCAGGTGTGAGACAGACTCCAGCCACCACACAGTATTGCAAAGAGCTGCTCCTGATCGTGAGACCCTCTCCTCTTTCATAAGGTATTGATGCAGCTGTGGCAAAGTCTGATTTTGGTTACAGGGATGGCTTAGTCGGGCTCTTGCTCTGAGGCAGAGACTGGGCTGGATGCTCTCAGACAGTCCTAGCCTGTCTTAGGGACCCTGCCTGTGTGGCCTTGATGCTTCATGATCAGGCATTGCCAGCAGCAGACTTGAGTCTACATTTTCTCAACCTAAGAGGCGTGGGTTAGACAATGATACCATGTGTTCAGATAAGGCACTGAAGAATTATATGCTCAGTTTGGATTGGGGATTCCTTTTCACTTTCACCATTTGTAAAATAATCATTTTTATTGAGATTTAATTCACATACCATTTAATCCACTCATTTAAAATGGATAATTCAGACTTTTAGCATGTTCACAATGTTGTACAACCATCACTACAATAAATTTTAGAACACTTAAATCACTTTACCCCCTCCCACCAAAAAAAAAAAAAATCCGTACCCATTAGCAGTCATTCCCCCTCTCTCTTCCTGTTCCCCAGCACCCCTGCCCTTAGCCCTAGGAAACCACTAATCTACTTTCGGTCTCTATGTATTCATCTTCTCTGGACATGTAATATAAATGGAATTTTATCCTATGTGTTTTTTTGTGACTGGCTTCTTTCACTTGGCATGATGTTTTCAAGTTTCGTCCTTGTTGTGATGTGTATTACTAATTCATTCCTTTTGATGCTGAATAATATTCCATTGTATGGACATGGCACATTTTATTTATCCATTCATTATTGATGGATATTTGTGTTGTTTCTATTTTGGGGCAATGATGAATAATAATGCCGCTTTAACCATTGGTGTATAAATTTCAAGTGGACATGTTTTTATTTCTCTCGGGTAGATATCTATAAGTAGAACTGCTGGATCATATAGTAATTCTATGTTTAACCTTTTGATGAACGGTCAGACTGTTTTCCAATGCAGATGTAACATAGTGTAACTGTTTTTAACTCAGGGACAGTTTTAGCATCAGAATAGAGATGGGCATTTAAAGTGAGAGTGATAAGTGGCTAAGATTTTAACATGTCAAAAGAAACACAATGTTATTTTATTTTAAAGTACTGTGCATTTATAACTTGTGTCCAAGTCTCTATTAGCAAATCTTCCAGGAGACAGGATTGCATTGTGCCATCTAGCTTGTCCATGGCAGAGGTAACACACCTGGTTAAATATCCTTGCCTTTAAAGTCACCTTCGCTGGAATGTGGTCTTGAACCAGAGTCTTTCTCTGCCGCCCCTTGTGCCCTTTGTCAGGTATGTTCAGCCTCAGCCTAGTGGCTGGTGAGGTCCTTGTGTATCATTCCATTCCTGGAGTCCATGCTCAGCAAAATCTTTTGCCCATGGATCTTTTTCTATAGTGGGTGGCTATGGTAGAGAATTATATTACAGAGGCAACATCGTGATCTGCCAGTAGAATGCGACAGAGAAAGAGAGAGAGGAAGAGAAAGAGCGTTGCTAGGAATAGGGCCTTATCCCTACGGTGGTTAAGGAAGGTGGAGGAGAAGAAAAATCTGTTTTCGTGACTTTAAGATTTTAGATGGTATGTTCTAGAATTCTGAATACATAAAATGTAAATGCTATAACTCTGGGTTTAATTCTGTTGGCTTGCCTTCATAATTTAAGAAAATAATATGGAAAGATAAGACAGAAAAATATATCATTGTCAGCTGAGTGTAACCTTTTTTAGACTATATATCTCACCTCTGATATACTGAAATTACATGAATTTCTTATTTTAGCAAAGAGGAGAGAAAGTGTTTTTCTAACAGATTTAAATGTCTCTTTAAAATAGTACTGGTAGTCACTCCCTATCTATTTCTTCTTTAAAAGAGTTAGGATTCAATGGACACAGTTTTAGGAAACTAGTAAGTTTTAAAACATACAGAATGTTAGAAGTAGAGGAGAGACAGCTAAGGAAATTGAAGCCCAGATAAATCAAACATGGTGCCCAAAGTCTCCTGGTCAGCGGCAGCTCTGGAACCACAGCCAGAGCGTTAACCCTCAGGCTGGGGCTCCTTACCTGTACACACTGCCTCAGTCTGCCCTGGCTCTCCTGCACATGGAGGGCAGCAAGGAAGGATCCTGCTAGCCGGGCACACCTGAGCTCCTGTGCCCACACGTGCTGGGACTCAGTGGCAGCCATTAATAGTACAGGGTGGTGGGGTAAGAAGTTCTAGCTCTCATATCTGATCCTCAATCTTGGCCACTACTGTCACAAACAATGCCATTGTGTGAATTATAACAACCCAACATTCCTGAGCATGGTTAAGCCCCTCACCAGGGCTTGAGAGTGGCCCATGGGCGCCAGCTCAGCCCCACTTGTACCTTTGCCTGGGAGGTCTCCTGCAGGGCCTAACCCACAGAATCTTGTAGGATGATCCCATTACTCTTCAAAGCAGGTCACTTTCCTCATCCACAAAATGATCAATCACATCAACCACATGAATAATAAGACTCCTTTAGTAAGGATTTGTGATGATTGAATGAGACCATGTCGGTAAAAGTGCTCTATAAATCAGAAAAGATCACCAAAAGATAATTATCATAAATGTTTGTGGAGGCCCACGCACATGCACACATGTACACACACACACAAACACATGGCTTTTGTCATTTTTAAATACTTACAAAAGTTTTTCAAGTTCTTTAACCTAGTAAATGGGCCTTTGTAACCAGTGAAAATGCCCTTGGTTCTTGGTACCAGAGAGAATCTCAGCAGATATCTCACTGAAACATAAAGAACAAAATGAAGGGTATCCCCTGAGCTAGTGTTTCTCAAACTTGGCTGCATATTAGAATAGCTTGGAGAATTTTAAGAGTGCCCAGGTCTTACCCCAGAAATTCTGATTCATTTATTTGATAGATTTAGGGAGTGGGAAGAGGCAACAATTTATAGTTTTAAAGCTCCCAGGTGATGGTAATGCACATCCAGGATGGAAAGAAACGATTTTATACCCACCGTCCCTTAATCATCTTCCTTCCTAGTTCCTCCCCAGGCTTTGTGAGGCCAGACAATGTTGCAATTGACTCTCAAGCTCAGGTGTCCTCTGATGTTGCTGGAAGCCCAGTGGCCTGATCTGACAAACTTAGACCCACAATCAAATAAGGAGCCAGGGGCCACTTTGGATCCTAACCATCCATATCTGAAGAGATCATTGAAGTGACTGTATTCGTTTGCTAGGGCTGCCATAAAAAAATCCGACAGACTGAGTGGCTTAAACCACAGAAACTTATTTTCCCACGGTTCTGGAGGCTGAATGTCCAAGATCAGGTTTCTTCTGAGGCCCTTCTCCTTGCCTTGCAGATGGCTACCCTCCTGCTGCTTCTTCACATGGTCAGCCCTCTGGGCTCGCACACCCTAGGCATCTCTTTTTCTATGTCCAAATTTTCTTGCTTTCTTTTTTTTTTGAGACCAGGTCTTGCTCTGTAGCCCAGGCTGGAGTGCAGTCATGTGATCTCAGCTCACTGCAACTTCTGCCTCCCCGGCTCAAGTGATTCTCCTGCCTCAGCCTCCCAAGTAGCTGGGACTACATGTGCACCACCATGCCCAGCTAATGTTTGTATTTTTAGTAGAGACAGGGTTTCACCATGTTGCCCAGGCTGGTCTCGAACTCCTGGCCTCAAGTGATCCACCCACCCTGGCTTCTGAAAGTGCTGGGATTACAGGCATGAGCCGCCACATCCAGCCCAAATTTTCTCTTCCTATAAGAACACCACCTAACAGCCTAATTTTAACTTAATTACCTCTTTAAGGGTAATTAAGTTAATTAATTAACTTATAGTCACCTGCTAAGATACTGGAGGTTAGGGCTTCAGTATATGAATTTGAGGGGGAAACATTTAGCACATAACAGTGGCCTCAATAAAGAAACTGATGGTGTATCTGGGACAAGGGAACCCCATGTTGGCCCCCTGCACTTGCACCCAGGACTGGGATCGAAAACAGTTATGTGCTCAGGGAGACCATTAAAGTCTAACAAGCTCTTGTATTCTTTGAGGAACCTAATATTTCTTTTGTGATAAGTAAGTATTCTTTCATTTTAAAATTATCACATGTCCCTTTTTAAAATGTTTTGGTGGTTGGTGTTTTTAACTTTTGTTCTGGCAAATGATTAAGAGGAAAAGTCAATGCTTGTTTTTGGTATGAGAGCAAATAAGTTCATTCAAACCCTAAGACCAGAACCTAAGGTTTGCAGTATGCACTTTTGATCATGGCAAAGTTTAGAGTTAGAGGCATCATGCCCACTGAACTCCCATTCTTAGATGAATTCTAGGAACTAATAACAAGGCCAATATTTTTGATGAGTATCAATACAAAAATCCTCAGTAAAATACGGGCAAACCAAATCCAGCAGCACATCAAAAAGTATATCCACCATGATCAAGTTGGCTTCATCCCCAGGGTGCAAGGCCGGTTTAGTGTACACAAATCAATAAATGTAATTCTTCACATAAACAGAACTAAAGACAAAACCCACGTGATTATCTCAATAGGTGCAGAAAAGGCCTTCAATAAAATTCAACATCCCTTTATGTTAAAAACTCTCAATAAACTAGGTATTGATAGAACATACCTAAAAATAATAAGAGCCATTTATGACAAACCCACAGCCAATATCACACTAAATGGGCAAAAGCTGGGAGCGTTCCTCTTGCAAACCAGCACAAGAGGTGCACTCTCTTACCATTCCTATTCAACATGATATTGGAAGTTCTGACCTGGACAATGAAGCAAGAGAAAGAAATAAAGCGTATTCAAATAGGAAGAGAGGAAGTTAAACTGTCTCTGTTTGCAGATTACATGATTCTATACCTAGACAACCCCAATATCTCAGCCCAAAAGCTTCTTAAGCTGATAAGCAACTTCAGCAAAGTCTCAGGATACAAAATCAATATTCAAAAATCACAAGCATTGCTATACACCAACAATAGACAAGCAAAGAGCCAAATCATGAATGAACTCCTGTTCACAATTGCTACAGAGAATAAAATACCTAGGAATACAGCTAAGAAGGGATGTGAAGGACCTCTTCAAGGAGAACTACAAACCACTGCTCAAGGAAATAAGAAAGGACAAAAACAAATGAAAAATATTCCATGCTCGTGGATAGGAAGAATCAATATCATGAAAATGGCCATCCTTCCCAAAGTAATTGGTAGATTCAGTGATATTCCTATTAAACTACCATTGACATTCTTCACAGGTTTAGAAAAAAAAGTATTTAAAAATTCATGTGGAACCAAAAAAGAGCCTGTATAGCCAAGACAACCCTAAGCAAAAAGAACAAAGCTGGAGGCACCATGCTACCTGACTTCAAACTATACTACAAAGCTATAGTAATCAAAGCAGCGTGGTACTAGTACCAAAACAGATATTTAGACCAATGAAACAGAACAGAGGCCTCAGAAATAACACCACACATCTACAACCATCTGATCTTTGACAAACCTGACAAAACCAAGCAATGGGGAAAGGATTCCCTACTTAATAAATGGTGCTGGGAGAGCTGGCTGGTCATATGCAGAAAATTGAAACTGGGCCCCTTCCTTTTACATTGTACAAAAATTAACCCAAGATAGATTAAAACCTTAAATGTAAAACCCAAAACTATGAAAACCTTAGAAGAAACCTAGAAGATAATCTAGGCAATACCATTCAGGACGTAGGCATGGGCAAAGATTTCATGACTAAAGCATCAAAAGCAATTGCAACAAAAGCAAAATTGACAAATGGGACCTAACTAAACTAAAGAGCTTCTACACAACAGAGAAACTATCATCAGAGTGAACAGACAACCTACAGAATGGGAGAAAATTTTTGCAATCTATCCATCTGATAAAGGCCTAATATCCAGAATCCACAAGGCACTAAACAAATTTACAAGAAAAAAAAAAGCAAACAACCCCATCAAAAAGTAGGCAAAGGACATAAACAGACACTTCTCAAAAGTTGGCCAGGTGTGGTGGCTCATGCCTGTAATCCCAGCACTTTGGGGGGCCGAGCAGGCGGATCACCAGGTCAGGAGATCAAGACCATCCTGGCTAACACAGTGAAACCCCGTCTCTACTAAAAATACAAAAAAATTAGCTGGGCATAGTGGTGTGCACCTGTAGTCCCAGCTACTCGGGAGGCTGAGGCAGGAGAATGGCGTGAACCTGGGAGGTGGAGCTTGCAGTGAGCCGAGATTGCGCCACTGCACTCCAGCCTGGGCAACAGAGCCAGACTCTGTCTCAAAAAAAAAAAAAAAAAAAAAAAAAAAAAAAGAATACATTTATGCGGCCAACAAACATATGAAGAAAAACTCAACGTCACTGATCATTAGAGAAATGCAAATCAAAACCACAATGAGATACTATCAGACCAGTCAGAATGGAGATTATTAAAAAGTCAAGAAACAACAGATGCTGGCGAGGCTGTGGAGAAATAGAAATGCTTCTACACTGTTGGTGGGAATGTAAATTAGTTTAACCATTGTAGATGACAGTGTGGTGATTCCTCTAAGGCCTAGAACCTGAAATACCATTTGACCCAGCAATCTCATCACTGGATATATGCCCAAAGGAATAGAAACCACTCTATTATAAAGATTCATGCATGCTTACATTCATTGCAGCACTATTCACAATAGCAAAGACATGGAATCAACCCAAATGCCCATCAGTGACAGACGGGATAAATAAAATGTGGTACGTCTACATCATGGAATACTATGCACCATAAAAAGAAATGAGATCATGTCCTTTGCAGGGACATGGATGGAGCCATTATCCTCAACAAACTAACAGAAGAACAGAAAACCAAACACCGAATGTTCTCACTTGTAAGTGGGAGCTAAACAATGAGAACACATGGACACAGGGAGGAGAACAACACACAATGTTGTCTGTTAGGGGAGGGGTCAGGGGGATGGGAGACCATCAGGAAGAATAGCTAATGTATGCTGGACTTAATACTTAGGTGATGGGCTGATAAGTGCAGCAAACCACCGTTGCACACATTTACTTATGCAACAAACCTGCACATCCTACACATGCATCCTGGAACTTAAAATAAAATACAGATTAATGTGAGTAAAATGCTTAGCACAGTGCTTGGCATGTTAGAAATGCTTGATAAACATTATTTTTATAATTAATATGCAAAGTGCTTTATAATAACTTCATTCTAGTTCAGGAGTGCTGTGAAAATTATTTATAAGAATGAGCTGATGTTATTTAACATAGGACCCATAAAATAGAGCAGAAGTTCACCTCTGTAATCTACCTAAATATTCACACAGAAGAGCATTAGCTAAAACATTTGAACATGAGTTAGCTGGGAGTTGAGATGGTTAATCATTCTCCCCAATGATCTGTAATGATCGCTAAGAACCACCTCTAAAGGCTGGAGGCCTAGGGTACTTACAAGATAGGTGGGGAGATCCTATACTCAGAAAGAGAGGATGGATCCCCACCAGAGTAGAGGGTTTAACACCTGGACCCAAGAGTCACAGCAGTTTACCCATCATGACTACAGCCAGATTCCCTGCCTGTAAACTGAGCAACTGTAGGGCTTTTAATCATTCTTTCAACAAGTATTTAATGAGCACTTACTATTTTCCAGTGGGGATATGATAGCTCAAACCCCTGGGCCCAGTCTTCATGGAACTCACAGTCTAGGGGTCCATCCTTGGAAAACTTCAAGTTAAGCAAGAGCAGTCAGAGTTTCCTATCCTCCTCCCTTTAAAATAACTTTTTACATCCAGGGAAATGATCTTTTTATAAAAATATGCCCCAACTCTCTGGTTTTGTCTTTAGTTTGCTTTTAAATAAACTTGGATCATGGAATGAAAGATAAGGAAACTTAATAGGCTGTTGAAGCGAAAACTCTCAGAAGAGGTTGTTTCGACCAGACTTTCCTTTCTGATAAATCGTTGGAGCTGCCTAAACTGAATCCCATCAATCCTCTGTTCTCTGCCAGCCCTTTGTCTTAGTCCACTTGGGCTGCTATAACAGGAATGGCATACACTACGTGGCTTATAAACAATAGAAATTTATTGCTCTCAGTTCTGGAGGCTGGGAAGTCCAAAATTAAGGCACCTGAAGTTGCCGTGTCTGGTGAGGGCATGCTTTCTGCTTCATAGATGGCATCTTCTAACAATGTCCTCACAGAGTGGAAGGGGCTAGCTTTCTGGGTTCTCTTATAAAGGCAATAATCTCATTCACGAGGGTGGAGCCTCATGACCTAAACCCCTCCCAAAAGCCCTCATCTTGTAATACTGTCACATTGGGGATCAAGTTTCAACTTAGGAATTTTGGAGGAACATAAACATTCAGATCATAACCTCCTTCGTTCCCCACATTCTCTGCAATTTCTTCCCTGGCTCATTGCCAACTGCCCTACCATCCTTGACTACCTGTGACGGTTAATTTTAGGTGTCAATTTGACTGGACTAAGGGATGCACAGATAGCTGATAAAACATAAATTCTGGGTGTGTCTGTGAGGGGGTTTCTGGAAGAAATTAGCCTTAAACTCAGTAGACTGAGTAAAGCAGATCACCCCCACCAGTGGGAATGGGCATCCTGCAATCCATTGAGGGCCTAAATATTAATAGAAGAAAAAGGCAAAGGAGGGGCGAATTCACTTTCTCTGTTGGAGCTGGGACATCTATCTTCTCCTGCCCTCAGATATCAGAACCCTTAGTTCTCAGATCTTTGGACCTGAACTGAATTATACCACTGGCTTTTCTAGTTCTCCATCTTGCAGAGAGCAGATCATGGTACTTAGCCTCCATAATCACATAGGAAAATTCCTATAAATAATAAGCGTGTGTGTGGGTGTGTGTTTGTATGCGTGCACATGTGTATGTGTGTGTATATGATGGTTTCTTTGGAGAATCCTATTACTCAAGACTGCCTTTTCTTCATCAAATATGTTGATGCAGGTAGGATGAAGTGTCAGCAAACCAGCATATTCTAATTTACTCTTTCACTTTAAAAAACAAAACCAAATAATCATGGCTAGAAACCCTCCTTGACCCTTTGCATTTCTGCCTTATTTCTCTGTTTTCATCCATAATCAAAATTCTCAAGAGTTGTCTGCATACCCTGTCTTCGGTTTTGCATGACTCATTCACCCTTCAACCTCCTCCAACCTGGCTTCTACTCCCTCAGCTCCACCCACGACATTTGCTGAAGCCATAAATTACCTTCAGGTAATCAAATAAGGTCATTTGGTATTTTTCTTTTTAATGAAATATAATGAACGCATAGAACAGTACAAAAAGCATAAGCATACAGCTTGATGATGTTTTTGAAAGTGATCACATTCATTGGACCATCACTAAGGGCAAGAAGTAGGACTTTTTCAGCACCTTATAAACATCTATATGCCCCTCCCTAAGGTCACTGCTATTCTGACCTATCAACAGATCCTTATTTTCTGTTTTTGAACTTTATAGAAATGAGAATTTATAGTATGTGCTTTTTTTGTGTGTTTGGCTTTTTACACTCAGCGTTATATTTGGGATATTCAGGATTTAGTCTTATAAACAATGAATATAAAAATATATCGTGATTTATTAATACAAACTTACTCTTGACAAATGTGATTGTTTTCTGTTTTTGGCTATTAGGAATATTGTTGCAATGAACATCCTTATGCCTGCTTTTTATGTACATATATATTTCTGTTAGTTATATAACAGTGAGTAGAATTGCTGGGTCTCAAGGAATGTAGATGGAGGCTGCTAGTTTTCAAAGTGATTGTACCAGTTTACACTCTTACCAGCAATATATAAGAGTTCCAATTGCTGGCCAGGCGCGGTGGCTCACGTGTGTAATCCCCAGCACTTTGGGAGGTCGAGATGGGCGGATCATGAGGTCAGGAGATAGAGACCATTCTGGTTAACACGGTGAAACCCCGGCTGTACTAAAAATACAAAAAAATCAGCAGGGTGTGGTGGTGGGCGCCTGTAGTCCCAGCTACTCGGGAGGCTGAGGCAGGAGAATGGCGTGAACCCGGGAGGCGGAGCTTGCAGTGAGCCCAGATTGTGCCACTGCACTTCAGCCTGGGCAACAAAGCAAGACACCATCTCAAAAAAAAAAAAAGAAGAGTTCCAATTGCTACAGATTCTCACGAACATGTTATTTTTACACTTTTTAATTTTGCCATTCTGTAATTTTTAGTGGTATCTAATTGTGTTTTTATTCCTCTAATAAATAGTAAGGTTGAACAACCTTTCAAAAACTTAAGAACCATTTGTGTATGTTCATAGTTGATGTGCCCATTCAAGTCTTTTGCCCATTTTTAAAAGCTTTATTGAGATATAATTGATATACAAAATTTGTACATATTTAATATATACTTTTCAATTAGTTTGGACAAATGCATATATCCATGATATCACCACAACAAGGTACTAGATCATGTATCTATGATATCACCACAATGGTACTAGATATATCCATCACCTCTAAAAATTTCTGTGTGTTCGTGTGTGTGTGTGTGTGTGTGTATTAAGAATACGTAACATGAGATCTATTAACGTATTTTAAAGTGTGCAATACTGTATTGTTACCTATAGGTACTATATTGTACAGCAGATAATAAGTTCTAGAGAACTTATTATCTTGCATATTTTAAATTTTGTCTATTTTTTGAAATTGGGATTTACATGCTTTTCTCATTTATTTTTAAGATATTTTACCTTTTCTGAATATGACCTTCCTTAGTATATGAATTTCAAAATCTTCAACTTTGTGGCTGTCTTTTCTGTTAATAATTTCTTTTTGTGTATATGTTATGTCCCTCTGTTTAAATCTTCAATTTTTCTCAGCAGTATTGATAGCTTTATTTTGGAGTTTTTTGCACATCTTTTATTACATTTATTCCTGTGCGTTTGATGGTTGTTGATGATAGTAAACACAACATCTTCTTTTCTTCTAGAATTTCACTGTTTATTGCTGGTGTACAAAACTAAGATTATTTTTATCTATTAACCTTTCATCACCCATATTCCTAAATTTACTTATTAATTCCAACGAACATTAATTTATCTGAAGGTTATTTTTTGTTTCCTAGGTATACAATAATTTTATATGTAAAAAATTAAAGTTTCATTTCATATTTTCCAATATTTATTACCCTTTATATTTTCATCTTGCCTTTTGTATTGGCCAGCAGTACCTCCAATAAAATTTTAAATAAATGTTGTAACAGCAGAAATTCGTCTTATTCTCATTCTCAAGAAAAACATTTTTAATAACTGATATTTGCTTTGTAATTTTTGTAGATATAGTTTATCAGATTTAAAAGTTGTCACCTATTCATAGTTAGCTAATAATTTCTTGTTGCTAATAATTTTCCATCATAAATGTTAAACCCTATTTTTCTGTATTCATTAAAACAATTATTTTTTTACCTTTTTGTCTCTTAATATGGTTAATTGATTTTTTTTTAATGTTAAACCAACCTCGTTTCCTAGAACAAACCCAATTTGGTGGTCATATATTATTATTTTTATTTATTGCTAGATTTTATTTGTTAATATATTGTTTAGGACTTTTTGCATCTATGTTCACGAGAGAAATGAAACTGTAATTTCCCCTTCTTACCAGGTTTTGACATTCAGGTCATCCCAGCCTCATAATACTTGTTGGGAAATGTCTCCCCAACCCCCTAATTGTGTTTATATATGTATTTATTTATTCGTTCAGAGACAGAGTCTCACTCTGTCATGCAGATTGGAGTGTAGTGGCGTGATCGTGGCTCACTCACTGCAGCCTCAATCTCCCTGGCCCAAGTGATCATCCCCCATTAGCCTCCTGAGTAGCTGGGACCACAGGCACATGCCACCATGCCTGGCTAATTTCCCTTCCCTTCCCTTCCCTTCCCTTCCCTTCCCTTCCCTTCCCTTCCCTTCCCTTCCCTTCCCTTCCCTTCCCTTCCCCTCCCTTCCCTTCCCTTCCCTTCCCTTCCCTTCCCTTCCCTTCCCTTCCCTTCCCTTCCCCTCCCCTCCCCTCCCTTCTCCTCCCTCTCTCTTTCTCCTTTTCTTTATTTTCTTTCCTTTCTTTCTCTCTCTCTTTCTCTCTTTCTTTTCTTTCTTTTCTTTCTTTCTTTCTTTCTTTCTTTCTTTCTTTCTTTTTTCTTTCTTTTTCTTTCTTTCTTCTTTCTTTCTTCCTTCCTTCCTTCCTTCCTTCCTTCCTTCCTTCCTTCCTTTCTTTCTTCCTTCCTTCCTTTCTTCTCTTTCTCTTTCTTTCTGTAAATACAGGGTCTCACTATGTTACCCAGGCTGGTCTGGAACTCCTGAGCTCAAGTGATCTTCCTGCCTTGGCCTCCCAAAGTGCTGGCATTACAGTCATGAGTTAGTGCAGCCAGGCCTCTTGATTAAAAAAAAATAAAAATTCAGAAGAATTTGTGTAAGATCTTTTGGAATAGCTTACCAGTGATACAATAGAAACTTGAAGTTTTCTCAGAGAGAAGATTTTAACCAAAGATTCAATTTCCTTAAAAGATATAGTACTCTTCATATCATTAGTCAATGGTGAAATGTGGGATGTAATGACTTCATCAGGTTAGAGTTTAGAAGTTCACTCTGGCCTCATTGCAGAGGATAGATTGAAGGCAGACAACACTGGACAGAGGCCAGTCAGGAAACTGACAATAGTTACTCGTTGGCATCAGTACTAGGCAATGGCAGAGAGTTGAAGAAGCAGGAAGAGGTGAAAATAAATACTTATATATTTTTTAAAGAAATGACTTAGAAAAGACAGTAGTAAGATAAGGATGGTTTATTTTAAAAGTCCGAGTTTATTGTGTATTTTCTTTACTTTTATAAGCAGAATCAGAGAGCTGGTACCATTTCAGTAGATTCGTGGCCTGCCTGAAAACTATGACCTTGGAGCATCATTTACTCAAAATGCTAATCCAAAAACAGGACATCAAAACCAATCACTCTTCACCTCGTGGAAATGAATACCCCAAGGTAATATGGTATTTTTATTATTATTTCTTGATTGGCATATAGATGTTGTGAGGGTGGATCTTACACCCATGCTGTATCCTTCCTGTCTCTCCGTTCCATTCTGTAGGTTTCCTCTGGACACTTTCCACACATCCTCATTTGGCCCCTGCTCATGAGCAAGTTGAATTAGGAGGTGGTGCCTGGCAGTTCCTCCTCTAATTATCCAGGGAAAACAGAAAAAGAGGAAAACAGGAGACAGGAAGTAAAGCTTAGAACAGAGACATAACCATTAACCAGCAAGGGCTAATAGGTGAGTCCATAGAAAAGATAACACAGGAGGCAAGGAGAGCATGGTAAGCCATGGTAGGGGTGACGGAAAGATATTGAAGATTGAACTCCACCAGTGTGGGATAATCTCTGTATGTGGACCGTGTTGTGTCTCGGGTTCAGGTTGTTCAAGCAGCCTAGTGAGCCAGATGGTCCCCTCCTTAGTGTCTGGTTTTGTCAGGTTGTAACTTGGCTTTTCAGTTCCCTAATATCTCACATTATCTCCTCTTCCTCCTAGGCCTTAATCATGTTTTATGTTTTTACCTCCCAATTGGTTGATATTGAATTCTCATTAAATAAAATGTGGTCTTTACTCTTGAGTTAAAATTCTGATGGGGGAAGAATGTATACACGGAAATAATGTCACAACTATTTATGTTAATTACAGGAAATACAGAGCAAGATCAACTGCCTGAACCTAGAAGGTTCAGGCAGTTGAGATATTCAGGAGAAGGGAGTTTCCTTAGGATATTGCCCCATGGACACACGTGCTCACTGTGGCACAGAAACACCTGCAGATTTTTCTTTCACGTAAGACTCAGAGGCAAAGTTACTGTAATCAAGAATATGTTGTTAAGAAGGCCTGGTATTAATACTGTCATTGGTAAGCATTTTGTAACTTATATAAAGCAGACCTTGGGTTTTCAGGACACTTCATCTGCTAATTGTCAACAAAATACAGCTGAGGTTGCAATGTGTCAGCAAGAATGTCAAGGAGGAAGTCAGAGGGTCAACTCAGCTGGGGCTTGGCCCAATTTACCCTAGGTGGTGTTCTTAAAGATTCCATGGTTCATTCCGCTTGGCAGCTTAAAGAGCCACTGAGGTTCAGAACTAAAAATGTGTGGGCCAGGAAGAAGGCAGTGAATGACTGGGACAAACTTGCCAGCGTCTCCCAGGGGCACCGGTTCAGATAACTGGAAGTCTGGAAGCTCTCTCATACGCAGCCAGTCCCGTAAGCAGCTCTTGGCAAGATTAAAAAAAAAAGAAAGAAAGAAAAAAAAGAAAAGAGCTTCCCACTTGTGTTTCTTAACTGTAACTTTGCCTAAGAATCACGTGGTGCTTGTCAAAGTGCATATTCCTGAGCCCTACTCACAGGCACTTACACGCTCCTTTCGGGGGCTGGGCCCAGAGATCAGCATTTTTACAGGCACACCAGGTATTCCAGAAAAAGATGGTCTGTGGAGCATGTTTTCAGGAATGCTGCCTTAAAGCCTTCCATGTGTCCCAGCTGTCTAATCACTGTATGAGGGTCCATGATTTAATCTATTTTCAAAGAAAGGGGTCTGGAAGTCGTTTTTCTCCTCCCACATTCAATCTGTCATCTCCTTCTGCCACTGTGTTCTAACATTTCCCTTACGTTTGGGCCCTCTCCTCAAGCTCCTCACCGAAAAGCACTGTCTAAGCTGGATGCATTTCACACGAGAGCTTCTGTGGTTGCAACTGCTTAAGTTAAACCAGCCTCCACGAGGGAGGGTGTCCAGCAGAGAGGTGCTCCTGAGGGATTAGGGCAACAACCTAACTCGGGCCTCAGTTACTGCAGAATTCAATTTGCCAGAGGTGCCAACGTGAAGACCAAAGGTTGAGTCTTACACAGGTCTCCCTCTTTTGTTTCTTTAAACCTTGAACTTTTTGCCAATATTTCTAAATGGGGGAATTTCTCATAGACATCCAGATTTCCGGCTGTTCTTAGAATATCAGATCTGGCTAGTTTGGCCAGTTTCCCTAAGGGCAACAGTCAGCTGGGTTGAGGAGAGGCTGCCCTCTTGAGACGCTGTGCCAGCCTCACCAAGCAGAGGTACGTATTTTCTGAAGATAAGGAAGCTAACACGTTAAGGCCTGATCTTTCAAGGCCCTTGACCCAATTTTGTATTTGCAATTCTGTGTTGTTTTCTTAAAGAGGCCTCCACAATTGAATACATTTCTGACTCCAGGAAACCTGGATCTGCTCCTGCAGCTCTGCTCTATGGACTCCCCACGTTGAGGTCAAGGGCGGCTGCCATTTATCGTAAGACTTGCCAGTGGATTTTCTTTAAGTAGAGAAACATTTCTCTGAACTCGTGGGTCTGCAGAAACAAACAAAAGAAGGCCTAGATTTCATGAAGAAGGGGAGAGACCCTGTCTCTTCGTGAATGTGATCTGGCCTACATCCCTGGGCTTTGATTTCGTGATCCCTGGCTGCATCGAGGTCTCCATCTACAATTCATGATTCGCTAAATTCTATGGAGGTGGAACAACCTTTTTGTGCATAGTCCTGCTTGCTTTCTTCTCCATTTCTTAAAATACATATTTAAATCCCATCAATTTAATCTTCATTTGGTAAAGTGAGGCTGGGAATCACCATGGTGAAGAAAAAGAAAAAGTAGAATCTGCCTATAGAAAGAGAATGAGTTGTACATCTTGCTCTTTTGGAATGGGATGTCCTGTGGGAAAGGACTGGATCATTTCTGTAATTTTTAATGCAACTGTTTGCAGGCATAAATGCTCTCTGAGAGCTCAATAGATATTCACTGATAATAAGACATGTGTCAAACAGATTAAAGCATATGTTCTTCAGTTTACTTCTAGGGTGTTTTTTTGTATTGGTCACTGCTTGAACAGATCCTTCTATTCCACCATATTAGAGCTCTGTGGAAATACAAATATTTTTGTTGTAACAACATGGTGTAATATTGGGAATTCAGTCATTGCCTTTTCCGTCCCAAGATACTTTTTGCTTTACTTTGATATTTCTTGTGTTGTTCACAATGCTGGTTTAAAGCCTCATTTTTCACTCTCGGGATCGTTAAGGACTTGGTGATGTTTTCTGGGAATATATTTATTGCTCAGGCGCCATGTCTCTGCTTCTCCCCTGGAAAGGAGGAAAAGTGGCATACATTATAGATCATCTGGCAGGGAGTCTTCCCGAATGATTTATTTGAAGCTTATTTTAACATTCTCCACTTGTACAGACTGTTAGTCTTCTCTTCTTTCTAGATAACGTCTTATTAAAAGGAAACACCTGTTTAAACATGTAAAAATAAGACTAAATCTAGACAAAAGGAGTTTTTGGTGAATATGGCATTTGCCATGTATACTTTCCAATTTTTCCCGCGTGGAAGTGGGCTGGGGGATGTGAGTTATTACTCTGGGTCAGACCACTAGCTACTTTTTCTACAAAATAATTGGATGAAAGCCAGTGTCCACCAGGCCAGTGTGGTTTGTGGGTCATGGCTATAGAACTAGGAAGAGGTTGATTATTTTAAAGATATCATTAATAACATGAGCCTAATTTTTCAGTAGTTTTCCATCTAGTTATATTTTGCCTACTTAAATGTCAATCAAATTTTTTTTTCTATTTATTCTGGCCCTCTCTGTGTAGCCCAGTTTTGAATCATTTCTAGTCCTAAGATCGCATTAAGATGATTCCAGAAGACTTGTGCCTTCAGATAGCTGAAAGAATCAAACAGAAATCCCGAAAATCATATTACAAGAAAGGAAAATGATAGGCCAATTACTCTTAGGAACTTAGATGCAAAAATCCTAAGCAAAATATTAGCAAATCTAATCCATCAATACATAAAATGTAAATATACAATACGATCAAGTTGTAGTTTTCCCAGGAATGCAATGTTATTCAGATATTTGAAAATCACTCAACCACACAATAAAGGAGAACAAAATTTGACTATATCAATAGATGCAGCAAAAATATTTGATGAAATTCCACTATGTTAATAATAAACTCTTAGCAAACTAGTAGTAGATAGAAATTTCTTAAATAGAATAAAAGCTACCAAGAAAACAGGATAATAAACAGAGTACTTAATGAGAAAATATTGAAAACGCCTTTCTGAGATTAAAAAAATAAAGGATGCTTGCTATTTCCATTGTTACAGTGCCGCAAGTCAAGAAAAAGAAATAAAACGTTAGAAAGGGAACAGTAATTGCCATTCATGCACCCCTTTTGCATACTAAATGTTTGCATTCATAGAAATCCAAAAGAATCCTTAGATCAACTATTACAATTAGCAAATGGATTTATCAAGGCCATTGCATAAAATCTCAGTATATAAATTATATTTTTATATACTAGCTCAAACAAATAATGAAAATTTGAACGTAACTAAAAGCAGAGCTGAGAAAAGGTAAACCAGAATGCAGCATGGAGAAATAAAAGGGTGAAAAATACAAAGGGGAAGATAAAATACCTACAGAATAGAGAGAAAAAGATCTAAGCTATGAGTAATTTTAGTCCTAGAGAGAACGTGACAGAAACAGTACTAATTGAACAGATCATGGCTAAAAAATTTCCAACACTGGTGAAAGAAATCAAGACACAGACTAAAAAGTCCTACAAACTATAAATAAGATAAATAAAAAGAAATCCATACCTATGCATCACAATTAAATGGCTGTAAACAAATAACAAAGAGAAAAATCTTAAATGCAGCCAGGGGGTGGAGTGAAGGAGGAGTGAAGACAAATTACGAAAATTAGAGTGAACTGATTTGTACGAAAAATAATGGCAGCCTGAAGATAATGAGAAAATATCTTTAAAGTACTTTAAAAAACTACCAACCTAAAATTCTGTTTTCATCCTCAAAAAAAGCAATTGAAATGAAGACATTTTCAGATGAGCAAAAACAGCGGATTTATCACCAGCAAACCTATTCTTACGGAAACACCAAAGGATATTGTTTAGGCAGAATAAAAACGTTCACAGATGGAAGGTGGGAGACCTAGGAAAAATGAAGAGCAATAGAAGGGGAAATTTATGAATAAATCTACATGAATATTGGCTGTATGAAACAATAATAAAAGCGTCTTATAGACGTAAGTCGGAAGTTGGGTAAATGGAGTTAAATTATGCTAGAGTCCTTGCATTGTCCAAGAGAACAGCATCAATAAACATGACAGTTAAAAATATGTTTTGCAATATCAAGGGTAATTATTAAAAGAATAGAAAAGGATTTATTTGTAACTTTGAACCTAATATTAGAAAAAATGAAATAATAAACATTGAGTCCATCTAAAACAAGTTAAGAAAATCAAGAAAAAGAAACATAAATCAGGTAGAGCAAATGAAAAATACACAGTAAGATTATAGTCTTAGACACAAGTACATTAGTAATTAAATAAATATAAATAAACTAAATGCTTCAATTAGAGAAAAAGCATTTCAGAATGGATTGAAGAGATTTTATGAGGTTTGTAAAAGACATACTGAAAATATAAGAATTATAAGAATTATAGAAAGGTGGAAATGCAAAAATTAAACAAAATAAAGCTAAACACACAGAACATTTACAAAACTTCACCATATGCTGGTCTCTGAAGCAAATCTCTAGTATCAAAAGATTCAAATTAAACAGAGTATTTTCTAGATCCACAATTCAATTAAGGTAGAAATCAATTACAAAGAGATATCTACAAAATTTTCATATACTTGGAAATTAAGCAGTATTCTTTTAGGTAACTCACAGGTCAAAGCAGAAATCATAAAAGAAATTTAGAAAATACTTTGAACCTGTGGGATACTGCTCAAACTATGCTTAGAAAGAAGTTTATAACTTTAGATGTGATGGATGTCTGAAATATCAATTTGCTAACCATTTATTTCAATAAGTTAGTAAATAATATCAAGTCAAATTTAAAGTAAAAGGAGGGAAATAATAAAGATAAGAGAAATTAATGATATAGAAACAAATAAAAAATAGAGAAACTTAATAAGCCAAATATTGCTTATTTGAAGAAACTAATAAATCTGAGAAACACCTGCTGAAACTGAACAAGAAAAGGAAAGAGAAGTAAAAAATAATCAATGTCAGGAATGAAGAGAGCAACATCATTATAGACACTAAAAATATGAAAATATAATTAACAACTTTATGCCAATATATTTGAAAATTTAGACAAAATTTAGAAATTCCTTGAAAATAGAACAGATATGATATAAAGGGAAATAAAATAGTTCTGCAAATAGTGAAGATAGTAAATCTATAAATTAAAAATCTACCTCATTGCAGTGAGCTGAGATTGCACCACCACATTCCAGCCTAGGTGACAGAGTAAGACTCCATCTCAAAAAAGCAAAGACAAAAACAAAGTGTACCTCAAAGAAAATTTTGGGCCTTGATGCCATTAGTACTGAATTCTACCATTCATTTTAGGAAGAAATAACGCTGATATTATGTGAACTCTTAAAGGGAATAAGACAAGAAAAAACACATCCAACATAATTTATGAACCCAGTATAATTTAGATACCAAAACCTATAAAGACACAATGAAAAAGGAAAATTATAGGTCAGTAATAAAATTACATTTTAATTTGTTTTAGAGACATGATCTCATTCTGTCACTCAGGCTGGAGCGGAGTGGTCTATTCCCACTCACTGCAACCTCAAACTCCTGGGCTTAGGCAATCCTCCTGCCTCAACCTTCTCAGTACCCTGGGATATAGGCACATGCCACCATGCCTGTACAAAAAATTGTCTCTACAATTTTTTGTAGAGACAGGGACTTGCTTTGTTGCCCAGGATGAACTCCTAGCTTCAAGCACTGCTCCTGCCTCAGCCTCCCAAATTGCTGGGATTACAGATGTGAGTCATCATGCCCAGCCTAGGCCAGTCTCATCGTTCAATAAAGACAAATAGACTAATGGAGCAGAGAAAAATTCCCTGTGACATATGTAACTGATAAAGGAGTTGATTCTGGACTGTATCTAGATTGTCTACAAATCAATAGGAAAAGACAACCCAATAGGAATATGGGCAATAGATTTGAATGGCTACTTCGCAATAGAGGATTTTCAGATGGTCAGTAAAAGTATGAAAAGATACCTACACATTCATCAACAAGCAGAGGAATACAAAATTAAATCATACTGAGATATGACTACACACCTGCCAGCATGGCCAATCAAAAAGACTGACAATACCAAGTTCCAGTGAGGATACGGAAAAAAGAGACAGTCAAACACTGGTGTTTGATGAAAGTGTAAATAAGGGCAGCCATTTTGTAAAACTGACATTATATCCTGGCACTTGGCATTATATCCTAAAGTTGAACGTACACTATCCTGTGACTGAGAAATTCTACTCCTGGGTAAATACCCAACAGGTGTGCTTGCACATGTGTGCCAAAAGTGTTGCATACAAGAAAGTTTCAGCAGAATTATCATAATAGTCCCAAACCCAAAGCAGCACAAGTGTTCATCAATGACAGAGTAGAAAAATAAATTCCTACAGAGGAATCCTCTGTATAGCAGGGGCCATGGAATTTGAGCTGGTAAAATAATAAATCTCAAAGTTGGCCGGGCGCGGTGGCTCACGCCTGTAATCCCAGCACTTTGGGAGGCCGAGGCGGGCGGATCACGAGGTCAGGAGATCGAGACCATCCTGGCTAACATGGTGAAACTCTGTCTCTGCTAAAAATACAAAAAAATTAGCCAGGCTTGGTGGTGGGCGCCTGTAGTCCCAGCTACTCGGGAGGCTGAGGCAGGAGAATGGCGTGAACCTGGGAGGCGGAGCTTGCAGTGAGCCGAGATCACGCCACTGCACTCCAGCCTGGTCGACAGAGCTAGACTGTCTAAAAAACAAAAATAATAATAATAATAATAAAAATTTCAAAGTCGTTCATTCCATGCTGTAGACGAGCTTGGGTGGATAGAAATCATATCAATACGGAGATGATCCACAGCAGCAACTGCTCTTCACAAGAGCCATCTAGTGAAAATCTCTAAAGCACATGTGATCCACCCCAACAGGACCACCTCAACTCCTATTCTTGATCATGCAGGACCACCAGAAAGCTTCATTCTTGTATTTCATCAGTTTAGCCCCTGGCAGAATTTTCTTTTCTAACTTGCATTTATTGCTTTTCTCTCTCCAAGAGGACAAGCCTCTGTCCTTGCACCCAGCTCTGAGGTGGGCGAAGAGACCTTAGAAACACAAAGAGCAAAGTTTGAATTCCAGCTGCATCTCTTACCAAATTGTAACCATGGGAAAAATTACTTATCTGTCCAAATTTCAATATCCTTATCCATAAAATGGGTATAATAACATACATATATAGCATACAGTTATATGAAGATGAAGTAATGTCTACAAAATTTCATGCAAAGAAAGGTGCTCCAATGGTAGCTATTTGTAGCTTATGTTGATTCTGACTAGCTTCCATTTCAGCATACAATGATTTGAATGCTTATGTCTCCAAAATTCATGTTGAAACTTATTCCCCAATGCAATAGTGTTGAGTAGTGAGGCCTTTATGAGATGATTAGCTCATGAGGGGCTTCACTCATGTACAGGATTACTTCCCTTATAAAAGAGGTTTTGCATAGTGCTCACCCCTTTTGCCCTTCTGCTCTTCCACCATGTGAGAACATAGCATTTGTCCCCTCTAGAAGATGCAGCAACAGCCACCATCTTGGAAACAGACAGCAAACCCTCACCGGACTCCAAATCTGCTAGCACCTTGATCTTGGACCTGGCAGCCTCCAGATATGTGAGAAATAAATTTCTATTACATATAAATTACCCTGTCTATAGTATTTTGTTATAGCAGCAGGAGTGGACTAAGACAATGTGTTTTGACATTAACTCAGACCTTGTCTTTTCTCCTCACTACTATGGCTAAGAACCCCAAGAGTGAATCAACTGGTTCAAACTAAGCATAACTGCACCAGAGGAACTGGGCAAATACTCAGCTGACTGCTCGGGAAAGGCATTTGTGTGTCACCTGAGTGAAGGCTGATTTCCATGGACAGCAGCCAGAGGGACAAAGAGGGAGGAAGAAAGAGAGCAGGGAGGATATCCAGGCAAAGAGAATGAGATGACCCTCTGGATTATCTTTTGAAAACTGGACTCTGATCTTGGGGCCAGAAAATACTATTATGTGAGTGTTGATAGCCTTTCTGTACCTTGCTAGCCAGCCGGAATTTTCTTTACCTTCTTTCTTCCATCCTCTAAAAAGGGAGCTCTATTTTCACTAGCTCAGTTATGAGGCCTCTGTGATGCAGAATCAGGCAATGTACACAGAAACACAAACTGGATTCTGGGAAAGGCAAAAGAATGGACCAGATGGAAAAGGACGGTAAAGGGAGACAACAGGCTGGGCACTGGGGGAGAATTTTATTTGGCACTGAGAATTGGAGAAGGGAAGGAATTTGGGGGAAGAAACTGATGACCACTTTGGAGAACATTGTAAGTGGCAGAGACAATCAAATAACCACAAAGTGGCAAATCTGCCTTGGAATTTAATTTGGAACCAGTTCCGTTGGACCTGGAGTTCGTGCTACCAACCTTCATGCCCTCCTGTGACAGCAAGAGAGAGCCAGGAGCTTTTCAAAGAGATGACCAGGGTTATATGTTACAGATCTGCATGGAGGGCATTTTTAGACACACAAATCCAGGCATGATTGTGCTGAAAAGGAAGAAGGGGGAAGGAAGCAACTAGAATTGCATTTTTCATCAACATTGCCTTGGGTCCACTTTACATGGGTGACTACTGAATATGTTGACTAGTGTTCCATGAAATATTTAGTATGTATTAACTTTGTCTTTGTTTCAAGACTTCCCGATTTACTCTTACATGTTAAATTATTGAACATTTGAATTATAGAATTATCTGAACACAAGTCTTTATCTCTGAGGATTTGTTCTACAAAATAGCCTCTGTGTACCAAATCTTTGTTACATATAAGCCAGCAATAGATCTGGAGTTAGCTTAATGCAATATACCTAAAAGTCATAGATATACAAATAATTTTGCTGGGATATTACCTTAAGCTTAAGATATAACCATAACCACAGTCATACATTATCTTTTATATGATAATTGTTTTGATTATATAGATTCCCACCAGAGGGAATTTAGATAATACCATAAATATAAACAGGATAAAAATCACCCATAAATCTTACCACTCAGAGATAATCATTATTCATATTTTAAAATATTTTCAGCTACTCTTTTT
This sequence comes from Symphalangus syndactylus, assembly GCF_028878055.3. Classification (NCBI taxonomy): domain Eukaryota; kingdom Metazoa; phylum Chordata; class Mammalia; order Primates; family Hylobatidae; genus Symphalangus; species Symphalangus syndactylus. Next base: position 122,195,402 of record NC_072431.2, on the reverse strand, counting down.
TTTTAATGCCTATGCAGACAGTTATTATTATATAATTGAAATTATTGTGGCTTTTTACTTTTATATACTGCTGTTATTAATTAATACTAAATGCTGACAATTTTAAGATATGAAGAAATGTTCTTTAGAAATTTAATTTATAATGGCTATGCTCTATTCCCCACATGTGGATACATCATAATTTATTTGAACCTTCCTTAATGTTGGAGTTTTAGGTTGTTTTCATTATTTTCCTATTATATAATGTTGTGATAACTATCTTGATACAGTACTAATATTTGCCTGAACTTTTGCTTTTATAACAACTTGATTGAGATCTAATTCACACATCATACAACTCACCCATTTAATGTGTACAATTCAATATTTATTAGTATATCCACAGCCTGGGGCATCTTTTGCCAACATCCATTTTAGAACATTTTCATTATCCCCAAAAGAAACTACACCCCCTTTAGTCATCAACCCCCAGTTCTTCCATATGCCCCACCTGCACCGTAGACAACCACGAATCTATTTTATCTCTCTAAAGATTTGCCTAATTTGGACATTTTAAATAAATGAACTCATATGATACATAGTCCTTCATGACAGTCATCTTTCATTTCACATAATTTCAATGGTGATCCATGTGGTAGCATTTATCAGTACTTCATTCTTTTATTGCCAAATAGTATATGACCTGCATGGCTATACCACACGTTACATATCCATTCATCAGTTGGTGGATATTTGGGTTGTTTCTGCTTTTCAGCTATTACAAAATAATGTTTCTATGAACATTCATTTACAAGTTAGTGCGGACATATGTTTTTATTTCTCTTGGATATATAACTAGGAGTGGAAATGCTGGGTCCTGTGGTAACTCCATGTTTAATCATTTTAGGAATTGCCAGACTGTTTTTCAAAGTGTCTGTGCCATTTTATATTCCTGCTAGAAATGTATAAAGGTTTCAATTTCTCTACATCCTCACCAACATTTGTTATTATCCATTTTTAAAAATTATAACCATCCATTTGGGTATGAAGTATCATCTTGTGGTTTTGATTTTCATTGTCCTAATGGCTAATTGCCTGAATTTCTATTTAATTAAGATACTTTTTGGATATAAAGTTACTGAATTAAGAGTACAATTTTTAAAAAGTTAATATGTAGGCCAGGCGCGGTGGCTCAAGCTTGTAATCCCAGCACTTTGGGAGGCTGAGGCGGGCGGATCACGAGGTCAGGAGATCGAGACCACGGTGAAACCCCGTCTCTACTAAAAATACAAAAAAAATTAGCCGGGCGTGGTGGTGGGCGCCTGTAGTCCCAGCTAGTCAGAGAGGCTGAGGCAGGAGAATGGCGTGAACCCGGGAGGCGGAGCTTGCAGTGAGCAGAGATTGCGCCACTGCACTCCAGCCTGGGTGACAGAGCGAGACTCCGTCTCAAAAAAAAAAAAAAAAAAAAAAAAGTTAATATGTAGTGCCAAACTGATTTTCACTAATTGTGTGAATTTTACTCTGCCTGGAAGTATGTAGGTCACTAGTTCCATAGGATTTTCATCAAAATAAATATTTAAATGGGTATCACTTTAACACCCTTTCTTATGACCCTGGGTCTTTTCATATACATAATAATTATTTATGTAACTCCAGTGAGCTACCCATATCCTTTGTCCATTTTCCTATGGGGTCTTAGTTTTTACTTTTTCTTGAGTTATATACATTTCTTCTATTAGTCATATTTTTCATGAAGTATTTTAGTGTACATTTGTTTTGGAAATATTTCTTAAAATAGCCTATATTCATCTTGAATAATTTTTGTTAAATAAGGAAAGTTTTTTTTTTTTTTTTTTTTTTTTTTGAGACCCAGGCTGGAGTGCAGTGGCATGATCTCGGCTCACTGCAAGCTCTGCCTCCCAGGTTCATGCCATTCTCCTGCCTCAGCCTCCCAAGTAGCTGGGCCTACTGGCGCCTGCCACCACGCCTGGCTAATTTTTTTGTATTTTTAGTAGAGACGGGGTTTCACCGTGTTAGCCAGGATCTCGATCTCCTGACCTCGTGATCCGCCCGCCTTGGCCTCCCAAAAGTGCTGGGATTACAGGCCTGAGCCACTGCGCCCGGCCTAAATAAGGAAAGCTATAAAGTAAATTATCACTATAAAACATCTGAAAAGGTAAATATTTCAGAGTCTTTGTGAAAACCAATCAGACCAATCATTTCCAAAGGATTAAAAAAGGTTTAGAAAATGTAAAAATTCGTATTTGTTTACACAATACAACATATTAGGCAAGTGGAGACTGAGGCACAGCACTTTGATTACATGAGACACATCCATCTTCTCCCTGAATCTAATTGAAAATTAAAATATACTTATGTTCAATGAAATACAGGAAATCAGAAATGGTAGTTATTTGGGTATTGATCCTTTTCATTTAGTTTCTTTGGCACTTTAATTATATTTATGGAAATAACTGGAGTTTTAAAAAGTATGTTGTTCAGTGTCAATTTCTCAATGTTTACTTGTATTTAAAAAACTGTCATGATAAAATTGAGAGCTGAGCAGCCTATCACTTTTTGGTTTGCGAAATTCTTAAACAGAAATCGCCGAAGTATAACAAGCATTCTCCAGCTAATTGTGCTTCCAGAAGGTTAAGCATGAGAGGTGAGTTGTGTGAACACTGAACACCTTTCCCCCAGTTCTGCTTAAAAGTCAGAATTGCTCATAAGTGGATTACAAATAGCTCTAGTTTTCTTTTACGAAGATCTGTGAACCCCAAATGCTTACTGTTGAGTAGTTCTGAGTTTATAGTCTTTTGAATTTAAGCACTGACTTTTTAGGCCTAATGAGTCTCCCCTTCTACGCAGAGCTGCCTGGTTACTATGGCTGAAGCCAGAGGGGGCACAGCGTAATGCGGGATGGCTGACAGATACCATGTTCTTCTCTCTAAACTATGTGCTTCAGTGGCTGAATTTTGATCCATTCAATAGGAAGAAACTGCCTGTATTATGCTTAAATGTACCAGATAAGGAATGGAGAAGAGAAGTATGAGAAAATGTCCTACGTTGATGTATATAAACATCATTGGTCTGGGGACACACATTGTGTGATGGGAGTAATTTATCTGTTCTTGTTACTTTTTCTCAGCAGTGGCATTAAATAAGGAAATGTGCCAAGTGTCCCAGTGCTGCTGTCATTGGGAAGGTATTGTAACAAAATGCTAAGGAGTAAGATATATATACTTTAAGTTCTAGGGTACATGTGCACAACGTGAAGGTTTGTTACATATGTATACATGTGTCATGTTGGTGTGCTGTACCCATTAACTCATCATTTACATTAGGTATATCTCTTAGTGCTATACCTCCCCCCGCCTCCCACCCCACGACAGGCCCCACTGTGTGATGTTCCCCACCCTGTGTCCAAGTGTTCTCATTGTTCAATTCCCACCTATGAGTGAGAACATGTGCTCTTAATAGGAGTTCTGTGTTGGGCCCCTATTATGGGTTGAATTGAGTCCTCCAGAAAGATATGTGGAAGTCTTAAACCTCCAGTACCCCAGAATGTGACCTTGGAAATAGGGTCACTGCAGATGCAATTAACTAAACTGGGATGAGGTTACACTAGAATTGGTTGGGCCCTTAATCCAATAAGGCTGGTTTCCTTGTAAGAGTGAAATTTAGACACAGATACATACAGAGAGTAGAAGGCCAGAAGACAGAAGCAGAAATTTAAGTGATGCATCTATTAGCCAAAGAATGCCAAAGAACACCAGTCATCACCAGAAGCTACAGGAAAGCCATGGAAGAAGTTTTTCCTCCAAGTCCTCAGGAGGAACCAACCCTGCTGACACCTTGAGTTCAGACTTCCGGCCTTCAGAGCTGTGAGAGAGTAGGGTTCTGTTGTTTCAAGCAACCCAGTTTGTGGGCGTCTGTTACAGCTGCCCTTGCAAACCAACACAGGCTCCAAATCTCTAGCCAAACTGCTTGATAATTTTGGCTCAATTTCTTTATCTGTGGGATAGAAATCGTAACAGCAGCCCAGTGTGAGGATCCAACGGACTTCTTTATAAGGGGAAAGCTTCTATGTTTGGCTACCTGGGGTTTCTGGCCTTAAGACTTGCACCCTTCCCTGTCAGCAATACTGCTACAGTTTAGAGACCAGTGGCTGTTAAACTGCAGTACACATCAGAATCACCTGGAGGGCTTGTTGAAACACAAGAGGCCTGACCTCACTTCCAGAGTTGCTCATCCGGGAGGTCTGAAGCGGGGCCTTGATAACTTGTGAGTCTAATATGTTCTCAGGCGATACTGATGCTGCAGGTCCGGAGACCACATTTCGAGTACTATGGAATTAGACACTTGGGGAAGATTTATGGGGAACAAAGTAGCAAGGCCAGCCTTAGAGGGAGTTCTGAAAGGGCGGGAGGCTTTGCATCACATGCAGATAAGCCTTATTCTTGTCATCATAATGGGTCTCAGCTACCCTGCCCTTCTCCTTTGCTGTAACACGCGGACATTTATGCTATCTTATTGGCTACAGGTTCTTTTCCAATCTTCATTCTGAACTTGGAAGTTATTTTCTTGCACATTCTGGGCTTGGACTTGAATGTCTACCTATTGTTCCATTTTGAGCTTCCCTGAGTGATGAGATTTGAGATCTGATCTAAAGTTAATTTCAGCATCCCTTTGTTTGACCTCCCCCATGAACCCTTTTCTCCATGACCTCTTCCTTCCTAACATATACTTTCTTTTTTAAAATTTCTTACATATATATATACATATATATAATTTATTATACTTTAAGTTGTGGGTTACATGTGCGGAACCTGCAGGCTTGTTATACAGGTATACATGTGCCATGGTTATTTGCTGCACCCGGCAACCCGTCATCCATAGTAGGTAGTTTTCCTAATGTTATTCCTCCCCCATCCCCCCACCCCTCAACAGGCCCCGGTGTGTGATGTTCCCCTCCTTGTGTCCATGTGTTCTCATTGTTCCACTCCCACTTATGAGTGAGAACATGCAGTGTTTGGTTTTCTGTTCTTGTGTTAGTTTGCTGAGAATGATGGTTTCCAGCTTCATCCATGTCCCTGCAAAGGACATGAACTCACCCTTTTTGATGGCTTCATAGTGTTCCGTGGTATGTATGTGCCACATTTTCTTTGTCCAGTCTATCATTGATGGGCATTTGGGTTGGTTCCAAGTCTTTGCTATTGTGAACAGTGCCACAATAAACATACATGTGCATGTGTCTTTATAGTAGAATGATTTATAATCCTTTGGGTATATACCCAGTAATGGGATGGCTGGGTCAAATGGTATTTCTGGTTCTAGATCCTTGAGGAATCGCCACACTGTCTTCCACAATGGTTGAACTAATTTACACTCCTACCAACAGTGCAAAAGCATTCCTATTTCTCCACATCCTCTCTAGCATCTGTTATTTCCCAACTTTTTAATGATCACCATTGTAACTGGCATGAGACGGTATCTCATTGTGGTTTTGATTTGCATTTCTCTAGCTTCAGAGCCTGCATTCTTAACCACTATTCTAGTCAGTATCCCGATTTGCATTTCGCTAATGACCAGTGATGATGAGCTTTTTTTCATGTGTTTGTTGGCTGCATAAATGTCTTCTTTTGAGAAGTGTCTGTTCACATCCTTTGCCCACTTTTTGATGGGGTTGTTTGTTTTTTTTTCCGGTAAATTTGTTTAAGTTCTTTGTAGATTATGGATATCAGCCCTTTGTCAGATGGATAGATTGCGAATTTTTTTTTCTCATTCTGTAGGTTGCCTGTTCATTCTGATGCTACTTTCTTTTGCAGTGCAGAAGTTCTTTACTTTAATTAGATTCCATTTGTCAATTTTGGCTTTTTTTTTCTTCTTTCTTTTTTCTTTTTCGAATCGGAGTCTCACTCTGTCACTCAGGCAGGAGTGCAGTGGCGTGATCTGAGCTTACTGCCACCTCCTTTGTATGTGACTTATTCGGGCGCTTAATCATCATACATTCACCTATGGAACCAGTTTTCATGTGGCGGTCACTCAGAGGCTTTCCCGTTGATTTGTAAACCACCCCCAACCCCCCTGCCGCCAACCCCTGCCTCACTCTGATCATGTTCAGCTAGACTTAGGAAACTAGGCCATCATTGATCCTCCAAAACACTTTAATTTATTTTAAGTTTTACTAAATTTCCCAAAGCTTTTCCATCCATTCATTCATTCATGAAATGTGGAACACCTCCTGTGGGCTCTCAGTGTATGCTCGGCATGCAGTGGTGAACAAAACCCAAGAATGCATGCCCTTGAGTTTGCAGAATAGTGAGAGAAGGGGGAGATACACATTTAAAAAAATCACATTAATACATGCAAAATCATAGCTGTGACAAGTGCATCAAAGGACAGTAGTACTTAGCTCTACAGGACCATACTGGTAAAATTTGACCCTGTTAGGAAGCTCAGAGAAGTCTTTTGAATGGAGATCTGAAGGGCATTCAGGGAATTAGCCAGGTATAAAGTAGAAAACGATCAGGCAGAGAGAATAGTGTGTGCAAAGTTTGGGCAGATGAAGGCATGTACCAGAGACCAACCTTTAGTGTGGGCATCAGGGTACATGAAAGGTGCTGGTGCTGTGTGGCTGAACAAGTAGGGAAGTGCCCAGAGCATGTAACGTTCTTAATGCTGTGTTCTCATTCTGACCAGATATGAGCCATTGGTCATCTCACTTGTTTCCACTGGCTGCCCTCCCACCTGTCATCAGACTTCCTCTACTCAAGATGTGGACTTCATCCCTCTCCACCTTCTCACCAGTGCTCTGTCTCAGGGGAATAGGTACCCCAGGGAAATAGGCATCCCTTCTCCTTTCCCAGGTGGCTTCTCCATTTGGCCTTTCTTCCTTCCCTACCGCATTCTCCAGTGACCTCGCTCAGTGAGCCTCTGAGTCTCCAGGGTGACTTATATCTGCAATTTAACTGGCTCCTCCCCTTTGTTGATTAACACACCCAGATGGCCCAGCTTAAGAAACAAACAGAAAACTTCCTATCAGTTCCTTTGTCATCCATGACCTAATGACTGGCTTCTCCCTTTTCATTGGTAGTAATGGGGTAGGGGGACGACTGCCTTTGCTTCTTCACTTCCTCTCTTCCCCTGACTCCTTAGTCAATTCTGCCTTAATAGAGAATTCTTCATTGTTCAGTGTGTTCACTGGTCTTAAGCTTGAGCCTTGGATGGAATTTCCTCCCCTCTGTAATACACCTTCCAAGTTAGGGGCATCTTAAGAGTTTCTGTCAACATTCCCCAATTCAACTGAATTCTATTCACAGAAAACTAGAAGTATTTTCTAGATCTTTGATCTAAGGAATTTCCTACTTGGCAAACTTGCTGTAACTGGACCTCAGAGAAAATTAATCTTCCTGAAAGGATAGCGTTTCAATGTTAAATGTTTGAAATGTAGTTTTTAAGTGGTGCTTTATATTTGATTTGTTGTCATTGAAGTCGGCTTTATATGTGTGGCCCAGAGAAAAATACAAGCTGAGCATGTTTAATAAAACAACCAATCTGAAAAATTGTTTTTCAAGGGGAAAAAGGAAAGCCTGAGCCAAATAAAGATGAATAATCTATTTAAATAGTTGTAAATTGTCGACTCTTTTATCCCTTCTTAAAGTGTAATTTTCTTTTAAAAACACAGTAAAGTAGGGCCAGGTGTGGTGGCTCACATCTGTAATCCCAGCACTTTGGGAGGCCGAGGCAGGCGGATCACAAGGTCAGGAGTTTGAGAGCCGCCTGGCCAATATGGTGAAACCCCATCTCCACTCAAAATACAAAAATCGGCCGGGTGTGGTGGCGGGCGCCTGTAGTCCCAGCTATTCGGGAGGCTGAGGTGGTAGAAATGCTTGAACCCAGGAGGCAGAGGTTGCAGTGAGCTGAGATCATGCGACTGCACTCCAGCCTGGGCGACAGAGCAAGATTCCATCTCAAAAAAAAAAAAAAAAAAAAAAAAGTAAAGTAGAATAAATATATTATCAGTATTATTTTCATATATAAAGCTGATACAGAATATTGGAAGCTTGTACTCAGAGTTATTAGTATCATTGACAGGTTTATGCTAAATTAAATTATCTCTCTTTTCACACTTGGATTTTCTATAATCAAGAGAATGCATCATCTAGATGATGGGGTAACATGCACACTGTGACTAAGGAAAAGCTTTTCTCTGAAAGGCTAACTAGCTACAAAAATAGCAACAGAACTTGGCCTTTTTTTTTTTTTATTGAGACAGAGTCTCACTCTGTTGCCCAGGCTGGAGTGCAGTGGCATGATCTCGGCTCAACGTGACCTCCTCCTCCCAGATTCAAGTGATTCTCCTGCCTCAGCCTCCCAAGTAGCTGGAATTACAGGCACATGCCACTGCACCTGGCTAATTTTTGTATTTTTTAGTGGAGACAGGGTTTCACCATGTTGGTCAGGCTAGTCTTGAAGTAGTGATCCGCCCATCTCAGCCTCTCAAAGTGCTGGGATTACAGGCATGAGCCACCGAGCCAGGTCAGAACTTGGCCTCTTTAACACAGTACTTTAAGAGGCTGACTAGCCAAATCCTATGTTCAGGGTTAACAATATGCCTTCAACATCTCTAGTGATAATATCCAAACAAGAATAGAATGAATAAGCCAATGGTAAAGATGCCCTAACAAGTTGCCCTTAATTAAGATGATTCTCATTCCAGAAGTGCCACTGCTGTCTCAGAGTCCAGTTGCTTGGCATTTATTTACAAGCATTTAGATGCCAATTCCCAGGGGACTGGGAGATTCAGACCCTGGCAGCCTGAACCATACCAATCACATAAACAAAATGTTTGATTTGTAAATCAGAATGTCAATGTCTTAGAGGGAGAATTGACAGTTTGCTAAAAGACTATATTCCTTGTCACTCAATCTGTCCACCCTTTTCTGAGAAGGAAGCCTAATGCAGTGCTTAGCAGGAACTATAGTTGCCTAAATCTCTGAATTGGTAGCCAAACAAGAAATGGATCTGAGATTAGAATATTATTGCAGGAAGGGGAAAGGGGATGTAACGCCAAGTGTTTTTGATTGCAAGCAAGAAAAAGCAGTGTTGGCTGAGTGAACAAAGGGGAATTTATGGGAAAGGCAATGGGAGCTGAATTGTCAGGATCCTGGAGAACCGGGCTTGGACACGTCGAGGGAGTAATAACCATAACCATTGAACAATCTGCTCAGCCACTTTCCCAGTTTTTTTGACCCTCTGCTGGACCTAGCTTTCAAAATTTAATCAGGCTTTCACAACTGCAATTAGCCTATATCTAGCAAGTATTTGTATTATCTGCGAAGAGTTATAAAGACCCTGCACTCAAAGAGGTAAGCATGTCTACAGTACATATTAGACCAAATACAACACAATCAGGGCTGAGGCTTCAAAAATAAAGAGAGGACATGAGGGTAGAAGGATGGGGAAATACTTCAAAGGAAAAACACTGCAAATGGGCACTGGAGGTGGCAGGATTTTGTGGGGAAGTCAGAACTATTTCAAACTGCAATGGAAATAGTGATGATGGTACAGATGAAGAGTCTAACATAAGTCACCCACTTGGTTAAGCCCTTTCTTCTCCTCTGTGATTGGGTTAAAAGGGTTTATCTAAGTGAAAAGGAAGTTTTTGCAGGGAGACGCCCCTGTACTTTGGGGGGAGGAGGGCTATATGGGAGAGAAGGAAAGATGGGGAAGGTGGCCATCCCTGGCAGAAAGACCCACACATCCACTTCAAAAGAGGTTAAAAAAAATGCTTCTCTCTGTGTATCTGTTGGAGAGTGGGTGGTAGGTGACAAAACTGGAAGCAAGGAAACAAAGATGGTCTTTCCCTTGATTTCTCATCTCTAGGAAAGGGCATGTTAGCCCTGCCTGAGTTAGGTGTGTGTTCAATGCTACTGGTCGCATCCAAAGGCACAAAATCTTATGTTAAGTGCCACTCACCCTGGAAAAACTGTCTGGGTCCAGCACAGTCGAGGTTTTAATATCTGGTGAAGTCTTTCGAACATCAGATCCAATGTGGTCAGAAGAAAGCATCAGTGTCAATGATACATTGTTCATTCATTCATTCATTCATTCAAACCTCTTCTATTTATTAACACTGACTAGAGGCTCTACCCTGAATTGAGGCTAAAGGCTAGAGTAGAAAAAGTAAGGATAAGTCACTTCCTTTCATTGCCTCTGTTTTCTTATCTCTAAAATAAGAAGTTGGAGTTTAATGCCTTTGCTTTGCAATGTTTCTTGTGCTTAACGAGCTTACACAGGAAGTCAGGAGTAGTTTGCCCCGGTACGAGCCAGAGGTGCAGTGACGGGTCGAAGCTCGGAAAGATGAATGCTGCTGCTTTTCCTCTGCCTCCTTGAAGCTAGGGACCCTCTGAAAGGTGCCAGGGATGCAGCAACTCTGTGCAAATGAGAGGTCTGGTATTTGCCAGAAGCTTTACCATAATGCAAGGAGAAATAGTGCATGAATGATGTGATGGGATTATTGCTGACCACGAATTTACTGCCCAATTAGTGAGGTGGTATTGTGTGGGGGTTTCATTTAATTGGGACTTTCCTGAGCAGATCTAGGTTTATTTAACATTTTACATTGATTTTTATCTCAGGAGACTAGGGCAGCATGCTGAATTACCACAACCTTTTACCAAACAAAGCTCTTCCTCATTGACTTTTGATTCCCCTTTCCCTGCATTGTGCTTCTGCATTTCTCTCCAAAGCCTCTGTTGAAGATTCTTTGCAACCAAAGACGGCATACATGTGTAGAATTGTTCAGTGTCTGGGGTATTTGTTCCTCTGTATTCAAGTAACAATAAATGTCCATAGGAAGATTTTTTTCAAATTACTGGTCTGGAAACCCCTTGGGATTCAAGGTCCAGCCCATACATGCCTTGATACTTCCCCTTCTCAATCCCAACATCTCCTACCATGATGCTTGCTAGTAGGAGGAGCTTAACAAATTTCTTCAAAGGTGACATCTCAAAGGTCTTTACAGGCATAAATTGTGGCTTCAATACAAATGCTGGGTTTAGATGATGTATCAGTCCGTTTTTATGCTGCTGATAAAGACATACCTGAGACTGGGCAATTTACAAAAGAAAGAAGTTTAACTGGACTCACAGTTCCACGTGGCTGGGGAGGCCTGACAATCATGGCAGAAGGTGAAAGGCACCTCTCACATGGCAGCAGACAAGAGAAGAGAGCTTGTGCAGGGAAACTCCTGTTTTTAAAACCATCAGATCTCGTGAGACTCATTCACTACCACGAGAACAGTGTAGGAAAGACCCGCCCCCATAATTCAATCACTCCCACTGGGTTCCTCCCACTGCACATGGGAATTGTGAGAGTTACAATTCAAGATGAGATTTGGGTGGGGACACAGCCAAACCATATCAAATGAGGTGCAGAGGATGCCTGGGCGACTGAATCAATGGTTTCCAAAGGATTTAATGTAATGCCCTTAAGTAGTGTTTTTCTCCCAAGGTAGTTTCTTTGAAGTTAAGCAGCATGAGACTTCCAAGTTGGTGGATGAAGAACCAGGGAAAGATAGAAACTGCCTTTTGTATAATGTAGGGCTCAGTTAAGTATTCAAAGTTCCAAGGAGGCAATTCAGGCCCCCATTTCACACCTTTCATGGTTAGAGAGCAGAGCTCCTATCCATCCCAGGCCCTTCCACTTTGTAGATCAATTGCTCTATCTTTTGGCAGCTTCAACCAAGGCCTGTCTTATGAAAATGCTTTATTGTTCAGTTCAGGGACCTGGTAGTAAAAATTAAGTATAAAATACTTTTTTTTCTATTATGCAAGTAATGGGTAGCCTTTTAAAAATTGGAAACATAGAGAAAAAAGTTTATTCCTAACAACCAGAGCCTCAGTGGATTAAAATTTCTCAGGTTTCTCACTGATGCTACATGCCCATTGAACGTCAGGTGGGGACTCTGCCCTGCTTTAGTCTCACTCTGGATACTGGCTAACAGACCACAGCTTTCTAGAATATTGTGGCAGAGGAAAAGAGAGCTTTGCAGCATCTCGTACTCGCATCTCATATTGCTTCTGCAGAAGTGACAGTCACTTTTCCTCTTAAACCTCTAGTCAAAACTTGTAACCATGCCTCCACTTAACAAGAGGTTTGGAAAGTGCAATTCTGCCATGTAGGGAAAGGTATATGAACAGTGGTAAGGGCTACCACACTGGAGAATAGCTCCTTTCATCTGCCTCCCTTTGCAGCCTGCGTCCCTAGTTCATGCGCTCTACTGCTCCAGTGCCCACCACTGCTTGACTCTGCCTTTGTGTGTGTCAGTTCACATTATCAAGAAGGACCATGATTGGTAGCTCTATGGATGGAGGACCCTTTTGTATCAGGTGTTCACCCTATGCCCAAGCTGCAGTGCCTAGAAGAGTGGGGATGGGTCTGTGGCTCCTATCAGGCTGCAGGAGTTGCGGAGACAGAAAAAGTATTTCTAGGACTCCCATTTGGCCTTGCTGTCTCTATGCATCCTTGGCAATTTCTCCCATCTTGGCTTCTCCTTCTTATCACTTTGGTCCACATACGGGGACAGCGTCTAAGTTCTTTCTGACCAGCTCCTCAGTCCTAGAAAAACCAGACTTGGTTAAGTACCAGAGAACAGAAGGCATTTACTACTGCTCTGCTCCCAAGTAATCTATTAGTTTCACTTTAGCCAGCCACACCTCCTTGGTTACATATGAAGTATCTGTATATAACTTATCATGTGTATATAACTTATCATGTATATAAAGTGTCATGCTTTTTCACATTATATTTTTATTTTTATCGGACCAGAAACCCTAAATCCAAGCATAACACTAAGATCACATTTGGGCTTTTTCATTTCTGTAACCAGAGGATTAAACCCTAGTTTCCTAGTAAGACTTCGATTCAATTCTATTTATCTGTCCAGGCTTAAGGGTTCCTGTTCTTTTTAAGTCATTAAATTGTATCAGACAAGGGGGAAAAAGCGTGTGTGGCTTTCCCTAAGGTAAGATAGGCTTAAGGGATATTGAAATCAGGGCAGAGAAATGTTTTCTGTGACTCACCAGTCAGGGCAAGGCATAGAAGGAGCAATGACTTATTCATTAGCCCAGATAGAAGGCCACTCTTTTTCAGAGTGCGGCGCAGAGAGGCCAGGCTCAAAGGGCAGGAGGGCCGTCTGCAGGCGGCGCCGCCGCGGCTACCTGGAAGCCCAGCAAGTCACCTGAGTCCTGCGGGTGCCTGGGCTGCCAATCTGCAGCGACGCGTCCGCAGCCCCCGGGGGCAGGAACACGAGCCCCGGGACAGGAGGACGTCCTCGGCCCGCTGACTAGGGATCCACAAGCGGGTGCCCTGAGCCACATCCCCGCAGTGGGCGCCCGCATCCAGGTACCGCGCCACAGCACCTGCCTGGGCGTTCCCGCGCTTGGGGCGGGGCTTCCCGCGTCCCCTTTAAGAGGCCGCATCACCCGCCCTTGACGTCAGAGTGTCTCTCCGCACGAGCCCGCGTCCCGCTAGGCTCCGCGCCCTCGCGCCCACAGCCCCGGCGGCGGCACGACCAGCGGCGGCCAGGCGAGCGCGCCGCCCCGCTCGGCCCTCCGGTCCCGCTCCGCCGCCTCCCTCCCGCACAGCAGCCGCCAGCGCGGCCTCCTGCACCATGTCGGTGGCCGGGCTCAAGAAGCAGTTCCACAAAGCCACTCAGGTAAGGCGCGTGGCAGGTGTGTCCCGGGGCAGTCCGGGGCGAAGCTGCGAGGGGCGCGCTCGGCGCTGGCCGTCCGGCGGCAGCTTGGGGAGTTCGGCACCGAGCCTCGCCCGCGCCGGCTGCGCCCCGCCTCGCAAGCCAAGGCGGCGGCTCGGGGCATCCCGGGTCTGGGCGTCCGCCCTCGGTCCCCCGCCCCCGGCTTGGTGCGCGCTGCCTGCCTGCGGGTCCCCGGCGTCCTGCCTGGTAGCGCTGCTCGCCGCCCCCGCATCATCTGGCGCCCGTGCTGCAGGAAGGGGACCGCGGCTGCACTGCTGCCGCGGCGCGCAGGTGCCCCGGCGGCGCGGTGGGAGATTATGTAAAGTCGCCTCTTCACGGGTGACCTTGCGGAGTCGGTGCACCCGGCTGTCCCGGGATGTGTTGGCATGAGCGGTGGCCGCACTGGGGGTGGCGGCGCGGAGGCCAGCGGTTTGCGCTCCTTTCCCTTCCCCTGTTGTCAGAACCCTCCTTCCCCGCCGCCCGCAGGCTCCAGAGGAATGGAAAGCTGGCGTCTTCCTTTAGGGACCCACATACATTAACTTTTACCTGGAGAACTCGGTCGTGAAACTCCTTTGAGGCCAGAGCATGACAAGCAGTCTGCGGGTCTTAAATATTTCCCTTCAGCAACCAAATTGTTGAAGACTTAAAATCATTATGTATTTTAAATCGGTTTTAATGAACCTTTGACATCTTGGATGTGCCCATTTTTCTTTATGGGGTTAATAAGCTGTGACTGTAATAAAGCTGATTAATTTAGATTCTAATAATTAAAATCATTGGACTCAAAGAATTTTACGTAGGGGCAAATAAGCGAATACTTATGCTGTGACCTATTTCTTACATAATGTGTGTGATTACTAATTTTTTATCCTGAAATAGGTTCAAATTTACGGGATCTTTAAGGATTTTGATGACTTACCTCGAAATGTTTTTCATTATTTAGTGTTAAATAGTTTTTAATAGGTTAGCCTTAATTAATGAGCTTTCTCATAATTTCTCGAAAGTAGTGAGGTTTTTCCTAGGCTACCACAGTGGCAGCCTTGTTATGAACCACATCCAGAAAAGGTGAGGCTTGTGTTTTACAAAACCTTGGTTAACTTAGGGTGACAGGTGCAGCATGAAATTCCCGTCGTGTGTGTGTTTGCACGCGTCTGCATCATCCTCATCACACAGACTTGCCTTTATAGAATCAATTATACCTGTCAACTTAGGAAATCAAGAAAAGTAAGACTATTTCTGGAAAAATGTTTCTTAATGTAATTATTTTTGCTTTTCTATTATAATTGGAGTTACCTGTGACCTCTCTGCCAGCCATGTTTATGAGAGTAAGTGCTTTGTTGATGTAGTTTGGAAGGCTTCTAATAACTTTATACTGTAAGTTCTTTCAGGTTTACAGAACCAAGCATATGTGCTGCCCAGGAATTCCCTGGCAGGACTTCTTCGATATTACTAACCTTTTTGATTGCTCTACTGGTCACTTCTCTATAGCATATCTCAGCACTGCGTTTACCAACACGACATCTTTTTTCCACTTAGATTCTAAAGATTTCTTTTGCAAAGCTTAGTGCCCTCAAAGGCAATTAAGAGTCTTGGCTTTGGAGTGGGAAAGGCTAAGGTTTGAATTCTGCCTCTGCTTCTTCTGACCTTGAGAGAGTGTTTAACTTCTGAATCTGTCCTTGCTAAAGTGATGATAATTTCCGTTTCTCAGGGTTGAGGTGAAGAGAAATGAGTGTGTAGAACACACATAAAAAGTGTTCAGTAAATTACAGTTATTGACATTAAGGATATTTTTATTAGTATAAAATACTATCCCTTATGCTATGAAGAAGTTACCCAAGCTAGACTTTTTAGTTTTTCCAACTTAAAAAATAGAGGGCTCCATTTCAGCTAAATCTTGAAGTTCTATGTAGCTCTAAAGTGTAGAAAAAATAATTTAAACTGTGTTAGGAAAGAACTTAAAAGGCTGCAGTAGGTCGGCATGTGATGGGATAGGTTACTATTTATCACACCGAATCCAAATGCAGAATCACTGCGTCATTGTCTTCCTTTTACTGAAAAGCCTTTTATTTGAAAGGTGAAGCAGCACTTAGTCTCTTATCCATAATTTAGTGTAGCACACGCTTAGAAAGTTTAAGGCACAGGTTACTGTTCTGTGCATATGTATATTTAGGAGAGTATGTAAAGCCCATGTTAATGTTTGCATGTGACAAAAAAAAATTAGAGAAATAGTCCTGTCCTACTTTTGTAGCCATTTTTTTCCATGCAGGTCCGTGAACCTGATGTTATCTACAGAGAAGCTTTAGACCTAGAATTACTTCCTTTTGAGAAATGATGTGCTGGATAATATAGCCTGGGTTTGTTTGTTTGTTTATTTATTTATTCATTTGAGACAAAGTTTGACTCTTGTCGCCCAGGCTGGAGTGCGATGGCGTGATCTCAGCGTACTGCAACCTCTGCCTCCTGTGTTCAGGCGATTCTCCTGCCTCAGCCTCCCGAGTAGCTGGGATTACAGGCATGCACCACCACGCCCAGCTAATTTTTGTATTTTTAGTAGAGACAGGGTTTAGCCGTGCTAATCGGGCTGGTCTCAAACTCCTGACCTCAGGTGATCTGCCTGCCTCGATTACAGCCTGAGCCCCCGCACCTGGCCTATATAGCCTGGGTTTATAAGTGGAAGGAGTCTATTCAGGCAAACGTTTCTTTCTATGGAATTGAGCTTTTTTGTTTGTGTTAGTAAGGGATGATAAATAAAACAGTATATTGTTTGTACTTGGAATTTCTGATTAAATGTGTCACAACTGTTGTCTTATATTAGAATCGATTATTTCTACCTGGTTGCTGACAGTTATTTTAAATATATTTACAATTTGGAGGTAAAAAAATGCTTTTGCCAAGTAAAATTTGTTAGAGAAGAAAATCCTTTCAGCATAAAAATATATAATGATACCAAAAATTGATCATCTTATTTTCATATACTTCATTACTTAATTGCTCATAAAGATATAATTTACTATGTAATTATAAGTATTTTTTTTTTACTGTAATAAAGGGCAGATGATCTTGTGTTGCTCTTTTAGTGAGTTTTATTCATATTGAGATTTCATTTTACAAAAGTCATGTCAGTTTTTTTACATTTGTTTTAAACTGGCAGCAGCTTAGTTAAAAATAGCTGTTTCCAGTGAACATGAAGCTCCTACAAAATCTGTATTTTTAAAAATTCACTCTATCATGCATATGATGTGGACACGTTTTGCTTTATAATATGTAAAAGTCTATTATAAAGTAAAATATATTAGGTCATTTTATGAGTTTGCTGGAGCTGCTGTAACAAAGTACTACAAACTGAGTAGTTTCAACAACAGAAATGTATTGTTTCCCACTTCTTGAGCCAAGCACGCTTGAAGTCTGAGACCAAGGTGCCAGTAGGGCCATGAGCCCTCTGAAGGTATGAGACAGCATCTACTCCAGGCTGCCTTCTTAGCTCTTGTGCTTTGTTGGGAATCTTTGGGCTTCCTTGGCTTGTAGATACGTCACCTTGGTCTCTGCCTTTCATGCTCACATGACATTCTCCCTGTGTGTGTCTCAGTGTCCAAATTTCCCCATTTTGTAAGGACCCCAGTCATATAGGATTGGGCAAGCCCATCCTACTCCAGTATGATTTTATCTTAAATAATTACCATCTGCAATGCCCCTATTTCCAAATAAGGTTGCATTCTGAGCTATTGTAATTAGGATTTTAATGTGAATTTTGGGAGGGGCACAGTTCAATCCATAACAGTCATTATTTGCATAAAAGGATTAACCACAGTATTCTATATTTGATTCAACATCTAAGAGGACAGTTCAGCCTGTAAATAACATAACTTTCTATTGCATCAAAAAGATATACTTTCTCCTTTTTTAATGAGTTGGTTAGTATATTGCTAAGGTTTGAATGTGTCCCCGTAAAATACATATGTTGAAACTTGACTGCCAATGTGACAGTATTAAGAAATGGGGCCTTTAGAAGGTGACTAAGTCATGAGGGCACTCATGATTAAGTCATGAATGGGATTAGTGCTGTCTTAAAAGAAGTTGAAGGGGTTACCCTGTCCCCTTCCACCGTGTGAGGATTTAGCAACAAGGCACCATCTTTGAGGCAAAGGGTGGGCCCTAACCAGGCACAAATCTGCTAGTGCCTTCATCTTGGACTCCTAGCCTCCCAAACTGTGAGAAATAAATTTCTATTATTTATAAATTATCCCGTCTAAGGTATTTTGTTAGCAGCCTGAACAGACTAAGTCAGAAATATACCTATTATAAACTGTGTTTTCTGATTTTTTTAAATGATAAAATTAATTTGGGTAGGCTAGGTTTTATGATACAGTCTGATATGTGTTTGTCACACTCAGATTCTTTAACTGGGAAAATTTCATTATGTTTGTGTTCCGTGTCTTTTTGTTTTACCTAATTTCCTCATTCAGAATGCTGTATTTTATATAGATGCTTTGCTCAGGAGACCATTACATAAATCTTTTCATGCATTTGTTGATTTGGTGAGATGTTAAACTTACTAAGGTATTTGATTAAATATCTAATTAGTTATGACTTTATCTTAGTGAGATTTTCAGTTTCTTAATTGCCTCTAAGCGGTCAACTCTCTGCTGCCTTTAAAATCTTGGCTGTGGCTTGTTGCTTGACCCAGAATTTCTGCACCTGTACCTTTTCACATTCTTAGCCAGTAGTCTCTAATAGGCTGCAAGGGGCCTATATATTTTATAAAATTATAGGTCACATTTTATACGTGCATTTTTCTGAGGGAGAATGTCCTTAGCCTATCACCAGATTCTTAAATAAATTCCTAATTGCTGCCCCTCCCTCCCCTCAAAAAGTAAAAATACGGTGGGGCATGGTGGCTCACTCCTGTAATCCCAACACTTTGGGAGGCCAAGGCAGGCGCATCACTGGAGGTCAGGAGTTCAAAACCGGCTTTGCCAGTGCGGTGAAACCTCGTCTCTGCTAAAAATACAAAAAGATTAGCCAGGCGTGGTGGCAGGTGCCTGTAATCCCAGCTACCCGGGAGGCTGAGGCAGGAGAATTGCCTGAACCCAGGAGGCAAAGGTTGCAGTGAGTCAAGATGGCGCCCCTGCACTCCAGCCTGGGTAACAGAGTGAGATTCCGTCTCAAATAAATAAATAAATAAATTCATCATGTCATCAGGAGAAAGTGGGTGTTTCTTACAATACCATCACTCCAACAGTTCTGTTACTGGGCTTTAGGATGCCTGATCAAAATGCAGCCTTCTCTGCATTAATTTTAGCAGCAATCAAATATAAAAAACCTTTCCAGAGGTGTCAGGATTGAATGAGATAATGCTTGTGAGAGTGCCATGCTTGCATAATAAGGATCACTTGAACCATGTAAAACAAAATGTTGTTAATGAGCTTGAAGTCAACGATATGGGCCTGTGGGGTATATGAAAAGAAAGTGGTGACTGAAAATGATTTCCCTGTAGACTGAGAGTCCTCTTGATTGAAGTTTGTGTTGTTGAAACAGTTATATTTTTGCAAGCTTTTTTCGTCATAGTGTTTCTTTAGTGTTTTAAATTGAGTTTATATGAATTTTGGTTTCAGTCTACTTGGAAAATTTTAAAGTAACCTGCAAATTAATTAGAAGTGCCCTAGAAAATGGCAAGACTTGGTTGGGGCAAATGGTGACTGTTTTGAGACAGATGTCATTGTGGAAGGGAGAGGTTTAATATTCAGGGGAAGGGAGCTGAAGCTTGCAGAGCAGATTCCATTCTGCCAAGCCTCTTGTGCTGCATACAGAGTCTCAGGGCATCAAGCAACCGGAGGGCTTTCTTCAGAGGAGTAGCCTGAGGCAGAGGCGAGAGAAGGGCAGGACACACTGACAAATGAATAATGAGAATTAGGTGAGGAGATGGAGTTTGAGAACTGCTTCAAACTTTAAGGTGGATATCTGGTGGGGCTTTCTGGGGATGAGCAATTCTTAATTTAAGGCCAGATAGGGGAGATGCTAAGTGGGTAAGAAGTCAGTGGATTTTTTGGCCTCCTTTTTTCTCTTTTTGTTCTTCTGATCCTTTGTACCCTTTTCCTGTGTTCTTTTAAGTAATGTTCAGTGAGGTGTAGCCACAAAAAGGGACACAGGAGAGGCTCAAGAAAACAGAGTTTATTATACTCACATGTCTTAGAATGACAGAATCACTGTACAGGAGGATAGGAGGGGGGCACACGTGGGGTGGAGGTGACAGCTCTGAGAGCAGGATCAGCTAAGCAGGTGGGAAACAGGTGGGAGCAGAGAGAGCAAGGACCGTGGGCAAGTGATCTCAGTGCAGTTCACAGCTCAGTGCAGTTCACAGTGCATTGCATTGGTGCATTGGTAGGTCGTGGTCAGAAGAACACAGAGAGGTGAACTTGTGGTAGGAGCCAACCTTATCAAACTTGTGCACCTGGTTACCTGGGTGGGTGTTCACAGTTAGTGTATGTGGGAATGGATGTTGAGGCAGCAAGAGACAAAATGTGAAGTTTTGAAACTTTGTAATACAACCCTTCTCAGTGTTTTTGGTTTAGAATTTATTTGTTTCCATAATCACTTAAGGAGCCTAAAAGCTTAAGAATGATGTACATGGTATCCGATGGATAATAAAGACTAAAAAGAGAGCTATAACTATACTTATTAAAATGCCATGATTGTGAGACCCTGCCAGGTCTTTTGCATTCTACCAACAAAATATTTTCATGCTATACTAAATCATTAGCTGATGACAAATGCTTCAGGAAATAATTTCACTATTTATAAAGGTTTTACATTTAGTACAACTTCTAAATGCCAAATATGATGTTGTAGTTGCTCTACCCTAATCTCCCTCCGTCATCCCCTGGGTCAAATTGTATATAGTAGTGATGAATATGGAGAAGCTGTCTGTAATACTTGTGAAGAACCCACAGCTCCACGGAGGTTTGCTTGGATACTTGGGACACTGAAGGACCTCTAGGCAGTGTTTTCTAGCTTCTTTTGAATTATGATATATATAAAAAAATAGAAATATCTTTTTTATAATTCAAACTAACCTTTCCCCATAGATACTAATGGAAGCAGTTTTATAATGCTGAGAAATATCTCAATATCAAGCTATGTATTAGTCTGTTCTCATGCTGCTAATAAAGACATACCTGAGACTGGGTAATTTATAAAGGAAAGAAGTGTAATTGACTCACAGTTCTGCATGGCTGGGGAGGGCTCAGGAAACTTACAGTCATGGCGGAAGGAGGATCAAAAATATTCTTCACATGACGGCAGCAAGGAGACAGTACAGTGCAAAGTGGGGGAAAAGCCCCTTATAAAACCATCAGATCTCGTGAGAATTCACTCACTATCACTAGAACAGTGTGGAGGTAACCACCCCCATGATTCAATTATCTCCCACCAGGTCCCTCCCATGACAGATGGGGATTGTGGGAACTACCATTTAAGATGAGATTTGGGTGGGGACACAGCCAAACCGTATCACAGAATAATGCTTGAAAGAAACATAAAGCAGATAGTCAGCCGATGCTTTTAAATGTACAGGAAATTGGCTGGGTGTGGTGGCTCATACCTGCAGTCCCAGCACTTTGGGAGGTCGAGGCAGGCAGATCACTTGAGGAGTTTGAGACTAGCTTGGCCAACATGGCAAAACCTCGTCTCTACTAAAAATGCAAAAATTAGCCAGGCTTGGTGGTGCACATCTGTAATCCTGGCTACTCAGGAGGCTGAGGCAGGAGAATTGCTTGTGCCTGGGAGGCGGAGGCTACAGTGAGCCAAGATCACACCATTGCACTCCAGCCTGGGCGACAGAGCAAGACTGTCTCAAAAAAAAAAAAAAAAAAACCAGGAAATAATGTCCACAGTGAATGATACCAGTGAGGAAAGGAGAGAAGGGGAGTCAGGACAGTTATCGTCCATAATAGTGATGGCATCCTGCAGGGGGGCATTGTGAAATCCCCTGCCTGCCAGTAGAGGAAGTTCCTTGGTTTTACAATCTGGCTCTGCAATCTGGAAAGAACTCTTTTGTTCTTTCTTACATATATTTGGCCAGGTCTAAGGAGGGTGAGAGGAAATGTGCCCCCTTTGGGAATGGCATAACTTTTTCAGTCAACTTTCTGTTTATTTAAATTTGGGGATTGTTTTACAGTCACAGGCTTTTAACTATCCATGGTTGATTCGAGTAACGAAATTTCTTCAGAAATTTAGTAGGCTTCTGGCCAAGTGCCGTAGCTCATGCCTGTAATCCCAGCAGTTAGGGAGGCCGTGGTGGGCACGTCACTTGAGGCCAGGGGTTCAAGACCAGCCTGGCCAACATGGCGAAGCCCCTTCTCTACTAAAACTACAAAAATTAGCTAGGCATGGTGGCCTATGCCTGTAGTTCCAGCTACTAGGGAGGCTGAGGCTTGAACCTGGGAGAGTTGCTTGAACCTGGGAGGCAGAGGTTGCAGTGAGGCAGATTGCACCATTGCACTCCAGCCTGAGCAATAGAGCAAGTCACTGTCTCAAAAAAACAAAAGCCAAAAACCAAAAAACAGAAAGACTTCAACTTAAAAGGCTTCTGATCTCTTTTCTTCTTGTGAGTTTCATTTGCCAGTTTCTATGATGGAAATTCTTTTTTAGACCTAATTTTCAACCAGTAGACTTGGTTGTGTTACTCTGAACTTAGCAAGAGGGCCTGATACTTTGGCTTAACCAAAAAGTCTTAATGGTACTTTGTTACTTAAAGTCTTTTTCATTTATATTTCCCGTAATTTGCTTCAGGGACTCAGGATGACCCTGGATGGGTTCTGCCATCTGTAACATATGGTTTTCAAGGTTGCCAAAGGGAAAGAATATGTTTGAACAAACATGGGAGATATTCATAAGCCAGGCCTGGAAGAGGAATATGGTAGACAGAATGCTATGATTGTCAGTGACTCTTGCTCTTGTGTACTCTCCTCCCCTTTGAGTGTGGGTGAAATGTTCAATTTGAAAAGATGTTATTCCTGAGGCTTTAACGTTGTAAGACGAAAGGGAAATTGTATGATTGGACTTAATCTAATGTCATGAGCCCTTTAAAAGCAGGATATTTTCTCTGGCTGGTAGTGGAAGGAGAAATCAGAGAGATTGGAAGTACGAGCAGGACTGGACATGCTGTTGTTGGTTTCAAGAGGGAGGGGCCGTGTGTGAGTAGTAATGCAGGCAGCCTCTAGGAGCAGAGATCAGCTCTTGGATGATGATAAGCAGGGAAAATAGGGACCTTAGACCTACAGACTTAAAGAACTGGACTCTGCCAAGAATCTGAGGGGAAGGTAATTCTTCCCCCGAGCTTCCAGATAAGAGCCCAGTCTAGCCAATGCCTTGATTTTGGCCTTGTGAGGCCCTCAGCAGGGAGCTCACTTAAGCAGGCCCAGACTTCTAATTTATAGAATTATAAGATAATAAATAGGTATTGTTTTAAGCTGCTGAATTTGTGGTAATTTGTTATACAACAGCTGAAAATGAAGAGAAGGAATAGTCCCTTCCGTTTATGTTTGGTTGGCTGGAACTTGTAACATGGCCCCTCTGTGGTACACCTAGGAGAAAAGGAAGAAGGCAAGTGTAGCCTAGCTATGTGCCCAGGATGTAAAAGTGGGTTTTTGGTTAAAAAGCTAGCAGTTTTGCCATTACTGGTGCCTATAATTAATTAATTGTGTGTCTGTATATTAATCTATTTCTGAGATTGTAAGTGTATGTGTATGTGCATATGTCCATATGCACATACACAACATACATATGCACATATGAATTTTAAGTCTAGTTTGCTGAATAAGTCTTTTCTTAACACATAAGGCTCAATATGTTCCATGTGCCTTTTGAAACAGCATTTCACTCTATCACCCAGGCTGGAGTGTAATGGCGCGATCACAGCTCACTACAGTCTCAATCCCCTGGGCCCAAGCAATCCTCCCACCTCAGCCTCCAGAGTAGCTGGGACTATGGGCATGTGCCACTATGCCTGGCCCATATGCCTTTTTAATATATTTTTTGTTTTATAGATTTTTTTCTACAGTGCTTTGGCTTTCTGGTATTTAGACATTTTTCTTTGATAAGGCACAAGTTCATTTCTGTGGCTCCTGATCAGTTTTTTTTAAACAGTGGCACTGTTAAGTACTTGCTGAGCAGTACCTTAGCTTGGTGGGCTGGTGGAACAGTGATAACTTCACTAACCTTGGAATAGACTACAGATCTGCAAAGAAGTTTCTGAATTCTTAGTCTCTGACAGTGTGGCAGGGATTTCAGTGAGAGTAGAGGAGTTGACTGTTAACCCTGCATCTGTTTTTGTGCTTGGGGAAGGCTGAGGCCAACAGACAGTGAAATGCCCTTACCTAGTACAGGCACATCAGATGGCTACATGGTACTTCGAAGTTGTTCATTAAGTTGTTTAAGATTGCAGATTTGTGTAGCACATTTGAAGTGTGTTGTGGTGTCAGCAGCAGGGGTGAGGGTGGTCATGGGCCCCGTAACATGTGGGCCGTTGTCTGTGATGCGTTAGCCCCATGCTCTTTGACGTGATTCATGGATCCTTAGCCCTTAATGGTTTTCCAGGTACATCTGGTAGATGGTGCCAGACATAATTTGGAAGGCATGAGGTCTGGCACCCTGAGATATATTTTAGGGACTTGGTGTCAGTTGAGCAGCTTGGCCAGGGAGAGAATAATGAGGCCTGATTTTGTATCTGAGTGGTAAGTAACCTGAAGGAGAGGTGTCCTGTAGAAATTGATTACAGGGTGGACACACCTCTCACTTCTGTTGTTATTTTCTGCATATACTGCTTACTGAGGTGACCCTAATGTGCTTCTTTCTGTTGAGTTAATGTTGTGTACAGTGGCTTGATGGTTGAATTTATACCATTCATCATTTTACTGCTCAAGTGGCTGCATCTGGGCAAGAAGGACCTACAAACCCTTTGCCGTGCCCATGGCATGTCATCATCGTATAATACACTGGCTAAAGGAAGTGTTTTCTGGAGGTGTTCGTCAATACTGTAGTTAAGAGTTTACTGATTAATATTAATAGTCCGTTATCCAGAGATCTTCTACTTCTTATGATCAACCTTGCACTTAAGTTCTATCTCCCATTTCACTTTTTAGTTAAGTTTAACAGACAGTAAAACTGTTTTCCATTATTCTCATTTCCATCCATCTCATCCATTATGCTGTATGTATTTTGGGCCATTTGAAGCTCATAAATCTAAAATCTTTGGATTTTTCACCTTTTGGTCATTATATTCACCTTAAACCCAGTCCAAATTTTCCAGATACATTTATAGTGCTCATCGTCCTTATGTTCTAGACATGGAAAGCTCCTTTTTCCTAGCTCCAAGAAAAGCTAGAAGAATGTCATTCTTTACACAACTTAAATTGTTCAGAAGATATTTTTGTGATCACGAAGATGCATTTAATTCATTTTTGTTTTATTTTGTTTTTGAGACAGGGTCTCACTCTGTCACAGTGGCGTGATCACAAATCACTGCAACCTCCTCCTCCCAGGCCCAAGCCTCCCTCCTCAGCCTTCCAGGTAGCTGGGACTACAAGCTCGTGTCACCACTCCTGGCTAATTTTTTGTATTTTTGGTAGAGACAGGGTCTTGCTACATTGCCCAGGCTGGTCTTGCACTCCTACTCAAGTGATATGCCTTCCTCGGCTTCCCAAAGTGCTGGGATTACAGGCCTGAGCCACTGCACCTGGCTAACATTTAATTCACTTTTTACGAGCTCTTTCAGCTACTTTCTGTGTCTGAAGACATAGACATTTAAAGCATTTTGATACATTTTCACCAAAAAAATCACCTTACATAAAAGGACATGCCTTAAACAGAAAGCTTATCGTAAAATCTCTGTATCAATTGTTTTCCTAAATTGATGACTGTTACGTCTTCCCCTTTTGTGAAGCAGTGAGTTATACTGATATTTTGTGATATGTACTGGCTTGCCCTTTGTAATATCTAAATTCTTAGTGTTGTCACCCCTCCAGTGCCCCCCAAAAAAGGTCAACAGGTCAGAAGTAAATTAGCATTCACTCAGGAATGGGGGTTGCAACCTGGCTAGCAGTCAGAGATTGCACCACCCAAGAAGGGCAAGGGGGCTATTTAGAAGAACTTATTTAGATTACATAAATTGCTTGTCACATTATTTCATTGGTGTATTAAACAAGTCTTTAATCAGTAGTAGAAGGGTACATTTGTATCAGTCAGTCAGGAAAAACCTATATACAGAGTGTTTGTAAAGATTAGGACCAGTTTTACTTGTATTGTGTAGTGTTGAGAGCACGGTTGTTTGTGAAGGAATGTTTTTCACAGTTCCTTTTCAGGTCTCAAAGTTCATCAGCAGTTTAACATGGAGTAGTAGCCCAAGATAGAGTTACTGATATAAAGCCTGGAACGTTGCTAAGCTCATAGTGTCCAGTAAAACTGTGTCTACTGGTTGCTGCTGTGAATGATTCAGGTGAACGTAGGCATTTTCTGTAGGCTCTTTCCACATGATTATGGTAGAATAATTTGATTGTTTCCTAAGTGTATCATTCAGTTTTATCTTCATGATATTTTGTCAATCTGTATTCACGTTTACTGACTATATTAGGGTTCGCCAGCAAAACAGAACCAACATGATATATAGACACATGAGAGGGATTTATTATGGGTATTGGCTCGTGATTATGGAGACTAAATCCTGCACTATGCTTTCTGCAAGCTGGAGAACCAGGAAAGCTGGTGGTGTAATACAGTCCAAGTCCAAAGGCCTGAGGCCCCGGGGAGCTGCTGGTGTAAACCCCAGCCCCAAAGGCTCAAGAATTTGGAGTTCTGATATGCAAGGGCAGGAGAAGATGGAAGTCTTGCTTAAGAAGAGAGAGCAAATTTGCTTTCTGCTCTTCCCAGGCCCTCAAGCGATTGGACGTCTGCTGCCCTTAGATCTTCTTTCCTCAGTCTACTGATTCAGATGCTAATATCTTCTGGAAACACCCTGGCAGACACATGCACAAATATTTTACCAGCTATCTGGGTATCCCTTAACCCAGTTAAGTTGACACATAAAATTAATCATCACACTGACTTAATTTAAAACTGAATCATTGTACCATTTTCACAAATGGAAAAATCACTGTCAATTATCATACAAAACAAAATTAAGTCCTGGATACTCTTGCCTGAGTAAATCTGTGAGCTTGAGGTTTATTCTGCTTTTGTTAAAACAGGAGATTAACAAATAAACAAGTAGTAGATATTCTAACAATACCCTGAGATTTCCTCCTTCACTAAATTAGAATGGAAGAAGAATAAAATGGATATTTTAATTTGGGGATTCAGTGTTCTTAAGGACCATGATATTGTGAAATATGTATTTCGTCTCCCTGTTTCCTCACAGGAAAAAACCTCTAAAACCCATGGGATCATCAGAGTGGTAACTGTCTTTTCTCTGCTATGAGATGACCAGTGGCTGGGGACTCCTATAGCTTCAGGTTGAGGGCTGTTCACCAGAAAGACCATTGTATGCTTAGAGGGTTGGGACTTTCAGCTCCACCCTCCAGCCTCCTTAGAGGGGAAAGGGGGATGAAGGTTAAGTGGATCACCAAAGGCCAGTGATTTAATCAGTCATGCCTATGTAATGAAGCCTCCATAAAAACCCAACATCACAGGGTTTGGGAGGATTTTCAGACAGCTGAACATGTGGTGGTTCCTGAAAGAGGGTGTGCCTGGAGAGGGTATGGAAGCTCCAGGCTGCTTCTCCCATACCTCGACCTATGTGTCTCTTCCATCTGGCTGTTCACCTGTATCCTTTGTAATACCTTTCTAATAAATGGCTAAACATAAGTAGGAGTTTCCCTGAGTTCCGTGAGCTGCTCTGGCAAATTAGTTGAATTACAGGAGGGGGTTGTGGGAACCGTGATTTATAGCTGGTAGGTTAGAAGCACAGGACTGTGCTTGTGACTGGCATCTGAAGCCAGTTGTGGGACTGAGCCCTCAACCTATGGGATCTGACGCTATCTCCAGGTAGTGTCAGAATTGAATTGAATTAGAGGACACCCAGCTGGTGTCCAGTGGAGAATCATCCGCAGAATGGGTTGCTGGTAGGGAGAAATCCCCACACATTTTGGTGACCAGAGGTCACAGAAATAGTCTGTGCTGGGTATTTTGAGATATATATATATATAATAGGAGAAACTGCGTTTTTTTCCTACATCCTTACAAGGACACAAGAATGTACCAACTGTCTTGTTCAAACCATGGCGCTTCCCATACATAATTTGACTATGGAAATGGTTGACCTTTTTCTGAGTACCAAGGAGTTTTCTGCCCGTAATGGGGTATTTAATTATATTTTAGAAAAAGGAAGGTCATTTGTTTAGAGCAGCACTGAGTCATCTGTTCTGTGCCTGATGTTCAGAAAGGAGGTAGACATGTTCTGTAAGAGAAGCTTTTGAGATAATTTAGAAAATGGTGCAACACCATCCATCATCAGGCTGTGTGGCACAAGATCAGTAGGAGCCCAGAGACTTCAGATCTCCTAGTTTTCCCATTCTGAGCACTTGTGAGACCCCAGACCAGTCACTAGTAACTTGATCTCAACTTCTTCCTCCTCACACCCACATTTTCTCAGTTGCACAGCTGAGGTAATACGGTCTTGCGCATGATTTTAGGTTCTGACATTTTATGCTTCTGGTCTCGTTCCTCTCTGGTTCATTATCTAGTGTGGCTATAGTGACTTTTCTAAAGAGCAAATCTAGCATTGTTCTTCTTAAAACTCTTCAGTGGCTCCTTATGGCTCCCAGGATAAGTCCCTCTGAAGTCCTGTTCAGGAGTCTGAAGTGTCATCTGTGCCCTGCTCAGTGATCTGCTTTCACTCTCACGCTCTAAATGTGCTCTGAGTTGTAGCTGTGCTAGTTATCCTGACACCTCGCAATTATGCCATACAATGTTTCTTGCCTTTCAAGCCTTCCCACCATGCTCTTCCCTTTCTGTGGAAATTCCCTTCCTTCCACTTTGTATTTGATTAATCACCACTTTAACTTATCAGCTTCATATTTTCTTAGAGAGGTTACCCTTCCCTCATTTACTGTGGGTTAAGTGTCCTTCCATGTGCAATGAAAATTGCGTGTTGTGGGAGAGGAACAACACACACCAGGGTCTATGGGGCGGGGGTGGGAGAGCATCAGGACAAATGGCTAATGCATGTGGGGCTGAAAATCTAAGTGACAGGTTGATGGGTGCAGCAAATCACCATGGCACATGTATACCTATGTAACAAACCTGCACGTTCTGCACATGTATCCTGGAACTTAAAGTAAAATAAAAATTAAAAAAATTGTGTGTTGTACCTCTGTGAAGTGTAGTGCTTGGCTCACTGCTATACAAGCACCAGTCTCCTTGATGGTATCCTCTATGGTGGGTATAAAGAGAAGGACCCTGCCATTCTATGCTTCATTCTGTTGCCAGTTCCTAGCCTGTAGTGGGCATTTAATTGATAATTGTTGAATGAATACATAGTTCCCGTTTCTTTCTGTCGATCCTTATGTATATTTAAAAGGGGGTCCTATGCATATATTTTTGATGTATTCATTTCTGCTTAAAAAACATCACAGATTTCCAAAAGTTAATGTAGAATTTAAAGCACACCCTCATAAAATTGTAAGATTGTAAGTTTAAAATAAACTTCCTTCATTGTACAAATGGCTAGCCTAGGTACTATTTTAACTCATTTATTACTCACAGAAACCCTATGAACATTATTATCCCCATTTTACAGATGAGGAAGCTGAAGCACAGAGGTGGTTACATGGCTTCAGTGGCAGAGTCAGGATTGAAACCACACCACCTGGTTTCAGAGCCAGTAACTGCCAGTAGTTTTTAACCATGAGTCCTATTGTCACCTTATACATCAAACCAAGACATATCTAAAAGCTCTTGGCAATCACCAAGAAGAAGATATGAACACTTTGTAGAAAAATTAGACAAAAATATGGAAAGGCAGTATTTGAAAGAACAAGTGGCCAAGATATGAATGCAAAAATCAAGGAAATCAAACAGCAATATCTGACATTTTTCATTGTTTAGATTGGCAGAGATGAAAAGGATAATAACATTCTGGGTGAGCAAGAGTGTAAGAACATGGGTCCCCGTTTATGGTGGGAGTGTAAACTGTTAAAACACTTCTGGAGATTAGTTATTCTCTTCCCTGTAATTCTGTTTTCAGGAAACTATTCACAGAAAATAAATGTATAAGTATGTACAACTTATGTACAAGATTGTTCACTGTAGCAACTATTGTGGTGAAAATTGTAAACAACCTAAATCAATAAGGGATAAGGAAGTAAATCTGTATGTCAATATTATGAAATCTCTACAGCTATTTTATCTATAGAGCAATATTTATTGCAGTAGGGAAACATTCATGATTATTGCCACAATGAAAAAAGCCGACCATAAAGCAGATATGTAATATGTAGTTAAGCCTGATACTGTAAAAATATAGCTATGATGGTAGCTAAAATTCACTGAGAATTTATAGACTAGGCATTATGCTATATTGTTACAGTAAGATTATTTTTTCAATGAACATTTGAACAGTGATTATTCCTGGTCAGTGGATTTATGGGTGAGCAGTTAGTGTTTCTACATTTTCTTTATTATCTTTGGTAATTTGATCTATTACAAAATTTTCTTTCCACATCATCATCTTTACTTGTCACCCCACTTTCTCAGGATAAGTTGAAAACAAGGAATGGAATAATTTTAGGAGCCACTACGGGGACTAGGAGCAAACCCAGTTTCTAGCCAAGTTCTAGAACTATAAATAGATGTCAGTTTGCTTCATTAGGCATTTAGCTTAAAACTACTGGAACACCTGCCTTGCCTTCCATAGGGCCCTGAATTAAATTGTGCTGCTTGGGTTTCTTCCGAATGCATGATTACTTTTCTGGTTTCACCAAGGAGACGTGTACAAACATTATAAATAAGCAGCTGCTAATGACTTTTGCTGGCATTTCTTTTAAATGAAGATTTTTTTTTTTCAGTTCCCTAGTCTTATCCCTAGGAAAAATAGTGTCGTAGCATTGACACTGTTTTTTCATAAAGGGAAAGAAGGCAGCTAAGACATGTATAGTGTATTGGAGTGCTCCTGTAAGATGTTCTTGGTAATTTGGTGTGAGCTGTTCAGCTTCATTCTCCAGCCCTTAGGCCACGAGTCTCCTGGGCATCTGTCACTTCTTAGCTTCTCAGCAAAAAGCCTGTAGGCAGTGCCATTCTAGCAAAAAGAAGAATGAAGTGAGGGAGAGATACCTGAGAAGATAGGAGACATTCCCAATGATCCCTGTTGAACTTGAATGCAGAACATTGTTCATAATCTCTGGCAGGCTTCTATTTTTAAGACAGAAAATACAAAATTTAGGAAGCCATAAATGGTAAAATAATATATTCTTATCACCAACCCAAACAAAATAGATCAAAATGGAAAAAACACTACCGTGAAACACAGCCTCAGTAATGAGATGGGCAGGCCACTTTTGCCTTTCTCCCAGAGAGGACACGTCTAGCAAGATCCACTGGACTGCTGATGGTGGCGGATTGCTGGGCACAAGCATGCCTTTATGGATGGTCTGGCTTTCTCTGGGGCCTGCCACTCTTTGATGGCTTCAATGGCAAGTGCTTCGACCTCTGAGATAAATAATTTCTGTGAAATCATTTCTAGAGTAAAGCTTACTTTTCCAACCCCTGCAGCATCTTGTGATGTTTCTGGGGATAATATTAACTTGTAAGTTGAGAAACAGTTGAGACTGCTTCAGGAGATTTGTTTTCTTGTGTAGTAATCTGCTGAAGCATATACCAAATTGATGTTTTTATTTGCTGCAAAACTTCAGGTTTTGGTCCTTTTAAAGTAGTTTCAGATTTCAACATTTAAAAATAATTGGCCAGGCACAGTGGCTCACGTCTGTAATCCCAGCACTTTGGGAGGCTGAGGTGGGCAGTTCACTTGAGTTCAGGAGTTCAAAGCCATCCTGACCAACATGGTGAAACCCTATTTCTACTAAAATACAAACAAATTAGTTGGGCATGGTGGCACATGCCTGTAATCCCAGCTACTTGGGAGGCCAAGGCAGGAGAATCGCTTAAACCCAGGAGGTGGAGGTTGCAGTTAGCCAAGATCATGCCACTGCACTCCAGCCTGGGCGACAGAGTGATACTCAGTCTCAAAAAAAAATTACTATATAACAATGATTTTTTGAGTGAAGGTAGATGTAGCATAATGGAACTTAGTTACTTATGTATTCTGTATTATGTGCTTCTTAGGTGGTTCTCTTAAGAGTAAGGGTTTTGCAAGATGCTTCTTTCTTTCTTTTTTTTTTTTTTTTCTTTTTTGAGACGGAGTCTGGCTCTGTCGCCCAGACTGGAGTGCAGTGGCGTGATCTCGGCTCACTGCAAGCTCCGCCTCCTGGGTTCACGCCATTCTCCTGCCTCAGCCTCTCCGAGTAGCTGGGACTACAGGCGCCCGCCACCACGCCCGGCTAATTTTTTTGTGTTTTTAGTAGAGACGGGGTTTCACCGTGGTCTCGATCTCCTGACCTCGTGATCCGCCCGCCTCGGCCTCCCAAAGTGCTGGGATTACAAGCGTGAGCCACCGCGCCCGGCCGCTTCTTTCATAATTTGACACTACTTGTAGAAAGTGAGGTGTGAGTTTGTTTGATTTGTATGTTTTTCTTATCAGGTTATGGAACTATCCATTCATAAGCTACTCTAGAAATTATTTGGATTTAAAAACTCTCTTTGGAGAGTTGCAGGGGCCTGCCTGATCTGACCCTGGCCTCTCCAACCTGATTGTGGGCCAGTTTTCCCCCTCTCTATGCTCTGGTTATCCATCTTTCTTACAAACAGTAGGCATTTGTCCATTAACTGCCAGGCTCTGTGCTGAGTTTCAGGTATAGAGAGATGCATAAAATACTCATTCCCTGCCCCCATGGAACTGGCAGTGCAGTGTGGGAGACAGACCAATGATTATGCAAATATATAATTAGAATTTGTCACAGGTGCAACAAAGAACAATGCTAGGGCACTCTCACATGGGGGTCATACCTGACATTCTGTTGTGGAGAGAGGTCATGTTCTTTTCAGTATGTAGAAAGGTTAAGGTTGTCTATGAGGTACAGCTGGGGAAGCTCTCACCAGCTGACATCATTCAAAGAGTGAACAGAGTACTACTATTTGCACATAAAAAAGAGCAGGTTATGGTTTCACAGACGCTTTAGATTCTTATTCAGAGAGGATAGCTTTGAGGATAAAGAACTACTTTTCATGTCTTACTGAAGCTAGGGTCATGGAACATCTCCAGCTGGAATAGTTTCTGTTAAATAAGATTGTATGATATGATTTTACATCGTTGTCTTTCTTACCAAAGACCATAACTCTCTCACAGAAATGTGTGGGCATGCAGTGTTTCCCTGGGGATGTGTCTTTAAACTGAGAAATTGAGGCTGAGAAGAAACCAGGCCTTTGCAGAGCTGCTGGCCGAGGGGTTTGAGTCCACCCCAGCCCCCCAACCCCCCGACCTGCCCACTTCATGTCATCCTGGAGCTAGTTCACTCCCACTCATCCTTTAGACCTTGGTCCAGATGATACTTATTGGAATCCCTTTCTCTGATCTAGTAGGTTGGATCAGGTTCCTTTTATTACATTCACCATGGTTTGTGACTGTGCATTAATTTTATGGCCATTCGATTAAATGCCTGTCTCCTTCAGTTGGTCTCTAAATTCCTGAAGGGAGGGATCAAGTCTCTGCTGATCTCTTGGGGCAGTTACCATTATGCCCATTTTATTGATGAGGAAACTAAGGCATAGAGAAGTGTAGTGACTCATCCAAAATAATACACGGTATTAATGATGGAGGCAGAGTTTGACACTGGCAGTCCATCCTTTCGAATTTGGAATAGACTTTAAATGAATCATTTAATTATTTAATCGGTCAATGGAACAAAATAGAAAGTCCAGCAATAAGTAGTACCTTGTGGTGATCTGGTATACAATAAAGGCAGTATTTAAAATCATCAAAAAAGAATAGATTATTTAGTAAATGGCATTTGGACAGTTAGCTATCCATTTGAGAAATAAAATTTAATCCTTTTTGTCACATCTTAAAATAAATTTTAGCTAGTTGGAAAATATGAAGGTAAAAGAGTGTAAAAAGAAAATATGGTTTCTTTTGAACTGGGGAATACTTTATAAACGTAACATATCTTGCAGAGACTATGCACTATGGATGAAGGCTGGTGAATTTTTGCTACTTGTAAAAATGAAGAACTGCCAAGTAGCAAAGGATCCTAAAGATGGTTGAAGTGACTAATGGGATTAAGATTTGCAGCATACAATTAAAAATAAAATTTACAAAATCGAGCCTTGGCAAGGGTACGGAAGCAAATGGCACTGTATTTCCTGCAGGTTCTTCTTTCTGGGATCCAGTTAGGCAATAAGTGTCAATATGCAGATTCCCTTTGATTAAGGTACTTCTTGGAATTTATCACAAGTAGGATAATTGGGGATGTGCAAAGATGTGTGTTCAAAATTTATTGCTATGTTAATGGTTGTAAAATATTGGTCCAGTCATATGATGGAGTTTTATGAGGCAAATGATGTGATCTGTATGCACGTGGAAACCTTTCTTTGACATGCTTACGGTTGGGGGACAGATTCTAGCCAGGCATTTGTAGCATGAACCCATATGTAAAATTATGGGTGTGGCCTGTTTATGTACTTTTGGATGGGTGGTGATTTGGAACTAGGGTCAAAATGTTAATTATCTCTAGATGTGGGCTTTCGAACATTTTCTTTTTCTTAAAATTTTTTGATGTTTCCTTTAAAAAATATAAACAGTGAACATATACCTATTGACAGTAAACCTATCCAGGAAACGGGAATAAATATCTAAGACTGCCTATCTTTTTTTTTCTAATCTTAACAGTTACTTTGCTTATGAAATACAAAATTAGGACACTTTGTCATTTTGTATTTAAATTCTTGTAACACTTATTTTGGGCTCCTGTACATGCTCTTCTTGTGTTTGGCTTTCCTAGCCACTGTAGTTGGGATGTTTGAAATATTCAGGGTACTGAACAGCATTTTAGACACAAAAAAGTACATGGGTGCAGAAGCATTTTCATTAAAATTGCATGAACGCTGGAGTTTATTCTACAGCACAAAGCCTTCGTGGATGAACTGGATCAATGTTTGATAGAAACACAGCCTCTTAAGCATCAATGTTCTTAAACTCTTTGGTTATTAATTAAATGTCCTATGTTCTTTAGCCTTAAAAGATAGGAGAAAATAAGACAAAGGAGAAAAAAATCAAGATGTCGAAGATAGGAATTGTAATGTTGAAGGGAGAATTTCAAATAACCCACCTCCACACACGCCTTTCTCAGACAGACTGTTAAACAGCACAGCTGGATCCAATTCTGATCTTTTCTCAGATCTTCGAAGAACAGTTTTAATAAAGCATTAATTATGGAGCATCCCTACACACACTGTAGACAGGGATCATTCAGCTGCATAATGTTGCTAATGATATATTTATGGAATGCTATTTCCATCCTAGTTTAAGGTATCTGTTGCTCTCAGTTACTGGGGCTGTGCTGATTTCAGAACTACAAACAGCTTTTAATATTCAACACGCTAACTGGTTTGATGTATATGTTGTACTACCTTGGTTTTTGTGGGGAATGGACTTTAAAGATTAGTTTCATGCTTATCCACAGTGTGGGGACATGTGTGGTATTTTTAAAAACTCTTTAGTCATTGTCTGAGGTGAGAAATTGTTGGAAGACAGAGCAGAGGGGAGAAAGAGATACGTTATTTACGTAGGTGAAAAATACCATGTGAATTTAGAGTTTAGAGTTTAGGATATGGCGACCTTAATGAATTTTGGAGCTGCAGTAGGTAATGGATCTCTAAATTTTTTTCTGCAATTTTTGTTGTTTTCCATTAGCTCAGTGACAATCACTGTGATCCCCTCCCTTAGTGAGTGTGTCCCTCAGCATTCTTAACCATTGTGTATGTGCACTACCGAGCTTTTCCCTGGGTGCCTCATGTGTGGTGGTGTTTCTACGGCTTTATTGCAGTGCTCGACGTCTTCACCTAATAGGTCACGTGGTGGCTGTGCCTGACCTGCACATGATCATTTCTTTTTGGTTGCTGAAGCCCAGGTTGTCTTAAGAGATATCGTTTTTTTTTTTTCTTTTGTTGGAACCAATTTTTTTACTAAAGGACATACAGCAAGATGGGTGAAAGGTGGAAAAAATAAACACAGGGCTTAATGTTGAGAGGGTATTTTTAGACTTCGAAGCAGCTTGCTGCTTTCCATGAAATAGTTGAGTGTAATTCGTGACTCATGTTTCCTTTTTTGGTGGTTTTTCTTTAAAGGATGAAGGCTGGATTAACTGTGTGTTTGTGCGTGCCCCTGCAGTTTGGTTCTCTAGATTCATAGGAGTGGGTTTCTTTTATTTAGTAACTATGTGCATAATTTCCTTTTGTCCTTTGTAAAATATCTTTTTAGACATAAAAATCAAATCATCTTTCCATGTAAGCTTCAGAAAAGGTGAGGTTATATATTGAAACAAACCATGACAGTAGTTAAGTTTTTTATAGGGATAGCAGAGGAAGCCAGTGAGTGGTTCAATAACATTGTTAATTTTCAAGTTCTCTGGAATGCTTAAATAGAGCTGAAGTACGTTTTAGGTCATTTTGAGTTGGTACACTACTTGGTGACTTGTTGTGTCCCAAAAACTTGGGGTGTGGTCACTGGGGAGGAGGATCCTATTGGTGGGAAATCTTCATCTGTCTGTGATGGGTTTGATGCTGCCAAATAGTTAAAAGTAATTACAATTCTGGTAGTTATGAAAGAGAAATGGTCAAGTTTGGGAGTCATGAATTGTACTTTTGGGCTGGGAATCTTATAGATTGTTCATATATGGAAAGCATTTTGAGGGCATTGCAGAAAACTTTCTGGTCGAACTTCATGAAACTTAACTCTTACTTCCAGACTGTCTCTCCCACCTTCTGAAAACTACAGAAACAGCTCTATTTATTGGGTTCTATGACTTAAAAGAAGAAAAGACTGAAGAGTGATAATCAGATGTCTTTAAAGCTCTCCTTTGGACCCAAGGCAGGATGCATTTCAACACCTTCCTCAGGATCAGAGTAGGGAGAGACAGAAATGATCTTTATTTTTGGGACCACAGCTTGAAATGGGGCTGCTGGGCTGTATTGGATTTGATTCTGTCCAAAAGGTGAAAGTAACGATAGCTGCTGGGCTCCCATCCTCCATGAAAACCCAGTCAGTTCACTGTCAGTTTAATTGTTGTTTTCTGAGCTCTTCTGTTTTGAACATTTTTAAAAAAGACTTTAGCTTTCCTCTTTCTAAGTGTTTTGTATCATACCCCAATGCAGAGGCCACCAGCCACCTTGCCTCTTTCACACCTATCTCCAGGAGATTGGCAGGTCTAATGG
This sequence comes from Symphalangus syndactylus, assembly GCF_028878055.3. NCBI lineage: Eukaryota > Metazoa > Chordata > Mammalia > Primates > Hylobatidae > Symphalangus > Symphalangus syndactylus. The sequence continues at coordinate 122,158,135 of NC_072431.2, read as the reverse complement.
CTGTCACTGTAGATCAGACCTTCCAGGTGACTCTTGACCCCTCGAATGAGGAGTAGCCTGATCCCATGTAGACCTGGCAGTATAAAAAAACTTTAATATTATTGATTTGCAAAAGAAGGATTATAAACAAAACGCTAATAAGACAGTTAATTGTCACATTTTCCCCTTTATTTTTCCATTTTTGGGGAAGATGGAATGGGAATAAGGTAGGAAACACATGCACCAAAATGCAAACATTTATTGTAGGTGAGAGTAACAAGGACTTCTATCATGAAACATTCCCTTTTTAATGTTTAACTGCAGGATGGTTAAAGAAATCCTACAATTATTCTAGACATTGATGTGCTATCAAGAAAAATCCATCTTAAATCCCCAGCAAAGTTCATTAAAATCTTCCTCATTGTGGTACTTTACTTGAGATTAATTTCTTTAGGTAGCATGTTTTTACTTTAGTCATAGCAAAGAGCCACATTTACAGCAGGAGCTTGGGCCCAGTCATGGAATGGTGCTGTGTGTGCACGTTCTGTGGGACTGATTCTGAGGACGTGCCACTGAGTCTTTGGGTCTGTGTTGGAGAGGTCACCTTAATTCCAGAGCAGCAAAGAGTTTTGTTTATGAGAAATGTCCTGATATATTAAAATATGTTTTTGAACGTATATTGGATCAATTTGTCTTATTAAAAAGCCAGCATTATTTGTACGCCAATGTTCATTGCAGCATTATTGACTGTAGTCAAGAGGTGGGAGCAACCCATGTGCCTGTGGAGAGATAAATAGATAAAATATGGTAGATCCTGCCACGTGCTACACCATGGATGAGCTGTAAGGACATTAAGCTAAGTTAAATAACACAGAAATGAAAAGACAAAGACTCTGTGATCCTACTTATAAGGTACCTAGAGTAGTCAGATTCATAGACAGAAATTAGAACGGTGGTTGAGAGGGGAGGGCAATTAGGGAGTTGTGTAACAGGTATAGAGTTTCAGATGGGAGAGATGAAAAGAGTTCTAGAGATGGACAGTGGTGATGGTTGCATAAAACATGAATACACAGCTGGGAGCGGTGGCTCACTCCTGTAATCCCAGCACTTTGGGAGGTCAAGGCCGATGGGTCACCTGAGATCAGGGGTTCGAGACCAGCCTGGCCAACATGGAGAAACCCCATCTCTACTAGAAATACAAAATTAGCCGAGTGTGCTGGCGCATGCCTGTAATCCCAGCTACTTGGGAGGCTGAGACAGGAGAATCATTTGAACCCGGGAGGTGGAGGTTGTGGTGAGCTGAGATCGTGCCATTGCACTCCAGCCTGGGCAACAAGAGCGAAACTCCGTGTAAAAAAAGAAACAAAAAAAAAAAACAACCATGAATAAACTTATGCCACTGAATTTTACACTTACCAGTTAAGACGGTAAATATTATGTTACATGTATTTTACTACAAATGAAAGTTAAAAAATAGAAAAAAAGGGTGAGTCAGTCTCCGATGTTTTGTTTTTAGTTTCTGGTCATGGTGGGGTTTGGCTGCCCTGGTCCTATGCTTGTTGCAAAACTGCTGGTGGGAAGGGTCCTTAGACCTGTCATCTGCTCCAACACTTTCATTTCATATGTGAGAAAACTGGGTCTCAGAAGTGAGGTATTTACCCCCTCCTGCGTGGGCTTCATCCTTCAGTTTCCTGGAGAGGCTGTGCAAAGTACAGCAAGAGCTGGACACTGGACTCTACTGCCTGGGCTCCGCTCTGCTCTGCTGCTTACTCGCCGAGTCCACACAGACCGTTAACTTTTCTAAACCTGTTTCTGAATGTATAAAATAGGAATAATGTCAGTATCCTATGAGGTTGTTATGGGGATTAACTGAGTGAATGCATTTTAGGTGTTTAGCGTAGTATTTTCACACAATAAGTAACACATGAATCTTAACCTTTTGTTATTGCTTTGTTATTGATGTTGTTACTGGCATGTGCTGCAAAGAGCCTTTAGGGACAGAGGTTTGGGATTGAGGCTCAGTGGCAATTACTTGTTAGTTCTCTGTCCTTAGCCATGCTGCTTAATTTCTCCTTGTTACCCAGTGCATGAAGTAAGGATGGGAGAAGTACTTGTCTTGAAGCAGTGGTGCTTGTGAAGGGAGAGAGTGGAGTACCTGACAGAGCGCTTGGTGAATGGTAATGATCCAGGTCAGTTTTAGTGGGTAAGAGGAGGTCACTGCAGCCTGGAGGGCTGGCTACCACGGCATGGTCTTCAAGGGCGGTGCTGAGAACAGGCATGCTCAGCTCTGACCTTGGGCTAGGGTGGAGGTGTGTTCTTCTAGGCCCACTTTCTAGGGCCTCCTGAGAAACGGGTCACTGGACTTCTCTAGGTCAGTTGTCCCTAAAAGTAGGTCGGGGACCTGCAGGTAGAGCCTGGTATAGTTTGAGTCAGGGACAGAGATATTAGTGTTCTTTCACAAGTCCCTTTTTTTTTTTTTTGAGATGGGGTCTTTGTGTCCCAGACTGGAGTGCAGGGGGACAATCATGGTTCACTGCAACCTCAACTTCCTGGGCTCAAGTGATCCTCTCACGTTAGCCTCCCAAGTAGCTGGGAATACAGGCATTCACAACCATGCCCAGCTAACTTTTTTAGAAAAATTTTTTGTAGAGATAGGGTCTTTCTGTGTTGTCCAGGCTTGTCTTGATCACCTGGTCTCAAATGATCCTCTCGCCTTGGCCTCCCAAACTACTGGGATTACAGACACAGTCTACTGCAGTAGGCTACAGTTACTTCTGTTTCCGATCCCAGGTAATAAACATCCCCTCACTACTGACTCATCGTCTTGCTGACTGTTTTTTTACTAGCTTAGCCTTACCTACTTCCAGAGGAAGACTTCATCTGAAATTGAGATGACCAGGGAGGTCATTTGTGCTCAAGAAAAATTCATCTAGCAGGCATGTATTGAGAACCAATATATGATGGGGGTAAGAGGCTAGAAATATTAAGGATAATGAAATGCTCCTGGCATGCAGGGGCTTAGCACTTTCAGTATACAGTCCTAGTACCCGAGAGTTAGAAAAAAACAAGCAGAGATGTTTCTCTCTTAGCCCAGGCAGCTCCTCAGTGTGGGGGCCTGGTGCCAACATTGCAACTGTATTGCGTATTATTTAAATGTGTTTGTATGTTTGTGTTCAGTGTACATATGTTTTCAGATTTGTGAAAAATACATAATAAACTGCATGTCATAAAATTCATGGTGTGAGATTTGTCATAGTCTATTACATTCCTAAAGACTCTCAATATTGTGGACATTCAAACTAAATGATTCCAGAATGACTTTAAAATGCTAGTGTCAGAGCAAGCAGTAGGCGTGCCTTCCTGTATTGGTCCCAGGCAGTAACTGAACTGATAGTTTCGTCAAAGTCAACACATTATTTTTTGAACTCTGACACTTGTATGCTTGGTATGCTTGAACACATGATCCCTTTCATTAATGGCTTATTTTTTTCAAATAGTCTCATTCTACCCTTCTCAACCTTGACGGCGGGGTTAGCTTCACTTGCGTGAGTTTTGTTTGTTTGTTTGTTTGTTTTTGAGATGGAGTCTCACTCTGTTGCCCAGGCTGGAGTGCAGTGGCGAGATCTTGGCTCACTGCAACCTCTGCCGCCCAGGTTCAAGTGATTCTCCTGCCTTAGCCTCCCGAGTAGCTGGGATTACAGGCACCCACCACCACACCAGCTAATTTTTGTAGTTTTAGTGGAGACGAGGTTTCACCGTCTCGGTCAGGCTGGTCTTGAACTCCTGACCTCATGATCCACCCGCCTTGGCCTCCTAAAGTGCTGGGATTACAGGCATGAGCCACCATGCCCACTCAGACCCCACAACTCCCAAGGCCAATTAAACCGGAAGCTTCCCAAGTGTTACCAAGATGCAGCCTGGCTTGGGAATCATTAGCCTATCCAAAAGTTTGACTAGTATCTCCCTTCCCTTTTGATTGATGTGAACGATGCTAATCTTGCTTTGATGGTCCGTGGCTGTACCAGTTCATTTCTTCTTTGTAGCCATCATGAGAGATCTGATCTAGGAAATAAGGCTAAAATCAATTTTAAAAGTTTTTACAAATTTACTTGATGTTCTCTGATGAAGTGAAAGCTGGATATCCTTCCACTACTTGAGCTGCCTGCCACCTACTGTTTTCTTTCTCTTTGCTTCATTAGGAGAGTAAAGGTGAAACTTAATGTTAGTTGTTCCATATCCTGCAATGCTGAAAACTACCACAACCAAGAAATAAAATTATGAAATTCAAGATGTATTTTGGCTAGCTTCACTCTTTGTCCAGGCAGCTTCAGTGAAGTGGCAATTTAGAAATAGAGGGTCAGCAGTAGAAAGTAAGACCCCACTTGTGATTTACCCCGGTGCTTCTGAAAGATGCAAGCCCTCCTACAAACACGCAGTGATTCAGAGGAGCATGTTTACCAGCTGAAGCCCTTTTTTTCTCGTCTTCTCATAAGGCCGGTTATCGAGGGAGTTTGTGTGTCTGGGGAAAGGACTACTTTATGATAGTTCCTTAAAATTATGACATACAGTCATGCATCACGTAACAATGGGATATATTCTGAGAAATGCATCATTAGGTGATTTCATCATTGTGTGAACACCTAGAGTGTAATCACGCAGACCTAGATGGTGTAGCCTGCTGCAAACCTAGGCTATATAATGTAGTCCGTTGCTCCAAAGTAATGAACCTGTACAGCATATTACCATATTGAATGTTGTAGGTAATTATAACACCATCATAAGCATTTGTGTATCTAAACATATTTAAATGTAGAAAAGATACAGTAAAAATATGGTATAAAGGATTAAAAATAGTATAACTGTATAGGGCACTTTCCATGAATGGGGCTTGTAGGACTGGAAGTTGCTTCTGGGTGAGTTGGTGAGTGAGTGGTGATGAAATCATCTAATCAATTATGACATAACTGAGTTTTTCAGGTCTTATAATCTTACAGGACTGCCATCATTTATTTGGGCCATCGTTGACCAAAATGTCTACGTGGCACGTGGCTGTATTTAGCTGAACAATTAAGTAGAAAAAACCATATTAAGACCTTTTTCCAAAGTATTTTTTACAGGGTTCATTGTTCACATTCTGTATATATTTACATCATACTGTATAGTCTGCAATTGTATTTTTGACTTTTTCTTCAAATTTTGAATGGCTAAAAATTCCAGCAGGCTTCAAGAGCTTGTCCTTTTTGATTGTGTTTGTTTCATCCATAGCAGAATTGCCTAGATTGAAATGAAATGAAAATAATGGTATGACACTTGGTATCATCACAAACTGATCATTCAAATGAATGGGTTAAATACTGTTCATGGCTTGATTTATGGAATGCTTTCCTGTCCCAAATTCTTGTGCTTGGTGCTAGGCATACAATTATATGAAATGTTTATTATGGTGAAGATATTCAAGATTTTCCTTCACCTTCATCTTTTCAAATGAAAATGTGATCCATGTGTTTGGGGGGCTGATTTGCACTTGTATATAAACAACTGAGGAAGCTGGATATTTAGGAATAAAATCTCTTTTTGAATTTAGAATTTGTAAGCTTTCCTCTTTTTTTTGAGACGGAGTCTCGCTGTCTTGCCCAGGCTGGAGTGCAGTGGCACCATCTCAGCTCACTGCAAGCTCCACCTCCCAGGTTCATGCCATTCTTCTCAGCCTCCCGAGTATCTGGGACTACAGGCGCCTGCCACCACACCTGGCTAATTTTTTTGTATTTTTAGTAGAGATGGGGTTTCACCGTGTTAGCCAGGATGGTCTCGATCTCCTGACCTCGTGATCTGCCCGCCTCAGCCTCCCAAAGTGTAAGCTTTCCTCTTAACGGTCAAATCTTACTAAAGAAATCTGTTAATGGAAACTTTGATAAACACAGTGAACAGATTTGGTTCTTCCTCATCCACATAGGTTGGAAGCAACAAGTATTTTGATTGTTGACTCATAATTTCTCAAGTGAAGTGACAATGTGCTGATGGATTAAACACAGTTATTTTTAAGCTGCTTTGACATTCTGTAGGCAAAGTATTATCAGGAACAGAGCCTTGAGATTTGAGAGTTGCAGATGCTTTCATGGTTCTTCACTCTCTCTCCTTACATAAATGTTTTGAGAAAGCTAATAAAATTATTCCTCAAGGTTAAAAACAAGGAAGTTATGAACTGGATTTGAGGTTGAAATTAGGTGGGGGGGAACAGAAATTATTTTCTGTAACATACAAGTGGAAACAATTTAATCAATCCTTTTTAATTTTATTGAATGTAGACAGAAAATTTCATGGAGGTGGCTGCATTGCATTTCATTTACAATAATTAAAAAATGTTTGAGTAAAGCAGCTCTGTTTTGGTGGACAGAGTTCCAGGAGACCCACTTTCACTTACGGGTGATCTGCTGTTTCACTGATCCCAGTATCTGCTGCTTCTGTGTCACACCACTGAGGGGATAGGGGATCCAGAGCTAATGAAGGCATGGTCCTGGCTCTGCTTTGTCCAGCTAGTGACAATGTTAGTAACCCGCATTATTGAGCACTTAATAAACAATAATTCTCACAGCCCGATAAAGTAGTTTTTTTATGGCATCCTCATTTCTAGATGAGGAAACAGAAATGCAGAGATGTGATAGCTTGCCCAAGATCAGTTTGTAAGAGGTATAATTAGAGTTTGAAGCCAGGTAGTCAGAGTTTTACAGCCCAGGCACCAAATAAATAGTTAAGATAGATTTTTTTTTTTCTGGATATTTTGCAAAGAAAGTTTGAGACTTAAGGAAAGAGCAAAGATGCTCTTGTGTTTATGCAGATCCATTAAGCACTTTTTGGATCATGGTCTCTGTACCCATAAAACTCTGAAAAGTACAGGGGTTGCAAATCATGTGTGTGCGTAAGCCAAGCAGGTAGAATAGAGGCGTGAAGTTGGCCAGATGGTCTGTGGTGAGCAGGGGAACTCTCCATGGAGCCACCTCCCTGCAGCTGTAGCCAGTGAGAAGGTGAGCCCAGTATGGCTGATCTCTAGAAGGGAAGCTAATTAAAGGTTTAACAAAACATCTCTGGGTCATAAAAACTGATCTTTACATCACATCAAGTTTGTGACTATACAGTGTGAAACCTTTAGATATGTGCTTGATAACGGCTTTTGGGAATTTATTGAGAATGTGGGAAAACATTTGTTCTCTAAAAGAAAGTTGCAGATCTTACTGCAAAGTGACACCTGAGCAAAGGCTGCCCCTTGAGAAGGGCATGTGCTCCTCAGCTCATGGCATCTGGGCTCTCATTGATAATGGGGGGTAGGTTGGAAGATTGTTGGAAGCCACAGCAAGACACACCACACCTGGGCTCTCATAATCATTTTGCCACCCTCGAGAGCTCCAGACACACGATTGGCCCTCTAACAGAGGAACATTTTAATACAAGTGTGTACTGCTCAAGGACTCATTTGCTAAGTTAGGGGCAGACTCCTTGGTACCACCAAATCCTATTTTTCCTAAGTTGGTCAATGTATTGTCATATCCCCTGTGTGCAGTTTTAACTCTGTGAGTCTGGATTTGAATGGAGGCCCAGTTTTATTCTAGCTGTGCAACTGTGGGCAAGTTCCATCTTCTCCAAAGTTAGCTTCCTCAGGGTATTGCAAGAATTAAATAGCAAATGCACATAAGGGTCTGGCGTAGAGTAAGTGATAGCTTCCTTTCTTTTCCTCATTTTAATCAATTACCCAGTTTGTGGATGTGATAACAAATGAGCTTCCTGAAGATCAGAGCTGTGTGTGAGTGTAGGGCTCAGATCCTCTTTATGTATTCAGTGAACACTATGTTCTGTCTAACAGGCATCTGCTCTAGGGCATTAGGGGCATTAAAGGCATGTTATATTCTCAAAGAGTTTACAATTTAGTGAGAGACACAGAAAAAACTGATGTTCAATTGTTAGGCTGGTTTAAGTGGTTGATACATACTTGGAATGACTAAGATCATTGTTTAACATAGGTGAGTGTACACTGCAATGGGAACTGTATAATATTGGAGAAACCCTCAACTGTTAAACATATACTTAAAAAATCAGGGTGTAAGGATCCCTGGCTGAATAATGTTGAATTTTTTTCATTTTCCTTTTTTTGACGAAGAAGTTTAACACAAAATTATTAAGCAAAGCCATTCAAGAAGTACAGCCAGTTTTCTAAAGTTTTTTTTAATAAAAGCTAATATCTTCTATAAACTAGTTTGCTGACCCAGAAATTGAATTGTGATTAAAAAATAGGGCAGTGCCCCCTCAAAATGAGAGTTCTCTTATGTTATGGGGCACTTTTTTGGTGAATACTTTATATTTAGTAATCTCATTCTTAAGGTTCTAGGCTCTCTATGGTAAAATTAATACAGTGAAAAATTACAGTCTCAATATAGAAAAGAAGTGAGTGCCAAAGTGTTAAATAAAACCCTTGTTTCTTCTTAGCGAAGGTTCTTTTTTTTTCAATTGACAATTAACTGGATTTTTCTATATTTCTCTAAGAGTTATTCATTATGACATTTTGTTTCATGAAAGATGTAAAGAACTTCTTTAATTTTTGATGTTCATAGAGTAGACATCATACAATAATAACCTTGCAAATAGGAAGTATCTGTCATTGGTCTTTTTTATTTCATAAAGCCTAACAATTATTTTACTATAGGGAAATATACAGGTTGAATAACTTTATAGTTTTCATGATCATGAAGTAACTTCCAAGTTATTTCATAGGGTAAATGTGGGTACGTGATAGACATATAGGACATTTTGGTTTCTTTTTTTTCATTTTTGCTTTTGGTTGAAATTGTTCATGGAAGCTAAAATGTATTCTAAGGTGAAATAAAATTTCACTTATCCTTAGGGCATTACAATTTAATAGAAAGAGAAGCTCGTTTAGAACTTTATTGGCTTCAGTTCCTTCTGGCTACAGCATAATCAGAGACCTTGACTTTTCATGTCATCGCAGTGGTGTGTTTGAGATGTGTGTGACTTGAATATGGGATGTATCTGAGACTCTGTGACTGGTAACTGAGGCTCCCTATTACTAAGTTCATGATCTCACCTTACTGTTTTCATGAGAAGCCAATGGATCCCTGAGACATGGACTTAAGCTTTTAATGCCTCTCAGAATATGCCTGGTTAGCTTTGGTCACTGCAGTCTTCTTGCTCTGGGAACTGGCCTTGCCCTTGCTACACCCCGTCAGGAGGAGATTAGAGGTGATCATTGCCTTGGGCTCTGTCTTCAGTGCCAACAGAAGGAGACATCAGGACTTGCTGGCCCCAGGTCTGCCCAACTCCTCTTGTCTTTGGTGCCCATTATGGGAATCGTAATGACAACTTGCCTATCTCAACACTCTTTCCCACCATAAAGTATTAGAATGCTTTGTGGTTCTGTAAGCTCTTTTCGTGTGCATCATCTTCTTTCACCCTGTAAATGACTTTGCGAAGTCAGTAGCTAATAATATTGGGACTAGTTGTACATATGGGGAAATTCTCAGAGAGAGGAGGTGCCTGGGGGAAGGTTGCCCAGAAGCAGAGCTGGCATAGAAGGCAAGCCTGTGACCTGTCTGTATGGGGGAAAGTCTGGCTCTTCAAGGGTGGCATTGCCTGTCTGTCCTCTCTCTCTAGTTCTGTGCACAGGAGGAACAGAGAGGAAAAGCTCTTCCCAGGAGTGTGCCTGAGTGTGGCTTGTGGTGAATTTGTGGTAGTAGCTCTGGTCAGATTTTAGCACTTAGAATATGTTTTGAATTCATATATGTGGTACAGTCTTTTTGTGTGGGACTGACACAGCCCTCTTAACCTTACCACATCTGGGAACTTACTTGAACTGCTGAATCTCAGACCCTATCTCAGACCTAAGAGTCATACTTGCTCTTAAGCAAGGTTGTCAGGTGATTCTTAGTGTACATTAAGTTTGCAAAATGCAGCTCTATTGAAATACAGAGGACCAGAAATTGTATAATTGAGAATAAGGTGAGGAGAGGAAGGGGTGCATGTGTGTATGTGTGAGAGACTGGGAGGATGTATTTCACTTGTGTATGTAATTGTGGGAGTGTGTTCTCATTTTACTTGAAAAAGCAGCTCACTGAGATATAATTCACATACCATGCAGTTCACCTATTGAAAGTGTACTGTTTAAACCACTTATTGATTTTAAGTGTGTTCACAGTCTTGTGCACCCATAACCACAATCAATTTTGGAACATTTTTACACCTGGAAAGAAACCCCATACCTATAAGCAGTCACTCACCATTTTTCCATGATGCCTACCTTGCTTCCGAGAAGCCCCTGATTATCACTAGTGTACTTCTGCCTCTGTCTTTTGGATTTGTCTATTCTGGTCATTTCTTGTATGACTGAAATAATACAATATATGGTCTTTAGTGTCTGAATTTTTTCACAGTTCATCCATCTTGTAGCATGTATCAATGCTTCATTCCTTTTTTACTGCTGTCATTTTGTTGTCTTAAGTTTATTTTGAGCAAGAATATAGAGATTCACCTTTATCCTTAGCTTTGATGAAGCTAAGACTTTGATGTCCTTAGGCTAAGGACAGTCTTTTGTTGTAAATAATATTCAGTAAGAGTAATTTCTTAGTGTGACCATTGCTTTTCTGATGCCACATACTCTAGAATCTGAAAATTCACAGTGAGATAGTAGAAGTATTGTTAAATGCATTCAATTGAAGAAGCAAAACATTAGTATTTTCCATTTGTAAAGTTTTGGTTAGTTAATTTTCAACCACTTTCTCTGTAAAAGCAGTGGTATGCCATCCATGCTGTGCTGAAAACTATGCGTGCCTTTATAAAATATCCAGCTGATGTTGCTGAAAATTAAAATGACAAAATATTGTGTTTAGATAAATAACAACAATGGCAGTATTTTTGGCAAGAAATCACATATTGTCCCTCCCCCAAGCAGTCTGTTCCCTGCAATTCTGAATGTTTGGTAATTTAAAGCACCTAGAGGAAGACAGCATTCTTCCCTTGGTGTCAGTGCCAAGCTCTGAGATTGTTATTTCTCAAATAAAGCACAAATATGTTTTCCTCTAGTTACGTAAAGACCTTTTAAGAAATTTTTCGTGTGGAATGCCTTCCTGTTTGGAAAAAATCTTGGTTTGGCTTTTGGGCTCTCTGGTGATCATTTTATAATGCTCATCATGGGAGGTGACAGGGGAAGAATGGCCAGCAAGATGCTCCAGCCTGCAGAAAAGTCACTTTAGCGTTTCCCTGCTTTGACTGTGGCACACGGACGTTTGGAAATTTTTATTCTGGTTTTAGCAACACAAAAAGCTTTCCTTTTTCCCCTTCCCTCCTGGCTGACTAAGCTCATCTTAATGCTACTAAATTACCAGTGCCTTATTTGGCAGGCTGCCTGGTAAATCAAATGAATGACGACAATACTGGAGATCTTGTGTGGTCACTTTCTAAAGGGTTTTGTGCCTCCTTTATACTTGTCTCCTTCTCCCTCTTTGGCTGGTTGACTCAGTTATTTGGCTGTGTTTGGGAAGACTCTGGGAAAAATGCCATTTACCTATCTTTTCAACTTGAGGGGACATGCTTTCTTCATAGAGTTCTTTGGGATGGAAAGTTCTTTCTTTAACCTGATTACTGTTTCTAGGTGCTGTAAATCACTGATCATTCTCAGTAAATCACCAGCATTCTGTTCTTTCTCAGTCTTGACAAAGTTGCCGTTGTGCATATGTGTATTTGTGTGTGTGTGACAGGGAACATGCGTGGTTTCTGAAAAGAGAAAAAATAAAAATCCTTGTCCCTTTTAGATTTGGAAATTAGCACAGCTAGGCTAGCCAGATCCCTCTTTTGGAGGAAATGGAAAAGATTGGATTGAGCCCTTGTGTCAAGGAAATTGACTTGGCTGGATTTCAGGGAGCAGGGTGGACTGGCCCACTAAAGATCTGTGTCAGTATCTTTAGTGGCACTGGAATTGGGACAGTGTAGCTATTTTCTGTCATAGGGCAAACTCGGGGGAAAAGGGCAGGCACCCAACATTCCATGAGAACTTCCGTGTGTCAGAGAGTGTTATGTAAACGCTATGTATATTCTTGTGTAGTATGACAACCTTGTGAGCTGTATATTACTATTGTTGTTGTTATTACCATCACTGCTTCACAAGTGGAGAAACTGAGGCCCAGGGAGGTCATATTTCCTAAAGTTCTACAGCCGAGAGGTGGGCTGCGGAGGCTGCTGTCCTTTTCTACCAAGTGAACTTTGTCTTTGCTCTTTCTCCGCCATATTCTTTAAAGGGGCAGATGTTACAAGGTTGATGCGGCTGATGGAAATACTAGCATAGGACAAAAATACAAAACCCCTTCACAGACTCAAGTTTCCCCACACCCAAAAGGCTCTACGACAGCGTTTCCAGGTACAAGGGCAAGCTTCTGTAGCCTCCAGGGACCACAGAGGTGCCCAGATGCCAATAACACCCTGACTAGAGTGAACATGTCCTCTCTGCTCTCAGAGTCCTCTGTCATTGGGCCCCTCCCAACTGCTGTGGACACTTGGGCTGTGTGCTGCCTGCTCACAGCTGTTAAGTTACTGGTAGGACCCATGGCTGTGTGTTTATCACACAATTTGGTGAATTGAAGGCTGACTTCCTGGTGAGCACCCCCTAGCAGGGTGAGGTATGGACCTTTCTGGAGTCTGTTTTGCGAGAAGTGTTTACTGGGATATTTTAGGAATTCTCAGATAAATCCATATGATAGCCTACCCGTATTTCCTATGAATAAATTGGGTATTTAAGATATATATTCTTTTCATTTGTCATTTTCCCTTGATTTTAAAATTTCCCCTCATTGGCTGGGTGCGGTGGCAGACGCCTATAATCCCAGCACTTTGAGAGGCCGAGGTGGGCCGATCACGAAGCCAGGAGATTGAGACTATCCTGGCTGACACAGTGAAACCCCATCTCTACTAAAAATACAAAAATTAGCCAGGCGTGGTGGCAGGCGCCTGTAATCCCAGCTATTCGGGAGGCTGAGGCAGGAGAATTTCTTGAACCCAGGAGGCAGAGATTGCAATGAGCTGAGATCCCAGGCGACCGACAGAGCGAGACTCCCTCTCAAAAAAAAAAAAAAAAAATTCCCCTCATTAATACATGTTTATTGTGAAAAACTTAGGACAAAAGTTAAAAAAAAAAAAAAAACACACTACTTAATTACAGAGATCTTCATTAACATAATTCTGTATTTATTTTCTATAGGAAAATTTTTAATGCTAACCTAGAACTCAGTCAAAAAGTACTGTAATCATTTTAATCAGCTGATTAATTTGCTCTAGCAGCTTAAAATATTTTTGCTCCATTTCACTTTTTCTACTGCATGATAGAAAAATTGTTGTTCTGTGAATGAGAAAGTTAAAATTTGTGCTCAATGGCAGGATGCCAGAGAGATGTTTCTGGGAATTGAGATTCAGAGGCAGCCTGCATTCAGCTTTCTCCAGGTTACCTTTATTAATGATGCCCTTGATCAGTAAGGTGGATTACTTACTCATTACACTTATTCTACATCAGCCTTAATGTTTTATGGAAAATATATTTACTAAGCTGTTTGTGTACAGGAGTATCACACAGTAGATGAAGCACTTATGTTCCTGGAAAAAAAGAGATAAATTAGGAAGCTTTCAGATTTGTTTATGAAAGAAATACAAGGCTAGGAAAGAAGCATGATGACTTTTGTGATACACACAGTGAGTCAGCAACCCATTTTCCAGAAGTTAGCAACTGCATTTTTTTCCATCGAGGGCAAAACATAATATATGGGTATAACTTTAGTGCTAGCTAATTACTTCTATTGGCACTTAAAAAAAATTAAAATCAACAAGGAGAAATCTACCCAAACTGATCCAATATACACTGAGCTAATAAAAGAAGGTGATGTACTTTTTGTGGGGTGTTATTTTTATTTTGATTATATTGAAGTGGTAGAGAAAGAGGGGGAGAGGTCTGGGGGTCTGAGAGTCAGAGGAGGCTACAAATGATATAGCAAAGCAAATAACTAGATTGTGAATCTTTTGAAATCATGCAGGGGAACAAAATATTGTTACTGCCTTATCAAAAAGTATTTTCTCATATAATTTAAAAAATCAGGAAGGTATCAACCTTAAAAATCATATCATTGAATATAGTAAGTCCGTTATATTTTTGTTAATATAGCCTGTTGGTTTAGTAGATTTTTGCATCCTATTGTCTGATTTTTACACCATACAGACTGATAAAAATTAGTTTATGCACTTATTTTTTACTTTTATTTCTGACTACATAATATAATCAGCGTAGTATAAAAGGTTAGACAGTGATGTCTGAATTCTACTCCTTCCCGTAGCTAGTTTCCTTCCCAGAGGCAACCATTGTTACTGTTACCATGTTTTTCTAAAGACAGTTCCTGCAAATGTTGGCAAATTTGTGTATGTTCTCTTTCCTTGTCTCTCTCCCTTCCTTTCTTTTAGGAATGCTAGCATACATACTATAATATTCTGGGTCTGTCTGGTTGTTTTTACTTCATGTACTCTGTAGATTATTTTAGTACACCAAGAGTTTCCTCATTGTTTCATAGTTGGGTAGTATTCTGTTGTATTATTATGCCATGATGTATTTAAGGAATATGCTATTGGTGGACATTTAAAATGTTTCCAGTTTGCTCCTTTGAACAATGCTGCAGTATATAAAGTTGTACACATATGTAGGTTTGTTAAGAAATAGGTGGAAACCCATAGCTGAAAGATGGTTTTAGGATTGTCCCTGGGAGTTAGGTCTCTGTCATTGTTTCCCAGGCTGGTGCTCCTTGGAACCCTCCTCAGGGAAATAGGCATCATTGGAGCAGAAGGCAAATGGGATTTCATGGCCAAATAAATTTGGAAAATGCAGTGTCCTTGATTATTTCTTGGAGCTTCCTAAAATAACTAGCATGTTAAAGGCTTAATGTGCTCATGTGGTTTTAACAACAACAAAAAAACTGCCAAAGGTAAATTTTCAGGCTTACTTGAGTATCACATATTTGAAGATCCTGTTAACATCTTTCAAGACAGTTTCTGGGAAAAAGTAGTTTGGGAAATGTTGACCTATGTGATTACTACTTGTCTCACCAATTCCATAGATACTGGAAACTAGCTAACTGAGTTTTCAGCTGACAAATTGCTTGCTTTTGGAGTCAAGTTTCTTGACATCTGTAGCTTGTTCACCTCTCTGGTCCTACTGCTTAAAGTGAGAAATAGCGTATTTGGAAGGTTGTATGTCAGGACCACCTTCTTTTTTTTTTTTTGAGACGGAGTCTCGCTCTGTCGCCCAGGCTGGAGTGCAGTGGCGCAATCTCGGCTCACTGCAAGCTCCGCCTCCCGGGTTCACGCCATTCTCCTGCCTCAGCCTCTCCGAGTAGCTGGGACTACAGGCGCCCGCCACCACGCCCGGCTAATTTTTTGTATTTTTAGTAGAGGCGGGGTTTGTCAGGACCATCTTCTGTTTGTGAGCGTGAGAGAAGGTAGGATCATTTATCTTGGGTGGAGCCCAGTCTCCAGCTCACTACTTGAGTTGTAAAAATCGTGTTGTATTTTGGGACAAAAATCAAGAAGTTCATTTTGGCTAGGGTTTAGGGGATAGAAATGGATGGAGGAGAGTCGTTAAGGCTTTCTAAAATAAGCAGCACTACAGCAGAAGTTGCAGTTTGGAGTTCTGTTGTAGAAAATGGAGAGGAAAGCAGTAGATTTTTTTTCACTCCAGTTTGCATTGGTTCTCGACCAGGGATGATTTTGCTTTCCTGCTAAAGGGGATGCCTGGCAATGTCTGGAGACATTTTTGGTTACCACGACTGGAAAGGTTCTACCAGCATCTGGTAAGTAGAGATCAAGGATGCTGCTAAACATCCTGCAATGCACAGGACAAAAAATACCTCAGTAAAGAATTATCTAG
Source organism: Symphalangus syndactylus (assembly GCF_028878055.3). Classification (NCBI taxonomy): domain Eukaryota; kingdom Metazoa; phylum Chordata; class Mammalia; order Primates; family Hylobatidae; genus Symphalangus; species Symphalangus syndactylus. The sequence continues at coordinate 122,142,207 of NC_072431.2, read as the reverse complement.
TTCAAAATGTCAGTAGTACCTCCATTGATATACCCTTCTCTAATGGGATTCTACCAGGGTTGGAGAGTTAGGAAATTGTTACTTTTTTTCTTCATACATGGGGAGGAGCATAAGTGAGCCATGTGCCATTCTGACTGAGGTGTCACCATGATGCCAGCATTTGATAATAGTAAACTCATGACCCTTTATTCATAGTTTGGAAATTTAGAAAAACGCTGGAAAATGTGACGGTTCTTCATAATTCCGTTAGCAGTAAAACCTTGCCTGTGTTGATGTAAAGGTATTTATAGTCTTGATTTACCTGGTTTTATGTGAATGTTAATGCGCTTGACTGTAGGGTGCTGGCCTAGACCTGGCTTGGGGTTTTAAATAGTAAATATGCTGTATCACTCTTCTAAAGTCTGTAACATTGTATACTTGGAAACACTTTGGTCCCCAAAGGTTTCAGAGAGGAGATTGTGAACTTATATATTGAACTAAATTTTTGCCAAATTTGGCTTATTTTTGTGTGTGTGTGTGGTTTAAGGAGTTAAAATTTTAATAGAAGAAAGGAGAGAGGAGAGCATCTCCTTGTGAGAGAGAGAGGGAGAGAGAGACGTCTGAAAAAGTCCAAAGTTGGTTTATTTTTAAAAATTCAGCGCTTTTAATAATGTTTATTGATTTTTTTAAATTCCAAAAATGACATAAGATCATTGTGAAGAGTTTGAGTACAAAAAAGTAGTAATATTATCAACCGTGTGGTACTTAACTGTGCGTTAGATACTATTATCAGCACTTTATATGCAGTAACTAATTTAATCTTACAAATCCCATTATACCTACAAGTGCACAAGCCATGGCATAGTAACTTGCTCAAGATCCCTAGCTGATGGCAGAGCTGAGCTTTGAACTCTGGCACAGAGAAGGAAGTGATTCATCATTTCCATAGCTGGAGTGGGCTGCTGTGTGTACGTGGGTGTATTTCCTTATAGCCTTCTTTCAGCCTCCCCTACTCAACTATATTTGAGAATTTCCCCTGTTGTCTTAAATATTTTCAAAAAACCTGATTGTTGAATGGCTGACTACCTATTTAAAAGAATAGGTGAGGTGGGGTGTGGTGGCTCACGCCTGTAATGCCAGCACTTTGGGAGGCTGAGGCAGGCAGATTACCTGAGGTCAGGAGTTCAAGACCAGCCTGACCAATATGATGACACCCCGTCTCTACTAAAAATACAAAAATTAGCTGGGCTTGGTGGCATGCACCTGTAATCCCAGCTACTCGGGAGGCTGAGGCAGGAGATTCGCTTGAACCCGGGAGGCAGAGGTTGCAGTGAGCCGAGATTCATCATTGCACTCTAGCCTGGGCAACAAGAGTGAAATTCCATCTCAAAAAAAAAAAAAGAATAAGTGAGTGAACCATAAATTATCTAAACATTCTTTTGTTGTTGGGCATTTAGGCTCTGTCCATTTTTTCACAATAGAAAATTGACACGAACACATTTATGTATAAATACTTATCCATATCTCTGATTATTTCTTTAGAGAATGTTTTAATGGGACTTTTTAATAGACTCTTCATATATACTGTGAAATGTACCCATTTATTCTGTCATTAGAATTCATTGTCATCAGCCTGGAGTGTTAAATGCTTTTCCCTTTGATTTCTGATTCTGTGATAATAGTATCTTGAAGTTTTCTGAGAAAATCAGACAGATAATTGGAAATTTAGTATGATTTTTTTTAAATTGGTCAGGAAACAGTTGGAATAACTGATTTTATAAAATTTTATATTTCAAAAAATTCAATTTTGGAGCCATTTTATTTTCAGGTTAACCCATGAAGTTAAATCAAGGCTCCATTTCACACTGTTATGAAGAGCTGGTGGAAATAAGGATAGTGCAGCATTAAGAGATAATCTGACCTGAATCTTACTGGTTGTGATCAGTATATGCCTAAAACAACCATTCAGTAAACATTTATGGAGGATCTGCTATGCACTATACACTGCATTTTGCATTGGGTATCCAGTGAGGAACAAGTTTATAAAAAGAAAAATGGCAAATACTTACACAGTGTTTTTTAGGTGTCAGACACTATTTTAACAGCTTATGCATGTTACTTAATTTGTTACTCCCAACAACCCTATGAGACTGAAGCACAGAGAAGATAAGTAATGGGCTCGCAGACATGCAACTACTAACCAAGGCAAACCACTGACTGTGCTAGTTTGGAAGGGCAGACAGAAGAGGGTTGGTGCAGTACTCTGGGCATGAGAAACTGGTGGCTTTTGCCACCAGCAGTTTGGTCAAGCAGTCCAGCAATGGGGTTGGAGAGAAATGGAGGCATCAGAAAGATTTTTCAAGATAGAATTGATCAGACATGGTGATTGAATGTGGAGGGAGAGGGAGAAGTCAAGGGCAAAGCCTAGGTATCTTGGTGTGAGTGACCTGCTGGATGATGGAGCCCTTCAGCCAGTCCAGGAATAGTGGGAAAGAATGAGGAGCATGTTTTAGATTGGCGATGTCGGAGGGGTCTGAAAGGGGGAGGTAAACAGAGGGACATTATCTTCAAAATATTTGGAGTCAGTAGCTTTGAAGCTCACCAAATATACCCTGGTAGTTTATTTATCAGAAAATGAGTTTTTAAAAAATACTTATGATGCGTAGTTCATGAGAAAGTTTTCCAGGGTTTAAAGATATTGACAAAGTTTCAGTTGATTGCTGTGATTTTCGTGTATGAAAAACATGTAAAATTTGTGTCATATTAATGCCCTTTTACAGACTAATTTCAATGCCTATAGACAGCTTTCTAATGTAGTTGTATCATGCTTTGGTTTATCAATAATCTGTGAATGTACAGATTGTTGCCGTTTTTCTTCATTGTAGATAATTTTACAATGAATGTCTTTATGCATAAAACAGTTTTGATGTGCAGGATTATTTCTTTGGAGGTATAGCTGAACTACAATTTCTGATTCATACATATCACAAAATTACTTTCTAGAAAGACTGTGCTAATTTATGTCCACGACTACGTGCAAGACCTGCCTCTTAATCAGCCATTGAGTTGAATTGTCCTGATGATTTTTGTGGCACCTTCATTCACTTCCTGCTTTTTGTAACATATCCCATGATCACAATCGTGATGACTTTGTATCCTGTGTCTTTATTTTATTGTAATCAATGCCTGATTCATACAGAATATCGCCAAGAAGTTTTACAAATGTAATCAGATAAGAGAGGAGAGATCAAGATCATGTTCTTTAACTCTGTTTAAAGTATTGATGTCGGGATGATACTTCAAGTTTGAGATAAGTTTTTGTGCCAAAGCCTGGCTCATGGCTGTGAGGGCACCTAGGACTCACTAAAGGATGCTTGTTCTTCAGTGTGCACATTACCTGCCTCCATGTGGTAAGTGTTGGAGAGTTAAAGCCATTACATGGATCGCTCAGGACAAAAACAAATTTTACTTTAAAATTTCTGGTGATTTGGGAGCAAAACTAGGATAACTCTTTTGCACTTGCAGTATGCCATAAGTGCCGCAGTTTTTGACTTTTTCTACTTTGCCCAATAAAAATGTTGCTCTACAACCCTTAATTTTTATAATTGTTCTGGCCTCAAGTTTTCCACAATGAATGTTCCTAGTTTGTGTAATGTTCTTTAGGTTGCTAATTTCTGCCTCCAGAGCCAGAAGCCTCTGTCTTCTTTTGGTTATTCCCAAATGTAAATTTTGGGAGAACTAGAATCAGGCTATTTCCCTATTTTTCATTTGGAAATTTCTGCATTCATAAATAGTTGCTTGTAACCTTTTAATGAATATGCATTAGGAGTTGTTTTGAAAATTTATTATTTAGGGATTATTTATTAGCCTGGTTACTTGCCAGAGTGGTACATTAAAAAAAAGTTTGTCCACCCATCTGCTTCATCCCGTAATCCTCCCAAACAGTTATCAACTAGGAGAATCGTAATATGCAAATAAGCCATCTGCAGTGTCTAAATGGGAGGATAGCTTCCAATTTTTAGTCAGAAACCTGCCAGGGGCAGGGCAATAATTTCAGTAGCATTCTTCCAAGGGGGAGGATCTCTTAAGAGGCAGCATGATTAAAAATGCTTCCATAGTAAATAAGGACACTAGAATTGGGTGTCCAGGCCACTTGTGAGCAGAAAATCTCCTATTTCCAGATTCAGCCCCATCTGTGGGATACTCATGTTTCATCATAGGTGTCCACAAATTTATTCTTTTAATACCACTACAAAGACAAAAAAAAGTGATACCAATTAAAAAATATGGAAGAATATTAATTGGGGTTGAACAGTACCTGTGGCTTTCTCATGTGACCCTAGGTTTGTCTTATTCTCTGACAAAGTGGGCTGGTAGGTAGGTGCTCTCGATGTCCTTAATTTCAAAATGAGGAAGTCAGAGCAGGCACGGTAAGTAAAGAATAGTAGACCCTGAGCCTGACCTTTTGGTCACTGCGTTGGCAGGGTATGTGCTTGGGGCATGAAAACCAGGACTTAAAGACTGCCAATCCTCTGCTGCAGTTTTTGAGAGTAAGAACTATGCTTGCTATAATATGGCAGAATGAAATTATACCTGCTCCTTCCTTCCTTCCTTCCTTCCTTCCTCCCTCCCTCCCTCCCTCCCTCCCTCCCTCCCTCCCTTCCTCCCTCCCTTCCTCCCTCCCTCCCTTCCTCCATCCCTTTTCCTTTCCTTTCCTTTCCTTTCCTTTCCTTTCCTTTCCTTTCCTTTCCTTTCCTTTCCCTTTCCCTTTCCCTTTCCCTTTCCCTTTCCCTTTCCCTTTCCCTTTCCCTTTCCCTTTCCCTTTCCCTTCCTTTCCCTTTCCCTTTCCCTTTCCATTCACCTTCCCCTTCCCCTTCCCCTTTCCTTTCCTTGCATTTGTTCTCCTTTAGTTCACCGTTTGGAAGTGTGAAATAAAGCCCTGGTTCTGTTCTTTCCCCTTGTCCTTCCATCTGAGTGGGCACCTTAGTGGTAAGGATGAGGGATGAGAGGTTAGTCTCTGGTGTTTAAGGTCCCTGCTATACGTCTGAATGTTGCCAGATGTAGAAGTTGTGTCCTGTCCATAGGAGAAGCTTGTGAGAAGCTAGCTGGCGAGGTTCAGAAAGTAGAGTTGTTGGATATATGGCCCTAGGTGTTGTATATGTATGTAGTTCAAATGGAATTAGATTCTACATAGGGTAGTGTGTAGACTGAGAACAAAATGACCTATCAGTCTTAGGGAATAAATTAAGAAGAAGGTTGCCTGTGAAGGACAAGTCAGAGAGAAGGTAGGAAATCCAGAAGAGACTGATGTTCTGAAAGTTAAGACTGGACAATGTTTCAAGAAGAATGTAATTGGAGAATGAAGGTTCAATGTGTTTTTTGTTTGCATTTTCTTTTTGTTTGGAAATAATTTCAAATTTACAGAAAAAAAATTACAAAAAATACCTGTTCATTTATTTATCTAATTCACCTTTTCTTATATTTAACTCTATTTACTTCATAATTTCCTACACACACACACACACACACACACACCACCCACCATTTATTTTTCTGAACCATTTTGAGGCTATGTTACTATACGGTGGCCCTTTACTTCTAATTAGCTAAGTATTTATTTCCTAAGAATTGGGATATTCTCTTATACTATAACCACAGCACTATTATCAACTTGAGTAAATTTAACATTGATACAATTTAAAAAATCAGATCTAATATTCATATTCCAATTAACCAGTTAACCCAATGACATTTTGAATAATATTTTTCTCATACGGGTTCTAGTCTGGGGTCAAATACTTCATTTTATTTCATTTGTTCATTTCTTTTAATCTGAAACATTTGCACAGCCTTGGTTTATCTCGTTTTTAAGACTGCATCCTGCCCGTTAAAAATGCAGTGGCTCTCAATTTGAGGTTGTTACTGCCTCATGATTAGATTCAGGGTAATGCAATCTCAGTTGGAATATTGCATAGTGATGTTGTGTCCTTGCCAGGATGTCCAACCTGCAGGCACCTTATGCCCATTGGTGGCGATGATTTTGAACATCCCTTCACAGTGTTGTCTAGTTTCTTGATTGTATAATTATTATTTTCTCTTTCTTCCCTTGCAATAAGTGGTCTATGGGGAGCTACTGTAAGGTCATATAGATCTCCTCCTTCTCCTCAAAATCAGTGCAAGATTTAGCATCCATTGATGATTATTACTGGGTCCAGTCTTTACAGTGATAGGTGCGCAAACATGATTTTCCATCTCTGTGCTCTTTCCATGTTTACCATTCAGCCTTCGACATTCTGCTCTAAGCATGAGTCTCATATCATTTCTATTTATTTATATTTTGTGTGCACTCATGAGTTCCCATTTTCCATTGGTTCATAATTTACCACTGTCCTCAATTTGAGCCCTCAATCAAATTTGAGTTGGCTAGTGGGGGCCCCGTCAAGCTGGCTCCTGTGTCCATGTGGCATGTTCCCATCAGTTATTTTTGACAAATTTTTCACTTTCTGGCGTAACGATGTGATCACGCTCATCTTGTGTATACTCTAGCCCTGGAGCCATCCGTTCCTTTGAAGATCCCAGATTCCTTTTAGTGGGGAAAGCGTATAGGCAGTATGGTCTGTGTTTTCCATGAGCCTCTGTGCTGTGTGAAGTGTTAGGCCCAGGCTTTGAGAACTATCCATTTCTTGGTAGATGTTGGGTCAAGTGGAAATGTTGGGGTACTGAGGAAGAACAATTTTGATTTGCAATTGTTAAGTGAAGAATATCTATCTGTTCAGAGTGTGAGTGAGATGAAAATTGTTCTTGTGTTTAATTTGTTTGTAAACCTTGGCTAGAGTTGGCCTGACAGATTGTGTCCCTTGCCCTCTGACCATACTTTTTTTGGAGGGGGCTGGCCTGCATTTTAATAAACACTCACATTTTGGCACTCTCTCATGCTTGCATTTTTAGTTGTCTTCTCGTCTCACCATGCTCTGTAGGTGCCCCTTTAACATTGGTTCATCCTGTGTGAATGGGCAGGGGGAGGTGGTGAGTGGATGGTATTCTGGTTCCCTTGGTGGGAGCAGCCTGCAGAGGCCACATAGTCCACATTTGTTGTTGATTGAATCCTGGTCCAGAAGCCCCACTTCGTATTGCTGTATCGAATGAGCAGAATTTTACTACTGTGGCAACACACAGTTCGTTTTTTATGGTTCACCTCCTTTCATTGCCTCCTAACTTGCAAGTCACCTGATGATTTCTGACACTTCCTTACCAGTATGGAGCTATTTAAAACGCATTCCTACTTTTCTCATCTCATGGGATCCTCTGGACAATACCTTGTGTGATAATCAGGCAGAGATCAATTCTATTTTACAGACAAGGAAACAAGGCAAAGAGAGTACGTTTCCAATGGGGAAAGTTAGTCTCTTTTCCTTAGTAGCAAAGAGCTAGTAAGTGGCAGAACCAGAACTTCAACTTGGCACTTCTGCCTGTTAGTGCGTTCTTCCTGTCTTAGTCAAAAACTGAAGAAGAAAAGTGAGCCCTGCGAAAGCAGCTTAGGTACAGGAATTGGCAGGGTAGGAGGTGGGGTAGATTTCTTCCTTCTTAATCAGCTTCCTGTCTGAAGCTTCACATATTGGGGGTATCGTTTTTCAGTGTGAAAGAGAGTCTGAGGTCACTTTGTGTCTTCATGGGAAACCTGTCCCAGGAGGTATGTCCTAAACCCCAGGCTTACCTCAAGGCAATTAGAGAAAACCGTGTGACAGCATCGGTCTCACTGACTGTGGTTGATGAAGCAGAGCAGAAAAGCTGTTTTCTTCTCCTTGTCCTTTACTTCAGTCTTCCTCATCTCATCTTCCCTACCTGAGCTGATGGACTGTCTTGTGAGGCTGGGGAGGTGTCCACTTGGCATTCTGGTTTTGGTTCCCAGAGGGAGGCTCTGGCCGCAGGACACAGCAGATGGAGCCTGTGGGAGCCCATGTTTGTGCCTCGGCAGGTGCGGGTCCGGGACGGGTCTGACCTCCACCTGGCACCTGCTTCTTTTATTGCCTCCATATGTCAAGGGGATATGAGCTCATGTGAGTGCTTTCAGATTGCTCTGGCCTGAGGCCATGGTTGGGAATGGCAGGAGCATGTTGTGGGGGACAGGGACCTCTCTGAGGGACAGTTGAGGAGCCAGTCTGAGGTTAGAGGATCACACAGCTGCCCCTTCTAGAAGCCTTGCTGGGCCAGAGGTGTGGCTTCATTAAGGTCCTAGTTGGACTGTGTCCTCATCTCCCTTTTATTTCCTGCTCTATTTTTGATTTTGTTATTTTGTTAAAATCTTCCTGCTCATGGAATTTTTAAATGGCAGTAATAATTTTTTATTTTTTTAAAGAGTAAAACAATGGCAGTCTAGTGCAGTTACTTTAAGACATATCGGGTAACCTTTACCAGTAAATCGAAGGCCATTGAATAAGGAATGTGTAAGGATCTGTGGACTCCCTGAAATTAGATGCAAAATGTTATATGTTTGTATGAACGCATTTTTTGGAGGAATGGCTCCCATAGCTTTCTGCAGATTCTTGTGGGCATTTGACAGCCCCTCTCCAAAGCATGGCCTCCAATATGTCTTCTTCACGTTCCTTTGGAGAACTGCCTTTACCTCCTGTGTCTCTCATAGATATCTGAGCACTTTAATTTGTGGAAGAGTTGAGGAAGAGGAGGCCTTGAAAATAGTCTCCTTTCTAACTGCAAAATTTGGGGGCTGGCCCAGTTTCCCCTCCCCCATTACTGGTTCCCTGAGCAGGTCTGAGCCAGGATAATGTTCTTTAACCTCCACTTTCTGTCAGGCCCTGGTCGTGTGCTGGATGTACCTCTCCTCATCTAATTGTCACAACTACCCTGTATTGGAGATGCCAAAGACTGAATAACATGTTTAACTTACTAAATAGAAGAATTGGGACTGCTGGTAAAAACTGCCAGATTCCGAAGCCAGAGTTCTTTCAATACACTCAAGGAATAAAAACATCAGATGCTGTTTTTATTAGGACTCACCAATGAGACACCATCCTGTCCTGTTCCCTCGTTTCATCCTGCAGCGCCGTATATTGCTCCAAAGCTTAGATAGTGCCCAGAGCCCACCTACAGCTCATCTTCCTATGAGGCAGAGAGCTAGCTTGATCTTTGGGGAATAATGGCAGAGCTCTCAGAAGGTGCTGGATCCCTAATCGCTTTGCTGGGTTCTTCATTCCTGGCCTACCCAAGAGCTCTTCTGGAAGTAAAGACCTGAAACTGTGACCTTCTTAGCTACAATGAAAAGTAACAGACGTCAAGTGTTAGCAAGCAGACCCTATCTGTTATTTGACTTTTAAAATCACAAATAACAAAGTAATCATTATTACAAGGTGTTTTTAATGTCACATTGGCATGAAAAATTTTAATTCTGAGAGTATCATTTCTATGAAATGCTACAAATAAATTAAAAAATAAATTGCTGTGGCTGTGCTCTGATGGCATTTCGAAAAGGTGTTTGTCATCCTACCCTGCCCCTTCATCCCTCTGTGATAACTGTGTAGACAAAGGATAAAACCCAGGTGAACCTCCTGAGATAGAGGTTCCAGATGGCATTAGCTGAAAAGACACCTGGCATCCAGAGAGGCTGTGTGGCTCTTTGTACACAAACCATGGGGATTGTGTATTTTTACTGCTCTAGTGACTCAATATAACAGTGGTCTGGGAAGAGCTGTCTTTAGCCTCCTCTCTGTTGTGTTTTAACCTCTTCATGTCTCAGGCTTCTTACTTTTCTCCTGGTGTTGTTGAGTGCAGAGTGTTTGTGATGATGAGTTCACAGAGATTTAAGAGCTCTAAGTTCTTTTGGGTCAGAGGAGTGATTTCTCTTTTTTGCAGTGTAGGGTACAAAACACTAAATATCTGAGATGTGACTGTGAGACCCTGGTGAAGTTACCCGGAGTCTCAGTTTCTTCTTTAAAACACGATTATATCATTCAAAATAATAGACTGTATCTTAAATGAGCCAGAATGGATCAAACATTTAGCATTGTTACTGGCACGTGGGCATTCACGAAGTATCTAACTCTTGTCTGTAACCCCTCACTTCTGTATACATGCCTTCTGTATAAATACAATCTTTTGATTGGCTGGAAGTAGAGTAGGAGCATTAATCTATTTCTCAAATGCAGTGCCAAGCTTAAAAATGCATCTCTAGTTCTGGAGATGCCCAGATAACTATATTTTGGGTGTGTGTGTGTGTGTGTGTGTATGTGCACGCACATTTATCTGTTTGTGTAAGTATACATAACTGGGTCTACCAGATGAAATGTGGCTTGCCTTGCTGACTTCAGACATTTTGATTTAAAGATCTTAAGGTAAGAGAAGTAGAGTTTTTTTTTAAATTAATTTATTTATTTTTTTGTTATTATACTTTAGGTTTTAGGGTACATGTGCACAATGTGCAGGTTTGTTACATATGTATCCATGTGCCATGTTGTTTTGCTGCACCCATTAACTCATCATTTAGCATTAGGTATATCTCCTAATGCTGTCCCTCCCCCCTCCCCCCACCCCACAACAGTCCCCGGAGTGTGATGTTCCCCTTCCTGTGTCCATGTGTTCTCATTGTTCAATTCCCACCTATGGGTGAGAACATGCAGTGTTTGGTTTTTTGTCCTTGTGATAGTTTACTGAGAATGATGGTTTCCAGTTTCATCCATGTCCCTACAAAGGACATGAACTTATCATTTTTTATGGCTGCATAGTATTCCATGGTGTATATGTGCCACATTTTCTTAATCCAGTCTATCGTTGTTGGACATTTGGGTTGGTTCCAAGTCTTTGCTATTGTGAATGGTGCCGCAGTAAACATACATGTGCGTGTGTCTTTATAGCAGCATGATTTATAGTCCTTTGGGTATATACCCAGTAATGGGATGGCTGGGTCAAATGGTATTTCTAGTTCTAGATCCCTGAGGAATCGCCACACTGACTTCCACAATGGTTGAACTAGTTTACAGTCTCACCAACAGTGTAAAAGTGTTCCTATTTCTCCACATCCTCTCCAGCACCTGTTGTTTCCTGACATTTTGATGATGGCCATTCTAACTGGTGTGAGATTGTATCTCATTGTGGTTTTGATTTGCATTTCTCTGATGGCCAGTGATGATGAGCATTTTTTCATGTGTTTTTTGGCTGCATAAATGTCTTCTTTTGAGAAGTGTCTGTTCATGTCCTTTGCCCACTTTTTGATGGGGTTGTTTGTTTTTTTCTTGTAAATTTGTTTGAGTTCATTGTAGATTCTCGATATTAGCCCTTTGTCAGATGAGTAGATTGCAAAAATTTTCTCCCATTCTGTAGGTTGCCGGTTCACTCTGATGGTAGTTTCTTTTGCTGTGCAGAAGCTCTTTAGTTTAATTAGATCCCATTTGTCAATTTTGGCTTTTGTTGCCATTGCTTTTGGTGTTTTAGACATGAAGTCCTTGCCCACGCCTGTGTCCTGAATGGTATTGCCTAGGTTTTCTTGTAGGATTTTAATGGTTTTAGGTCTAACATTTAAGTCTTGTTAACAGCATACATTTAGAGTTAGATGCCTTAGTAGCTGGCTTGGAGGCTTTTTTTTCTTCTTTTTAATGGGTAGCTTTTTTATTTATTTATTTTTTTTAATGGGTAGCCTTAATTTCAACCAAAAAGTTCTGGGTAGATTTTTTTCTAGCTCAAGGAAGAATTGTATATTGGGCACTAAGTATTAACGGGTAAAATCCTGCCAGCTGCCCTTTTATAGATCTTCAGTGTGAAGCAAGGCTTTGCATCGGTTGCCAGCCAAAAATTGATACTGGATCCAATTCCATCAGAGAAGCTTTAGTATTTTTAGAAGTAACACTCACCCTAGCACAGCATGCGGTGATACATAATACCAACCGTTTATAAAGATCCATGTTTTAATTAATTTCTACGAAATTACATTACCTTTTTTTTTTCCTGATGCCTTCTGTCAAACAGAAGGAAACTGCATTGGGTTCAAGATGTGGCCTTTGCAGAGGACTTAGATGAATTGGGATGTTGACCTTTATAGTATGAGGACTGCATGGAGTTTGGATGGCTGGGAGGCGGGAGACCTGGGTTCTAGCCCCAGTTCTGCCTTCCATGAAGTGTGTGATCTGGACTAGTCACAAGGACTTTGTGGCCCTCAGATTGTGTAGTTATTAAACAAAGGGGTTGTATGAAATTCCCATTGTGTTTTAATTTTGATAAATTATTATAATTTCATGATAGAAATGAAATATAGTGTGCAAGTATTTTTCCTAAAATTGTGAGATCATGTCTGTTAGATCCATGCAGCTTGGGTGGATCCACCAGCCTTTTTTATAATGAAGGCTCTGAAATATTTATTGAATGAATGAATGGTGCTATTAAGGTGATGGAAATAATTTTTCGTTCACAAATTGCTAACATACTGCCTTTCATTTCATAACATTCTTCTGAAAAACAATATTCTTGTGACTATTATTGAGTATAAACTGGATACTTGTGGATACAGCTCTGTTGTACGTAAGTGTTTTCCTAACTAAAGGATAGTTTGGGGAAAATGAGATTTAAAAAACCAAGATATTGATTTTTGGTTATTTAGCACTATATCCTTGCCATTTTTCATAGATTCCCTTGTCTTATATTCAGAGAACATTTTCGGATTGCCTTAAGCCTGTTTGTTTCCTGTTTATCCAGGTTTCACTTTTCATTGATGGGCTACTACAAGGCCTAACTTCTGCATATACCTGGGTCCAGGTGTCTCAGTCCAGAAAGTTCTGTAGTCCTGTTTATGCCATGGATTTGGACTTTCAAATATTCAGCAACTATTTTTTTCTGTATATATTTTGGGTTCTCTTACACCACTGTTTAAAATGTGGTTCCCAGGCCACCTGTAATGGAATCACATGGAGATGCTTGAAAAAGTGGCATGTTTCTGGTTAATGTGCCATTCTTACTGGAGCAGAATCTCTTGGGGACAGACATAAAAAGCCTCATATTTTGCAAGTGACTCTCAAATTTAAACTGGCCTCAGAATCACTGCTTTTGGAAGTCAGGGTTATAGCTTTGTTCATGTTCTTAGAATCTAACATATAATTAGAATTCAATGAATATTTTTGAGCAATAAGTGAGCACATGAGTTGCTGGGTTTGTGGTAGTTAGAAAGGTGTACAATACCTTTACCAGTCTTTTTATAACGAAAGCTCTGAAATATTTACTGAATGAATGAATGGTGCTAATAATAAGGTGATGGAAATAATTTTTCATTCACAAATTGCTAACATACTGCCTTTCGTTTCGTAACAGTCTTCCAAAAAACAGTATTCTTGTGACTGTTACTGAGTGTAAACTGGATACTTCTGGATACGGCTCTGGTTGTACATAAGTGTTTTTCACCTTGTATTACACACACACACACACACACACACAACCACTCCATTTGTTGGAAGCCTGCAAGTGATCACACGTATCAATGCTAGGAGTGACGTCAAGTAGACTGGCTGGGAAGGGCAGAATGTGGTAGGTGGTTAAAAAGCAAAAGGCACATGCTACATGACTTTTTGCCTTTTCTTATTGTCTTAAGACTTTCGTGATGGTTACATAACACCAGTGGGACCAGAGACTAGGGCAGGCCAAAGATGCACTGATTAAGGAAATTACTGCTACCTAACAGTTATTCTGGAGCTCAAATATTTCCTGTTTATTATGCAATAATGTAGCCTTTCGAGTCTCCAAATCCCATGTGGCAGAAGAGGGTGGGGGAGTTGGAGGTAGTAGGTTGGATCGGAGGCTCAGTCTCTTGCCTGCTGTTTTATGGGCAAGGTGGGGCAGGACCTGTAAAAGTTCCTTCGCCCATGGCCCTTTTCTCCTACGATGACTGTAGAAAATTAGAACCCTTTAACTGTTCAGGAATGTGAGTGTTCAGCATAAAGATCCAATTAGGATGATGGGGAGGAGAGATAAGTAGCAATAGATTTAATATGTGATGTTTGATAGCATTAAAAATGTCTGGAGCCTATGCATGCGGTGATTGCTTGATATCTAGTTTTAATTTGAGTTATAGCGTAGAGATGGTGACGCTGTAGAGGAAAAAACCCGCAATTACTTTTGCACCAACCTAATATTAAGTTTTATATTTCACATTTGTAGGCTTGTTTCATCAACAGAGCAGTTTCCAAGGGTTCAAGGAAACATTGTTCTATGTTTTCTGTCATCCATCCCCCTATGGAGGGATGTTGAGGGGAGAGTCGGTTTTGAAGGTGCAGTTCTGGCTTTCATAGCATGTAGTTAAAATAAAAACCACAGTGTAGTGTTCTGACATCCTCTCTTGGTCAGGCATAGGGTGTATTTGGTGAACTTGGCCATTCTAACGACTGTTCCTGCAGATATTTCTTGTGTCATTCTTTTCTGGGCTTTATTGTAATGTAAACCCACCAAACAAGATTTCTGGCAGTTCTGTAGATGGAAAATATAAGGACTCAATTTGTAGGTAAGTGGTTTCTATCCTGGAGAAAGCAAAGCCCATCATACTTGATGTTCACATCAGCTGGGCTGTATGACAATGTTGGTGAGTCAGTGCTTTGAAGGCCCTAAGGTTAAATGTTTTGAATACCACCCCCATGCATAGTATTTTGGGTTCAGTGGGGCTTTAAAACATCCTTTATTCTCCCCACGTTCCATCATCTTCTGCAAACTTAATAATTTCCTATACTTTTTCTGAAAATGTGCCTTTTAATCTCCCAATCCATAGCTTTGAAAAGTAAAGAGGTTGGCTTATTGATAACTTCAAGCCTGCTCCTTGCTTACTTGCTGATGTTTACTTTTTGAAATTGACCTAAAAAATGTCAATACTTTGTTATGGTTTTGAAATGTATCTGATAATTCCTTTCTGGGCATGTTAAAAGTCTTAATTTTCTTGGAAAAAGAATTTTCCTTTTAGGGTTCAGTATCTGCTTTTCAGGGTTATTTCTGGAAAGGTTTTAAGATATTTTATGGGCTTTCTTAACCACATAAAACATAATTTCCTCAATACATTTTGGGGGAAAAATCAATAATTAGTGTTAGTGTAACACTAATGAATGCCATTTGCTTTAATGCTGGGTTAAAATTGTCCTTGAATTTTAAAATTAGTTAAATCTTAGTACCAAAAAAATAAAGTGAAATATTACAAAGAAGTTGGTCTTTTGTCATAATAACAACCTATCCATGGCAGTAGAGAAAAATAATTAAAAAATGCACAATCTCTAACACAACTGTTTTTAGTTTTGCATGTTCTTTCCATCTTGGCCGACATAGCTACAAAGCACAATTATTGGAAGTACAGTAATTATTTTGATTTTTATTATTTATCTAATCACTGTTTTCATTTTCCCATATACTGTACAAACGTCACTGTCAAAGCTACATATTGGACTGTCCAGGTGATTTACTGTGAGCATGCCCATATTCTTAGAATTTAGATTCCATCCAGTTATTTGAAATTGTAGATGATGTTATAGGGAACAAATTTTTGCCTATATTTTTCTTTTAATGAGTACATCCTTTAATTAAATTTGGACTTTAAATTTGGAATTTCTGGGTCACAGTTGTTTTTATGGCCCTGAAATAATATTCTGTTTTATACTTCCAGAAATAGTTTTTGTTATTCTAACCAACCAGAGCACAAGTGACAGGCAAGCTTTTAGCTTTAGTGCATGGATGTTCTTAATGCATCCTGAAGATTTTGTGCTCTCAATGTGTCCCTGATATTTGGAGCTTCCCTGAAAAAGATTCTGTCAGGAGCTTCTGCTAATTAAATTGAATTGGTCCAGTTTTGTTGTAAACAGGTAACGGATTGTGGTGTTTTATTACTTGATACTTGTTGCTGAAACAAGTTTTATGAAAAAAGGAGAGTATTAGCCTGAGGACAAAAGTAGTTTGGAGTTCTGTAGAGGAGCTGCCAGTATTAATGAACTATCCCTTGGAGCCTGCAACCTACCAGCCTTGACTTTTCCTCTCCTGGGTCAGCCATCATTGGTCTTCCACATTGCCTTTCACTTTGCCAACTAAGCCTTTTCAGTGGCTTCTGATAGAGGTCTTGTTTCTCAAGTGAGTGTACCCTCAGGAGGGGAACTGGGCAATTTGGGAAGGGAACTTTGATTTCACAACCATGTGGGAATGCCAGTAGAATGAGACGCCATGATGAGTGTGGGTACCTGCCCTTCTTGGCAGGAGTGGACTAGAAATCACTTGGTGTTACTGCAAGCCCAGTCCATTGATGTGCACGTCCATTGTGGGAGGATACTACTCTCAATGGCTGCACTGCTGCCAGTGACGTTAAAAAGTCATCCATGTAAAAGCATGGGTAACTGCTTAACATGTATTAAATGAAAAAGCAAAATACGAAATGATCTAGGTACTGCACAAGTGTCTAAATTTTTTGCATATGGTCAAAATAATATTAATATAAAAAAGTAAATAGCTGTAATAAATTATGGTGAGATTAAAAGCCATTTCTTTTTCTTTTTTTGCACCAACGTGTTCTTTAATGTTTTAGCACATTTGTAGTAGAGTTTTGAAGTTATTTTTACAAATCAGATATGTAGGATCCTGGGTCCGTGAAATGAAATTGAATGAAGAGGATTTGACAGTCTTCTTAAACTTCTGGGAAATAAAGGCTGAAAACAGCAGGCTTTCATCTGTGTATCTTCTGAAGCTGAAATGAACACTGTGCCCATTTTGCTATATGTCCATTTGAGTATTTTCTAAAATCTTTTTGGGGAGTAGGTGTATCTTCAGCTGAGAGAATATTTCTAAGTATCCAAGTCCTTTAGGAAGCTAAAAGTTTTGAGTTATGCAAGTGTGCCTTCAGTGTCCTTTGGCAACCCCTTTCTGCACTTTCTCCACTGCCGTGATATGTATCTTGAATGACCATGTCCCTCTTCCTGCTCACAAAAGCCTTGAGCTTAGTTGTGTATACCTTGCATAAAGCAATAGAGCGCAGAAGTAAAGAATGCCGGTTCTGGATTCAGACTCTTTATGTGGAGTCCTGGCTGGTTTTGGGACTTTGGGCTCTTGAAGGGAGTATCCTCATCTGTACGGTGGAGACCACAAAGTACCCTCAGGTGGCTGTGGAGGTTGTATGGGTTAACACTAGTGAAGACCTGAGTGCAATGCCTGGTCCATACTAACTCAAAACTGCAGTGATGATGATACATACGATGCATACATCTTCTTGGGTAGTTACATATTTTCTTCTTGTTACCAGAGTATTCCTTTTAACTATGAGAAATCAGAAAAATACAGAAAATCGCAAAGAAGAGAATAGAAATAACCTAAACTGCACAATAGGTTTTGCTTTTTGTCTTCTCTGATGTTGAAGTAAAAGATGTTGGCCATTTGGAGAAGTAAAGATGTTTGTAAGTGGGGTGTTTCCAGACCCCCTGAAATATATGCCTCTTTTCTTGCTGTGCCTAGTATAATACCTCATTCGTTGTCAACCACTAGAGACTTAGCTTCTTGTTCTTGGTTCTACTACTAAATTTTTTGACTTGGGCAAATCATTTAAATATTTCTAGGTGTTCTTTAAGGCTTAAAAACCAAGGTTAGTTTAGCTTTGTCATTCTTTCTTCTCTTAATCTGTGACTTGGTTTATTTATGGTTTGTTCATTTCCTTTATATGTCTTCAGTGAAGGGAGCACAGAAGATGACTTTGGGCACCTGAGTCAGCCAACAGCTTTTGAGCAGACACTCTTCTGGCCCTGGGAATTACAGAACCACACAATACATACATAATCTGTGGCTCTTGGAGCCTGTGGCAGGGCCCTGGATAGGGAAGGGTAAGCATTCTGATGCTATAATGTGATGGAAACTTCTGTGGGGTAGTATAGGATTCAGTGCCAGTACTTGTGATGCAAGTAGTTATTTGAGCATTCCTTTTGTTTGTTTTTAACTTTAAAGTTCAGGGATACGTGGGCAAGATGTGCAGGTTTGTTATATAGGTAAATGTGTGTCATGGGGGTTTGTTGTACAGATGATTTCATCACCCATGTATTAAGCCTAGTACCCATTAGTTGTTTTTCCTGGATCCTCTCCCTGCCCCCACCTACCACCCTCCTGTAGGCCCCAGTGCATGTTCTTCCCTCTATGTGTCCACGTGTTCTCATCGTTTAGCGCCCACTTACAAGTAAGAACATGCGGTATTTGGTTTTCTGTTCCTGCATTAGTTTGCTAAGGATAATGGTCTCTAGCTTTATCCATGTCCCTGCAAAGGACATGGTCTCATTTTTTTATGGCTGCATGGTATTCCATGTTGTATATGTACCACATTTTCTTTATCCAGTCTATCATTGATGGACATTTAGATTGATTCCATGCAAGTTCTTAGAGACCTTCAAAGAATATTTGAGCATTTCTAATTGGAAGGAAGTGAAAAAGAAAGGTGTGGTGAGTTGAGCACGTGGCTGGCTCATTCAGGAGTCCTGGGTTTGAACTGCTCTATCTGTAAGAGCTCAATTCAGAGTTAAGTGCCTAAAAGGTATCCAGCACATGCCTCGTGGGGTTCGGGATGCACTGTTCTTGACCTCACAGAGCACCTATTTAAGCTGGAAGGCATGTGCCTGCTGTGACATTGGTTGCTCTGAGTGTACACAACAGAGGAAATCTGGCTGGTCTATGTTATCTCCTTGGAATGTCTCTTGGAGTCAGCTGTGATGCCCCTAGGGGTTCAGGCACAAGGGAGAAAAATGACATCCTAAGGCTCTCTGAGGATTTCCTGGTTGCTTCCAACTCAAGTTGAGTATTACTGGAAGGTTTGGAAGGATAAAAGCCACATAAATGGCAGTTTCTATTTTCTCTAACCTCCATTTATCAGCCTGGTCACAGCAGCAAGTAACCAAGAGGTCCTAAATGCAGTGTCCAAGCTGCATGTGGGCCCAAGACCTGCCAAGGTATTCAAGTACAGCCACACTGAAGCTTTGCTTTCTAGGTACAAAGTTTGATTATCTTATATCTGCTTGCCATGCTTTTTAATATAACTGGAGTTAGATGTTGGGGTTTCTCAGTGTGTGGACAAATATGCAGGTGCTTGTGTATGGAATATTAATGATGGAGTTTGCAAAGAGTTACTTAAGAAGAAGTATCTAGCACAGGATAACCTTGGATTGAGAAGCACCAAGTGCATCTTATGACTGCATTTCTAGGTCCTAGCACAGAACTTGCCACTGTGGGCAGCATGGGAATGTTAGGTAATGGATGAATGGTCTGTGTTCTAATAACCTGCCTGACCTATCTGGAATTTCCTTCATTTATCCCACACCCAAAACTCCTATCTTTCCAAACAATATTATATTGCCCTTCCTGCTAAACTGTTTGTGTAAGGAAACCCTATGATGGATAAGAGCGTGGCATAACCTGATCCATCATTCCATTCTCCACGTTGATCATAGCTTTACAAAATGACCTTCTTCACTACTGGAGTCATGCCACAATACAACTTCCGGCAGTGTTGCTGTTCTGATAATGTTAAGGGAAAATAGGTATCATTTTCTTTTGATCCAGGAAGATTGTTTTCCCATTGTGCGAGTTTACTAGCCATAGAGTTAATAACCCTCACCCTTATATCAACTGGAATTTTTATATTATTCTAGGAAATGATTTTAAGTGGATATTTAATTCAAATCTTGTTACTCTTGTGTCCACAGAACGTACTAGTTACCTAATCCTTGGTTTAATCTTTAATGCCCAAACCAAAATTAAGGCCAGTTCTCTATTTATTGTTATAACAATTGCCTGCCCTGCTTTTCCTAGGTGGTTTTCTTTATTGTTTAAAATACATTACAGTAATCCTACTGTGTTGGATACTAGCATAAAAAGAAGTCCTTTCATGTGTGATGTGTTGTTATTGCTAAATTGTCTTACAATTTGCTTGTAGTAGGATACTTGCTCTAACCTGCCAGTTGCCTGGAAGGGAAAGGAATATCAAAGGTGAACCTAGTGCATGAAGTATTTATGACTCAGATGGTGTCTTCTGTTCTGAGAAGAACTGAAGTTATTGAGTGGAGTTTGCAGTAACTGGTGGCATCTTGGTTTGATAGCTTTGGGACAGGAGCACAAACATTTAATGGTGAATTCAGGTTATATGATATATTTCAGCCCAAAGTTAAGACCAAAACACAATTCTAGCCACATATTTTATTAACAAAGCTTATTAAGTGAGTAAAGGAATGAAAATGGAAATGGTTGGAACATGACCATCAGATTCAGGCCCAAGGAGAGTATTCTTAAATTCCCAGTCTTACGTAAGACGCTGCTTTGGAACTCTGGGGACGTTGTCTGATTTCCCATAAACGTCTGGTTATAGCTCTCTTGTAGCACTTGTGCTGTTTATTATTGCTTTTATGTCTGTGTTCTTTACTTAGTCAGGAACTCCTATAGCTAGGAACTGCATCATAACATCTTTGAATGAGTAAATTCATATAAAAGACAGAATTCCACCCTGGCCTTCCTCAGGACAAGGAAATAGTGGCAACAACATTATCTTTAGACAGACAAGTGTGGTTTGAATCCTATTTCTTTTGTTTATTAGCCATGTGCCTTTAGGCAAGTGTCTTGTCCTTTCTGAGCTTTAGCCTCCTCACCAGTAAGAGTGGGATAATAACCTCAGAAGTTATTAACATATTCAGAACAACTGAAGTGGGTGCTTTATGGAGTTGTAGCATGTAATGAAGTGCCTAGCATAATGTCATGATTACTGATAAACTCAGTGAGACACTTGATATCTATTCCTCCATCCAGCTTACCTTTTGATCTTAAAACACTGATTTCGTAGGACCGACGTTTTGCAAGATATCCTAGAGAGGCCCTTAAAAATTTTGTCATTTCTTGTTTTCAAGTCAGTATCAGAAAAGTCCAATTTTGTTAGATATTCATTTATGTATCCATTATCCAGATATTTATTGGGTTCCTGCTGTATTCCAAGCCCTGTGCTGAGTGCTAGAGGTATGTAAACCAGCAAAATAGATGTTTTGGGTTGATCTACCTGTATCTTACTTACAGTAGAGACAGACAAGAAAGTCAACAAGTAAATGAAAACATTGTTGTGAAAGTGTCATGAGGAAAGTCAAATGATGAGGTGAAGACTGGTTGGGAGTGACAGAAAATTATTTTGGATAGGGTGGTGAGAGAATGCCCCTTTGAGAAATGATGTATAAGCTGAGGCTTAAAGAATGAGACACTGCCACCAGGACTCTCCTCTTTGTGGGCTTGGGGGGATGTGCAGAACAAGGACTTCTTGCCTTGTGGGCTAAGGCCGTACCACCAGCCTCCACTGTGGTTACCCTGCCCTTGGAGCTAATATCAACAGGTAGGTGGGCCTCCCCTCAGCTAAGCTGCCAACCTCTCCTCAGCAGAGGGTCCTTACCACGCACCCCTCCTTGATGTCTTATAAGCTGATCCCTTCAGACTCGGGGAGGGGGTAATGGTGTCTGACTTCTCTCCATTTCCCTGGTTCTGGAACTTTTAATGGACATCTGAATTACAGGGATTTTGTGAGAATTACATTGTTGGATCCCACCTCCAGAGTTTCTGGTTTAAGTAGGCCAGAGAATTTTCATGACTAGTAAGTTCACAGGTGAGGTTGATGCCCCTGGTGTAGGGACCACACTTTGAGAGCTACTAGTGGCTTTTTGACCTCAAGTAAGTTATGTCTGTCATCCATTTTAGCTATCTATAAAGTAAATATTGGGGAGGTCAAAATTACGTAGTGCTAACTATATGACAGGCACTGTCCTAAGTGCTTTGCACATGTTAGGTCACTAATGTTTATGGGATCCTTTGAGGTAGGTGAGTTATTAATATTTTTCTCTGTGTTACTGATGAAATTGAGGCACAGAGAGATTGCAAGTCTTCGAGGACACTTAGCCAGGAAATGGTAGAGCTGGGATTTGAACAGGGACAGTTTAGCTCCAGAGTCCGTGTTCTTAATCATTAGGCTAAAACAGAAGTAGTGATAGTATCTACTGCCTATGATTTTAAAATGATGATTATATTAGATAATCTAGATAGTAGGCTGAGACGTGTTTTTTTTTCTTTTCTTTTTTTTTAGGTTTCCTTCCTTTATCGTTATGCTATGTGTAAAAATGGAGGCTAATCTGTCAGTTATTAACCCTGGTTGTACTTTAAAATTCTGATTAAGAAATGATTTTTGGCAGGAGAGGCTACTAGCCAAGTGTAATTTATGTAACACTTACTTTATAAAGGTATGTTGAATGAATGTATGAATTCTAAATTGTAAGATTTGAAATGAAACCTTTGCCATTTTCTCTCATGACATTAGATTATGGAAAGATTCATTTTAAAAGACGTGGAAGGCATGAACTGCAAAAGAAAAAAGTGGTAAATTTTAATCAAAATTTAAAACTTTTGTTCTTTGAAAGATAGACGTGGGGGAACAAGGCAAGTCATAGACTGGGAGAAAATATTGTAAGACAAAAATCTAATGAAATGTGTGTGCTCAGAATACGTGAAGAATTCTTACAACATACAAAACAGACAACCCGATAAAAATATGGACAAATGGTTTGTATAGACCTGTTATAAAAGAAGATACATAAATTATCAAAAGTATGTGAAATTTCAAGGAAATGCATATTAAAGCCACAATGCGATACAACTGTATACCCACTGGAATGGCCAAAGTTAAAAAGAGAATACCAAGTGCTGGTGACGATGTGGAGCAACTGGCACCTTTATACATTTTTGATGGGAATGCAAGTTGGAAAACATTATGGTTATATAAGATAACATAAAATTGCCATATAATTCAGCAGTTCAACTCCTTGGTGTTAGTCGAAGAGAAAGGAGAACATGTTCATACAGACTTTGTGTGAATATTCATGGCAGTGCTATTCATAATAGTCTTAAAAACTGGACACAACCTAATTATGGTATATCTGTACTATTGAATATTACGCAACAACAAAAAGAATAAAATATTAATACATGAAAAGACATGTTGAATCTTAATGAAACTTTTAAAAGTTATGCTAAGTGAAAGATGTCAAACTCAAAAGAATAAATACTGTTCAATTTCATTATATGAAAATTGGCAAAACTAGTGATACAAAGCAGATTAGTGATTGCCTGGGCTGGGAGTTGAGAGACGGCATTTGACTACAGAAAGTACCAGGAAACTTTTTAGGGTGATAGTATTATTATTAATATATCTTGAATGTGGTGGGAATTTTAAGGTTGTGTGCAATTATGAACACTCATCAAAATATAAAATTAAAATGAGTGACTTTTATTACAATTTATTATTTTGTCATTAATTTGTAAAATTATAACTTGTACCCCAGTAAAGTAAAAACATTTAAAAAATACATAGTCTCTGCCAGTTTATCTTACTTCTTCTACTAATGAAGCATTCTGCAGTGTTTCATCATTAAATATAATAATAGAGGATTATTTTTCTAAGCATTTTATATTCTTATTCTTTTAGTAGTCACTATATGACTAGAGAATTTGGAAAAGGGTTACTTTTTTCCTTCTTTTTTAAACCATATTAATCCAATTTGCAGACCTTTTATTTCTTTTTCCAAGGGCATTATTTCCACTATGAAAAGACTGGACAGGTTTATGGGACACATTTTTTTGTTTTGAATCAAAGATCTTGTCATAATATTAAAAGAAAACCAACAATGTTGGTATGATTTAAAAGGAGCTCTCTCAACCGGCTGTCTCTGGTAAGGTAGGCCCAGTAATGCCCACCTGCAAGGCTGTTGTGAAGATGAACCGAGACCACCTATGTCAGATGTAGCAGACAGCATATGTCCTCAGAAGGCTGGTGGCTTTACTGTGTTTCTCCATAACACTTCTCATTTCTCAGAGACAAGGTCAGGGAATGTTTTGAAATGTTTATTTGAAAAGTATTTATTGTGCATATATTATTTATTCATTTACTTACTATGTCCTTGAAATGGAGACTGTATTACACAGACATTCAGGTCAGCTTTAACGTATCCTTTAGGCCTAATCACTTTTTTCTTTCAACATGCCTAATGTAGCACAATAGTTAATAGCATAGTAGTTTGACTTTTAAAATTGATTTCTAGGGAAGAATGTAAATATAGGAAAGCTTCCTGATAGAGATTGTCTAAACTTAGGCATAAATAATAAGTAAAACTCTGAATTTAGGTGTGTAATTGTAGAATCCCTTTGATTATAAGAAAGTTGAAAAAAATCGTTTTTTACCTAGATGAGTTTATTTTAAAAAGTTATTAAGCATTTATAAAGGAGGCTTTTTTGGGGTGGCTGCTAATTGTTACCAAGTTTCCAATGTTGTAAGCTCTGTGCTTGAGTTGAATATTACAGTTTAGGCTTCTATCTCCTAGTAGTGTTTCCAAGCAAACAGTTTTTCCATTCTCTCAGAAGTTCATTTCAGTTACCATCTCCTCACTATTCCTGGAGTGTATGTTGCTTATGGTAGCAGCTCAAGGGACAGATGTATGAATGAGAGCAATCCATAAATGTTTGAATTCAAATTATAGTTTTTTAAAATAAATTCTGCTATAAAAAGAAATGAAATATTTGTCCATGCTAAAACATGGGGAAACCTTGAAAACTTTATTTATTTTTATTATACTTTAAGTTCTGGGGTACATGTGGAGAATGTACAGGTTTGTTACATTGATATACATATGCCATGGTAGTTTGCTGCTCCCATCAGCCCGTCATCTACATTAGGTATTTCTTCTAATGCTATCACTTCCCTTGCCCCACACTCCCTGACAGGCCCCAGTGTGTGATGTTCCCCTCCCTGTGCCCATATGTTCTCATTGTTCAACACCCATTTATGAGTGAGAACATGCAGTGTTTGGTTTTCTGTTCCTCTGTGAGTTTGCTGAGAATGATGATTTCCAGCTTCATCCATGTCCCTGCAAAGGATACGAACTTATCCTTTTTTGTGGCTGCATAGTATTCCATGGTTTATTTATGCCACATTTTCTTTATCCAGTCTGTCGCTGATGGGCATTTGGGTTGGTTCCAAGTCTTTGCTATTGTGAATAATGCTGCAGTAAACATACGTGTGCATGTGTCTTTAGAGTAGAATGTTTTATAATCCTTTGGGTATATACCCACAAATGGGATTGCTGGGTCAAATGGTGTTTCTAGTTCTAGATCCTTGAGGAATCACCACACTGTCTTGCCCAATAGTTGAACTAATTTACACTCCCACCAACAGTGTGAAAGCATTCCTGTTTCTCCACATCCTTGCCAGCATCTGTCATTTCCTGATGATGAGCTTTTTTCATATGTTTATTGGCTGCATAAATGGCTTCTCTTGAAAAGTGTCTGTTCATAGCCTTTGCCCACGTTTTGATGGGGCTGTTTGTTTTTTTCTTGTAAATTTGTTTAAGTTCCTTGTTGATTATGGATATTAGCCCTTTGTCAGATGGATAGATTGCAAAAATTTTCTCCCATTCTCTAGGTTGCCTGTTACTCTGATGATAGTTTCTTTTGCTGTGCAGAAGCTCTTTAGTTTAATTAGATCTCACTTGTCAATTTTGGCTTTTGTTGCCATTACTTTTGGTGTTTTAGTCATGAAGTCTTTGCCCATGCCTATGTCCTGAATGGTATTACCTAGGTTTTCTTCTAGGGTTTTTATGGTTTTAGGTCTGACGTTTAAATATTTAATCCATCTTGAGTTAATTTTTGTATAAGTTGTAAGGAAGGGGTCCAGTTTCAGTTTTCGGTGTATGGCCAGCCAGTTTTCCCAACACCATTGATTAAATAGGGAATCTTTTTCCCATTACTTGTTTTTGTCAGGTTTGTCAAAGATCAGATTGTTGTAGATGTGTGGTGTTATTTCTGAGGACTCTGTTCTGTTCCATTGGTCTATATATCTGTTTTGGTATGAGTACCATACTGTTTTGGTTACTGTAGCCTTGTAGTATAGTTTGAAGTCAGGTAGCGTGATACCTCCAGCTTTGTTGTTTTTGCTTAGGATTGTCTTGGCTATATGGACTTTTTTGGTTCCATATGACATTTAAAGTAGTTTTTTCTAATTCTTCGAATTTTCTAATTCTGTGAAGTAGAATTTTCTAATTTTGTGAAGAAAGTCAATGGTAGTTTGATGGAAATAGCATTGAATCTGTAAATTACTTTGGGCAGTATGGCCATTTTCATGATATTGATTCTTCCTATCCACAAGCATGGAATGTTTTTCTATTTGTTTGTGTCCTCTGTTACTTCCTTGAGCAGTGGTTTATAGTTCTCCTTGAAGAGGTCCTTCACATCCCTTGTAAGTTGGATTCCTAGGTATTTTGTTTGCTTTGAAGTAATTGTGAATGGGAATTCACTCATGATTTGGCTCTTTGTCTATTTTTGGTGTATAGGAATGCTTGTGATTTTTGCATATTGATTTTGTACCCTGAGACTTTGCTGAAGTTGCTTATCAGCTGAGGGAGTTTTTGGACTGAGATGATGGGGTTTTCTAACTATACAATCATGTCATCTGCAAACAGATAGTTTGAGTTCCTCTCTTCCTATTTGAATACCTTTATTTCTTTCTCTTGCCTTATTGCCCTGGCCAGAACTTCCAATACTATGTTGAATAGGAGTGGTGAGAGAGGGCATCCTTGTCTTGTGCCAGTTTTCAAAGGGAATGCTTCCAGCTTTTGCCCATTCAGTATGATATTGGCTGTGGGTTTGTCATAAAAAGTTCTTATTATTTTGAGATATGTTCCATCAATACCAACCTTATGGAGTGTTTTAGTCGTTGGTTCTGTTTATGTGGTTTTTGTCATTGGTTCTGTTTATGTGATGGATTACGCTTATTGATTTGTGTATATTGAAGCAGCCTTGCATCCCATGGGTGAAGCCGACTTGATGGTGGTGGATAAGCTTTTTGATGTGCTGCTGGATTCGGTTTGTCAGTATTTTATTGAGGATTTTCACAGTGATGTTCATCAGGGATGTTGGCCTGAAATTCTCTTTTTTGTTGTGTTTCTGCCAGGTTTTGGTATCAGGATGATGCCGGCCTCATAAAATGAGTAAGAGAGGAGTCCCTCTTTTTCTATTGTTCAGAATAGTTTCAGAAGGAATGGCACCAGCTCCTCTTTGTACCTCTGGTAGAATTCGGCTGTGAATCCGTCTGGTCCTGGGATTTTCTTTGGTTGGTAGGCTATTAATTACTGCCTCAATTTCAGAACTTGTTATTGGTCTGTTCAGGGATTTGACTTCTTCCTGGTTTAGTCTTGGGAGGGTGTCTGTGTCCAGGAATTTATCCATTTCTTCTGGATTTTCTAGTTTATTTGCATAGAGATGTTTATAGTATTCTCTGATGGTAGTTTATATCTCTGTGGGATCCAGTGGTGGTATCCCCTTTATCATTTTTTATTGTGCCTATTTGATTCTTCTCTCTTTTCTTCTTTATTAGTCTGGCTAGCCGTCTATCTGTTTTGTCAACTCTTTCAAAAAACCAGCTCCTAGATTCATTGATTTTTTGAAGGGTTTTTTATCTCCTTCAGTTCTGCTCTGATCTTAGTTATTTCTTGTCTTCTGCTAGCTTTTGAATTTGTTTGCTCTTGCTTCCCTAGTTCTTCTAATTGTGATGTTAGGGTGTTGATTTTAGATCTTTCCCTCTTTCTCCTGTGGGCATTTAGTGCTATAAATTTACCTGTAAACACTGCTTTGGCTGTGTCCCAGAGATTCTGGTACACTGTATCTTTGTTCTCATTGGTTTCAAATAACTTACTTGTTTCTGCCTTAATTTTGTTATTTACCTTGTAGTCATTCAGGAGCAGGTTGTTCAGTTTTCATGTAGTTGTGTGGTTTTGAGTGTTTCTTCATCCTGAGTTCTAATTTGATTACATTGTGGCTTGAGAGACTGTTTGTTATGATTTCCGTTCTTTTGCATTTGCTGAGGAGTGTTTTACTTCCAATTATGTGGTCGATTTTAGAATAAGTGTGATGTGGTGCTGAGAAGAATGTATCTTCTGTTGATTTGGGGTGGAGAGTTCTGTAGATGTCTATTAGGTCCACTTGGTCCAGAGCTGAGTTCAAGTCCTGAATATCCTTGTTAATTTTCTGTCTCGTTGATCTGTCTAATATTGACAGTGGGGTGTTAAAGTCTCCCACTGTTATTGTGTGGGAGCCTAAGTCTCTTCGTAGGTCTCTAAGAAGTTGCTTTATTAATCTGGGTGTTCCTGTATTGGGTGCATCTATATTTAGGATAGTTAGCTCTTCTTGTTGCATTGATTCCTTTACCATTATATAATGCCCTTGTTTGTCTTTTTTGATCTTTGTTGGTTTTAAAGTCTGTTTTATCAGAGACTAGGATTGCAAACCCTGCTTTTTTTTTTCTTTCCATTGCTTGATAAATCTTCCTCCATCCCTTTATTTTGAGCCTATGTGTGCCTTTGCACATGAGGTGGGTCTCCTGAATACAACACACCGATGGGTGTTGAATCTTTGTGCAATTTGCCAGTCTGTGCCTTTTAATTGGGGCATTTATCCTGTTTACATTTAAGGTTAATATTCTTACGTGTGAATCTGATCCTTTCATTATGATGCTAGCTGGTTATTTTGCCCATTAGTGGATGCAGTTTCTTCATAATGTCAACATTCTTTACAATTTTGTTTGTTTTTGCAGTGGCTGGTACCGGCTTTTCTTTTCCATATTTAGTGCCTCCTTCAGGAGTTCTTGCAAGGCAGGCCTGATGGTGACAAAATCTCTCAGCGTTTGCTTGTCTGTAAAGGATTTTATTTCTCCTTCATTTATGAAGTTTAGTTTGGCTGGATATGAAATTCTGGGTTGAAAATTCTTGTCTTTAAGAATGTTGAATATTGGCCCCCACTCTCTTCTGGCTCCTAGGATTTCTGCCGAGAGATCCGCTGTTAGTCTGATGGGCTTCCCTTTGTGGGTAACCTGACCTTTCTCACTGCTTGCCCTTAACATTTTTTCCTTCATTTCAACCTCGGTGAATCTGACGATTATGTGTCTTGGGGTTGCTCTTCTTGAGGAGTATCTTTGTGGTGTTCTCTGTATTTCCTGAATTTGAATGCTGGCCTGTCTTGCTAGGTTGGGGAAGTTCTCCTGCATAATATCCTGAAATATGTTTTCCAACTTGGTTCCATTTTCCCCATCACTTTCAGATACACCAATCAACCGTAGGTTTGGTCTTTTCAGGTAGTCCCATATTTCTTGGAGGCTTCATTCATTCCTTTTCCTTCTTTTTTCTCTATTCTTGTCTTCATGCTTTATTTCATTAAGCTGATCTTCCATGTCTAATATCCTTTCTTCTGCTTGATCGATTTGGCTATTGATGCTTGTGTATGCTTCACCAAGTTCTTGTGCTATGTTTTTCCACTCCGTCAGGTCATTTATGTTCTTCTCTAAACTGGTTATTCTAGTTAGCAATTCCTCTAACCTTTTATCAAAGTTCTTAGCTTCCTTGCATTGGGTTAGGACATGCTTCTTTAGGTTGGAGGAGTTTGTTATTACCCACCTTGTGAAGCCTACTTCTGTCAATTCGTGAAACTCCTTCTCTGTCCAGTTTTGTTCCTTTGCTGGCAAGGAGTTGTGATCCTTTGGAGGAGAAGAGGTATTCTGGTTTTTGGACTTTTCAGCCTTGTTGCGCTGGTTTTTCCTCATCTTTGTGGATTTATCTACCTTTGGTCTTTGGTGTTGGTGACCTTTGGATGGAATTTTTGCATGGTCTTCCTTTTTGTTGACGTTGATACTATTGCTTTCTGTTTGTCAGTTTTCCTTCTAACAGACCCCTCTTCTGCAGGCCAAATGGAGTTTGCTGGGGGTCCACTCCAGACCCTGTTTGCCTGGGTATCACCAGCGGTGTCTGCAGAACAGCAAAGATTGATGCCTGCTCCTTCCTCTGGAAGCTTCATCCCACAGGGGCAACTGCCAGATGCCAGCCAGAGCTCTCCTTTATGAGATGTCTGTCGACCCCTGCTGGGAGATGTCTCCCCATCAGGAGGCACAGGGATCAGGGACCCCACTTGAGGAGGCAGTCTGTCCCTTAACAGAGGTTGAGCACTGTGCTGGGTGATCCACTGCTGTCTTCACAGCTGGCAGGCAGAAACGTTTAAGACTGCTGAAGCTGTGCCCACGGCCGCCACTTCCCCCAGTTGTTCTGTCCCAGGGAGATGGGAGTTTTATCTATAAGCCCCTGACCAGGGCTGTTGCCTTTCTTCAGAGATGTCCTGCCCAGAGAGGAGGAATCTAGAGAGGCAGTATGTCTACAGTGGCTTTGTGGTGCTCAAAATTCTTGTGTTCTAATGATCTGAAGTTAACAGGATGCAGATCACATATCTAAATTGACTTGTAAACATTTATTTTAGGAAATGAGAGTATATTCTCTCATCACTAATACATTTCTGTTGCTTCAGTGTGCAAAACACTATGCTAGATATTGTGGGGAAGACTAAAATGAATAATAGCTAACACTAGGCAAGGTCACATTGTATGCCAGATGCTATGCTAAATGCTAGATGTGGGTGATTTCATTTAGTGCTGAAACAGCCCTATGACAGAGCTCTTGTTAGTTTCTCGTGTTAGTTTCTCTCCTACTCTGTTTCTCTCTCTCTCTTTCTCTGTCTCTCTGTCTCTGTCTGTCTCTCTCTCTACCATTTGAGGAAACTGATGCTTTAGGAAGACAAAGATGCAAGTGGTGGAACTGGGTTTCAAATTGAGATCACAAAGCTGTTGTTCTTAAGTCTGTAACATACAGAGCCTCACCTTTCTCATCTGAAAGTGAGGATAACAAGCTAGCTTGTTGCAAAGGTTAAATAAAGTAATGCTGTAAAATACTTGGCACCACAGAGTACTACCATTACTTGTTAATAGTAGTAATTATTATGGCCACCGTAGAGGAGGGATTATAAAGATTAAAATAAATGATACGCCTAAAGGATTTAGCATGGAGCATGGCATGTAAGCACTCACGAACTCAAAGAGGCATCCTTTAAATTGGACCGTGAAAGTTGACAGAATTTTTACAGTTGAACTTTGAACAACACAGGTTTGAACTGTGTGGGTCCACTTATATGCAGACTTTCTTCCACCTCTGCCACCCTTGAGACAGTGAGGCCAATGCCCCCACCTTCCTCTTCCACCTCAGCCTACTCAGCATGAAGATGAAGATGAAGACCTTTGTGATGATGCACTTTTGTTTAATGGACAGTAAATATATATTCTCTTCCTTATGATTTATTAATATTTTCCTTTCTGTAGCTTACTTTATTGTAAGAATGCAGTATATAATACATATAACATACAAAATGTGTTCATAACTGTTTGTGTTATAGGCAAGTCTTCCAGTTAACAGTAGGCTATTAGTAGTTAAGCTTTGGAGAGGTCAAAAGTTACATGTGGATTTTCAACTACGCAAGGGGATTGATGTCCCTAATCTCCATGTTGTTCAAGGATTCCACTGTATATATAGAGAGATCTGTGCTTGAGGGAAAAGAACATGATCAAGATTAGGGGAATGCTTGTACAAAGGTGCTGTACAAAGATGAGATTAATGCTGTTAAGTAGCCAGTTTATATCTACACAAAGGTACATAGAAAGAGTAGAATGTTGGGTTGGAAAGTAATTTGGGGCCAAATCTTACAGATCTTCAAGGCCTGGCAAAGAAGTTTGGCTTTGTCTATCTTTTGGGAAGCCAGCGTGCTGAGTTAACTCACTCAAAAACATCCAGGGTTTATTTCTTAGCGTTGGTAAATGAATTCTTTAAACACTGAAAAAGGAGGGTTCCCTTTGAATATTTTCTTGTTGTCATTATTATTTTAATAAATTTATTTTCTGAAATGTACTGAGATAGTGACTTGACAGAATCAAAGCATCTCAGAAAATGAGTCATTGGCTTCTTTCTAATAGCTGCTTAGGATTCTAAATTTTTGTGTTGGCAGATCTCACATAATTTTCTTAAGTCTGTGTGAAATGTTCAAAAGAGTTTCCTTTGACACTGTTTGGTTCATTCAGGTTGAAAATGATGAAAACAACTTCTAGAAAGAGATGACAGTGTAAGTTACATCTGACAACCCAGAAACAAAGTTCTGTAGATTACTCATCATATCAATCATTTTTTCCCAAATTATTATGGTGAAACGTAGATACAAAGAGCACTGTTCCATCAGGGATCTTATCCATCTCTGAATAGAACTGTGTTTCCTGTATGATGTTGTGTGTGAGTGCATGTGTATAAAAATAAATCTGTCAATGTGGGCTTTTTTTCCTTTTTCTCTTAACTCAAGGATTAATCATAAGGTTCTATAGTGTACACTTTTCATTATTGTTTTGAGAAAGAGTCTTACTCTGTCACCCACGCTGGACAGTAACATGATCTCAGCTCACTGCAACCTGCACCTCCTGAGTAGCCGGAATTACAGGCATGTGCCACAACACCCGGCTAATTTTTTGTATTTTTAGTAGAGACAGGGTTTTGCCGTGTTGGCTAGGCTGGTCTCGAACTTGTGACCTTAAGCGAACCACCTGCCTTGGCCTCCCAAAGTGCTGGGATTACAGGCGTGAGCCACCATACCTGCCCTATCGCGTACATTTTTAAAGGCACAATTAAAACCAATGTTCTGAATTAAACCACTCACATTAGCTTACAAATACTGCATTCTGATTTGGTTGGTTCTCTGTTTTTAGTATAATTTAAGTGAAAAAAATAATAATTGTATGATAAAGATAAATCGATGTTACCAAAGTATATTTAAAAGGGCTTTGGGAAATGCCACAGAACTTGTTTTCTATTTTAGATGGAAAAAAAATAGTTTACTATGTGCCTATTTAACTTACACAAGTGAGTTTGCTTTATTAGAGTAACTGCAAATGAGGCAACAAAATTTTTCTTTTGGTAAATACATGTATTAGTTCTCATTTCAGGTTTGAGGAAAATAGTGAATGTTTTTAGTTATTTTGAATACAAATATATAATATTCTTTTTCTGAGAAGTCTAAGTAGTTTTTCTTGCTGTGCCTGAATTTTGGCTCATAAACGTGTCAAACCAATTTGTTATACACCTGTTGTAACAGAAGTGACAAAGAAAAATCACAGTTCAGAGATTTGACAGGTTTGTACCAAAATGGTGTTTAGTATATCTAGGTGTTCTATCTAGAAAAAAATATATAGAATGGCTCAACTTTAAATTAATCTAAAAAGAAAAGCCTTCATAAGCACCAGTTTTTATTTAGTGTTCCACGCATTTCTAATATTCCAACAAGGATATCTTCCCTGGAGAGAGTAGAGTTGAGATCATACCAACTCTGATTAGAATTTTCACTTAAGAACAGCAGTTGAGATGATGTTATCTACATTCAGATTTCCAACTTAGTTATGGAATAAAATACTGCACATGCTGTGTTTGATATAATAAAAAGTAAGTGAAATGTGAGTATTGTCAGGATTTTACTTAAACTAGAAATAAATGATATCCTTGTAACAGTTTGAAGTACACAAAAGAACGTGATATATCCTCTTTCTCAAGCCTTAATAATCATGTTATGGATTGGTTGAAGATTATTTGAGGTGATATCCACTTGAGGTTTTTTGTTTGTTTGTTTGTTTTTAAGACGGAGTCTCGCTCTGTCGCCCAGGCTGGAGTGCAGTGGCACAATCTTGGCTCATGGTGACCTCTGCCTTCCGGGTTCAAGCGATTCTCTTGCCTCAGCCTCCTGAGTAGCTGGGATTACAGGCCTGTGCCACCACGCCCGGCTAATTTTTGTATTTTTAGTAGAGACAGGATTTCACCATGTTGGCCACTGCTGACCTCGTGATCCACCCGCCTCAGCCTCCCAAAGTGCTGGGATTACAGGCGTGAGCCACCACGCTCGGCCTTCACTTGAGGTTTACTTACGGCTGAAGCATATTTTTGTAAATCATGTTAATGGTGATATGATGGCTAAAGCAGACCTGAATACATTATACAGTCTCCTATTGTGAACATATTAATTAACTTGTGAGATTGCTCATGATAATTCTATTTAGAGCATCTTGAGACTGCCTTCTGCTGCATTAGGAGAGTTTATTGTTTTATGAAATACATGTTTTCTGCCCATTCACTGGTCATCCTATGTCCTAATGCTAGAACAGTAAGAATTTTCCCAGGACTGAATTCTGATACCATTTCATACTAGACCTTTCCTCTGTTTCTTCCCTTTTCCTTGTGTGTGTGTTTGCACGTGTGCACACATGTATGTGTGGTGTGTGTGTGTGAGAGAGACATAAAACACCTATTTTGTTTCTTGGCTTTGCTTTCGATGGTTTTTTCATTAGTTTTTACTGTTCTTAATTCCTAAGACATAATTAATTTTAGTATCTGGCAGGGTAAACTTTCAGCTTTTGCTTTATTTTCTTGACAGAAATGTCTAAGTCATTAATTTTCTTTTTTTCTCCATGTATATTTTTAGATATACCTTGTTAAGCTTCCTCAAATTCCTGATGGGATGTAATAGGAAATCCTCTGAGACTATAAATTAATTTTACAGGGATTTGACGTCTTTAAAATGTTGACTCATCTCATCCACGAGCATCTTCTTTCTCCATTTATTCAGGGAATTTTAAATGTCCTTTAAAGTTTTGACATTTTCTCCTTGAGAATCGTGTGTGATCTTTGTTAGGTTAATTCCAAGACGTATTGTTTTTGTTGCGTTTATAATTAATGCTGTGTTTGCCTTTTTTCTGATTATTGCAGAGGAATACTCTTCACTTTGTGTATATTGGTTTTATATTTGACAGCTTTGCAGAATTGTGTAATTAGTTCTCCATTACCTTATTAGCCGTTTATCTTTGTTTTAGCAGTTCGTGGGTGATAAATTCTTTCTGCTTTTGTCTGTTTAAGGAAGTCTTTATTTTGCTTTTTATTTTGAAAGAGATATGTATTGGCTACAGAACTCTAGGATGACATTTTTTTCCTTTCAGCACTTTAAATGTTGTTTTTGTATTTCCAATATTTCCTTATCTTTAGTATTGATATTGCTTAACTTGTTTTAAATTCTTATTTTGTCTGTTTTCTCACTCATTACTTCAGTAGTTATTTTTCCTCTATTTTTATTCTATCTTTAAACTGCCTAGGGTTTGCTTTTACTTATGGTGTGAGTCAGGGGTCTTTGCCAGATCATTGCCTCCTCTCTCGTCAGTCTTGCCTGAGACTCTTCCAAATTATTAGCATTTTCAAAATACCACTTAGTGGTTCATTAATCAGTTTGAGTGATGAATTCATTGACTGGATTTTTTTTAGTTCATTGATTTCTGCTTACATCTTTATTTTCTGCTTTCTCATTTCTGGCTTTATTCTCTTGGATTTGTCCCCACTGGTGGATTTAGTTATCAGCGAATTGTAAATCATTATTATTTTCTTTTGAAGGTATTTAAAGCTCATAATTTACCGTTGTTACTGTTTTAGGTGCATGCCATAAATTTTGGCATGAGTTCTTCCCTTCTCATTATACTTTAAGGATTTTATAGTTTCCTTAATTTCTTCTTTAAATCATTATTATTCATTATTATTTTTACATATATATTTTTATTTTATATTTCAGATATGTGCAGTCTCTTCTAGTCATCTTTTTTATTGTTTCTACCTTTATTCAGGTAAGAACATAATCTGGTGGAGTTTTTGTAATTTTTTGAGGCTTCAATTTTGGTCTATGAAGTGATCAAGTTCTGTGACTGCTCCATAAGTGCTTCAGAAGAGCAGCTAGCCTATGTCACAACACGATTAATTAGTGTATTTACATTTTCTCTGTCATTTCTGAGATGGGTGTCTTAATACTATATCTATATTATATAGAGTGAGTATCCCTAATCCAAAAATATAAAATCCAGAATGCTCTGAAATCTGAACCTTTTTGAACACCAACATGACACTCAAAGGAAATGCTCATTGGAGCATTTTAGAGTTCAGATTTTCAGATTACAGATGCTCAACCTGTATTATTAATTGATGTAAATTTTCTGTTACCTGTTATGGGAAACATACTGAATTATCTAGTGAAAATAGTTGAATTTGTTATTCTAGTAGATCTGTTACTTACTTCTATATTTTGAGGTCATATTTTCAGGTACATATACCTCTGTAATTGTTGTATTTTTGTTCTACAGCATTCCCTGTAGATAAATTTCCTCTTGGTCCTTTATGATGTTTTTGGCTGCAATTCTATTCTGTCTGATAGTAAAATTGCTACATGGGGTTTCTTCTATTTTATCCCTTTCTGACATAATATTTTCCATACACTTAATGTTGACTGGTTGAATCATGGTTTTCTCAAAAATCCAATCTGAAAAGTCCTTCTTTTGGTATTTAGCTTCATCCATTTATAATATGTTCATCATGATTACTTTCTATCAGGCTTATTTTCACTGTCTTGTTTTCTGTCTTCTATTTATCATAACTGTTTAGTCTCTTGCTCTCATTGCTATTTTCTTTTCTACCTTCCAGTGGGAACTCTTTAAATCAGATGTCTTATTTTTTTTCCCTCAGTTCTGGGAAATATTTGACTGTTATTTCTTCAATTCTTTCTCCCATCTGTTTACTTTCCTCTATTCTTTTGAGATTCCAAATACTTCTAGCCTCCAGATTTTTCATCTTATATCTCATTGTTTTTCCCTTTTAGATGCCATCTGGAGAGATTTTTGGCCTGGTTTTCTAAGATACTGTGTAGGTTGTTTGAGCTGTTGTCTTTTATTGATGGTGCTTGTGCTCCTCAGTTGCCTCATAATTTTCTCTGGACTCATCTTTAATTCCCCTGGAGTTATTGCCTGCTGCTGTGGTTGGAATGTGTGCCTTCTGAAGTCCAAGTGCTGCCAATGTGATAGTACAAAGAGGTAGGGTCTTTAAAAGGTGATTAGGCTCCTTGCCTTGTGAATGAGACCATTCCCTTGTGTGCTTAAATGATTTATTGTTCAGAGGAACTTAACTTTTATGTGGAAGCCTGAAGGGTGAAAGCAGTTCAATTTGAGGGTGGCTGAATTGGGCTAGTCTGATCAAAGAAGAAGACAGATATTGCCTTGGTGAACATTCATGGAGACATTAACAAGGGGCTGATGCAGAAGGTATGTGATGACTAGCTTCAAACAGGTAGAAAACATCACATCTGTAACAAAAGAAATGACTAGGCAGATCTTCTTTTAAACTCTGGGAAGAGCAGTTGTGTGCTGTATTCACACAGCAGCTATCCTGTCATTATTCCTTCTGCATTTTAAGCTTTGACTTTACCCCCCTCTGTCATTAGCAGCTAGCTTCTAGAAGATGTCAAGACACAGAGAGAGCTGCAGAGTGGGAGAGGGCAAGAAATCTGGAGTCAAATGATCATCTTTCCCAGTTAGAAGAAAACCAGATTGGAAAAACTAATACTTTGGCTTCTCCTTCTTCTCTCCACTGACCACTCCTATGCTGCTGAAGACTGAATCATCCTTTCTCTGTCTTTGCTCATGTATCATTCATAATATCGCTTTACTGTGGTGATTATAACATATTACCCTGTGGTTTTCTGTGCTGCTTCCCCTGAATAAATGGACTCCTCGAGGGAAGGGGGATTGTCGTATTTTTTGTGTGTGTTCAGTGAAGATTTGTTAATTAAATAAATGAATTAGCAGTCATTGAAAATGTAGCCATAGATATGAATCCTGCCTGTTGGCTAGACCATTGAGAGTTTTGATTTATTTATAGGAGAACTCTGTTCCTGAGCCAATATGCCTGTCAGTAAGACTAGTCTGTGAAAGCATAGATTAGGGCTCAGAATGAATAGAATTTAATGATGAAAGTTAATCTTTATCATCTATCTATATCATGTCTAGGAATCTTAGAAAATCAATGCTTAGAAAAAATTATGAAAATAAATATGTAGATAAAAATGAGTTTAATTATCACTGACTGTATTAACCCATAGCTAGTGTGAACAAGAAATAGCATGCTGGCAGGAATGAGAACACATTTTCATGTGACAGAAGTGTAATACCCAACTGCAAAGGTGCTATAGGATCAAAATGCATAGAGGAAATGAGGTAATAGTACAAAATAAAAATAATCAACTTCTGGTAACATGTAGACATTTTCCATCTAAATTGTTACTTTTAATGACAAAGTCCTACTGTTCCTGGAGGATGTGATGGGAGCTGTGCAGTGAGATTAAATAGGTCCTGGAAGAAACCATAGTTTGTTGTTCCGCAGTTGTTCATAGATCAAATAGTTCTTTGCTTTGCTGTGAAAAATCCCTCAGCAGAGAGAGATGAGGAGGAGGAATTAGATCAGCATGAATTTTCCTTTTCCTAGAAATGCTTCAGACACCTAAGGGCTTCAAGCCAGGGTCCATAAGTGGAAAGCTGTGTAAGGGAAAAAAGAAAATTCACAATCCAACAGGTGAGAAGACTGTAATTTCTGACCAAATAAATACCTAGGTGTTTCATTGTCTTGTTTTTTTGAATTAGTGTAATACTTCCTTTCTCAAATAACTCCAGAAGGATGGCAAGGAGCGTACGTGCTGTCTTTTGTCCCTCCCTCTTCCTATGCCCAACTGGTAAGGAAATTGGATGTTTTACTACAATCTCTGGCTCTCCACCCGTGCCCCTGCTCATATAGCCTGGGAAGTGATGATATGCACTGAGTCCATTCTAATAAAACGCACAACCTGACTTACTGATTCATGGTATGTTTTATAAGATGGATTGATTTATGCACCTTTATAAGTTGAGTCTGAATAGTCAGTTTTCGAAGTGAATTAAGAATAAATTTTTGTTACATTGCATCTTATCAATAAGCATTTTTAAAACCCCAAGCGTATTTATTTAAACATATCATTTAAAAATAAATGTTTTGAAATGGTGGTTGAAGAATCTTTTCTTTATTTTTCGCATTTTCTGATGTACTTGCTGTTCTCATCTTCCGGTTTCACGCCCTCTGGCCTTTAGCCCCATGCATCGTTTTTGAGCACATTGAACATGTCCTATCCATGTAGTCTGAACCTGTTGCTCTCTGAGGGTTACCCTACCCATCCGTGCATGCTTGCCTTCATCTGTAACCAGCCTGATGCATTCCAAGAGGAGGATAGAGGTGGGTCCAGGTCACTCTGCACAGGGATCTGCACTTCGTGATCTAGAAGAAAAGTGCTTTTAAAGCCCAACTTGGCACATTTTAAGTCAAAATTAGGTTTGTGGCAGTTGGCGCATCTCTTAAATTCTCTATTTTTTAGTCCCCTGAAATCATATTTGGAGTGAAAGAGCTGAAAGAGTTAGAAATCAGTCCCTTAGATTTGCTTAGATTGGCTTTCTATAATTGATTTATCGGCTACTTAGGCAATCAATACTCCAATTTCTTTATTTTCTATGTAAATTGTGTTGATGTATCGGTACACAATATTATGTCATTTATCTTTTCTATTGGAATGTTTTTATTTTAATTACTTTGGTAGACTGATTTGCACTAAGAAAGTTACCCATGGATAGATATATTAGGGGATGTTTTAATATTCTTTAATATCTAATATTCTTCAGAAGATTAACTGACTAATGTATCATAAAATCAGTAGAGTAACTGACTAGCTTTATGAAATTGTAAGTTTGTTGAAAATTGAATTTTTTTTTTACTGGAGATGAGAGTTCCATAATTGAAAAAATAGCCCATGCCAGTGCTTTGTAGATTGCAAGTAATGTGGATAACCTTGCCTGTAGTTCCTTGATGAAAATGATCTGGTGCATTTACAATATCACAAGTAATAAATTATTAAAGTATATGCCTGTGATTGGTATGTTTTATCTTAATTCTATTTATTCTCTTAGTCATGCAAAGAAGAAATAACTGCCAGTGGTAACTGTTAAAATTATATTCAAATCTATTGAGAAGCATGTTTTGAACATCTTTTATGTTTGTTTAAAAAGGCTTTTGTATGGGATTCTCATTTGTTTAAATTATACATGTGATTACTTGACAAGTTAAAGTGTACACAATTTAGGAAAATGGGATTAAAAATCCAGAAACACTTAAAAAGTTCTTATGGTGAAGATTAAAAAAGTGATTTCATTTAATGAATTTCAGAAAAAACAATCACTGGGTGGAGCATAAACGTTTGAAGTATTCTTGAGCAAAAGTGCCCTCTGATACTATAGACATAAAAATTCTTAAATTACCCATGAAATGTGGCTGTTCTAGGGAATGGTTGTGAAATACTTTTTAGTCACTCACCTCATAGAGAATTGTAGTCTGAAAAGCTCATGCACACTGAATTACTACTTTAGTTTAACTTTTTTTGTGCCTACTAGTTAGTTGCCAGGCACTTTACACTGAGTAGTGAATAACAGACACCTGCTTTTCAAGAGCTGCTTCTGTAGTAAAAGAAAGAGATACACGAACAGACAAATTTTAATATACCGTAGTGAATGCTGTCATAGATGTACATGCACATGACCTGTTGTAAAATCTGGAGCATGATAGGAGAGAGAGATTTGGGGGCAGGTTGTCTTCTGGGTTACCCTTCCCTCAACACCATGTAGTTGTGAGCTCTCTGGTCTTGGCAGTAGTGTGGTTGTACTACAAACATGGGCAGGCTGATGAGGTTGACTTGGATTTTGATGTTATTCTAATTATTCCTTTAAGCAAGTCATTTACCTTTCTAAATCTGTTCCCTCTCTATGAATTAAGGAAAGTAGTACAACTACCCTGCCTCCCAAGGCAATTATGAGGTCTAGCTGGGGTAATGTGCCTGAATGAGCTTTGTAAATAGGGAAAATGTATACAAGCTAATCCTTAGTATTTGTGGCACTCACTCTGTGATTTGGCCTATTTCACCTCCATATGCTCTGGATTTATTATCTGTAAGAGGGGGACAATACTAGTTGTTCTTACAAATGGTAATTGTGAGGATTAAATGAGTTAAAATATGTGAAGCCCTTAAAACAGTTTCCGGCATACAGTAAATATTAGCTCTTATTTTAATATTCTTATAGCAGAAGAAGTTGACCCTACCTCTCTGTTACCCTGGCAGAAGGTTTTCAAGATACTCATTTTGTGGTGCCCTGGACATTAAGATTACATGTAATTTTGATGGCATAATGAAAACTTTCTGTTGTTGGACAGTTGTTGTAGATGAGCATCCAGAATTGGATTAACTGATCCACTGCAGGTAGGAACTTATGAGGTGAGCAGGTGCTCCCTGTTAGCTCACACTATTTGCTGAATAGTTTGGAAATGCCTCTTTCTGGCATTCAAATAATATACTCTTCTTTAGTTGCAGAAAGTCAGTTTAATGAAGAGTGATTAAGATGCTGCCTTTTGGACAGTCATTAATAAATGTTAATTAGAAACCCCAGTCTAGAGCATCTGCCGTTGTCCCCTCAAGATGGGTAGCTACTATTTCAGATCTGTTTGTTTAGAGAACTACAGCAAGCTGAGTAGCCATTTCTGATACCTGTTTTAGTAGCAAATTATAGTGCTTCCTGTTGGTTTGATTTCTTCCAGGGACATATTTTATTTTCCTGCCTCCTTAGAATGTCTGCCAAAAAGCTTTATTTCATCTGAATTCTGCTGGGTCATCACATTGGACTTGTGGAAGAAAATGGATTTATAATAGCAATTAATAAAAAATAGTAACAAAAAATATTGCTTAATAGTAAATGTGTACTATATGTGCTAGCCACAGTGCTAGGCATTTTAATACAAAAGCTCAATTTAAATCATAACATTGTGAGATATCTCCTAGCAATTTTAAACTTAAACTAGACATTTATTCAAGGGCAGCTTGAAGCTGCATTTGCATAGCAGGCGTTTTGTAGTGTATTTATTGGGAGGAGAGCTGTTGGAAATTACAGAGCTGTTGGAAATAAACCCTAGCTAATTCTCAGGGTTTCTTCCAGTATTGAACTTGTCTGAAAAGCTGTTGGAAATTAGTGTGCACTGACTCCCCCAAGATGCCCCTGGAAATCACCACCGCTTGCTCTACCAAGGTACCAGAAAATCTGCCCTGGAAAATGAGTCCTTTGGATTAAATCTTTCCATCTTTAGGACCTGCTTGAAGTGCATGTGTCCCTGGAGAGGGAACTAATTAAATCATTTAACACTTAAATAGGGATTCAGTTATGAAATTATCTTCTGAGAAAGAAAGGAGCTGAAGGCTCAAGTAACTTTTAATGGGAGAAGAAAAAGGTGATGGAAGATTTCTTGCTAGCGGTACTTCCTAGGGAATTAACTGGAGATAGAACTGGGAAGCCAGGGAGAGAATATAGAGTGCAGAAGAAGAATGGGAAAGGGCAGATGGGAGTGAGCTAAGCGGCCACTAAGGTCCCTTCCTGTATTTACACTGCGATCCCATATTATAGAGAAAGTCTATTTGGCTCTCTTCCCCATCTCAGACAAAGCTTTGGTTCTCTTTGGTCTGCAGCATTGTCTGTGTTCCTAGGAGAACTCTTCCGTTCCATTTATTGGCTCAGCAGTAGATGCTGTTGCTATAGGATGATGGCTGGCAGAGCCATTCCTGAGAATGGCTCATTCTATGAGCCAGTGTCATAGAATTGTCCTTGGAATGTCAGCCGTTGAAGTAAGTGGTGTGTGTGTGTGTGCTTTCTCACACCAATGTATCTTGTATTCCTGGGTTGGAGAGATATTAATGAATTTGTGGAGGCTAGGAAAATAGTTAACCTCTAGATTGTCTCATTTAGGTTCAGGGAGAGAAGTCTTCATGCTTGTAACACAATGTTGTATTTACACGCTCTCTGGAATTTGAGTTAGAAACTGGTGGTATAACACAGAAATGCATTTACTCTCAGAGTTTACTGATTA
The DNA here is from genome assembly GCF_028878055.3 of Symphalangus syndactylus. Taxonomy (NCBI): domain Eukaryota; kingdom Metazoa; phylum Chordata; class Mammalia; order Primates; family Hylobatidae; genus Symphalangus; species Symphalangus syndactylus. The sequence goes on along the minus strand of NC_072431.2, from coordinate 122,099,458 downwards.
TTTCATCAGATGTGGCTCAGAGTTAGTGTTGTTCCATAAAAGCTGAAATTGGTTCACTTTAGAGGCACAAGAATCTTGACTTTCAAGCTGAACAAAAAATAATTGGGAAGTTAGGAAGTATCTTCTAGTTTAAGACTCACTGCTTCAGAGCGTTTCATCACCATTAAAATGGGAAGACAAAAATATTTCAATTTTCATAAAACTGGGTTCTTGATATGACTTTTGGCTGGAATTTACTAATATCTGAGATTACTTTCCCCAGTCTGTAAACATGGATAATGGTAACTGCCTGTAAAGGTAGTTGTAAGTATAGTAGAAATATTAAGTAAACAGGCTTGGATTATAACTCTACCACCTATTGGCTATGTGGACAACTTTATTTAGTATCTTTGAGTTAGAGTTGCCTCATCCATTAAAACCCTGGCAGGGTAAGAATTTAATAAGATGTATGCTAAATGCCTGGCATGCATTAGGTTGGTTTGCCATTCACACGTGCTTTCTTTGGCCTGGGCTGTGTTAAATTTGAAATCGTTTCTAACACTTAAGCATCAGATGATTCCACTGTAATAATCTGGATTTCAGAAATCAGAAGATCTGGCAGCCTTGTGTCTGTCCCTCTGGCTGCCTGACTTCTCAAGCTGTGTGTCTGTGGACCTCTTTGGGTGGGATGTGTTCTCCAGTTTTCCACAGAACTGCTGCTGCCTACAGACTTCTACCCTGACTGTTCATTCCCATATGTTCTGTAGCTGAGCCCGTAGACATTTATTGTTCTGCCAGTAAATGGATGTTTTGGTTAAAAAGTATGTTGCACTGGGTGTGATATTTGGTTACACAATAGATGGTCACTAAATATTTCCCTTTTTCTCTATTAGGCTGCTGATGATGTAGTGAAGAGAAGGTTTAAATCCAAATGATTTCAGCCCTGAACTAGAAAGTTCTGTCTCAGTGGGCTGTATGATCTCAGAAAATCACTTAATTTCTCAAGTGCTCAGTGTTTTTCTAGGGACACTAGAGAATTTGGACTAGCTGATTCTCAGGGTTTCTTCCAGTACTGAACTTGCCTGAAAAGTGATACATAACCACATGCAAACTTCCATGGGGTGTTTGAATAAAAACTTATATCTTATAAATAAAATAGTGAAGTATGGATTGTAAGAACAATTAGATTAATTACAAAGTGGCTTAAAATTAATGTTCAGGCTGGGCACAGTGGCTCACGCCTGTAATCCCAGCACTTTGGGAGGCTGAGGTGGGCGGATCACTTGAGGCCAGGAGTTCGAGACCAGCCTAACCAACATGGCGAAACCCTGTCTCTACTAAAAATACAAAAATTAGCTGGGCATGGTGGCAGGCACCTGTAATTCCAGTTACTCAGGAGGCTGAGGCAGGAGAATCGCTTGAACCTGGGAGGCAGAGGTTGCAGTGAGCCGAGATTGTACCACTGCACTCCAGCCTGGGCAACAGAGTAAGACTCCATCTCAAAAAAAAAAAACAAAAAACAGAAACAAAAACAAAAAAAAATTAATGTTCAGCCTTGTTGGTTAGTACCAGTCTAGAAAACTGAAGAATTTAATCTTTTAGCCCTGTGCTGTTGATTTGGATAAAGCTATGGAGGGGCGGGATATCAATATAGGAGCTTTTGTGAAGCTGGGTGTGACAGTCATATGATGTATGACAGGCTGAGGATGGAGAGACATCTTGATAGCATGGAGCAGTGGACACAAAATTGAACAAAGATATGTACACAATGGTCTAATTTGGTTTGAATAAAACCAACCGAAAAAGTAAAGATGAAGAAGGAAATAACAGGTAAAAAAGAGCTAGAGTTTTAGATGAAATGTTCAACCTCAAGTGATATATATACATGGCCATCAATGTGTCATATAAAGAGAATATTAGGATTTCCATTTATGTTTATTTAGATAAGCAACTTTTCGATTTGTGAGTGTGTTGAATTACATAGCAGGATGGTACTACATAAATAAAACAAAACATGCCCTTGGGGTATCGATTTAATCTTTTTTTAACTAATAGGAGAATGTGATCAAAAGTTTGCAGGCTGCTGGATTGGAAGTTCTGTTTGTTGAAAGGTAGCATAGTATAGTGGAAACCACAGGCTTTAGAATCAGATAGTCCTGAATATAAACTTTAACACGTAATACTTATGTAACATAACTTAATGAGCCTCCATTTCATTGAATGTAAAATGTTTGTTGTAATACTTCTCTCATAGGTATGTTGGATGGTTGCAATGGGATGATTTTACTGCTGTCTTTTGGTTAATTTCTCTGTTTTTTTGTCTTTCATGTTTGATTCTTTAGGGCTGGAGAATATACCCTGTATAATTTTACTCTTAAATTTGTTGGGTTTTAAAAATGACCCTTAACTGTCCAATACAAAGTGTATCTTGCTGAATATTCCATGAGTGCTTGATAAGAATGTGCATTCTTTGGCCGGGCGCGGTGACTCACGTCTGTAATCCCAGTACTTTGGGAGGCCGAGGCGGACGGATCACGAGGTCAGGAGATCGAGACCATCCTGGCTAACACGGTGAAACCCCATCTCTACTAAAAATACAAAAAATTAGCCGGGCATCGTGGTGGGCGCCTGTAGTCCCAGCTACTCGGGAGGCTGAGGCAGGAGAATGGCGTGAACCCGGGAGGCGGAGCTTGCAGTGAGCCGAGATCGCGCCACTGCACTCCAGCCTGGGACAGAGCAAGACTCTATCTCAAAAAAAAAAAAAAAAAAAAAAGTGCATTCTTTGTGTTCTGTAAATGTCAGTTAGATCCTGTTGGTTGATGTCTTATTCAGTTCTTCTGTATCTTTGCTAATTTTCTACTTAGTAGTTCTGTCAGTTGCTGAGAATGGGATGTTTGGTCCCCATGATGAGATGAGTTTTTACAATTAATTTTTAAAAATGTACATCTGTGTCTGGCCTTGTGTGACCCAGAATGGTCAGTATAGTATAGAAGGAATGCAAAGAAGCTGTAGTGCGAGAATAGCCAGCTTCATACAGGAGAAAATGTTCTCATGCTATGATTTCCCATGAATTCAGTAGCAGAGTCTGTCAGCATTAGCTTTCCCGGGGTTTGTAGAAATGCTATCATGCCTTTGGCCTCGTTGTTATTATTGAGCAACCTTGCATACTGGAAGCTCCAGTGCCTTCTTTATACAATGAGCTGGATTAGGTTAGTTGTCTAGTATTTAGTGACTTTTTCAGTCAGATACAGACTCATGTTTGACCCCCTCTTTTGGCATGTTGGCATCCAGAATTAACCTGTTTTCACATTTTGCAGCAGCACATGTAAAAATACATGCTTTCAGTTTTTTGGCCAAGTCATTTTTTTTTTGGGACAGAGTCTTGCTCTTGTCACCCAGGCTGGAGTGCAGTGGCGCGACCTCAGCTCACTGCAACCTCCGCCTCCTGGGTTCAAGCAATTCTCCTGCCTCAGCCTCCCAAGTAGCGGGGATTACAGGCATCCGCCACCATGCCTGGCTAATTTTTGTATTTTTTAGTAGAGACAGGGTTTTGCCATGTTGGCCAGGCTGGTCTCCAACTCCTGACGTCATGATCCGCCCACCTGCCAAAGTGCTGGGATTACAGGCGTGAGCCACTGCGCCCGGCCGGCCAAGTCCTTTTTAAATAAACCTCTTGGGGAAGATATATTCTAGTGGAAAAGGAAGGACGTTAAGTGACAAAAAATATCTTCAGTCTTTGGGTCTTAAGAAAGCAGTCATTCTTGAAAAGTCACTTTTTATTTCTCTGTTCCTCATTTTCTAGAGTAACTCATCAAGTTCTTTTAAATAAATGTGTCTGTTTTAAATAACAGATGGCTGGAAAAATACCCCAGCTGAGAATTGATCTTTTAGTTGTTGATTTTAGTATAAAACAGTTACATTGACTGTGATGATTGTTATGTTGGGATTTATATCCTTAAGTTTTTTTGTATTAGATTTGCTTTTGTACTGTTTATTAATGCTTTCTTTTTTTCTGCTTTCCTCCTATTAAATTTTTTTAAAATTATTTTCCCTTTACTGGTTTGGCCATTATGCATTCTGTTAGACTGAAATTTTAACACACATACTCTGATTAATTTTACAAAAGATGTATCTGGGTTTTAGTAATTTTGTGAATCAAAGAGCTAGCAATTTATTATCATATCAAAAAACATGACCACTCAGGATTCTGAAATATGGATTTATTATTGTTCTGTGACTCTAGTCCGTTTCGTAGCTACCTGCTAATTGCATTATTATTAATGGTTCTGGAGAATGGTCCATCATAGAGATGTCAAGGCTAGTATAAATTTACTGAGGGACAATTTAATCCATGCTTCAGCACCGCAGACTTACCGTTAACAGATCCACAATTAAAGTGAAGCTGCTGCCAGTTGTTGAACTTGAGTTAGAAACTGCAATAAGCCACAGGAAAAGAAGCAAAAATAAACCTCTTTTCAGATGAAATTGAAAAATATCTATTGGAATAACATGAATTAAAGACTTGTCACTTCATGAACTTATTCTTTTTTTCTTTTTTGTTATGGAGAGAGACACTCCTCTAGTCTCCATTTCTTGGTTACTGTCACCAACAGTGGCAGTTTTAGCTAAAATAATGTCACGGAAGAAGAATACTGAAACGTAAAAATGTGGTGGTAGTTATGTTTTTTAAAAATATGTATCCTGTGGAAATAGTTTTCAGTTTTAGCTTCACTGTATCCACCCTCCTAGCATTAATTCAGTATGCCTAAATGAAGTTGCTATCTACTAAAGAAATAGTTGGAGTGCTGTGAGGCTAAAAATCTTGAACTAAAACATGGAAATTGTTTTTCTAATTTCATTTGGGTAAAAATGAATCCCGTGAATACATGTTAGCAAAGCAAGCTTCCTTTTATTATTTCTCATACCACAGATACAATATCCAGATATGTGTTGATGTGAAACAAAATCAAATCAAGGTGATTATCATGTGGACATTGGATCAGGATTCTGGAATGTTCAGTTTGTGGGTTGCTTTGCATTTCTCACTTGGAGATGCACTCACAACTTTATACCTCTTTGCCTTAGTTTTTTGCACTTTAAAAATGAAAACTATAATGATCTTGAGCTCACATGGTTGTCAGGCAGTGAAGAACTTTGAAAAAGGCAAGCTTTTCATTTAAGTACATTACATATTAAGAAATTCATATCAAACTTTTGAAAAACAAGTTTGACAAAAAAGCAAGTGATATTGGCTCTACAAAATGTACTTCTGAACTTTCTACATGATGTATTTCTATAATATATAGAAGTATGTAGAAATATCCTATAATATAGAAATATATAATCTTATAGAAAATTCAGAAGTACATTTTGGAGGGAGTCCGGGAATATTTTTTAGCCACTTTCATGTATAATCTTTCTTTCCTAGCCCTTCTTTTTTCCCCTTTTAATTCACTCAACTATCCTAGAGGACAGTGACATTTTAGGGGAAATTTATTCAAACCACAAGGGAATATTTACGAAGAGTTTCTTTGCTTGAAAAAAATTATTTCTTTGCTTTGGTATTTTAAAGAAATTGATACTTTTAAAGTAACTTTTAATTTTAAAATGATATCAAACTTACATAAAAGTTCCACAGATGGCGTGAGATACTTCCATGTGTACTCTTTTCCTTGATTCACCAGTGTTCATCTGTTTGCTTCATTAACTTTATCATTAGTTGTGTCTCCCTTGTATACAAACTATTTTTCTCTGAACCATTTAAGAGTTCGTGTAGACTAACCGTTAACTGTTGCAATGCATACCTCCTAAGAATAAGGACATTTTCTCATATAACCATAGTACAGTGATAAGAAACAAAACTTTTTATATCCAGTCCACAATCTGAACTTAAATTTTATCAGTTGTCCCAATAATAACTTTTATATCATTTCTCTCCTCCACTGGGTCCAGGATCCATCTACATGTATTGTGTTTAATTATTGTGTCTTAAGTTTCTTTTAATCTTGAATCATTCTTCATCCATTTTTCTTTCGTGACCTTGATGTTTTTGATGAGTACAGGCAAATTATTTTGTAGAATGTGTCTTAACAGATTTGTCTGCTGTTTCTTCATAATAGTATTCAGGTGTTTATTTGCTTATTTATTCATTAATGTTTATTGTGTCCTCTTGGATTCTCATACAGTGTTATAAGCTATTACTGTCAACATTTATTCTGATGCTCAAATTGTTACAAATCTGGCCAGTAGGAGCCCCGTTAGCTTAAAGAATGATGTCATCATCATTCTTTACATCATACATCATCTTGTACTTTTTCTGCTGCATCCTTGGAATCAGCCAGTACTCTAAGGACCCCTGGTTCTTTTTAGTGGAGAGTGGTGTTCAGGTCTTAGTGCTAGATGTGCTTATAGCTATTAGAATGTCATAACTTTTATGTCTTCTTGGAGATCAAAGTGAGGGGAAAAATACACACAAATAAATATGCATCTGTCTGTTCATCCATCTATCCATCCATCTTGTCCATCTATCCATGAAAAACCATGACTTTATACTGATACGTTCAATTTCAGTTTAGTACCACAGGGTTCATTGCAGTATTCCTCCTCTCCATATTTGTAACTCCACCACCTAAGAAACATGGCTTTATTATTCTTAATATACCTACTTATTTGCTCACTTTTAACAAAAAAATTTAAAATTTCTACCCTATAGCACCATGAAAAAGTAACCTAATGACTAAAGTTTAGTGTTTGCTTATGGTTCTTTTTGTCTTAGGCTGGGGGTATGTAGTCAAAATACTGCATTCAGAAGTTACTTGGGTTAGTTCCTTTTTTCCTCTCTTCAATGTTACTGTGTTCTTTATTTGCAATACAGTAAAGTTCATCTGTTTCTGTTGTATTCCTTTCACCATCCCTTTACCCATGCTTGTTGATTTTATTTATTTGGATATATGAAACAGTATGGTTTCAAAAATGAAAGATGTCCCCAGAAACATTATGACTCTAATTCTTTCAGTTTCTCTGCTCTGTTTATGCAGCTCCCACCCTAGTTCCTGTTACCTATAGGTAACTGGTATCATTAGTTTTTGGTTTATCTTTCTTGTATTTCTTTTGCAAAAACAAGCAGATTCATGTGTTTTCTTTTCCCACTCTTTCATACACAAAGGTAACATTGCGTGTGTGTGTGTGTGTGTGTGTATGTGTATACATACATACATACATGAAGTTTGCTTTTTTCATCAGTTCATAGAGATCATTCTCATTCATCCTAACAGCTTATTCAGCCAGTTTTCTAAATATTGGCATTTCACTTGTTTCCAGTAGTTTGCGATTCGGAAACACTATAGTGGATAACCTAGTGCATATATATGTTTATAATATTGGAAGTGAATATTTTGGGTAAATTCCTGGAAGTAATATTGCTAGGTCAAAAGGTAAATGTAAGTACTTTTGTTAGATATTGTCAAATTCCCCTCCATAAAGGCTGTGCCAGTTTTCATTTGCACAAGCCAGGTTGTGAGAGGACCTATTTCTCCACAGTCTTGTCAGCAGCATGTGTTGTCAGTTGTTTTAATTTTTGCTGATCTGAAACATGAGAAATGGTATTGCAGCATAGTTGTAATTTGCTTTTATTATGTGTTAAGTTGAAGAGTTTTCACGTGATAAATACATTTTTAAATCTTCTTTTGTGAATTGTCTGTGTCTTTTGGCTGTTTTTTACATGGTGTTTTTAATCTTTTTTTTCTTTTAAACATTCTTGGTATATATTATTAGTGTTATTGGCTTTTTAACTATGATACATGTTGCAACAAATTTTTTTTCTAGCTCGTCATTTATTCTTTTTTGATTAGGATATAATTCACATACCATAACATTAATCCTTTAAAAGTGTACAATTCAGTGATATTTAGCATATTCACAAGATTGTACAGCATCACCACCATCTAATTCTAGAACATTTTCATTTCCTAAAAAGAAACCCCATGCCCATTGGCACCCACTCTCCTCAACCCACAAATCCCCTGACAGTCACCATACTTTCAGTCTGTAGGGGATTTGACTACTGTTTTTTATGTCTGGCTTCTGTCTCTTAGCATAGTGTTTTCAAGATTCACATATGTTACAGATGCATCAATACAAATTTGTTTTTATGGCAGAATCATATTGTATGGATATAAAACATTTTCTCTTCAGTTGTTGGACATTTGTAATGTTTCCACTTTTTGGGTATTAAGAGTGATGCTGTCACGAACCCTTGTGTGCACGTTTTTGTGTGGACCAAAGTTTTCTTTTTTTTGCATGTACCTTGAGGTGGAACTATCGAGTCATATGATAAATTTATGTTTAACCTTTTGAGGTACTGCCAGACTGTTTTCCAAAGCAGTTATACCATTTCACAATTTTGGCAGTGCTTGAGAGTTTCCATTTCTCCACATCCCTACCTGCACTTGCTGTTGTCTGTCCTTTTGACTATAACCATCTTATTGGGTGTGAAATGGTATCTTATTGTGATTTGATGTGTGTTTCTCTTAAGACTAAGGATGTTGAGCATCTCTTCATGTGCATATTGGTCATTTGTATGTTTTATTTAGAGAAACGTCTTCTTTAAATCCTTTGCCCATTTTAAATATTGAGTTGTTTTTATTGTTAAGTTTATATATTCTGGACACTAGACTCTTATCAGATATATGAGCTGCAAATATTTTCTCCCATTCTATGGGTTGTCTTTTCATGTTCTTGATGATATTCTTTGAAACACAAAGTTTTGATGAGGTCCAGCTTACCAGGGTTTTTGTTTTTGCTTTGCTTCATATCTAAGAAGCCACTGCTTAATCCAAGTTTACAAAGCCTAATGACTATGTTTTCTTTTAAGAGCTTTATAGTTTTAGCTTTTACATTTAGGTTTTAAATTTACTGTGAGTTAATTTTGTGTAAAGTATATGGTAGGTGTCCAGCTTCATTCTTTTGCATGTGGATATCCAGTGTCCCATCACCAGTTTTTGAAATGACTGTTCTTTCCTCATTGAATATTCTTGGCATCCTTGTCTGTCAACAATCAGATGCCCCAAAATTTATGGATTTGTCATTTGTCTTTTGAGATGGCTTATGACTTTTTTTGGCCATGCTCAAGTTTGAATATTCGTGTAGCTGAATTTATCAACATTTTGCTTATCTTAATTTTGAGTCAAAGAAAGTTTTTTCCTACACTTAAGTTATGGAGGAATTCACCCATGTTTTCCCCTTATAATTATGTCGTTTTCAAAATGGCTGTTCTTTTGTCTCAGAACCGTTTATTTTATTTTATTACTTTAGAATCAGGGTCTCATTTTGTTGCCCAGGCTGGAGTGCAGTGGCACAATCGTAGCTCACTGCAACCTCAAAGTCCTGGACTCTGGTGATCCTCCTGCCTCAGCCTCCTGAGTAGCCAGGACTACAGGTGCATGCCACCATGCCCAAGTAGTTTTTTAATTTTTAATAGAGGTGAGGTTTTGCTATGTTGCCTAGGCTGGTCTCAAACTCCTGGGCTCAAGCAGTACCCCTGCCTTGGCATCCGAGAGGGCTGGGATTACACAGGTGAGTCACCATGCCTGGCCAGAATCATTTATTAAAAATCCATTTCGCTCAGTGATTTCAGGTGCCACCTGTAGCGTATACTAAATTTGCATATGTATATAAGTCTATTTTTGGACATTCAAGTCCGTTTCTCTGTTTATATAATACCATGATTTTTTTAATTAAAAATTTTATTTTGTGTTAATTTTAGATTCATATGCAGTTGTAAGAAATAATACAGAGATTTTCTGTAATCTGTATCCACTTTTCCCCAGTGGTAACATCTTGAAAAACTGTAGTATGGTATCAAAACCAGGATATTGACATTGATAACAGTCTACAGGTTTTTTGCAGTTTACTTGAATTCATTTATGTATATATGTGTGTATTTACTTCTGTGCCATTCTGTCACATATATAGGTTCAAGTGTTCACCACCACAGTCAAAATACAGAGCAGTTTCATCACTGCAAGGATCACTTATGTTGCTCTTTTATAACCGTACCCACTTCCTCTTTCATCTTCCCTAGACTCTGGCAAGCACAGAAATATTCTCCATTTCTGTAATTTTGGCATTTTAGTGGCATTAGAAAAGCAGAATTATACAGTATACAATCCTTAGGGATTGGCTTAAAAAATCTTTTCTCAGTGCAGTTTCTTGGAGATTTACTCAAATTATTGCATGTTTATTGTTGAGTAGTAGTGTGTGATATGGATGGACCAGTTTGCGTAATTGTTTAGTTTTTGAAGGACACCGGGGTTGGTTCTGGGTTTATACTCATAAATAAAGCTGCTATGATCACAGGTTTTTGTGTGAACATAAGTCTTCCACATTCCTCTGAGATAAATGGTTATGAGGGTGATTGTATTGAAGTGGCCTTGTTTTCTGGGGTGATGCTCAGAATTCTTGGTCTCATAGCCAAGGAAATCAAGGACATGGATACACCAAGGGTGAAGTTTAGAGCAGAAACTTAATAGGAGAAAGAAAAAGAACAGCTGTCTGCTGCAGAGAGGGGTCGCAGAAAAAGGGTTGCCATCCTGTAGTGAAATACAGGAATTTTTACAGACAAGCTAGTGGGGAGGCGGCATCTGGACATAGGGTGTGAAAAACCGGTTAGGATCAGGTGTGTCATCTGCATAGGGTGCAAATCTCTGGAAGCCCCTACCCCAATCTTTTATCATACAGGCAGGTCCTCAGCCTGAGCTACTCCATGTTGCTTATTTCTTTCTTCCTTTGCATGTGCTTAAAAAGGGGAGGTAGAACCCCCATGGTGGACATGCCTGGCCCCGGCTAGCCCTTTCTGTCCATGCAACTGCGGGCATGCCCCAGTACAAGCTTCCAGGTTCCTTAGCTATGTTTGCAGCCTGATCTTCCAGGCTACTCTTTGTTAGAAAACAAGTAATTTCTTGGACTGCTTTTTGTTAGAAGGGAAGTTCTGCCAAGGATGCTGTGCCCTCACTATCTGCCTAAATAGTTTTTTCTACCTCCCGTATCATGATAATGGCATGTTTAGTTACATAAGAAACTGCGAAAGTGTTTTAATTATAGGGGCTTTTCAGCATGTTTTAATATCTGGTGGGGTCAGTAGCTCCTAACAGCTTTTCAACTATTTTCCAAGCTTTTACACAAAACAGTTGTATTAAGCCAATGATATGTTTTTGTCTAATTTATCCTGCTTATAGGATTGCAGATGGAACAAGTAGCATTTTCTTTTTTTCCCCAACTTTAGCTCTTGACTATTTTTAGTCCAACTTGGCTGGCAAATTGTCATTTAAGTATGTTGCATTTGCTTGCACCTTTTCTGAATTTCTCAATTATTCTTTTTAAGAAACTAAAATTATGAAAATTTTATTCCTCTTTTTATTCATTTCTAACTACTTGAAATAATGGGACTTACATATACATCAGTGATTGTCAAATGTTAGTGGGTAACATTCCCCTGGAAGGCTTATTAAAACACAGATTGCTAGGCCTCAGCCCCAGAGACTCTATTTCAGTAAGTATGGGGTGGGGCCTGACTATTTGCATTTCTGCAGCACCAGGTGATACTGAGGCTGCTGGCCTGGGGACTGCATTTTGAGGACTACTAGGCTATATTAGTAGAATGGCTTATGGAGTGTCTCTGGGAAGATTGCTGGGTCTTATGATTGACACTATATTTGAATGATTGTGTAGGACAGATGTCATTATATATGTACTGCTGAAGAAACAAGATATATGATGCTGGTATCTAACAGACTTTTGAATCATAGTACTGAAAGGAGATAGAAAAGTTCAGCTTTTAAGTCATTCATTTATTGAATCTTTCATTTATTCATCAGATTTTATTGCTTCCGACTACATTTGCTAGGCAGTGAAATGGATTGTTTCACACAGTGAGGAATTTTTTTTAAGAAGAGTTAAATATATTTTCTAAAATTCTATATTTAAGAATCAGAAAGTTACTGGAGATTAGGAAGGGTAGTGTGTGGCAGGGTGAGGGGAAGGTTATGAGGCGATAACACAACAAGGTGACTATAGTCAATAATAATTGTACATTTAAAAATAACTAAAAGAGTATAATTAGATTGATTGTATCACAAAGGATAAATGCTTGAGTGGATGGATATTCTATTTTCCATGGTATGACTATCACTCATTGCATGCCTGTATCAAAACATCTCATGTACCGCATTCATATATACATCTATTATGTACCTATAAAACTAAAAAAAATTATAAAAGCAAAAAACAAAAACGAAAAAAGCCCTTGACTTTCAGAAGCTTCTGAATAACCTTTGCAGTATTGTGCCTCTGTTCTACACATAACTAACTGTGTTGAAACTGAGAATTAAAGCTGAAATGTGATTTCACAAACTTAATAATGGCCTTTATAACTGATAATGACATCTTGGTTGCCTTGAGACAACAACCAAGGACTTGATTTCCTTGAGACAAGGACTATGGTTGAATCACTGTTTCTTTAAGTATTTAATCTTGTCTCATAATAATTGTGTTACCTCAACAAAGATTGTGCTCATACCTTGACAAATGAAACTATACCAGTAAATTAATTCTATTTAAGTCAGAGTAGAATCAACTAGCGGTTACCCACTGACTAATATCAGAGCCCAGTGTGTTACATGAAACTAAATTGGAAACTGACCTCTGGAACTCGATGTTTTGTTTTGACCTAAATCTACTCTGCAGTGTGAGGTGAATACAATTGTTTAAAAATTCTTAAGCTGTCGATGTTGAATTTGCTTATTTTGTATTTAATTAAAAAGGTACATACAGATATGTATGTAGTGTGGTTTGGCAATAGTTAAAATTGGGAGCAGGGAAGGAAAATTTTAGAAATCTTGGTTTCCAAGCAACCAAACACACAATATCAGATCCGTGTACCACTTGCTTCATGTTAAGATGCCCTAAATGTAAATAATTGATTGAGCAGAGACTAAACCGTTATAGTCAGCTGAATTCCAAGGTCCTTGACCTGAGCTCATTATGCTCAGGTTAGAGAATACTTGGTGGCTGAATTTTCTTAGAAAAGGAGCCCAGATGATATCTGGCATGTACATAGATCTCGAAAATTAGCTGGACTTAAGTAAGCATTTAGTTTTCAAGCTTTAGTTTAGTGAATGTGGGGATCCTGATCTGTAATCCGTCAGGAGGCAAATGAGCTGCAACAGAGCCATGGTTTCTCTCCCTCTTTCTGGGAGCCACCCACCCCCTCCACCCGATACAGAGGACCTAAGGAGTGATTGATTTTATAAAAGATACAGAGTAACACACTCTGTATGTTCATTAGACCCTGTAAATAACTCCCTTCTAGACCTCTCAGATATAAATACATCTCTTTTTACTTCAAAAGCTTTCCATGGGTGATTTCATCCATGTTCATGGTTTTAACTCTTGTGCTTATATGGGTGACTTCCAGATGCATACCTCCAGCCTCATTCTGTTTCAGAATTAGATTTTCATACATTCATAGGCCCAACTCAAAATGTCTAAAATGAACTAATCTCTTAGCTGTCTTCTCCTCCAGAGAAGACTATACTGCCTGCTCTGCTCCGTCCTGTCTTGTGTAGTATTTGGCAGTATCACTCGGCTCTTTCATTTCTTGCCCTGTTACCCTTACGTGTGGCTGTTTGCCATGGTCTGTCAATTCTGGCTCAGTAGTCCTCCCCAATAAATCTTCCCTCTCTTCTACTCTTAGAGTCTCTCACCTTGACTTTTTGTTTGTTTGTTTGTTTTTGAGACAGTCTCACTTTGTCACCCAGGCTGGAATGCAGTGGTGTGATTATGGCTCACTGCAGCCTTGACCTCCTGGGCTCAAGCAATCCTCCCACTTCAACCTTCCAAGTAGCTGGGACTACAGGCACGCGCCACCATGCCTAGTTTTTAATTTTTTTTTTTTTTTTGTAGAGGCGGGGTTTCACCATGTTGCCGAGGCTGGTCCCGAATGCAGCCTCAAGCAATCCGCCTGCTTCCCAAAGTGCTGGGATTATAGGCCTGAGCCACCACGCCTGGCCTTCACTTTGACCTTGACTCATCTCCCTGTCCCTGATCTTTGCCTGCTCAAGTCCATCTTCTATACACAACTGTGATTTTCTTTAGAAACACATTTCTGACCACATTGTTCCCCTTTAAACACTTGCATAATGCTTGGTCACCAGCAGGATAAAGTCTAAGCTCTTTGACTTGACTTACTAGCCGGCCATGATCTCAGTCTTGTCTCCTTCTCCATCTTGATGTCTTGCCATTTCCCAAACATAACTTTAGAATACAGCAATTCAGAACTGCTTTTAGTTCCCTGAAACCACCATAATGCTTCACACACCCTCACCTGTGACTGTGCTGTTCTTTCTTACTCACCCTTGTGTCTTTTTTAATTCTTTTGCTTTCAAGACTTTGCTCTGGCTTTTCTAGGATGCCTCTCTTGATTTCTTTTGCTCACCCATCTGCTGCCATCCCAGATTATGTCAGTTGACTCTACCCTAAGGTCTCCATAGGGCATCCTGTGTCTATCTCTGTGGTAGATCCTTGCCCACTTTATTGAATTCATCTTTAAGCTCCTTGAATGGAGGGTCTGTGTTTTATTTCTCTTTGTTTCCCTCTTTCCTTGTATGGCTCTTGAAATCATTATGAATTGATCTAAGCACTTCCTTTTGGAGGTATGCAGAATTAATAGCATAATTGTGGCAAGAAATGTCTTTGCCTTTTCTTTTTAATGCAAATGAGAGTAACATGTTCTTTGTATTTATCTTGGGTATCCATTGCTGACTACCAGATCACCCCAAAACTAAGCAGCTTGAAACAATAAACATTTTGTGTATATGTGTGTGATTTTTTTTTTTTTTTTTTTTAAGACGGAGTCTCTCTCTGTTGCCCACGCTGGAGTGCAATGGTGTGATCTCAGCTCACTGAAACCTCCGCCTCACGAGTTCAAGCGATTCTTTTGCCTGAGCCTCCTTAGTAGCTGGGACTACAGGTGTGGCCCACCATGCCTGGCTAATTTTTGTTTTTTTAGTAGGGACAGGGTTTCACCATATTGCCCAGGCTGTCTCAAATTCCTGACCTCAAACAATCTGCCCACCTTGGCCTCCCAAAGTGCTGGGATTACAGGTGTGAGCCTGTCCAAAACAATGAACATTTTATTTGTTCATGATTTTGTTGGAAAATCATGAACTTATGATTGAGTTGGGCTCAGCTGGATGTTTCTTCTTTTTGTCTTTTTAGGGGTCACTCATGGGTCTTCGTTCATCTGGTCACCCAACTGAGCGTAGAAGGTCTAGAATGACCTTACTCACATCTCTGGCAATTTGTTGCTGGCTGTCAGCTCTGCCTCCCTCTCTCATCCTTAAGGGGACTGGCCAGGGTTTCTTTCCATGGCAGTCTCAGAGCAGCAAGAGACTAAGGGTGAAAGTTGCAAGGTCTTTAGAGGCCCAGGCCCAGAAAGTGTACAGTGGCAGTTCAGTAACATTCTCTTGGCCAGTGCAAGTCACCAGACCAGCCCAGATTCAGGGGATGGGGAGTAAACTTCATCTAGATGGGAGGAGCCCCCAAGTTACATTGCCAAGGGGTGTGCATACAGGGATGGGAGGAATGTGATTGTTTGTTGTTGTCAGCACAGTATACCTTACTAGAACTGAATTGACGTCTCTACTTTTTGAGCATTTTTTTGTACATTGTTGTGTTATTTCTCTGTGGTAGTCATCTCACACGCTTTAAACTTCGTATGTCTTATTTCCTTCCTTAGTAGGTCACCTTAGGAGACAGTGCAATAAACATTTATATCTCTCATAGCACATACCAGATTTTTAAAATTTGTCAGGTTTTAAATCAGGACTTAGGGGGTGAATTATCTTATTAAATAAATAATTCAAGTATACAGGGAAGTGAAAGACAGTCATTTACATAATACTCAACATCTTTCTTGAGATAAAGTAGTGCTGTGAACTGATAGCTAAAATAACATTACCAAATTTAGTTGAGTCATAATTTGGGGCTTGCCTTTAAAGCTAAAGAAATTCCTTTATATATGAATATTACAGGCATTTGTGTAATATCAGTATCTGTCTGAAAAGAATGCATTGATTACAGAACTCTTTAAGTTGTACAGAGGTTATTTTTCCCTAGAACTTCAAAAGTCTTTGCAAGAGAGGGGAGAGTAAAAAAGGTGCCTTAAGGATGTAGACATGCTGTAGCACTGTTATTTGTTGTCAGAAATATACTGATAAAAATGCTAATGCCAGGCTGGGCACAGTGGCTCACGCCTGTAATCTCAGCACTTTGAGAGGCTGAGGCGGGCGGATCACGAGGTCAGGAGATTGAGACCACCCTGGCTCACATGGTGAAACCCTGTATCTACTAAAAATACAAAAATTAGCTGGGTGTTGTGGTGAGCACCTGTAATCCCAGCTACGGGGGAGGCTGAGGCAGGAGAATCACATGAACCCTGGAGGTGGAGGTTGCGGTGAGCCGAGATCGCGCCACTGCACTCCAGCCTGGGCGACAGAGCGAGACTCCGTCTCAAAAAAATAAAAAATAAAAATAAAAAAAATCCTAATGCCTTTCTTGCATATTGGATTTGTTCTACTGATGACTTTTTTTCCTGGGGTTCTTAGAAGCTGTGTGTAACCAAACGGGGCTGGAGAGTGAGAGAAAGCAAAAGACTGGGCTAGAAGAAGGGAGAGAAATACATTCTGGTTTAGGGGCTATGGGTAGACCTAAGTTTTTACCCTGCATTGTATCTGAAAAACATAAATCCCTGCTACTAATCTTAATTTCTAATCTTAGTCTTTAGTGTCTCTTCCTTTTCTTTTTTCCTTCCCTTCTCCTCAACTTTGCTATAAAAATATTTATGCATCTAAAATGGGAAGAATTATTTTTGCTCAAACTGTAAAAAGCATATCACAGGCTAGGCATGGTGGCTCACACCTGTAATCCCAGCACTTTGGGAGGCCAATGTGGGTGGATCATTTGAGGTCAGGGGTTCAAGACCAGCCTAGCTAACAGGGTAAAACGCTGTCTCTACTAAAAATACTAAAATTAGCTGGGCATGGTAGTGGGCACCTGTAATCCCAGCTACTCTGGAGGCTGAGGCAGGAGAATTGCTTGAACCCAGGAGGTGGAGGTTGCAGCGAGCTGAGATTGCACCACTGCACTCCAGCCTGGGTGACAGAGCAAGACTCTGTCTCGAAAAAAAATATATCACAAATATTATTACATATTCTTAATACATAATTATGCATCCGTAAAAGTGGCATTTTGCTACATAGCCTCAATATAGTTTTCACAACTCAATTTTGCCCTCTTAAAACAAGATTGCTGGCACCATCTTCACTGATGAAAGGCTTGTGGCTAAGAAGGTCTGAGTCATAACAGATGCTTCTCCGTCTTGCTTTCCCATCTTTCTCTAGTTTCTTTTTGTCCTTTTTATCTTTTTATATTATTTTTCTCTTCTCCATAATTCTGCCTTCTAGCCTGTTATTGGGATGTCTGCTCTATGTGCCAAATATGTCTTAAATTCCTTCATCTTGGCTCCCCTCGGGAGAGACTAAGGGAAGACACTGCAGAACTAGGTCTACTCAGAGGAGATCATGGCCTGCCCTCATGGGACCATTTGGTGGTGTCTTCCTCCATCACACCTGCAGTCACGCTTGTGGACTTAGAGGTTGAGCAAGATCTTCTGTGCTGAGAGAACCCACGTTCATATTCTCACTTGGTCTCTGTGAAGATTTGAAAAACATTTTTTTTTTCTGAAAAGATACAGGTGTACCCATTTAAGCAAACATGGAACTCTGTTCATTATTTTCTCCTTTTTATTCATTGTCATGTTCACATTCACTGTATAATCTTGTTTTTGGCTTATCTTTGACTTTTATACATACTACATAGATTGGAAAATTTTCCTGGTGATACGGTACTCTGCCATTGTGAAGGGATGGCTCAATATTAATTTTAGAGTGGATGCTTTCAAATATTATCAATGACAAGATTTTAGCATTTTATAGCCTTCAACCAAGCACTTATTTGGGGGTCTGCAACATTCCCCTTATGCGTTAAATGAATGAATGATTATTTTATACAACTCACACCAAATCTTTTTTTTTACTCATGTTTTCACTTTTATTTTTTGCTTACTTGTAAAAGAATGTTATTCTTGATCTACTATTACCTATTGTTTAAATTGTAGTTTGTTTATATATATATATTTATTATACTTTAAGTTCTAGGGTACATGTGCACAGCGTGCAGGTTTGTTACATATGTATACATGTGCCATGTTGGTGTGCTGCACCCATTAACTCATCATTTACATTAGGTATATCTCCTAATGCTATCCCTCCCCCCTCCCCCCACCCCACAACAGTCCCCCATGTGTGATGTTCCCTTTCCTGTGTCCAAGTGTTCTCATTGTTCATTTCCCACCTATGAGTGAGAACATGCGGTGTTTCGTTTTTGTCCTTGCGATAGTTTGCTGAGAATGATGGTTTCCAGTTTCATCCATGTCCCTACAAAGGACGTGAACTCATCCTTTTTTTATGGCTGGATAGTATTCCATGGTGTATATGTGCCACATTTTCTTAATCCAGTCTATCATTGTTGGACATTTGGGTTGGTTCCAAGTCTTTGCTGTTGTGAATAGTGCGACAGTAAACATATGTGTGCGTGTGTCTTTATAGCAGCATGATTTATAATCCTTTGGGTATATACCCAGTAATGGGATGGCTGGGTCAAATGGTATTTCTAGTTCTAGATCCCTGAGGAATCGCCACACTGACTTCCACAATGGTTGAACTAGTTTACAGTCCCACCAACAGTGTAAAAGTGTTCCTATTTCTGCACATCCTCTCCAGCACCTGTTGTTTCCTGACTTCTTAATGATGGCCATTCTAACTGGTGTGAGATGGTATCTCATTGTGGTTTTGATTTGCATTTCTCTGATGGCCAGTGATGATGAGCATCTTTTCATGTGTCTGTTGGCTGCATGAATGTCTTCTTTTGAGAAGTGTCTGTTCATATCCTTTGCCCACTTTTTGATGGGGTTGTTTTTTTTTCTTGTAAATTTGTTTGAGTTCCTCGTAGATTCTGGATATTAGCCCTTTGTCAGATGAGTAGATTGCAAAAATTTTCTCCGCTTCTGTAGGTTGCCTGTTCACTCTGATGGTAGTTTCTTCTGCTGTGTGGAAGCTCTTTAATTAGATCCCATTTGTCAATTTTGGCTTTTGTTGCCATTGCTTTTGGTGTTTTAGACATGAAGTCCTTGCCCATGCCTATGTCCTGAATGGTAATGCCCAGGTTTTCTTCTAGGGTTTTTATGGTTTTAGGTCTAACATGTAAGTGTTTAATCCATCTTGAATTAATTTTTGTATAAGGTGTAAGGAAGGGATCCAGCTTCAGCTTTCTCCATATATCTAGCCAGTTTTCGCAGCACCATTTGTTAAATAGGGAATCCTTTCCCCATTGCTTGTTTTTGTCAGGTTTGTCAAAGATCAGATAGTTGTAGATGCTTGGTATTATTTCTGAGGACTCTTTTCTGTTCCATTGGTCTATATCTCTGTTTTGGTACCAGTACCATGCTGTTTTGGTTACTGTAGCCTTGTAGTATAGTTTGAAGTCAGGTAGCGTGATGCCTCCAGCTTTGTTCTTTTGCCTTAGGATTGACTTGGCAATGTGGGCTCTCTTTTGGTTCCATATGAACTTTAAAGTAGTTTTTTCCAATTCTGTGAAGAAAGTCATTGGTAGATTGATGGGGATGGCATTGAATCCATAAATTACCTTGGGCAGTATGGCCATTTTCATGATATTGATTCTTCTAACCCATGAGCATGGAATGTTATTCCATTTGTTTGTATCCTCTTTTATTTCATTGAGCAGTGGTTTGTAGTTCTCCTTGAAGAGGTCCTTCACGTCCCTTGTAAGTTGGATTCCTAGGTATTTTATTCTCTTTGAAGCAACTTTGAATGGGAGTTCACTCATGATTTGGCTCTCTGTTTGTCTGTGATTGGTGTACAAGAATGCTTGTGATTTTTGTAGATTGATTTTGTATCCTGAGACTTTGCTGAGGTTGCTTATCAGCTTAAGGAGATTTTGGGCTGAGGCGATGGGGTTTTCTGTATATACAATCAAGTCATCTGCAAACAGGGACAATTTGACTTCCTCTTTTCCTAACTAAATACCCTTTATTTCCTTCTCCTGCCTGATTGCCCTGGCCAGAACTTCCAAGACTATGTTGAATAGGAGTGGTGAGAGAGGGCATCCCTGTCTTGTGCTAGTTTTCAAAGGGAATGCTTCCAGTTTTTGCCCATTCAGTATGATACTGGCTGTGGGCTTGTCATAAATAGCTCTTATTATTTTGATATATGTCCCATTAATACGTAATTTATTGAGAGTTTTTAGCATGAAGGGCTGTTGAATTTTGTCAAAGGCCTTTTCTGCATCTATTGAGATAATCATGTGGTTTTTGTCTTTGGTTCTGTTTATATGCTGGATTATGTTTACTGATTTGCATATGTTGAACCAGCCTTGCATCCCAGGGATGAATCCCACTTAATCATGGTGGATAAGCTTTTTGGTGTGCTGCTGGATTCAGTTTGCCAGTATTTTATTGAGGATTTTTGCATCGATGTTCATCAAGGATATTGGTCTAAAATTCTCTTTTTTTGTTGTGTCTCTGCCAGGCTTTGGTATCAGGATGATGCTGGCCTCATAAAATGAATTAGGGAGATTCCCTCTTTTCCTATTGATTGGACTAGTTTCAGAAGGAATGGTACCAGCTCCTCCTTGTACCTCTGGTAGAATTTGGCTGTGAATCCGTCTGGTCCTGGGCTTTTTTTGGTTGGTAAGCTATTAATTATTGCCTCAATTTCAGAGCCTGTTATTGGTCTATTCAGGGATTCAACTTCTTCCTGGTTTAGTCTTGGAAGGGTGTATGTGTCGAGGAATTTATCCATTTCTTCTAGATTTTCTAGTGTATTTGTGTAGAGGTGTTTATAGTATTCTCTCTGCTGTCTCTTGATGTATCAGCAAAAATACAGGCACATTTCTAAATTTGTGTTAGGGTTTCCTGTAGCATGGTCATATGTCACCAGTGAGTCCACTTACTCTGAATTAAGAAAACATGGGCTTAATATGCAGAACACTGAAACTGGACCCCTTCCTTACACCTTATACAAAAATTAAGATGGGTTAAAGACTTAAATGTAAAACTCCAAATCATAAAAACCCTAGAAGAAAACCTGGGCAATACCATTCAGGACATAGGCATGGGAAAAGACTTCATGACAAAAATGCCAAAAGTAATTGCAGCAAAAGTCAAAATTGACAAGTGGAAGATCTAATTAAACTAAAGAGCTTTTGCACAGCAAAAGAAACTACCGTCAGAGTGAACAGGCAACCAAAGAATAGGAGAAAATTTTTGTAATCTACCCATCTGCCAAAGGTATAATATCCAGAATTTACAAGGAATTTAAACACATTTACAAGAAAAAACCCCATCAAAAAGTAGGCAAAGGATATGAACAGACGCTTCTCAAAAGAAGACACGTGGCCAACAAACATATGAAAAAAGCTCAACATCACTGATCATTAGAGAAATGCAAATCAAAACTGTAAGGAGATACCATCTCACGCCAGTCAGAATGGCGATTATTAAAAAGTCAAGAAACAATAGATGTGAGGCTGTGGAGAAATAGGAACACTTTTACACTGTTGGTGGGAATGTAAATTAGTTCAACCATTGTGGAAGACAGTATGGTGATTCCTCAAGGATGTACAACCAGAACTACCATTTGACCCAGCAATCCCATTACTGGGTATATACCCAAAGGATTATAAATCATTCTACCCTAAAGACACATGCATGCATACATTTATTGCAGTATTATTTTCAATAGCAAAGTCATGGAACCAACCCAAATGCCCATCAGTGGTAGACTGGATAAAGAAAATGTGGTACATGTACACCATGGAATACTATGCAGCTATATAAAGGAATGGGATCAGTTCCTTTGCAGGGGCATGGATGAAGCCAGAAGCCATCATCCTCAGCAAACTCACACAGGAACAGAAAATCAAACACTGCATGTTCTCATAAGTGCGAGTTGAACGTTGAGAACGCCTGGACACACGGAGGGGAACAACATGCACCAGGGCCTGTTGTGGAGGGATGCGAGGGGAGGGAACTTAGAGGATGGGTCAATAGGTGCAGCAAACCACCATGGTACATGTGTACCTATGTAACAAACCTGTGCATTCTGCATATGTATCCTGGAAGTTAAAGCAAAATTAAAAAAAAAAAAGAAAAATGAAAACATGGGCTTAAATGGGACACAAGATCTATTCCTCCTTTGAAAAACCCATTAAGTTTGGATAAATTCTAAGAGGTAGCATTTTAACTAGTATCCTAAGCACTTCCTCACATTCTCATAGTTTGCAAGTTAACATGATGTATGTGTATTTATGTATTTTAAACTCCAGAAACTTTTGTATTATTGAAACCAAAACTGACAAGAAACCTTCTGTGAACATGCTTCTGTTGGGGTGTAGAAAGCTCATAGAGTGTTGCCTTCATGTTTACAATAGTAAAAAATCCAGATAATATACAAAATGACTTTTCTTGGTCTCATCAGAGAATTTTGGTCATAGAGCAACTAACTAGCCTGAAATCTAGGGAAAAGGTATGAGTTTCCAAGTAGACAGGACAAGACATTTGCTTAACTGGAGTAAATGCTGATGCTGATGTCACATAAGCTAGTAAGAAAAAACTGAGTTACGTTTTAAGTACTAAAAGCCGAATGTATCTCAGCATGGGAACTGCAGCTGCAAAGAGAATTCAGTTACATGCAGGCAGTTCTCCACAGACCTCACCTTGTGCTCATAGGGAAGACTGGGGGCAAGGCAAGTGATGGAAGAATGGCATTCTTATGGAGGCAGGCAGCAACCACTGCAAGAAAGGCATGAAGCCCTCTGGATCCTTCCCTAACCGTTTCTCTTATGGAACAAAAGCCTTAAGCTCCTGGGAAAGGGCGGGAAACTCTAGGCTCAGGGGACAGGTGGAGACCTATTTCGGCTAAGGGAAAGGAACCGGAAAATTGCTCTACATTTGGAGGAGGGTCAAAGAAATATTATCCACCGGGACTACTAGAGATCTCCTGACACTGTGGGAGGAGGTAGATCACTTGTAACATCATACCCCTATACCCAGGCAAACAGATCCTGCCTAAGACTGAGGTTGAATCAGAACAAGAGAATACTTTCTCTCTACACACACCAGGATGCTAAGCTCATAGTAAGAAATGCTGATGGTCTACTGCTAGGGTAGTGGGGAGAACATGGAGAAAGATCTCCCTAAGGTACAGGCACAAAGGGAAGACCTAAAGCTGAGGGTGAAGCAGACCTTGAGAAAAACACTGTGGCAACCCAGCCCCACCTGAAGAACAAGGTAATGCCAAGGACACATGAAACCTGTGATGTGCAGAGGCTAATAAGCCTAAATTCAGCCCTCAACTCCTGACTCCTGACTAAATTGAATCAACTCCCCACACTTAAGA
This sequence comes from Symphalangus syndactylus, assembly GCF_028878055.3. NCBI lineage: Eukaryota > Metazoa > Chordata > Mammalia > Primates > Hylobatidae > Symphalangus > Symphalangus syndactylus. Next base: position 122,075,888 of record NC_072431.2, on the reverse strand, counting down.
CTAGCAGGATGCGAGACATGTTCATTTCCAGGCACAAATACTACATATCTCAGTCTCTATAGTTCTGCACAAGATGGCTGGCTTTTAACTAAAAATTAATGAGATGCACAAAAAGTGAGGTAAAACAACACACATAAAAGAAACAAAGCAATCAATAGAACCAGGCTCAGATATGAACCAGATGTTAGAACTATCAGAGAATTTTAAATAACTATGATCAATATATTAAAGGTTCTAAGTGGGAGAAGTGTGTAATATGCATGTACAGATGGGGAATTTCAGTAGAAAAGGTGAGATTACAAAAAAGAATGAAATGAAAATGCTAGAAATGAAAAACTTAGTAACAGAGATGAACGATGCTTTTGATGCCTCGTTGGTAGAATTGATGCAGTTGAAGAAATAATCAGTATATTTGAAGATTGGTCAGAAGAGATTTATGGGAAATCTGAAACACAAAGAAAAAAGAGGGTGTGACAAAAGACCCAAAAATATTAGAGCCCCTAAGAGCTTTAGTACAATATAAAAAGTTCCAGTGTATATGTAATTAGAATCCCAGAATGAGAAGAGAGTGAATAGTATGGTAGAAAATAGTGCAATACAACAAATATTTGAAGAGATTATAGTACAGTTTTCCCAAACTAGTGACACATACCAAATAACAAATCCAAGAAGCTGAATAAGCAGAATGAATACCCCACAACACACATACAGTCAGACATATATTCACACTGAGAAAAAACAAAATTTCAAAGTCAACCAGAGAAAAAGACACATTATATACAGAAGAGCAAAGATGAGTCAAAGCAGACTTCTCATCAGAATTAGGTAAGATTATAGTGTTAACAGAATAAACTGTCAACCCAGATTCCTATGTCCTGCAAAATATCCTTCAAAATGAAAGAAAGCAAATATAAGTGATCTTATTACTCTTCATTTCACTGCCAACATTTAAATATCAGTGGAAATGAAGATAAGGCTCTGGTCTCAACCGTATTGATCTGAACTGACAACTGTGATAAATAAGCTGTGTGTCTTGATTTATGAATTTGTCTGTGATGTTTGAGTTTGGTTTAATCCTAGTACATGGTGTAGCTTTGATGGTTTTTAAGGGTGGTGTACTTGGTACCTGTATCAGGCAAGGTTTTCTAGAGAAACAGAACCGGTAGAATAGACAGGTGTGTGTGTGTGTGTTTATGACTGTGGGTATATGTGTATTTATGAGTGGATGGAATCAAGAGATTTATTTCAAGGAATTGGATCCTGTGATCTTGGGAACTGACAAGTGCAAAATTCATAGGACATGTTTTCATGAAAACCCCTGAGGCAGGAATTGATGCTGCATTCTTGAGGCAGTTTCTTCTTCTTCGGGGAAAATATTCATGCTTGCTTTTGAGGAGTTTCGGTTGATTGGATGAGGTCCCCCCACATTACTGACAATAATCTTCTTAAAGTTGCTGAATGTAGATTTTAAGCATATTTACAAAATACCTTCACAACAGTACCGAGATGAATGCTCAATTGAATAACTGGATACTGTTGCCTAGCCAGGTTGACATATAAAACTAACCATCACGGGATCCATCATTAGAATTGTGGGAAGATCGACAGTGGAATCTTTGCAAAACAATGGAATTGCAACCGTGAACTACATTTTGATTGTTTGTATTTTTAGCGTAGTGATAAGAATGATCCCAGACTGAAGATGCACATTAAATAAGCTGGTAATAGTAAGAATTTAAGATGTAAACTAGCATTAAAAAATTCTAAGCCTTTAAATATGCTCTCTCACATTAAGTGTATGCTTTGATTTTTCTTATAATCATTTCATCATCTAGAACCATTTAAATTTGAGTTTTTTCATTCCAATTTCACTTAAGCGGTTACCTTTTCATTGAAATCATTGGATTAACAGAATTGGTACAAGGTATTAAAAGTTTGCAGTTCACTATGACTTCATCTGCAAGTGAACAAGTATTATTTTGGGATTTTGTGAGAACAGGAGAGCCTTAAAAGTCATTGAAGTACGGTATTGTTGCAGATATTGGAGGAGGAGTATGCTGAATGGTGACACTGAGACTGTTTTTGACTCTGGTTGTAACAGGGTACATAGGTTCAATACAAACTTTTTTAAGTGCAGCAAAAAACAATTTCAGTTGTAAATACAATTGTAGACATACAGCATAGTCGAGTTAAGAAGCATGTTCTTCATAGTGTAGTCCTGAAGTTCTAATGATAAAAATCAGAATGTTAAAAACAAACTATAACATACATATAGTTAAATTGAAAATCATGTTCCCTATAGAAAATAATGGTATTTCTTTGTCCTGGTGATAAAGTTTAAATCGAGGATTTGTCTTTGCTCCCCGAAAACATTATTTTGCCGACTCTAATAATCATACTTGTTAAACCAGAGAGAAACAGTGATGGACATGAATCTCAAGGCAGTATGGGGAAAGGGTCTCAAAGACCACTTATTATCTGGGGCATATCATTTAGAAAGTAATTTTCATATTTGGTACCATGGCAAGGATTGCTGCCTACAGCCAGTTCTGTTATGTAACAAAATTCATTTAAGAGATGCCTGACAGTATGTTTCTGTAATGCTCTAGTATTTAAAAAGTAAGGACAAAGATTGTGTTGCATAGTTCAGTATGATAGTAGCTGTTTTTCTAGTATGCAAGTTAGCCTTCTGCTCCCTGCTTTCACCTAAGTTCATCTGTTCCAGTCTCTGTCTACTTATAAAATTAAAATACCTCTGAACTTGTTTCGAATTTGTTATGCTACTTGGCAATGGGTGCCTCATGTCAAGGTGTACCAAGATTATCTGGTTCTAACCATCGAGTTCAATTTTATGGGAGACTCAGCATCACAATGTGGCAGCCTTTTTGGCCAAATTTTCAACCAGTAGAATTGCCTTTTGGGGAGTCATTTTCTGTTTATGTAGTATTTTCTATAGCTTGCTTTTATCAACAGTGAAAAAAAGTGCAGTTTGGGATGGAAAATGGGTGAAAGGAGAATATTAGCTATAAGAGAAGTAACATACTCTTTAACAGGTGAAACTCTGGATACATTATTTATAAGCCGGAGAAGACAAAGGAAAATAAGATGCAGTGTGAAAAAATAACAGAGATCGTGAGCACACCTAGTGCTCAGCTCTGGTTTCCAGTACCATCCTTCAGTAGAAGGAACCAGGGCACCTTGGAGAAATGGCTGATTCTAGTATGGGGGCAGGAAGCATGCAAGATGAGCCTGGAGCATTTTGTAGTACGAGAAAGGAAAGAGGTGCTGAATAATAAAAACTCCAGAGAACATGTTGATGGGAGTATGTCAAAGGGATACAGAAGCCAGCTCAAAGAGCTCGTAATGGCCAAAGATAGAAAAATTTGAACAGAAAAATAACTTAGTATTGGATCATAACCTGACGTATCAAATAAATATCTATGAGTTCATACTGATGGAAGTAAACGATGGGATAAATTAATAAATGGGGGAGAAGACACATATTTCCTGTGCAGAGGAATTGCAAATTACGCACTCTGTTCTAGCATACCTGCCCACTCTTTAAGTGTGAGATGCTCATAGAGACTTCCTCTTGAAGTATACAGAATGGAGAGGGGGTGCAGTAGGAGAGTCACTTTACAGTGGAGAAACCCACACACACTACCCCAGCCAGGTGATCAAGGTGCACGTCATCAACAGTGATAAATCATGTTGATAGTGTGTTCCCTTAATATGATGTGATGAAAATGGCACTTCACCTCTGTGGTCTTCCTCCCTTAAACTCCCACCTCTAGTCTCATCATGAGAAAGAAACACCAGAAAACCCCCAATAGAGAGTCATCCTATAATATACCCGATCAGTACTCCTCAAAACTTTCAGGGTCATCAAAAACAAAGAAAAGTCTGAGAAACTGTCAAACCAAGAGGAGTCTAATGAGATACGAAAACTAAATACGTGGCACCCTGAATGAGTTCCTGTAACAGAAAAAAAAAGGCCACTAGGTAATAAGCAAATCTGAATAAACTATGCGCTTTAGTTCATAATAATATATCAATATTGACTCATTGATTTTAACAAATGTGCCATATTAATGTACAGTGCTAATAAGAGGGAACATACACATTTTAAAGCCCAGTGCACATGACCCCTCCTTTTGAGTGTCCTCACCATAGCCTACAAGGCCCCATGTGATTTGGCCCCTTCATCTCTCTTTAATTGCATGTCTTAGCCCCTCCTCCTTAGCACTGTCGCTGCTACTCTGGCCTGGTTGCTATCCCTTGAATATGCAAGGTTATTCCTGCCTTTCATTTGCCATTTCCTCTGCCTGAATCTTCATGTATGTTGTTTATTTCATTTAGGTCTTTGGGCAAATACCACCTCATTAGAAAAGCCTCTTCTGACCTTCCTGATTATAATAGTATCTCCTGCAGTCTGTAACCACAAAACCCGTGTTGTTTGTCTTCATAATACTTAGTTACTGAAATTATTTATTTATTTTAACTTCTTATCCCACTAAAATTAGTCACATGAATTCGGGGACTTTGTTAATTCTGTTTGTTCCTCTGTCTGTAGCAACTAGAACAACTCCAGGCAAGTGGTAGGTAGCACTGAGTAAATATCATGTGAATGAAAGAATTCTCAAATTCTGCCCCTTCGTTTCCTCTGAATGCTTAACCGCACATTCTGTATGACTCTTGGAAAGATTGTTCTCTGCTGTGTATTATCTTTTTGTGCATGTATGAGACTTTGTTTCCCTTCTGGATTGCCAACACTGCAGCAGTTGTATACCTCTGATTTATGTCTACACCCCCACAATATCTAGCTGGGTGCCTGGCAAAAAGAAGTGACTGCTCAGTAGCGTTTATGGGATAAACATGTGTTTTTGCTTTGGACCTGTCCTTTTACTGCATTCAGCATTCCCCCGGGAGAGGCCTCAGGCACTGCATAAAAAGTTGAATATGTCTGACTTTGTTTTTATGGACTCCTGCAAGCTTTACCTCCCTAACCACTATCTGAACTTCGTGCTGCAGCTCCCTTGATTTTGACCTCTTTGGCTTTGGTCTTGGTTTCCCCCATGTCACATGTCCTCTTTAGACTTGACAACATCACTCCGATTTTTAAAAACAAGGCCCTGACCTAGAAATCCCATAGGATCTCACCTCATTCTGCTCAAAAATTATGTTGATGAGGCCCACCAAACTCCTGTGGCCAGCTAAGCCCAAGACAGGTGTTAGCACCTGTGGGTGGAAGCCCAGTGGTAGAAATGTACACTGTGGCTTGCATGTGGCAATCTACCTAATGGGAGAATTACTCTCTCTCCATTCTTTCCTAGCCCCTCACATTTATTAAGAATAACATGAAAAGTGCCAGGTACTAGGGGCACCTATGTGAATAAAATACAAAGGCTGAAGAACTCATAATGGAAACAAATGGTCCCCATATCATGAGAATTATTATTTATCCTCTAGAAAGCCAGGGAATTTGTTCATGAAGCTTAACCCAGAGTCCTCTTGTCTACTTAGATGATCTTGCCAGAATGGGTTACAGACATAGTGATTAGCTGGAAGTAAACAGACTTCTGCAACCTAGCCTTCAAAACCTTACTGCTGAAGTGGTGGCAAATATTATACTTTTAAATAATTCCTTCCAGTGGAGAAAAGGGCATGCTTTGTGAAACATAGACTTCTGAAACCTCTCATAACCAATAAGAGCCTTAGCATGCTAGGGTAAAGTTAATGATGAATTGGTCTCAGCAGGTGCCACAGGCTAGATTTTCTGCCATTTAATTTTTGTGTTTTTCACTTGCCAAGGGGTGACTAAATATTTTTCATTGTGTATTTCCTGTTCCAGTTGTTGCTTTATAGCTTTTTGCCAGTTTTCGTCTTTCTCTTTGAGACATAAATTGGTCTTTTAATTCCTACTAACCCTAATTCTACTTTTATTTTACCTATCAGAAAATATTGCCACAGTTATCAATAAAAACATTGGAAAGATGTGTTTTGTTTGTCTCTTTTTAAATTTGTTGGACAGATAATAGAAAATTAGATAGTAATATATTGCTTAGAAAAATGTGCTTAGGACCTGTCTTGCTAACCTTAATTTTTTGGGCCGGCCTACAAACAAATCCCTATCTAATTGTTTTTTGTCAGGGTTTATAACATTCTAAGCCTGATCTTTAGTTGATTTGCATGTGACTCCCACATGTTGAAACCAAAACACTCAGTTTATTGAACATGAAATAAGACTGGATTTTAAAAAATCTGCAAATTGAGTTGCTTTCTTCTAGCTCTCAAAAAATTGATGGGATTTGCAGTCAGAGAAGATTTTACACTAACATAGTTGGTATTTAAAAGCAAATTTGTACTATTCAGTAACAATATAGATTATAGATTTCCTTATTTTTCCTTGAACATTGCTCTTTATCTTGTCAGTATTTGATTTAGACTTTAAAATTAGTGGTTTTGTACACTTTTGACAGTTATTACAAAGTACTATATATTCCACATAAACTGCCTGATGTTCTTTGAGAGTACATACTGAAAAGTTTTTTTCAGCCAACAGAAGAAATGGAAGAGTAGGACCTAATTTGACAATATCTATAAAAATTACAAATGCAATCTATTTCTCAGAATTCATTTCTGAAGTATTCTTTCTTATGTGTGACGTGACCTTTGTGCACATTTATTAAATACAAAATTTTTGAAATCATAAAGTGTTTGAAGGAGACCAAATAAGTATATATTAATAGAAGATAGACTAAGGGATGGTACATCTATATAGTGGAATATGCAGATGTTAAAAAAGTAGAAGGTGCTTGCTATGTATGGATATGGGGGACAGCAAGGTGCAGAATATGCTTATCTGAGCTTTTGAGTAAGAAGGAGTGGTATATAATGGTATTCTTATTTGCTTTTTTTTTTTTTTTGCCTAAAGAAACCCTATGAAGATATTCAAGAAACTATTAAATGTGCTTGCTTGTAAATATTACTTGGAGAAGCCGGGTGTGGTGACTCACCTGTAATTCCAGCACTTTTGAGAGGCCAAGGTGGGTGGATCATTTGAGGTCAAGAGTTCGAGACCAGCCTGGCCAATATGGTAAAACCCCATCTCTACTAAAAATACAAAAATTAGCTGGGTCTGGTGGTGCATGCCTGTAGTCCCAGCTACTGGGAGGCTGAGGCAGGAGAATAGCCTAAAGACGAGAGACGGAGGTTACAGTGAGCTGAGATTGTGCCACTGCACTCTAGCCTGGGCAACAGAGGAGACTCCATCTCAAAGAAAAAGAAATTACTTGGAGAAAGTAGGGCAGCTAGGAGGGGTAGAGGTGGATAAGAAATATTTTTCACTGTATTCTTTTTATTACTTACTAGTTCCTTTTCACACTGCTGATAAAGACATACTTGAAACTAGGAGCAAAAAGAGGTTTAATTGGACTTACGGTTCCACTTGGCTGGGGAGGCCCCAGAATCATGGTGGGAGGTAAAAGGCACGTCTAACATGGTGGTGACAAGAGAAAAATATAGAAGAAGCAAAAGTGGAAACCCCTGATAAACCCACCAGATCTCATGAGACTTATTCACTATCATGAGAATAGCAAGGGGAGAGACTAGCTATTCAGTTACCTTCCCCTGGGTCCCTCCCACAACACATGGGATTTCTGAGAGATAAATTCAAGTTGAGATTTGGATGGGGACACAGCCAAACCATATCAAATACTGTTTTGGTTTTTTTGAGCCATGCCACTGTATTGTCCATTGAAAATAAAACTGTTTTTTTAAGTATTGGGAACTTGCATGTATACTAATATTGATAGTGGGTTTTGGAAATTTACTGTCTGTTTTTGAGCAGAAAACGTTATGTTTGGACACATGGATCAGGGTCCTCCTTTTGAGACTTTTGGTTGCTGGTGATTTTTTCCCCATTGGCAAGTACTTGAGCATTTCTTCTGCAACAGAAACCCTACCTTTAGGAGGCTTAATGGATGCTCTTTTGGTTGCATTAGATGGATGAAGAAACAAAGATGAACTAAATATCCAACTTCTACTTTCTAGGAGTTGCCATTACTTCTGTGTAAAATAGGGATAGAAAGTTTTTGTTTTATTTTGTTTACTTCTGTGTAAAATAGGGATAGAATGTTTTTGTTTTATTTTGTTTGCAGAAATGTGAATGGTGTAAAGCTTCTTCAAATATGGACACACACATACACACACACACATATAAAAAGAAAGGCTGCCTTTTATTCTGCCATTTTATACAAGAGTCTTTCTACACATAAAGCTGGACAGCAAAATTGCTACCTGAAAATTTGTAATTCTTTTCCTAGATGATATTTTTCAAGAACCGAAGTTGCTAAGAACTCCAGTTCTCTGGTGGATGAATCAAGCGAGCAGTGAACGAAATGCCTGGCAAGGCTGTTGATGGGAGAGGAGTCTCATTTTGCTTTCAGGATAGACACTGAGCATCAGTACATTTGTAATCATGGTAACCACCCCGTCTTGGTTAGAGCTTTCATGGTAATAATTTAATTTCTATTGATAAAAGAATTTATTACTGAATGTATAGTGGAGAAGAGGAAGCTTATTAATGATCTGAATTTATGTGAAGTGTACACTATATTTTATTTTCCCACTTTCTTCCATGCCTAATAATATTTTTCAAGATTTTTAGTAGCAGTGCTTCTCTCTTTTTGCCATTTGGAAATATTCATATTATTCAGAAAGAAAAAATCCTGGTAAGGAAATTGGAGACCAATTTTCTGTATTAGTCTGTTCTTATACTGCTATAAAGAAGTACCTGAGATTGGTAATTTTTGAAGAAAAGAGGCTTAATTGACTCACAGTTCCACAGGCTGTCCAGGAAGCTTGTCTGGGGGTGCCTTAGGAAACTTAAAACCATGGTGGAAGGTGAACCGGAAGCAAGCACGTCATCACAATGGCAGAGCAGGAGAGACAGAAAGAGGGAGCAAAGCTTGGAATATACCAAGAGTCTGGTGTTGATTGCCTATTTTTTAATGCTAATAAGTAAGTGTTAGTTCTTTTTCTCTGGGGGATTTCTTAACTGTTCTGTTGTAAAAGCAACTACTATAATTGCCTTTTATAATACCCAGATCGCTGGATTTGCTATATACTAGACTTGATGTACCTGAAGCTGCTAACAGGATTGACTGTCATTTAGCTTTCAGAATTCAATTTATAAAATGTCATTATTTTTCCCCTTCCACTGCAGTACTAGAGCTGAAGACAGGGAAAAGCAAGCAAATATTTGAGAGTGTGAATGGTATAAGTTTGAGGCTGTGAATGTGGAAATGAACATATTCACCTCTAAATAAAGTGAGAGAAACCACTATTCTTTCTAAATTTTCCATGTGCCAGTAAAATGGGAATGGTAATTTCCTTAAGGTATTGCTCTGGAGAATTTAAATAATTGAGTTAAATGCCGAACTTCACATTTATAGAGCCTACTAAAACCTTCACAAGTGGGAGCTTACAGACTAGAGTTTTATTTTTATTTTTATTTTTTCTGTAGGGAATGGAGTAGGGGAGGCAGCAGCACACTTAGGTGATACCTTGCACGGCAATCACAATGTTGAAATTTGAAGAAATCTAGTGAAAATTATAAAAAATTATAAAATTTTCACCAGACATGAATAAATAATTAGGAAAGAATATAAAAATAGCCAGAGATCACTAGAGGGGAAAGAGGCATTGCAAAAGTTACTGGAGGGAATACAAGAGAAGAAAATAATTAGAAAACAGTCAATAAGAAATGTCATCCCATTCTCTTCCCTGGCTGCTTTTTGTGGCTTTGTTCAGTGGGTGAAAATTCTGGAGTGTTTATTGGTATCTTGTAGCACAACATCTTATCAAGGTATTTTCATTTTCTCAAAGTGAAATGCGATCCCTTTACCTTCTTAGGATGACAGGTACATGTGGAAGCGTCAGAGAGGAACTCGGGATCCCACGAGCCAGCATCTGCGTGATACACAGTGGAGTAGATGCCTGAAGTGTCAGCAAATATTGAAGATTTTTATTTCCGGGGGTTAAAAACTTCATGTAGCTTCTCTGCTCTGCACACATGAGGAGTAATTGGATTATTTTCCCTGAGTCAGTAAGGTTTTCGGTATCACATCATCTCAGGGGAACAAATACAATTGCTTAGATCTCAATATACTCCTCAGATGGCAACTTTGAGGAGGTAACCAGGAGGTATCTGCACTCCCTCTGTGCTTGCCTGGGGCCTTCTGACCTTCTCTGTAAAAAGCCCTTTCTGTATTGATGCTCCCGGGTGGTAGTGGGTTGGATGGCCATTATATAATCACAACCTCTTTTTTTCAGTCAGGGTAGCTATTATGCAGAGAGCTAGGAGTGGATTACTTTTTGTCAGGAATAAGCACAGAAAAATCTATCTAGATTTTTTTAAAATGGAAACATTGTGAAAAAAATCTTGATGTCTCTGAAAATGGAGGATGGTATTTTATCTGGAGAAAATGGGTAGGGAATGTTGGGGTCATTTCTTAGATCTGACCTTAGTAAGTCATAGAGGCCTTTTTATACTGATGTTGCATTTTTAAAAGGCATCTTGACATGATGGGAGAAAAACAGTAGACCAAAAGAAGGCAGACCTGATGGTTCTAGTTCAGGCTGTGGTGTTGTCTGAGTTGTCCTGCAAGCTGATACAAATCACAACTTCCCTGAGCCTCTCCTTTCTCATCCCTTCAGTGAAGGCCCTCTGTCATACCCAAGTCCTTTCCAGTTCTGAAGTCTGTTCAAAGTGGGGGCAGCTGGAGGACTCAGGGAGGTCCACACTAAAGAGGAGTTTTTTTTTCCTTTTTTAAAGAGAACATTTTTAAAATCTGGCTTTATAACTCAAGGATATTTTAAATACAGATAACTATTACATTTGTATTTTGTAATCAATATTTCAGATTCATGTTTGTGCCTTGAAGCTAATTGACTGTGAAGAAAACGGTTTTATAAACAAAGCCAAAGAGAAAGTATGCCTGGATGTATTACAGCAGACAAATCATCACTTTACTATTATGGTATATTAGTCCATTCTCACACTGCTATGAAGAAATACCTGAGATGCAGTAATTTAAGAATAGAAGAGGTTTAATTGACTCACAGTTCCACATGGCTCGGGAGGTCTCAGGAAACTTACAGGCCTGGCAAAAGGTGAAGGGGAAGAAAGGCACCTTCTTCACAGGGCGGCAGGAAGGAGAAGTGCCGAGCAAAGGGGGAAAAGCCCCTTAAAAAACCATCAGATCTCATGAAAACTCACTCACTATCATGAAAACAGCATGGGGGAACTGCCCACATGATTCCATTACCTCCTGCTGGGTCCCTCCCATGACACATGGGGATTTTGGGAACTACAATTCAAGATGAGATTTGGGTGGGGACACAGCCAAACCATATCACATGGCTTTGGATTATCCCTTCCTTTTTTCGATTTTTCATAGCCCATTTTTTGTGGGTGCTAAAACCAAAATCGTTCTCCACATGCATAGCATATCCATAACCCTCTTACCTTCCATCACTTTCTGGGACTTGTTCTTATTTTAGAGTGACTTTTAAAGACTGAACATGCAGAAGCCTCATTGCCTCTTACAGATAAAGGATGCACTTCTGGGAGGATGTACTAAGTCCAGTGTTGGAACCTTGATACTGTCATGGGCTGACATTTCCTCTTTAAGGATCCGCTCCCTCACACCACAGGGTATTAGAGAGGCCACATGGGCTGTGAAAACCGTGCACTCAGGGCTGGATAGATTGATTGCTAACAAACATATAGATAGTTTGCTTTCTTCAGAATTAGTACCTGGCTTTGCACCTTCAACTTGAGCATGAGCTCAAATGCATTTCTTTCTTTTTTTTAAGGCAGAGTCTCACTCTTTCACCTGGGCTGGAGTGCAGTGACATGATCTTGGCTCACTGCAAACTCCACCTCCTGGGTTCAAGTGATTCTTCTGCCTCAGCCTCTTGAGTAGCTGGGATTACAGGTGCACACCACCATGCCTGGCTGATTTTTGTATTTTTAGTAGAGACAGGGTTTCACCATGTTGGTCAGGCTGGTCTCAAACTCCTGACCTCATGATCCGCCCACCTTGGCCTCCCAAAATGCTGGTATTACAGGTGTGAGCCACCGTGCCTGGCCTCAAATGCATTTCTATACAAGGTCCAATCAGAGTGTAGTGGCTAGTCCCACTCATGTGTTCAAAATATAACCTGAGAAATGCAAAGCAACATTTTTAGTCTTTTGTCTTAATAATTCCTCTATTAGCAACTTCATTAGACATCCCCTAGTACGTAACTTTGTCACTGAAACCATATCATTGCCTCCCGAGTAGCCTTCTAGACTCCTAACCTTGGAATGGACCAAGGAATATTTAAACTGTCTCACAGTTTTGCAGAAGCAGAAAATGCTAGAATTGTAACCCAGTTCTCCCTGACGACTTGGCCTGTGTTGCGCCTACTAAATTCTTCTTGTCTTCTCATTTGCTCTATTGTCATGATGTTGGTTGAAGGGAATTAGTAAAATCAGACTGGCATTGAATCTCTGGGAACTAGAAAATGGGCTAAGATTTAGATGGCATACTCACTTTCTGCATTCCGTTTGTGTGCTTGTTCTTATTCATTCCTAATTTTTTCCTGTAGCTGGTCTTTTAGGATTTTGGTGTCAACCTTACATATAATTGCCTGGGTACTCCCTGAGGTGATCCTACTGATTTTAGAAGAACTGAAAGGTGAATATTACATATGGTAGTAGAAGGAGTCCTGGATAGGAAGACTTTGCAGTCCTGGCTTCAAGTCCAGATGCAGGCAGTCACCTGTCACTTTGATCAACATCTTAAGGCCTCCAGGCATCAGTTATCTTGTCTAAAACAAGGCACCTTCTGCCTCTGAATTTCTGACTCATAAAATGGTCCAAGCCATATTGTCAGTGATTAGTGCTTTTAATATCAGCTTCATACAGAGGTAGCTTTCCAGGCTGCTCTAAGTTTTGGATTACATAACAGAGATACAGTGGCTGATGGATGGATATCTCGATATCTGGCATGTTACGGTGAGTGGGAGAGAGGCGGAAGAAAATCCTTGGAAAGTATTTTTTAAAATCTGTGTGAATATGTTTTTATTGGGATGGTTCTGAATTCTAGCCTTTAGATAAACTAAGAAAATTGGATGTAATATCAAGAGATAAAATTCCATGAGCTGAAGTTGATGAGTAATATACAACTAAGAGAGGAGAAAAGGAAATAAGAGATTAAATGAGATAGAGAAAAATGATGTTGGGCAGGCCATTTAACAAATTCTCTGACCTTGTTTCTGCTTATGCAAACGAGTTGGACTAAATTATACCTGAACTCCTCTGTCCTGTGAAGGTCACAAGTACAGATGTTTCTAACCTTGAAGGGAAGTAAGATGTTTATTCTTTTTTTTCTTTTAGTTTTTGTTCTTTCCCTAAAGATACAGAATATGCAAATTATTAAAAAATCAAATACAGGCCAGGTGCGATGGCTCACGCCTGTAATCCCAGCTCTTTGGGAGGCCAAGGCGGGTGGCTCATGAGGTCAGAAGACTGAGACCTTCCTGGCCAACATGGTGAAACCCCGTCTCTACTAAAATACAAAAAACTAGCCAGGCATGGTGGTGCGTGCCTGCAGTCTCAGCTACTTCGGAGGCTGAGGCAGAGGAATCGCTTGAACCTCGGAGGCAGAGGTTGCAGTGGGCTGAGATCATGCCACTGCACTCCAGCTAGGCAACAGAGTGAGACTCCGTCTCAAAAAAAAAAAAAAAAAATCAAATACAGAAAGACATGGGGGAGGAAAAGCCAAAATTCTCTGAAATATTCCTCTCTGTATAAAACCATGTTTGAGTCACTGTCAGTCATTTGGTAAAGATTCTATTAGACTTCTGTGCAAGCAGCATGAACTGTTGCATAACATTCAAGGTGAAGGAAACAAGCAGTCACAGCTTATATTTTTCCAAACTAAATTAAATCCAACTGAAATGTATACTTGCCAGATTGACAGGAATTTCAATACCACCCTCCAGGGATATTCTCTCCTGTGCCTAGTTTGCCAGCCCACCAACCCCAATCCCCACAAGTGTATATAGTCTAGAAAGGAATTTTGCTGAAATCTGCTTTCAAGCAGAGAAGAGCCTTACTATCCACCGATCTCCTGCTGCCGTCCCTGCCCTGCCCTCAGCCTTACTGCCATGTGGCACCACTATTGAGCACTAGCCCCTCTTGGCTATCCAATAGTGCTTGCTTTTGATACTGTGAAATACCATGAGCTTGAGCTCCCAGCAAAGGCCACGTGCCTCTTTGAACAAGGGCAGCTCTGTTAGTTCAGTGCATCATCCATTTTCTGTGTTACATAATATATCATTGATGGCATGTGCCATCATTTATTCAGCCAGTCATCTCATGGTGAATGCTTAGATCAGTATTATTTATAGTGTCACTATGAACACTTTACATATATCTTTGGCCACCTATCTGTATTTTTAGAGCTGACACTCAGGAGTCATGTTGCTGTATCAAAAGGTTTACCTGTTAAGTTTCGACCCGTATTGCAAGTTTGCATTCTGGAATAGATGCACCAGTTTACATTCCCGAGAGGGCATTGGAGTGCACTTCCTTGTCGCGCTTGCTGATCTCTGTGCGAGAAGAAAATAGTTCTGGCTACCACAATCTTAGAAGAAGAACATATGGTCATACACATGGCAACATTATCTCTAGAGAACTTGGGTTCCTCTGGTATTCAGGATCCATCTGCTAGGGATTATTTTTCTTGTTTCCCCTCTCTAAGTTGGTGTTGAATTGGTCATGTTGACCCACTTAAATTCAGAGGATGAGCTATTTTATTTATCTCATGTTCTCTTACCATATTTGAAGGAATGGCCAGATTTTTCTCAGCCTTCCAACCCTTTCACTGTGTTTTGTCGTGTATGTAGGATTTACCCAGTAGCAAAACTATAAATTCAAGGTCTTCAAGCTAAAACTTCCTAAAGCAATACTCTAAGACTCAGTTGTGAACTGAAAAATCTATGGGACTCTAGAGGAGCAGATCTCCCCCTTGGCCTCTGGGTTCCCTGGATTCCTGTGGTTAGGTTAGCTGGAACTAACTGCTGAATATTTGTTGCTTTCTGAAGATAACCAATTATTGTCTTATCTTTTGTTCTTTAGCCAGATTCATTTGTCTTTCTTTTTCATGATTTTTCTGTATTTTACCCTTATTCTTTAGAAATGTTTCTCTATTCTGTGCTTGTGATTGGTTTCTAAGGTCTCCTAGAAGTTACAAAGGGCTTGTGTTAAAATCCTGTCAGCAATAACGCCGTATGGTTTCATAGATGTTCTGCAGACTAAAGACAACACTTATTCTGATATTTTAATCAAACTCTGAGGACTTAAACATATGTTATAAAGAATGCTAGTTAATAGCTTTTTGTGTTATTTTAATGGCAAAAACTGCAATTATGTTTGCACCAACCTAAATAGAACCATATCAGAGTAGCAGAAGAACTTATCTCAAAGCCTGTCTTAGAGAGATGGATGGACAGTAGAGAGATAGATGGACCTGTCCACTGTGTTTCATCATGCTAATATGGAATGTGCCTGCCTTTGAGCAACTCATTTCATATTGGGCCTTAATTCCAATTGGTAAAATGAACTGTAACCTTTCATCATTCCATAGATTTCAGCTTAAAGTGGGCCCACAGAAGAAGAGAGGGTAGAGAGTGAAAATGGAGTCACAAACCCAGCAGAGAATCCTCCCTCTGGTTTCTGAATAAACATTGTATACGCAGAAGAAATCAATACACAGAATCTTCCCAGAGGAATCAGACTGACTACAAAAGTTGAAAAGCTCTTGCTACAAAATACTTAGAAATGATGGATAAAACAAAACAAAAATATGTTTTCATTCATAGCAAAACTAACCAGAAAGTGTTATCAGGAGCCTAAAATGAAGAGGGAAACCGAAGACCTGAGCTGCTTCAGGAGGAGTAGTGAGGGGAGAGGTGGTAGCGGGTAGGGGGTGAGGGTAGGACTTGAGTATATCGTGTATCATTTGGGGCCTCTTTGGAAGAGGGGAGAGATTGGAAGTGAGTCACAAGCATGAGTATAGAAATTGGGGAAGAGAGAGTAAAATAATTACTTTTATTGGATGATATGATTGTATACCTAGAAAACTTTATGGGAGCAATTGAAACAACATGACAAACAATAAGCATGTTCATTTTAACACACAGAAATATTAGCATATGGGAATAGCCTACATAGAGCAAACAGCCACCAATTAGAAGATATCGTGGAAGGAAAGATCTGATTTGCAGTAGCATTAAACAAAGATAAAATTCCTAGGTATAAATGATATAATTTTTCTATTTAAAAAATAAATATACCACTTGTATATTTTTTCCTAGAAAAAGACATAAGAAACAGAAAAGCATACCATGTTCTTTTTATGATTGAAAAGACTTAGCATCATAAAGGAGTCAGCTTTCTCTAAGTTAAACTGTAAATGTGATACTTATACAAAAGATACTATTTTTAGTAAGATAAGCCTATTATAAATTTATGAAAAAATAGTTAAGTATAGCCCAGGAAAATATAAGGAAGGATAATAAGGAAAACTACCCCTAATATATATTTAAAAACATTAAAAAATCTTTGATATTTAAAACAGTATATTACTGGTTCATGAAGAAACAGGTTAATAGTTTAACATAAGATACAAGTAGATTTCAAATCACTAAAACAAAATAGATAATAAATGGTTTTGGGAAAGATGGATAGTCCTCTTGGAAAAATGGTTGGATCCATAATTCACATCTTGGATCCATAATGCACATCGGCAGGACCAGGAAAATGTTTCCAGTGGAATAAATAAAGATTTAAATGTTAATGAATGAAATCATAAAAATCACTAGAAGAAACCATTGAAGAAATTTGAAAGTAGTTTTGATCTGATGGAAGCTTTTCTAATTATGATCTCAAACCCAGAAACTATAGAGGAAAGAATCAGGATATATGTACCTATATAAAGAGAAATCATGTTGCACAGCAAAAAAAAAAAAAAAAAAAAAAAAAAACACCCATGAGCTGGGTCACGAAAAAACTTAAACAGATGGAAAAGCAAGGAGCAAAACATAGTAAACCCTCTTGTTTCCATCTCCCAATTTCAACCGTTTCAAACTCATGGCTGAATTTCTTTATTTTGAAGGTAATCCTTGCTTATCATATCATTGCATCTAAAACAATCTGCATGTGAATATAAAAGAGTCCTTTTTTCCCTCGACACATTAAAATGCCATTATTACAATTAGGAAATTAGTGATTCCCTAATATTCATGATCATTTTTAGGCATAGGAAAAATGAGTCTTCCAGTAAGTAAATAATGTCCACTGAAATATCTAAAAGGTACAATCTGTGATTTCAGAAGTTTTTTTTAAAGAGATTAATATACTACAGAAATTTCTATTAAATTTAGACACGCTTCCCCTTTTCAGTGTTCCAAATGCCCGGAATCTGTTAATGCCTTGCTGTCAGCTGGCTATGCCACTTGATTATGCTTTTGTTAATCCTGGATCTTGCTCTGACCTGAATGAAGCCCATTACTTTATCCTGCCTTAAAAATCGCTTTGGACTGAGACAGATGATGGCCCAGCAGTTTCTAATAAATCATTCAGGATGGGGACACATCAGACATTGTCAGGACCCTCAAGCTGTTGAAGGAGGATTCAACAGAGATGAAATGTGGAGGTAGTAGTAGCCTGGGTGCCGCCAGAATTTCCCACCCTTTATCAAATGAAAATGAGCTGCATTATTTGGGTAGGGAATGATTTTAAGGATTGTATGGCTCGGGAAAAAAAAACAAAAAAAATATTTTATGAACAACTAGCTTGAGTGAATCTCTTTTCATAAAAATAAGATGCATGTGACATCAATAATGAGTGATAGATGTTGAATTTTGATGTAATAATCACAAGTTTGAATATTAAAATTAGTGTGTTTAGAATAACATGGCAGTTTCATTTCCAAAAGTTGAGGAGGAGCAACTCCTCCTTAACTCGTTCTGTGAGGTCAGCATCATCCTGATACCAAAACCTGGCAGAGTCACAATGAAAAAAGAAAACATCAGTCCAGTGTCCTTGATGAACATAAATGCAAAAATCCTCAGGAAAATACTAGCAAACCAAATCCAGTAGCACATCAAAAAGCTAATTCACTATGATCAAATAGACATTATCCCTGGGATGCAAGGTTGGTTCAACATATGCAAATCAATACATGCGATTCATCACATAAACAGAACTAAAGACAAAAACCACGTGATCATCTCAATAGATGCAGAGAAGGCTTTTAATACAATTCAGCATCTGTTCATGTTAAAAACCCTTGACAAACTAGACTTCAAAGGAATATACCTCAAAATAATAAGAGCCATCTATGACAAGCCCACAGTCAGCATCATACTGAATGATGAAAGCATTCCCCTGGAAAACTGGAAGAAGACAAGTATGCCCTCTTTCACCACTCCTATTCTACATAGTATTGAAGTCCTAGCCAGAGCAGTCAGCAAGAGAAATAAAAAGCATTCAAATAGGCAGAGAGGAAGTCAAACTATCTGTCTTTGTAGACCATGTGTTTCTATACCTAGAAAATCCCATAGTCTCTGCCGAAAAGCTCCTTGATCTGATAAATAACTTCAGTGAAATTTCAGGATACAAAATTAATGTACAAAAATCAGTGGCATTTTTGTACACCAGCATCATCCAAGCTGAGACCCAAACCAAGAACACACTCCCATTGACAATAGCCACAAAAAGAATAAAACAACCAGGAAAACAGCTAACCAGGGAGGTGAAAGATCTCTACAATGAGAATTACAAAACACTGCTCAAAGAAATCAGAGATAACACAAAGAAATGGAAAATATTTTATGCTCATAGATAGGAAGAATCAATATTGTTAAAACGGTTATACTCTCCAAAGCAATTTACAGATTTAATGCCATTCCTATCAAATTACCAATGACATTCTTCACAGAATTAGAAAAAATATATTAAAACTCCTATGGAATCAAAAAGCCTGAATAGACAAGGCTAGGCTAAAAAGACAAAGCTGGAGGCATCGCATTACCTCACTTCAAATTATGCTACTGGCTATGGTAACCACAACAGTATGGTACTGGTACAAAACAGACACACATACCAGGGGAACAGAATAAAGAACCTAGAAATAAAGCCACACACTTATAACCATCTAATTTTTGACAAAGTTGACAAAAAGAAGCAATGGGGGCAAGTACTCCTTATTCAGTAAATGTTGCTGGGATAACTGGCTAGCCAATATGCAGAAGATTGAAACTATACCCCTTCCTTACATCATGTAAAAAATTAACACCAGATGGATTAAAGACTTAAATGTAAAACCTAAAACTGTAAAAATCCTGGAAGGATAACCTAGGACATACTGCTGTGGACACAGGACTTGGCAAAGATTTCATGACGAAAATGCCAAAAGTAATTGCAACAGAAACAAAAATTGACAAAATAGAGATCTTCTGCACAGCAGAAGAAATTATCAGCAAACAGACAATCTACAGAATGGGAGAAAATATTTGCAAACTATGCATGCAACAAAGGTCTAATACCCAGAATTTATAAGGAACTTAAATTTACAAACAAAAAAAAAACCAACCCCATTAAAAAATGCACAAAAGACATAAGCAGACACTTTCCAAAAGAAGGTATACATGTGGCCAACAAGCATAAAAAAACATGCTCAACATCAGTGATCATTAGAAAAATGCAGATCAAAACAATGAGATACCATCTCACACCAGTCAGAATGACTGTTATCAAAGAGTCAAACAATAACATGTTGGCAAGATTGCAGAGAAAAGAGAATGCTTACACACTGCTGCTGGAAATGTAAGTTAGTTTAGCCATTGTGGAAAGCAGTGGGGCAATTTCTTTTTTTTTTTTAATTATTATTATACTTTAAGTTTTAGGGTACATGTGCACAATGTGCAGGTTTGTTACATATGTATCCATGTGCCATGTTGGTGTGCTGCACCCATAAACTCATCATTTAGCATTAAGTATATCTCCTAATGCTGTCCCTCCCCCCTCCCGATACCATCTCACACCAGTTAGAATGGCCATCATTAAAAAGTCAGGAAACAACAGGTGCTGGAGAGGATGTGGAGAAATAGGAACACTTTTACACTGTTGGTGGGACAGTAAACTAGTTCAACCATTGTGGAAGTCAGTGTGGCGATTCCTCAGGGATCTAGAACTAGAAATACCATTTGACCCAGCCATCCCATTACTGGGTATATACCCAAAGGACTATAAATCATGCTGCTATAAAGACACATGCACACGTATGTTTATTGCGGCACTATTCACAATGGCAATTTCTTAAAGAACTTCAAACGGAATTACCACTCAACCCAGCAATCCCATATTGGATATATTCCTAAAGGAATATAAATCATTCTACCATAAAGGCACATGCATGCATATGTTCAGCACAGCAGTATTCACAGTAGTAAAGACATAGAGTCAACCTAAATGGACTTGATATAGAAAATATGTATCATAGGTACCATATTCAGGCCACTTAAGTTGACGTAGATTCAACCTAAGTGGACTGGATAAAGAAAATGTGATTTATATACACCACGGAGTACTACGCAGCTGTGAAAAAGAATGAAATCATGTCCTTTGCAGCAACATGCATGGAGCTGGAGGCCGTTATTCTGAGTGAACACAGGAACAGAAAACAAAATACAGTACGTTCAGGTATAAGTGGGAGCTAAACATTCAGTACACATGGACACAAAGAAGGGAACCATAGACATTGGGACCTACTCGAGGGTGGAGAGTGGGAGGAGGTTGAGGGTCGTAAAACTACCTGTTATGTACTATGTCTATCACCTGGGTGACAAAATACACCAAATGCTCATGACATGCTATTTACCCATGTAACAAACCTGCATGTGTACCCCATGGTGCTAAAATAAAAATAAAGAACTTGGTAGTTCCATCCAATTTGTTTTAAAAAGTGTTTAATAAAAAAAATTTTGGAGACATAGGGCTAAAAACTGATCAAAGTAGTATATACAAGGTATTAGTTGATGATATCAAAGTAATGTCAATATATCTAATGTAAGAGATCAAAGTAATATATTCTAAGTAAAACTTAGATTTGTGTCATTTGAGATTTTACCCCTTTTATTCTGGAGTGGCAAAGGGACATGCCCAAGGCCACTAAGTAGGGCCTGAATCCCATGTCATGATTCCAGTGCCTTTTTCCTTTCCGTGTGATCATACTTCTTCCTTTCATACCTTTAAATCGATTATCTTCCTTCCTTAGAATGTGTGTTGAAGTTTTGAATAAAGCATAATAGACATGAATATATAGTTGGCTTTATTTTCCTCTTATCTTTTCTTGGCATGGTAAACTTTTATGGTCATTTATCTCTGTCATAAAAATGAATGCTGTACGTGTAATCTTTCCTGTCTTAAATTATATAACATATACTGTTTATGTCTTCGTTCTAGTTTCTTTTATGTAAATGGGCATTTTGGTTTATGAAGAAAGATTTGTATCTTACTTTTTTCCTCCTGTCTTTAGACATCTTATAGGTGAGTCCCTTAGAGTGTTGGATCTTCCTTGCAGGTCCTTCTATTCCTGATACCTAAGACTAATCTTATACCATTAAAATGAGTAATGACCCTTAAAAAAATGGAATCCTGCTTCTCACATAGGAGAGTCAGGAGAGGCTAGAAAAAGTTGCTGTACGGTTTTGCCTCAACAAAATAGTAAGCATTTGAAAGGAAATTCAAGCAGTGTGCTTTTGCCAGAGAAATGTAGCATTTCAGAGTAAAAGGGATTTTTAGGCAATTTGCATATACATATGCACTTGACATATAAAGCCCTTACACTGCTAACCAGTGGTCAGCCAATCCTTGCTTAACCCTTGCTGAAGACCAGAAAATCAGGAGAGCAGCCTACAGTAATAGGGGGAACTTGTGCTTTTAATCAGGCAAATTTCTGTATCCTGACTGCAACACACACACGTTGTGACCTTGGGCAAGACCCTTGACTCTCCGATTCTCCATTTCCTTATTGTGGTCTCATTAGAGGATTAAATGACATATCAACTACCATTATTCTCATCTATCACATCTGAGCTGAAATATCTTCCACTAGCTCTCATGTCTTTCTTCTAAATCTTCCTGTTGGGGTCATACAGAACACGGTTGTAATCTCACTAGCTATCTTCTAGGTGTGTTTAATTTCAAGTCTCAACTCTCTCTAGGGCTGTCCATTATCTTTTATGTGTTTGAAAGCCGTGCAATCAAAGGACGATGGAGACAGGACATTGGTAAGCTCATGTCGCCTTCTAGCATTCTCTGTGATCTACCAGTATTTTACTGTGCTGTACTAACTTTGTGCTATGTAACAGTCACTTTGTCAACTTGTGGTATTTTGAACAGCAGCTCAAATTAAATATTCCATTTTAGTCATTAACTGATGCGAAGAACTCTTCCTTTTCTGGATGAAAATATACATATGTTTTGGCAAAGGAGAGTGAAAGTTGATATTGATAACAGACACTTTACAGCTATTAGACCTTACACCTAAATCCTTACGTCTAAGATTTAAAGCACGGTCCTTTACATAAGCCTGTTTCACTTGCTACCGATAATAAAAATCCTGTCCTAACACAGACAAGTGAAAAAGTAATCTCATATGCATATTCTGTTTCACACTCATCTTATGTATTTACTCTTCACGTGTCTCGCAAATCCAAATAAAAGGTGAGACCTAGAGAGACACATGTTCACACTTGTCCTCTTAGAAGCATGTAGGTTTTATGCATGATGTCCCCATTATTGTAAATGGAGTGTACAAAGATAATTCAGCAAGTCCTTATCTCTCAGTTTCTCAATTATGAATAGTTTTTGATTCAGTGTTGCCGTGAGGGCCTCTGAGATGGGTAGAGAAGCTGTCTGTCTCCAGATTCCGGACTGTTCCCAAGGTCTTGGCTTCTTTCTTCCCATCGTGGTCATTGCTGTTCCCAGGTTCTGTGCCTGCTTCTGGACATCCTCATCACTGTCCCCACTCCTTTCATTTTTCCCTTCATTTTTCTACAGTCTCACTCGTATTTGTGTTTGGTTTTGATAGTGAGACTGAATTTTGTTTCAGCTTAAATGATTATCACACTTTATATATTTCATTTTTTGATTTCGACTCTTAGCATTCTTTCATGTCAAATGTTTCTAGAGAAACTCTACTTTGCGTAATGTAGGACCCCAGAGTAGAGGAATTCCAGTTTGAAAACGTTCTAATTTTGGCTTTTAAAAACATGTAAAGTGTGAGGATGAAACCATTAGAGCTCGACTTTCTTAGAAATTTGTCAAGTATGTATTTAACAAATATATACGATTGCATTATATTCTATTTATAAATTAAATGTTCTTTAACCATGAACACCTGGTCAGGTCTCTCTAGTGGCTTTAAGTAAAGACCACTTCATTTACCCTCATGTGGCTAAGATAATGCCTCTTGTTGTGCTTCAGGTTTGTTATGTGAAAGCAGTCCACTTCTGAGATTAGTTTAAAATGTTCTATTTAAAGGCTGTTTGCATGGCCCCATTTAAGAAATGAGGCTATGCAAATCCAACCTGATTACGAGATTCAGGTTTAAAGAAATTTGAAGTGCATTTGAGGTTCTTTGTTACCATCAATTTTAGATTTTACTGCAGTGAAACCACTGAGTTTCAGGCTTGTAAGGTTTTCCTTAAGAATTCCATTTCCAGCACCTATGTTATTACCTTTCATGCTGAGTCCTAAGTGACCAAGCTATTATTTTTCTCCCTGTTCAGCAATTGATTTTGTTACCTTGATATACTTATATTTGTCAGTTTATTTCCTGCTTCCATGATTCTTACTCCTATCAAGACATTTGTTTTTGTTTCTAATGTGGGTAAAATGTTTAGGCCAGAGGTTCTGCTGATCTGTGATTCTCTAGATTCTGCAGGTTGAAATGTTTCCCAGGGCTTGCTCATTTGGGGACCATGAAGAATCCATTTCGCCTGAAAAAAGTTTGGTTTATTTGTGTACTACTTGTAAGATAAGTCAGTCCTTTACAATATCCTGTCATGGATGGAATAGACCACTCATGAATAGAAAACAGAGTGTATTAAAGCCTTTAATCAAGAAATCCTACCAAATTCCTAATCGCAGATGTAAGAGCATATTTCTTGTGTGGCAAGTCCATGAAACCAAAGGGCTGATCCATACATAAATGTGTGATACCCCTTAGCAGAGAGAGATGCTCCAGATATTAGGCTGTTTTTGTTGCTGTCTCTAACATGCAAGTGGGCTGTGTATCATTGGTCTCTTTTCCTCCAATGTGCCTAGTAGAGCATCCTAAAGGAGCTTACAACTGAAGGTGGAAACTAGCATGTGAATAATTATGTGTTACATATAAAGAAAACGTTTCTTAGTAACATAAATATTATATATGTGTGTGTATATATAGTTTAACCTATTTGTATTACACACACACACACACACACACACACACACGTTTAACCTGTATTCTGCCTCCCCTGTTACTTTGCTTATTTTAGAATGTGGCAATATTTTAATATTTTGGACAGCTGAACTGACATTCAATGTATTGAGTTCCTAGTATGTTCCAGGCACTGTGGAAGGGTGCTGAAGATACAAAGAGGAGTAAAAATATGTATCCTTTTTTTAAATAGTTTGAAGCCTAGTGAGGGAGACAGAAATATATACCATTAACAATAGAGTGAGGGCAGTACTCCTAGAGGCCCTATAAGTACAGAGTGCTTTGAATCCTTAGAGGAAGGAGTGGTCCTTAGGGTTGGAGTGGAACTGTCTGGGAAGGACTTGCTGCTATGTTGAAGAGTCTGAGTTTCACCCTAAAATCAGTTAGGGAACTGATATGGTTTGGCTGTGTCCCCACCCAAATCTCATCTTGAATTGTAGTTACCATTCAGTTGTGAGTGAGTTCTCACAAGATCTCATGGTTTAAAAAGAGGCTTTCCTCCCTTTTGCTCTGTACTTCTTCTTGCAGCTGCCATGTGAAGAAGGACGTGTTTGCATTCCCTTCTGTCATGATTGTAAGTTTCCTGAGGCCTCCCCAGCCCTGCGGAACTGAGTCAATTAAACCTCTTTCCTTTATAAATTATCCAGTCTTGGGTATGTCCTTATAACAGCATGAGAACTGAATAATACAGGGACCATTAAGGAATTTTAAGCCTTGGAATGATATGGTCAGGTATTCCTTCTAGAAAGTTGATACTGTGGACTGCAATTTAGGAATGAGAGGCTAGATGAATTTTTCAACAAATTAAAACAGTGAATTACTGTATGATGCAGCAATTCTGCTTCTAGATGTAGACTCAAAAGAACTGCAAGCACAGACTTGAGCAGATATTTGTACATCCATGTTCACAGCAACATTATTCATAATAGTCAAAAGGTGGAAAAACCCAAATGTGGATAAACAAAATGTGGTATATATATGTGCAATGGCATATCGTTAAAACCTTAACAAGGGATAAAATTTTGACGTATCCTACAATAGGGATAAACCTTACAGATATTATACCAAGCGAAATAAGCCAATCCTCACCTTTGAAGTGTGATAATAATAGTACAGCTCTCCCCTCTTACCTGCAAGGGATATATTCCAAAATCGCCAATGTATGCCTGAAACTGGATATTACTGAATGCTGTATATATTGTACTATGTTTTTTCCCTATACTTGCAATACTATAAGGTTTAAGTTATAAATTAGATACAGTAGGAAATTCATAATAATAACTAAAGTAGAACAATTATTAACAGTATACTTAATAAAAGATATATGATTGTGCACATTCATTCTCTGTCTCTCGCTGTCTCAGAATAACTATGGGTAACTGAAACCACGGAAAGTGAGATCACAGATAATGGGGAAAAAATTGTATCTATTTAATAAAACGACAGGGTGGTGGCCCTGAGGAATAAATTGGCTAACTCATGTAAAGTGCTTCAAAGGATGCCTGACACAGTAACTGCTCAGTAAATGTGAGCTGCTACTGAAGTACTTTTGTTACCACTGCTACCATTAGTGTTTTTTTATTTGAAGAACTAACTTAAATATATGGCATACTAATCTTGTTTCCTTGACTTTGATGGGATGTCTTATTTTTAATAGCTTTATTGTGGCATTCTTCACTACAATAACTGTACTTACTTAAAGCATATAGCATGATAGGTTTTGACATATATGTACATCTGTGAATTGATCACTGAAATCCAGAAAGTGAACAGAATGCATTACTTTCTCAGCAGAGCCCAATGCTTTCTCAAATGCCTTGGTAATTCCTCCGTTTCCCCAGATGACCAATGTTATTCTTTCTCTTACCATAGATTAGTTTGAGTTTTCTAGAGTTTTGGATACCTGTAATCATATAATATTGTATTCCTTTTTGTCTGACTTCTTTCAATCAGCATAATTGTTTTGAGACTCCATGTTTTTGTGTATATAAAGTTAATTCCTTTATATTGCCAAATAGTATTCCATTGTATGAATATACCACAGTTTGTTTATCCATAAGCACCTGTTGATGGATATTGGGTTGTTTTCAGTTTAAGAGAATTATAAATAAACCTGCTATGAATATTCTTATACAATACATATTCTTTTAATGGATGTATGTTTTCTTTAGGGTAAATCTAAGAATGGAATAGCTGGATTATGTAGTAGATGTATAACTTTTTAAAACAGTACTCAACAGTTTTACAAAGTGGTTGTTCTATTTTACAAGCCAGCAACAGTGTACGAGAGTTTCTGTTGCTCTACACCCTCCCTAATACTTGGCATGGCAGACTTTTTAATTTTTTCCATTCTTACAGGTGTGCAGTGGTATGTAGTTGTAGTTTTAATTGGCATTTCCTTAATGACCAATGATGTTGAGCGTCTTTTTATGTGCTTTTTTGCTATTCCTGTTTTCTTTGATGATGTATCTGTTCAAATCTGTTGCTCATTTCTCTGTTGGTTTATTTTCTTATTATTTCTTTAAATTTGAGAATTATTTACATACTGTGGATACAAATTCTTTATCATAGATGTGCTTGTAAATATTTTCTCCAAATCTATGGCTTGACTTTTTATTTTCCTAACAGTGTCTTCTGGGGAGCAGAATATTTTAATTTTGATAAAAATCCGGTTCATCTAATTTTTCACTTGTGATTTATAATCTTGGAGTCATCTCTAAAAAAAATCTTTGCCTAACCCAAGGTTACAAAGATTTTGTCCTGTCTTTTCTTTCAGAAGTTTCATAGTTAGGTATTATAGGTAGACCTGTGATCAGTTTGTGCTAATTTTGCATATTACTGAAGGTGTGGATTGAATGTTTTTTGTTTCTGTGTGTGAACATCCAATTTCTCTAGCATCATTTGTTGAAAACTCTGTTCTTTCTTCACTGTATTGCCTTTCTATCTCTGCAAACAATTATTTGTCCTACATATCTAAGTTTGTTTCTAGATTATTCTGTAGCATTGATCTATTTGTCTTTTCTGATGCCAATACTTCCTTGATTACAGTAGCTTTATGATAAGTCTTGAAATCACATTCATCTAAGTTGTTTTGTCCATATATGTCCTTCACAATGTTTTCAAATGGATTTAGAATCAGTTAATCAATCTGTTTGTCTATCTGTATATCCATCCATCCATCCATCCATCCACCCACCCACTCATCCATCTCACTAGCTATAACCTTGATTACAATGTCCAATAGAAATAGTAAGTGTGAACATCCCTGTGAACATTCTTGCTGTGTTCCTGATCATAGAGAAGAAGCATGCAGTCTTTCACCGTTAAGGATGATGTTAACTATACATTTTTCTTATAGGCCCTTTTTAAAGTTTAAGGACATTCCTTTCCCTTCTTAGTGTGCTAGGCTTTTTTTTTTTTAATCAAAAGTAGATGTTAGATTTTGTCACATGCTGTTGAGATGATCATGTAGTTTTCCTTTTTAGTTTTTTAAATGTGTTGATTGATGTTTTGAGTGTTAAGCTAACTATATTCCTCAGATAAACTCCACTTATCCCTTTAAAATTTGTAGAATCTGTAGTGATGTCCTCTATCATTTGTAATATTGATAATTTATGTATTCTTTTCCTGTGATAAGTTTTCCTAGAGATTTATCAGTTTTATTGATCTTCTCAAATAGCATGCTTTTGGCATCATTGACTTTTCTCTATTGTT
Organism: Symphalangus syndactylus; assembly: GCF_028878055.3. NCBI lineage: Eukaryota > Metazoa > Chordata > Mammalia > Primates > Hylobatidae > Symphalangus > Symphalangus syndactylus. Next base: position 122,047,569 of record NC_072431.2, on the reverse strand, counting down.
TTTCTATTTTTTATTTCACTGATTTTTTGGCTTTGAGCATTATTATTTCCTTTCTTCTGCTTACTTTGGTTTAATTTGCTTTTCCTTTTCAGTTTGTTAAGGTCATTCATTTTGAGATTTTCTTCTTTTCTAACACAGATGTTAGGTGATATAAATTTCTTCTTGGGTACTATGGTAGTGTCATCCCACAAATTCTGTGTTGTATTTTCATTCAGCTCAAAATGCATTCTAATTTTCTTTTGATTTCTTTATTAACCAGTAGATTATTTAGAAGCGCATTATTTACTTTATAAATATTTGGAGAGTTTCCAGAGATCTGCTTTTTTATTTCTGATGTAATTCCATTGTGGTTAGAGAAAATACATTATAGAACTTGAATCCTTTTAAATGTATTGAGAATTATTTTATGGTCAAGAATATTGCCTGTCTTGTATACATGTTTTATGTACACTTCAGAATAATTTATATTTTGTTGTCGTTGGATGGAGTCTTTTATAAATGTTAATAAAGTCAATTTGGTTGATAGGATAGTTCTAGTCTACTATGTATCTGACAATTTTTTGTCCATTTGTTTTAATTATTGAGAAAAGGGTACTGAAATCCTCAACTTTAATTTAGGATTTTGTCTGTTTTACTTGTATTTCTGTGTTTTTGCTTCATGCATTGGAAGAAATAATATTGGGATGTAAATTCTAAGGATTGTTATATCATCTTGATTAATTGAGCCCTTTATTAGTAAGAAATGATGGTTTTGATCCCTAGTAATAGTCCTTACTATGGTGTATTTTTTACTTGTGTTGACTTGTGTTACTGTGTGTGTCTTTTTCTATTCTGTTACCTTTTTTCCTAACCTGTTAGTGTCTTCGTGTTTAAAGTGTTTGTAGGTTTGTAGTAAGCAAATATTTTTGGGTCTTTATCTTTTATCCAATCTGAAAATCTCTGCCTTTTTTGTGGATGTTTAGAATATTTACATTTAATATGATTATTCATATCTTTAGATTTAAACCAGTAATCTTGCTATTTGCTTTCTGTTTGTTTCATCTGTTATTTATTGATTTCCTTTGTTTTTCCCTGCCTTTTTTTGGATTGAGTATTTTAATGATTCTGATTTATCTTCCTTGATCTTATATTGTTCATAGCTATTTGTTCTGCTACTTTAGTGGTTGGTAGTGCCTAGATGGTCTATAACATTCATCTTTAACTTGTCACAGTTTCAGTGATATTTAGTACTTCACTTACTGCATACAAACCTTAGAGCAGTATACTTCATTTCTCTCTCTCTTGGCCTTTATGTTACTGTTGTTGTATATATATTTTACTTTTAGCTATATTATAAATCCCTGAGTACACAGTTGTTGTTTTTGTTTGAATAGCCAGTTATCTTTTAATAAATTTAAACAACAAAAAAACTCACATATATAACCTGTAACATTTTCTATGCTTTTCATTTCTCATGTAGATCCAGGTTTTCATCTGGTATCATTTTCTTTTTGCTTGAAGGACTTTCTTTAATATTTCTTTCTCAGTGGTGGTTGAGTGATGAATTATTCCATCTTTTATCTGTCTGAAAGTAAGTCTTTATGTTGCCTGTGTTTTTGGAAGGTGTTTTCACAGGATATAGAATTCTTGGTAGACATTTTTTGTTCTTTTAGTGCTTTAAAGATGTTATCAACAGTCTTTTTTGTTTTGTATTGCATATGCAGTATTCGTATCTCTCATCCTTTGTTTATAATATGTCTTTTTTCCTCTAGCTGGTATTTAAGATTTTTTTCCTTATCACTGGTTTTGAGTGTTTGATTATGATTTCTTTCTTTTATTTATTTATTTATTTATTTTTTTTGAGATGATTTCTCACTTTGTTGCTCAGGCTGGTCACAAATTTGCTTTGTTGTCCAGGCTGGTAATGAATATGATTTCCTTTGATGTAATTTGCCTAGTGTTTGTTGTGTTTAGGATTCATTGAGCTTCTTGGATTCATCAGTTTGTTGTTTTACTCAAGTTTGGATATTTTCAGCCATTAATTTTTCAAATTTTTTTTGTCCCTCTCCAATTCTTCTCTCTGTCATGAACTTCACATACTCATCTGTTAACTCACTTGATATTGTCCCATATCTCACTGATTATTTTCTTTCTTTTTTTGATTCATTTTCTCCATGTGTTTCATCTTTGGATTGATTTTATTGCTAGGCTTTAAATTTCACTAATCATTTTTCCTGAAGACCTCCCGTGGTTAATACCATCCAGCATATTATTTATCTCAGACATTGTATTTTTTTATGTCTGGGAATTATACCTCATATTTATGTGTATATATAAGCAGCTGTTCCTCAACTCATAATGGGCATCACATTATGTCCAGATAAACCTATCATAAGTTGAAAATATCGTAAATTGATAATGCATTTCATACATCTAATATACCAGACATCATAGCTTAGCCTAGCCTACCTTGAACATGCTCAGAACCCTTACGTTAGCCTGTAGGTGAGCAAGATCATCTAACACAAAGCCTATTTTATAATAAAGTGATGAATATCTCATGCAGTTTGTTGAATACTGTACTGAAAGTGAAAAGAAGATTGGTTGGGTGTTCAAAGTATTATTTGTACTGAATGTGTATCACCTTTGCACTGTTATAAATTTGAAAAATCTTGAGTTGAACTATCATAAATTGGGGACTGTCTGTGTTTGTATGTGTATATGTATATATTCTACATCTTTAACTTTTTGAACAAATGGAAAGTAATTATAATTATTTTAATATCCTTGTCAAACAATTGTATCATCTGTGGCATTCTGAGTTGGACTTAATTGGTTGTTTTTTGTCATTATGAATCTTTTTTTTGCTTCTTTGCAATGCCTAATAATCTTTAGTTGTATGATATTGTGAAATTTACTTGACTTGGGGGGCTGGATGTTTTAATTTTTCTATAACAATTCTTGGTTTTTGTTCTGAGACACAGCTAAATTACATGGAAACAGTTTTATTCTTTTGGATCTTGCTTTTAATATTTGCTAGGAGGGACCAGAGCATCATTTGGTTTATAGCTAAAGCACCTTGCTTTGCACTACTGAGATAAGACCTCTCTGAATTCTCTACTCAATTCCAGGTCAATTATAAGGTTTTCCAGTATGTCTAGTGGGAATAGGCACTCTTCCTGGCCCCATGGCAGTATGCTGAGTGCTGTTCCCTCTACTGTTTTTGGATGTTTTTTTTTCTCAGATCTCACATGCATGTGTTGATCAGAACTCTACTGAATAAGGGAAACATTTTACAGATATCCTGGGTTGTCTCTCAGTGCAGCTCTATTCACTCTGGTACTCTGTCCTGAAAATGCTAGTCACCTTGGTGGTCTCAGATTCTGATCTCTCTTCACTCCGTTCACCTATGTTCTCTCTCTTTGCATTGTGACCTGGAAAATCTCTCAAAGCAGTAAACTGGGACAGTTGTAGGGCTCATCTCATTTGTTTCCTCTCAGTCCGGGATCTCTGTCTTTCATTTCTTGATACTCATTCTTCAAAATGGTTGTTTCTTATATAGGTAGATTCATACATACATATGGTTGATTGGTTGGTTGGTTTCAGGCAGGAGGTTAAACCTAGTCCCTCTCATTCCATTTTGTCCAGAACTGATGGCCTGCTTTTTGTTTTGTCAGAACCTGGTAGCTATCTATATCTTTAAAGGCGTTCATTATGGTCCAGTGGGAACAGCAATGTAAAGCTGAAGGTCTCATCCTATTTCTACCAATTACCAGCTGTCTCAAGGGACAGACTTGTGGAGTCTCCTATTCAGAAGGTCATGTGGCTGATCATCCAGTGCTGCATAAATCGCTTTCTGTACAGTCTCTCTGTTATGCTGTCACATGTTGGGCAGCTCTGCCTTTTGAAGAACACATTTCCTATTTTGGGTATTTCTCATCATTCGAAACATCTTTTTCATATTAGCTGAAATCGGTCTTTTGCTAACCTCCATCCAAATTTATCTAGCAAAGTCATATGAAATTAGTCTAATCTTTTTTTCCACACAGTAGCCCCACTCTTATTTGAGGGCTTTTGCCCTCTTCCTTCCCAAGTCATCTCCCAGAGTGAAAACCTTTTGATCTCTCTGAGCCTCAGTTGTCTCATCTATAAAATGTGCTATTTATTTTAAAAGGATTCCTGTATCTGTGAGTGCCTTCTTTACTGAGTCAGATACCATGCCAGATGCTCAGGATGCAGAAGAGAATATGCCCTCTCTGCCTTCCAGGGACTCAGACAAACCGGGGGAAGAGAATTTAAATGATACAGCGCACAGATAAAATTGCCAATAGAAGTATGCCAGGCATGCTGGGCAATTCATAGGATTTTATAGATGAAATTAATGCAAGTATGTGAAATGTACTCTATGTGCTGTAAAGGACTGTGTGTTTGTTCATGTTTGATATTAGTAGTAGTAGTCAAAGATGTACTAGCAGCTGCTCCATACCCATTATTTTTCTCTGGAGTCTGTTATGCTTTGACCTTTTCAGTGTTAAGGTGCTGTGTGAATCCTCTGGGTTCCACATAATTAATAAGTTTTAGTGTGTGCCAACAGGGGGCGGAAACATGACAGTAAGTTCATTTGCCTCCTGCTGTTGCAGGTTATTTGGGCTTGGCTCTTGTAAAAGACAACTTGTACCCAGTGAATTCTCACATGAATTCAAATCTTGTAAGCTAGGAACACTGTAAATCTCTACTGATGCTTTACTGAGTAGGACTTTACAACTCCAGATGGCAGTTGTAATACGTTAGCATTTACCATACGGAGAAATAGAAAACAATTTTCTGAAGAAAGCAGTGACAAAATTCCAATATCATGGTTTTGTAGCACTAGTTCATGCCATCCTCCCTCACACAGTGTTAGAACTTCTTATCATGATTTATCAAGCATTTCATTACATTGACAACAATATGTAAAACAAAATTAAGAACTGCTGTATACTGATGTGGCATGGTGCTTCAGCATGGGAAAGTACACAAAGCCATCAGGCTTTGGGAAAGTACACAATGTGGCAGCATTTCTTAAAGGCCTGGAGACCATGTTAAAAATGCAGATTCTGGCCAGGTGCAGTGGCTCACTCCTGTAATTGCTGCACTTTGGGAGGCCAAGGTGGGTGGATTGCTTGAGCCCAGGAGTTCGAGATCAGCCTGGGCAAGATGATGAAATCCCATCTCTACCAAAACAACCCCACAAAAATTAGCTGGGCATGGTGGCACGCACTTGTAGTCCCACTGACTCAGGGGGCTGAGGTGGAAGGATCACCTGAGCCTGGGGGAGGTCAAGGCTGAAGTAAGTTGTGATCATGCCACTGCACTCCAGCCTGGGCGACAGAGTGAGACCCTGTCTGAAAAGAAAATGCTAACTCCCAGGCTCCACCTCCAAATATTCTTATTTAGCAGTTCAAGAAAGTGGGGGCTGCACTCTACTTTTAATTAGTTTCCGGATGATTCTGGTTCAGGTGGGTCCTGCTTTGAGGAACACTGGTGGGGGGAGTGACCCTGTGATATAAGGAGAATCGATTTTCCTTCTTCTTCTGCCTGTGACCTTGTGTTTATTCTGCCATCCACTATAACTTCTGAGGGTTTACTTTTTATCAGGAATTTAAATCCCAAAGTGTCATAAAGATGAGTTAAAATGGTTCTGTTCTTGAAGTATCTTCAGTGTGGCCTGTCTGGTTTAGTCAGTGTAGCTGCCTGATCTTGAATGGGTTACTTTTAAGCTCACTGCATATAATTGGAATAATATGGTCTACCTAATCTTCAGGAGGGTTGTTGTGAAAACCAATTGAATGTCAAGTGCCTTGCAGCAGTCACAGCAAATACTACTTAGTCCTCTCTTAGCATTAATTGTGCCAATATTACTTCTTTCCAAAGCGGCTAAGGTATCTAAATAAGATTCTGAACTCTAAAACTTGAAACATTGTAAAGTGATACATGTGAGTTAACTATTTATAGACTGTTTCTAGGAACTGCCAGGCCTAATTCCAGTCAATGTTTTCATGATCTGCCAAATTCAGAGCAGCTTATAAATATGAAGAAGGAACAGAATCTTGTGTAGAGTATAAAGTTAAGCTATTGGAATCAGGTGCATCATGTCCTTCTCAGTACATTTGAAAGTTTTTGGCTGGGCACAATAGCTTATGACTGTAATCCCAACACTTTGGGAGGCCAAGGTGGGAGGATAGCTTGATTGAGCCCAGGAGTTTGATCCCAGCCTGGGCAGCATAACGAGACCCTGTCTTTACCGAAAAATAAAATTTAGCTTGGTGTGGTGGCATGCACCTGTGGTCCTGGCTATTTGCGAGGATGAGGTGGGAGGATCCCTTGAACCCAGAAGTTAGAAGCTGCAGTGAGCTATGATTGTATCACTGTACTCTAGTCTGGGTAACGAAATGAGACCCTGTCTTAAAAAAAAGAAAGAAGTTGTAATGCCCTTGTGCTATTGGTATTTAAAATATAATACTATGTGAAGAATCATTTCCACATTTGATTTCATGTATCACCTGTGTATATATAATAATAAACTATAAATTATATATTATTTTTGATAAGTAGAATTTCTTTTTATTTCTATTTACTAATTCTAAAAAACACCTCCTTTATTTTTGATGTGTTGAATATCCTGTTTATAAAGTTGTAGTTGACCAAAACAAATACACAAAATCATCAGTGACAAAGTAAGTAGTAGTAAATTTTATCAATAGAAGGAAAGATGTTTACTTTATTTTGCTTGATTCTCAAATTTTAATTTTAGCAGCATCCCCTCTCCCAAAGAAATTTAGTACCAGAGACATGATGCGTCAAAGAAATTGTCCCAAAAGAGAATTAACTGCATCATCTTATGCCTCTTTACAGACAGGAGGGGACAAAAGAAGAAAGTTACTTTCTAACATGCTTTCGATACTTAGATTGTTAAAAGAAAAGCCTTAGACAAATTAAATTTAACAGAGTTTAATTGAGCAAAGAATGATTGGCGAATCAGGCAGCCCCTGAACCAAAATACGTTGAAAGAGCTTTGGCCTGCCTTGTGGTTGAGGAAGATTTATGAACAGAAGAGGGAAAGTGAAGTACAGAAAACAGAAATGAGGTACCAAAACAGCGGGATTGGTTACAACTCAGCGTCTGCCTTATTTGGACATGGTTTGAACAGTTGGCAGTGCTTACTGGCTGAACCCTGGTGATTGGCCCAAGAGTTGGTTACAGTCTTTGCACATCTAGTTAGGTTACAGTTCACTACCTGCTAAGAAAACTTTAGGCTGAACCTAAATTATATAAGGAGGCAGTTTTAGGCTAAGCTTAATTTAACCAGGTGAAATAAGATATAAGGAAACGTAAGAAAAATGAAGGACTTACCACTCGGTTTTCTAAATTTAACTTTTCAAACAGCCTAATGGTCTTGGTATTGAAGATGCATACCTATCTAAACTGGTGGTTCTTGACTTATGAGCCATGATGTGCTTTTCTTCCAGGACCTCTTCATAGGTGAGCCACCAAAATTTGATGAATGTGGACAATTAGCGTTTGCTGCAGTGGTCACTACAGTGGCTTTCCAGAGGAAACATTTTGATTGGATTGAGTGGTAGTGTGTTGTGGAGCAGGGTACGACTTGTGGCACATAAGACATGGGAAGCCTTATAGACTGGTAACAAAACGAGGTCAGTGTTTCAGGCCACATCTGCCCTGCTTTCTGAACTGTCACACTCTCCTCTGGCTAGTTCTTGCCTACTTGGTCCTGAGTCTCTTTGTGGCCCTCTAGATTGGCAGCTTGGTTAAACTGACTGCTTAGCTTTTGATTTTGGTTTTGGCTCCTAGAAGTGGACCCACCCACTCCAATGTGATTGAGAAGATTAACATTGAAATGGCCGCATCCAGGGGTTTCTATGGAACTTGACCATTTCAGGGTTTATTTCAGGATTACAAAAGTAATATATATTTATTGGGAAAAGTATAAACAAAAGGAAATTTAACCAAACACCGTATGTTCTCACTCATAGGTGGGAATTGAACAATGAGAACACATGGACACAGGAAGGGGAACATCACACTTCGGGGACTGTTGTGGGGTGGGAGGAGCGGGGAGGGATAGCATTAATGCTAAATGACGAGTTGATGGGTGCAGCACACCAACATGGCACATGTATACATATGTAACAAACCTGCACATTGTGCACATGTACCCTAAAACTTCAAGTATAGTATAATAAAATTAAAAAAAAAAATTTTAAGCAATCTATATTCTCTCACCAGAGATAGTTTTGATATATAAGGACTTAGTTTTCTGTTAATCTTTTTTATATGTATATTTTAACAGGATCATACTATTGTAAGCCTCATTTCTTTTAACTTTACTATATAAATATATTTTCCATCATTTTAAATGGTTGCTGTGTGTTCCATTAAATGAATGTACCATACCGTATTTTACTTAACCAGTATAATTTTTCTGGTAATTTCTTGGAAAATTTTTCTTTAATTTCCCATTACTATTCCAGCTAAAGAAAAAAAAGTATATTCTTATGGGCAGCTATCCATGCATGTACTTACCATACATGTTCCTCACTATATATTTGTAGCTTCGAATCCCTGGTTCTCAGGCCTTAAGAGTTGAACTGAGCCATACTACTGGCTTTTCTGGTTCTCCAGCTTGAAGAGAGGCCTTCCCACCCTCCATTACACATGAGCCAATTCCCCTAATAAATATCCTCTCATTTATCTGTATGTGTATATCTCCTGTTGGCTCTGTTTCTCTGGAGAACCCTAATATAACCACTAATAGGAAAATTAGGACAGTGAGATGGAGGTTAGTTCTGGAGAGAACCCAGTGGAGGTGTCAGTAGTGAGGTGAGGTGAGCTTGATAGTTAGGCTGGTGCCTGAGACACATGTATAATTTTCATAACAGTAGCTAAGGATTCACTCGCCCTACGTTGCTATATCCACTTGTAAGTACAATTTGTAGACTCTACTTTGGAGGAATCTGAAGGTGGTGAGGAAGTGAAAGACCTGCCCAAAGTGACATACCCAGAAAGTGGCAGGATTGATATCCAGGAAGTGTGGCTTTTTGGGCTTCCTGTCTTTAAGTTAACATCAGATCTGTTCTGTTCCTGCCAAGAGAAGGTAAATATGATTATGAAAATCTTCTATTTAGTAAGCTTTACTGGTCTCTACTTTTAGACAAAATGTCAGTTGTCTGTATATGCAGTACCAATACGTTGCATATACAGGAAACTGTTGCATATACGGACATATAGTTAATGTCTCAATACTCAAGAGAAATTTTTTTTTTTTTTTTTTTTTGAGATGGAGTCTCGCTCTTTTGCCCAGGCTGGAGTGCAGTGGCGCAATCTCGGCTCACTGCAAGCTCCGCCTCCCGGGTTCACGCCATTCTCCTGCCTCAGCCTCTCCGAGTAGCTGGGACTACAGGCGCCCGCCACCACGCCCGGCTAATTTTTTTTTTGTATTTTTAGTAGAGACGGGGTTTCACCGTGGTCTTGATATCCTGACCTCGTGATCTGCCCGCCTCGGCCTCCCAAAGTGCTGGGGAGAAAATATTTTCTCCATGCAATCATGAACATTCATTTACTATTGGAAATAGTCATTACATGTTTGCACTCTAAACCTTTTGTGATTGAGTGTGGCAATGAGTGTGCAGTAAAATTTTTTGTTTAAAAGAATTCCTCTATTTACCAAACAGCTCATCAGAGTTTACATACCTCTGGATCACTTCCCTTCAGCATCTGATAAGGCTTATACATACATTGTCACTTATTTTCTTCATAAATTAGCCATTTTCTTCTGTCAGTAATTTATGTCCATATCTGACTATAACAACTAGGATTCCAGTAGGATGTGGCAGATACAGGTGAGAGATGCATATCCAGGGCACCCTAAATGGAATTAGCTGGTTCTCTGTGTCAGCTCATTATCTCAGCTTCACTGCTGATCCTTTCTCTCACAGATGCCTTGAATCTAAATCACAGTGCCTGCTTAGTGATTTTACTTAAATTGTAAAAAGATGAATAGCACTATACAGTCAAAGCACATTTAAAACACACTCACAGTTTGTTTTCTGTGACAGAAAACAAAACAAAAATGTTTTCCAGATGCCAGTGCAAGCTTATTGCATTGGTGTAGATAAATGGTCTTTGTGGATTTTATTTGCTTCATATTTGTACAAAGCTTTCATAATGTACTGTTGCATTCTCACCTTAAGTATTTTTTATGTTTTTTAAATTAGTGTTCAGGGAGCCTTCTAACATTTCTTCTATGTTCACTATTTTTACCAAACTTCAATATATTATATTTTCAATTAAAAAATTAGAATGAATAAGTGCTCTGGTTGTTTTATGTAATTAATATCACATTTTTTTGCCTTCAGTATCATGTACATGGTACATGTTTATGAGCTGTTATTAATAATTTAGCAACTTCTTTCTAAACAAATGATTTTATACATCTTTCATATATGAACCTAAATATAGAGCAGTTCACTGCCAGGTGTGGTTGAGAAATGTATCTGAGTAATTTATTGAGATGAAATCTGTTAACTTCTCCTAAACTTTCAAACTGTGTAACAGGAGGGATTGCCTCTATTTAACCTTTAATGGAAAGGTCTGTTTCAGATAAAGTCTTTTGACAAACAACGTCTTTTTCTTCATGACTCTGCCTCAGAATTTCCTTGCTACCAATTTCATCTTCTTCCTCTATTTGCCTGAGGATTTCTGCTACCTATGAAGACTTGCCTCCAATGATTTTTGTGTTTTTTTTCTGTCTCCCAAAATGAAAAGGTACATGCCTTTCCTGATTTCTTTCAGCACTTTGAACATGTCATCCTAGTGTCATCTGGCCTCCATTGTTAGAGATAAGAAGTCATCTGTTCATCTTATTGTGATGACATCATTACATAATGAAATTCATAATTTTTCTCTTATTGATTTCAAGAGTTTATCTTTCAACGTTTTGAAGTGTCTGGTGTGGTTCTCTTTGAGTTTTTCCTGCTTGTAGTTCATTGAGCTTCTTTGAAGTGTAGATTAGCATTTTTCATCAGTTTGGAAAATTTTTAACTATGATTTCTTTGAATATTCTTTCTACTTCTTTCTGTTTCTCGTCTCCTTCTTGTATTTTGATTATGTGTTGGTTTGCTAACCGCTATCCCCCATTTCTGAAGCCCTGTTTACTTTTTCTTCTTTATTTCCTCTCTGTTCTTTGGATCATCTCATCTGTCTTCATGTATCATCAGGTTTGCTGATTCATTCTTTTGCCCATGCAGATGAAGTGCTTAGCCCTTCTTGTGAATTTTTCATGCATATTTTTATACTCTTCAAGAGTCTCATTTGACTCTTTTAAAAAATGTGGCACATATACACCATGGAATACGATGCAGCCATAAAAAATGATGAGTTCATGTCCTTTGTAGGGACATGGATGAAACTGGAAAACATCATTCTCAGTAAACTATTGCAAGGACAAAAAACCAAACACCGCATGTTCTCACTCATAGGTGGGAATTGAACAATGAGAACTCATGGATACAGGAAGGGGAACGTCACACTCCGGGGACTGTTGAGGTGGGGGGAGCGGGGAGGGACAGCATTAGGAGATATACCTAATGCTAAATGATGAGTTAATGGGTGCAGCAAACCAACATGGCACATGGATACAGATGTAACAAACCTGCACATTGTGCACATGTACCCTAAAACCTAAAGTATAATAAAAAAAATTTGTCTTTTTTTTTTATATCCTCTATTTGAGAAGACATTGTCATCATGCCTTACTTTACTTCCATAGGCATGGTTTTCTCTTAGTTCTTTGGACATATTTAAAATGACTACTGTCGAGCCATATCTGCTAATTCCAAAATCTGGGCCCTGAAAAGGAAGTGTCTATTGCCTGCTTTGCACATCCCCCCCTCCCCCTGTGTATGTGTCACATTTTCCTGGGGGTGTGTGTGTGGATGTGTGTGTGCGTGCACATGCGTGTGTATGTATGTGTTTGAATGTCACATAATTCCTTTTTGAAACCTGTACATTTTAGATACTATGGTAACTCTGGATATTGATCTTCTCCCTCTTCTGGGGAAAGTTTCTTGAAGTTGTTGTTTGCTCATTTGTTTATTTGTTTAGTTACTTGGCTGTACTAATTATTTGAAGAATATTTTTCTCACTCTATGTGGCCCCTGATGTCCCTGCCCGAATTTTTTTCTTTGTGTTTATCTGTTAGTGTGGGTTCCTAGGAGTCACCCCTGGGTCTGCCTAAATCACTTATTGATCAATATTTGTGCTTAAGCTGGCTTAGCCAGTTGGATGTGTGTGTGGCTTTCACAGTTCAGGGAATTTATACTTTTGTCCTGAGTTCCACCAGGCTCTAGTAGATAAGTGGTTCTTTCTCCATTCTCTCCTGAGAGGGTGCAGCATGGACATCCATACAGTCTTCCAGACCATGAGAGGTGAATGAGATTTTATTTTATTTTAACTCCCTTCCTAGGAGTCATCCCTGGGATAGAGTAGCTTAATGTTCAGCAAGTATTTGGTCAAAGGTTGTGCTTAAGCCCCTGAAGTTAGTAAGGCTTTTGCATTTTGCTGATGGATCTGTGTAGGACTTGGGAAATTTTTTCAAGTCTGTTCCACATTCCACTCGATTTACTCCTGAGTAGAAATAAAAGAGGTGTGCATTCCAGGGCATGTGCTTAGCCTTCTGAGCCCCTAGGGGTGAGTGTGATTCCAAGAACACTCTTCTTTGGTGTCTCTCAGTTTCCTTGGTCCACCGTTTCACTTTTTGCTACTGTTATCCTGAGGCTACCAGGCCCTGCATAACTGCTTGCCACCAAAATCTCCATTGTTTTTGACAATGCCCTTAGGCGTGAACTTCTCCCCTCTTTGTTCCAAATAAAGTCGGTCTCCTCAGGCAGCAAGGCAGAGGGGGAGCTCCCTCTGTCCTCAGGGCATGCCATTTCTCCTGCACAGAATCTCTGTGGCACTGAGCCAGAGTTTGGTGATGGTGGCTCTGGTCTTTGTAGCCTGACTTCTTTGTGTGGAATGTCTACCCTATGAGTGAGCTGGGGTTGGGGTATTAAGGGCCCCAGTATTCTCAGACTTTGCTTTTGGCACACAACCTTGCTGCACAAGTGGGAACTGAATGGGGAAAGGAGACAGTCCTCTTAGCAGCACCTGCCAAGAATTGTGCTTCCACAACACATGGCTGGGGGGTTGAATAGGCAGCGAGAGGCACTGGCAGCCTTCCCCTTTCAGGTGAAACTCTAGCCCTAGACTAGGAGCTGGGGAGAGTGGGAACCCCTGTGTTCTTGGCCATATTTTCCCATAGCAAAGCTTCCATCACAGAGCTGGCAGTAGCGGTGTAGGGAGGGTATGGGAGCAAGTGATTGCTCCATTGCCACAGATTCTTGCCATTCTTACCAAGATTTAGTATATTTTCTCGAAGAGATGTTTCACTTGCTGTATGCCCTTAGTAAAATTTCCAGAAACTTTAAATGTTTCTTTAGTTTGTTTTAAGTAATTTTCACCAGTTAAATAAATGGTGGTTGCACCAAGAGAGGATCTGCTAATCTCATACTGCTGTTCCAGAAGGTTCCCCTTCTTGGCATGGTTTGTTAAGGCTTTTCTCCAGCAGAGTGACATTTAGCTTATCTGATGGGCTAGTGCTTCATTGTCATTGAATGTGTTCATCAGGCTGTGACCTCTTATATCTTTGTGTTCCCTGTCTCCAGTATTATGAATGCTACTTCATAGTAAGTACTCAATAAATGTCTGAATGAATGAATAGATACCACATTTTTCAAGTGACGTGTTGATTTTTATTCAAAAGGAGTGATGCAAACGTGGACTTTGCGCACTGTGGGGCTTTGCTGGCTGTGGAAGTAGGTTTTGACTCTGCTGACCCAGCATAATCATAGTGAGCTTGAATGTTTAAAAATAGAAGGGGTATGAAGAACTACTACATAACACAAGAATAAGAAGAGACAACCCAATAGCAGAACAAACAACAGTAGCAGCAACAACAAAAAATAGATGCATGATATGCCTAGGCAGGCTATAAAAATAGGAAGCAGAGAAGATCAATTAGCATTAAAGATATTCCACCTGTCAGGAATATGACATTTAAAACAATGATGTAACATACGCTTATAATCATCAGATTTGCAAAAATTAAAAAGTCTGACAAAGTATTGGGGAAGATGTCGAGAAACAGAAATTTTGGTAAACTGCAGGTAGGACTATAAGTTTGTATAACTCCTTCAGGGAGGAATGTAGCAGTAACAAAATAGGTTGAATATTATATAGTCACACAGAAGACACAGTAATTATACTACAAGGCATAGATTCCAGGGAAAACTGTCACTCATGAGCAGCAGGAGACATTAATAGAGAGATGCTTGTTGCTGCACTTTTTGTAGTAGTGAAAATCATAAAACAACCCAAATATATATCAGTGGGAAAGTAAATGTTAATATAGTCTTACAGTGAAACACGATGCAGCAGTTAAGATGAATAGTCTGCCTCTACAGAGAGCAACATATATAAGTTTGATGGGTAACAAGTTACAGAAGGTTGTATAAGGTTATATACGGTATGATATTTTATACTGTTCATGTAAGTTAAAAAACAGCAAATAAGTTTTTGTTGTTTATGGATACCATAGCACAGGTGTCAGCTATCTAAAGTATGTAGGCTGTTTTTTTTTAAAAAAACATTAATTGTATATTTTATTTAACCAAGTAAGTTTAAAATATTGTCTCAAGATGCAGCCAATATAAAAATTACTGAGATATTTAATCTTTTTCATTATACTAAATCTTTTTTTAATTGTTTGCTGGCATTTATTTCATTTAATCCTTACGAATTAGGAACTATTATTAGTCCTATATTACTGAGGAGAAAACTGAGGCCTAAAAAGGTTAATTAATTTGCCCAAATACAAAACAGATAGTAACTGATGGAATTAGAATTCAAACATAGGTCTACCTCACACCAGAGCCTGAGCCTTCAACCACCATGCTCTGACATCTTTTTTTTTTTTTTCTCTCTGGAATCAACTTATTCTCTTTTTATTATTATTATTATACTTTAAGTTTTAGGGTACATGTGCACAGTGTGCAGGTTTCTTACATATGTATCCATGTGCCGTGTTGGTGTGCTGCACCCATTAACTCGTCATTTAGCATTAGGTATATCTCCTAATCCTATCCCTCCTCCCTTACCCCCACCCCACAACAGTCCCCAGAGTGTGATGTTCCCCTTCCTGTGTCCAAGTGTTCTTATTGTTCAATTCCCATCTATGAGTGAGAACATGCGATGTTTGGTTTTTTGTCCTTGCGATAGTTTACTGAGAATGATGTTTTCCAGTTTCATCCATGTCCCTACAAAGGATATGAACTCATCATTTTTTATGGCTGCATAGTATTCCATGATGTATTTGTGCTTTTATTAATCCAGTCTATCATTGATGGACATTTGGGTTGGTTCCAAGTCTTTGCTATTGTGAATAGTGCTGCAATAAACATACGTGTGCATGTGTCTTTATAGCAGCATGATTTATAGTCCTTTGGGTATATACCCAGTAATGGGATGCCTGGGTCAAATGGTATTTCTAGTTCTAGATCCCTGAGGAATCGCCACACCGACTTCCACAATGGTTGAACTAGTTTACAGTCCCACCAACAGTGTAAAAGTGTTCCTATTTCTCCACATCCTCTCCAGCACCTGTTGTTTCCTGACTTTTTAATGATTGCCATTCTAACTGGTGTGAGATGGTATCTCATTGTGGTTTTGATTTGCATTTCTCTGATGGCCAGTGATGATGAGCATTTTTTCATGTGTTTTTTGGCTGCATGAACGTCTTCTTTTGAGAAGTGTCTGTTCATGTCCTTCACCCACTTTTTGATGGGGTTGTTTGTTTTTTTCTTGTAAATTTGTTTGAGTTCATTGTAGATCTGGATATTAGCCCTTTGTCAGATGAGTAGGTTGCGAAAATTTTCTCCCATTCTGTAGGTTGCCTGTTCATTCTGATGGTAGTTTCTTTTGCTGTGCAGAAGCTCTTTAGTATAATTAGATCCCATTTGTCAATTTTGGCTTTTGTTGCCATTGCTTTTGATGTTTTAGACATGAAGTCCTTGCCCATGCCTATGTCCTGAATGGTAATGCCTAGGTTTTCCTCTAGGGTTTTTATGGTTTTAGGTCTAACATGTAAGTCTTTAATCCATCTTGAATTAATTTTTGTATGAGGTGTAAGGAAGGGATCCAGTTTCACCTTTCTCCATATGGCTAGCCAGTTTTCCCACACCATTTATTAAATAGGGAATCCTTTCCCTATTTCTTGTTTTTGTCAGGTTTGTCAAAGATCAGATAGTTCTAGATATGTGGCATTATTTCTGAGGGCTCTGTTCTGTTCCATTGATTTATGTCTCTGTTGTGGTATCAGTACCATGCTGTTTCGGTTACTGTAGCCTTGTAGTATAGTTTGAAGTCAGGTAGCGTGATGCCTCCAGCTTTGTTCTTTTGGCTTAGGATTGACTTGGCGATGCAGGCTCTTTTTTGGTTCCATATGAACTTTTAAGTAGTTTTTTCCAATTCTGTGAAGAAAGTCATTGGTAGCTTGATGGGGATGGCATTGAATCTATAAATTACCTTGGGCAGTATGGCCATTTTCACGATATTGATTCTTCCAACCCATGAGCATGGAATGTTCTTCCATTTGTTTGTATCCTCTTTTATTTCATTGAGCAGTGGTTTGTAGTTCTCCTTGAAGAGGTCCTTCACATCCCTTGTAAGTTGGATTCCTAGGTATTTTATTCTCTTTGAAGCAATTGTGAGTGGGAGTTCACTCATGATTTGGCTCTCTGTTTGTCTGTGATTGGTGTACAAGAATGCTTGTGATTTTTGTAGATTGATTTTGTATCCTGAGACTTTGCTGAAGTTGCTTATCAGCTTGAGGAGATTTTGGGCTGAGGTGATGGGGTTTTCTAGATACACAATCATGTCATCTGCAAACAGGGACAGTTTGACTTCCTCTTTTCCTAACTAAATACCCTTTATTTCCTTCTCCTGCCTGATTGCCCTGGCCAGAACTTCCAAGACTATGTTGAGTAGGAGTGGTGAGAGAGGGCATCCCTGTCTTGTGCCAGTTTTCAAAGGGAATGCTTCCAGTTTTTGCCCATTCAGTATGATATTGGCTGTGGGTTTGTCATAGATAGCTCTTATTATTTTGAGATACATCCCATCAATACCTAATTTATTGAGAGTTTTTAGCATGAAGAGTTGTTGAATTTTGTCAAAGGCCTTTTCTGCATCTATTGAGATAATCATGTGGTTTTTGTCTTTGGTTCTGTTTATATTCTGGATTACATTTATTGATTTGCATATGTTGAACCAGCCTTGCATCCCAGGGATGAAGCCCACTTGATCATGGTGGATAAGCTTTTTGATGTGCTGCTGGATTCGGTTTGCCAGCATTTAATTGAGGATTTTTGCATCAATGTTCATCAAGGATATTGGTCTGAAATTCTCTTTTTTGGTTGTGTCTCTACCAGGCTTTGGTATCAGGATGATGCTGGCCTCATAAAATGTGTTAGGGAGGATTCCCTCTTTTTCTATTGATTGGAATAGTTTCAGAAGGAATGGTACCAGTTCCTCCTTGTACCTCTGGTAGAATTCGGCTGTGAATCCATCAGGTCCTGTATTCTTTTTGGTTGGTAAGCTATTGATTATTGCCACAATTTCAGAGCCTGTTATTGGTCTATTCAGAGATTCAACTTCTTCCTGGTTTAGTCTTGGGAGGGTGTATTTGTCGAGGAATTTATCCATTTCTTCTTGATTTTCTAGTTTATTTGCGTAGAGGTGTTTGTAGTATTCTCTGATGGTAGATTGTATTTCTGTGGGATCAGTGGTGATATCCCCTTTATCATTTTTATTGTGTCTATTTGATTCTTCTCTCTTTTCTTCTTTATTAGTCTTGCTAGCAGTCTATCAATTTTGTTGATCTTTTCAAAAAACCAGCTCTTGGATTCATTAATTTTTTGAAGGGGTTTTTGTGTCTCTATTTCCTTCAGTTCTGCTCTGATTTTAGTTATTTCTTGCCTTCTGCTAGCTTTTGAATGTGTTTGCTCTCGCTTTTCTAGTTCTTTTAATTGTGATGTTAGGGTGTCAATTTTGGATCTTTCCTGCTTTCTCTTGTGGGCATTTAGTGCTATAAATTTCCCTCTACACACTGCTTTGAATGTGTCCCAGAGATTCTGGTATGCTGTGTCTTTTTTCTTGTTGGTTTCAAAGAACATCTTTATTTCTGCCTTCATTTCGTTATGTACCCAGTAGTCATTCAGGAGCAGGTTGTTCAGTTTCCATGTAGTTGAGTGGTTTTGAGTGAGTTTCTTAATCCTGAGTTCTAGTTTGATTGCCCTGTGGTCTGAGAGACAGTTTGTTATCATTTCTTTTCTTTTATATTTGCTGAGGAGAGCTTTACTTCCAACTATGTGGTCAATTTTGGAATAGATGTGGTGCAGGAAAAAATGTATATTCTGTGGATTTGGGGTGGAGAGTTCTGTAGATGTCTATTAGGTCCGCTTGGTGCAGAGCTGAGTGCAATTCCTGGGTATCCTTTTTAACTTTCTGTCTCATTGATCTGTCTAATGTTGACAGTGGGGTGTTAAAATCTCCCATTATTATTGTGTGGGAGTCTAAGTCTCTTTGTAGGTCACTCAGGACTTGCTTTATGAATCTGGGTGCTCCTGTATTGGGTGCATATATATTTAGGATAGTTAGCTCTTCTTGTTGAATTGATCCCTTTACCATTATGTAATGGCCTTCTTTGTGTCTTTTGATATTTGTTGGTTTAAAGTCTATTTTATCAGAGACTAGGATTGCAACCCCTGCCTTTTTTGTTTTCCATTTGCTTGGTAGATCTTCCTCCATCCCTTTATTTTGAGTCTATGTGTGTCTCTGCACGTGAGATAGGTTTCCTGAATACAGCACACTGATGGGTCCTGACTCCTTATCCAGTTTGCCAGTCTGTGTCTTTTAATTGGAGCATTTAGCCCATTTACATTTAAAGTTAATATTGTTATGTGTGAATTTGATCCTGTCATTATGATGTTAGCTGGTTATTTTGCTCGTTAGTTGATGCAGTTTCTTCCTAGCCTCAGTGGTCTTTACAATTTGGCATGTTTTTGCAGTGGCTGGTACCGGTTGTTCCTTTCCATGTTTAGTGCTTCCTTCAGGAGCTCTTTTAGGGCAGGCCTGGTGGTGACAAAATCACTCAGCATTTGCTTGTCTGTAAAGTATTTTATTTCTCCCTCACTTATGAAGCTTAGTTTGGCTGGATATGAAATTCTGGACTGAAAATTCTTTTCTTTAAGAATGTTGAATATCGGCCCCCACTCTCTTCTGGCTTGTAGAGTTTCTACCGAGAGATCAGCTGTTAGTCTGATGGGCTTCCCTTTGTGGGTAAGCTGACCTTTCTCTCTGGCTGCCCTTAACATTTTTTCCTTTATTTCAACTTTGGTGAATCTGACAATTATGTGTCTTGGAGTTGCTCTTCTCGAGGAGTATCTTTGTGGCGTTCTCTGTATTTCCTGAATCTGATTGTTGGCCTGCCTTGCTAGGTTGGGGAAGTTCTCCTGGATAATATCCTGCAGAGTGTTTTCCAACTTGGTTCCATTCTCCCCATCACTTTCAGGTACACCAGTCAGACATAGGTTTGGTCTTTTCACATAGTCCCATATTTCTTGGAGGCTTTGTTCGTTTCTTTTTATTCTTTTTTCTCTAAACTTCCCTTGTCGCTTCATTTCGTTCGTTTCATCTTCCATCACTGATGTCCTTTCTTCCAGTTGATTGCATCGGCTCCTGAGGCTTCTGCATTCTTCACGTAGTTCTTGAAACTTGGCTTTCAGCTCCATCAGCTCCTTTAAGCACTTCTCTGCATTGGTTATTTTAGTTAAACATTCATCGAATTTTTTTTCAACGTTTTAAACTTCTTTGCCATTGGTTTGAATTTCCTCCTGTAGCTTGGAGTAGTTTGATCATCTGAAGCCTTCTTCTCTCAACTCGTCAAAGTCATTCTCCCTCCAGCTTTGTTCCGTTGCTGGTGAGAAACTGTGTTCCTTTGGAGGAGGAGAGGCGCTCTGCTTTTTAGAGTTTCCGGTTTTTCTGCTCTGTTTTCTCCCCATCTTTGTAGTTTTTTCTACTTTTGGTCTTTGATGATGGTGATGTACAGATGGGTTTTTGGTGTGGGTGTCCTTTCTGTTTGTTAGTTTTCCTTCTACCAGACAGGACCCTCAGCTGCAGGTCTGTTGGAGTTTGTTAGAGGTCCACTCCAGACCCTGTTTGGCTAGGTGTCAGCAGGGGTGGCTGCAGAACAGCGGATTTTCGTGAGACCACAAATTCAGCTGTCTGATCGTTCCTCTGGAAGTTTTGTCTCAGCGGAGTACCTGGCCAAGTGAGGTGTCAGTCT
The DNA here is from genome assembly GCF_028878055.3 of Symphalangus syndactylus. Classification (NCBI taxonomy): domain Eukaryota; kingdom Metazoa; phylum Chordata; class Mammalia; order Primates; family Hylobatidae; genus Symphalangus; species Symphalangus syndactylus. The sequence continues at coordinate 122,027,093 of NC_072431.2, read as the reverse complement.
GTCCCTACTCGGGGGTGCCTCCCAGTTAGGCTGCTCGGGGGTCAGGGTCCCACTTTAGGAGGCAGTCTGCCTGCTCTCAGATCTCCAGCTGCGTGCTGGGAGAACCACTACTCTCTTCGAAGGTGTCAGACAGGGACATTTAAGTCTGCAGAGGTTCCTGCTGACTTTTTGTTTGTCTGTGCCCTGCCCCCAAAGGTGGAGCCTATAGAGGCAGGCAGGCCTCCTTGAGCTGTGGTGGGCTCCACCCAGTTCGAGCTTCCTGGCTGCTTTGTTTACCTAAGCAAGCCTGGGCAATGGCGGGTGCCCCTCCCCCAGCCTCGCTGCTGCCTTGCAGTTTGATCTCAGACTGCTGTGCTAGCAATCAGTGAGACTCCATGGGCATAGGACCCTCTGAGCCAGGTGCGGGACACAATCTCCTGGTGTGCCGTTTTCCACGCCCGTTGGAAAAGTGCAGTATTAGGGTGGGAGTGACCTGATTTTCCAGGTGCCGTCTGTCACCCCTTTCTTTGACTAGGAAAGGGAACTACCTGACCCTTTGTGCTTCCCGAGTGAGGCAGTGCCTCGCCCTGCTTTGGCTCGCGCACGGTGTGCTGCACCCGCTGTCCTGCACCCACTGTGTGGCACTCCCTAGTGAGATGAACCCGGTACCTCAGATGGAAATGCAGAAATCACCCATGTTTTGCGTCGCTCATGCTGGGAGCTGTAGACCGGAACTGTTCCTTTTCAGCCATCTTGGCTCCACCCTCTGCTCTGACCGTACTGTAGGCTGTTTTTGAACAGCTCACAAGCTGAGAATGATGTTTACATTTTAAAAGTGTAAAAACAACCAAAACATGTTACATAGACTCCACTTGACCCTCAAGCTTTAAAATATTTCTCTTTGCTCCCTTACTAAAATAGTTTTCTGGTTTCTGCAGTGCAGATGATCTGTGTGCCCAGGTCCATGCCCTCCAGCCCAAGCTTGGTGGACAGCTCTCTGAAGGGCACCTCTGACTTTCCTGCCCCAGGTGTTATTCCTGTGCCTTGGAACTTCAGCTCTTCCTGGGGGCAGTCTGAAACATCAGGAATTAACACAGTGGAGGCAACCACAGCCACTGGGAATGTGAATCAGTGAATGATGATTTCCATATCTTCCTCTTCAACCAACGAGCTGTGCTGAGGCATGTTCTTCATGGTCCCTCACAGGGACCCAGCAGAATTGAGCCATTTTGCCTAACTTGATGACTGGCTCCAGAAAATGCCCTTTACTGACCTTCCCTTTCCCTGCACCCCCCTTCTGGCTCCTTCCCTCTGTTTGCTGGAACCATCACCCAGATAATCTGCTGTCCCTTCATCCTCATTCCAGGCTCTACTTTGGAGGACTCCAGACTAACACAGACATGTGGGCAGTAAAAGAATAAAACTGCCATTGGGAAGGAGATTGGTTATCTCAGGGAAGACAGGAAGCATAAAAGGGGCTTTCATTGTATTTGTTACATGTTATTTCTTTATTTGAAAGTATCTGCAATAAATATGGCAAAATGTTTGCTTTTTAAAAGCTGGGTATTTACATTTTTGAGTTTGAAATAATGTAACAGATTTCTATGTGAAACTAGTCTTCATCCTTGACTTTATTCTTCAGGAACCTGACTCTTGTGGTGCTTAAAATCTGGTTTCTACCTTGGCATATTCATCATATCCTGAGGAAAATTGATTCACTATGAGAATAAGGGAAGGGTGTATGTATTTAACTAATAGAAAAGATGAAGTACCACAGCAATTAAATCAAAAGTGGCTTGTCCTCCATTATTTTCTGCTTCATAATATAACTTACTCTTCCAGCAGAATGGTGGTGGTATCTAAAACCTTCTACTTACAGATACTCTTCTGAATTTTATTTTTAAATTTTTTAAGTTATTTATGTATGTATTTATTTATTTTTATTATACTTTAAGTTCTGGGATACACGTGCAGAACATGCAGGTTTGTTACATAGGTATACATGTGCCATAGTGGTCTGCTGCACCCATCAACCTGTCATCTACATTAGATATTTCTCCTAATGCTATCCCTCCCCTCACGCCCCACCCCCGACAAGCCCCATTGTGTGATGTTCCCCTCCCTGTGCCCATATGTTCTAACTGTTCAACTCCCACTTATTAGTGAGAACGTGCGGTGTTTGGTTTTCTTTTCTAGTGTTGGTTTGCTGAGAATGATGGTTTCCATCCTCATCCATGTCCCTTCAAAGGACAGGAACTCATTATTTTTTATGGCTGCATAGTATTCCATGGTGTATATGTGCCACATTTTCTTTATCCAGTCTATCATTGATGGGCATTTGGGTTGGTTCCAAGTCTTTGTTACTGTGAATAGTGTGGCAATAAATATACGTGTGTATGTGTCTTTATAGTAGAATGATTTATAATACTTTTAGTATATACTCAGTAATGGGATTGCTGGGTCAAATAGTATTTTTACTTCTAGATCCTTGGGGAATTGCCATACTGTCTTCCACAATGACAAATTTACACTCCCACTAACAGTGTAAAAGTGTTGTTGTTTCTCCATATCCTCTCCAGCATCTGTTGTTTCCTGACTTTTAGTGATCATCATTGTAACTGGCATGAGCTGGTATCTCACTGTGGTTTTGATTTGCATTTCTCTAATGACCAGTGATGATGAGGTTTTTTTCATATGTTTGTTGGCTGCATAAATGTCGTCTTTTAAAAAGTGTCTGCTTAAATCCTTCACCCACTTTTTGATGGGGATTTTTTTTTTCTTCTAATTTGTTTAAGTTCCTTGTAGATTCTGGATATTAGCCCTTTGTCAGATAGATAGATTGCAAAAATTTTCCCCCATTCTGTAGGTTGCCTGTTCGCTCTGATATTTTCTTTTGCTGTGCAGAAGCTCTTCAGTTTAATTAGATCCCATTTGTCAATTTTGGCTTTTGTTGCCGTTGCTTTTAGTGTTTTAGTCATGAAGTCTTTGCACATGCCTATGTCCTGAATGGTATTGCCTAGGTTTTCTTCTAGGATTTTTATGGTTTTAGGTCTGGCATTTAAATCTTTAATCCATTTTGAGTTAATTTTTGTATAAGGTGTAAGGAAGGGGTCCAGTTTCGGTTTTCTGCATATGGCTAGCCAGTTCTCCCAACGCCATTGACTAATTAGGGAATTCTTTCCCCATTGCTTATTTTTGTCAGGTTTGTCAAAGATCAGATTGTTGTAGATGTGTGGTGGTATTTCTGAGGTCTCTGTTCTGTTCAGTGGTCTATGTATTTGTTTTGGTATGAGTACCATGCTGTTTTGGTTACGGTATCCTTGTGGTATAGTTTGAAGTCAGGTGGCATGATGCCTCCAACTTTGTTGTTTTTGCTTAGGATTGTCTTGGCTATATGGGCTCTTTTTTGGTTCCATATGATATTTAAAGTAGTTTTTTCTAATTTTGTGAAGAAAGTCAGTGGTAGCTTGATGCGAATAGCACTGAATCTGTAAATTACTTTGGGCAGTATGGCCATTTTCATGATACTGATTCTTCCTATCCATGAGCATGGAATGTTTTTCCATTTGTTTGTGTCCTCTCTTATTTCCTTGAGTAGTGGCATGTAGTTGTCTTTGAAGAGGTCCTTCACATCCCTTGTAAGTTGGATTCCTAGGCTTTTTATTCCCTTTGTAGCAATTGTGAATGGGAGTTTACTCGTGATTGGGCTCTCTGTCTATTATTGGTGTATGGGTATTTTTTTTATTTTCTGCACATCGATTTTTTTAATCCTGAGACTGCTGAAGTTGCTTATCAGCTTAAGGAATTTTTGGGCTGAGATGATGGGGTTTTCTAAATACCCAGTCATGTCTTCTGCAGTCAGAGACAGTTTGACTTCCTCTCTTCCTGTTCGAATACACTTTATTTCTTTCTCTTGCCTGATTGCCTTGGCCAGCACTTCCAATACTATGTTGAATAGGAGTGGTGAGAGAGGGCATCCTTACCTTGTGCCGGTTTTCAAAGTGAATGCTGCCAGCTTTTTGCCCATTCAGTATGATATTGGCTGTGGGTTCGTCATAAATAGCTCTTATTATTTTGAGATACGTTTCCATCAATACCTGGTTTATTAAGTGTTTTAGCATGAAGGAGTGTTGAATTTTATCAAAGGCCTTTTCTGCATCTATTGAAGATACTCTCATGAATTTTAAATAACAGGTCAAACATGATCTAAGTTGCTCTAAATATGATGTGAATTGATGGTAATTCCACAAAGTGGCAAAATTTTCAGGAAACTATAATTCGTTGGGAAAATTTCTCTTAGACTTCAGAAAATTAAATCTCACTGAAGATTTTAATATGCTGTGTAAGGAGAGGAACCAAAACAAAAGGACAAAAACAATTTTTTTAAGTAAATGCACACTTAGGCTTACTTACAGAACAGGATGTTTTTATTAGCAGATTTGGGACTTGAAGCATGCAAAACTTTGAGAGAGAGCCATATGTTCTTGTGCGTGCCAGCCTTGCAGCAGTCACGATTCTGTGGTTCTGCAGATGAAAGCAAAACGTTGTATAGCCCTTATGGCAGGAATGATACCTTTTCCTAAAGCAGCGTCCTTTGGTTATGCCAAGCTGTTATTTGGCTGAGTAGCTTTGCAGTAAGTATATCTAGAGTGATGTTTTAAAATTATAAATCTTATATTTCTCCCTGCTATGGACTGAATGTTTGTGTTCCCCCAAATATATGTTGAAGCCCTAACCCCTAATGTGATGGTATTTGGAGATGGGGCCCTTGGGAGGTGTTTAAGGTTATATGAGTTCATGAGCGTAGGATCCTGCTGATGGAACTGGTGCACTTATAAGAAGAGGAAGAGGAAAAGGGAGGGAGGTGGGAGGAGGTGGGGAAGAGAGAGAGAGAGAAAGAGAGAGACAGAGACAAAGAGAGAGAGAGAGAGCATCTTTCTCTCTCCACACAACCACAGAGGAAGGTTTATGTGAGGACACAGTGAGAAGGCGAAGGCAGCCACATGCAAGCCAGGAATTGAGCCTTCACCAAAAACCAACCATGTTGGCACTCTTATCTTGGGCCACAAGAAGGTAAAATTCTGTTGTTTAAGCTTACCTGGTCTCTGGTATTTTGTTATGACAGCCCAAGCTGACTGATAGACTCCCTCATCGCTGTTAGGATGGAAGCCTTTGTTTAGTCCAAAGAGGCTTGCAGGTTCTGGCTTTTGCCAGTGTGTTCAGCGTCATCTCAAGTGCTCTCTCACTCCCTCTCTGATTTTTATTGGTGCTGGTCTCCTGGAGGAGCCATGCTTTCCCTATTTACCCCCGGGCCTTTGGACATCCTCCTCACAGTATCCTCAGTGCCTGACATACAAAAGACATTCAGTGACTATTTTTAAATGAACAAGTGGCAGAAATTAGAAGGTAGTCAGGTTCTGACCTATGATGGCAGAGGAGGAGATACTGTGATAGGGAAACAAGCATATAAAAAAGGCAACACATTTGACTGTTGTGTCTGATCATGACTGTTTTAAATGACATGAGTGTTGAGTAGGTCAACTCACTTTCACTCTCTTTTTGGACTTCATCATATTCTCAACAGCAATCATACCAGCACATTAATATTACCCTTTAAAAAATAACCTCTTTAAGGTAGTACTGTTGGAGATGGTGACCGGAGTTGTTGCTAATTACTCTTTTTTCTGTAACTGCCTTTTGCCCTCAAGGTTTACCCCTGGAAGAGGCATATCTGGTGGGAAAGAGGAAAAGACAAATACATGGTGGTTCAGGGGAATGATATCAAAGAGAATTAATTAGAAATTGGAAGTTAAAGGAAGGATAAGCAGATCAAATTAGTATAGAGGTTGGTATACTGTTCCACTGCCTCGTTGTCTGTTAATGTATTCTGGAGCATATATCAGGCCTACATTAGGCACTGGGAAAGAGGGATGAACAAGATCAAAATCACTGCCTTGCAGGAACTCAAAAAGTTTGTAGAGGCATTCATATAAACAACGATAGTTTAAAATACTATCTAACAAGTGCTGAATAGTTAGGCACAGAGGCCATGGGAGCACAGAGGGGTTTGAAAGTCTTCATGGGGAAGGGTACAATTGGCCTAGTGATAGTATGATTAAATAGGCCTATAGGCAAAGGAAGGAGATTATGGGTTTATTATTGAAGGACAGTAAAACCTAATTGATTTTAATCAATTCTTGTTCATTTCCAAGAAAATGTTCACCAACAGCTTTTAGCAATATAAACAGTTATGAGAAGCAAATTTTAAAAAATTTAAAAGATTTTTGCACACTGAAGTTGCATATTGATTATAGCCAACCCAAATAGATCCTTTCCTGGGAACAGAAGTTTGATTGGGTTTGGAATCAGGGGACCTGGGTTTCAGTCCTCTCTCTCTAACACCTGGCTGTCTGACCATAGCACACCTGGTCACTTCACTCCCCACATCCTTGGCAGTTCTTACTGCTGCTGCCTTCCCCACTCCTCAGCACAAGTATGTACCCGTGGGATGATATCTTCCCATCAAATCATAAGTTTAATTCTGCAGTGATTCTTTTTTGATGGTTGGTCAGACCTCCTCTTTCCTACAACCCTCACCCCATGCCAGAAATGTAATCCTTCATTTTGCCACAACAAAACAAAATTAGACTGCATAGACTAATAAATGTGTTTATTTCCCTCTCACATTCTCTTACTTAAACTCTGCTTGCCAGCTCAGTGAACCAGTGTACTAAAGAACTCTGGTAACATGAGTTGATTTGATAAGAAAACTTAATATAGGTCCCTTCTAGAAAATGCACTCTCAGTAGAGAATTGCATTTTGAGATGTAAATCTCAAGTTCATCACTCCAGTTCATCCCTCCATAACAGGTGCCCACAGGCATATTATTCTGCTTTTCAAGATCATCTGGAATGATGCCATTTAGACTAATTGCCCTCAACCTTTTAATTTACCTGGATTTTTGGAAAGTATCTGTGTTTCCTCGTTCAGCCACATGTTTGTCTGAGGTAGAAGCATTTTGGAAGTTTATAGTCACCATATCCATGATTTTTCATATGATGTCACCTTGTTCTTAGGTAACAGGACATATATTGGTGCTCATAGGTTGACACTAATCTCTTGCATTGGTGAAGTACTTTACAGTTGACAAAGCACTTACTCAATTTTATTGTACGATCTTCACATAAGTTCGTGTATAACTGTCCTGTGAGGTAGCTTTTAGTTACCCACGTATTAGAAAAGTTAAGAGGTAAGACATTTTGCCCACAGTTACCAACCTAGTAAGTAGCACACGATGTCCATCAACAGTTGAATGAATAAACAAAATGTGGATTATCCGTACAATGAAATATTATTCAGCCATAAAAGGAATGAAGCAGTGATACATGTCACAACATGAGGAACCTTGAAAACACAATGCTGTGTGAAACACGCCAGAGACAAAACACCACATGATTATATTATTTCATTTATATAAAATGTCCATAGTAGGTAAATCCATAGAGACAGAAGTATATGTGTGGTTACCAAGGGTGGAATGGAGTTGGGGGAAGGAGCCTGGGCAGTGAAGGCTGTAAAAAAATTCCTTTTGGTATGATGAAAGCAGTCTAATATTAAAGTATGGTGATGGTTACATAACTCTGTAAATACACTAAAAATCACTGGATTGTATACTTTAAATGGATGAACTTTATGGGATATAAATGATATCTTTACAAAGTAATGCATTCTTCTTTCCCCTACATTCCAGAGCTAAAGGGCAAGTAACTTCAAAAGTGCTGCCTCCGGGCTCCCTTCCTGGTACATATTCTGCTTCACTTTTCCACATCATGAGAAGGGGTACCCAGTCTCTTACAAGTCTTTTCTTTCTAAATACTCCTCTGTCTCTTCCTCTCAGGTCTCACTTGAACAACTAAAGGGACAGCCTCCTAGAATCCTGATATTCACTACCTACCACTCACTGGCAGATGCTGACATTAGCACATTACTAAGCCTAAGCAGAATTAAGAGAAACGGAAGCCATTAGTGCCAGGTTGGAATCCTGCAATAGTACTTAGCACCTGTCCTCAGTTTAATATATGAGTATAAGCACCCTGAATCTATAGAAAATCCAGAAATGTCCATTATTTATAAAATGCCTCCTATATGTGTTTGTGCATGTGTGAGGTTTGTATTTATGTAAGAGTATGACATATAGCTACAGTTGACCCTGTAACTGTGGGATCCACTTATACATGGATTTTTTTTTCAACCAGATGTGGATGGAATATAGAATATTCATGGGATGTGAGCCCTGCCTATGCAGAGGACCAACTTTTTGTATATGTGGGTTCTACAGGGCCAACTGAGGGACTTGAGCATGTAAGATGTTGGTAGACACAGGGGTTCTAGGTTCTAGAACCAATCCCCTGCACACACTGAGGGACAACTCTATTGGCACAGAGTTGATTGAGGCAGTAGGAAATGGGAAGATAAAGCTGGCAGCTCTTTCCACACACGGAAAGCATAATAGGAAAGAAGGGCTTAAGTTAGCAGGTAGGTGGTGTGGGATTCAGGGACATTACTCTGCATATATGTTTCATCTATTGCAGCAGCCTTTCCTGTTACATACTTATGTGGGGGCAGAGGACAAGTACAGTTCTGATACCTGAGACTGTGCGAAGAAAACAAGCCAGGAATTTGTGTGATAGGGGAGCCTCCACAATTTCTTGGCTGATTCAGCATAAGCCTGCATTGTTTGAGTATCTGCAGGGAGTGCAGCAGTGCAGGCAGCAGACCTCACAGCTTAGGGTGGAAGCAAAGTGGAGCATCTGTCAGTGCATAGCCTTCTTAAGCAGTGATGAGCTGCTTAGCATTCAGGACATTCAGCCCAAGATTATAAATGAAATGTGTTTGTGTGTTTATATGTGTGTGTATGTATGGATGGATGTGTATGTCTGCCCTGTCACTAGGAGGCTTTTAAAATTTTTTTGATTTAGAACATAGAATTTCTAGAGATATTAATTTTCAAATTTCATACCTCAGACAGGAACCCATCTTTCTGAGTTTTGTGTAGTTATATTTTTGGTCCTAATTTGTCAGTAAACAGGACTTTTATTTCCTCCATAGAGAAGTCCGTGATTTTTCTGTCTGAGGTCTCTTCTTGCATGCCCCCTGGTTGCCTATCCACTTTCATGACTACCTCTGCAGTCTCTTCATATCTCTTTCTTATTGTTACCTAAGGTAAAGCTTATGATTTATTATTGCATCTGTGAGCATGGTGCCAGTAGCTTCCTTTGGCTTAGGAAGGAAGAACATTTATCTCAGGATAGCACTTCACTGCCTCATTTGGTGACATAAAATGCTATATGGAGCACTGACTATACTGAGGTGTGAAATACATGTAGGAAGTCTCTCAAATATATTCAAATATCCGTTGGCTTGCAGTTTGTCCCTGATGTTGGCTTTCTGCGAAGCTCAAGTGCCTACCTTGAATGGATGGAAAAAAACTGTCCAAGTCTTTGTGCCCTGCAGCTGTCAATTACTGTACTTTTCATGAGCGTTTCCTGTGGTTCCAAATGGTATTTCTATAGGCAGAAAGTGAGATGGAAGAGGGAAATATTGTACACAAAAATATGAGGATGTGAACAGAGCAGCACTGTTCACAATAGCAAAGACTTGGAACCAACCCAAATGCCCATCAATGATAGATTGGATAAAGAAAACGTGGCACATATACACCATGGAATACTATGCAGCCATAAAAAAGGATGAGTTCACATCCTTCACAGGGACATAGCTGAAGCTGGAAACCATCATTCTCAGCAAACTAACATAGGAACAGAAAACAAAACACCACATGTTCTCACTCCTAAGTGGGAGTTGAACAATGAGAACACATGGACACAGAGAGGGGAACATCACACACTGGGCCTGTCAGGGGGTGGGGGGCTAGGGGAGGGATAACATTAGGAGAAATACCTAATGTAGATGACAGGTTGATGGGTGCAGCAAACCACCATGACATGTATACCTATGTAACAAACCTGCATGTTCTGCACATGTATCCCAGAACTTAAAATATAATTTTAAAAAATAAGAAAAAAGGTAAATGAATAAATAAATAAAATTTATCTGAGAAAAAAATATGAGGATGTAGTTCCTATTATCTGATTCCTAGTGTCCTTTGGATCATGCTTATTTTGTCTCTAAGCCCATTGTATTAACCTACGTCACATATACACAGTTTGCACTGCTGGAAGCTATCAGACTCTGTAATTCTAATGACTCTGAAATGATTGTTTCAACTGCACCCTGCTGCTACCTCCTTGCCCATGCTCTGGGCTTGCTTATACTCATTAGGGAAACTTCTTTGACTGTTATGACCTCGTTCTTCACTGATTCTCCCTTTACTTTCTGTTTTTTGGTTTTGGTCATTTTCATTGGTTCTTTCCCTGCCTCGTCTTTAATTGTTGGTGATGCTCAGGGTTCCTTCCTTGACTCATAGCTGTACTCTGGATGCATGTTCTCCCTGAGCAGTCGCCTCTGAGCTCTGGCAACACTGAAATATTTGCATTCTCCTGTGCATGTGCCACATTTGTTGCTTGTTTGGTTTTTGTCATGAAGGAACTTCTGTGTAATAAAGCTTCTTCCCTAATCCCATGTCTGGTCATCTGGCTTACTTACTCCTTTCAGAATCAGCCCAGCCTACAGGAAGCTTTTCCTAGCCTACTCTTCTCTCTCAACTATGTTCTAATTGTCCATGAGGGTATTCTGTACTTTCGTTAATGTATGTACACCATTGTATTGAAATGATTTGTTTATATATACAGTGATCTAAACAAAACTGCAGGTTCCCAGACAGCATGTGCCTGTTTTATTTGCATTTAAAACCTTCATTGCTTGCAAAGTCCCAGGTATATAGTAGGCATTCAATTTGAGTGCTGCTATATTCATTCTATTTGGTGGATTTAATCTTAAGATGTTTTTGTCTCTTTTTTATAAAGAATGGAACTTGCAGCAAAATAACCCTAATCTGAAAAAAAAATGTGTCATATCATTTTCTTTTTAAGCACCTTGCATGCTACTTTCTCTTTTCCTCCCTTTCCTAATATATGATCTGCTTGTGTTGTACTATAAATAGTACTGCAGCAGGTAGAAATTGTAGCAGTTAGGGTTCTCCAGAGAAACAGAATGGTGAGACATGGATATACATACATACATACATATATATACATATATACATATGTGTGTGTATATATACATTATATATATATATATAGAGAGAATTTTATTCCAAGGAATTGCCTCACGTGATTTTATATATGTATATGTGTGTGTGTGTGTGTGTGTATGTGTGTGTGTATGTACAGAGAGAGAGAGAGAGAATTTTATTCCAAGGAATTGCCTCATGTGATTATGTTTGACAAGTCAGAAATTTGCAGGTCAGGTCAGCAGGCTTGGAAACTCTTGGTCAGAAGCTGATGCTTCAGTCTTGAGGCAGAATTCCTTCTTCCTCAGAGTCAGCTCAGCTTTGTTCTTAGGGCTTTTCCATTGATTGGATGAGGCCCACCCACATTATGAAGGATAATCTTCTTTACTTGAAGTCAACAGATTGTAGATGTTAACCATTTCCACAAAACAGCTTCACAGCTACTGCATTATTTTGGTTGAATAAGTGGATACTGTAGACTTGCGAAGTTGATGCATGCAACTCACCATCACAGAAATACGCATGAAACTTGTAGTTGTAACGTATCTTAGAACTCTCCTGATTACCCAGGTCCACCCTGTTCTGGCTCCATTTTGTGGATGAGGAAAACAGGCCCAGGGTAGTTTGTAGTTTCAATTCACAAAACTGGTTAGTAGAAAGGGGCTAGCCCGAAATTTTCTCTTAACAAATGAGAAATCCTGATTGACTTGCTTTGGCCTTATCAACAGAGTCATCAAGCATTAGGTTCTAGACCACTTATTAACCAGCTCAGAAATCCCAAAGTAATTATTAGCACTTTTTTTTCTCTTTATGAGTTGCTCTTTTTTTTTTTCTCAAGGGGATTTATGACTAACTTTAAATAGAATTTGAAAAACTACTACATGGCATAAATCTGACCTCAAGTCTTAGAGTCTGTTATTAGCAGATACTGTCTTTTTATATTTTGTGTAACTTCAATGGCTTATTGCAGTGGACAATGAAAATGTATAAAATGTTTTCCTATTGCCAGGGATGGGAAACTATGGAAATGCCATCTCTGCTTGCTGAACTGCCCTCTTAAATTGCCCCTTATCTGATGATGAACTAAACTATTTGGGGGAGTTGAAAAATAGAGAAATGCCAGTTATTTTTTATTCAGCACATTGTATATACTCAAAACATTTTCTGTAAGACAAAAACAGGAAACCTTGCAAATGAAACTATGGGTAATATGTAGTTATAAACCATCTTTCCAGGAAGGAGCTGAAAGCTCTGCATGATCCCTCTGTCATAAATTTTTCCAACTCCTTTTGAAGGATGTAAGTAATTTGCCCCATAGTCTATGGGAATTTTTCACCTTGGGGAAATGGGGCTGAGAAAGTTATTAATTTTAACTCCGGTGAACCACACCAGAAACAATTACAGCATCATACAAATCAATTTCTGCATTTTCCATAAAGTGTTTGGCAAGGAACAAAATAGGCTGGAAGCTGGGAAAAAGGCCAAGTACTTAACTCACTCAAACTCATTTTAAAGTTTTTAGCTCTAGATATTCAAAGAAAATCAGTCTTCATCCTGTTGAATTCATGGGAACATCACTGTTTTTTATATTGTATTAAAGGAAACTTTCTAGTTTTCTTAAATATACAATTTTTTGATAGTGAGAAATAAAATTGTCTCAATTTAGATAGACAAAATGCCTTTACTCATTTTCTAAGAAAATCTTAAATTTCTGGATAGGAAAATAAATATATATTTTTTGAAATCCATTTTCAGAACATCATGGCATTTAAGCATTCCAACTTAATGACAGCTGAGAAAGACTGGTGTGAGACATATATTGCATAAAGAATCCACCCTATTTTACACGGAGATACCACCATCTGGAAAAACAAGATCTATGTATATTTAGCCAAATACCAAAAGAATACTGCTGAAATTTCACTCTCCTGTCTCCCTCTAAATATTTGATATGTCATCAAGTATTGTATTTTTTAAATGTTTTGGTACTTTACTAAATAACAAAGAATAACAAAGAACTTTCGCATAGAGTCGGAGGATGGTCTTTTATTTATTATCAGAGGTGATGCCTTTCTATAAATACTGAGAATACAGTAGTGTCCTACAGGGATAGCTATTTCATCTTTCTAAAGAGCTTGTGCATTAAGTAATGTTGTTCTTTAATAATGTACTTAAATTACATTTAGATTTATTTGCTAAATGTGTGAAATCAGTTTAAAATTCCATCTTTCATTTAAGACTGCTTATTAAGGAATAAGAATCCCTTATTTAAATTATGATTTTTGATAGTTGACAAAGTGCTTTTACACATATTTTCTCATCTAATTCTAAAAACAGATCTAGTGTTAGATGATGTTGGTTTTCATTGCTGAGGTGAAGAAATTGAGGCAGCAAGAGGTTAGGCATTTTCTTTTTCACGCAACTATTAGGTGACATTTACAAGACTGGAATTCATGTCTCTTAACTGTAAATCCAGTTTTTAAAAACCCTTGCCTAAAGTGGCTCTCATTTACTGAGTTGTCGATGGTATTTCTTTGTACATATAAATAAATTATTTTATGGATTGCCTCATAATGCAGATTAGGCAGGATAATTTATGAATTCTGATTTCTACTCTTAAAACCTATGCATACTTAATTTATAGAATGTTCATTAAAGTAATTCTGTTTTAATATGAGTAAACAAACGGTGCTATACTTAAAATTATGGTGATTTTTCAAAAAAGTATTTTGGAAAAGTATTATATTTATTTTCTATCAAATGTATGTGGGTATACACGCAAAAACACATTTGCCTACATATGTGTGTGTTTATGCAAATATGTGCATATGCATATAAACTAAAATACATGTATTTAGATGGCACCAAGATTAATGAAAATAATTAGGTCATTAATACTAATTGCAGTTGTAATGAAAGTTGTATAGTGGATGAATGCAGAATAGTTAAAATGAAGATAGAATTTTCTTTAGCCTTGGCTGTAAGTAAAATGTAATACATCATAGTTTGTTGAATTTTCTTACTCTTTCCCTGTTTTTGATAGAGTAAAAGATATACTTTGGAGTGGAGATTAAACTCTTAGCAGATACAGACCAATGCTGACTCATAGTTAAGGGTCCTTATTTAATTTACATGCAATTTTTGGTTTTAGAATAATTCATTGAGATAAATATTTTCTGCTCTGCTCTTCAAGCGCTATGTTAATTACTGAAGTCTCAGACATTTTCAAATAAAAGAACCTGTGATATATGATCTCTTCCATTAGCAGCTTACAATTCAGATGAGCAAATATGCTCAGCAGTTTTACTCAACTAGTAGTTCGTTCCAGGTGATCCAACAGATGATGTCTCATTAAGAGTACAGAGGAAGTCCAATAACTTCCAGCTCAGATGGGGAGTCACAGATGATGGAGAAGATGTCATCTGGGTAGGCATTTTTGGCAGTTGGTAGAATTTGAAGTGTAGAAAAGGAAATAGTTTCAGGTACAAAGCAAAGGGAACAAACAGCACATTTGGTGGATTGTAAGGAAACCTGGCTTGCATCATGAATAGTGGCTGAACAAAATCAGGGAAATTAAGAGGTAAATAAACTGGCAGTGTGGGAGGTATGAATAAATTTGGTCTTAAGTCTATTGAATTTCACTGATGATGCAGTTTTCAAGGAGACCTTTTTAAATGGCAGTTTGAAGGCACAGTAGTTGGCTCATAAGCATTTAGTAAATGAAATGCAATGCTGGGAAGAATCAGAACCACCCCTAGAGGATGGAATGTCTTCTGCGTAGAGGTGACAGCTAACTGGGAGAGGATGAGTTATTATTGGAAAGCAGGACAGCATCCTTTGGGCTGAGAACAGTGGTCATTTATTTAAGCTGTCTGGCTGGTGGTCCTCTTTGACATTTTTCTTATTTAGTATATGGAAAAAATATAGCACAAGACATCCACTACTGCAGGCTTAAAAGTAAGACTTTTAATTTAAAACATGAGTTGATTGTATTATTTATTTTCTTTTTTGAAAGTTGGGCTGTTTGAAATACCATACCAGAATGAGGTGGGCAGTCTTATTTGCCCTAGTTTATGCTACCTCTAAGCCATCTTAACATTAGTATTCACAAAACTGCATTGCAGTGAAATTAAGCAGATCTTTACTGAATACCTCTTATGAGGAAGACGATAAAGAATAAGAGGAAAATGAGATTTTTAGTTTGTTTGGAATACAGAGTGTATGGGAAGTGTAATAGATCAGAAGTATAAAGTCTCAATGTTGTACCAAATGGGCAGCATTAAAGGTTTTGAACCATCAGTGTTTTTAGGTTTTTAAATGGTACTGGAGAGTTGTTTTTAGGAGTTGTTTTTAGTTTTTTGGATGATATAGGGGGACATATTGGTTCACTTGTTCTGTTTGATTCGCATATCTTTTGCTTTTAAATAAGTGAGCAGTTTCTCAAATGGCAAATGTGTTAGTCAAAGTATATGAAGTGGCATCAGATAATATTTAGTACTGTGAAGTCTCAATTTTAGATATCACCTCACTGGAAAAATAATAGCATCAAATAAACAGTACCAGGTAATGAGAAACAGAACTCTTTATTATTGGCCAGATGGACTCAGCGAGCCTGTGTTCCTCACCTTGATCCTTATGCATAAAACAAAAGGAAGTTTTAATAACATTATTTAAAGAAAAGGAAGAAAAAATGTTTGCCATACTCCTAAGGAATGAGTCAGCTGTTACATAGTCCACTGTTTAATTCAGGGCCTTGATATATTTATCTCCTTTGTGACTTGGAAAAATAGCCCAGAGAACAATATAGATGTTATTTTTAATATTGCTTTTTCCCCCAGGAATCTAATTATGTAAGAAATTTTTTATATCAACCAACCAGTCAGGCCAGTATCAGTGTCTAACTGCTAACATCATTCGCTATATTCGGTGAACTGTCTCTCTCAGCAGCTGAAATGTCAGCTTTTATAGAGAAGAGAAAAGCTCTCTCTTGTTCTCATTCTCATTGAGGCACTCCTCCCTCCTTCTTCCTTTCCCTCTCTTCCTCTCTCTCTCTTTTTTGAACACACACACACACATACACACACACACACCCCAAATAAAGCCAATGGATTGATGATTTGACCTCAGTGTGTTATCAAGACTAGTTCTGAATTACTAATGGCCAGTGTGATCCAAGTATCTCATTTGATAGAGTGATCCAGCTACTGTGGTGCAACGCTGTTGATGGATGCAAGAAGAGAGGAAATTAAAATCACTCTGTATTTAACAGTATAGGATTGAAAGTGTGATATAGGCCCTTGTGCTTTTGATAAGGGAAATGGTTTATGCTCTAGAGTTGGTCAAAATGTGATTAACACAGGTTTACCAGAATTCTCTATTAATGGAAGCATCTCTCACTATATGTTTCCATGTGTGTCTGTTTTTTAAATGAAATTAAATATCACAGGTCACAGGTCACATGAGGGGTCTATCTATAATGATTCTCTTTGACAAAAAATGGAATCTTGGAATACAGTGAGTTTCCTGACATTGGAGACAGCCATGTAGAATGGAGACAACAATTGATCTGGGGTTTTGTAGAAAATATTTCTTTATTGTGTGGGAATTCAACTAGATTAGAGTTTCCTAGCCCAAATTTAATGGTAAACCATGTACTTGAAAAATAAGACACAAGAGGGGACTGACATATGAGCTAAAACTGTTGTCACTGAGCAAAATGAGAGATAGGGAATCAGTGTGACAGTAAAAGTTGGTTTGGTGATAGGGACAATATTATATTAATAACCTTTAAGACCCCCTCTATTCATGACTTTCTGTAACTTAAACTTGAATATGCTGGTCAACTCACTGGCACTTGAAAGATTTTTTTTTTTTAGTCTGAGTCTCACCTGTCACCCAGGCTGGAGTGCAGTGGCATGATCACGGCTCACTGTGGCCTCAACCTCCTGAGCTCAAGCAATTCTTTCACCTCAGCCTCCAGAGTATCTGGGACCACAGGTGCACACTATCATGTTCAACTAATTTTTTTTTTATTTTTGTAGAGACAGAGTCTTGCTATGTTGCCCAGGCTGGTCTCGGAAATCCTGGGCTCAAGCGATCCTCCTGCCTCAGGCTCCCCAGATGCTAGGATTACAAATGTGAGCCACTGTGCCTGGCCTAGTAGGTTCTTAACTGAATTCTAACCCCCACACCCAATTTCTAGTTTGGTAAAAACCCTTAAGAATGCAGACCAAGAAGCTGGCTGCCAAACAAGATCACAGTTGGTACAGGCTTCAGGTTAGGTGGTATTGATGTCAGACAAATCCTAAATCTGTGAGAACTGCTGAAATAGGGGATCATCAGTCAGCATCACTCAGGGCACAAGTTAAGTGAGAGGGCTGATATCAAGGATTAAGAGTTAAGGCAGTGGGTATATCTCTAGCCTTCTGAGTCTAATGGAACTTCAGACAGAGACAGCCAGCACCACGGACAGCTCTTCAGAGCTGTTGGGTGAATGTAAAAACTCCTAGGGGTTTTTCCTGGAAAAACTGCTTCTACTTCTTCCTAGCTAAAGATGTCTACTGTACACAAGTATCGTACTTTATGCAACCCTCACTTTTCTCATCTGCAATGTAGTAATAATAAATGTTCTATATAGTTCTCCAGGTACACATATTAAATGATAAATTGAAAGTGAAAGTATGTGTCAGTGATACAAATTTAATAACCTTTCAGTTTGAATCATTGCCCTTTATCCAGCTAAGATTGTATTATGTCAAGGAAAATTGCCAGCTTCTTCTCAAAGCATGAAATAACAGTTAAATAAACTGATGGGAGAAACCGTGATATGGTAAACAGATATACATTTTATTGGTGAGAGATAGGAACTAGGATTTATTGTATACCATGTAGGTTCAGACATATGCTCTTATAATTCTTATGCCATTTAATTTTCATAACCACTCTGTGTACCTATCAAGGAATGGAGGGGTCAATCCATGTCATGCTCTTCCACTGCGCCATATTTCTCCTATTTCTGCTGATGGGATGGAATGGGTGACATCTGGTATGCAGGGCCAGAGTGATGATAGAATTCCAACTCGTGGCTGTCCTAAGAGTGGTCTCTTCTGAGTGTTTTCCTGATGGCAGGAAGTGGGAGTGAAGGACAGATAGAGGGGGTAAGGAACACAGCTCAGGTCCCCCATCAAGGAGATATCAGAGCATTCCTGGCCAGGAGATGGAGCAGGGTATCCAGGGGCCCTTTGGAATGAGGTGAACCAGGTTGTTGCTGAGTTTACTGCGGGTTGGTCATGGTAGGAATTTTCTCAAAGACCCTCAACCTAGCTGCTATTGAAGGAAATGAAAAACCATACTTTGATATCTGTGTGCAGTAACTTTATGTAATACAGTGACAGCTTAGGGAAAAGCATCTGTCTTTACAATTAGAGTATTTTAAAGGGAATGAAAAGGTCTTGTGCCATTAACATGTAGTATTTGTGTCTTTGATAAAACCAGAGTATCTTTTGTGTGATCCGTTTGTATTTAATTTGAATCATTATTTCAGAATATAATAGTGTATCTAATTTTTTTTTTTTTTTTTTTTTTTTTTGAGACAGTCTCGCTATCGCCCAGGCTGGAGTGCAGTGGCGGGATCTCCGCTCACTGCAGGCTCCGCCCCCCGGGTTCACACCATTCTCCTGCCTCAGCCTCCCGAGTATCTGGGACTGCAGGCGCCTGCCACCATGCCCGGCTAATTTCTTTGTATTTTTAGTAGAGATGGGGTTTCACCATGTTAGCCAGGGTGGTCTCGATCTCCTGACCTCGTGATCTGCCCGCCTCGGCCTCCCAAAGTTCTGGGATTACAGGCGTGAGCCACTGTGCCCGGCCCTAATTTTTTATGAACATGAATTTTACATGGGTTAATGACTGTTTGCATTTGTTATTTGACAAATATAAAATGTGTGATAATGGAAAATGATCAAGTAGCAAAGAAGTGCCTTCAACAGCTTTCTATATGTTTTGTCTTACGTACATAAGGATGTAGACAGCTTTATGAGACAAATTATACTATACAAGTACTTTTGTCTGAAGATTAGCCGGGCTGAGACTTTTTTTCTTTTCATAACAGTTTGATAGATATTTGTGATTATCTGCGTAGCCCATTTAGGACTAGGTTGAAGAAGCAGCAATTTTCTGCATAGCTAGCATTTGAGATCCATTATCAGAGGGAAATGATTATTGTATGATGCTGTTGTCACTTAGAACTTTCAAGAGGAAAATGTTAGGATTAGGTAGTTACATAATGATTTGTTTGATAGAAGGAGCATTGAGGTTAAAATGAGAGGTTACAAATTTGAATGCTTGCTTCTATACCCACCAGATGCATAGCCTTTAGTAAGTTGTTCAGACCCTCAGAGCCACAGTTTGCTGTTATAAAAATGAGACTCTCCACCCAAGTCAGGGAATGGTTGTGAGATTACATTAGATGACATTTGTGAAAGTGCTTAAAATTTCCAACACATTTTTTAAAGAAACTGTTTATAATAATTCTCCTTTGTGGTTATTTTCTACAGAAAGTGAGTGAGAAGGTTGGAGGAGCTGAAGGAACCAAGCTAGATGATGACTTCAAAGAGATGGAAAGGGTAAGCCTTCACTACTGCCTAGTGTTCCCTTTGACATAAAAATGTCTACCATAATTAGAGGGGAAAACGGGAGAGGGCAACTGTTTTCCACTGGTCTCTGAGAATACATTTTGTTATTTAAAACTACTTTTCGTGTATATTTTAAAACATAAAATGTAAAATATTCTGTCTTCCCTTTGTACTGTCCTGAGAACAAAACCTCAGTGAAGGTGAAAGGTCACGATGCACTTTTCCTGGTGGGTTTCATCATCATTTTAAAAAAATAAGGACAGTGTTGAGCTGATGTTTGAATTAGGGTGAGATGGGTAGAAAAGAAGCTGCAGAATGACATACCAGATGTTTTCGGGAGAGTTTAAGTCACTTTCTGGCTTTAAGGACCTTCCTTACTGGATGATTGGCCAGAAGCAGCCATGTGTAGTGGAGAGAATACAGTTTTAGAGCCTGTCCAACCTTGGCCCAAACTCCCCTTCCTACCATGTGTCGCAAAAGTCCATCTATTGATCAGAGCCTCTTTTTAAAATTTTATTATTATTATTGTTACTATTTTTTGAGATGGCGTCTTGCTCTGTTGCCCAAGCTGCTGGAGTGCAGTGGCATGATCTTGGCTCACTGCAACTTCCGCCTCCTGGGTTCAAGCTATCTCCTGCTTCAGCTCCCTGAGTATCTGGGATTACAGGCACACACCACCACGTCTGGCTAATTACTGTATTTTTTGTAGAGACGGGGTTTTACCATGCTGGCCAGGCAGGTGTCGAACTCCTAACCTCAGGTGATCCGCCCGCCTCAGCCTCCCAAAGTGCTGAGGTTACAGGCGTGAGCCGCTGCACCCAGCAGAGCCCCTTTTTAAGTGAATGTAAAATGAGAAGACTAATACTCATTTGGGGGATTTTAGTTAAGGCTTAAAAATAATGTAGATTATTTAGCTTTCTGCTTAAAAGATAGGTTCTCAGCAAGTTCAAGTACAGGTAGAAGTGATGAACAAAACATCTCATTTTATTTTTCTTGGGACATGAGCCATATTTTCTCTTTTCTTTTACTTTAACACTCTTCAGAGCAGGTGATATTTAGGCTTATGGTTAAAAGTGTGTGTGTTACACTGTGCACAGAAACATTTTAGGTCTTAAGTGGGTGGTGGGTAATGGATCTGAGAGTACCAATCCTGTACTTGAACAGAAGAGGGTGTTGCAAACCTATGGTACCTAGAAACCGCATTTAAGCATTGTTAAGAATATTGCTTTTGTACTTCGTTGTAACAAAGCGATTTTTTAATATTCTGATTTTGATTCTACCAGAAGTTTTTTAGGGACTGGATATTGTTTTAGTGTACATCAGATCCAACAGGCTGCCTCAGTTTTGCTGTTTTTGCTATGTTTGCATGAAGAGTCAAACAAAAAATTCCTAGGTATACATTAGTGTAGTGTGGGAAATTAAAAAAATCCTAGGTGCTTTCTACCTTGTCTTTTTTAGTTTTTCTCTTGATGAGTTTATTGATGAATTCAATAAATATTTTCTTTTTGTCTTCCATGAACCAGGAGGTAGGATATAGACAAGGTTCCTGAGTGCATGAAGTTCATAGTCTAGTGGGGAGGGCAAACTTGGGGCAAGTAATGACCAGCGTGGCAAGGGGAAAACTCATGGAGCTACAGAAGCCCAGCACAGAGGAAACTCATCCATACTGCATTGTCAAGGAGAACCTTCCTGATAGTTAAGTGAAGATGGGGAAGACTTAGCAGAGCCTGGTAAAGGAAACAGCATGCAAGCACGCAAGAGGGAATGGTTGAATTCCTGAAAAAAAAAAAAAAAAAAAAAAAAAAGATAAGTTGCCAAGAGGCAGGGTCTTGCGAAATCAGACTGCATAGTATTGACCCAGCTGCTCATTCTGGCTAAGTTCTTGAGATAGGCCTCACTGATGGGTACCCACTGGTGAGGAGATTTTATACTGGAATTCTGAGTCCCAGCCTTCAGAAGTCTGGAAAACCAGACTCTTACAGCTGAGGCCTGGCACCTGCTTGCTCCAACTGGACCAAAGTCTGCATTGGTTCCTATTTCTCATCTCTTGATGGTTCTAAATACCACCTGGTCCTCAACCAAAGCTGGTAGCCACTAATATCCATAGTTCTGGAAATAGTATTTTACCCATCCATCTTCCACAGCATCTGAGACTCCAGGAACTGACACACATTTCCAGAAATGTCTTGTCTTTGACTCTTCTACTGTCCATAAAATTGGAGTTCCTCACGCTTCATTTGAGCAGCCCATGGGTTAATCAGCCTCTGTCTTCACCCAATCTTGCTTGATCCCTCCTTGTCCTTTGATGCTCCTCCTTCCCCGCACCCCTGGAGAGCATTTATAGTTTGCCACGTGGCCAATGTCATGTAATTAATGAACGATTAGGCAGGTATTTAGGAATTTGGAACTAAGTACCAGGAATCAGAATTTGACACTTCCTTTTCGCATCTGCCAGGACTAAAGGGAATAAGCTAGGCAGCTCACTGTCTAAACTGAGACAAACTAACTTTCTGTTTCTTAAATGAGACTAAAAAGCACAGGAAATTTGGAGAACTGAGTAGAATTTATCACTGAGCAACTAATTAGACCTTTGGAGATTTATTTTGGTGAGAAATATATGCCAGTTTTGCAAACTAATTGAAATAAAAGAGAATCCTCCAAGGATTTTACTTTAGGCAAATACCAACAGACCTTCCTCTGAGTATGAAAGTAAGGTATAAGGATTATTTCTCCTAATTTATAGAAATGTTTCTGAAACTTTTATTTCAAAATACAGATATTCCTGCAGCAAAGTAAACTTCTGATTGACTGAAGAACACACTCATGGCTCTTTACTTGGGTTTATACCTGAATAAATTGAGAGATTTAGGTTTCAGTGCAGTGTGGGAATTGTTTTACTTTTTAAAATTCTGTATATCTTTTGTTTCATCTATGTCTCTATTGCAAATTTTGTACCCTCCACCCATGCTAAATTTACATGAATAGTGTAAGATTTCTGTGGTAATTGAAACGCACTTGCTTTGGATTTAGACTCTCAAATCTTTTCTCTCCTGTTAATTTATTATTCACACAAATGTTTGAGCTCAGTTCCCAAGCAGACAGAAGAATTGCCTTTCCATAGTTGGTTGTCTGCTCGTCAGGCATTTGGGGTAGAGAGACCTTTGCTCATCTGTATTCTCGGAGGTGCAATTAGATAACAAAATGAAATAAATTAGATGTTTGCTTCAAGCAGCATTACTGGGAGAGAGAAGTGGGTTTTCCTAGGGTTGTTTCTCTAATCAGCTGCCCCAGCCACTCTGTGGCTGAGATGCAGTAAAATCATCATGTGTGTCCCTTAGCTCTGTAGCCCTCCTCTCCCTGGGCTGATTGGATAGAATCCTGTGGCTGTGCTGTCTCTGTAGGATCCCTGCCCATCATTATTTCTCTCCTCTTAAGTGCCTTGCATGGAATTCTTTTTGTTTTCATTTTAAATGTTGTCTGTTGCTTACAAGCTTTGTTAAACACAGGCTAAATGTCTTACGCTGGTGCAACATTGGAGGATTTGTTCTTTGAAAAGCTATAGGTTTTTTTGTTAAGAGGAAATTCTGAAATTTGAAGAACCTATGGTTTCTTCTCAAATTTTTCTCGGTTGCTGCAATGATTGTGTAGTTTTTTGTTGTGTGTACAGTTACATTTATTAATTTACTTGGAAAGTGCCTCCATGTTAAGGCGCTGTCCCTGCCTTCAAGGGGCTTCCAGTTTTGATTTTTAAAAAATAGTATGTAAATCAGTACCTTACAGAACATAGTGCTTGGTGTCCTGGGGAGGATTCCCATGGAATCTTCAGGCTGGGTGTATCAGGCTTCCTAGAAGAGAGAGGGTGTCTGAGCTAAATCCTGAACATGTCTTGTGTCCCTGATTATATGGTTAATTCAGAATTCTAAGCTGAGGAATATAGTATCTCTTTTGCAGCCTGAAAATTATCCTGGGAAATCCCTTCTGTTGAACCCAGAAGATGTCCTAGGGATAGAAACGTGTCTATAGGCCCTTTAATAAAAATGGGATTCTTTTTAAGGAGCAGCCTTGAGTTTTAAGAAGAGCAAGTTGTTGAGAAAGAATGCCATTTCATATGAGAGTAAGAGAGGTTTATTGGCAGATTCAGGTGTGGAGAAAGTCCAATAGGAAAATGTCCATGGTCATTATCTTCATACACTCAGTCACTGGGTGGAGAGGGGTTCAGTTTTTCTATCCAGCCTAAGTGGTAGAGCTAGAATTAATGAGTAGAAACCATGGGGAGATAGATTCTGGCTCAATATAAGAAAAACTTTTGTCTATCAAAGCTGGGTTTTTGGTGTGTGTGTTTTTGTTTTGTTTGTTTGTTTGTGTGTGTTTTGCCTCAGGAATGACTGAATTCCCTATCACTGGCCATGTTTGGCCCCCTCGTTCCCACTGCCCATGTTGGAACACAGACTCACCCGCTAGTTCCCTCCCATCATGTGAGGCATACCAGTCATCTCTTGTGAGTTTTGTGGTTAGTAATTTGTTACTAATAATGTCACTTTTTAATGATGTCACTCTTACTTGGATTCCAGTGATCTCTCTCAAGTGGGGAGAGAAAGGAGTAGAGTTTCAGCTAGAATGCTCTGAGCAACACATATCCCCAAGTGCACCCATAACGTCTCCTTCATGGTGTGATGGGAAAGGAGGAGGCATGGAGCATTGTGCTAAGACACACACCCCCTGGTGTGGGGATATAAGAAGGGCCAGGGCTCCAAACAAGATGAGCTTTAAAAACATCTTTTTCCATAGTCTGAAATTCAGTGATGACAAGCTTCCTCTGAGTTACATGTTTGCAACATAGTTCCAAGCTTATATTCATTAAAGGTAATGACCAAGAAGATTAACAACAAAAAAAATACACTGGAGCAATCACAGCATTCTAATAACCTTGTTTATTTTTGTTTTTTAACACGTTGTTTGTCAGTTGAGCTTTCTGAATACATAAGATAATGCTTTAAATCAAAGCAGCTTGGGGACAGATGCATTAACTCTTCTGAGTCAGTAGGGGACTGTTAAAAACATCACTCTTGGACCTGCCTGTATCTCACTGCCAGACAGACCTTCCCAGGACATGGTTTTCATCATGTCTCTGTGACTGTTTATTTAGCTGTTCTTGTTCAGGAGTCTCAGTACTTTAAGTGGGTGTGTATGCATTATTAATAGTTGTATTTTCTTCAGTGACAGAAAAGTTAGGAATTTGAAAATATTTTAGTTTTTCATATGCCTTTTTAATATTTCTTTTATGTTACCACTGTGAGTTACCCATTTTCAAGTGGGTATGTAATTCATCTACTTATTTATCTAGTTTATTTATTTACTTACTTATTTGGAGATTGAGGTCTCACTCTGTTGTCCAGGCTGGAGTGTAGTAGCTCAATCATAGCTCACTATCACCTCAAACTTCTGGGCTCAAGTGATTCTCCTGCCTCAGCCTCTCAAGTAGCTAGGACTACCAGCACACACCACCATGCCTGCCTAATTTTTATTATTTATTTGATATTTGAGGTCCAATTTATTTCTTTTTTTAAACTTTTATCTTAACTTCAGGGGTACATGTGCAGGTTTGTTACATAGGTAGACACGTGTCGTGGGAGTTTATTGTACAGATGATTTCATCACCCAGGTATTAAGCCTAGTACTCACTAGTTATTTTTCCTGATTGTCTCCCTCCTCCCACCCTCCACCCTCCAATAGGTCCCAGTGTGTGTTGTTCCCCTCTGTGTGTCCATGTGTTCTCATCATTTTTGTCCCACTTATAAGTGAGAACATGTGGTATTTGGTTGTCTCTTCCTGCATTAGTTTGCTAAAGATAACGGCCTCCAGGTCCATCCATGTCCCTGCAAAGAACCTGCTCTCTCTTTTTTATGGCTGCATAGTATTCCATGGTGTATACGTACCACATTTTCTTTATCCAGTCTCTCATTGGTGGGCATTTGGGTTGATTCCATGTCTTTGCTATTATGAATAGTGCTGCAGTGAACACATGTGTACATGTGTCTTTATAATAGAACAATTTATATTCCTTTGGGTGTATATCCAGTAATGGGATTGCTGGGTCAGATGGTATTTCTGTCTTTAGGACTTCGAGGAGTCACCACACTGTGTTCCACAATGGTTGGACTAATTTACACTCCTACCAACAGTGTATAAGCATTCCTTTTTCTCCACAACCTTATCAGCATCTATTTTTTTTGACTTTTTATCTCATTGTGGTTTTTATTTCTGTTTCTGTAATGATCAGTGATGTTGAGTGTTTTCTCATATGTTTCTTGGCCACATAAATGTCTTCTTTTGAAAAGTATTCATGTCCTTTGTCCAGTTTTTAATGGGGTTGTTTGCTTTTTTTCTTGTAAATTTGTTTAAGTTCCTTATAGATGCTGGATATTAGACCTTTGTTGGATACATAGCTTGCAAAAATTTTCTCTCATTCTATAGCTTGTCTGTTTACTCTGTTGGTAGTTTCTTTTGCTGTGCAAAAGCTCTTTGGTATAATTAGATCCCATTTGTCATTTTTTGCCTTGGTTGCAATTGCTTTTGGTGTCTTCCTCATGAAATTTTTGCCCATGCCTATGTCCTGAATGGTATTGCCTAGGTTGTCTTTCAGGGTTTTTATGATTTGGAGTTTATACATTTAAGTCTTTATTCCATCTTGAGTTAATTTTTGTATATGGTGTAAGGAAGGGGTCCAGTTTCAATCTTCTGCATATGGCTAGCCAGTTATCCTAGCACCCATTTATTGAATAGGGAATCTTTTCCCCATTGTTTGATTTTTGTCAGATTTGTCAAAGACCAGATAACTGTAGGTGTGCAGTTTTATTTCTGAGATCTGTATTCTATTCTATTGGTTTATGTGTCTGTTTTTGTACCAGTACCATGCTGTTTTGGTTATTGTAGCCCTTTAGTGTAGTTTGAAGTTGGATAGCATGATGACTCCAGCTTTGTTCTTTTTGCGTAGGATTGCCTTGGCTATTCAGGCTCTTTTCTGTTTCCATATGAATTTTAAAATAGTTTTTCCTAGTTCTGCTAAGAATCTTAATGGTAGTCTAATAGGAATAGCATTGAATTCATAAACTGCTTTGAGCAATATGGCCATTTTAATGATATTGAGTCTTCCTATCCATGAGCATGGAATGTTTTTCCATTTGTTTGTATCATCTCTGATTTCTTTCAGCAGTGTTTATAGTTCTTCTTGTAAAGAACTTTCGGCCGGGTGCAGTGACTCACGCCTGTAATCCCAGCACTTTGTAAGGCTGAGGCGGGTGGATCATGAGGTCAGGAGATCGAGACCATCCTGGCTAACATGGTGAAACCCCGACTCTACTAAATATACAAAAAATTAGCTGGGTATGGTGGCAGGTGCCTGTAGTCCCAGCTACTCAGGAGGCTGAGGCAGGAGAATGGCTTGAACCCAGGAGGCGGAGCTTGCAGTGAGCTGAGATCACGCCACTGCACTCCAGCCTGGGTGACAGAGTGAGACTCTGTCTCAAAAAAATAAAATAAATAAATAACTTTCACCTCCCTGTTTAGCTGTATTCCTAGGTATTTTATTATTTTTGTGGCAATTGTGAAGGAGATTGTTCCTGATTTGGCTCTTGGCTTGACTGTTCTTGGTGTATAGGAATGCTAGTGATTTTTGAACATTGATTTTGTATCCTGATACTTTGCTGAAGTTCTTTATCAGCTTAAGAATCTTTTTGGCTGAGACTGGGGTTTTCTGGACATAGGGTCATGCTGTCTGCAAACATGGATAGTTTGACTTCCTCTCTTCCTACTTGGATGTGCTTTATTTCTTTCTCTTGCCTAATTGGCCTGGTGAGGACTTCCAGTACTATGTTAAATAGGAGTGGTGAGAGAGGGCATCCTTGTCTTGTGCCGGTTTTCAAGGGAAATGCTTCCAGCTTTTGCCCATTCAGTATGATGTTGGCTATGGGTTTGTCATATATGGCACTTATTGTTTTGAGGTGCATTCCTTTAATACCTAGCTCATTGGGACTTTTTAACATGAATGAATGTTGAATTTTATTGGAAACCTTTTGTGCATCTATTGAGATAGTCATGTGTTTTTTTTTCTTTAGTTCTGTTTATGTGATGAATCATATTTATTGATTTGCATATGTTGAACCAACGTTGCATCCTAGGGATAAAGCCTACTTGATAATGGTGGATAAGCTTTTTGACATGCCTCTGGATTTGGTTTGCCAGCATTTTATTGATGATTTGCATCAGTGTTCATCAAGGACCTTGGCCTAAAGTTTTCTTTTTTGTTGTATCTTTGTGGCTAATTTTAAAATCTTTTGTATAGATGGGGTCTCACTTTTTCCCAGGCTAGTCTTGAACTCCTGGCCTTAAGCAATCCTTCTATCTTGGCCTCCCAAAGCACTGGGGTAACAGACATGCGCCACCATGGCTGACTTAATTCATTTATATATTAATGATCACTAAACTCACAAACTGTTGGTGCTCCCTTTAAGGTGTCTATGTTTTTCTTAAACTTTGCTCTGCTACAGCATCTGGTATGATGTGATATCTAATAGTATGAAATCATATCTTTCAGTCCTTTTGTTGCTCCACAAATAACGCCACGCTGTTCATGAGTCCTTACACCTAAGTTCAGGAAACACCAACTTTTATTTTCTTCAGGGAAGAAAGGTAATATTCACTTGTCTCTGGAAGAGTAACCCCATTCTAGTCATTTCCATGCCTTATGTTCTCTAGTATCTTGTCTCTAAAGACTGAGACAGCTGGTGAAATAATCAGTATCATCTATAGATTCAGCATGGCATTATTGTTAGTGAAGCTAGCACCTAGCACAGGGATCAAGATTTTTTGTAAGTGCTTTAGGTTTTTGGGGCCAGAGGGTCTCTGAGGTCTCTTACAACTCCTTGCCAATGCTGTCGAAACACAAAAGCATCCATTGACAGCGTTTAAATGAATGAATATGGCTGTTTTCCAACAAAACTTTATCTAAGGATGCTGAAATGTGAATTTGAAATTTGAATAATTATTTTGTGCAGTAAAATAGTAGTCTCATTTCAGATTTTTTCAGCCATTTAAAGAAGTAGAAATGGGAGTTTTTATTACCTAAAAAAAGCCTGTATCTGTATATATTTACAGTTTCACTTTCTTTTTTTATTTTTATTTTTTATTATACTTTAAGTTGTAGGGTACATGTGCACAGCGTGCAGGTTTGTTACGTATGTATACATGTGCCATGTTGGTGTGCTGCACTCATTAACTGGTCATTTACATTAGGTGTATCTCCTAATGCTATCCCTCCCCCCTCCCCCCATCCCACGACAGGCCCCCGTGTGTGATGTTCCCCTTCCTGTGTCCAAGTGTTCTCATCGTTCAATTCCCACCTATGAGTGAGAACATGTGGTGTTTAGTTTTTTGTCCTTGCGATAGTTTGCTGAGAATGATGGTTTCCAGCTTCATCCACGTCCCTACAAAGGACGTGAACTCATCCTTTTTTATGGCTGCATAGTATTCCATGGTGTATTTGTGCTTTTCTTAATCCAGTCTATCATTGATGGACATTTGGGTTGGTTCCAAGTCTTTGCTATTGTGAATAGTGCCACAGTAAACATATGTGTGCACATGTGTTTATAGCAGCATGATTTATAATCCTTTGGGTATATACCCAGTAATGGGATGGCTGGGTCAAATGGTATTTCTAGTTCTAGATCCCTGAGGAATCACCACACTGTCTTCCACAATGGTTGAACCACTTTACAGTCCCACCAACAGTGTAAAAGTGTTCCTATTTCTCCAAATCCTCTCCAGCACCTGTTGTTTCCTGACTGTTTAATGATGGCCATTCTAACTGGTGTGAGATGGTATCTCATTGTGGTTTTAATTTGCATTTCTCTGATGGCCAGTGATGATGAACATTTTTGCATGCGTCTGTTGGCTGCATACATGTCTTCTTTTGAGAAGTGTCTGTTCGTATCCTTCGCCCCTTTTTTGAAGACTTAAATGTTAGAGCTAAAACCGTAAAAACCCTAGAAGAAAACCTAGACAATACCATTCAGGACATAGGCATGGGCAAGGACTTCATGTGTAAAACACCAAAAGCAATGGCAACAAAAGCCAAAATTGACAAATGGGATCTTATTAAACTAAAGAGCTTCTGCACAGCAAAAGAAACTACCGTCAGAGTGAACAGGCAACCTACAGAATGGGAGAAAATTTTTGCAATCTATTCCTCTGACAAAGGGCTAATATCCAGAATCTACAAAGAACTCAAACAAATTTACAAGAAAAAACAACCCCATCAAAAAGTGGGCGAAGGATATGAACAGTTTCACTTTCTTTAAACAGCCTTCCATAATGGCTTCTCACACCAATCCCAGGCAAGGTTAGTTGAAGATGGAGGCTCAGGAGCTTATAAGATGAGAAATTCTTGTAATTTAGGATGCATCAAAACTTACTTTCAAATAGTAATTGGAAATTTTGGGCATTGAGAAAAATAACAGTTACATGTCATAAGGTCAAAGTTAAACTGTGCTGTTTTCAAATGGCAATAAGCTCAATTCTGGGAGCTTATGGGAATTGCTAGTTATAATAAATTACTTAAGCGGAAATCTTCTTTATGCTGATTTAATCAGGCCTGTTACTAAGAGAATATGTACTTGGATATTACCAGCTTAGGTATATAAGTAACTCTCCCGACAAGTGCATAACAGGGTACATTCAGGAGTCTCATGGGGTTATTATGGCCCTCAGCTTGTCTCTGGCTGACACAGTGTAGTTTAGCACAAGAGTCCTGGGCATTATTATGGAGGACAGAGGTGGAGAGAAGTTAGAAATTAGCCTCCTACTGGCAGATGACTTCAGAATGTGACTAATCATTGGACCATTCAGTTCTTCTGGTACTTTTTTAAAGAAAGCCTCTGATTCATGGCCTTGGGAGCTACTTTTCCTCTTATAACACACTTAAAGAGCTCCTTTTCCTTATCTAGGCCACAGATGTGGACATTTAATAAATTAAAGCATTAAACAGAATGCTCCCCTGGTCTCTTCCTCTTATGTCCATGAAGTCTATCAAGTAATTATCTGTAAGAATGCAGCCATGCCTGGTGCAGTGACTCATGCCTGTAATCCCAGCGCTTTGGGAGGCCAAGGCGGATGGATCACTTGAGGCCAGGAGTTCGAGACCAGCCTGACCAACATGGCAAAACCCCATCTCTACCAAAAAATACAAAAATTAGCCAGGCATGGTGGTGCGTGCTTCTAGTCCCAGCTACTTGGGAAGCTGAGGAGGGAGAATCGCTTGAACCTGGGAGGCAGAGGTTGCAGTGAGCTGAGATTGCACTACTGCACTCCAGCCTGGGGGAGAGAGTAAGACCCTGTCTCAAAAAAAAAAAAAAAAAAAAAAAAAAAAAAAAAAATGCAGTCAGTAGCAAGGGCCTAGGAATGGATTTGCCAAAAGTGGGTCCCTTTTTAGTATAATTCCTGATAATAAAATACAAATATAACTATATTGAATAAAGTTGTTTTCAGAGGTGGTGGATTTCAAGTGAAGGTTGTTTTATGCTGTAGTCAAAAGGGTTTAGGTAGAACTTGCTCTGTAATTATGCCTGAACTAGGTAACCAAAAATGTTGAAGGAGTCCGCCTCAATGGGCACAAAGTCAGTAAACATCTGGGTGGGATGAGCTCTTTCTTTAGATAAGTCACAAGGGACACTGGAATAGTTTTTATTCCTATTTCTCTTTTCAGATGGAATCCTGCCCTGGGGACCAAATGTAATAATCTAATATTGGTATCCCCAGGGTCTCTGGATCTTCCTGAGACCACTGGCTTTAGCCAAGCTAGTGGCATCTATTTATACAACATGAGTGGTTGGGCTCCCTACACAGAGCTTAAAAGGGAAGGGGGTTCTGTAGCCATAATGAGAAACTAGCTTTCACAGCCTTCCTTGCTCATCTGCCTGTGGGCCAGGTGGGATAGACACTGCAGGTACCAGCCTCTGTAGGGAAACCCGTGAAACTGAGGGCATGTGGTTCAGCAGGTCAGCATGGCAGAGCCTCCCTTCAAGAGAGGCCCAGGATGGAATAGTCTTGTGGATGAAGCTT
Organism: Symphalangus syndactylus; assembly: GCF_028878055.3. NCBI lineage: Eukaryota > Metazoa > Chordata > Mammalia > Primates > Hylobatidae > Symphalangus > Symphalangus syndactylus. The sequence continues at coordinate 121,995,178 of NC_072431.2, read as the reverse complement.
CCACAGACTTTGAGAAGTTTCCAAACAAAAACATAATATGGGATGGCAGGTACCTTCCTGCTGATCCTGTTTTGTCGGCTACTGCCAGGTCCCCAGCCCCATCTTGGGGAGGGAACAAAGCATATTCCAGCTCTAACTTGGCCTCTCTTTCATATTGGGAGATGCCTCTGTTGCCTGTCTTTTTAGGAAGAGCTTTTGCTTTCAAGAAGTATAGGATGGGCTGGGCGCAGTGGCTCACGCCTGTAATCCCAGCACTTTGGGAGGCCGAGGCGGGCAGATCACGAGGTCAGGAGATCAAGACCATCCTGGCTAACAGGGTGAAACCCCATCTCTACTAAAAATACAAAAAATTAGCCGGGTGAGGTGGCGGGTGCCTGTAGTCCCAGCTACTCGGGAGGCTGAGGCAGGAGCTTGGCGTGAACCCGGGAGGCGGAGCTTGCAGTGAGCCGAGATGATGCCACTGCACTGCAGCCTGGGCGACAGCGAGACTCTGTCTCAAAAAAAAAAAAAGTATAGGATGGTCATTAAGAACACACACCCTGGAACTAGAACTGGGGAAGTTTCTTAACCCCTCTGTATCTGTTTTCTCATATACATTACAAGAGTTTGTGAGCATTGAGTGTGTAAAGATATGTATAGTCCTTAGAACAGTTTCTGACAAACAGAAGACAGCTTATGGTGATGATCGTTATACTTATTAAGGACAGAGATGGGGGAAACTTAGAAATTGGTCAGCCCCCTAACAGCAGATGACATCAGGATATCAAATGGCCATTGGAAAATTTAATTCCTATGGCACTCTTTTTTAGAAACCTTGGCTTTTTGAATGATTTTCCTTCTCATCATAACTACAGGGTATTTAGGCACATTTGTCATCTAATTCCTTAATTCCCCGTCACATAGCAGGGGATCTACATTTGTACTCCTATCACACACATACCATGGAGTTTCAGCATATTTGTTCCGTACACACCTTTGATGCATTTCCCTGGCATAAGACATTCCATGACTTGAGTACATAGTGGTTGTTTGAAATTCTGCTAATACTAGGACCTTCGCATATGGCTTCACAAGTTGTGTACTGCACAACTCCAGGGGGCCACTGAGCACTTTAAAGCTAATCACTACCTAGTACACACTCAATCTTAAAGATCTTTGAAATTTGAATCAATCAAAAGGATATTTATACAAGATTTATATGTAGACAGGCACATTTGAAATTGCATCCTTCTAAAGATAATTTTATATCGCTATAACCTCACAAGAAAAAATTTGTTTTCCTCCATTGATCCTAGTAATAGCAAACACACACAGTAATATGACTGCCATGGAATGGAAAATTATTAAGTACTGAAAAACTGAACTGAAAGATAAAATCTCTTAATGCGTGGATTATGGAAAAGGAGGAGGCTTGCTTTATGCAAGGCTGATATTATATAACAGTATATATGGGTATATACTGATATTATACTGGTATATATTATATACCACTAGGTACAGCAGGTTATGGAAAAGTTTCTAATAGTTGAAGGAGGAGCCTTTTAACAAACAGAAAATTTCTCCACTGGGCTTAATTGATACCTAAATTTCTACATTAAAATTTAATCACTTTCATTTTTACCTATGTCATATATTACATGTACATATCTTGAATAGGAGGATGCATTTATTCTCACTAGTCATTTACCATGTAAGGTGAATAGGAGGCCCACACATGCTGATAAGAACAGGATTTCTTGGAGAAAGATAGAGAGGACCTGACTGCAGTGAGCACCTTCCATGACCTCTTTCGTGTGGGGAGAGGGGCCTGACAAAGAGAACATGGTGAGATGCTGAAGGCAAACACTGACCATTCCAAATTTAGAAATTTAGAGGATAGACCAAATTTAGAGGATAGACTTTAGCATCAAGATTTTTGTTTAGCATTAACCAAAAGTTCAAAGACAGACTAGAAGTCTTTGCTCAAGATTTTATATTTTTAGGATGTTCTTAGAAGTTAAATAAAAAGCTCCCCACTTCTTGAATAAGCAGAGTTGATGCTGCATGATTCTTTCTTCAGGGCAGCAAAATCTGCCTCCATGCCTGACCCACTGTAGGCATCCAATAAATGCCTCTGGGACAAAATATGTTTCATTTTATTCACCTTGTTTTTACCAGAAGGTAATGAATTATATTTTGAAACAAATTTTAGGAAACTATGAGCTTCTTCTTTGGATAAACAGGCTTTCCACATCTTGGCAGACCACTGCTGAGTACAGTGTCAGCATGACTTCCAGCCCCATCTCAGCCTCCCTCACCTACTGCGGGACTTGTCTGGGGCTCTGTTGCATACCCCGCCGTTGTATACAGACTCAAGCAAAAACCGATATTCTAAAGCTCATCATTTTTGTCATTTAGAGCACTTATTTTCTCATTTCAGAAAGTGGATGTCACCAGCAGGGCTGTGATGGAAATAATGACTAAAACGATTGAATACCTTCAACCCAATCCAGGTAAGGCATCCTCTTACATGTTTAAAGGATCCCTTGAGGTAACTTTTAGTTTCTCTTGATAGACATTTTAAGTTTGGTGTGTTTCTTCTTTTGGTGTTGCTTCCTCAGTCCACTTTTCTGAGAGGTTAGCGACTTTATGGATAGCACATTTTAACTGAGGAGAAGGGCTTTTTAAAGCTCACATTGAAGTAACTGGAAGATCTGTGGTATTTTATCTGACCGTGGTATATTTAACAAATAATGTATGCAAACAGTTCAGGTGACACATAATATCAGAGTAGCTATAAACTGTTATCAGTTGACCTTGAACTTTCAAGAGATGGTAAAAAGGAAAATTAGGATAGTTTAAGATAAGATATAATGATTCCCAGAAGATGTGAAAAAGTAGGGAGGTGAATCATTTTCATGAAACACAGAGGGTTTCTTCATAGGGCATCACCAAAGTCTTCAGAGCGTTGATCTTGATTCTGATTCTTCTCCAAGCACATCACAGATCAGCACTGGTTCCTGCTAACTTGTTATACTCTAAAAAAAGGAGTGGTAATAGAGATAATGGAGCTATATGTTGATAAGAGGACCAAGTGGAGTTGGGGCAGTTTCGGTAGGCACTAGGTATAGCAAAGCAAAGCAGCCTACCTGATAGACCTCCTCATTACCATTCCTGTGTGTCAGTTTCTAACCACAGGGCATGGAAACGGGAAGTGAGTCTGGTTGTATTTAAGTGAGATGTGTGAATATTTGGAAGACCCCTTAATCTTGAGGCTAGTTTCTTTGCAAGTTTCAGGTTGGGGTTCCATGTATTTTATGGTCCTGGAGAGGATGATGCAGACAACTGCTCCAGCCCCAATGAGTTTGGATACTGAGCAATAGTGGACAAGTGATAAGAAAAGGGGCGGGTGTGGGATGAGAGGAAGCAGGTATGTGCCATAGTAAGTGCTGGCTCCTTCTCTATGCCCCCTGCTGCTGGCTGCAGCTTCCTTCCATCCTTATTCACCTATGACCAGCCTAGCTGCTATTCTGAGGATGAACAAACTATGTAGGAATAACTTTCTGGATTTTTATTGCTGTTGTTTTTGTTCATAAAACACATTAGAAACGAGGGAGGAAAATATGGAAGAAAATGTGGTAAGCTATAGGAACCAGGAATGTAACTGACAGTGGACTAGATACATTTTCAAATGCCTAGCAAATTGGTCAAAGAACTGCAAAAATCAAGTTTCTAATTTTTACCCAGAACCTTCTTGGTAACTACTGTTTTTCACAGAGATGCAAAGATCTCTTGGATGCACATTTATTCCTTAGTGTTTAAACCACTGTCATAGGTCAAGTTCTGAAAGAGAACTGCTCGCCCTGCTTCCCCACAAGAAATCATTATATAGGGGCAAGAAGTTTTGGTCTTTATCTTTGCCTAGAACCTTGAAGTACTCCATGATTTCCCGGGATTTTCACATGAGTTGTACTTGTAACTCATGGTTGTAAGGCTAAGATAAAGGCAATGGGAGGAGGAATACAGTATTTATTGAGCACTGATGCATTTTCAGTGCAGTGCTAGGTATATGAGGCACTGTCTCATCTTTAAAAGTAACCATTTTTCTCCATATAAAGTAAAAACAGTTGAAGAATTTCTAGTGTGAAAATAGACTAAAAATTCATTGTAACACAAATTATCAGTGGGAGCTCATCAGTTTTCCTGAGCATAATGGAACTGTGCTCTGTTGTAGGTAGGTGTGGTGGGTTGAATAGTGTGTCTCCCCAAATTCAGGTCCATCCATAACTAAACTTATAAGGAATGTGACCTTATTTGGAAATAATCTTTGCAGATGTAAGTAGTGATATAGGATCTTGAGATGAACTCTTCCTAGGTTTAGGGTGGCACCTAGAACCAATGATGAGTGTCCTTATGAGAAGAGGAGAGGACACAGAGAAACACAGGAAAGAAGGCCACGTGAAGAATGAGAAGAGGTTGAAGTTACATGTAATGAGCCAAGGAATGCCAGGAGCCACCACCACAAGCTGGAAGACATAGGAAGGATTCTCTCAGAGCCTCCAGAGGGAACCAACTTTGCCGACACCTTAATTTCAGACTTCCGGCATGCTGAACTGTGAGGGAATCAATTCTTTTCTTTCAGGCCACCCAGTTTGTGGTCATTTGAGATGACAGCTCTAGAAAACTAATACAGTAGGCTAGCCTCATTTTATTCAGGAAAAAACAAGGGTCAGAGAATTTAAGGAACTTTCCCATTCATGTACCTAGGAAGGGATGAAGACAGGATTGGAACTCAGGTCTGACTACCTCTTAAGTCTCTGCACTTCACGTTGCACGATCCTGCCTCTGAGAAGGGTAGGCTCCATTTCATTTAGGTGTAAAGGGTCCTTGCCTTTCAGAGTGAGTACCAGAGAAATTCAGAAAGGAAATTGTGGGATTAAGGCTTGTTTTTATTTTAATAAAAAACATCAAAGGAGGAGGTAATTGAGAATATCTTAATCTTTAGAAATGACATTTTTAATACAATATTGCATGTGCTAATTGGCTGCCAATATAATGGTTTTGTGACTATTTGAGAGTTGAATGGACATCTGCCGCTAAAGAGAACAATGAAGGCCATTACAGGCAATTCGAGGTTGGTTTCAGAAAAACAGTTATGCATGGGCAGGTCACATACATATATGAATAAGTACTACCCAGAAGAGTCCAGAACAAAACAAAATTTTGTGTAATCATTCCACAGAATTTAAACAACCTGCATTTAATTGTTTACAACAGGTACAATTTCATCCCTCCACCAGCCTCTTGCCATGAGAGTAGACACTGGCCATAGAGCCCAGACCAGGTAACTGGTAAAGTTCAGAGTTAGGCAAACACCCAGAGAGAGAGTCTTTGAGCACAGGAGAGCAGAAAGAATATTCCCAAACTCATGCAGTTTGCTAAATACTTTGCCCACTCAGCCTTTCAGTGAACCCTAGAGCTGGGCCAACCAGTGTGGATACTGAATGCTGGTTCTGAATAAGCAAGATGTGGCTTGGGTTAGGACAGGGCCTGATGCCAAGTAGCAGATTTACATGGACAGGCCAGGGGAATCAGTAGGATTTGATGCTTTGAGGGTACTTTGGGAGTACATCTGTATTAGATTACTGCTGCAGGGTGCTTGCTGGCTTTCACATCTTGGGGGTGTGGAGCTTACACGTTTTCTATTCTTAAAACTCAGTTCCTATTGAAGTGATGACCAAAGTGATTTTGTTTAGCTTTTAAGAATACATGGCTATGCTCTTTGAAGGTCCTACCTCCACTCTTGCTCATCTCCAGAATGATATTTTAAAAAGCAAATTTGGTCATATTATATAAAACGCTTCCATGGCTTTTCATGCCTTTAGGATTAACTTTCATTTTTAACATGGCTTAAGGGGCCCTCCCTGCATGGTCAGCCTGCCCTTTCCCCAACACCTTGCTAGGCTAACAGCTCCCTCAGGTCCAGCGTAAAGGTCACTTATTAGCCTTCCTTGGCTCCAACCACATTAGGTTCCCCTGTCACTGTCCCTTTTGTAATCCCAGCTGCTTTTCAGTGGGGCACATGCCATACTTGTGGTTTTGTTTTTCATCCCCTGTGAGTTCAGCACTGTGCCTGTCTTATTCACCACCACATCCCCAGCCCCCAGCTCAGTTCCAGGCAGCCAATAGGCACTTGGATACTGGAATAAACGAATTATGAAGCACAGTTGACTGTCAGAGTCTAATGTACTAAAACTTCTCTACTACAAAAAGTGGGAGGAAAAATTCTTCCTTTTCCCTAAATCATCAGATACTCATATGTAACCAACATTTGTCACATGCATTTACTTTTATGCAAAGAGCAATTCTAGATGCTTTGGGGCAGAAATGAGACCAAGACTGGAGGCTTGTCCTCTGGAACCTCACAGTCTTAGTGTAAGTTACACACAGTCTGAGGAGAGGAGCCCAGAAGGCTTCACAGCTAATTCCTCCTGGAAAGTCCAGCTAACTGATGAGATGTGGAAGCGTGAGCGGGATCACAGGCTTAAAGGTCTGCCCTGTGAGGGTGGGCTTTCGAGAACGCGGGACAGACAGCTGTAAAGTCATCCAAGCTTGAACTGGAATAGCATAAACCAGTACACATTCCTAAACTGCTTAAATAAGAAATAATTTGAATATAAAAAGTACTGTGCACAAATTCCATTCTACTGGTTGTAAGTGCCTATTCTTACGATATCTTTGAGCAAAAATCATTGAAGAAGATATAAGTCAGTTTTCTTTACATATTCTGATGCCTTATGGGGAAGCAAAAACTAAATCAGTGTTGTCCAATAGAAATAGGATGCAAGCCACATATGTAATTTTGAATTTTTTAGAAACCACATTATAAAAGTAAAAAGAAAGACGAAATTGTCTTTAATAATATATTTTATTTAACCCATTATAGCCAAAATATTAACCACTATTAAAAATTGAGATATTTTATGTTTTTTTCTTACTCTGAATTTCGGTCTGTATTTTATACTTACAGCACATTTCAATTTGGACTAGCCACATTTCAGGTGCTAAGCAGCCCGCTGTGGCCAGTGGTGACCATGATAGATAGTACAGCACTAGATAATTTGCCTTTCTGTTTGACACATGTTTCATATTTACCTCCTTGGTTTTATGTTTTATCAGTGGGGTTTTTTTTTTTTTCAATAGAGAAATGGACTCTTGATTTAGAATTAGGATATCTTTAGGCTCTGGATTTGAAAGTCTGTTTCATGACACTTGAATGGAATTGTAGACAATTGGACTGTGGACCCTTTCCAGACTTAGCATCTTTGTTATGAGAGAGGCCTTTTCAGTTTGCACTGAGAAGTTACTCTTACCCTGATGTGATAATCTAATATAAATTTCCAAACTGCTTACATAAAAAGCAGCTTGAATGTGGAAAATGTTGTACACAGTAGGGGTTTGTTTCTCTATGGAAATGCTTTTCCCTTGAATGCCTATATGGTCTAGATTTTTCCTGCATTTCTGAGATTTAGGTATCAAATTGGGATCATTCGATGTCTATTTAGAATTTTGTAATAATTTCAAATCTCATTTGTGAAATATTGCCTGTGGAAATAAAAGCTAGCTGTATTAGTTTCAAAATGTCCCATTAGTCCCTGGAAAGATACTCTATTAAAATTAGTGTACTTCTTTTCCCACAGGCTGTGCTCTTAATCATCTCCTTCCAAAGATGAATAAATACAGTGATTATATTTGGTGACTGTGGAACTGAAAATGAATACATGTATTACTTGGCATTCATGTAGCCAAATCCTTCGTCTCACAACACACTGAATTTGCTGTTTTTCCTGGAGGACGGGATAACTTGCGTTCGTCTTTGCATCTTTTAGAGTCCTTAGCATTATGCCTGGTACATTGTTTGCTCTCACTATGTCTGGTGAATAGGTGTATGAATGAATATATCCATCCTTCCCTTAAAGAATAAGGGGTGTGTGCTGAGTCTAGTAGCCAGAGCTTTTCCATTTCCGCATCCTGGCAATGAAAAATTATCAAAATGCATAAAGGACAGATTACAAAAGCAGTTGTGAGGAAAATGTTGTTAAGCTTCAAAGGAATAGGGTATTTCAAGGATAAATATATTAAGAAAGAAAATTTAAGTCAGATGATGGGTGATATAATTCATATACTAATGTATTGAAAGGCTGGAGGGTTTCTACTTCTACATCTTTGGGGAAAATATTGAAAATTAATAGGTTCCTAAAATATTTGAGACACTGTAAGTGATTCAGAGTTTTAAGTCGGCTAGAACTGGTGGAATAACGATATTCTTTACTTGTGTGTCTAAACAATGAATTAGCTAATGCCAGATCTTATTTAAAAGATTCTTAATCAGGGCTGGGCACGGTAGCTCATGCCTATAATCCCAGCACTTTGGGAGGCCGAGGCGGGCGGATCACGAGGTCAGGGGATAGAGACCATCCTGGCTAACACAGTGAAACCCCGTCTCTACTAAAAATACAAAAAATTAGCCACTCTTGGTGGTGGGCACCTGTAATCCCAGCTACTTGGGAGGCTGAGGCAGGAGAATGGTGTGAACCCAGGAGGCGGGGCTTGCAGTGAACCAGGATCATGCCACTGCACTCCAGCCTGGGCGACAGAGCGGGACTCTGTCTCAAAAAAGAAAAAAAAATTAAAAAGATTCTTAATCATAACAAATATAATATACATTTAAAATGCATGTGTACATATATATTGAGAATTAAGCTAATGGCGCCTCACATGAATAGTCCCTAGATACTATAAATAAATACCATACCTAAACCCTCAGCATGGCCTTTAAGATCCAGCATGTGGTGGCCCCTGTGCTTTCTGTCTCTTCCTAGGTCCTTCTGCCTCTTGTTCATTCTGTGGCCTTTAGTTTCTTCAGTTCCTCAAGTTCTTTGCTGTATCAGGAGTTTGCAGCGGTTGTTTCCCCTTCTCCTGGTGGAATACGGGCCCTCATCTGCCCCTTCTTCGACAACTGTCTTCTTACCATCCCTCCTGTCTCAGCTTATATATCTCGACTCTGAGTGGCGTCTCCCGAGGGCCAAGTCGAAATCATTTTACTCCAGTTTTATATTCTCATGCTACCTTCACATCACATGAGTTCCTCTCTACAAATCTCTTGAGAGGTTCCTCACTTAGAATAAAATTGAAAGCACTTATGTGGGTTACAAAGTCCTGAGGATCTGAACTCATTCCCTATGTTCCTGGCCGTCTCCATCTCGCTCCTTCTGAGCTAGCCTTCCTCAAACACACAGGCACGTTGTTCGTGGGGCCTGGCCAGCCCCTTTGCCTCAATCACTTCCTCTCCATGTCTTCTCAAAGCCTTCGCTGGGGTCTCTGCTCAAATGTCACCTAATTTGTGCAGCTTTCCTGACCATCTTGTTTAAAACATCAGTCCTTCTAATTTCCTAAGCCTTTTCTTGTTTTACTTTTCTTCAGAGCATTTAGCACCACTTCAGGTGTACATTTACTTGTTAAAGTGTTGGTTGTCACTGCTGCCGAAATCTAGTGACTTGAGCATAGGATTGTTTGTACACTGCAAAGAGCCCAATTCTATCCTTTTATTGCACTTTTCATAATATTTACTTTATGCAACTTATGATTTGTTCACTATACTGCCTTTTTCCATTAGTACTCTCCTATTTTACATTCTTCACATAGCAGCCAGTTCCATCCATTAAAGATGTAAATCACATCTTGTCACTCCTCTGCTTGTAACTCGCCACTGGCTTCCATTGTACTGAGAATTATCCTCAGCCTTGTTCCTGCCTCGGGGTCTTTGCACAGGTGTTTCTTCTGCCTGGAACACTCTTCTCCAGCTCCTGTTAATGTCTGCTGCTCCTGATCACTGCATCTTCAGTCAGATGCCATCTCCCTGTACAGTCCTTTCCTGCCCCCGACCCCTATTGAAAATAGTTTCTCCTCATCCCCTCATACCTCCTTATATTATTTCCTAACAACATTTGGAGTTATCTTCTAATTTATCTTTTTGTTTATTGTTTTCACATCACTCCCATTTCTCATAGAGAACGTAACCTCCAGAAGGGTAGAGTCTTGTCTATCTTGTTTACTATTCATAATAATGGAAGCAGCGCCCTCAGTAAATATTTATTGAATGAATGCTGTTCATCTCTTCCAGTGTATTGTAAACATAGTCATTGAAGACAAGGACTATGTCTCTTTTACTCCTTTATATATACCCAGTTCCTAGCACAGAGTTTGGTGCTAGCAATTGATTAATTTGCTTAATGAATGAATCAAATCATGTGAAGTATATACAAGCTCCATCTTATAGGAGTAACTAATTTTTCAGGTAAGAGTCGTGGTCTGCAGACTTTTACAGGTCAGGATCAGAGCTGTTCTCTGTGTAATATCTATTTGGTGTCATGCACAATTAATATATTTCACAATTGCTTTGGGAAAAGTGTGGATATGCATACTCTCATGTATAAAACCACTGGGCTGAAACTATTAATAGACATTTATGTTTACATACCTAGATAATAGTTGTATCTATTTTTGGATGAGAAAACTGAAGCTGCAAGGTGATTAGCAATTTGCCTGAAGTATACAACAGAAGAGCCAGAATCTTTATTCAGATATTACTATCTCCAAAGCACATTCTGTTTTCAAAACAAAATGTCTTATGCTACAAAGTCTTAAACTGCAAAGATACCTCCAGGCTTGGTATGTGTGGCAAGTGTACTCTAGGGTGACTCCTACAGAATCACACCCTTGTATAATTCCTTCCTGTTGGGTGTAGATGAAACCTGTGACTTGCTGCTAACCAATAAATATGGCAAAGGTAATGGAATCAACTACTCACCAGTCCCTTGATGTGATTACATTATATGGCAAAATCAATGGTGCATCACTCCCATGATCATGTCACATTATGTGAGACAGTCTTAGCAGACTAATACGAGAGACATTCCCTTCCTGGTCTAGAAGAAGCACACTGCCATGTTATGACAGCCCAAGGAGAGGACCACATGTCAAGGAACTGGGAGTGCTCTACAACCTAAGGGTGGCCACTAGCCAATAGCCAGTGGGAAGCCAGAGCTCTCCATCACACTGCCACAGAGAAGTGAACAGCCCGGACTCAAGAAGACAGCAACCCACCTGAGCCTGGATGCAGACTTCTCCCCTCTCCGGCCTCCAGATGGTAAAGCAGCCGGACTCCACATTGTTTGCAGCCTGGCGAGACCCTGAGCCTAGGACTCAATTTAGGCATGCCCAGACTTACCTGCGGAAACTGTGAGGTAATGTGTATTGTCTGAAGCCACTGAGTTTGTGGTACTTTGTTATTCTATGTAGAAAACTAATACAGTGTGGCTGTTCCCAGCCAGAGCTCCTATTTCAAGCATACAGCTGTCTACTGGGGCCATCAGGCTATTTGCCCAGTGGCTTTAGGCTCCTTGGATACCTTACATTGAGGCAGGAGGTAGATTGAGAACACCTGTCACTGTCTTTTCAGCTTAAGATGAGGGCTCCTGAACCCCCAGGGAGTGTAGGTCAGTCCAGTTCCAGCAAAGACTGAAGATATCTTTGTGTTTTGAAACATGATAGCAAAGAACACTTGGCACAGTGCCTGACACTTAGTAGGGACTCAGGAAGTATTATGCACCTTCCTTTCCTGGGATACTGCAGCTCAACCTAGGGCATCTCAGATGCTAACCCAGCAGTTCCTCCGTGGGCAAGGCCTTTAGAAATCTCACTGCAGGACCCTTCTTACAATAAGCATATATTATTAACACCACCCTCTGTTTGCTCTGAAAACCTGAGAAAGCAAAGGCTGATGATGTTAGTACACTGAGGGTTGTGTGTTTTTCAAATTGCACAAACTGTTTTATACCCCTGAGGGGGACAGTTGCCTGCTTTGCCAGGGCATGCTGTGAGACCTGTGTTGGCACCTTGCAGCACCCCATCTTGAGGTGGGAGATGTTTGCTGCCCCATGTCACAAGTTGTTAGGGCTGCTGACTGTGTACTACAGCACAGGGTCTTAATATCCCTCCCCGCTGTTTCCTACTTGAGGCATAAAAGAGCTTTGTCACCTTGGAGAGAGGTGTTATATAAATACCATTATTTGGGTTGAGAGTAGCATGATCCAGTGCTAGGGTTGTCTGTTTGTGTAAGTCAGTAGGCAAATCTTCCTCTTCCCTTTTCTCAGTCTCTTCTAATAGTTAACTACAAAAGAAACAACATAGATGTGAGTATATTTACCTAAGTTCTCATTACAATATAACTCTTTCTGTCATTTAGTAATTGTTAGTGTGCAAAACAGCAGAGCACATTGGTATCAGTGCAGGGAGCATCAGAGGGCCACGTTTCAGGCTTGTAGATGCTCTGAGACTTCACCTAAGGAAACCAGGCCATAATATGCAATAATCACATGTTGCCAAAATGAAATGCGTGCTAAGATGCTATTTATTACATAAATTTTGTTGCAAATATTAAGCCCCAAATCTTATTTAGTGTGATTTGAGGATTTATACTCATATTACAATTGTAATCTCTATATTAGACTTCACAAATTGAGTTAAAATAATTTAGAATTAATTTTTCTTATTTTTCATAGTAAAACATGCATAACATGAAATTATCTTAACTATTTTTAAGTATACATTTCACTGGTATTAAATACATTCATAATGTTGCGTAATCACCACCACCATCCATCACCATAACTCTTTTTGTCTTGTAAAAGTGAGACTCTATCCTCATTAAGTAATAACTCCCCCTTTCCTACTTCAGCCCCTGGCTACCACCATTCTACTTTCTAGCTCTATGATTTTAATTATTCTAATTACTTTATATAAGTGGAATCACATAGCATTTGTCTTTTTTGTGACAGGTTTATTTCACTTGGCATAATGTCCCAAGGTTTACTTATGCAATAGTGTATGTAAGAATTGCCTTCCTTTTTAAGGCTGAATAATATTCCATTGTGTGTAAATAGTGCAATTTTTATATAGGTTTACCTGTTGATGGACAACTGAGTTGCTTTCACATTTTAGCTATTGTGAATAATGCTTCTATGACCATGAGTATACAAATATCTCTCTGAAACTCTGCTTTCAATTATTTTGGGTAAATATCCAGAAATGGAATTGCTGGAACTTAAGGGAATTCTTTTTTTTATTTCTGAGGTACCACTGTGCTCTTTTCCGCACCATTTTACTTTCTCACCAACAGTGCACAAGTGTTCGAGTTACTCTACATCCTTGCTAACACTTGTTATTTTCTGATTTTTTGATGTTTACCATCCTTATGAGTGTGAGGCGGTGTCTCATTGTAGTTTTGATTTGTAATGACCTAATGATTAGTGATGTTGAGCACCTTTTTATGTGCTTTTTAGCCATTTGTATATCTTCTTTGGAGAAATGTCCATTCAAGGCTTCACTCATTTATTAATCCAGTTATTTGGGTTTTTTGTTAAGTTTTAGGAGTTCTGTACATATCAGATATGATTTACAAATATTTTCTCCCATTCTGTGGGTTGCCTTTTTACTCACTTTATAGTGTCTTTTGATGCACACAATTTCTTAACTTTCATGAAGTCCAATTGTGTAATTTTTTTGTTGTTGCGTATGCCTTTGGTATCATATCCAGGAATTCATTGCCACATCCAGTATCATGAAGCTTTTGCCTGTGTTTTCTTCTAAGAGTTCTAGAGTTTTAGATCTTACAGCTAGCTCTTTAATGTATTTGGAGTTAATTTTTGTATATAGTATTAGAAAAAGGTCCAAATTCATTTTTTGCATATAGATCCATTTTTCCGAGCACCATTGGTTGAAAAGATTATTATTTCTCATGAGTGGTCTTGGTACCTTTGTCAAAAATCATTTGACCATATATGCAAGGGTTTATTTCTGGGCTCTCTACTCTGTTCCCTTGGCCTACATGTCTGTCTTTATGACAGTACCACACTGTATTACCATAGCTTTGTAGTGAGTTTTCAAATCAGGAGCTGTGAGTCTTCTAGCTTTGTTTTTTTAAGATTCTTTTTGCTACTTGGAGTCTCTTGAGATTCCATATGAATTTTAGGATGGGATTTCCATTTCTACAAAAAATGTTACTGAGACTTTGATAGGGATTGCATTGAATCTGTAGATTGCTTTGAATAATGTTGACGTCTTGATAATATTAAGTCTTCGAGTTCATGAACATGGGATGTATTTCCATTTATATATGTCTTTTAAAATTTCTTTCAGCAGTGTTTGGTAGTTTTCATTGTTGAAGTCTTTTACCTCCTTGGTTAAATTAATTCCTGAGTATTTTGTTCTTTTTGATACTATTGTGAATGGAATTAACCTTTTAATTTCCTTTTCAGATTGTTCATTGTCAGTGTATAGAAATGCAACTGATTTTTGTGTGTTGACTTTGTGTCCTGCTACTTTGTTGAATTCATTTATTAGTTCTGACAGCTTTTTGTGGGAAATCTTTAGAGTTTTCTATATGTAAGATCATATCATCTGAAAATAGATAATTTTACTTGTTTACATCCAATTTGGATTCCTTTTTCTTACCAAATTGCCCTGGCCAGAACTTTCAGTACTGTGTTGAGTAGATGTGGTCACAGTGGGCATCGTTGTCTTGTTACTGATCTTAGAGTAAAAGCTTTCAGTCTTTCACCATTTAGTATGATGTTCATTGTGAGGTTTTCATATATGACTTTTACCATGTTGAGGTAATTTCTTCCTATTCCTAGCTTATTGTTTTTATCATGAAAAGGTGTTGAACTTAGTCAACACTTATTCCTGCATCAGTTGAGATGATCATGTGTGTGTGTGTTTTTTTTTTACTCTATTTTGTTAATGTGAGGTATTAGATGGACCCATTTTTGTATATTGAACCATATGCTTGTATTTCAGGAACAAATACCACTTGGTCATGGGGTATAATTTTTAAAATATGCTGTTGAATTTGCTTTGCTAGCATTTTGTTGAGAATTTTCACAACAATGATCAAAAGAGATATTGGTCTCTAGTTGTCCTGTAGTGTCTTTGTCTGGCTTTGCTATCAAGATAATGCTGTCCTCATAGAATGAGCAGGAAATTTTCCTTCTTCAGTTTTTTGGAAAAGTTTGAGGAGGGTTGGTGTTCTTCAAATATTTGGTAGAAGTCACTGGTGAAGCCATCAGATCCTAGGCTTGTCTTTGTTGGGAGATTTTTGGTTACTGATTCAATCTTCTTACTAATGATAGGTCTGTTCAGATTTTCTATTTCTTTGTGAGTTAGTCTTGGTAGGTTTTGTGTTTCTAAGAGTTTGTCCATTTCATTTAGGTTATACAATTCATTGTTGTGCAGTTGTTCATAGTACTCTCTTAATAATCTTGTTTACTTGTGTAGATCAGAATGAATATCCCCACTTTTTATTTCTGATTTTAGTAATTTGTGTCTTTTCTCTCTTTTTTTTTCTAGTTCAGCTAGCTAAATGTTTGTCAATTTTGTTGATCTTTTCCAAGAACAAACTTTTAATTTTTTCCATCAATTAAAGACATCCTTGGTTCTTGATAGGTGATGAAGAGGCAAGTATATTTTTAGCTGTTGGTTGCCATTTCAACGAAATAGCCGTCAACTGTAATTTTCTCCAAAAGTGGGAAAATAGAGAAAAAAAACTAACATTTTTCTGTACTTCATTTTCCATCTGTAAAATGGAGAAACAAAACCCATCTCTTGTGTTTTGCAAGGCTGGATGATGTGTACGCATTATATATGTAGTAGATACTTCTGAAATTATAGTTATAGGATGAAATCTGGTTATGGTCTTCAGTTTTTCAGGTATTTCAGGGCTCTTTCTAAGTTTCCGGACCAGATAGTAGCAATTAATGAATACTACTACAAATTATTCGGCATTTGTCCTGCTTAAGATCTCTGCTCCTTTGGGCAATGAGGCTTGGTTTCTATAAGACAGGTAGGGATGACGAAGGAATTAAGTCACTAAAAGCAGTGAAAGACTTCAGAAACCACGTTTCATGTCTTTGGTCTTCCCTGATGGATGCTAAAGCCATTAGGTTTCCCCCAACAGTCAGAACAGGAAGATGTGACTTGGAGTACTGTGGCCACCTGTTCTGCCCAAGTGCATCAGCTGTGTTCATCAACTCACACCAAGGGTGGGGGTTGGATTTTCTTCTTCCCTGTTGTGATAGACAGATGCCCTGTCATTATGTTTTTATTTGAAATTTCACAGTGAAAGAAGGAAGCCACTCTTGAGAATACAGCAATTTAAATCAGGTTGTAATTTTTAAAAAGTGATCTACAAAAGGTCTTTCCCTAAATACTCCCATCATAATCATCTAGGGTGGGGAGAAAAATGGGGTGTGGAGGGCAGACTCACCCCTCATCCCTGCCCTTCCAGCAGAGAACACTCATTTTCACACCCCTGTGCCTCTGCAGCTTCACCCCTTGTTCAGGTTTGTGCTGGGCATCTCCGTTCCACAGAGACTGCTGGTTTCCAGTGTGACAGAAATCTCATTTGTGATAAACCTTGATTTTGAATTGTAGTAAATGAAACTTTAAAAAAAGCAGACATTAAAACTCCCTATTTTTTTCCCTAGGAAAAGGAGCATTCCATCTTCTGGCATCACTGTCCTTGGGACTAAACCCCCTTAGAAAACACCGCTTTTGCCTAGCCCTCAGAGGCTTGGTCCCCTGACATTTTACACCTTTCCAGAAAAAGAATCTCAAGGGCATTCCTACAAACGTCTGTCATAACCTCAACAACCTCACAACCTTAAGTCTGTCCTGTTTTAGAGACACACACAAACAAATGCTATAAAGGAAGCGTTAATACTTGTTTAGAGAGATTATCAGGAACATTGTACTTAACAGTGAGAAATCTGAATAATGTGTATATGAGTGCGTTATGTTATTCTTTGTACTTTGCATTTTCAGAATGTCCCATCTTTTTTTTTAAGCCAAGAAGTATAATAATACCTGACCACCACAGATGAGAATTGGAGTGCAATAAAACTTGCCACAAGCTGGGAGGAACCAGCACTGTGCTCCTACAGGCTTAACAACCATCTTTCTGGAAGAAAAACCTTGATTTGTAGCATGAGCCAGTTTCTGTGTCTCACATGGCCATTTTCAAGCTACCAATGTGACATCACTGAACTCTGACTTGGAAAAAGAGGCTCACACTTGGCTCCCCCGAGCAGTGCTGGCCTAACTCCAGCACACCACTGGGTTGAAC
Source organism: Symphalangus syndactylus (assembly GCF_028878055.3). NCBI lineage: Eukaryota > Metazoa > Chordata > Mammalia > Primates > Hylobatidae > Symphalangus > Symphalangus syndactylus. Next base: position 121,977,957 of record NC_072431.2, on the reverse strand, counting down.
TGCCAAGAAAGAGTAGCTCCCACGGATAGGGAGGAAGCAAATGCTCTCTAAATACCTGTAGACAGAGGCAGGGAGACCTTTGTAGAATGGAGAGTGTTAGGGACCTGCCTCTTCTTTATTTCGGAAAGTCTTAGATTACACATTCATTGGTTGATCTCATGCTTGTGTACTTATGGAAATAAAGCATTTAGTTAGTAAAATATTGTTACCCAAGGACTCAATAACCATGCAGTCAAGAAATTGTGTATATATTTTAGAGGCTTCTTTCAAACTTAACTTTTTAAGATGACTTTATTCAAAAAGAGTAAACCCAGCTGGAATATTTATAAAGATAAAAGCTTCAGAAATCCATGTGAAATGAAAATTATGTAATAATTGGTTTGCTCACAAATATAGGAATTCAAATAGTTTTAAAAAATTACTTTGATTTAAAGTTTGTTAAAATAATCAAGTTTAAAAAGAAAGTATATGGGTTGAGTGGTATCCCTCTCAAATTCATTTCATTTTCCCCCAGAACCTCAGAATGTGACCTATGTCAGCTGAGGCTGCCATTAACAAAATATCATAAACAATAGAAATTTATTTTCTTGCAGTTCTGGAGGTTATATAGTCCAAGATCAAGTTGCTGGACCATGTTTTAATTTCTGATGAGGGCTCTCTTCCTAGCTGGTAGATAGCCGCCTTCTCACTATGTCCTCATGTAACCGTTTCGTGGTGCATGTGTGTGGAGAGAGAGAGATTGTTTTCTCTCTTCCTCTCTTATAAGGTCACCAATCCTATTGGATTAGGACTTTGACCTCCTGACTTCATTTAATCTTAATTACTTCCTAAAAGCACTATCTCCAAATGCAATTACATTGGGTATTAGGGCTTCAGCGTATGAATTTGGGGAGGACAAATAGCAGTCTTCTTACCTTTTTTACATTCATCACTTACCAACTCTATTCCTTTAGCGTAGGTTGGGCTCTCATCTCTATCTTTAGTTTTATACTAGAGGCAAGCTAGATATTTATAGCCAAACCCACCAACTCTAAGAACTTTCCTCTTGTCCATGACAATCTGGGAATGCCATATTTATACATTTCAGTATACCTCTTGGTTAATCTACTTCCATAACACAATTTACCATATTGGTCATAGCCTCCATTTTATTGAATGGTTCCATAAGTGCCAGGCACGGTGCTGGATACTCTAAAACATCATTTCTAATCCTCACAATAAATCCAGCAAGGTAGCTTTGATTTTCTCCATTCTGTAGATGAAGAAATCCATTCATTTTTTTCAGTTATCTTCCACATTTACTCTAAGGCAGTTCTGAGCCCTGGGCATGTATGAGTGAATGAGGCAGGCAAAGCCCCTGCCCTCATGGGGCCTATACTCTGGAAGGATGAGACTGATAGAGAATAATACCTAATGTCAGATGTGATCAGTGCAATGAATTAAAATGAAGAGTAAGAGGGGGAGAGTATGACTGGGTCTGGGAAGTTCTCATGTATATGAGAACAGTAAAGTGCCATGTTGGCTGGGGGAGGTCAGAGAGGCAAGAGCACATAGGACCTTGTCACCACTGTTGGGACTTTGGTTCCTACCCTGAATGACATGGGAACACATTAAATTGCTTTGGGGAGAAGAGGGATGTGATCTGAATTACACTAAATAGGACTGTCCTTACTCTTCTATTGAGGGTAGATGATAAGGGGCAAGCGTGGAAGCAGGGAGGCCAGTAGGAGCTTATTTGAATAATCCAGGCTAGAGAGATGGTAGTAGCCTAGACCAGAGTGAGAAACAGTCTGATCCTAGATATGTTTTGAATGTAGAGCTGACCGAATTTGCGACTAATTGCATATTAGGCAAGAGAGACATCAAAGGTAACTATGAAGTCTAGTGCCTGAGCAAGTGGAAGACTGAATGGAGTTGTATTCATTAATATTGAGAGTACTATAGGAGGAGCAGGTTTGGGATGATGACAGGAAATCTGGAGTTTAGTTTGAATATGTTAAGTTTGAGAGGCCTACACATCCTAGTGCAGTCAAGTGGGTATTGGAATGCCTGAGTCTGTAATACAGTGTAAAGGGCTAGCCTGCAGAGGTACATGAGAATCATCAGCTTGCCACCTGAAGGAGGTGATACAATTGGCCAGACCTGATAAGAGGTGGGACTTCAGGGCCCAGGCTTGCTTGCTCCTATCCCCAAGGCCCCTTGGACACATGCTTGGTGGCCTAAAGCACTGGATATTCTAAATCATTAAGATAGAGATGGGGTCCTTAAATCTATGGTTTTAAAAGTTTTCTGAGTAATTCTGATATGCATCAGGTTGACCACCACTAGTAAAAGCTTTAGACAAGGATTTTGTTTTTTGGAGACTTCAGGGTTTCCATCTGAAACTTTGAGTCCCACAGGAAATTGGACGGAATGGGAAAGAGAATGGGTTTGGGAGTGGCTCAGACCTGAGCCTGAATCCAATCTTTGCCTGTTAGTAACTATGAGAACTTGGATAGGCTTTCCAGGCTCTCTGAGGTTCCATATCCTTTCTTTATAGATGCAGCCCATCCCTCTTTCTGCAGATAGGAATAATTGAACCAAACCCACGCAGTTGTGAAGATTAAGGTAAATTGTTTATATAAAGCTCCTGGCTTGGAGTAAATTAAAAGATAATCTCACCTGCCACATATAAAACCACTGGAAGAAAACTGTTCTTGAATTTTGTTTCATCTTCATTTGGGGGCAGTTTTCTTCTGCTGCTTTCTGTTATCTGATAGCCTAGCCTTCAAGATTTCAGATGTTGTCAGATAAGTTGCTTTTCTTTACCTCTCCCCCCACCATCCTGTGAGCCCAAGACCGATTTGCTTGGTTGTCTGCTGTAGAACCACATGGATATTGTTAGACTTTGTGTTTCTGCAGTTGAAGTACTTACACATTTCCACTCTAAAATCTTCTCTTTGTCCTGCGTTCTTTATCTCACATTTGTATCATCACCTCCCACATTTTCAGTCTAGAGGCTAACACAGTGGTTCTCAACCTTGGCTGCACATTAGAATTGCCTTTAGGATTTTAAAAACTGCTGTGTCCAGACCACATGCCAAACCAATTACATCAGAATGTTTAGGAGTGAAATTTCTGAATTTGTTATTGATCTGTAACATACAGAAAGTACAACACATATATCAAAAGTATATTGCTCAATGAACTATTATAAACTGATGCTTCTGTTTAAAGGTACATAGTTCAAGAAACTGAACATTGTCAACATCCCAAAAGCTCCTTCCACAGATGCTAGCTGCCCTGACCTTTAACACTATACATTTTTATCTGTTTTGTAACTGAAATATGATCATAGAACATGTATTCTTTTGATCTGGCTTATTTTGTTCATCTTTCTATTTTTTCTACTTCTTTCATTCTCATTGCTCTGTAGAACTCCCTTGTGAGAACATAGCATAGTTTATTTGTCCATTTTTCTCCACTTATGAGCTATTTAGGTGTTTCCATTTTCTAGATATTTTGAATAGCACAGTTTTGTACATGTCTGTTATGCATGTACACATTTCTGATGGATATACACCTAGAAGTGGAGTTACTGGGTTGCAGGGTATGTGTCTATTCAGCTTCAGTAAACACTACCAAATTGTTTTCCAGAATTTTCTACCAATTTATCCTCCTCCCAGCAGTATTTGAGAGTTCTGGTTGTTTCAAGCTCTGAACACTTGATCTATCTCTGTTTTGTATACTTTACTCAGATTCTCCAGGTACCTAGAATGGCCTTTCCCAGGTCTCTCTCTTTACGGTTCACTCTTTCAGAAAGCCCAGCTCGAGCATCACCTGTTCATTAGCCTCCCTGGCCTTACTCTTTCAGGGTGGTACTTTTGAACAGGAAAGCTTTACCTAAGGGTTTGAAAAAATGATGTATACAGAAGCATTTTATAAAAAATTAAAATGTTTAAATGAAGTAATTCAGCATACAGTGGGGAAGAGCAAGGAAAAACTGGAACCCACAGGCACCTCTGCATCTTTCTGTCACCCCCTCTGACTAATGCCAGCCTTCATAGTATTAGGGCTGCTGCTTCAACTTCATCTCCCAAATCTTGCACAACTTCACTTTGGACCAATTCTGACTTTTGTCCATGGAAACACGCAAGGAAGGGACTCTGGGCAGTACAGTTCTCTGTGCAACCAAGTTGTCAGTAGAGCATTCCAGAACACACACTCAGACAGGGGAGCCTGAAGGGGGAAAGAAAGAATATTTTCCCCAGTATCCAGTGCTTGTTGTGTTGTCTGTGCTGGTTTTTGCTGTTTATCATTGAACGCTGATAACAGTCTTATGAATGAGAGATTTCTCAGGGATTCACAGCTAACTAGCAAGATTTATAGGCTGGATTTTTAGCTGTCTGTATGCGCTCAAAGCTAATGTTCATTTTAATGGACTCTGCTGTTTTCCATGGAAAGCAAGACCTAGTGGTTTTCCTGTTTGTTTGTTTGGATTAGGAAATAAAAACTAAGGTTTAGCAGAAGTACTGAGTTTACAGTATCCTCAGCTAGTTGCCACACTAGATAAGTAGCTGTAGGACAGACCAGGCAGTGACTCACATGGATACTGCTTTTAGGTCAGAGGAAAATAGGCAGGGCTAGCAGAGCTTCCATTTTATTCCTAGCAGAGCTTAGACCTCCCTTTGGCTGTTCCCAGAATTAGAAAGCTTGTTCAGGGATGCTACAGATTATGCTTTAGAGTTGGGAGTTAAGATTGAGCCTCAACTGCCCCCATTTGTCTTCCTTAAAAGACAGCATAAATTTTAAGGTCAAAAAAGAAACTACTCATTTTAGCAGACGACAAAACAGTAGGGCCCTTTTGGGAACAGGTCAGCCTTTTATGGTCATCCTAATTTTACTTCCTGCTGTTTTAGTTCACCCAATACATTTCCTTCTGGGAATCACCTAGAAGTAGATTCATAAGAGTTTGAAGGAGAGGAGTTAGGTATGTTTAGAAGAGAAGGGACATAGATCTCTAAGGGCACATACAACTTGGTAAAGCAATCCAGGTTGAGAGTATATAATAGGAATTTGAGTGCTTTAAATTTGTATTTTCCAAACTCACTCTCAGTTTCTTAAAGTACTGCTTTAAACAATCATTTAAAGATAATTATGTTAACATTTAAAGATGATTAATTTGGAAGTCTGATGATATTTTTAATAACACAGAAGTTTCATTAACCCAAGATTCTTAATATGTAATAAATTTGTGAATGAATTTAAAAGCTAGTCTCTTCAGATACGTGGATTAATAGGCTTTTTTAATCATTTGAAGTAGATAAGCTAGTAGAAGATGGCATTCTTTCTCCTTCTTATGAAAATATAGAACATATCCAAGATATTCTTAGTAAAAGAATAAAGCTCTTCATAATTGAACAACATTCAAAATGATGTATTTGAAAATCAGCCACAATGTATTAAACTGTTTAGAATTACTTACCTGGAGACAGCCCTTAATAGAGCCAAGATATAAGCACTTACCACATCCAGCTTTTATAAAAGGAATGCATCCTTAAATGTAAAATGGCCTGAATAGGATTTGTAGGGATTAACTCATGTGTGTTTTCATTACTCTGTTTCTCCTTTCCTTCTATTCATTCTGTGTGTTTTAGGTGTTGCTTATTTTATTTGCACTGTTTTCATTTTATTTGTGCTGTCATTCTTCAGTGTCCCCCTAGTACCATGATATCAGCCATGATAATATTTATCATACTTGTTGCCACTGTTTATCTTACTCCTCACTGTATTGTGAGCACCTTGAGTGCTGGGACTGTGTCCTTCCTGGGTCTCAGATATGGCTCACTGCAGAAAATAATGATATTGTTCCCTTAAAAATGGTTCTGTGGCATTTTCTCTTTTTAAAAAAGAGACAGGCTCTTTGCTGTGTCACCCCGAGTGGAGTGGTACCATCATAGCTCACTACCGCCTCCAACTCCTGGCCTTGAGCAGTCTTTCCACATCAGCTTCCTTAGTAATTGAGAGGGCACCACCATACCCTGCTAACTTTTAAATTTTTTTGTAGAAATGAGGTCTTGCTATGTTGCCTTGCTGGTCTCAAACTTCTGGCCTCAAATGATCCTCCTGCCTTGGGCACCAAAGGTGCTGGGATTATAGGCACGAGCCACCACACTTAGCCTGCATTTTCTATTTTTCAAACTTAACATATGATCCCTTTTATATGAAAAAGCAAATAAGAAATGAATTTTATATTTTTCCAGTCACCACCAGCCTTTACATGTGCTGTTAGCCTGACTAACTGCTACATACTGTTTGGTTCTAAACTTAAAGATACTTCCCTCCAGGAATCCTTTGCAATGCCCCTCACCCACAGACGAGGACAGTGCCATATATCTGGGACTCTCCTCAATCCCCCATCAAGGCACTTGGCGTATATACTTCACTCTAATTTTAAAATAGACTCTACCCTCAGTTCATTATAAACTTTGTGAAAGCGGGGACCATAATTGTCTTGCTCATTGTAATATCCCTGGGACAGGGTTGCAGGATGTCCTCTCCTGATAACTTTTCTCGTCTCTATTCAATGCCTCTAAGACTCAAAGTTTAAATAAAAGCCTCATGAAATAAATGTCAAGATTGTCAGCCACTGAATGCTGGAAGTACCTTAAGCTGTGATTCTATCTGGGGTTTCCATGAAGATGGGATTTGGGGTATAGTCTTAGGTTAATGTGTAATCCCAACTCTAATTTTGAACCTGAGGAACCGAGGTATCCTAGTGTCAATTAAGTCATAGGCTTTAACAATTTTTTTTAATAAAGCTGTTTTTGCCGCTAACATTGGAATTGCTTTCTTGGCAACTTCTTTTATAAAAGCAAAAGCAAAGAAAGAGAAATTGAAATGTTCTCTTTGAGGCAGAAAACTAATTTTCTCTAGTTATGTGCTAGAGAAGTGATTAAGTCTTTTAAATAAACACAATATTTTTGCTCTTCATGGGTCTGTTTGCCATCAGAATCTTAGTTGAGAAATGATTTTGAAAATAGTTCTATTTCATACATGGTATAAGGGAAACAAGGCATAAGGCCCACTCTGCAAGAATTTACCATTGGCTCCTTACTTTAATCCTTAGACTCCTAGAATTGAACTATAAAACTGGAATAAAATTTAGAGATCATCACATAATTGGAGAGTTTCTAAAAAGCTCTCCCTGGAAGCATCCAGCTCCACAGAGTCACTGCAGGGGCCACCACAATGAAGGGAGGATGGGGAAGGGCACACAGCGATAGGATTTGAGCCTGTAATCCTGCTTCACCCAGAACAGTGTTGCTGTAATTCATTATAAGATCTTAAGGGAAAGGGAGAGTTAAGTACTTTAAAAAAGTGATTGATTAGACTGACCGATGGAGAGAACACTGGAGCATACTGAAGGTACACTTATGAGTAGCTGAGCTACTTTGTAGGCCGCTTTGAGACCTGATCCTCCATCCAGCCCTGTTTCCACAGTGTCACATTGCCTACTCTGAAAGTTTGTTCTCTCTCCACCTTCAGCTTCCAGAGCTAAGCTCAGCATGATCAACACCATGTCAAAAATCCGTGGCCAGGAGAAGGGGCCAGGCTATCCTCAGGCAGAGGCGCTGCTGGCGGAGGCCATGCTCAAATTCGGAAGAGAGCTTGGAGATGATTGCAACTTTGGTAACAAGTGCTTCCTCACATTGTAATTCTTTCATTTGTCCATGGGGATTTTGGTGCTGGTAAGAAATTCTGTAGGGAATCGGTCAAATCATTTTATATTTTGGTTTTCAATTTTAGATCTTATATACATGGGCCAAAAATTTGTTTTCAGAATTATTTCATCTGCTCTAATGTGATTTATCTTACAAGTTTTCTTCCCACCCCCCCCCCCGCCGTAAGACCTCAGTCTTTGCCACAGCTTTGGTTGACATATCGAGATGCCTCCTCGGCACTTTCTATTGGGTGTTTCTGGCAGTCATTGAGTATTGAAGCAGAGTGAGCAGGCACAGTCAGCATGATTCAAAGCCCTGCCTCATGGGCTTTTTCATAGATCTTTGCTCACTTGTATATGGTACCTAGTTCTACTGCCCAAGGTGAGACATGATTTATTCCTTCACCCTGTCTCCCCCAACACTCAGCTACCACACCCAACATCTTCTATTTTCACCCCCTTGTGATGTGGGATCTCCTTCCTGGTTGAACCCTGCTATTTCTGGTACTTGCTTCTGCTAAATAGATTTGCCTTAAGCTAGTCCCATATTAGGGAAAGCTGGTATTTACAAGAGAGGGCAGAGTGCTTCCTAAATTGCTTCTTAAAGGAAAAAGTAACTTACATTCTTGATGAGAGGTATTTACCCTCTTAGGGGGCATTGAGTCTGTTGCCTGGAGTGAGCTGAAGATACCCATTCTCTCTTGTCTGTTGTCTTTAGAAGACAAGTGGTAATCCTTTGGGTTTTCATCTGTGAATGGCCCTGTTATTGTGAGTGCATTTCATCTTTATTCTGTAACATGAAAGAGATTTATTCTCTCCTAGGCCCAGCGCTTGGTGAGGTCGGGGAGGCCATGCGGGAACTGTCGGAGGTCAAAGACTCTTTGGACATAGAAGTGAAGCAGAACTTCATTGACCCTCTTCAGAATCTTCATGACAAAGATCTTAGGGAAATTCAAGTATGTACAGTGAGTCTTCTGGAAAGTGGGCAGTTGAAATCATACAGATGCAGATGCCTTTTTTCTTAGAAAACATTTTTTTAGCTTACCCTGTGTGTTGTCAGCTCTGGGCACGTTAATTACAAAACAACCCAGTAAGACAAAATGAGAGAAACCAGAAATGTGATACTTTTCAGCCTGTTATGACTGTGCCACTCATGAGAGGTGTCTCTGGCTTCTCTATGTTTGATTTTCATATTGAATTAGTTTTTTTCAGACTTTTTCTCCAGAGGATAATATTCTTTTCCTAAGAATACACAGTTTTGTTAATTATTCTATGGTTTGCTGGGCTGATTTCACCCACTAAAATGTTAGTTGTACTAGTTGTTAGCTTAAATAAATAGTTATTGTATCACTCTATAAGCACATATTTTTATTTTTTAATTTTTTTCCAAGTCCAGAAATTAGATGCATGCATATGTTTTTATATTATATTTTCATAATGGTTGTTAGAATTGAGGAAGAATACCAACTAGCCACTTTCTAAAACATGTAGAGCAGTCGAGCTATTTATAATAAATAAAGTTCATATGTCTTTGAGTGTGGAATGTTTGCTCACTTTTTTTTATCTAACAAATATTTGTTGAGCTTTTTTGAAACTTTGTTGGGTGTAAAATGGATTGCCGTAACTTGAACTAGGGCCTCCTCCTCCTTTTTCTAGCTTAAATCTCCTTTAACAGTACCATTTGCTCAAGATTATAGAGTTAGTAAGTGACAGACTCACCCTAAATCCAAAATAGAACTCTGACTCCAATGCTGTACCCTATAGCTGACTGTAAGTTCAAATGTTTAAAAAAGAAGGTTGCTTCCAAACGAGCATTTAGTTTGGATCAGGGCATGGACTGAGGGGCAGGGGATGCAATGTGAGGGAAGGTCTAGAATATTATTCTTCCTCCTTTCCTTTTCATTTTGTTTAACCACTCCCTACTTTGTTTTCATTTCCTTTCATTGTGCTCCATACATACCTAGTAACAAGGGAAAATCCAGGATTTTCCTTCATCCATTAGCCGTGAAAGACTAGCTATCGGGGAAAAAAAATACTTTTTAGCTTTGGAAAACTCTTTGCTACCTGGTCACTAGAGATGATGGGTGGAGCCTGGGCAGCCATCTACTAGGGATGGTGTAGAGAGGGGATTGAAGCTCGGCATGGAGCATTAGATATAATCCCTTCGAAGGTCCCTTCCAAGTGAGATTTTGTTCTTGAGTTCAATTATATGTCAAGTGGGAGGCTTAAACTAAATCACTGGATTTAGTTTATCTGGTGACAGCTGCATCAGTCAGCTGGGGCAAGTGTTAAGATGTAGATTCCTAGGCCCCCACCCCCTAGATATCAATTCAAGAGCTCAGGAATCCATATTGTGATGAGCAACTTATGTGATTCTAACAGACTGGATGATTTGAAAAGCAAGAATACCATTTCTATCTCACTTAATTTCAAGGAAAGTGTTTTTCCTCTGGCTTCTCATGAGATACCATTTCTCTTGAAGACAGGGACGGTGGGGCCTGTGAGTGTGTCCTTTCATCGTGTATAGAGCGTGTGCATTCCTTCTCTGTTTCTGTCATGGTCTGGAATGGCTTAGTCCAGCTTGGCTTTGGCCTGACAAGGCCAGAAAATAAAGGGCACTGATATTTCCTATAATTTATCTTTTGTTCTTAATTATTTTTAAAGATATTCCCCCATATTTAGCCTTTGAAAGCATTGGCCCCATTGATGCATATTTCTTTATTTCTCTGGTGACGTTGTATTTTAAAACTTAGCCTATCTTAATTTGGAAGTTAATGGACGTGATGGAGAAGTGAGCTCAAATAAGCCTTTTCCATAAGCCCTTTCAAAGCCTATTCCTGCCCTTGACTTTTTCAGCATCATCTGAAGAAGTTGGAGGGTCGACGCCTGGATTTTGATTATAAGAAGAAACGACAAGGCAAGATTCCAGATGAAGAGCTTCGTCAAGCTCTAGAGAAATTTGATGAGTCTAAGGAAATTGCTGAGTCAAGCATGTTCAATCTCTTGGAGATGGATGTAAGTGACTCCTGTGGTTTTCAATTTAATCTTATCATCGAGGCACAACATTAATGTGTTAAAGGCCATAACCCTTAAAAGCATTAATATCTGATTACACTGTGTGATAAGAACTTCAGTAGATATTTATTTTAAATAATTGTCAGTGATAAAGTAGACTGAGAAATAGAAAAGTTTTTTCTGCATTCCTGTAGTTTGATTTAACTAGATTCTCGTCTGCTAATGAATCTTAAAGTACAGATGCTCCTTAACTTATGATGGGGTTAAAGTCTTGAATATATCATGTAATTTATTGAATAATGCGTTAAAAGGAAAAAAACAGAATGGTTGTATGGGTACTTGAAGTATGGTTTCTACTGAGTGCATATCAATTCTGCACCGTCATAAAGCCTACAAATCGTAAAGTCAGGGACCGTCTCACTTATCAATAGTGGGAAGATAAAGGATATTTCTGATGATCTATGTATAATTCAGTAGAGGCCTGAGAACTCAGTTGTGGAGCAGGGGGCATCAGTAGTACTGGTGCAAGTCCCAGAGTCCAAAGGGCAGAAAGCCTAGAGCTGTGACATCCAAAGACAGGAGCGTATGGGTGTCCCTTCCCTAGAAGAGAGAGAGAACAAATTTGCCTTTCCTCTGCTTTTTGTTCTATCTGGGTCCTGAGCTGAGTGGGTGGTGTCCACCTCCATAGGGAAGGGCAGCTCTTCCTTATTTAGTCTACTGAGTGAATGCCATTCTCCTGTGGAAACACCCTAACAGACACACCCAGAAATAATGCTTTACCAGCTATCTGGGGATCCCTTAATCTAGTCAAGTTGTCACCTAAAAGTAACCATCACATTGCCTACTTGCCTTACTCCTGACTGTGGCAGGGGAAGCGTGTTGAACATATCCAGACTTTCCTACCACCTGGAGACAGCGTAGGTTTTTGTTTATGTAAAACAACTTGTGTCCACCTAACTCCTGGAGAGGAATACTGTGGGAATGAGGGGTGCTCCAAATCACAGTGCTCCTTCTCTGCAACACAGCACCCCTCCCTATCCCCAGATTCATGGGACAACACTGCCTCTGTTGACTTCGAGGCTGCTACCCAGCTGGATCATAATGTGAAACATAAAATCAAGAGAAATCAAGCTTAGAATATTAGAGCAAGAATGAACTCAAGATGTCACTTGATGTAACCCTTTTACATTACAGATGAGGCTGATAGAGCACAGAAGATTTTCTGTCATACCATGTCACCTCTCCAGGTACATTATGTGAGATACTGTCACATTTTAATTAACAGTACCAATATTCACAGCATGAAAAGTATAGGGAACAAAGAGTCCTTTGGTCAGTGTACCTTCTTTTCTATAGGAAATCAATAAAAGAAGTCAAATCCCAAATACAAGATTGTAGCTAAGCATGAGACTCTTTAGAGCTATATGGTCTTCCTGAGAGTTACCCATGTTGCTTCTCCTCATGGTACTGATATGCATGATTCTAAGCATAAGGATGCTTTCTTTTATCCTTGATGGACTTGAAACCTGCAGAACTATCTGTCTTAGTTGGCTTATCACACAGTCATCAGCACCACCAACCAGGGGCTGTGTGTTGAGGGCAGCCTTGTTGTATGTATGAAAAAGTAGTGGCTGTTTAAGGATGGTAACGTGTAAACTAAGGCATGATTTTCCCATCAATCTGCAGATTGAACAAGTGAGCCAGCTCTCTGCACTTGTGCAAGCTCAGCTGGAATACCACAAGCAGGCAGTCCAGATCCTGCAGCAAGTCACGGTCAGACTGGAAGAAAGGTATTCTACAGTTCCCTGCATTTCACATTTGCATTTTATTGCTATAAAATGATGTATAAAGAAATAGAAATCATAGAATACATTTGGAGACAGACGTCTGCTAAAATTCCTGCTTATCCTACACAGGCGCCTTGTGGATTGTTTTGATTTTGTTTTTTCTTGTGCTTTGTTTTACGTTGTTCTGTTGAATCTAATTTTCTGTTTATGAGAGATCGATACTTGGATTATATTTTGGCTGCCACAGGTGGAACACCAGGATGCTACTGCTGATAATGGATGCCATTTGCTGAGCAGTTATTCCATGTGGGTACTGGATAGATATCATCATCAATCGTATAACAGCCCTGTAACCTAAGTGTTTTTAGCCTCGACTAACAGATGAGTAAACTGAGGCTAAGAGAGGTGAAGTAACTAGCCCAGGGTCACTCAGTGGTACGAGTGGAGTTCACAGTCAGCCATAACCTGTTTGAAAGTCTGTTTCTTTTCACATCTTGTGTTTCTCTGAATGGTGGTCAAGTCCTCTGCCATCAGAGAGCGCTCTTTCACCTCATTAGATGTACCTCACAGCAGGGCTGTAGTGGTAGGAAACTACTGTGTGAATGTGGCTCCATGGAGTTGTGGGGCACAGCCTGTGTGGCTATATACCAGTGGCCCGATAATATGTGTTATTTTAATTTAGCCAGATTAAACAGGATGATTTTGCTGAACATGTATACCTCAAAGGGTCACCTCAGCAGGCTTTTTTCTTAGGCCACATGGCCAGATTAGACTCTCACAGCTGATCACATGGCTGCCTGCATGAAGAAGACACCAATCATACGATTCCACACCTGTTTTCGTTGTTTTCCCTCAGGCTGATCTCATCTCAGTATTTTCTTTGATTCATGGTTTAATTGAGCATTTTCCTTTGGCGCACCCTTGTGGAAATTTATGTAATGCTGAAGCCTCCAGAAAGGTTTTAAAACCGTATACTTCAAAATACTAAAGAAATATTATGTGTCTTTGTAATGTCTCTTGAGCATGAAGGGAGCCGTTTCCTTTTTTTCCTCTGAAATATGTTCAAAGTCAGTATCATTCTACAGTTACCATATCCTAAACCCTCGCCCTCCCTTGCAAATCTCTTACATACTTTGTTTACTGAATAACTGAAACTGTGGAAAATATTTAGGAGTGTGTAGAAGACAATTATTAGCCATACCTTTCCAATTTCCTTCTGTCTTCCCTCTTTCCTTTCCTCCTCCCTATATCTCAAACTGCTCATTCTTCTCAGAGCACACAGTATATTTCCTCCTTCCCTCTGTCCAAACCTTCTCATGTTCTAAATAGAATAGCTCCCTTTCACATTTTCATCTGGAAACAACTCCGTTGTATCTTTTAGTTCTTTCCTTTAACCTCCTCCAGCTTCCTTATGGAGAGGTAGACTCCTTCCCACCTTCACCCCCAACCACACCCCTGTGTTCCTGTGGCACTTTGTAGGTATCTCTGACAGTGCTTACTAAAATTTATGGTAATCAGTTGTTTGTGTTCTGTCTCCCTTACAGACCATAATCTGTGTCTTTTTTCAAATTGAAAAAATTGTGGGTACATAGGTGTATATATTTATGGGATACATGAGGTGTTTTGATAGAGGCATGCAATGCATAATAATCAGATCATGGAGAATAGGGTATGCATCCCTTCAAGCATTTATCCTTTGTGTACAAGAACTGTGTTTTAATGCATTTTTGTGTTCCTGGTACCTAGCACAGTGCGTATTTGGATAAAGCACTCTGAATAAATGAGAGAGGAAGTGAGGGATTGAGAGAGAGAATGAAGACAGTGAGGACATGGCCCTGTAAAGGGACATCACCAAAATCTCAGACATACACATACAAGAAAACTAAGGGTCTTTTTTTTTTTTTTTTTTTTTTTTTTTTTTTTTTTTTGAGACGGAGTCTCGCTCTGTCGCCCAGGCTGGATGCAGTGGCACGATCTCGGCTCACTGCAAGCCCCGCCTCCCGGGTTCACGCCATTCTCCTGCCTCAGCCTCTCCGAGTAGCTGGGACTACAGGCGCCCGCCACCACGCCCGGCTAATTTTTTGTATTTTTAGTAGAGACGGGGTTTCACTGTGGTCTCGATCTCCTGACCTCGTGATCCGCCCGCCTCGGCCTCCCAAAGTGCTGGGATTACAAGCGTGAGCCACCGCGCCCGGCCAAGGGTCCTTTTTTGATTTCCCACACTTCATCATGGTAGCATGGTCGGTGACCCAAGAATTTCCTGAATCTTTATATTTGCTTTGCATTTTACTTCTTGACTGGCTACATAACCTTTCCACCACTTTTCTTTTTACTGCAGAATAAGACAGGCTTCATCTCAGCCTAGAAGGGAATATCAACCTAAACCACGAATGAGCCTGGAGTTTCCAACTGGCGACAGTACTCAGCCCAATGGGGGTCTCTCCCACACAGGCACTCCCAAACCTTCAGGTAAGAGCTGAGACTGCAGATCCTATTGCATAGGCCTTGGCATATCCATTGGCACTCTTCCAGAAATTTTAGGAATAGTCCAATCTGGCTGCATAGGAAATATGCAGTAATACATTTCTTATGGAGTGGTTTGTCAGGTAGAAACTCTGTTAAAGGAATCCTTTTGTCTTTTTTTAATTTACCTTTTCTTTCCTTCCTTTTCATTCCTCTCTATAAAACTTTCTTTGTATATCCCATTTTCTTTGTCAATCATCAGCACACACGAAGACATTTTATTTTGACCCTCCTTTGTGGTCGTAAATCGCCTTTCCTTGTCAGTTTGGTCTGCGAGTGTCATCTTTTCTCCTGCCTGTTCACTCTGAATCCAGCCTGTATGACAGTGAATGCCCCTGGACAGTGTGTCCCCATATGCATTCACATATAACCCACAGACAGCAAGTGGCTCCAGAAATGTACTGATGAGCTGGATTTCTTGAGTCACAGAAGCATATGGTTAAATATATTTGCAGAAGAAGATATTTTGAAACTTGACACTTGCTGGGTTTTCTTTCCCATGCCTCACCTCTGATCACTTTATCATGCTGTGGCACTGGGGTTGATATAATAAAAGCTAGATGACATTTTATCTCAGGAATATCGATGTATACCTAATAGAGCATTATTTATCTTGTCACGCTTGTTCTCCACTCCTACACGCAGATTACACGACAGCCTGTGCAGGAGACATTTTCAACCCCCACATTTGCTTGTTTGAAGTGGGAACTGTCTTATGCTGGATGTGGATGTTAGAGATAGGCAGCTTTCTTTTATTTTTCCTGTATCCCCAGTGCTTGATGTTCTACTGTAGAAAACTTTTTATAAGATGCTCTCAGGAGACTTATTAAGAAAAAAAGTGAGGTCTGAGCCGGCAGGTGGCACTCTCTGTCCTTTGCGCTCAGCACTTCAGGGCATGGCATAAGCAGCTGTGGCTCCTGGAGCTGGCCACCAGGACTAGTCACAGAAATTGTGTATAGCTGTACTTCTCCCTGTTTGAAAACCAGCCATATATTTCACTTTTCATCTGGAGACTCAGTAATTTGCTTCTTTCTCTAAATAAAAAAATAAATTACATTGTTTCCTTTCCAGCCACCTAGATGGCATGGGAGCTGTGTGCACTTGTCTGAGTCTGTATCTACATGTGTATGCATGTAATATTAATACAGTGGGTCATTTGGAATAGATCCCTCTTAAGATACGATTTCATCCTTCATTATTTTACTCAAGGTACAGTACATTATTTTTGTATGCCATAGCTCCAGTGCACTGCATATATTTATATATGCAACAGTTTACCAAGTATAAATTACGTAATTTTTTACATAATCTCATGTAGTAGCCACAGTAGTAATGTGAAGTAAGTCCTACTGTTACATCCAATTTCAGACAGTGAAACTGAGTGAAGTACCATGTGCAAGGTCACAGAAAGTGAAAACTTGAACTCAGTGTTTTATATTATTCTGTTTTCAACACATTACAGCAGTTTTCTAGAGGCTGGGGTTATCATTTTAAAGAGTGATAACCGAACTATTACTCAAAAGCATTCTCCATGTAATTCACCGTACTTTTTCAGATATGCAAAGGTTTTAAAGTGTTCAGATGAGAGAATTCTTCCCATGCTGTGTTATTAACTTACATCATTATGTTCTTCTTAAGTCATTGTCCCTCCTATTTCTGGGTATTATCATGAAGGCAAACTTTAATGAACTGTGTTGTATGTATCACAAGAATAGATGTGACCGTTTTTCACACTAGAAACAGAAACAGGAATATACAGCAACTTCCAAAGGTCCAAGAAAGCTTCTGAGGACTGGTAGAGGGCAAGATGCCCAGTGCAGTGGACAGTGAGGTCCACTAGCAAGAAGCAGCTTCAACAGGAAGAGGAATGAGGGAGGAAAGACGGGGAGCAGCAATCCAGGTGGGTGCAGCAGGCAGCAGATTCTGTGAGTTAAATACCCCTTATCCTTTTGTGTTCTTCTCTTCTCTCCTGCTCTTACTCCCAGGTGTCCAAATGGATCAGCCCTGCTGCCGAGCTCTGTACGACTTTGAACCTGAAAATGAAGGGGAGTTGGGATTTAAAGAGGGCGATATCATCACACTCACTAACCAAATTGATGAGAACTGGTATGAGGGGATGCTGCATGGCCATTCAGGCTTCTTCCCCATCAATTATGTGGAAATTCTGGTTGCCCTGCCCCATTAGGATGTTATGCTGGCTGACTCGCCTCCTCTTGACCCAGATACTTACGGTTAACCACTGCTTTGGTAATGCTGCTTATAACACATCCCAAGTGCAGGCCGCAGTGGTCCACGTCATCCAGCCCCACCAAGTGACTTTGGTTGGCTTGTGGGCTCCCACAGGAGTCATGGTGATGGATGATACCCTTTTAGCCTGGTGGGCATGGCATGTGCTTTTAAAAACATCATCTGAGACCAGCCAGTAGTCACAGAACTGTTGTTTACACAGTTCTCAGGAGGCTGTGGTTTCTTAGAATATGACCATGAGCCACATCACAGAAAAAACATCCCATTGAAGATATTGTCTATCACCCCAGGGGCCATCTGAAGGTCTCTTTGCATGTCTCCATGCAAAGAGGAGAAAGCTTTTGCTTTCACACTGTCCATTCCCAAATATGTGAGTCATGGAATTGTCAAAGTAAGCCTTCCCTCACCAGCAAATTGTCTCCTGATGTGAATGAATTTGTCTCTTAATGCATCCATAGAAAAGTGTTAATTGTGGGTTCAAAGCATTCTCTGCAAATAGGCATCTCAGCTCCTCACACTTAAGGCTGTTTCTGAGGTATAGCCAGTTTTCTTCCCTCCTTGCTTTTAAAGCCAGAGTGGTAATTCCAAATTATTTTTCAGTAAGACAGTTAATCAGCATTATTGTGAGAGGGGCTGAAAAGAAATTCTCTATTATGAGGAATTGGGAAGAAATCTGGTATCCAAGCTTAAATTTCTTGCTGTACAGAAACTATGTATGTATTTAGGCTATTTCTGAAGGGCACAGGGAAGGGGGAACAAATATCTTCACTTCAGTTTTATTCATGAATTACATGTTTCATGAATCCATTTGGCACAGAGACACAAGGAAAAAATCACTAGTAACCATCTTTCCACTAGTTCATAGACTGAGAAGCAGTAAATACCTTTCCTTTCCACTTTTACCCTGTGTTCTTTGAACATCATTTGTGCAGATTCTGCCCTCAATGAGGACTAAATAAAGATGATTTTTGTGCTTAGCAGTTTAAGGTATATGGCTGCATATGCAAAACTCTTCCCCAATTCAGTCGCTACTTTTACTTCTGCCCTTTCTATCCATCATCTTCATTTTGTGTGTACAGTGCTGTGTGTAAGCTTATCAGTGTGTTTTTTTAAATTTGTATCAGTCATGAAAGTCCTGTTAGGTATCCAGAGTTCTATTTATCTAGCTGTACAGACTCTTTCAGAGGTTTAACGTGCTGCTTCCGATGTGCCACCTGCAGTAGTGGATCATGTGGAGTGAAAGGCAAATCTTACTGCTTAATGTATAAACTCTCACCACAGGAAGCATCGCTGTTTCCAATAAATATTGCTGAAGACAGAACCAAAGGCTCTGCTCCTTCATTTTGTGTCAGTTCTTTGGGTCTAACAATGGGTGGATGGGGGTTGGTTTCAGTCTCCATTGCTTTCTCATGCAGCCAAACAAGACCTGGCTCCAACTTCGTATCTATCTCTTTTTTTTTTTTTTTTTTTTTTTTTTTTTTTTTTTTTTTGAGACAGAGTCTCGCCGTCCCCCAGGCTGGAGTGCAGTGGCGCGATCTCGGCTCACTGCAGGCTCCGCCCCCCCGGGTTCACGCCATTATCCTGCCTCAGCCTCCCGAGTAGCTGGGACTACAGGCGCCCACCGCCTCGCCCGGCTAATGTTTTGTATTTTTTTAGTAGAGACGGGGTTTCACTGTGTTAGCCAGGATGGTCTCGATCTCCTGACCTCGTGATCCGCCCGCCTCGGCCTCCCAAAGTGCTGGGATTACAGGCGTGAGCCACCGCGCCCGGCCTGTATCTATCTTTATATGTAGGAAAAGTTTCAGCAGCAAGGAAGTCGCTAGCCTGGACATTGGGACCTTCCTGGTAACCCCAGGAAGGAGGAGAATTTGGGAGAGAAGAAAGTAAGGAGAATTAGGTCTCATAGATGCTAAATGATATATTATTAAAAGTGATATCATCTGAAGAATATAATGTTAGGAAGGGGAAATAAAATATATCTCTTCAAGTAGCCTCTTTTTTTTTTCTTTCATAATTGAAGATAAAGAAATAGACATGGAAATATAGTTTGATTGAAAGCCGGTATTAGGCCAGATGCAGTGGCTCACATCTGTAATCCCAGCACTTTGAGAGGCCAATGCAGGTGGATCAACTGAGATCAGGAGTTCAAGACCAGCCTGGCCAACATGGAAAAATCTCGTCTCTGCTAAAAATACAAAGATCAACTGGGCGTGGTGGCGCATGCCTGTAATCCCAGCTACTCAGAAGACTGAGGCACGAGACTCACTTGAACCTGGGAGGCGGAGGTTGTAGGAAGCCGAGATCACGCCACGCCACAGCACTCCAGCCTAGGGTGACAGAGTAAGACGCTGCCTCCAAAAAAAAAAAAAAGGCCAGTATTCTTTTCTCTTGATGTATATGTTTGGGGTGTGGGTGGGAATAGGGGAGCAGCAGGGCACACAGAATGTGTATTTTCTGAGTTCCCAGGAAAATAAACATGTTCTTTGTGTATTAGGGGCCGTTTCTGTTATTTTGTGCTGAGGCCAATAGTCCAAATTTTCTAATCTAACATGAATAGTTGTAATTAAATATACTAAGTTTCTATTAGTCCATTTTCATACTGCTATGAAGAAATACCCAGGACTGGGTAATTTATAAAGGAAGAGGTTTAATGGACTTGCAGTTCCACATGGCTGGGGAACTGTTCGAGACCTCACGATCATGGTGGAAGGTGAAGGAGGAACAAAGATACGTCTTATATAGTGACAGGCAAGAGAGCATGTGCAGGGAAATTGCCTTTTATGAAACCATCAGATCTCATGAGACTTATTCACTATCATGAGAACAGCATGGGAAAACCCACCCCCATGATTCAATCACCGGTTACCTCCCACCTGGTCCCTCCCACAACATGTGGGGATTATGGGAACTACAACTGAAGATGAGATTTGTGTGGAGACACAGCCAAACGATATCAAAGTTCTATATGTGAACTAGTCTAACATGAAAATATTTTTTCTAGCTGTCTGAGTTCTAGAGTATTAATTCTCTAAAGCAATTCTCTAAAGCAATTTTAAGAAATACCAATGATATTATTGTGACTATAGAAAATCATAAAGAATCCAAAGATAAACTATTAGAAAAATCAGTGAATTTAATAGGATCACTAGATATGAGGAATATACAAAAATCTATTTCTACATATCAATAGCAATCAGAAAAAATGCAATTAAAAAAATGTCATTCACAAAGGCATCAGAAATCAAAACTGGCCGGGTGCAGTGGCTCACGCCTGTAATCCCAGCATTTTGGGAGGCCGAGGCGGGTGGATCACGAGGTCAGGAGATCGAGACCATCCTCGCTAACACGGTGAAACCCTGTCTCTACTAAATATACAAAAAATTACCCGGGTGTGGTGGCAAGTGCCTGCACTCCTACTTGGGAGGCTGAGGTAGGAGAATGGCCTGAACCCGGGAGGCGGAGCTTGCAGTTAGCCGAGATCACGCCACTGCACTCCAGCCTGGGTGACAGAGTGAGACTCCGTCTCAAAAAAATAAAAAAAAAAAAAAAAAACATAGATACAAATCTAGCAAGATTGTACATGATCTCTGCATAGAAAATTGTGGAACATATTTGAGAAAGTAATTGAAAGATATTCTGTGTTTTTAGATTGGAAAACTCAGTCTTGTAAAGGTATCATTTCCCTCTTCCTCCAAATCTAGCTGTTTATTAAATGCAATTTCAACCAAAAATCTCAGGAAGTTTGTTTCCATGTGTT
Organism: Symphalangus syndactylus; assembly: GCF_028878055.3. NCBI lineage: Eukaryota > Metazoa > Chordata > Mammalia > Primates > Hylobatidae > Symphalangus > Symphalangus syndactylus. The sequence continues at coordinate 121,956,926 of NC_072431.2, read as the reverse complement.
CGAGAGCTGACAAGTTCAACTTTTAAGCCTGTCATAAAATTTTTGTGGAAAAGCAAAAAGATGTTTTTTTCTCAAAGAAGAACAAAGTTGGAGGACTAACTCTTTCTAGATATAAAACATTAAAAAGTTACAGTAATTAAGGTAGTATGGTTTTGATACAAAGATAGCTGAATAGACGGTCTATACAGAATAGCGAGTCCAGAAAGAGACATAGATGCATTCGACCGTATTTGGAGGAAAAGCATTCCATTATGTTTAATGTGATGCACTCGTATCAACTGAACCTTTTTAATATTAGTTCCATAACCCCAAAGTGAAAACAGCAAGACTTTGTGCCAAATACAGTAATCTCACTATGAGTCAGTGTCACATGAAACAAGTGTCATGACAGCAGATTCCAGGAAGAACTTACTCTTGATTTAAGGAAGTCTTTTGGAGACCATTACTAATGCACTCACCAGATACAGGACTGTTTGAATTCTTTATTTTTATTGAGGTATAGTTAATACCTTAGTACAAAACCTTACGTATGGAAATTACTCAGTGGACCACCACTAGAAGTTGAACTTGCCAGAAAACACTTGTTCTTCTAAGTCAAATCATTGGAACAAACTGCCTGAAGTGGAAACAGAAGCAGAATTAAACTGAACTAAAATGATTAGTAAATTCAGTGGGGCAATGGTTTCGTTTCTTTTTCTAATGGGTCTACTAGGTTTAATAGGTCTTAAAGAGAAAACTCTAGGAGTATAGTTATTTTCACGCAGTTTGTCTTGGCCATAAATCAGTAGACAATAAGAATGATATGATCTAGAATGGAAGTTTCCCTGGGGCTGTGTATAGTACACAACATATATTCCGGAACATGCCAAGTCCTGTCCTGCATACATTATTTAGGAAATTGAGATTAGCCCAACACTTCATTTTCAAGATAGGTTCTAGTGTTCTGGATGAAACTATTAATATGTGGGCACTTTTATTTTCTTTCACTGAGATCCCAGGAAACAGTATGTGGGCACTTTTAAAGCCTGTGTTTCATTAGCCAGATTAAGAACTACTGCTAAACATGCAGACTGCCTTCCATCCCACGGGGATGGGGAAGTGATGAAGGAGGGACGTTATGCTGAAGAAGGAGGCAGACAGCTGCCATTAGAACTCTGGGTGGTGGTTGGTGGAAGAGACTTAGAGTGCTGCAAGGCCATACCAGCAATTTCTAGGCCCAGCTTTTGGGGACTAGTTATGAGCCCCTTGGTTAAAGGGGCTGTCAAGGAAAAGAACAAAGCTATTTTTTAAGGGCCTATTGAATGCTAACCGCTTACAGGTCAGGCAGTTGAATGTTACTCTGCTATCATGTATGCCTAAGTGACGGCAGCCTTCCACTTAAGGGCAGGAGACAACTGATTCTTGACAGCAGGGGGGAGTAGGCTGTCAGCTTCGGGAGCAAAAGAATGGACCACAGCATCTCACTACCACTTTCTTGAAAAGGAAACTGAATATGATGATTTGCTAGTTTGGGAAAAGGCCAAAGAATCCATTTTCAAAAAGCTCTGTCAGTGATTTTTATGTGCATCCCTTATCAAAACATCTGCCTCCAGGACTCATGGAAATAAGAAATCAAGAACCTAGAGTTTCTTAAGCTTACCTGATAATAAGAGTCACCTGGAGGTAACTGTACAAATTGGATTTCCAGGTTCTCATTACAGCTGCTCAGAATCAGAACTGCCCATAGAGGGGCCCCTAGCAAGTGGTATTTACCATTGAAAGATTTAGGAGAAAATCTACAGGGCATCTAAAACTGATATGCACTTTATCACCTGGGTCTTGTTAAAACATGCCTGGCCTCCATCTCCAGGTGTTCTCATTCAGAATGTCTGGAGTGGGGCCCAAGAATGTGCATTTCTAACAAGCTCCATAGAGATGTTGCCAGTCCCTGGACCACACTTGAAGTAGTGCTGCTCTACCAAATAAACTTAGGAAGAGCCAACTGTTGGCCCTGCCTTTGGTGTTGAGAATGATCAGATAACAGACATATTCAGTCATTTTCCTCAACTGAAATGTTCTTTGGGCTCACACACTGAATAAAACTTATTTGTGGAGAATGATGGCTTAGGGAAGTCCAGGCATTTTTTGCAGACCCAAGAAGTCCCGCTTGAATTGTGCCCCAGTAGCTGCTTAAACATGCCCTCGAGGGTCAGCATCAGGTTTTTTAGCAAGCTTCCCAAGCAACTCTCCCATTCATGCAAGTTTGGGGAGCTCTTGTGTGTATAAAAACTTTTTAAATAAGCAGCCAACTACTCACTGACTTTCTTACCTACTGTTTTTGCTCTGAGACATTTGCATTTATTGATTGATCCAGTAACTTCAATGCATGTTTCCACTCAGAGTGATCTTGCAAATTTAGGATATCCTGTGTTTTTCCAACTTTGCTGACGACATTAAAGATGCGCTAGATGTGAGTCTATGCTGACTTGGAATTCCCACTTTCTTCCTGGTCATGCGTTTACGCTTTGCTGCCCACTTACCATCTTGCGAGGGAATCAGAGAGAGAGATGTCTGCAGTTGCCCCACGTTCCTCAGATGGGCTACTCTTAGCGCTCTTGCTTTTCTTATTTAGATCAGTGGGTCACACCCTGCAGTTCATACCAGAGCCCTGAGGGATACATGCTAAAATGCAGATTTCTGGGTCCTGACACCAGACATTCTGATTCCATTTTCTAGAACGGCCAGGATCCACACGTGTGACAGGCATCCTGCCCCACCCCACAGTTCTTACAGAGGCAGCGTTCAAAGCCACACTCTGAAGAACCCGCCTTCAGATTTGGGAATTCTTTGATTTGTGAGTGCCATGGAAGAAGATCATTTAAGAGATGGGTTGGCAACCAAGAAGGAGATATGAGGAGCCAGCTTCCTCTCACATTGCAATACAAGTGCTTCCCATTCAAAGAGAAAGTTAACAGTATTGCAGAATGCACAGGTTAATCCCTGACATTAACAGTAACACAGCCTTTTCTCTCGATTTTTCTTTTCTGGAATGAAAAAAGATCTGAATTTATTATGTATGAAATAGGAATGAAGGAGGAAGGTGGTTTGAGTCTGAGGAAACATAGACCTACTGACTTCACATACCCAGTCACCAAAATTTGGGTGCCATCTAATTATGAATTGTCTTTTATGTTCTTTTTAAATTTTTGTTCTTTTATTTTTCCCAAAGTATTTTCGTGGGACCTAGATTGCCCTCTGCTGGCTTGCCCCAAAATTAATCAGTTACCAATCTGACCAATTTTCCTGGTGGTTGTATAGTCATCATATACATAAGCTGCATTTAAGATCTTTCTTTCTCACATAGTATGCTGCTTAAACTATTGCTCCTTTAATAAGTTAGTCATTTTTAGCAAGTATTCGTGTCAAAGTGATATCCAGTAAATAGTATGTGATCTTTGGGAAAAGAACCAAACTCCTGTTCTTCTAATAAAAAGCGTGCTTGTGGAGCAGCTGGCGTAGTTACCCAGTAAGTGACTGGCAGCTTTACTAGGGCTGCATCTTTGCACTATAGGAATTACCCAAACTCCTTGAACTGCTTGATGATCTGCAGTCTCACCTCAGCTTTCTGAAACTAAGCTGAAAAGGTCTAGGTCACAGTATTTCACCTTGGACATCAGCCCTAGAAAAATGCCATATCTAGAGACAATAGTAAAAGTTATAAAGTATAAACAACAGTATTCTTATGAGTAATGCTTAGAGCAGCTTTATTAGGTACAATTTACCTACCATAACATTCACCCATTTGAAATGTACTGGTTAATGGTTTTCGGTAAGTGTATAGAAACGTGCAAATAGCACCAAACTCCAGTTTTAGAACATCTCCATCACACCCTAAGAATTGTGCCCATTTGCAGTTGACCCTGCTTCTACCCCCATCTTCAGGCAACCAATAATTTGTGAGTAATGTTTTAAATTACAAAAATTTATATATTTTAGTTAAGTCGAAATTATAGTTTCATTGATAAATAGCACTGGCGTCATTAGCCATCCGTCTTGAAAAATATCCCAACTAACGTGCTCACCTCCATGAAACCTCTCTCCACATCCTTACCACTCTGATAAGGTAGCTCCAGCATCTGGACTTTGTTTACTTCAGGGTCTCACCATATCCAAGTTTCAAGGGGCTATCCCAGCAACACATTAGGACTAGCTCCAGGTGTTGAATACTGAGTCACAGGAGAGTTCTCCCATGCCAACAAATTCTCCAATTCAGCCTTAAATTTCTCTTATCCATCCCCATTTCAACACTCTTGAGATTCACTCCCTCAAGTCTGCCCCAGTCTCTGCCAGTACATATGAGCCTGCTCTTCCTACAATGCATAGACTGTTTCCCCCAGAGCAGGCACTGTGTTTTTCTGCTCTGGATGTACTAAGCTATGTCACTTTATCAGCCGAGAGGCAGCAGGGGCTGACCTTCGGAAGCAGGACCCTTAGGTGAAGTCTTTGCAAGGTCTTCAAGCAAGGGGAGGCTGCTGTCCTCTAGCAAAGTGGAGGAAGGATTTGCCTGTGTCAGATGGGATGATTCAGGAGAATCCAAGAGTTGAAGATTCTGAGCCTTGTCCACCTACACAGGTCCATGACAGTTTGTGGGTCTCACTGTTCCTCGTTCTGACATAAGAGAACTGTTGAGATTGTACATTCTATTTTCTTTTCCTTCTTCTTCTTCTCTTCTTTTTTTTTTTTTTTTCTTTTTTTGAGACAGGGGTCTCACTGTGTCATCCAGGCTGGATTGCAGTGCCACGATCTTGGCTCACTGCAACCTTTGCCTCTCAGGCTCAAGTGATCCTTCCACCTCAGCCTCCAGAGTCGCTGAGACTACAGGCATGCACTACCATGCTCAGCTAATTTTTGTAGAGGTGCAGTCTTACTATATTACCCAGACTGGTCTCAAACTCCTGGGCTCAAGTGATCCTCCTTCCTTGGCCTCCTAAGGTGCTGGGATTACCGGCAAGAGCCACTGTGCCTGTCCTCCATTTTCTGTCTAGTTTTACCTCTGTAACAAGTTCTGAGTTTGATTTCTAGTACAGTCTGCTCTGTAGCTGCAGGCAATAATCTGCAAAGCCCATTTGTTTCACAGTAGGAGGGATTTTCCAAGTGTTTTCATAGCTGCTAGACCTGTTTTATCTCATTTAATCTACACAACAAACCCAAGAGAAAGGTGTGGTCAATTTTACATAGGAAAAAAACCTAAGGCTCAGAATTCTAGCCAAGTTTTTCTGACTCCAAAGCCCATGCTCTCCATGCACCTTAGCACACAGGGTTTCAAATAACTAACATTTTGTGGATGAGGCATTCAAGTCCCCAGATTCAAAACACATCACTTCTACGACCTGCCATTTACTAGCTCTGTTATGTTGGGTAGATTAAACTCTCTGTGCCTCAGTTTCTTCAATTGTAAAGTGGGGATATAATAGTACCTACTTAAGTGTTATGGTAGGTTGTTGAGGTGAAGTGTTTAAAATAATACAAGACATAGAATAGGCATGCCATGTGATTTAATGAAGCAAAACCAGTCCAAGGTTCACAGATTCTGGGACTAGAATCAGTTCTTCTGACTCCAGCTATAAAGTCTTCTTCTATGAAACATTTCTGTAATGGTAGTTTAAGTCAGTGGAAAATGAGTTGCATTTTCCAAAATACTCGCTGTGCACCTCTTTTCAGAAAACGTAACATTGAACCGTGACAATGTATGGCTTTTTAAAATTTGGAGATTGCATCCAGTATAGAATAATTCAAATTCATTCCAGGACACCAGGCAAAGAGCAGAAGCTCATAAAGTTGGAGCCACTGGAACTTTAATGAATGAAAGTAGTGGCTGGGTGTGGTGGCTCACACCTGTAATCCAAACACTTTGGGAGGTTGAGGCAGCCAGATCACCTTAGGCCAGGAGTTCAAGACCAGCCTGGGCAACATGGCAAAACTCCACTTCTACCAAAACAAACAAAATTAGGTGGGCATGGTGGTGCATGCCTATAGTCCCAACTACTTGGGGAGCTGAGATGGGAGGATCACCTGAGCCCAGGAGGTTGAGGCTACAGTGAGCTGTGATTACACCGTACCCTGTGTGGCTTAGGAATTGGTATCGAGCTTACCTGTCCTACATATTACAGTAGTGAAAATCTTGGTTGTAAGTGACAATAACCTAACACACACTAAAACAAGGACAAAAAAGGAATGAGTTGGTTCATGTAATAGGTAAACTCAAGGATGGAACTCACTTTGGGCAAGACTGGATCTAGGGCCTCAAGCAATGTCGTTAGAGTTTGCCTCCCTCTTTTTTTTCTTCTGTTTTTATATCAGCTGTGCTTATTTCCATTCCTCTTGATGTGTTGGCTTAATTCTCTCCTGCCATAGACAACTGTTTGCACATCATGGGAAAGATGATTGCTGATAGATGTGAGTCTTCATACATAAAGGTAGAAGGTGCCCTTTCTTTTTAATATCCAAATAGGAAAATTTCATGGAAGAAGCCTGATTAGCCCTGCTTGGATCTGTGTCCAACCTTGGACAAGTCACAATGGCCCAAGCACTGTGGTGAGGTGGATAGGGCCCCATAGTAGTCCCAGTGTTGGTCATCGCCCCTGCTTGTGGAGGAGGAGGGCCAAGGCTTTAGAATGGAGTCAAAGCAGCTCCCAAATCAAAGTGGAATACTGGACAAACACAGATCAATTGATGTCCACCCTGTTCCTTATATCCAATCTTAGGCTGTCTGAATTGATGTCTTTCCGTTTCCCCTCCAGTCTAGGTCCCAACTGGTTCCTGGCTCTTGGTTTTATTTATGTTTTATAATCTCATCTACCCTTAGACTTAACGTTTATATTTGATTCCCTTGCTGAACCTCAAGGATTGTGGCTCAGACGTGCTGTACTATTTCTGCTTTGGACAACTACCTTGAGTAGGATTTCTTTCTGTGGCCAACCCTAAAGACCTAGCTTTTAGCACAAGTTTCACCTTTCCAATCCCCTCAAAATCCTCAGAACCAGAGATCTTGTGTGACATCAGAGTTGTAGTGGATTTAGGGTTCATGTGGCTGATAGCAAGTAGTAAGGCTTCAGTTAACATAAATGCATTGGCAGGAATGAGGGGTGGGATCTCAAGAACACGGAGGTAGAAGGAGAAATATTAAGGTAGGAGGTAGGACCTGAGGACTAACAATGTATCATAATGAGAGCATTGTTGTAGTCACATCATGGGTACAACTGTGGGGCTTTGAGGTTAAAGGGGAATAGATCACTCCATGGTCAATGAGAAACCTTGGGAATCAGTGACTTCCTTTTATTTGGGAGAGGGTTGATATGACTTTTAAGACTCAATTCATTGGTTTCCTTTCCATATTTTTTTCTTGCAATTTGTTGAATGTACAAGATCATTCATTCCATAGAGTTTCCTGCAGTCTGGATTTTGCTTATTGTATCCCCGTGGTGTTATTTTACTTGTTCCTAATATCCTTTTCGTTTCCAGTGATTTGCTAGTTAGATCTAGGGAAGTGCCTTGACTTTTTAGCAAGACTACCTCTTAACTATTGTGTGCGTCCATCAGGAGGTATTTAATCTTTGATAATTTATCTTTTTGTGATTTTGGCAGCCATGGATGGTCATTCCTTAGATGCATTAATTCATTAGAAGTTGCAAAGTTGTGACATTCTAATTTTATCATTTCTTTATTTGCTAGAATACTTCTATAAAGAAACTTTCATCATCTACTACTTTTTTTCGGCAGTATAGTCTATAGAGGAAAGATAGAATAAAATCTTGATTTTTTTCTTCTGTTTTTGTTTTCAAAATAGTTAACTGACTACCATCTCCAGTGGTGACCAATAAATATTTTTAAAGTATTATGAATTCATGGATCTAAACATATCTAGTACGCTTTTAATCCATTGGAGTTATCCTTTGATACTCAAATTGTCCCTACTTTGGCCAGTGTGAATCCATTCAAGTTGAATTCCAAGTATTTTGAATACAAACCTAGGTGTCACTCCAAATTTCCTTGCTTTCTGGTGAGGTGAGAAATACCAGGCTCCTTTGGTAGATTTCTCACCCCAGAACTGGAATTGGCCATTTCTTCAAGGAGTCTTGTTTCTGCTGAGTAGGAGGTAGAATTTGAAGACCACAGCCTAGGTGCTAGGGTGTTATTTTATTTTCGGAATGAGCAAGAATGAGAAGTTATTCCATTACAATTAACATAAGTTATATGTAAGCGATGACTGGTACTAATTCCATGAAAAGGCCCTACATATTTTCAAAAAAGTTGCAAGGTGTGTTTAAATAGTTTTGCGACGTGCCGCCGCCCCCATTATCTTTGGATCTTTGGAAGGTCCTTGGGGGGGGCTTCTCAAACACATAGGCTGTTCCTCTTCAGAGGAGCTGACGCTGAGGTCTACTGACAGGCCTGTGAAACTGCCCATCAGGTGAGATATGCTAAGTGAACAGAGAAATCAAACTTTGCTTTCAAATATACGCCTAAAATTGGAATCACTGGGCCAGATGCATCAAATTTGAGGTCCTGATTTCTGTGAGCGAGCTGTTTCTCACATGGGCAGCCCTATGTAATAGGCCTCAGGAGGGCTAGCAGCAAGGATCTATTTATTTAACGAAGGTTAAACATTCACCCAAGCAGTGTGGGATGCCAGCTGGTGGGGAAGCTATCACAGAGACTGAAAGGCTGTATCATCCAATCTGTGTGTTCTTTGTGCAGGTGAACTGTGCAGAAAGCTAAATTTGAGTATGTGCGTACAGCCAGTTGTTAATTGTAATGTTCAGTTTCACCATGTGCTGATAGCCAGATGCAATGTTTTCTGCCATGGGGCCATTCCTACCAGGAGGTCTGGAATGCACCTTTCCACTAGTCAAACTCCCCCTTCCCTGGACATTGCTGGAGGCTGTTCAGGTTGTATAAAGAGCAAGACTCCTCTTTATAAATGAGTTAACGCCACCACCTCCCCCTTTTCTCTTAAAAATATGGCATTTTATGCATTTTATGATGCAGGTCTGCTAGATGGTCTGGGTCTTTAGCTGGGGGAATTATTGCTTGCCTTGTACCCAGCATTTGTTTAAATGCATGAAGACATGAGTGGCCCTTGTCCACACATCTGAAGAGGTTTGCTGACTTTGCTTTCCAAAATTGATTCACTTTATTCTTCCCACCTGAAGATAAGCTGTGGTTAACAACTAGAGTGCTCGTCCAGATGTTTTGATGGTATGCTATGACCCTTAGTAGGAGGAAAGAACATCTGACACATAGAGATGATTGGCTTTTGGGTGAGAACATCAAATTACAGTTGCATATTTGGGTCTTATGAATATGGAGCCACCAAATCCAGCTGATAGTCAGAAACCGAGATAGTATGATGTATCATTTTCTGGCTCATGTTAAAGCAATGCAAATCTTAAGTGGTGACAATACTATGTTTCAAAGTCCCTCTAACTAGTACAAGCATGAGAAAACATATCCATATGATATTTTTATTAAAGACTTTGGTTATAAGATTTTATCTCTGGGGGAACACAAAACTTTCTTTCACCTTCACCTCACCTTCTTCTTTTACCTTTTCTTTTATGAGGGAGAGGGAGCATATCTGGGTCCAAAAAATGACACAGATAGGCCACCATAAGTATGAATATAACAATTTTCTGCATATGAGGAGACTGGAGGTGGAGGGGGAAGGGGAATTCTAACCTGTATTGTGGACTCAGTGGCAGTACCGTGGGAGATGCTGGGTTGTGTATGTGACAAATCCTATGATACTTGCTCCCAGGCCTGTGGGCTCCTAGTATCTCCAAAGCAGGTGGGCCCTGTAGACTGAAAGAGTGAGCATCTCTGTGGTAATCACTGTGGTTAATAACTAGAGTGCTCGTCCAGATGTTTTGATGTTATGCTCTGACCGTTAGTAGGAGAGGGCCAGTGTTGAGTGGGATCGAATTTTCCACCCAAGAGTTGGAATTAAGTGGCTTTGGAAGGAACTGTGATCTGAATGTGTTTGCAAGGCTTGTGCCTACAACTCCCTCCTGAAACCTCAGGGATCTATGTCATCAATTATCACCTGTCTCCCCTCTGTCTGACCCACTTCCTCTGCTGGTTTTCCTCTTCAATATGTAAATACATTCAAATGTCCCACATCTTGGAATGATACCTTCACCATGCGTTCCATAACTGTCCCTCAATCTTTCTCCTCCCTTGCGTAGCCATCTTCTTGAACGAAGCATCTACTCTCATATCCATTTCATCTCTCCAACTTAACTGGCTTCAGCTTCTGTACTCAGCACTCCACAGAACTGTCCTGGTTAAAGGCACCAAAGTGTCATTTCCTGACCCTGTTTCACTGAAGTGGGAACTTTACATCTGGAAACTTTGTTACTTTGCCATTGGAGATGCTTCATTCTTTGCTTTCTCCCTCTGCTGTTTTGTAGTCTCTTGTCTCTATGTAGCTTTCCTTTCTGTCTGTCTGTGGGTGTTGGTCATTGTGAGGGCTTCTCTCCACACCCTTTTCTTGTCTCCTTCTCTGTATATATGTTCCCCGAAGAGTGACCAGGTCGACTTCCATAACTTCGATTACCATGTACACATTAATATGTTGAAAATCTTTCTCTTAAGTCCAGATTCTCTGATTTTCATGTATGAAATTCGGCTTCTTTAAACTCAGTGTGTAAACAGAATTCATCATTTCCATTCTGTCCTAAATCTAATTCTCCTCCTCAATTCTGAATATCAAGAAGTGACCCATCTACCTACCTCATTACTTAAGCGCCAAACTTTGGATTCATTCTTGACTCCTCCCTTCATCTCATCTTCTAGTTCCCACACAAATGACCAAACTCTGTCCATTGAACTTTCTAATTATTTTTTAGATCTCTCCCTTTTGTTTTATTCTTAGGTCAGACCCTAATCTCTGCCTTTCTCCCCCATCCTCGCTTATACCATTATAGCTATCCTACTTGGTCTTCTTCCGTCTTGTTTTGCTCTCTTTCAATTCATTCTCTGCTTGTTTTCAGCCTGATCTTTCTGAAATGCAAATTTCATTGTGTTATATCCTTGCTTAAACCTTGCACTGGTTCCTCACATCAGAGAATGTGAGCATATCAATGAGTATGCTTTAGCTAAAAATAACAGAAGACATAACTGGGAGTGATTTAAGCCATAAGGGTTATTTTTTCTTTCATAACAACAAAGACAGAAACAGGTGGTCCCAGAAGTGGGTGGTTCAGCAGCTCTGTAATGTCACCGAGTACTACCGGCCTCACAGTGTTAGTGATGCTGCCATTCATGTTCACCAGAAGGCTGCAACAGCAGCAAGGATCACCTCTTTTCATGGCAACTTTGACAAGGAGATTGACATGATGGGTTGTCTTCATGGGTATCTCCTCTTTTATCATCAAAGAAATTCTACCTCAGCCATCCCTCTAGCAAATGTTCCCTTATATCTCATTGTCCAGAATTTGTTCACAGGGCTATTTCTAGCCATAAAAGCAGTCAGGAAAGTCAGCACCTGGCACATTCAGCCACCAACAAGAAGGCAGACCAGAGGGAAGAAGTCAGGGGACGGTTGGTGAGTAGGCAACCAAAAGTAATTGTCACAATTTTCAATTCCTGAGGTTCTTTCTCACTTCCATGCCTCTCCATCTGTGGCTCCATTGCTTGGAACGTCACTGCCCATCTACACACCCCTCCGTTCACATGGCTCACTCCTACCCCTTTTCAATCCTCAGCTCAGTCACTGCCCCACAGCCCTGCATGCTGGACAAAATGCCCACTTAGTGTTCCAGATGGCATCATTTATCCTACTCTACTGTAATTCCACATTTCTCTGCCTCATACTAGTCTTCAACCCCCTTGAAAACAGGGACTGAATCTTTCCCTCTTTTATAGCCACAGCTCATTTTCTTTGCAGGGACTAAAATATTTTTTAATAATCCCGTGAATGGATTTGAATATAAAGTGGCTTCCTCTGTGAATTTTTTTCCCCATGGTTTGTTAGCTATCAACAACCAGTAGAGGGCACTGTGACCTTTGGCTAGAATGCCCTTTAGCTGTAGTTTGATTCCTGTAGCATTAAGCTGGCTTTTATTTTTATTTTCTCTGAAAGAAGTTCTGATTTTTAATCAGAAGATTGAAATAATGCAATAGTTATTTTAGAAATTTGAGTTTTTTCATCAAAAGATTGAAATCATGCATTAGTTATTCAAAGTTATACTTTGTATAATGTAATGTATCCATGGAGTATTTTGAGGTTATTCAGAGTTACAGCAAACGTTCAGAATCCTCTGAAGTTTATTACTCAAATGATGTACTCTTGAAGTCCCGCTCCTTAGGCAGAGTGGCTGAAGCTGCTGAGTTCTTGAGAATAGCTGAAGTGGTCCGAAGAGCATCATCTGGTGTCTTAAAAATGCACCAATTTGGCCGGGCGCGGTGGCTCACGCTTGTAATCCCAGCACTTTGGGAGGCCGAGGCGGGCGGATCACGAGGTCAGGAGATCGAGACCACGGTGAAACCCCGTCTCTACTAAAAAATACAAAAAATTAGCCGGGCGCGGTGGCGGGCGCCTGTAGTCCCAGCTACTCGGAGGCTGAGGCAGGAGAATGGCGTGAACCCGGGAGGCGGAGCTTGCAGTGAGCCGAGATTGCGCCACTGCACTCCAGCCTGGGCGACAGAGCGAGACTCTGTCTCAAAAAAAAAAAAAAAAAAAAATGCACCAATTTTGTCACTTGTTCGAACACTGTTTCATTTCCTCACTTTGTGGGAAATCACTTAGGCCAGGTTGGCCTAGGATGTTGTGTGGGCAAAAGTGGGTGTTATTTCAGGACTGGAGGGAGAATTAGTCTGGTTTAGGAAATAAGGATAGTGTATCATTCACTCATTCATTCAGTCTTACATGCATTTGATAAGTACTTGAGAAGCTGCTATGTGCCTGGCATTATTCTAGGCACTGGGTCGCAACAGCTAAATGAAGCAGATTAAATCTTTCACTTCATGGAACTTACCTTCCAGGGAAGGAGACAAACAGTTAAATAAACACATGTATAATAAAATGCCAGGAAATCTGGAGACAACCAAATAAACAAATGTATCATAAAACAACAGGAAAACTCCTGTGGAAAAAAATAAGACACAGTAAGGGGTTAGAGGGATAGGGAGGGTGCTGTTTTAGGTATGTGCCATAGAGGAAAGAACGTTCCAGACAGAGGGTTCAGCAAGAGCAAAGGCCCAAGTCAGGAGAGTGCCTGGCAAGTATGAGAGATTCCAGAGAGGCCCCGGGAGCTGGAGCCAGGGGTGTGAGGGGCATGGTGGGAGATGAGATGGGAGAAGTAGGAGTGGATGACGAAGGGTTGGAGGGTCCCTGTAAAGAATGGAATTTTCTTCTCCATGTGATGGGAAGCCGTGGGAGGACTTAGAGCAGGGGAGTGGCTTGATCTGATTTACTTCTTTAAAAGAATACCGTGCTGACTGTGAGAGGGGGTGGTCAACAGTGAACGACTGGCCAGCCTGGAGGCCAGCACGGGGGCCAGGCCAGAGGCACGGCTGGTTGGAACACAGTAGCAGTAGTGGAGTGGCATACAGTGGTCAAATTAGGCTGCATTGGAAAGATCTTAGAGTTGCCAAGATTTTCAATGGATTATATAAAGTGTGTGAGAGAAAGAGAGTTGCCAAATCCAGAGTCTCCATTTTTTTCTTTTTCTTTTTTTCTGAGGATGCAATATAAACAGAGGCCACACCGTTCATCCATCTTAAGCTCTTCTGCACCCTAACAGCAAACCTAGTAACAAACAACTATTGTTTATGTTGTCGTTAGCAATGAGGATCTCTGATTTCAGGCAATAGGACTGCAGAATGGAGATGTCCTTCATCGCTCTTGATTGACAGCTATCTGTCAGTCAGGTCTGGATGATCTGCGGGCATTACACAGACATGAAGGACCTGCCCATACTTTCAGTGTCCTCTGTTTTCTCTCATGCCCTGCTGCCTGCTTTTTTTATCTGGAACAGCAGCATTTCATTTTGTTAGCTGAAGCAAACCACCTTTTTAATGTTCATCTCTGTAACACAGAAAAGAACATATTCTATCCCTTCTGATAAAGTGCAATGAAACCTCAGTGTGGCATTTGTTATTAGCGCAGGTTGGCCAAATCCCTTGATCAGGGCTGATTATAATGCTTTTGAGTCCTGTGCCTGTAATTCAGTGAGCTGCACCCAGTGGCACCTGCAAAGAAAAACAGGCTCGCCTTCACCCGGCAACGGAGCCAGTAGGAAAAGAGCGTAAGTTCCAGTCATGGCCAGGTGCGGTGGCTTATGCCTGTAGTCCCAGCACTTTGGGAAGCTGAGGCGGGTGGATCATGAGGTCAGGAGATCGAGACCAGCCTGGCCAACATAGTGAAACCTCGTCTTTACTAAAAATACAAAAATTAGCTGGGCATGGTGGCACATGCCTGTCATCCCAGCTATTCGGGAAGCTGAGGCAGGAGAATCGCTTGAACCTGGGAGGCGGAGGTTGCAGTGAGTTGAGATGGCGCCACTGCACTCCAGCCTGGGCAACAGAGCGAGACTCTGTCTAAAAATAAAAATAAAAAATAATCTAGTTACTTCTTTGATCGAAAAAGAACCCCCAATGTATAGACATGAACCTTATAAAAATTATGCCCAGTACTTTGGGAAGAATATTTGTGCAGCAATTCATAATGAAAAAGCCTGTCCTGGCCAGGCATGGTGGCTCATGTCTGTAATCCTAGAACTTTAGGAGGCTGAGGCAGGCAGATTTCCCGAGCTCAGGATTTCAAGACCAGCCTGGGCAACACGATGGAACCCCGTCTCTACTAAAAATACAAAAAATTAGCCGGGCATGGTGGCATGCACTTGTAGTCCCAGCTACTCGGGAGGCTGAGCCAGGAGAATTGCATGAACCTGGGAGGCAGAGGTTGTAGTGAGCCGAGATCATGCCACTGTACTCCAGCCTGGGTGACAGAGTGAGACACTGTCTCCGAAAAAAAGAAAAAAAAAGAAAAAGCTTGTCCTTCAGTGTTGCTGAGTCTCTCACCTTCTCTTCTGTTCCCTGCCTGTTTGGGGTCCCCTCCTCCTATCTTCCTCATTTCCACAAGAGCCTCCTAATCGCAGTCCCTGCTCCCACCACCCAACTTACCTAGTCCTTCTTTTTTAGAAACTCCTGTTGTCATCCTTCGAAGTCATAGGTTTGATAACATCACTGTTCTTCTCAAAAATTTTGCCCCCATTGTGTACAGAATAAAGCCTGGACATTAAAGTCCTTCATCATCTGGGCCCAATTGCCCTTTACATTTGCATCTTCTCCCATCCCATCTTTCAACCCTCTGTTCTATGGACAATATACGCCCTCAGGATTCCTTTAGTACCAATAGAACTTCAAGCCTTTGCTTTTCTCTGTGCTGTTGCTTCTGTTTGGAATGCTCTTTCTTTTTTCCCTGGGAAACTCCTTACAGATCCTCCAGTGCTCAGCTCAAAGCACCTCCTCTGTAAGATCTTATACAACTTCCCCATGTCATTTCCTCTCTATGAAGTCATAGCAGTTTCTAAAACTTCACATGCCATTATCCTAAGCGAATTAAGTCAGAACAGAAATAGATACTGTATTTTCATCCTTGTCAGTGGGAGCTAAACACTGGGTATGCAGGGACACAGAGATGGAAACAATAGGCACTGGGTATTCCGAAAAGGAGGAGGGAGCCAGGCAAGGCTTGAAAAACTACCCAATGGATACTTCGTTTACTACTTGGGCAACAGCAACAGGATCATTAGAAGCCCAAACCTCAGCATCTTGCAATACACCCGTGTAACAAACCTGCCTTTACCCTCTGAATCTAAAAACAAAACAAAACCTCATGTGCCTCTATTATAGTGCAGAAGCTAATAACTAAAGCTGTTATTAAGGGATTTCTCTGTGTCTGGGACTCCTTTAAGCCTTTTCTATGTATAATAATATGAATCTATGTCTTCCACTTGGGACTACTTGAGGATCAAGTTTTGCTTACATTCTGTAGTGTTGCAGGGCTTAGTAATATACCAGAGGTATAATTCATGCTTATGCATTGTCCACTAAGTAAAGACCCAAAGATTTTGTTTTTGCCTTTGCTGGTTCTCAAGCACCTCCTGATGGTTGTCAGAATTCCTATAAGAATTCTGAGAAGACTAAAAAAAAGTCCTTTTTCACTAAGATGAAGTTTGGGGATGCCTCACTTTATAAACCATGGGCTATGCCTCAATTCACCACAGAGCATAAATCAAATTACCTCCTCTCCTATCAAGAACATTTCTCACTTTCTGACATTAATCATAGGTGTAACATGTTTTAGATAATAAGATGAATTGTAATTAATTTGCTCAACATGTTGTAAAGTTCTATTCACATATGTGCTAAATAAAGAACTCAGATTTGTGTTACCTTTCCCTTCTCCCTTGTGCAATTTAATGGTTTAGAAGTTCTGGTATAAAAATAAAGAGCAAGTGGAACATTTTCCCTTCACTCTGAAAAGTTTCAAGGGTCCCTAGGAATTTCTGTACATTCTGAATTAAGCATACTACAAATATAAGAAATTGTATGAATTCAGCTTTGTTCTCATGCTGCTTTGGACTCAGAAGGGTGGAACATCTGCAAACACCTGCTTGGTCCAAACACCTGCTTGGTCCTGTATCTGCAGGGGGAAGAGGCTAATCTAAATGCTACCATGGGAGCTCAGGGGTGTAAAAGAATGCTCTTTTCACGAGAGAAAGAGCGAAAAAAAAATGTAGGTAGTTAGATGATTGATTGACAGATAAGTGTACAGTCAGACCCTTTGATACCTGGATTAAGACTCTTACACAATGTCGGAGGGAACCACAGTTAATGCCTGCTTCTGACTGAAGTCCTCTGAACAGGCAGGGACATCTCCTGACAACCAGGATGGTATAATCTAGTTCAGGGTCTGGGGAAAAGCTATTTTGAATGTAAAACTGGGTACAGGTAGTACCATTCCAGTGTCTTACATGAAGATCCCAGGAAACTTGGACCTAAGTCTTCCTCAAGGGGGCAGACTAAAATACAACCGGGGCATATGCGGGTCCTGCAGCCTAATAGCCCCAAAGACTGGTATAAAAGGAAGCCTTTTCCATCAACTAAAAAAGAGGAAAATAGTGGTGGACAAAAATCAGCAGCAGCTACCAAAGGAAGCTCCCAGCGGGCAAAAAAAAAAAAAAAAAAAAAAAAAAAAAAAAAAAAAAAAAAAAAAGACATCTGTGGTGCCAGGAGCATTTCATTGGCCACTTTGGGGAAAGTGAGACCTGACCTGGGATAAGAGAGGTGTCCAGGGGAAACCGGAGTTAGGTTTCTTATGTAAGGATTAAGGAAGCATAGGAAATGTGGAAAAGCACAAAATCACTAAAAACCTTCTCCATGAGGTGTACAGCCCAGCCATTTTGCCTAGATTGGTCATGTTGACTGATCTGGGGTGTGTGTGTGCACGTGTGCATTGGGAGAAGGTATAGCAGAAGATTTTCTTTATGGTGGTTGCTGTGTTGTACTATGGTTTGTTGTTTGTGTGTTTCTCGCCAGATTGTGAACTATGTGGGAGAAAGAAGCATGCATCATTCCTTGTTGTACTGCTAGAACCTAACTCAGAACCTGGACTGCTGATGTATCAATAAATCTTGGTGAATGAACGAATTTATGAATGAATCAATGGATAAATGGATCAAGCTGTGGTTTGACTTTCTTTCACTGAAGGCTGACTCCATATGCTGCTTTCTAAAAAATATTTCAGTCATCTCTGAGAAAGTTTACCACTAGCATAATCTGCATTTTAAAGGTGGAGGACTAAGAATATTTTCTTATCTATGCAGGCATGGCTGGAAAGAACAGATTCATGGTTAACAGTCTCTTTCAGCGGGTGTGAGACAAAGACTTGTGCCTCCAAATGCACTCTGCAGATTCAGCCCAGCCTCCCAGAGCTCTAATAAAGGGCCAAAGCACCACTGTCCTCTAATTCAACTCTCTCATCCAATAGTTAACATGATTTTCGGGCTGTGGGAATGGGTAGGCCAAAGGCAGCATGAAGGAATGCATTTTCAGGAACCATGCAACAATTTATTGTGTGGAATCATGGGCATCTTTATGAAATTCAGTACAGAACAAGCAGGTTACCAGTGTGTATTTTGTTTGTTTTGCTTTGTTTTATTATAAACTTATATTCATCATCATCGTCACCATTGAAATGCTTATAATGGCAATTTAAGTTTCAAATAAGCAAACCCCAAAACAAGCAAATGCATAAGAGTATTCAAGACAGAAAGCTGATGGAGATAGTTTCCACACTCAGGCCCAGTCTCCGTGTGGATGGAAACCAAAGGAAGAGAGCTTGGAAAAAGTGTCTTTTCATGATGAGCATCCTTGTATTTCCTGAGTAACTTGCAGATAACTTACTGCTACAGATGGGCTGTGGAGAGTTCCTGAATGGGACCTCTGCTGGCAAAAACAAAAATATAAAAACCTTATTTCTAGGATAGTTACAAATTAGTTAACAAGTGTTTTTAATTCCAAAATAATGAAAACATTTTATCATGCTTCAGTTATTTTAGCGTGTGCTACAGTGAAATTGTCTTGGTCCGCAGCTGTTTTTCAGCTCTTTACAATTACCCTACTATACCAAGTTGCTCTAAAAGTAACGACGTTTAAGTGATTTAATTATGATGCTTAAGGTTTCTATGTGTTTTCAAGTCTTTAACATCTAAGCTTTTAGGAAACACTGTGGGACTTGCATCTTGTGAAGAAAGATTTATAGGTGGTTAGGGTACCCAGGAACTTCAGACTCCATCTTGCCCCAGCCTCTGATCCGCCTGAAACTGAGACAGGAGAGGATGAGGATGGGTAAAGGGCCTGCTGGGGCCTAACCCAGTGTCTGGCTTAGCCAGCTTCCATGGACTCTGAGAGTCTCTCTCCCCTGGAGTGCAGTAGCCTAAGGTCTGGTTCCATAGCAAAAGGAAAGACTTCCTGGACTCTGTTTATCCAGGCCCACACTGAAATCTCAGGTCTCTGAAGTTTACCCTTCAGAGGGAAGAGGAGAAAATCCAAGGAAAAGTATTCCCAGAAAGAGAAAGGGCCGAATGCTGCAGAAGCTTTATAAGCAAGAGATCCTCATTCACCTGAAGAAGCCTGTTGAGTCAGCTCACCATCTAAGAAGTCCCCAGTGCTGCCAGAGTGGTGGGAGCTAACAGAGGCAAAAAAAGAGGCAAAATATGCCACCAGAAAATAAGCAAGAAAGAATTGTGCATTCATCTGACTTTTTCAAAAACATGGTGTTGTTCCTGAACTTACATTCTTGTAAATAAGAGAAAGAATTTATATCATCTAATCAATTATTACCATAGTTGGTGTTGTATTCATAATGCACTTGGTATAGTTTTTTATGAAATATGCTTTATAGGAATCAATTATGTGGAAACAGCCAAATGTTGTTGCGCAGTTATTGAATCAGTCAACATGTATTAAACTTGTTTTAACCTGTGGCTACCCAAACCTGGCTAATCATTGCAAACAGCCGGGGAGCTTTCTGGTTGGCCCTTAGTAGTTTCCAAAGTTACCAGGTGTTTCTGATGGTCAGCCAGATTTGAGAACTGCATCATGCCATGTTGTGCCTTTCTCCATGTTCACCTTTTGTATCCCGGCTCTTTAGGCCCGTTCTCTAAATACCCGATCAAGCAAAGTACTCTCTGTTTTCTGATCACTTAGAGAATCTATGTATTACCTTTTATTCTTAGTCATCTTTTGAAGTTTATAAATCTGGTTTCCTACTTATGAGTGAGAACATGCAGTTTGATTTTCTGTTCTTGTGTTAGTTTGTTGGGAATGATGGTTTCCAGCTTCATCCATGTCCCTGCAAAGGACATGAACTCATCCTTTTTTATGGCTGCATAGTATTCTGTGGTGTATATGTGCCACATTTTCTTTATCCAGTCTACAATTGATGGGCATTTGGGTTGGTTCCAAGCCTTTGCTATTGTGAACAGTGCCGCAATAAACATGTGTGCATGTGCCTTTATAGTAGAATGATTTATAATCCTTTGGGTATATACCCAGTAATGGGATTGCTGGATCAAATGGTATTTCTGGTTCTAGATCCTTGAGGAATCTCCACACTGTCTTCCACAATGGTTGAACAATGAGAACACATGGACACAGGGAGGGGAACATCACACGCCAGGGCCTGCCGGGGGGTGGGGAACTAGGAGAGGGATAGCATTAGGAGAAATACCTAATGTAGATGACGGGTTGATGGGTGCAGCAAACCACCATGGCACGTGTATACCTATGTAACAAACCTGCATGTTCTGCACATGTATCCCTAACTTAAAGTATAATAATAATAAAAAAGAACAATGAAATCTTAAAAAAAAAAAATCTGGTTTCCTTGGACCTGGAGGCAATCGAGTTTAGAACCCTTAGATCTTCAAGAGATTAATGGCCACACACTCAATGTATATTTGCTGTTTTTTTTTTTTTTAACAGAATGCTAAACTTAAATTGAATACACACACACACACACACACACACACACACACACACACACACATCTCTTACCACAGTTTACTGTTGTCAATATTTTACCAGTTACAGTGAATTCTAGAATCTTACCTCACTTTATATCCATTTACCCTCTTTCATTTATAATATAATCATCTAAAATAGATATTAATTTTATAAAAAATTCCTCTACACACATTGAGAACTGAGTCAGAAAGTATTACAATTTTTGCTTCAACTTTCAAATGTAATTTACAAAACTCAAGAGAAGAAATAAAGTTTACTTTACCCATGTTTTTGTTCTTTCCACCATTCTTTCTTTTCTTTTTTTTTAATTTAAGTTTTAGGGTACATGTGCACAACGTGCAGGTTTGTTACATATGTATACATGTGCCATGTTGGTGTGCTGCACCCATTAGCTCGTCATTTAACATTAGGTATATCTCCTAATGCTATCCCTCCCCCCTCCCCCCATTGTTTCTTTTCGCTTGATGTTTTAATATTCATTTTTTATTGTTTTGTTTGGTTTAGTGAATTTCCTTTAGCCAATTTTTGGGGTAGGTCTGCTGGTGACAAATTATCTTGGTTTTCCTTCAGCTTAGAGTGTTTTGATTTCTTCTTCATTCCTGGAAGATATTTTTTAGTGAATACAGATTTCTTGGCTGATAGCAACTTTCTTTTAGCACTTGAAAATTGTGTATCACTTCCTTTTGGTTTCCATGGTTTTGATGAGAAATCCATTGTCGTTTAATGATTTCCCCCCAATTGGTAAGGTGTCATTTCTCCCTCCCTGCTTTCAAGAACTTTTCTTTGTCTTTAATTTACAGAAGTTTGACTATGATGTGTGTTGGAATTCTTTGGGTTTAACGTGTTTGACACACATTCGGCTTCTTGAATCTGTAGTTTTACGCCTTCACCCATTTTTTCTGTGAATACCTTTTCAGCCGTATCATCCTTCTCCTCTCCTTCTGGAACTCCAGTTACATGAATGTTCGATCTTTTGTTATAGTGCCGTAAGTCCCCAAGACTGTTAACTTTTTTCAGTCTATTTTTCTCTGTTGTTTAGGTAGGATAATTTTATTGTTCTATCTTTAAGTTCACTTTTTATGTTTTTATGTCTTCTCCATTCTACTGCTGAGTTCATGTATTGAGTTTTTATTTCATTTTTTTTTTTGGTTCTAAAATTTTCATTTGGGGCTGGGTGCAGTGCCTCACACCTGTAATTCCAGCACTTTGGGAGGCCAAGGCAGGTGGATCACCTGAGGTCAGGAGTTCAAGACCAGCCTGGCCAACATAGTGAAACCCCATCTCTACCAAAAAATTAGCTGGGTGTGGCGGCGTGCACCTGTAATCCCAGCTACTTGGGAGGCTGAGGCAAGAGACTTGCTTGAACCTGAGAAGGGGAGGTTGCAGTGAGCTGAGATCATGCCACTGCACTCCAGCCTGGGTGACAGAGCAAGACTCCATCTCAAAAAAAAAAAAATTCATTTGGTTCTTATTTATAGCTTATATTTCTTTGCTGAAGCTTTCTCTTCCTTTGCAAAGACTTTTTATTTTTTCATTTATTTCAAGAGTATTCATAATTTATTCTTAAAGCATTTTTATGATTTCAGCTTTAAAATCCTTGTCAGATAACTCTAACATCTATGTCATCTTGATGTTGGCATCTGTTGTAGGAAAAACTTCAGCTGAATTAAATTTAAAGGAGTTTAATTCAGCAATGAATGATTTGTGAATCAGGCAGCCCCCAGAATCACAGCAGATTCAGAAAGAGTCCAGAGGTGCCTGGTAGTCAGAGCAAATTTGTAGACAAAAAAAGTAAACTGACGTACAGAAATCAGAAGTGAGGTACAGAAACAGCTGGATTGGTTACAGTTTGGTATTTGCCTTATTTGAACATCGTTTGAACACTCAGCAGTGTATGAGTGGTTGAAGTCTAGCTGTTGGGATTGGCCAAGAGTCAGCGATTGTTAAAGGTATATACTCCTAAGTTAGGTTTTCAGTCTTGTCTACCTATTAAGTTAGGTTGCAGTTCATCCACAAGGACTTAAATATGGAAGTATGGAATCCTTCTCAGGCCATATTTAGTTTGTTTTAATATATTCATCTAATCATTGTCTTTTCTTGTTCAAGTTCAGATTTTCCTGATTCTTGGTATAAAAAGTGATTTTCGGTTGAATCTTGAGTATTTTCAGTATTATATCATGAGATACTGGGTCTTACTTAAATAGTCTATTTTACTTATTAGGCTTCCTCTGACACTACTCCAGTAGGACAGGGGAAGCATATCTTGTTGCTGACAGGTGGGGATGAAAGCCTAAGCTCCCCAGTTGGCCTTCATGGATACCCAGCAGGGGGTGGGTTCCACCTCGTTAGTACCAGGCAGAAGTTTGAGTTCAGGATCCTTACATAGCTTCTGCTTCATGAATATCAATGTGGAGTCATGTCATCCCTCATGTGTTGAGGTCCCTAGCCTGCCTGCTTTTGCTGTTTGCTTCTTACATTTATTTTATACATAATGTCCAGGAATTTTAGCAATACTTAAAGAATAGGAAGAGGTGTGTTTACTCCATCTTCGCAAATGTGAAAGATCTTGGATAATGTTTTGATCCCAATGCTAGTGAAAACATAACCCATCAGGATTTGTGAGATGCAGCTAAAGCAGTACTTAATGAGAAATGTATACTTCTAAAAACTTAGAAAAGAAAAGTGATCTACAATTGATTATCTA
The DNA here is from genome assembly GCF_028878055.3 of Symphalangus syndactylus. NCBI lineage: Eukaryota > Metazoa > Chordata > Mammalia > Primates > Hylobatidae > Symphalangus > Symphalangus syndactylus. The sequence continues at coordinate 121,933,645 of NC_072431.2, read as the reverse complement.
AACCTCCACCTTAGGAAGCTAGGAAAAGAGGAAAGGAGATAACACAGATAAGAGCACAATAAATGAACCAGAGCACAAAAGAATAGAAAAAAAGTCAATGAAACCAGCAGCTCATTCTTTGATAACATCAACAAAATTGGTAAAACATCAAGCTAGATTGATCAAGAAAAGGAGAAGATGTTAATTACAAAATCAGTCAGTTCTCAAATAATCTGTTTGAAATGTAAACCTTTCTAATGCAATTGATATATGTCGAGCATAGTATACTTTCACATATACACAGCTTTGTACACAACAAACGCTAGGTAAGTGCAGAAAACTATACCCAGCGGAACCAAGCCACATAGGAATACACAAAGTGCACACATGTACTCACCTCAGACATCTACCAGCTACCCCATGTCACTGCCTGTGTGGTGAGCCATGCCCAACCACATCTAGCGTTGGAAATTCCAACTGACTTCAGATGACCCTCCCTTTCACCACTTCACAGTAACTCACAAGCTGCAACAATCCTGATGCCTAACTCCACAAACAAATTTCAGGTTTTTTTCAAGGTAAAGAGCCCCATTTGTTGTAGTATTTATATATTTCTTAATCACTTCCCATATGTAAAACTGTGCTATTTTTAATAGGTATCTATCTTTTTTTTTGTACATGTCACTGACAAAGTTTTTGAATATATGACCTCTAACCTAATTTTCCTCATGAGCCTTGTGGTTCATATGTGCAGTTTTGCATAGCACAGTGGTTTTCACGAATGCGTAAGTGGCATTATAGCAGAACCGACTGCACTTTGCCAGGTGGTCAAATTTAGTTTCCCAACCAGGCATCGTATGCCTCTTGATATGTTGTAATGTGAACTATACAGCATCACCTATGAAGAGTGATTACCAAAAATCTTAACCTGAATCTAACCACGCCTTTAGATATAATCTCCCAGGTAAAGAAAAACAGTGGAGAGAGATAAGTTAGATGACACCAAGAGGAAATGATTAGATAAATGCAAAATGTTGTATAGTCAGCTAGACCACTGGCTTGCTCTGATTACATCCTATTCTGAAGAAACCAGCTGTGAAACACATTTTTTGTATGACTAGGACAATAGACTAGACACCAGGATGTTACATGATACGGAATTTTTGTTAACTTTAAGGGTAATAATGTTATTGATGTTAAGTCACAAAATGTCCTTATTTTTTGGAAATTAAAGTATGTATATATATGGCATTTTATAATGCTGCACACACAAACACACGCATATATATGCAAATACAACACACAAGAATATATTAAACCAAATATGGAAATACATATGAAAATGTAAGAAAGTAAATATGCAAAATGCTATGGGTATTCATTGTACTGATATTTTTACTTTTTCTGTGTTTGACATTTTTATGTTTTGTTATTTTCATACTTTAAAAAATTGACATGTTAGAGGAATTAAAATATTTTTACCTCCTCTTTTTTAGAGAAACTTCATGACCTCAGGGGGCCCCCTAGGTCTATCCAGCTTGCACCACTCTCTCATTGCTCTTGTGTTTTCAGCTATAAAAAGCACTCTTAGCTCCAACAGCCTGTGCCCATCTTCGGGATTCCTTGCATTCCTCTAGGATATAAGACTTCCATTGTGTTCCCTTATCTGGCCCCACAAGGGAAATTGAGCACAAATTTTTCTAACTTGAATTTTTTTTCTTTGAGTGAAGGAACAATTAGATTATAGAAAAATCTGGAAAAGTAAATGGAGTTGTGCTTAGTAGTCACTGAGAGAAGAAATGATATTTTAGAGGTTTGGGACTTAGGGAAAGAGAGTCAAAGATGTTAGCATGGATGAACAGCCCAGGGAGAAGGCAAAGCCCAAAGAATGATTTTCTAAAATGTGTGTGCCCAGGTCCTGCTTTCATGCCAGATTGGGCACAGTCTCTCTCTCCCGACTCCTTGACAACTTGTAGCTGCTGAATCTGAGCCAAGACTAAAGGAAATAGATAACTGAGCATTCCAGAAACAGGGGGACAGCTCATGTGCACACTATTGTGGTGATAGCAGAGAAATCTCAGAGATGAAGGATGTGGGAGAGAGGGATCCAGGAGAAGAGTTAGGGGCATTTAGGAGTGATTTTAGGACTTCTTTTGCATTTTTTTCTTCTTGAATTTTTCACTGGAGGAGGTGATTAACTGTTGTGCATCCAGAAATAGTTTAAGCTAAACATAGCAAAGCTGGCAGGGTTTGGGATAAAATAGAACTTGGGTGTAGGAATGTTGCCTCTTGGCTGTAATCCTTCCCTTGAATAAAGCAATGTCAATGTCATGAACTCAAACCAAGGTCAACCTTGAGAATCAAGTGCAAGATCTCATCTCTTTACTTCAGGAGGAAAAGTTTGTTCTCATGGCAATGCAACCTATCTAAAGGAAGAGTCTTTTAAAAAATACCTATCAACTTTTTAGAGGTGAAAGAGACTATTATTAAGAAGATTCGTTTCACATTCTTGATATTATGTATGAGGAATATAGAAGTGAGTTACCTGAGCTCACAGACCTAGTTGATGGTAAAGGTAAGACTCTCAGTTCAGTGCTCTTCCCAATATAGCATGTGGTTTCTCAAAGTTGAAACCTTGTAAAATTTTGGGTAGATTCTTGGGGGCAGGGACAGAAGACCAAAGCTGGAGAGGAGACACAATCAGCAAAATAATCAAGACCTTTAGTTAGTGGCAGGTATTGGTCTGTCTGCCCTCTGGGTAGTATGATCTCGAGGGATGCTCAGAGATGATTCCAGGGTACATCTGGGCTTTGAATGTGTGGGTGCCTGTTTGGATGGAGGTGGAAAGCCAGTATTTCCTGGCTGTAGGCATTATGAAATTAGGCCAGGAAACATTAGGAAAATAGGAAATGTGGCTGGGCAGTCACCACTCTGGACCTACAGTGAGTACAAGAAAAGAAATCTCTTCCTATCCCCAGCCTTACCCCATCCACCCTGTATGGGATTCCATGCAACTTTTTCTCTTCTTTCCTCTTTCTTCTTCTTCTTCTTCTTTTTTTTTTTTTAGTAGAAACTCCCTGGAATTTTGTATTTAATTATTTTAAAATTAAAAAAAAATTTAAAAACCTTTTATTTTAAAGTAATTTCAGGCTTTCGGAAAGGTTGAAAAAATATTTGGAAGAATTCCCATATGTTTTTAACCCAGATTCCCAACATGTTAACATTTTACAGAGATGATTTTTCATTCTCTTTCTCTGAATCATATGAAAGTGCTCTGAAGATATAATGCTTCTTTATGCCTAAATTATTTTGTGTGTGTTTCTTGAAACAAGGGCATTCTTTTACATAACTATAGCACAATTATCAAAACCAGGAAATTAACATTTATACAGCTATTATTCAATCTACAGACCCATTCAAATTTCACTAGTTGTCATACTAATATGCCTTTTAGCAAAAGAAAAAAATACTTTTCTGGGTAGGATCCAATCTAGAATCATATGATACATTTAGTTGTCATGTGTCTTCAGTCTCCTGTAAGTTCCTCTGTCTTTTTCATGACCTAGACATTTTTGAAGATTATTGGCCAGTTAATTTGTCACGTGTCTTTCATTTTGGGTTTGTCCAATGCTTGCTGTGTTAGTCAGGGTTCTCTTAGAGGGACAGAACTAATAGGATATATATATATATATATATATATCCTATTATATATTATGTGTATATATATATCCTATTATATATTATATATATAAAGGGGAGTTTATTAAGTATTAACTTACACAATCACAAGGTCCTACAATAGGCTGCCTGCAAGCTGAGGAGGAAGGAAGCTAGCCCATTTCCCAAAACTGAAGAACTTGGGGTCTGATATTCGAGGGCAGGAAGCATCAAGCCCAGGAGAAAGATGTAGGCTGGGAGGCTAGGCCTGTCTCTCCTTTTCACGTTTTTCTGCCTGCTTTATATTCACTGGCAGCTGATTAGATGGTGCCCACCAAATTAATGGTGGATCTGCCTTCCCCAGCCCACTGACTCAAATGTTAATCTCTTTTGGCAGCACCCACACAGACACACCCAGGATTAATACTTTGTGTCCCTTAATTCAGTCAAGTTGACACTCAGTATTAACCATCATACTTGCCCATGATTGATTCAGGTTATGCCTTTTTGGAATCAATACCACAGAAATAATGATGTTTTTCTCAGTGCATCATCGCAGAAGGCAAATGTTATCTACTGCCAATTATAGGTTATGTCAACTTTGAACACTTTGTTAATGTGTGGTCAGTGAGATTTCTACACTGTAAAGTTATTATTTTTTTTTCATTTGTAATTAATAAGAGTCTGGTGGGGAGATACATCCAGACAGTCTAAAAATTCTGCTTCTTATCACTTAGTTTTAGCATCAGTTGGTGATTCTTGCCTAAAACAGTTATTTGTTTACATAACTACAGCACAATTATCCAAACCAGGAAATTAACATTCATACAGCTATTATCCAATCTACAGACCTATTCAGATTTTACCAATTGTCATGCTAATATGCCTTATAGCAAAATAAATACATGTTTTTCTGGGTAGGATCCAAACAGTTGTTGTCAAATGGTGATTCTTTTCTTATTCCATCCTTCCTACATTCATTTACATCATTTCTTCTATATCTATTATTAATAGTTGTCATTCTACTGCAAGGAAGAGATTTCTCTTATTTCTCATTTATGTATTTGCATAACTATAGACCCATGGATTTTTAATGTATTCCACGAGCTATAATCTGTACTATTGATATTTACTTTGGAGCTCAAATTGTCCCAGTTTGGGTTCCTTCAACTGGCCCCTTATGCTTCCGACACGTCCTTGCATTCTTTGAGCACATCTTTGCCTTCCGCGTAGCAAGATGTTCCAGGCTTATCTTGTACTTTTCCAGGTACACTTCTGGAATCGACCAGTCCTTAAAGAACCCTAATTCCTTTTAGGGGAAAATGGTATTTAGAAGCTAAGATCTAGGTGTTAGGTTTGCTTATTTGTACTGGAATGTTTCCAAATGACACTTTTTTTTTTTTTTTTTTGAGACAGGGTCTTGCTATGTCACCCAGGCTGGAGTGCAGTGGCGTGGACATGGCTCACCTGTAGCCTCAACCTCCTGGACTCAAACAATCCTCTTGCCTCAGCCTCCCAAATAGCTCGTACTATAGACATGTGCCGCCACACCTGGCTATTTTTTTGTGTGTGTATGTGTTTGTTGTAGAGACAGTGTTTTATCATGTTGCCCAGGCTGATCTCTAGCTCCTGGCTCAAACGATCCGCCTGCCTTGGCCTCCCAAAGTGCTGGGATTACAGGCATGAGCCACCACGCCTGGCCCAAATGACACTTAGAAGCAGTGCTTTTATCACTCACTTCTAGGAAACTTTCTTGGCCTTTTTGCTAGGTAAGATTCAGGGTCCACTTTTCCAACTCCAGGCCAGTCCCATGTGCAGCCTCCTGTTTTCCAGGAAGAAGTTTCTATCTGCTTGTTCCTATCTTCATAGTAACATCTCTTCTCCTGGTGGCTACAAAGTTGCATGCAAGCTCCCTAAGAGCCCTCCTTTCTGACCCATTCCTTCAGCAACTATGCATTTCTAGCCAAAAACTAGGAAAGTACAATATGTGATCTCCCAAGCATGAATATACTTACGGGTAGAATGAATCAAGGCTAGTGAAATGAAATCAGGGCATTTCTGGAAATTATATCCATCAACAAGTACAAAGACTTTCCTCTTCTTTAAATGGGGGCACAGACAAGAAAAAATGAAATTGGTCAATATGGGTAGAGTTCAATGTTTCCAACTCTTGCTTATGTGCTTTGGTTTAGGGAGTATCTCTGCCTCTTATGCCTCTTTAATCCCTGGTAGTAAAGCTCATAAATTCATAAATTCCTCTCTCTTTCTCTCTGTCTCTCTCTTTTCCTGGCTATCTCAGGATGGGATTAGTCTCCTGTCAAAGCATATACTCTCCATATGAATTCCCAAATGTTCTGAATATCAACCCTCCAAAAGAAGACCTAATACAATGAGTGATGGTAGACAGGGAAAGTAACTAACATAACATGTAAGTTGCCATTTTCCTAGTCCTAAAAGTTTTCCCTGGACAACTCTGGCATGTTTATTGTGTCTTAATGTTGTACTTTGTTATCATTTCACTTGAAAACACATATCTTTGTTCAAAATTTTGCATTAGTCAAAGCCAGTTGGAGATCCTGAAACGTCTTCCTGGAACGATAGTACTTTTCTTTAATTTCAGAAACCATGCTCTTTTCTGATGCAGGGGAAGCAGAAGCACGAAGTAGGCCTGTCAGAGCTAACTCTCAGCTCAGGGCTTGATTTCTCTGTGTAACCTTATCAAGTCACGCATCTCATGTATCATTTCTACTGCTGCCGCTAGCCCTTTTGGTAACTTTGTGTGAATTAGAAAGAGGAGCCTAGGAAGTCTCCAACTCACAAGTACATAATTAGTTGGTAACTCCTACTCATAACTCGTCAGCCAAAATTAGTCATATGACTTTACATATCCACAAAGTAGTCAGGAAATGCAGCCCCACCATATATTCAGTATGATATATGAGACAAGGAAATATTTGGTAACAAGATCAATGAGAACTAAATGTCTTACAATTGGTTATATCTTACAATTGGTTATATCTTACAATTAATCAGCATTATTTTCCTGTATTTGTAGTAGATAAAATAATAATGCTTCTTATGTGGCTTCTTAGATCATATAAAATATGGTAAATTTTCTGAATAGTTTGAGAATATCAACCAGATTTCTTGCTAGCCCTACCAACATGGAGTGAAAATGGAAGTCTATGGTCATAAAAACACTCATAGCCAATCAACAAATCCAAAAGCTCACAGGATATGCTTGTGGAAGCATGCACCGATACTGTGCCATCTGCCTGTGTGTTGGGGAGGTATGAGCTCTGGCCACCACTGCTGTTGCATCCTCTTTGCCCTGTGTTCTCCTTGCATCTCATGGTCATTGTAACTGCTTCTGCAAGGCTGGGGCCCAAGGTTTCTGTGCCTGTTTGAGTCCTGCTGGCCCTTGTGGCTCTTGCCATGCCTACTGCTTCCCCTGGAACCCTGGTCATGTCCATGTCCACTAAAGTTAATTAACTCTATCTCAGGCAGGAACTGCAGTTGGGCCAATGCTAGGGATCTGGGCCAAACTGACTCTTATCTCAGCCTGAGCCCTGTGACTGCTCTGAGGAGGTCCTCTGGCTGTTTGCAGCCCAAGCTGGTGCTGGTATCTGGGTGCAATGCTGGTTGCCATCTGGCTAGACTGTCCCAGGAATCCCACACCTTGACTACACCTGTTTTGGTCCAGCCACAGACAGTCTAACTAGCCAGCAAAATATTCTTTTCCTGAGCACCCATGGTCATGCTGAGGAGGCTGTGTTTCTTCTGCTCCAGGATGTTAATGAGCTGCTCCTAGGGGAAAGCGCCCAAATGAGAGGAAGTCTGTCCCTATTGCCTTTCACCATGCAAGGATTAGCACTTGCACAGACCGCTTGCTCTCCCTACAGACCCACCTCAAACACTCCTGTCCTTGCACATTACACTCCAGCCACTCTAAGCTGTCTGCAACCACCCACTCTCCAACACACCAGGCTCCTTTACACCCAGGTCTTTTCGCAGGCCTTTGATTTAGACCTGCTCCATCTGCTCCATCTTGCCCTGTCCTGTGGATTCTTGTACATTCTTCAACGTCAGGCCAATGGCTACCACCTCTATGATGCTTTCCCTGATTTCTGCAGGCTTGCTCTCCTTTTCTTCCTTTCTCCCTCCAAAATCTCACTGAATTTCAGCCATGTCCATGTATCACAGAATGACTGTGTGTGTATCTGTATCTTCACTGTGAGCTCCTTGCAGGCACAAGCATGTTCTTGCATTTCTGTGTATCTGATCTCTGGCACAAAGCCTGGCACATTATACAAGCTCATCAAGTGTTAAACAAATGCAGGTCTGTGTTCTTGATGAAAAGAATGGAGAGTAAGCCACCAGGCTTGCAAACTTGAGGGCTACAATAGGGCCCTCTTCCTGAAAGCGAGGGTGGCACCAACTTTGAGACAAAAAATGAGAGGCAGGAGAAGGAGATGCTATCCATTTCAGCTTTTCCTCAAGCAGAGTGAGGAGGAGGCAGCATCAGTGATGCTAGGAAACATGTGACTTCCCCAGGGACCAGTGTGTGCCAAGGAAGAGCTGTGGCACCACGGCCAGTAAGAGTAATTGTCTTGAGGGGCCCACTTCACTCGCAGGTTCACTATTGAGCACCAGAGTTGTATTCCCAGCTGCCCACTAAAATTTCCTGGATACCTCAGGCTTAGGGTGCCCAAAGATGAATTGATCATTACCTTCTCTACCTCCCAGGCTTCTCCTTGGGGAGGGGGTACTACCACACACCCAACTGCGTGAGCCAGATATCTGGGCTCATTCATGGTGCCTCTCACACCCTCACTTCCCAGATCTCATCCACCACCAAGACCTGCCAGTGTTTTTGCCTGAACATCTTTGCATTCTGCTTGCTAAGTGCCTCTTAATGCTATTCTTTTTTTTTTTTTTTTTTTTTTTTTTTTGAGTCAGAGTCTCACTCTATCGCCCTAAAGTGCAGTGGCATGATCTTGGCTCACTGCAACCTCCACTTCCCGGGTTCAAGCGATTCTCCTGCCTCAGCCTCCCAAGTAGCTGGGACTACAGGAGGGCACCACTGCGCCCAGCTGATTTTTATATATATATATTTTTAGAGATGGGGTTTCACCATGTTGGTCAGGCTGGTCTCGAACTTCTGACCTCATGATCCGCCTGCCTTGGCCTCCCAAAGTGCTGGGATTACAGGCATGAGCCATCGCGCCTGGCCCGAATGCTCTTTTCTTATCTCCACTCCATTGTCCCTGTTTTAATTAGGCCACCATCTTCTCCCAGACTTCAAATTGACTTCTCTGCCTTTAGTTCCTGCACAATGCTATTTGATACTCCTCTTCCTTTCTCCTGTAAGAAAGGAGAGGCTACTCATTGCCAATAGGAAAAAATCTTATTTTCTTAGAATGAGATAATCACGTTCACTATCTGGCCCCTTCCTCAATGTCAAGCTGACTGAGATGTCCACATCAGGAAGAAGCCTTTCTGTTTCCTACCCTTCTTGAGTTCTCCTGCTCTAAGAATAGAGAGACAAAAGTCCCCCTTTTCAGCGTTTCCTCAGCATCTCAGGGGCAGGAAGCCAGACACTTATCCAGGCCTAGTTGTCCTTTCCTTGGGAATGATGTTGGGGTGGGAGGTGGTAGTTGTTCATGGATCTCAATGGACTAAGTTCTCCTTCTAAATATGTATATTCTAATTCTTGGCCTCAAGGTCTCTAATGCTGTTTCTAGGCTCTCACCTGGCCCAGGTGGGCAAAGTCCTGCACACATAGTGATCTCTACCTTTACCATTGCCAATTGACTCAGAAGTTAGCTGGGTTAGAGAAGAGACTGAAAGGTCAGGACACTTTTGAGCTGCCATCTTTCCAGAATTCTCTGCTTTAGGATCTATTGTTAAATAAAAGAAAACTAATCACAGGCTGGGCATGGTGGCTCATGCCTGTAATCCCAGCAATTTGGATGGCTGAGGTGGGACGATAGCTTGAGCCCAGGAGTTCAAGACCAGCCTGGACAAGGTAGTGACACCTCATCTCTATAAAAAAACCAAATAAGTTAGCCAGGTATGGTGGCTCACACCTGTAGTCCCAGTTTTGGGGGAGGATGAGGTAGGAGGATCACTTGAACCTGGGAGTTGAGGCTACCATATCAAATGTATTTGATTGATGTCTCATGCCTTCCTAAAATGTATAAAACCAAGCTATACCTTGACCACCTTGGGCACATGTTCTCAGAACCTTCTAAGGGCTGTGTCACGGGACATGAGTCAAGATCATGTCACTGCACTCCAGCCTGGGCAACAGAGTGAGAGCCTTTCTCAAAAAAAAAAAAAAAAAAGAAAAGAAAAGAAAAAAAGATTGGAGAGATTTTTCTTCACAAAGACTGGAGAGATTATCGAGGTAACCATCATTTTCTCCATTGAATGATGTGTGAAGCAGTCTGGTGGTCAAAGAGGAGGCTTTGGAGTCATTCAGTCCTCGGAATTCCAGCTTTGCCACATACTCATAGTCGGCAAGCTACTTAAGGTCTATGGGCCTCATTTTCCTCCTCTGTAAAATTGGGAAGATAAGAGCTCCTTTATGGAGTTGCAAAAGTTAAATTAGACGATACAGTCATGTGTTGCTTGGCAGGGACATGTTGTGAGAACTGCAGTCTTGGGTGATTTAATCATTGAGCAAACATCATAGAGTATTCTCACACAAACCTAGATGGTAGAGCCTACTACACATCTAGGCTCTGTGGTATAGCCTATTGCTCCTACAATGCAAACCTGTATAGAATGTGACCACACTGAACACTGTAGGCAACTGTAGCACAATGCTGTGTATCTAAACATATCTAAACATAGAAAAGGTACAGTAAAAATATTATATAAAAGATTAAAAAAATGGTATCTCTGTATAGGGTGCTACCAGGAATTAAGCTTACAAGACTAGAGTTGCTGTGGGTGAGTCAGTGAGTGAGTGAATGTGAAGGCCTAGGACATTACTTTACACTACTGTAGACTTGATACACATTATGTCCTTAGGGTATATCAAATTTATTTTAAAAGTTTTCTTTCTTCAATAATAAATTAACCTTAGCTTATTATAACCTTTTTTCTTTATAAACTTTTTAATTGTGAAAACCTTTTTCACTCTTTTGTAAAATCACTTAGCTTAAAACACATTGTCCAGCTGTGCAAAATTATTTTCTTTATTTTCTATTTTGAATTATTTTCCTACTTTTTAGACATTTGTGTTAAAAACTAAGACACAAACACACATATTAACCTAGGTACACACAGAGTCAGGGTCATCAGTATCACTGTCTTCCACTTTCACGTCCTGTCCCACTGGAAGGTCTCCACACTCAGTAACATGCACAGAGCTGTCACCTCCTATGTTAACAATGCCTTCTTCTGGAATACCTCCCGAAGGACCTGCCTGAGACTGTTTTACAATTGGCTTTTTTTAAAATAAGTAGAAGGAATAAGAAAGTTTTTTTTTAAATAACAATGAAAAGTATAATATAGGAAATACAAAAACTAGTAACATATTTATTATTGTTTACTGTACATAATTGTATGCGCTGTACTTTTATGCGACTGGTAGTGTAGTCACTACAAACATGTGAGTAATCCATTGCGTTATAGAAATATGTCATATGCCTATGACGTCACTAGGTAATAGGAATTTTTTGGCTCTGTTGTAATCTTACAGGACCACCATCACGTATGTGGTCCATTGTTTACTGAACCATCGCTATGTAGTGAATAGGACTGTGCATGTAAAGCTCCTATCACATGCAGGTAGCACTGTGTAGGTTCCCTTTTCCCTGTTTCTAGCAAACCTCTTTCTGTTAACTTTCCCCTCTTTTAAATTATTCATTCTGCAGCTGATAGACATGTTTCATAGCTTAGAACAAGGGTAGCCACAGGATCTCAGCTCCAGCCCAAGTTTTCCAATTTCAGCATTTTCCCAGTTGTGTGGCTATGTAATACTGCAATATGTTCTTGTACTGTAAACACCAGTGTACCACACCCAGATTTTCCTGAAATAGGAAGAACTGATGTTATGTAAGAAGCAGAATTTGAGGTGGGAAAAGAATATTTCTTACAGCCCTGAACCTAGTTCTGCTTATAACCCTGGGTAATGTAATACGTGAGAGAAGCCAGGTCTGGGCAGAGAGAGAGGAACTAAAAGGGTGAAGGAGAATGGAAGGTGAATTGAGACTGGTAAAGGGACAGGGATGAGGATAGAGATTGAGAGAGGGACTGGGATAAAGGAAGGAAGTGTGGAGCTGAACTGCCTTCCTCTTCCTAGGCCCTTTAGAGCATACATGTGCTTTACATGCAGACAGGGCACAGCACTTGTCCCCTGTGCACAGCACTTGGGCAGAACAGGCTGACAGCTGATGGCCAGATTTCCTGTAATTAATTACGAGATCATTGATGCCCCCTAGATGCCTGGTGAACCCGGAAAGGTAACCTGCAGACTAAATGGAAATATCAAGACCCTCTTTACTTTTTGCCTTGCTCATATTTTCCCCTGCTCTTCATTTTTGTCCAGTCTCCTGTTGTCAGCTCTGCTCCTGATGATCTTGGTGCTCACACACTAAATTTGGTTTCCATGGGTCAGCTCTAATGCTAGCCAAAGAGTCTTAATGGGATCTCTCTCTTTAACTCCCAGGGGTAGCCTCATCCCGGCTTTAGCACCTGCTCATGGAATGGAGGTTGATCTCAGCCCGACCAAACTAAGTTTTCCTTTTTTATGTGTTAAGCTATATTTTCTCTGTCCTTCCATGATTTGAAAATGTCTTTGTTTTAAAGTCTAGTTTTCCTAAAAGAAATTTTGTTACATGGATAGATTGCATAGTGGTAAAGTCAAAATACTTTCTGATGTTGTCAGTAACAGTTGCTCAATCAGATTAGCTAATTTATCAGTGTGAGTGAATGAAAAGAGGAACCATAAATCAGGATGTAGATGGGAGGTTGGAAAAAAGCTTCAAGAAGAGGCTGAAGATTCATGTAATTTAAGGAAGCCTGGGTTAATAGGTAAGAGCAGTCTAGAAGAACACCACAGCTCTTTCTTTTACATAGTATTTTGTTTAGAGAAGGTAAGATTGAGTGCTGGGGAAAAGCTTTTCTTTACTACTTTCTAGTTTTTAACATATAAACCTTTCTTCTAGCTAAGAGACTAGGTTTTCTAAAATCCAAGTTGTCCAAAATATAATTTGTCTTAAAATGACCTTGCATACCCCACATTAATAACCAAAGCTTCCACCTTAAGAAACTGAAAAAAGAGTAAATTCACCCCAAAGCAAGTGGAATGTAGGAGATAATAAAGATTAGAGCAGGCACTAATGAAGTGGAAAGTAGAAAATTAGGTAAAATCAAGGAAAACAAAACTTGGTTATTTGAAAAGACCAACAAAATTAAAATCTCATCTAGACCAGTGGTTCTCAACCAAGGGTGATTTTGTACCCCAGGGGATCTGGAGAAAAATTTAATTATAATACTTTGTGTGTGTGTGTGTGTGTGTGTGTGTGACTGACAATTCGTGGGTAGAGATCAGAGATGCTACTAAATATTCTACAATGCATGACAGCCCCTCCATATTAAAATTATTGTGCCCAAATATCAATAGTACTGAGGTTGAGACACCTGATTTAAACTGGCCAAAAAAAAGAAAATGAAAAAGGAGACATCACTACTAATCTCATAGAAATTAAGAGGATTATAAGAGCACATGATGAACAATTTTAAGCTAACAAATTAGACAGTTTGGATGAAATAGTTCACAGCATGATACAGATTAATGAAACTGACTAAAGAAGAAATAGAAAACATGCATAGACTAGTAAAGAATTTTAATAGTAATGGAAAAAATTTTCCCTCAAAGAAAAGCATAGGTCCAGATGTCTTCACTGGTGAATTCTATAAAACACCAATTTTTTAAAAAAACATTTCCACAAATTGTAAGAGAGAACATTTCTGAACAAATTCCATGAGACCAGTGTACCCTTATACAAAGCTGGACAAAGACATCTCAAGAAAATAAAACTACAGACCAATATTCCTCATGGTTGTAGATGCAAAAATCTTCAGCAAGATATTAGCAAAATGAATCCAGCAAAATATAATACGATCATACACCGTGCCAAAGTAGGATTTCCCCTAGTAATAGAAGGTTGGTTTATTATCTAAAAATCAATCAATGTAATGTCACATTAATATAATAATACGAATAAAGACAAAAATCACATGGTCATCTCAATAGATGCACAAAACATTTGAGAAAAATCTGATGCTCATTCATGATAAAATTTTTTAGTAAACTGTAAATGGAAAATACTTTTCTCAACCTGATAGAGGAATTCTATGAAAAATCTGTAAGTATCATTATGTAATACTTATTGGTTAAAGACTGACTGCTTTTTCCTCTAAAATTGGGGGAAAGACTACATATTGTATGATTCTATTTATGTAAAATACCTTGGGATAAATAAATCTATAAAGGCAGGTAGTTACTTGGTGTTTGCCTGTGATGGGAATGGAGTGACAGCAAATGGGCACTAGTAATCTTTATGGGGGAATAAAAATATGCTAAAATTGGATTTTGGAGATAGTTTCACAACCCTGTCAATTCACTAAAAATCATTAAATTGTAAAATTAAAATGGATGAATTTTATGGAATCTAAATAATGTTTAACAATGCTCTAAAAAATGTTATTATGTGTGGGGTGTGGGGTGTGTGTAAGTATATGTTTGGGAGTGATTCTTAGAATTTCCAAAGGCTTGAGCCTAGTCCTGGCCTAATCTTGAATTCACTGTCTGTCCTCGGTAAAATTACCTTATCAGTTTTTTCATCTATAAAGCAAAAGGGCAGGACTACTTACTTTTCAAAGTTTCTTCCAGTTCTTCTAACATTCTGTGCATCAGGGTGCTTTTGTGGGAATTGTGGCTCGTGATTCAGGTAGCTAAGATTAGATGCTAGGCTTCAGAGAAAGGTCTTCCTCTCTGCCTTAGAGAGTTAAGAGACTATTAGGATGAAAGAACCTTGTAGAGATGGATCAGGACTAGGTCACGCCCTTCGCCATGGGGGTGAGAACACTGATTGATTGACTTGTCCAAACCAAAACATCTCCTTAAGTAGCCAAGGTGGGACTAGAATCTACTCATCTGGTCCCATGTCCATCCTTGCCCAGGGGAAATTTATGCTTTTATATTTCTTTTACTGGGAGTCTGGAGAGGGTAAACTTGGAAAATAAGTAGGCAAGAAAGAACTCTCGGGTGCCTATATGAGCGGGTTATGTCTTCATGCTTGTAGATGTGAGCCTGAGTCTGTGGCAGTTGTGGATGAGTGGGAAGGGTGTTGCCATATTTATGTCTGGTATCTTCCTTGCATGACGGTAAACACACACTCTCGTTTTCTAGCCATCTTTTTCCACTTGTCTCCCTATCATGGAGTAAAGTCACCATAAGCATCAGCTTTCAGGAAAACTCCTATTTATTCAAAAGATATTTTATTCCCATAAAAGCCAAACCAAAAAAAATAATTATGTAAAAGTCAAAGCACAGTAAAATCCCTATAAATCCATGGCCTGATTTCACAGCTCTCACGAGGGACCCATCAGGGTCCCACCAGGTCCAGGTTCATTTCTCTTTCCCCTTTCATCCTATTATTGCTTTCTCATTGCTTCTTATCTCCGAGCTCCATCCCAGAGTATAATAGGGTGACAATCTGTCTGCTACCCTGTGGTTAGAAACCTAAGTGTTGTCAGTTAAGTTCCTTGGATCTAGAGAATTTGGAAAGTTTACATTCGACTATCAGGGTAATAAAAACCATAAAGCTCATAATTAATGGTAAGAACAGATGTCATATATTAGGGACTACAAGCTAAGCAGAATGCGAAGCTCTCTGTATGCATTAATGCATCTATTTCTCAAAACAACCTTATGAGACAGGCACTATTATCTCCATTTCCTGGTGAAGCAACTAAAGCTCAGATGAGTTAAGTAGAGTGTTTAGAGTTAGGGAAAATGAGTGGGCAAGGCCCTCAAATGTGTCTACTTCTAGGGCTGTGCTCTTGGTGTGACCATTGCACCACTCTCCTCCCAATCCAATTTCATCCAATGCTCAAATATGTCTACCATACCACTGTTGATGGACCATCCACCCTTCCCGTGAAAGGGAACTTACTACCACTGAGGCATTACATTCCATAGTAACTTTCTGCAGCCAGTACCCAGCACTCATTCTGGAACTGTTATACCAACACATTTAAAATCACATAATTGGCTTTACGTTTTTTTAAAAAGGGTATCATGCCCCTTTGCCCCTTGATCCCTCCCCACTCCTACAAGGCAATCCTAGTTCTTGAACAGTCTCTAAATGACAAGGTTTTGTGTCTTTCTACCACCCTGGTTTCTCTCCTTTGAACAGGCCCCAGGTCATCCCTACTCCCTCTTCAAAAGTGGAGTTTGGAACACACAGCACAGGTGGAGCAACAGCATTACCTTCCTCTTTCTAGTTTCTGTACTTCTGATGCTGCCTAAATTTTGTTTAGTTTTCACATTATTCGGTTAATTACTTGGGAAGTGCATTTTAATCTCTATATGGTTAAATAAAATAGATTTAGAAATAACAGTTGAATACATAGAACTTGAAGAAACATTTGTTAAATGCTCTTTTATATCCACTGTATCTTATTTCAGAATTGATTGCCTCTATGTCTATTTCCATGTAAGCTTGCTGATGATTTTACTCCCTGACCTCATAATCCAAATTTGGCCAAGGATGTTTGCTGGTCCTCTTTTTTAAGTGCCCTTTCCATAGAGGAAAAATAAACAAACACACCCTTGTTGTGACAAGCATGGCCGAGCCATGTCCTAGCGGAAGGGGATGTATCCTGTGCTCATTCCTCTCCTGATTAATCGCCAAGCTGCATATTTGACGATAGAAGATGCTGAGGAACTCTGCCCACTCCAAGTTTAGCCTTGATCTTGGTGAGTAGAAAAATTCTCTGTGTCAATGGCTAAAATTACCTAGTCAGGCTCTCTCCAACTCTGGCCTGCATTTTCCATCATTTGTTTATTTGCAGTGGGAAGAGATCATCTTCCAAAATGGGCCAAAGGCAGATAGATTCAGCTCTACCCCATGTTGAGGCATAATAATTTTCTAAATCTGCCTGGGGACTCAAATTAGTTCTGGATGCTTTCCTGTCACTTGGGCGGAGGGCTTGTCTCCAGCATTAATATTGACATAGATATAAACTATTGCTGCCTTTCTAGTTTTTAACCAGTTCTTATGGCCTCACAAATATTTTTTAAAGGTGAAAAGCAAAACACTTGCCAATTTCTTTATTTCTTAAAGCACTCAAGCAGTAGGTCCTCTCTGATACCCTTAAATCAGAAGAACATTTCCCCAACCAGGCCCTTGTCCTGTAATTCTACCTGGAAGCAACTTAATCCACGTTTGAGGTTGTTTCCCTCTTCCTAAGGACCGACACAGAAGGTAGTTCAGTAGGATGAAATCTGAGCCCTCCTGGCAGGCTTGATTTTTAACACATGTCTAAAGCACATATTTAGCTGTCACCAAGAGAGCTGACAGTTTCTGGGAAAGGTACTATGTACAAAGGACCAGCAGTGGGCATTCCCAGACCACACCCACTTACAGCATGCTGTGATCTGAGCTGCTTTTTTCTCCAGAGCCAAACACACAGAATGAAAAGAAAATTCAACCACAGTAATAAAAAAAGAAAACAAACAAACAAACAACAACAACAACAACAAAACCCTACCATTTAAAAGGCACCAGAATAAGCCATACCAGAGTTTTCTGGGGGGTGGCACCCTAAAAGGACGTTGATGCAGGTAGAAAAAGGTATTCAAAATCAAGTTTACTCATCCAAAGTACATTTTTCTGTCTTGGCTTAAAATAGTACAGGGAATGTCTGATTCTAGCCATCACCAGAGATCCTAGAACCAACCGAGTTTCTTAGCACTGGGATTTCTCATTTCTTGGGCGGGATCTAGGCTCAACCCCTAAAATGCTGCCTCCTTACAACATCGAACAATTGACAAGCACCATCTAAACAGAAAACATTGCACTTCATTACCTTATTCAGGATTCGCAAATACCCTGCAAGGTAGGCATTATTAGCCCCCTTTTGGAGATGGGAAAATGAAGTTCAGAGAGGATGAGGACCTGCCCCAAGGCTGCACAGCCTGTGAGTGGGGAGCCTTCAAAGTGTCAAAGTGGCCCATAGACGCTAAGGTCTTCATCTCTAAAGCCCCTCTTCTTAACCGCTGTGCCCTGCTGCCTCCGCTGGACCTTCTCAACCCTGTGTCCTGTCCCTGACCCATACCCCCACTTCCTTTCAGGTTAAGTGTTAGGATTATTATAAACCTCCTAGTGTTACCCTCCAGGAAAATACATTCTCATGCTTTAAACAAAATAATCTCACCACTTTCCCTGAGAAAAGAGAGGCCTCATGAGGGCATGCTCGCCCAGTTGTCAGCTGGTCCAGCCGTTTGCTGTCCAGGTTCCTACCCCTTCAGGGGACTCCAGTGCCAGCATGAATCTGACCATGAGAGACCGTAAGTGAGAACTGACCATCTGAGTCCATCAACCCTGGAACTATGAGAAAGAAAACTAAATTGTTTCAAGGAACTAAGTGTTGGAAAGTTTGTTATGTATAAGTAGACAACCAGAATATTACTTTTAGCAAATTCATATTCTTTTTTTTTTGTTTGTTTTTTTGTTTTTTTTGAGACAGAGTCTCACTCTGTCACCCAGGCTGGAGTGCAGTGGCATGATCTTGGCTCACTGCAACCTCCATCTCCCAAGTTCACACCATTCTCCTGCCTCAGCCTCCCGAGTAGCTGGGACTATAGGCGCCCGCCACCACACCCGGCTAATTTTTTATATGTTTAGTAGAGACAGGGTTTCACCGTGTTAGCCAGGATGGTCTCGATCTCCTGACCTTGTGATCTGCCCGCCTTGGCCTCCCAAAGTGCTGGGATTACAGGTGTGAGCCACCGCGTCCGGTCACAAATTAATATTCTTTCTATGTCATTCAGTATCTCATAGTACCTAATGCCTAATGTGGAAACATCTCCTTCTACTGACTACTAGTCACACAATAAAATTTTGTTGGCCAGGCATTGTGGTTCACATCTATAATCCCAATGCTTTGGGAGGCCAAAGTTGGGAAGACCACTTGAGGCCAGGAGTTCAAGAACAATCTGGGTGACATAAGGAGACCTCATCTCAACAAATAATTTTAAAAAACTAACCAGGCACAGTGGTGCATACCTGTAATCCCAGCTAATTGGGAGACTGAGATGGGAGGATTGCGTGAGTGCAGGAGTTCCAGATTACAGTAAGCTATAACAGTGCCACTACATTTCAGCCTGGGGACAGAGTGAGACTCTGTCTCTATACATTAAAAAAAAAATTAAATTTTTCCTTGTTGGATTGAGGAGAAGTGATCAGAACTCAAAAAAAAATTCCTTATCAGCCTTTTACTCCTGTGTTGTCATATAATGCAACAGCAGGTTTGATGAGGGTGGAGGTGGGATGGGGTGGTCAAAACTCAAGGTCGCTATACAGTTCATTACATGAGGTTTATACTTCTGCCATGTCCAACATGCCTTTGGATTTGATTTTCCAAATGATTTACTGGGCCTGCTAAAAAATAATTTACGTAATGAAGTCAGGGTGTAAACTCTGAGTATATCAAGATAGTTCACCAGTGGACAAAAAATGGGCATGGGAACTCATATTTTACAAGTGCTTCCTATGTGCACAAATGTTTTCTATGTGCCAGGGAGTCTCCATGAATTATCTCATTTGGTCCTCATTCAAACACTCCAGGGAGACTCACTTCTCCCCATTTTATAGGTGGGAAAACTGACTCAGGAAGGTTGTAATTTGGTGATAGTTGGAAGAGCCAAGACTTGAACCTCAGCCTGATTCCAATATCTGTTCACTTCTCATTCATTAGTGTCAGATACATGCAGGAAACCAATGTGACTTCACTGCAGATGTCAAAGCCATGTGAAGGGAATCCTTGCTGCCTCCCTCTGCCCCTCTCTGAGGCGGGGGCCATTTTTTGACTTCTCTCCAGGAATGCATGACCGTCGCTGAACCAGCTTGTCCTGTCTGAGCAAGAGCTTGTGCTCTATTCTGTTCTGCTCCCTATTAAGGCCTGGGATGCTGCATGCCTGTCCTTGGGGACACGGGTACCTGCTAGTGTTGATTCCCCTTGGTGTAGACGTCACTCAGGGTTAGTTTATGGCTCTTGGGTCACCATCACATTTCCAGGTGTTTGGACCTTCAGAGTAGAGTCCTAGGTGACCTTGTCTCTGCATTCAGAAAGAAACTAGAGGCTTTTTACATGCATAGGATCTGATGTTTATGCTGCTGCTAATCTCTGTCCCCTCCCTCCCAGCATACTCTCACTTATCATAGTAGAAAAGTCTCCATCACAGCTTAGAGGTGCAGCCTGTCTTTATTTACTACTCCATAGCTGTAGGCTTTCTCACAATTCCCCCTTTTCCTCTGATGGCTATTTATTTTTTAATTTTTTGCCACTTCAAGATAACTTAGTCACTTATAGTTTTAAAAGTGGTCAATTTTGAATTTAATTCGTTCAATTCAGTCTACCTTCCCAGTGGCTATCCTAGCCCAGGGCAGATGGTCCCATGCCTGTGCTCCACTTCATTCTTTGCTGACTGTTTGACTGTTCCTGGGCCATCTTGTCCCCCCAAGGCTATGGTGTGGGCCTCCGAGCTTTCTGCCCCTCTGCTGAAGTGTTTAGAGCTGGTGTTGTTTGTGCATCTCCCTCTGCACCTCCACTGGCACCCCTGCAGCCTTAGTCCCTTGAAGCACAGCATCGCTGACCCTGACACTCACCTCTGTCCTCATCTAGTTCCTCAAAGCTGTGTCCTGTCCCTAAGCTGCCCAATCCTCTGGCTGGTGCATGGACTCTACCACGGAAACTATGGTAATCATTAGTGCTGCTCACCAACTATCTCTGGAATAAACTTACTGGGCCCCATTTTGGGTGGCTGGGGCCATGTGGTTTGTTGACCAATCTCCAAAATGAGATGAGTCAAGCTAAACATCTAACTGGGGATAATCCCCCAGAATCCTCTTTCCTCTGCAGTAGCACCTGGTAATATCCAAGATGGCGACTGCTACATCAGTCTGGATCCCTGAGGATGGAAGATGGGCTGACCTCCCTCTCAGAGTATTTTCTCTATTCTGGCTGCCCCATGGCAACTGAGACACCCTGGGAAGTACTTCAGTTTCCCAAGCCTGTTGAGTATTTCCATCTTGTCTCCCTCCCTCGCCACTGGTTTTGACCTTGAGTAGTGAGATAGAGCTGGATTGCCTCTGGCTCTACTCTCTAACTCCTTCCTTTCCTTTTTTTTTTTTTTTTTTTTGAAACAGGGTCTCACTCTGTCACCCAAGCTGGAGTGAAGTACTGTGTCTCAGCTTACTGCAACCTCCACTTCCTGGGCTCAAGTGATCCTCCCACCTCAGCCTCCCGAGTAGCATGCACCACCATGCCTAGCTAATTTTTAAGGTTTTGGAGAGACAATGTCTCAGTATGTTGCCCAGGCTTGTCTTGAACTACTGGGCTCAAGGGATCTACCTACCTCGGCCTCCCAAAGTACTGGGATTACAGGCCTGAGCCACTGCTCCTGACGAGCCTCCATGAGTTTCTTGAAAGAAGAGCATAATCACCATCCATTCCTCACTTCTAGCTCCTTCCATTTTTATGTTCAAATTCAGTGGGCATATGTCAGACTCATCTCACTTCACCTCTCAGCAGCATTGCTCTTGTTGACTCCTGGCTTCTTAAAGCCCTGTCCCTCCCTGCTCCTACCTCTCCTAGTTTCTCCCTACTTTCTTTCAGCTACCCTAGGGAGGTCCTCAGCCTATACACACCCTTTTCATGTTGTTGTTGTCTAGGTTCTGTCTGTGGCTGTCTTTTCTACCTACATCCTCTCTCAGGTGAACTTGCCCATGCCCAAAGACTTAGAGACCATCAGATGTTCCCATTGCATCTGCCATCTAACCCTTTATAGTTTCTTCTTTCTTCCCCTGGGATCTGGCCCTCAACACATTCCTCTTTAGCTTCCTACTGAAGGTGAGTTTGCAGAGTGATGGGTGGTGCTGAAGGGGTTGCTCCTTATCTGGGCAATGTTGCACCCTCTCTTTACTCTTAAAGGCTGGTAAGGTCTGCCAACATGGGTGTGCTCTGTGCTCTGGCAGGCTTCTCTTTGTCCTAAGCACACCTTTGATCCTGGCTTTATAATCACCTGATGGTTCTTCCCACCTGCTGCATAGAAAAAATCAATTCACTGAGAGCATGGCATTGCAGTAAAGAAAGACTTTAATTGACATGAGTCTGGCTGTGCAGGAGATGGAGTTATTACTTAAATCAGCCTCCCTGAGAACTGAGAGGCTAGGGTTTTCATGGACGACTTGGTGGACAGAGGGCTAGGGAATGGGTGCTGCTGATTGGCTGGGTATAAAATCACAGGGGTGTGGAAAATGGTCCTCATGCACCGAGTCCATGTCTGGGTGGGGCCACAGGATCAGTTGAGTCATGATCCCAAGTGGAGTCAGTCTGAAAAGCATCTCAAAAAAACAGTCTTAGGTTCCACAATAGTGATGTTACCTATAGGAGCAATTGGGGAAGTCACAAATCTTGTGACCTCTGGCTACATGACTCCTGAGCAGTAAGGGATTAGAGAAAGCACACCTACATCTTAGCAGAAATTGGGCCCTCCAACAATCCTAATTTTGTGGCCTTTCATTAGTATTACAAAGGTGGTTTTCAGTCCCTGAGCAAGAAGGGGGTTAGTTTTAGGGAGGGGCTATTATCATCCATGCTTTTAAGTTAAACTGTGCACTAAATTCGCTCCCAGAGTTAGCTTGGCTCACACTCAGGAATGACCAAGGGCAGTTTGGAGGTCAGAAACAAGATGTAGTCAACTATGTCAGATTTCTGTTACTGTCAGAATTTTACAAATGCAGTTTCACCTTTCCAATACCACAGTTTTTTTGCAGGAGTAGATGGAGTCTCTTTCATTTTCCACTCCTTGATGTTAACAACCTTGCTTTTTCCAATGACTTGAGAGTTCTCCTGTCCAGCAAGCAGAAGATAATTTGCTCTTTGAGGTCTGTTGAAAGATAAACTTTGGCGCATTAAAATTTTAGAGTTTATTTGAGCAGAGAGCAATTCATGAATGAGGCAACTCCAAACTGGAAGTGTTTTTTTTTTTCAGGACTCCACTAAAGGAGCATGAGAAGGAGGCTTTTACAAAGTGATTGAAGAAGCAAGGCAAAGAAAGTATTTGATTGGTTAAAGTGGAGCAGTAGCCTTATTTGGATAATTCCAGTGTAAAGTCCGTAGTTCGAGGTTAGTTTCTGATTGATTAAGCTTAAATTTTGTTTTCCTAGAATATGACCAATTCCACTGCGTTGGGTTTTCGTTTGCTCACATAGAAACCCAGGGCACATGAGCTGCCTCAGTCTAATGGCTTCCCAATTAATTATTTTAACTTGTCTCAGACATTTGGTTTCAGAGAGAATTGCAGCATTTGAGGAGGGTGAGAAGGACCATCTCAGTTAGGCCTTGTCACAGGAATACAGTACTACCTTCTGAGGAAGACAGACTGTGCTCTTGGGCAGCAGCTGCCGCTGTGTGGAGAAGGACTCTTTCTAATGGCACCTTTCTCTAGTCTCCAGACCTTTGCACCAGCAGCTCCCTATGTCTGGAAGACTCTTCCCTTTCCTCCTCTCTTTCTGCAGGTCTTTGCTCAAGTGTCATTCTTTGACCACTTTATGTTACCTAGCACCCCTCCATTACCCTCCATCCTTTTTTATGAATTTTTCTCCCTTCTCCTTAGCAGTTATCACCATCTGACACTTTTTAATTTAATTTTATTTTTATTTTTTTGAGATGGCGTCTTGCTCTGTCTCCCAGGCTGGAATGCAGTGGTACGATCTCGGCTCACTGCAAGCTCCGCCACCTGGGGTTCATGCCATTCTCCTGCCTCAGCCTCCCGAGTAGCTGGGACTACAGGCGCCTGCCACCATGCCCGGCTAATTTTTTTTTTTTTTTTGAGATGGAGTCTCGCTCTGTCGCCCAGGCTGGAGTGCAGTGGCACAATCTCGGCTCACTGCAAGCTCTGCCTCCTGGGGTCACGCCATTCTCTTGCCTCAGCCTCTCCGAGTAGCTGGGACTACAGGTGCCCGCCACCACGCCCGGCTAATTTTTTGTATTTTTAGTAGAGACGGGGTTTCACTGTGTTAGCCAGGATGGTCTTGATCTCCTGACTTCATGATCCACCCACCTTGGCCTTCCACCATCTGACACATTTTAATCTATTTGGCTGTTACGCTGTTGTCCTTCTCTCTCTACTGGAATGTAAGCTCCATGAGGCCAGGGATTTCTGCTGCTTTGTTCAGTGCTATATCCCCAATGTCTCAGACAGGGCCTGGCACACGCAATACACGTTCATTGAATAGGTGAATGAATAAATGATATCTCCTTCCGTGAGACTAGGTAAGTCAGAACAGTAGATTTTAAACTACCCCAGGTAAACCAAGCCAGAAACTGGGAATTTACCCTAGGCTTTTTCCTCTCCCCAGCATTCAGTATCACTCAGTTATTTCTACCTATTCCATGTCTCTGAACTTAGTTCCAGTCTCTCTGGCCTCATTCCCAGTTCAGACCCACATCACCTTTCAAGCCATGGCTCAGCCTCATACCTGTTTTCCGTGACTTAAGTTCGTCACCCTCCAAATCATCCTTCCACGGCAGCCAGAGGGTGTTTCCAACACACAAAGCTGCTAGTGGCACTCCCTGTGCTTAAAAGATTCCAAAATCTTCCATTTTCCCCGGGGCAAACCCAACCTCTTTTGCATGACATATTTAGATCTTGACAATTTGGCTTCCATGCCTGCAGCCTTATCTGTAGTAGCTTTTCCCTTAAACTCAGAGTCTACTTACCCTCTTCCCAGTTCTTCACACCCACACAACCCCTTTCACCCTTCACCACACAACCCCTACTTCACACAACCCCCTCCCCCTTCACCTGGTTCAAGAACTAGGACACATTCTAGACAGACAGCTGGGCATGGGCTGGGAGGGGACCATTCTGAGCTGAGAGTCTTCATGGACTCCAACACAAACAAAAACACACAGCTCCTGCTGCTTCCCACCCCAGCCCCCTCTGGGTCCACACAAGGCCCTGTGTTTGCCTTTGCCAATGATGTCATTACAATGTTTCATTGTAATTGTCTCCTGATTAATCTCTCTTCTCCATCAGATTGTAAATTCCTTGTGGACAAGGTCTTCTCATGTATTGTTTGTATGCTCAGAGTCTTTAAAGAAGACTAGCACATGGCACACAGGAGGTATTGGTTGAAAAGATGATGAGTGAATATAATTTTAACAAACACATTAATTCACAGAAATTGAAAAGAAAAGACAATAGTCTTTTTAAAATGGAAAATACCCCAAGTTATTTAAAAATAACTCACCTTCTTAATGAAATGATTTTTATACTTTACATGCAACCTTCTCTGAAATATGCAGAGTTGTTGACAGTATTATTTTGTATTTGTGTACCTACATGCCTTTAGAAATGAATGTTCCTAGGACAGAATGCAGAAAAATACAACTTGAAAGAAATCATCAACATAATGCTCAGGCATTTAATTTTGGTGCTTTGAATACTGACGTGTGCTTGGTGTGTTCTAGTGCAGGTGCGGGGCCTGTGGGGCAGCCCTTTCTCTGGGCCACCTCCTCAACATTCCTCCTTCCTGCCCTGGGGTTGACGGCACTTAGAGACGGAAGTGGTTGTACAGTCTCCAAGGTCTATTTAATCTTTGGCCCAGTTACTGAATTTGCCAAAAAAGAGGGCAATTAGTTCCAGGTGTGATGCTGGGTCTCTGAAGTGGAACTTCCCTATTGGGAAGCTGGCTCACACCTGCCTGCAAATGGCTCCAACGTCATTACCAAGCCTCTTTCTTGCCTATGGGGTGGGAAGGGAACTCTGTTCACTTGTTTTGTTTCAAAGTCAGTGTCCCATATCTCCTACAGAATCAAGCATGCATTTGGTAATGCACATTCTGAGAATTCAGTCACAGAATTCATTCTGCCACAATCTGAGAATTCAGTGCTATTTAGGTCATACAAGTTACCAGTAAGAAATAACCCTCTGAAATATCTCAAAGCATACTTTTATTGGAAAGAAAAAAAGACATTTTCCCCTTTTCACTGGTTCAAAAAAGACATCTGTGTTGGTGAAACTGGTCTTGCCCTTCACTCATGATGTGGCTCTTTTTACCCAATGGGTGATTTGTCCCCAGAGAGGATGATGTAACAATTTCTGTCTCCATGAAGGAGCGTAAAGAAAAACTGTGCTGAATTTTACATACTGTAAAACCCCCTGCTTAATGTTTTCCAGCATTGAATGCTCATCTTATACACCCCTGCCATGTTCCCAATTACAGTGTTCCTTCCTCCAGCCCCTGGGAAAATCAATTTTACTATTAGTTGTACACACTTGTGGATCCATGTTTTCATTCTCAATCAAGAATCATGGCAAACTCTCAGCAGCTGATGTATATATGGGGAACTAACATTGTTCATTCTTTAAAAAGCTCCCTATGGTATCAGATGTCACACAGAATTCACAGGGGCAGGAAGGCGGCCCCAACTCCCTAAATGCCTGCAGGTCACTCTGTTCATCCCCCAACTCCTGCCAGGCCCTCAGTCCCTGTGGTTTCAACAGAGGCCTGTGACCTCAGACTTGAACTTTGGGGAGGTTGTTCCCACCCAGATATAAAGAACATCTATGAGCAGAACATGAGGATTTGATTAGAAAATGTGTTCAGGAGGTTGAACGGCTATGTACCAAGAAATGTTCTCTCATTCTTATGTAGTGTATAAAACCCGTGAACAATTTAGGATTGATTAAGAAATATTGGAATTCTATAGCATAGTACGTGAACTCTTTTCAAAATGGAAACAGAGGAAGTTCCTTATTTATAGTCTAAGAGTCTGACTTAAAAATCAAATGCATTTAAGGGCAGAATCAGGTAGGTGTGGATCTTCTGCATCATAAATATCATGATTCTTAACTAGGTACCAATCTTTTATAAATGTTGAGGTGAACTCCAAGGGCTATATCCTTCTTGGAGCACTAGTAAAACTATAATAGTTTCATAGCACTAACATGGAACAATCTAACTATTAAGCCTCATTCTTCTATTCTGTCCAGTGTATTTACTTTGGGCATCAACTTTTCTAAAATTCCCTGAGATCATTGCATGACGTATACTTCTAATAACTTGTAAGCTTTAGGATGGAAGATAAAATATAAGATAAAACAGTATGTCAATGTTTGTGAGAGCTCCCTTTAAAGAATCCTTGTCTTCATCTGTTCTTGCTGCTATAACAAAATACTACAGACTGGGCAATTGATGAAATAATAGTTAACTCACAGTTAAATAATAGACTCTCACAGTTTGAAGGGCTGGGACGTCCAGAAGTTGCCAGCAGATTCATGTTTGGTAACATGGCATTCATTTTGTTGCTGTGTCCTCTCGAGAGGATGAATGTTGCGTCCTCCCGAGAGATGAATGCTGTGTCCTCACATGGCACAGGCAAAAAAACAAAAAAAAACAAAAAAAACCAACCAAAAAACAAACAAACTAAAAAGCAAAACAGGACTTTTATAAGGGCACCAATCCCATTCATGAAGGTGGAGCCCTCATGACCTAATCACCGTCTAATATTGCATTGAGGATCACTTTCAACATACATTTTGGAGGAACACAAACATTTGAACCAGAGCTGTGCTAAAAAAAGAAATTAAAGATAGACAATAATGCTGGTGATAATTTACCAAATAAGATATATGAGCTCTTGGTTCAAGATTACATTTATTTAGGAAAGTCAGCATTTGGTGCTTTGTAAACTCACTTAGATGAATACTAGTCCGAAGTGACAGAATAAGATTCTTTTCCTTGATGTTACTGAGAGATTAAGGGCAGATGACAGACTAAATACCCATGTAGCTCTGAACCCATGGAAAATGCTGGGAAGACAAGGATCAGAAATGATAGGGAGGGAGTTGCCATGCAATAGTTCTCTCAAAGGCATTAGAAACTTTCACTCATTTAACTCTTGATAAGTAATTGGTGAAATCCCATCTCTATTAAAAATACAAAAATTAGCTGGGCGTGGTGGCAGGCGCCTGTAATCCCAGCTACTTGGGAGGCTGAAGCAGAAGAATCATGTGAACCTGGAAGGCAGAGGTTGCAGTGAGCTGAGATTGCACCACTGCACTCCAGCCTGGGTGACAAGAGTGAAACTCCATCTCAAAATAAATAAATAATTGAATAAATAAATAAATAAATACAATAATAATAATTGAGCCAGTAAGCATTTGACAATGATGTTCAGAAAAGACTTAAAGTCACTGGTAAGATACATCTCAATAGTATTCTCTCTGACAACAACAGAAGTCCTTCAATTAGTGGGGGTTAGTGGTTTTGGAAACTTGACCTTTTGGTGATGAATATAAAGGAAAACAGAGAGATGTATGGGAGGTTGCCAATGCTTATGTCACAACTATATACATTGTGCATATCATATGCATCAGATTCTTTTGGAATGACATGGAACAAATACATTTTAATAAGATACCCAGGCATAATTGAGCAAAGATTTTTCTTTCAAATACAAAATTAACTGTAGGAAAATACTCCTCTCTGATAATATTTCTAAGTTCCCACTTACTTTTAAACTTTGTTTCCTTGTGAGATTTTAAAAAAATAATATTTCCTATTTTAACTGAGTTAAAAACAACAACAACAATACCACTTGTTTAGGAAACGTGATATTGCTGGAGTGATTCCATATAGGAATACAGAAAACGTCTCTAATATTTAAGCTAGAAGATGTGGCATATGTTGCATATAAGCTCTCCAAAGACAATTTTGTATACTTGTTTTTTTGAGCAGATGTTCTCTTCATTTTAAATGGCCCTATGATTAATGTGCCAGTAGAATGCAAAGGTGTTCTCAAAATTTTATACACACCATATGAGTCATCCTGCATGCATTATGCATGTATACCTTTAAATCTCAAGAAAGCCCTAGAAATTGTCTGACTTATCCTGCATTAGTGTACATTTGTTGGTCCAGAAAGATTTCCTCAATTCAGATCTGTAATACCCTTTTAAAATTCCTACCTGTTTATTAACATGTTTCCTTTTCTCCTTTTGCTGTGTCATTGATTTTCTTCTCTTCGTTTAGCCTTCTCTCTGAATGAGGAGCCTGGCTGGCTGTAGTATCTCACTAGCCACAAATCCTGTTGTTGGCCTGCTTGAATATTCTGCTGTCTCCCCTATCCAATATTTCAAATGCTTCCTCAGCATCCTGTTGGTCTGCAGAGCACTTGGCTGTTGTAGAAGACAAAGTGTGCCTCTCTTTGGGAGGTAAACTGAGAACAGTCTTCCAGCAAATCATGCTCACTCTCAAACTCTTCATCATCAACTGTGGGCATCTCCTTTCCAAAAGCAAAAGTAATAGTCTGTAACCTGGCAGGTACACTATCTTCTAGGTTGAGCTTACAGAGTTTTAAAATTCAATGTTAATGTGGTAAAACAGTACTTCTGAGTTGTTAAGCAATGGGTTTCCTCCTACCTCCCTTTAAGTAATTTATTCCCTTTCCCTTGTTTCCATTCAACAACCCTCAGAGAAGAGCTGCAGCAGGATGTAAAACTTTCCTGAGTGTGTATTCCATTTAAGCACATTAACAAGATTATGCTGGGTGCCCCTGAGGCAAACCTCAAGAGAGAGGGGGCATCATTCAGGAGTATCCCATGGTAACTTTACTCTCTGCTTCAAGAAACAGAGCAGGCTTCCTTCCTCCCAGTTGTCCCTAGGGTGTCCCCAAGAATTAGGGTATAGGCTGGAGGCAGAGAGCTTCTATTATCACAGTTTTGGAGTTTCCTGGTCTGTGCTCAGGGGTGAGAGCCACAGGGGACTCAGCCCTCACGCTATCATTAGCCAGAGTAGAATCTCAGGGAGCTGTCAAGATATCAGGGAGGAAATTGCTCCCTGCTGCATTTAGGTAGGTGATGCTACAGTCAGCCGTGATGAAGTCTGCATGCCTGGAATGAGTAGAAGAGGAGAAAGCCACCAGACTACAGGGATCCTGTGGATGTGAATGAAAGCTGTTGTTTTTTTGTGCTGCTATAGCAAAATGCCACAGACTGGGTAATTTGTAAAAAATAGAAAATTAATTCTCAAAATGCTGGAGGCTGGGAAGTCCAAGGTCAAGGTGCTGGCCTTCAGTGTTTGGTGAGAGTTCTCTGCTTCCTCGATGGTGCCCTGTTGCTGTGTCCTCACATGGCAGAAGAGCGGAAGAGCAACAAAAGGCTAAATGCTGGATGAAGCCTCTTTTATAAAAGCCCTAATCCCATTAGAAAGGGCTCTGCCTTCATGACTTAATTGCCTCTTAAAGGCCCTACCTCTTAATATTGTCACATTAGCAATTACGTTTCAACACGAGTTTGAGGGGACCTTCCAATAATAGCACTTGTGGCAGGACAGCCGGCATAGAGAGAAGAGTTGAGGATCATGTTCCACCCTCCCACCTAATACAAATAGCTTTCCTATTATGATGGCACACATCTTGAAAATTACGGAGGCCTGAGATGGATATTACATTTTATTAAATAAAAAAATTAACATATTTTTAGGTTTTTTGAGTAGTAAATTAAATATAGACTCACTGAATTCATATGTTTGGCATTTCATTGCAATTTTACAACAGTGACTTATTTCATTTATAAAACTGATAAATGCTTATAATAATAAGAAACAAAGAAGAAAGCAATAAATCATAATACTACCACATAGAGATAACCTATGTTAACAGTTGATGAGCCGCATTCTAGACATATCTCCAGGGATAGTCACAGACCAAAGGATGGAGATAAGAGAGAGAGGGAGAGGATTTTATTAAAAGGGCATCATACTACATATGCTATATTTAAATAAAAAAGATTACACTTCGTTTTACTTGAATTTAATATTTAATACAGGAAAAAACACTGAACCAAAACTAAAGGAATTTGCTATGCCTCACATAATTACTTCTTGATCAGAAGAAATACTAGTTTGTATAAGAATCTTTGAAAATTAAGAGGGAAAATATTAGGAGACTAAAATCATTATATATGTTTATAAAAATAACTTCGGACTTCATTAATTGATTCCCTGATCGAAATGATGAGATTAGTATTTTTGCACTTCCTCTCCCATACCGTCCCTCAAGTCCCCATATTTCATTAAAGTCCCATCTCAATGACTTTGGGCTTAGCCATGTTACTTACTTTGGCCAATGGATTGTGATTGGACGTAATGTTTCCCTCTTGAGCAAAAGGTTTTTCTGTGAGCATGTGCTTTGGTGTGGGACCTCTTGGTTTAGCCCTCCATAGTGAAAACAGCATGTTCTAAAGAGGGACTTCTCGTTCAGTCTGGATTCAGCAAGGAGAAAATATGTGGAGTTGAACCCAACAGAATCACAGCTGATTCACTGCCCTTATCTAATGTGTGAGCAAGATAAAAATGTTTGTTATTATAAGTCAGTAGAATATAAGTTTTGTTTGTTATAGCATCCAAAGTAGGAACTTAAAAAAATTTATATATTTATATTCTGTCCTATAAACACAGTTTCTTCAATTGTTTAGTCTTAGTTTTATAATTAAATGGATTTAGTGTTGAACACCAATGCCTCTACTATGGCCTCTCCATTTATCTTGATGTATCTCTTGATTAGCTAGATTTCATCATCCAAGTAGACTTTTCCAGAAGTGTTCATGGTTGCTGTGTTTTGAGTTTTTCAGATTTGTGAATACCTTCTTGCAGCCCTTCTCTACTTGAATACCAACTTGGCTGTGCATAGTATTCTTGTATTATAATTTTTTCACCTCAGAGTTTTGACAGCATTAAAAGAAATAGAACAACAGTTAAATAATGCTTATCAAAAAATTCAAACACCAAGGTGATACTTTTTTCCCGTAAGACATAATTTTTCCTTTTGCCTGAATATCTCACACATATTTCATTTGTTTGTTTGGATTTCAATAAGTAAACCAGGATATGTCTCTACATGGATCATTATAGATCCATTTTTTAGGCTTTTTCTATCTCTAGATTGTTTTATTTCATGGCAATTTTTCTTTATTATAGCCCTGAATATTTTCTTCTGTTGAATTTATTAGATTCTCTACTTCAAGGACACTAAGTTGTCTACATATTCAATCATTTGAGTTTTTTATTTTTTAAAATTGTGATAAAATAAACATGACAAAAAGCCCATTCTGTCCATTTTTAAGTGTACAGTCCAGTGGCATTAAGTATATTCACACTGTTGTGCAACCCTAGCCACCACCCATTTCCAGAACTCATTTCATTTTGCAAAACTGAAACTCTACCCATTAAACAACTGCCCATTCCTTCTTCCACCCACCCTAGCAACCGCCGTTTTACTGTCTATGAATTTAACTACTTTAGGTAACTCATATAAGTGGGATGAGACAATACTTGTCCTTTTATGACTAGCTTATTTCACTTAATATAATGTTTTCAAGGTTCATCTACCATTGTATGTGTGAGAATTGCATTCCTTTTTAAGGCTCATATTCCGTTGTATATATATCACCACATTTTGTTTATCCTTTTATCTGTCAGTGGGCACTTGGGTTGCTTCTGTCTTTTGGCTATTGTGAATAAAATGCTGCTATAAACATGTGTACACCAATATCTGTTTGAGTTTCCACTTTCAATTCTTTTGGGTATATACCCAGAAGTAGAATTGCTGGATCATATTTAATTTTTTGAGGAACTGCCATACCATTGTGCACAGTGGCTACACAATTTTACATTCCAACCAACGTTGCATGAAGATTCTAATTTCTCCATATCCTCACCTATACTTGTCTTCTGTTTTTTGTTTTTGTTTTAATAATAGCTACCTAATGGGTATGAAGTGGCAGATCATTTCTTGATCTATTCTCTCTATATATACCATCTCTTCTCTATTTGCTGTAATCACTTTGTCATTCT
Organism: Symphalangus syndactylus; assembly: GCF_028878055.3. Lineage (NCBI taxonomy): Eukaryota > Metazoa > Chordata > Mammalia > Primates > Hylobatidae > Symphalangus > Symphalangus syndactylus. The sequence goes on along the minus strand of NC_072431.2, from coordinate 121,900,838 downwards.
CATCTATACACACTGTGATAAATTCAAGCCTTCTTTCAAGTTAATGAATCCAGACATATCTATTTTGTTTGTTGCTATTACTCCTTAGATATGGCATATTCTTGTTTTGGTAATCAATTAGTTTCCTAGTTTTGCGGTGTGTATTTTCAACTCATTCTGTAGTTTTATTATCCTCGTATATTGAATTAAGATATTTTTAAAATGTTATATCTTAAAGCATTTCCAAGGAGTATCATTCTGTTTTTTGGCACAGGTTTTCCTTGAGACTCGATTCATATCTGTCTTTTGCCTGTTATGTTGCTTTGTGTCTTTTTTTTTCCTTTTTTTCTCATAAGTTTGCATAGTTGCCATTCCTCTTCTCTTCTTGTTTATATTTAATGTACAACATAGGTAGCTCTAACCAGTCTTCTCTTTGCTCTGAGAGCTTATGACTACACACTCCTTGCCACCCTTTCGTCATTTTCTAAGCCTACTTCTCTTCCTCTCTCAGCTGCAGTTTGGGGATAAGTTTAGATTTCTCTCCACTTTTCTGTAAGGATTAGGGAAAGCAAAAGAGATTATCTGGGGGCTGAATACAATCTTTGTCATGGGACGTGAATTCTCTGGCTTTTTTGTTTTTGTTTTTTTAATTCTGTGTTAGGAGGCCCCACTTCTGCAGAAATACACTCCACTCCTATGATTTTGGGTTGTTCCCCAGCCAGCTTAAAGCCCAGGCAGCATTTCCAGCCTCAGCCTTGGATCCTTCAGGCACGTACAGCCTTCTGCCCTTTAACACTTTGTCTTGACTTTTCCCTGAGCTGCCCACTCTCTCCCACAGGCTGCTTCTTTCAAATTAGGAGGTATTTCTAAGAAGCACAGAATTTTGTCAGTTCTTCTTTCTTTACTATTATTTCTAGAAGGGTGGGGTTAGAAAGCAAGCCGCAAAGGAATCTTTTGTTGTTTTCCTCTCACTGACATTTTCTTAACATTTATGTTATAAAGTTTAATCCTTTTGCCTTTTTTGGCTGTTTTTGATTATTGGTTTATAAATTTTTAATGCATTTTGTTAGGTACCAGAAGGAAAATATTTTGTAATCAGGATTTGTTCTGCTATTTTACCTGAAATCCAATATATTTTTAAAATTCCTTCCGCAGGGCCATGGAGAGTGTCACCTGCCCTCTAAGGAGAAACAAAGATTGTGATTCTTTAGCATGGAAGGGATATTTGTTAGAATTTGTGTCTGCTACACCGACCTTACATTTTTCACTTACTGTGAATTCCAGAGAAACTTATAACTTCTTCACTAATAGATCGCAAGAGGGGCTTAACTTTTTCATTTAGAATGCTGACCTCTTAGTCTTGAATGTTCATTTTGAGAGGGGCTTTTCCCCTCCCTGAATCCTGGACTTGTATTGAAGGGCTGAGTTGAAGAGAAGGTCAAGTCAGGAGGAAATGTGGCCTAAGGGGTTGGAGTAGTTAGGGCCGTTATTTTGCTGACTGAGGAATGGGGTGGCTGCCCCCAGGATGCTGACCAAGCAGGAGAGGGGCTCCTGGGGAATGAGGTGGGCTCCAGCTTGTGAGGGGGTGGGAACAAGCTAGATTCTCTGCTGGCCTAGGTTCTGTTTAACTCCCTACCTGCCTTCTGTTTGTCTCACGTCGCCTCTGCTGCTTTTGCCCCCTGATGCTCTGCTTTTCCAGTCCTGCCTCTGTCCAGGTCCGGCTCCACAAGAAGTTTGAACGTAGCGTTGGACAATGCAAAACTAGAATCACTCTTCTTTGAACATAATTGCATCATTCCATTCCTAACTCAGTCTCTTCCCACTTTTGTCAGTTACTTTAACTACTTGACAGGACTTGTCTTAGTTTCTTAAATGATTTGTGATGATGGGATCTATGTGACGGTTAAACAAGAACATAATGCTTTAGACTCACATTTCTGTTCAAACAGCAGCGCCTATTCACTTACAACTAGAGTATCACCAGTGTCAAAGAGCACGAAAATGTTCACATTGTTCCAGGAAGAAATGTTACAGATCTTTTCTGATGTGTGTGTGTGTGTGTGTGTGTGTGTGTATTATGATGAGAAAATCGTACTATATCTGGGTGATTGATCCAATAGTGGGGCTTTGCAGTACCTAGTATGTTTGAATTATTTACATCTTTTGAGGTCATAAATAACTAAATTACGGACATGTTGGAAAAGGTCCAGAGGCCTCAAAATTCAGAGAGAACCATGGGAAAGGCAGCAATCCCAGCTCCCACGTGGCTTGCTCTGCTGCCTCTGGCCAGGGCTTGCCGAGTAGATGCCCATCAGATCTGGGCTACTGGATTGCCTTTCAGAGTCCCCCTTCATCATTCACTTGACTGCAGTTTGAGCCTCTCCCCTGGATGATCTGGGTAACCACACAGGCAATATTGAGTTAGTTTTTCCATTTAAAAATTGATGTTGCCAAGAACTTGAATTTCAGTGGCATTCTTGCCTCTCTGCAGTTGGGGGTGAGGGGTCCCTGATTGGTGCACAGGGCCAATAAGATAAGGGCTTTGGGCATTTTGCCACTCACCTGTCCTCTGAGCTTGCTGAGAATTCTGTTGGGCAGATCTGGTGGCCTGGTCAGGTGTTCATGAACTATTCAGTCGCACAACACCATTTTGCCTCTAAGTCTCCTTTCTCCTAAAAGGTAGTTTTGTGTCATGCAGGTACTATCAACATGATCATGACTCTGAGTTTACGGTTCCTGAAAAAAATTCCACACCCTCGTGGTATCATCAGTAAGTGAGTAGCTCATTCCCCCATGGGGAATATTTTTAAGCACATTCATTTTATTTGAGGGGATGGAGGTGGGATAATATCAAGACCCATACTCTCTGATTCTAATAATAGTGTTATTGTGATAAAATAACCCCATGAGTAGGATGTATAAGGATTAATTTAAAATAATGTATGCAAAGTGCATAGCATAGTTCCTGACACATAGTAAGTGTTCAGTAATAAAAATGAACAAGGGTTCTTGGAAAGTCACTCTAATAGATGCATGTGTTTGTATGCTTACATACAGTTATTAGTTATTTTAACCACTTGGACAAGTTAGCCAACATCAAACATATGTGGGAGATTTCCTAAACCAACAATTTAGGCTTGCATCTTTCATAATTCATAGGAAATAAATACCGTAACATTATATATGGGACAAAGCACATATAACTATAGTGTATGTTATAACATGTATCATATTGCATTATTACATAGTCATATGTTGAATAAAATATGTCATATATTAGTATATGGAAGCTGCATTTACTAATCATTGTAAATATCATAGCTAATTTGTGGGGCTCTGTCTGTATACCAGGTATTATACAAAGCACTTTACAAATATGATCTCATTTAATCCTACATCAACTCTTCCATGTAGGTACCCCTGTTATTTTTGCTTTATGAATGAAGCAATTAGTTGTATGTGTTTGTGTGTGTGTCCACAGTGTATGTTTGTGCATGTGTTGTGGTGCCTTAAGGATCATTCCTGTGCTCACAGAGCTTTCAAAAAGACAAGCCAGGATTTGAGCCTAACGGTGTTGGAGTCCAAAATCAGTGTTCTGATTCTGTAAGCACCATTGTTTCTTCTCGCTAGCTACTTATTTGCTGGGCTATTCCCCAGGCTGCCACCCACAAACTCTTCATCCCTCCGAAGAGCTTTGATGTTGACTGCAATCCTAAGTGTATATTCATTATTTACTCCTCTCGACAACTCTGCAAGGTAATAGACTAATTTTACTAATATCCTCATTTTACAGTTGAAAAACCAGAGGCTCAGAGAGATTAAATCACACAGCTCTTAAGTGGCAAAACCAGAATTGGCCATGAGTCTGATTTCAAAGTCCTTCATCCTCTTTCCACTTCACCACGCCCATGCCCACACAACTACCGCCCACCCACCAACTTGGAAACCTCTCCCCTGTGCAGGGTAGCCAACCAGGGTGAGGCTACCTCAATAGCTCCAGCCTCCCGATCATGCATGTCCTGGAGTTTAATTGAAGGGGAAAAGGACCAACCAATGAGTCAGTGGCTTGGCTCTCCTGGGAAGCCTGCTTTTGACCCTCTGCTCCAGCCCACCTCTATTAAAATGATGAGCCCTGACAGTCTCGCAGCTGGAGGTATGGCCAGCCTGCCAGTGGTCTGATTGATGATATTTGTTACTGTCTTACCACTGGGTGTTATTGTTTTAGCACTTCATCCATTTCCCTTTAGATGGCTGGTGGTGGAGATTTTCATCAATGTCCTTTGATTAATCTCAAATAAAGAGGAAGCTAGCAAACACCAAACATGTTTGGAAGAATTTCAACCCCAATTAAGTGTGTACTGCAGCATGATTTGATTTGTGGGAGTCGCACAACAAGGAATTCAGAATAAACATATCTAACATGAAACCAGGGACTAAATTTAGGTGCTTAACACATGGAGTGTGTCATTATCCAGCCATCATCCAGCTTGTGCTCGCTGACTCTCCAGATGTTCATTGACATCCCAAAAGTTTTTCCACATCGACCATGAAAGTGGGACTCACCATGTAGGCTCTCCACTTATTTGCTAAGAGAGTTTTAAGGAGGTCTGCTGTCTATTCCTTGATAAAACTGTGCAGTTTTAGTGCAAAATAAGTTCCCCATTGCTATATCCCCTCATTTCCACCTGGGTCTGGGGAAACACATACAGTCTTGGTCTTGATGCACTTGAGGCTCACTAGTTAGAGAAGTATGTGTCAATTCTAGGGTCCTGCTTATGTGCCAAGTTGTTTCTTTACGTTCTCCCTCCCCCACTGTAAGCTACTCATGTAACATTCACCAAAAGGAAATTGCAAACTCAGCAGCTACTGAAGAGTTCACTTCTCCCTCCAATCAGTTCCACTGAGCAATCAAGCATTTTTGGAGAGGTCATAGCACCATCAGTATTCTTTTAGACCTCTCTATTGTAATTCAGCAAATAGCTATTGAACGCCTATTGCATAATACTGTCTTACACTAATTTAATTTTTGCTCGGTGTCAATTTTTTCTTAATTTCGAATACAGGTTGAAATTCTGCTATTCATTGTTTAGTTTCATGGCAGTTTCTGTCTTACCTACTTACCATTCATTTTCGATTACTTGGTGCTTTAGCATTTTAGCCTATTTTCAATGAGTTTTTTGTTCCTCTAGGTCTTTTCCTTCTGGGTACTATAGTAAATTGTCTTCCAATTTTGGTTAATCTTTTAAATCATTAGTGTTAGGGTCTCTTTCAATGGTCTGGTATTTTAATAGGTCTTATGTTAAGTATTTTTTTTTTCTTTTTTTTTTTTTTTTTTTTTTTTGAGATGGAGCCTTGCTCTGTCACCAGGCTGGAGTGCAGTGGCACGATCTCAGCTCACTGCAACCTCCGCCTCCCGGGTTCAAGTGATTCTCCTGCCTCAGCCTCTCAAGTAGCTGGGATTACAGGTGCCTGCCACCATGCCCAGCTAATTTTTGTATTTTTAGTAGAGATGGGGGTTTCACTATGTTGGCCAGGATGGTCTCGATCTCTTCACCTCATGATCCGCCTGCCTCGGCTTCCCAAAGTGCTGGGATTTCAGGCATGAGCCACCGCGCCCAGCCATGTCAAGTATTTTCTCCACTCTTTTCTTATTTTTAAAGAAGGAGGGATACAATGTTTTTCAAAGACAAAGTTTCTTTGTCTTTGATCTTCTTTATGAGCAACTGAACAGTGTGTTAGCACACACAGCTTCCAGACCCATTCTCAAACTCTAGGCTAGGAAATCTCAAGGGCTCCTGTTAGTTGGACACACCTCACTCCCATCTCCTGACGCTGACCCCGGTGGAAATCTTAGAAGACTATAATCCTCAGCATGTACTGCTTCCAAGATGGCTTCTGAGAAGCAACCCTGCTTATTTTGATTTATTTTAGGGGATTGTACCTTCCATTCACCTTCTTGGAATTCCCATCTCTGACTAGATACAGAAAAGAGAGATCTGGGCAGGAATGAAGGATGGGTTAAAGGATGGCACCAGGCCTCAAAGCGTATCACCGACCTAGAGAGAGGCCCTCCGGATCCAGTTAGTATCTATGTTGGATTTCTGAGACAGGGCTTGGATTTTGGGAGGGCACAGGGACTTTTTACCTACTTCCTGTCTATTTTGGGGGTGAGAGGGAGAAGCTAACTCTTATTTTGAGTGGTCATAGCACAAGGGATCTTGGATTGTGCTCTTAATCCCATTTTTCCAGTCTTGCAGTTAATGAAAATTGATCCTGGATTCTGAAAATAGATTACGTAGTTCCTGTTTTGGTGGTGGCATAAGTTTTCATTTTTTTGTGTGTCTTTATAAGTATTTTGTTAGATTTTAGGGAAATATTGAGTGACTAAGGGCCTCTAAGCCAGGTGCCATTTTAAACCTAACTTTCTCTGAGTCTTCATTTCTTGAAAGTAAAAAGGCTTTTAGTTAAAAGTATGGTTATGTTGATATCCTTGTAGATAACGCATCATGTACATGACAGGAAAGAAAGGTCTATTCAGCTGGGACTCGTTCTCTAAGGCAGAGAGACGGCTAATGAGGTTTCATGGAACAAAAGTCCTCATTGTCTGGAGAGACTGCATTGACAGAAAGACTACATTGATGAAACAATCTGATCTTCTAACCCATTCACCTTATGTGGAGTGATTCTGTAAATTGTAATGATCTAATAGCAGAACTTGGAAACACCTGAATGAAAAAGCCAGGCAACCCCAAGAGCAGATTGTATTTTCCTTGCTCAAGGGTCAGTTGCTGTGGGACGTTGACCAATTTCCCTGTCTCTCCTGAGGATTAGTGCTGCAGCTCATTTCAGGCATGTGTATTCAGCCCACTATGACTTCATTACCAGGGGACACTTCCCACATGTGGGATGGGAAGAGGAGTGCCTTCCTCTAGTCACAAGGATGTTGACAGAGCTGAGGCTTTGCTGCATGGGAACAGCGTGTGGACAAATGTTTGGCACTGGAACAGGGCTTGGGCTCCAACATTTGAGTTGCTGAAGCCCAACAAAGTCCAGCAGCCAAATCCACAGAGTCCTAGCAGCTTGCTTTATAAAACTTGAATTTAACGAAGTGTCAGTCTAGACTCAGTTTGATGGACTGCCCTGCACACTGATGATTTCAAGTAAGAGCTAAAGGATGAGTTTGGTTGGGTAGAATAAAAAGATATTTGGAAGTTTGTTTGCTCCTGTTGTTCTTCTCTTTTGCCAGAAGTCAAGGACTGTAAGCCTGGTTCATTGTGTTTTAGTAGAATAGCATGGATGGCTAAGAGGCAGGATCAAATAAAAAAAACTGAAATATCTTTAAAAGTCATTTTTTGCTGAGGCTACATATTGATTTTTAAATGCATTAAAGTAATTAGGTGTTGGGGCTGGACTAATAAGAAGTTGGTGGTAGTGTATCTGCTCACTGATACTCCATCATCTACGTAGCTCTCAGTAGAGAATTACATATGTGAGAATGCTAATTAGTCCTTCTCAGGGTTGGCATTGAGATTGTGTGGCCAATGATTGAAATGATGATCTCACAGAAATCATTTGTAGGAGCTAGAAAATGTGTATGCCTGTTTCCGTGTGCATGTGCAGATTCTAAAAGTACAGCGTGCTCTCATTCACTCTGGTTGTCAACATTGTGGGCTGCCTAAGTGCTTTTTATCTTCCTGTATTTGTTTCTGTCTTATGTCCATTTTACTTCCCTGCTCCACATAGAGAATGAAGAAGAGAAGGAAAAACCTACAATCAAATCGGATTCTTGAGCTTATTTCTGGTGAATACCATCTCACCAGGAGCTAAATCTGCAAATGGCATTTAGCCTCCTGCTATCTTCCTGGAGGCTGAGCCTTATGCTGATAGGAGAGAAAAAGATCAGGCCAAAAATCCTGTCTTGTCTACATTGTCCCTGATTTCAGGCAACTGGACTACTTTGGGTTGATTCTGGAATTTCCCCTGATGTCATTTGAGTTTCTTTGGTGACACTTAGACTCTTGATTGGTCTCAAAATCTTGAGGTCATGCTTGACGAACGAATACAAGTTGGGATTTTCTGTGGTAACAACCTCAAAATCTCAACCACTCACCACATGAAACAGTTTTCATGGTTCAGCAAGTCGGCTGCAGCTCCGTTGGCTTGATTGGGATCAGCTGGAGTTGCTGCTGGACTATAGATTGGTTTGATACCTGCTCCATGTGTCTTCTCATCCTATCACCCAGTTAGAGGAACAGCCACAGTCTGTCCTTCGTGGAGCAGGTTGACCTTGTGAAGGAGGGCAGAAGGTTGGGATAAGTGAGAAAAATGCTGCTCTTAGAAGCTTCTGCTCAGAACTGGCACTCTGACATTTCCATTCACAGTCCATTGGTCAAAGTAACTAATTCACAAGTCCAAGGTCAATGGAGTGAAGCTGTATACTCTGCCTACTAGAAGGTATAGACATGTTACATGAAAATGGGTAAAGGTGTGCTTCCCTGTTATAGGGACAAAGCAAAGATTTGAAAAAAAAAAAAATCCTATCCGACCACACTAACCATATAACGACCTGAAAAAAGGTTCACCATAACACACACCTATTTTTACTAGATATTCTTAGTTCCAAGGTAGTATAATTAGGTAACCTGATCACAGAAGAGTGCCTTTCTCAATCATGGCCTCATTTAATTTAATTTTCCTAGAAAACTGGAAAAGAAAGAATTCTTCCACTACTCCCCACAGCCAATGTCTCATCTGATCATGTATGCACACTAGAAGACATACTCATTTGATTATAGAAGATTTATTGTTTCTCCTCTTCAAGGGGGTGTGTAGTGGAAATTGCTTGGGATCTGCTTTCATATGCACATGAGTTTCAGTACAACTCAGGAACTAAATAGCTAAGAGGAATTTGGGGCCCTTTATTGCACCTCCCCAGTCTCCACTTGTTTATATATAGCATGGAGACACAGGACCTTCTTCACTGCATTGCTCTGCAGATTAAATGAGATAATCTATGCAAATGATCTACTATGAGTCTCATAAAAATTAATTTCATTTCCCTTCTCCTAGATCTCATCCATTATCTAAGATCAATCTTATATTCCAATGCCTCCTCTAAACCACCTTTAACTTCCTCCGGAATTCATTGAGCTTCTTCTCTTCTGAACTTCTGCAGTTCTCTAAGGGAGGGATCCATAATCTGCTCCTGGGTTCATGAATGGATTTCAAAAGTTAATAGACTCCCTACTTCTCCTCTGGAATCAGTATGAAATATTTTGCATATGAACCATATGCATCTTCTGGGGAGAGACTACATAGTATTCATGTGAACTTCAAAGTGGTATTGGATCGAGAATAGGTTCTGAACCATTGAGCAGAGATGAACTATTGACCCTTGTCATATACCACCTTGTATGCTGAGTATTGTTGCATGCCATTAGCTCCCTTTCTTCATCTATATTGTGGCTTTCTTGAGGGAATCAAACATATACTCCATGGCTTATGTATGTGCTACAACTTGTAGCATAGGCTGAACACTTGATGAAAATCCAATGTTTGTTAATTACTCAAATAAGTGTTTTAAAAATACCGTCATCGTAACCACCAAGGTGACTCTAACAAGTGAAACATTTAACAACAATGCTGAAGGAATGTAGAGAAAAAATCATTTGAAACAAAAACAAGCAGAAAACTCTGATGGTAACAGAGTCAGTCTGTCTGCGGACCCCTTCTGGTCCTGGACGAAGGGTGCCAACAGTTCCTTGTACCATGTCCTACAATATGTCTGTGAAACATTGCATCAGATGTGATTATACATATCTCCATACTGATTAAAACTCATATTCTCACATTTTCTAAGAGAAATGTGGAATGCTTTAGTGATTATAAGTATAGCTATAGGTTAGAACTGGAAGAGAAAGGCTATTAGAGAAGTGACATTTTGACAGAATGTTGGAGTGAAGCAGAGTAAGTCTTGTTAGGGAACTCTGAGCTCTCTTTGCAAGCAGAGCCTCTCCTCATCTATAGATTGATGTTTGGTCCAAATATAATTTGAAAAAAGGAAGAAAACAATAAATAATGATAAATGAAATTGTTTGTGCTTTTTCATCCTTTCCTAGGAAGCAAAAGAAATGTAGGGTTGAGATCATTAACCAGAATTATAAACCCCACACAAAAATATTTTCTAGAAAATAAATTTCTAAACATTTAAGAATCTTTAACTTAATTGTAAGAACTGAGCAGGTTTGAAGGGGAAAGAATGGTCAGGAAACTCCACAGAAGACGTAAGCATGTTGACAAAAGTTAGCGAGCAAGCGTGTTGTCAAAAGTCAAGGAGGTTTGTTGGTCCTTTGCCTCCTTATTGGTAATGACTTTCAAGATGCAGGCCTTTGATTCCACAAGATTTTCAAAGTGATTTTAGGGGACACATCATCAAGGGCAGTATGGCCATAGAATTCATAAGACACACTCTCTACATAAAAATTCACAAGCATACATATTCTCAAGTCAATCCTCTAACACTTTCAGAGGGCCAGATTCCATATGCCTAGCAACAATTCTATTTTTTTGTGTGTTTTATCCTTCTTCTCAGCTTCCTTGCTAGGCTTTAGGGAATTAGCAGGACTTACCACCAATTGGATTGCAGAGCTTTTTGGCCCAGAGTGAGGCTTGCTATCATCAGGTATGTAAAATCTTGCCCAGTGTAGTCAGAAGTTAAAATCAAGCCATCATAAACCTGCAGGACTTATGACCCTGAAGGCCCTGGGGGAGTTTCTTGGACCAGACCTCAATGGAACTTTGCCCAAAACCCCAAATGGGAAATATATATGAACTGATTCTCTGCAGTGTGAAGGCTGAGGCAGCAGCAGAATGCTTTTACAGACTGATACAATGATAGATTAGCACACATTTAATCCTAGGTTGGGGGTTTAGAGGAGTCAGTCTTCCTCAGCCCTTCCTCCCTGTTTGTTAATGTTAATAGTCCAGAGTGCTGGGTTTAATGGTAATGGGCGTTTTTCTTTTGTGACACAATTATTCTATATTTAAGGCAATTAGAAAGTCATTTCATGAAGACAGGAAGTGCCAGTGGGACACTAGTGTGGCTACGATTTGCTATAGGATTGTAGACTTCTAGTCTAATTGAGGTTGGAGAAATAAAAGGAAATTTTTAAATAGCTATCTGATGACAAAAAAATAAATAACATCACATTTAAAAGTATCTACACATCACTGACTTTAAGAAAATCTGCTCCCATACAAACGTATAGAACAAAGAAATTCAGAGCTATTGCTTATATTACATAAATTCTTTTTTTTTGTTTTTGCTAGAGTTTCCATAAAGTATAAGTTTCCTGGTTACATCAAATACATATTTGATTTCAATAATCCAATAATACCGCTTTTCAGGAACCAACTTACTGTGAAGAGAAAGCTACTTTGCAAAATTATTAGAGCAAAAAGATGCCATGTTGAAAAAAGCCTTAAGAAATAAAGAGAAAGTTCTTGGCTACCGTTTATGAGAGACAGGGGAATTACAGGCTGTTCTGAGAAAAGGTGAAGAGACAGTCCCCCATGGCGGAGTCTGTCAAGATGTCGTATGCAAATGTGATGATGTATTCTGAGTGTGCAAATAATCTAGCGGCACACTCTAATCAGAAAATACAGACAACACCAAAGCTGTAGGGTTTACCCTCTTGGTTAGATTCCATATTCGATTCTATATTCCATCAGAGTTTAAGCAAAAAACAAAACAAATTAAATTACAGGTCTCTGAATGAGTATTAGAAACCTCCTTTAGATAATTTGTCTCTAACAATGGAGAGTTCTTTGCAGTTGGACACCTCTAAGACATACAACACAGCCTTACCTTAACTTCTAGGTATTTTAAATTCTCTGACTTATCGTAAGCTCTAAATATCAGCACTTGTAGCTGGAGATTTCTACATCCTATTCCCATGCCAGTGGAAAATGAGAAGTAAATATATTTACATACAGTGGTTCTGCCAGAAGAACTAGAAGCAATGAACCTTTCTCCTAGAGGCACTGGGAGACTGCCCAGGGATTGCTCTAATAGAGGTAGGTTGGCTACATCAAGGCCTGCAATCTACCTGATTTTTTTCTTTTGGGGCTTTTCTTCTCATCTTTGAGAAATGCTCTGGAAGTCATTAAGAAGAATAAAAGGATAACCTAGGATTTGGAACTGTGCTGTTGTTAGGCAGACAGTGTGAGTTCAGGGTGGCCTGTTTAGAGTGCAGACTCAGATTTTAGTTCTTGGATGTGTCCAAGATCTCCAATTGCTTGGACTTCTTTGCCCTTTAAGATTTAAGCAACAATATATATGAACCCCATGAAAAATATACTAGTATATCTGGTGTCTTTTCTAACATATCTAGAGGTTCTTGGTGGTGGTGGTGATGTTGGTGGCAGTGAATAGGGGTGTGTGTGTGTGTGTGTGTGTGTGTGTGTCTGGTGTTAGGGCAGGGGACTTTCTCTTGGTGCTCTGACTCTGAATTATTACTTGCAAAGAATTCTCTGGGCCATCTTGGCTGTTTCCTCCTGTTCCTTTCCTTCACCATGTCATCCCACTGGGCACAATCCCCATCCCCCTTTGTGTCCAATCCTCCGCTCCCTTCCCTCCCCTCCCTTCCCCTCCCTTCTCTCTCGCTCTCTCTCTCTTTCTTTCTCTCTCTCCCACCCCCCCCGCTTTCTTTTCTTTAGAGACAGAGCCTCACTCTGTTGCCCACACTAGAGTGCAGTGGCCAGTGGTGTGATCATAGCGCACTGTAAACTTAAACTCTTGGGCTTCGGTGATCCTGTAGCCTCAGGCTCCCAAGTAGCTGAGACTGCAGGTGTGTGCAACTACACCTGGCTATTTTTTAAAAAATGTTTTTTGTAGATATGGGGGTCTCACTTTGTTGTCCATGCTGGTCTTGAATTCTTGGCCTCAAAGGATCCTCCTGCATTGGCCTCCCAAAGTTCTGGCATTACAGGCATGAGCCACCATGCCCAGCCCTAATCCCTTCTTAACCAAAGTGCACTGACTGTATGGCAGTCTTCACTAACAGTTTGGGACTAGGATTACACAATGTAAAAATCTGTAATGGAAACTTGACATTTTTCTTCTTACTGTGATAATTCCTGGAACCAAGAATATTTGCTTTGCCATGTTGCTGTTTGTCTCCAACACATTCATCATTCTTCCTTCTCCTCTCCAGCTCATGTCTCATCCTTCTCCTCTCCAGCTTACACCTCGTTCTGCTCCCCTCAAATTCTTACTTATTTTATATAGAGATCAGTTTAGCTAATATTACGTTTCAATTCAAACCCATCTAAGTCTGTCCTTAACTGCATTCCCAAATAAGCCTACTAAGCCTAAACAAAGATGGTTCTTTCCTTGGAGGAATTCTACTACTTAGCAATAGTAAAGTAATTGTGTTCAATGAATTCTCTCTTCCTAGCATCACTGCGCACCTATCACTCAATCAGTAAAAGTACATTTTGAACATCTATAGAAGCCAAGACTTTGGAGTCTTTTAAATCTACTTCCTCTGTAGTCATGGCAGAGCAGTGGCCCTTTTTGATTGACCACACCAGCCATGGAGGTGGAATCATAAAGGCCCTGGAATTTCTCCTCTGCCAGTTCTATCCCCATTTTGTGCTAACGAGTAGAAATGGGAAGAACACAGGTTTTCCTTGTCAAGTTCTTTTCTAAAATCTCCCTGTGGTTCCAAGAGACCCCTGCTCCCTGTTTCTTCTGCTATGCCACGCGTAAAGCTGGGGACCAAGTACTCTGCTAAGAACTGTTGCTGTTCTCATCCCAGCTGAGAACTGATGCTTCCCTGCATTGGGCCAGGCCCAGTGATGACGCTTCAATTAGAGCACCACGAAGTGGCTTTAATCCATTCCAAATACCTCTGTTTACACAAATAGCATTCAAAGTCTGTTTCTAGGTCCATTTGTTCCCAAGTCCTTCATGATTAAAGGTTTAAAACTAGGCATGTAATTTTCTTTTGTGCTAATATATGTTCTATTGAGCATCTTCTTTTGAAAAAGTAAAATCAGTTTTGCCCATATTGAAATTCTAATGTAATAGGACCATCTTCTATCTACACCCCACTACACCTTGCTTCATGATCTCTGCAAGTTATATCTGGAGTACTTTAGCAGCTACCGTACCCACACTCATCAACACTCCCTTTGATGCTGTGCAGTCCATCAGAAACACTGAAAAAAAAAAAAAGTTTCTGTAGCAGACTTTTACAGTTAAGTTCTCCAACATGCTCCTGGACTTCTCCTGAATTAACATTAGGCTAACAGACTTTTGACATTAAGACTAAATATTTCATCCTCCGCTTTTCTTTGTTTCTTGCTGATTACTGTCCTTTGCTTAGAGATTTTCACCTTGCATGGCTTGTTCTTCGTCCTTCAAAATTACTTGTACAGATGAATGGCTCATCCCAGGAATCTGTGGACCTCTGTCGTTTTCTTGGCAATTTTGATTTTTTTCTGCTTTTGAATTTTGTTTCCATGGCCATCAGAATGTTTTTAAATAGCACTTTGAAAGTTCTTGGTGCCTTTGTACTTATCAAAAATTAAGCACTTCCAGAAATAAAAGAAATAGAGGCATCATAGTGTGGACTAACAAACGAGAGGACTGTTGAACCTAAAATACGACCAACTCTGCCTGTGGTAGCAGGCAGAGTTCATATTATTTTGCTTTGGGATATCACTTTATGACTGTGAATGTATATATGCTGAAAGTTTGTAAGGAGATGACATCTGTATATCTTTCTTGCTATTGAAGCATTCTTGAGAGGATCTCTAGCGGCTGGGTCACTGTGTAACGTCAGTCTGTAATATATAGTTAGCATTCTTAATTGAACTCTATTCTGAGATGTACTCATTAATTCTATGCCTTAAGAGCAGCTAGTTTATTTTCCAGGGACCTTCCTCACAGGCGCTGGCAGATATTTCTTCTGCCTGTCTTTGTTCAGGAGCCTTCGCCTCTGAGACTTAGTGAGGAGTGGAGAGAGGAGGTAAAGAGAGCATTATCAATATTTCTACTGAAGTATCTTTCTTCCAGATGGCAGAGATGCTCTCATGCACGTAACTTTCCTGGTGGCCATGCTCCTTATTCCAGTGTTCCCCAGAAATATTTCCAGATTAGGTTCTTATCATGATCCTTGCTAGAGTGAATTAATATCAAGGCTTGCAAAGTTTTTCCTCTGTTTCTGTCTAGACTAGACAGTCCCCAGTGACAAAATAGAATCACTGAAGATTTCACAGAAGATTCAGTGAAAGCTTTGCTATTCCACTGCCTCTCCATCCCAGGGGGATCACAGAAGGCGTAGGAGTAGAGGAGATAGATGTAGTCCCAGACCAAACCTTGTCTTGGCCTGCTTGATACACTCATGGACCCATAAGAGCTCTGTTTCACTAATTTTATAGGATTTTGCCCTGTAGCTTAACCCAAAAGATGCCAAGACTTTACAATAAATAGTTACCCTGGAAACTCAGGGAAACCCAGGATAAACCCAGAGTATGAAATCATTGTTTAGAATGTCCCTGGCCTGCTCTATCTAATTCTTGGTTAACGCTTTTTGGATGGGGTCTCTGTTGCTGAGGAGGAGGCCTGAAACTGCACATGCTTCATAAACAGATGAGAAGTCAAACTGCTTCAGAGGGGACCCAACCTACAGGCAAAGATCCCTGCTTTGAACTTCATCAGAATGCTTTGTTTAGCTTTAATTCCATACCAAATAAAATGCAAACCTATGCCTGTCTCTCCTGTGTACTCTTAGCCCCATACCTGTTAACATCTTTGGTTCTTCAGTTTCACAAGGGTGACATGCACATTTCTTGGAGCCATTTTGTTCTGGGAATTATTGCACAGCGCCACCTCATAATAAAACAAGAAAGAACAGTAAGACAGCTGTTTGCTCTCATGATCACGATTAGTATTTCTATGGCATATTTTTTCCACCCTTTTACTTTCAACCTATTTGTGTCTTTACATTAAGATTCATGTCTTTTTAAATAGACAACATAGAGTTGATCTTGCTTTTTTATTCATGATGAAAGTCTCCACCTTATTGTAGTTTACTTCATTCACACTTAAGGTGATTATTGATCTGGTTGGGTTGAAGTCAGCCATCTTGCTGTTTGTTTTTTATTTGTCACATCTGTTCTTTCTTTCTTGTTTTTCCTCATTTTCTGCCTTCTTTTGGATTAACTGAGAATTTTTCATGATTTTATTTTATGACCACTTAACAGGTCATTATCCAGAACTTGTTGATTTAGTTTTTAATAGTTGCTCTAGATTTACAATCTTCCTCTTAAAATTTTCGCTTTCTATTTTAAAATGATACTATACTATTTCACGCTTAAAGAAGGAACCTTATCACAATATATTTTCAATTCCATTGTCATTACTTTGGCTATAAAGGTCATACATATTATAAAATCCCTAATACATTTTTCTTATTTTTACTTTAAACATACGTATGTCATTCATTTCACAATGCATTTCTACTAGTTTTGCTTGATCTTTAAGTAAAACAAAAATGGAAAAGTTTTAAATATTTATTCAAATACCATTGCTAGAGTGCTCATGCTTTGACTGGAAATGAATTCTATCTGATTTTTCTGTTTGTCTAAAAAAGTCTATATTGTTACTTATTTTAGAAAGATATTTTTGCTTGATTTGGAATTATAGGTTGATAGGTATTTTTTTCTGTTTTCTTTTCAACTTTTAGCACATTAAAGATGTTATTCCTTTGTCTTTGGGCTTCATAGTTTCTGCCAAGAAATCTATTATATGTGTTACCCTAGTTCCACTTAAGCAATGCCATCTTTTTTTCTCTGCTTTTAAGATTTTTCTTTTATGCTTTTTTCCCCCCCGCCCACAGAGTCTTGTTCTGTTGCCCAGGCTGGAATGCAGTGGTGTGATCTCGGTTCACTGTAACCTCCACCTCCCAGGTTCAAGCCATTCTCCTGCCTCAGCCTTCTGAGTAGCTGGGACTACAGGTGTGCACCACCACACCCAGCTAATTATTATTATTATTTTTATTATTATTATTTTTTTTTATTATACTTTAGGGTTTTAGGGTACATGTGCACAATGTGCAGGTTTGTTACATATGTATCCATGTGCCATGTTGATTTCCTGCACCCATTAACTCGTCATTTAGCATTAGGTGTACCTCCTAATGCTGTCCCTCCCCCCTCCCCCCACCCCACAACAGTCCCCGGAGCGTGATGTTCCCCTTCCTGTGTCCATAAGTTCTCATTGTTCAATTCCCACCTATGAGTGAGAACATGCGCTGTTTGGTTTTTTGTCCTTGCGATAGTTTACTGAGAATGATGTTTTCCAGTTTCATCCATGTCCCTACAAAGGACACGAACTCATCATTTTTTATGGCTGCATAGTATTCCATGGTGTATATGTGCCACATTTTCTTAATCCAGTCTATCGTTGTTGGACATTTGGGTTGGTTCCAACTCTTTGCTATTGTGAATAGTGCCACAATAAACATACGTGTGCATGTGTCTTTATAGCAGCATGATTTATAGTCCTTTGGGTATATACCCAGTAATGGGATGGCTGGGTCAAATGGTATTTCTAGTTCTAGATCCCTGAGGAATCGCCAAAATGACTTCCACAATGGTTGAACTAGTTTACAGTCCCACCAACAGTGTAAAAGTGTTCCTATTTCTCCACATCCTCTCCAGCACCTGTTGTTTCCTGATTTTTTAATGATGGCCATTCTAACTGGTGTGAGATGGTATCTCACTGTGGTTTTGATTTGCATTTCTCTGATGGCCAGTGATGAGGGGCATTTCTTCATGTGTTTATTGGCTGCATAAATGTCTTCTTTTGAGAAGTGTCTGTTCATGTCCTCTGCCCACTTTTTGATGGGGTTGTTTGTTTTTTTCTTGTAAATTTGTTTGAGTTCATTGTAGATTCTGGATATTAGCCCTTTGTCAGATGAGTAGGTTGCAAAAATTTTCTCCCATTCTGTAGGTTGCCTGTTCACTCTGATGATAGTTTCTTTTGCTGTGCAGAAGCTCTTTAGTTTAATGAGATCCCATTTGTCGATTTTGTCTTTTGTTGCCATTGCTTTAGGTGTTTTAGACATGAAGTCCTTGCCCACGCCTATGTCCTGAATGGTATTGCCTAGGTTTTCTTGTAGGATTTTAATGGTTTTAGGTCTAACATATAAGTCTTTAATCCATCTTGAATTAATTTTTGTATAAGGTGTAAGGAAGGGATCCAGTTGCAGCTTTCTACATATGGCTAGCCAGTTTTCCCAGCACCATTTATTAAATAGGGAATCCTTTCCCCATTTCTTGTTTTTGTCAGGTTTGTCAAAGATCAGATAGTTGTAGCTATGCGGCATCATTTCTGAGGGCTCTGTTCTGTTCCATTGATCTATGTCTCTGTTGTGGTACCAGTACCATGCTGTTTTGGTTACTGTAGCCTTGTAGTATAGTTTAAAGTCAGGTAGCGTGATGCCTCCAGCTTTGTTCTTTTGGCTTAGGATTGACTTGGCGATGCGGGCTCTTTTTTGGTTCCATATGAACTTTAAAGTAGTTTTTTCCAATTCTGTGAAGAAAGTCATTGGTAGCTTGATGGGGATGGCATTGAATCTATAAATTACCTTGGGCAGGATGGCCATTTTCACGATATTGATTCTTCCAACCCATGAGCATGGAATGTTCTTCCATTTGTTTGTATCCTCTTTTATTTCATTGAGCAGTGGTTGGTAGTTCTCCTTGAAGAGGTCCTTCACATCCCTTGTAAGTTGGATTCCTAGGTATTTTATTCTCTTTGAAGCAATTGTGAATGGGAGTTCACTCATGATTTGGCTCTCTGTTTGTCTGTGATTGGTGTACAAGAATGCTTGTGATTTTTGTACATTAATTTTGTATCCTGAGACTTTGCTGAAGTTGCTAATCAGCTTAAGGAGATTTTGGGCTGAGACAATGGGGTTTTCTAGATATACAATCATGTCATCTGCAGACAGGGACAATTTGACTTCCTCTTTTCCTAATTGAATACCCTTTATTTCCTTCTCCTGCCTGATTGCTCTGGCCAGAACTTCCAGCACTATGTTGAATAGTAGCGGTGAGAGAGGGCATCCCTGTCTTGTGCCAGTTTTCAGAGGGAATGCTTCCAGTTTTTGCCCATCGATAGAAAAAGAGGGAATCCTCCCTAACACATTTTACGAAGCCAGCATCGTCCTGATACCAAAACCTGGCAGAGACATAACCAAAAAAGAGAATTTCAGACCAATATCCTTGATGAACATTGATGCAAAAATCCTCAATAAAATACTGGCAAACAGAATCCAGCAGCACATCAAAAAGCTTATCCACCATGATCAAGTGGGCTTCATCCCTGGGATGCAAGGCTGGTTCAACATACACAAATCAATAAATGTAATCCAGCATATAAACAAAAGACAAAAACCACATGACTATCTCAATAGATGCAGAAAAGGCCTTTGACAAAATTCAGCTAATTATTTTTGTATTTTTAGTAGAGATGGGGTTTCGCCATGTCAGCCAGGCTGGTCTCTTGACCTCAAGTGATCCACCTGCCTCGGCCTCCTAAAGTGCTGGGGTTACAGGTGTGAGCCACTGTGCCTGGCCTCTTTCATGACTTTTTAAAAGAAATTTGATTAGTATGTACTGGACCTTGAACTATTTTTTCGTTTTTATTTTGTATATATTTTTCTTTAGGCTCATTGAGCTTTTTGTGTCATCAAATTTGGAACAAATTTCAGCCATTATTTCTCCCAAAATTTTTATTCTTTCACTCCTGTTCTCCCCCTTCTCAGACTGTAAATATACATGTGTTAGACCCTTTGTTATTATCTCACACATCACAGAGATACATTCATTTTTCATTCATTTTTCAGCTCAGCCCCAGGTGAGCTCTGTAAACCATTCAGTTCATAACTCCGGAGCTGCTGCTTGCCTAGTCCCCCGATTTTCCATCTTGTGCATAAGATCTTAGTATTCAGCTAAGACCCAAGAGGACCTCTACTCAGAAACTATTTTTCTGCCCAGGGCCCTGCTTCCAGAACTTCCTTGCAACTTTTTGCTATTTTAGGCTTCCTGAAGTCTGATTCTCAATCTCCTTAACTTAGCAAACCTGCCATGCCATGCTTGGGACACTCCCACCTTCCTTCATGGTCTGCAATGTGATTTCAGGCAGAAAGCAAGCATAATTGTAGGAACCATCTCTCTTTTTTCCCTTTTCTCAGAAATCAGAATCCTGCTGTGCATGTTGGCCAATGGCTGCGAACAGCTGTTTCATTTTTTTCCCCTAGCTTTCTAATTATTTATTTGGGGAAGGAAAATCAAATCTTTGCTAATTCTTTATGGCTGAAAGTAGACTATGCAGCTGGGATTAAATTCAGAATATAGAGGTGGAGCGAGTATTCTGAATTATACAGGTGGGCCCAATGTAGTAACAGGTGTCCTTTACAAGTGAAAGGAGGCAGAAGAGCCAGTCAGAGAGAGAGAGAGATGATGAAGACAGATGCAAAGAGTGGAGTGGTTATGAGAAAAGGAATTCTGGCAGCCTCTAGAAACTGGAAAAAGCAAAGGAGAGATGAGAGATTCTCCCCTAGAGCCTCCAGAAGGAATGCAGCTTTGCCAACACCATGATTTTGCTGTTGTAAGGCACATTTCAGACTTCTGCTGTGAGAAAATAGATTCGTGTTGCTTTAAACCACTGTTTGTGACTATTTATTATAGCAGCAATAGGAAACTAATACAGTTTTTAAGAAAACATTGTTCCTGTATTAGGCTGTTCTTGCATTGAAATGCCTGAGACTGGGTAATTTATAAAGAAAAGAGGTTTAACTGGCTTATGGTTCTGCAGGCTTTACAGGAAGCATGATGCTGGCATCTGCTCACCTTCTGAAGAGGCCTCAGGAAACTTACAATCATGGCAGAAGGAGAAGGGGGAGCAGGTACGTCACATGGCCAGAGCAGGAGCAAGAGAGAGGGAGGGATGCCACACACTTCTAAACAGCGAGATTTTGCAAGAAGACATTCACCATTGCAAGCATGGTACCAAGGAGATGGTGCTAAACCATTCGTGAGAAATTCACCCTCATGATCCAATCACCTCCCACCAGGCCACACCTCCAGTACTGGGGATTACAATTCAACATGAGATTCCGACAGGGACACATACCCAAACTATATTAGTTCCTGTCTTCAAGGACACTATTGTTAATGCTGAAACGTTTCTCAATTAGCCTATGTTAGCCAGTCTCAATTCAGTGCACTTTGTGCTACATTAATATTTTCCAATTGCCAGGCCGTGGGGCACTACCATCATGACTTTACTATAGTTTGTAGCCCCTGATACCACACCAATAACTTTTGTGGGTAGTGTAATGTGAATCACCATGATACCAGGTACTACAACCTCTCCATTAGCAAATGTTTATGAAGATCACAAGTTTGAAATTCTAATTATGTTCTTTTTGAATGTGCATTAAAATATGCCATATCTGGCCAGGTGCAGTGGCTCACATTTGTAATTCCAGCACTTTGGGAGGCTGAGGCATGTGGATCCCTTGAGCTCAGGAGTTCAAGACCAGCCTGGGCAGAATGGCGAAACCCCATGTTTACAAAAAAATACAAAAATTAGCCGGGCATGGTGGCATGTGCCCATAGTACCAGCTACTTTTGAGGCTGATGTGGGAGGATCCCTTGAGCCCAGGCAGTGAAGGTTGTGGTGAGCCAAGATTGTGTCACAGCACTTCAGCCTGGATGACAGAGCCAGACGCTATCTCAAAAAAAAAAAGCCATATCTACAAAAATTATTCTCCCGCATATCCCCACATATGAATTACAAACCATCAGTGATACACATCAATAATTTGGGACACCCAGCTGTACTCCACCTGGCATTTAGCAGGATTTTCACACGCTGGAGCTTTATGTTGGAGACTGTAGCTTGCTTTGATACGGCGTGGGTTAAGCAGCAGGACTACCCACTAGTATAGCAACAACGATGGAAAGATGCCAGAAACCTGGACTCTTGCTGATCTCTGATGCTATTAGGCACCAATCTTTAATCAACTTTCCTCTCCTGAGAGCTTGTAGATAGGTGTAATTTGGAAGAGAAACACAGGGTCTTGAACTGTTTGAAACACTCCCTCCCACAGGCAGACTCTCTCAGTCACTCCATGCTAATGCTTTTCTTGAATGAAGAATAGTAGGGGGAAGAAAAAAAACTTTTTAAAAAAGGAGATCTTACGTCAGCAAACTCCTGGAATTTGGTGTTGATTTAGGTAAACTTGCCAGATTCTGGCATATGCTAAATAAAACAATGAGCTAGAGCCTGTGGAAGACACAGCCCAGTTGAACACATGATGCAAAGCTTTTCCAAATTTTCTGCGGGAATGAGTTGGAACATACAAGAGGCCATAGATTCCAGCTTTAGCAATTACACAGTTGATCACACCAAGCCTAACTGAATTTGGCATGACTTTGAGGGCTGTGGTTTGCTTATACTTGTCTCCCTTGCCCCCTCATGCAGCATGCAGGATAAGACATTCCCAGACAATCTCTGCACTGTATATGCCACACTTATTCTTCTACCTCAGGAACACTGGATTCTCTTCTCCCTCATCACTGATGAACTCCACAGTAACCACAGTAAGGAAGACGTTATGAAGACTCATAAAACCTAAATTACCCACCTAGTTTAGCCACATACTCACTATGTGACCTTAAGTAAGATCCCAAACTTTTTTGAGTCTCTTTCCTTATCTACAAAATGTCAACAATAATACCTTAAAATGTTAGTAGTTCAAGTAAAATTATATGATGAATAAAGGGAAAGAATTATGTGAAAAGTATTTGTAAATAACTGATAAAGTGCCTTTCCTTGCTCCACTATTGACTTGAAACAGATTGTCCTCTAGCGTCTCTGTAGGCAAATATCTTAATTAGTGATTCTTTTATTTTCACAAATGTGGAGAAGAGTGGAGAAATATCAGATCCTGTTGTTTCTGTCTCAAGACACTTGTTTCATAGTTTCACTTTGAATTGACATCATCTGGCCACAGTTTATGGTTCTGACTTTATTTCCTTTTGCCTTGGACCTATCTAGCCATACCAGCCTCTGATATTTCTTCAAACATGGCAAAGTCATTTTCATTTCATAGCCTTTACAGATTAGACTTGCTTTGACTGGAACTGTCTTCCTCCTGCATAGATGGCTCCTTGCTTAAATCTCACCTCCTCAGAGACCCTTTCCTCTATTGCTTTATGTAAAGGGATCCTCTTGTTTCATAATCCTTTATAAGAGTGCCCACTATATTTCTTTCATATGGCTGATCATAAACTCTAATTAATCTGCATGTCAATTTGATGGTCAGTATATTATCTGTTGTCAGTAAAATGTACACTCTGTGATTTTCTCTTTAGATATAATGAAGAAAGCTCAAAGAAGCAGGCATTCATTTTTGGCAAAAGACCCTTCGGTGCTTTGAGGACGGGCATGATGCTGTGGTGAGTTTTGAATCTTCATCTGGGTTTCTGTTCAAGAGGAAGCAGTCCTTAAGGGAACATAGTAACATGGTATTCTTCCTCAGCACCCTCAGCATCTAGCCCAGGGCCTGGCACATAGACCTCAGTATGTTGTGGTTTGGACAGAATGAAACCTGCCTCTCTTTTCTGTAATGGACTGCCCAGTGAGTGCATAGCTCCTCCCCTTATCCAAGAGGGCTGGCAGCTCATGTTGACCTCACTGCCAACCTCAGTAACTCAAACTTTGATTACTCTTCATTCCTGGGAATGCCTTTCACTTCTCCCCACACTGGCTTGCACCAAATCCTTGAGTCTGTGCATAGACAGCAGGGACTTTCCAGCTTCTGTACTACTACCTGCAGGGAACACTTAGGAGAACTTGTTAAACATAGATATAATCGATGATAACACTCACATGAGCTAAAACATAGTCTAACATGCACCAGGCACTATTCCAAGAGTTTTGCATATATTAATTTATTTAATCCTTACAATAACCCCATAAGGTAGGTTACGATTACTTCTTCCATTATACAGCTGAGGAAACTGTGACATAGAGGGGCTAAGTAATTTGTCAGTGACAGAGCTGGGCCACAGCCAGGGCAGTCAGGCTCCAAGGACTCTGCATTTAGCCGTTCAGCTATAAACATTGCAGTTCTTCAAGACAGATCTTCTGGGCTTATCATCAGCCTTCTCTAGGCAGATGGTATATTTAGCCTTTAACTAAATGTTAAATGTTTTATTTATGTAAGTAATGCATGAGATAAATTCTTCTATAAAGCAATTAATACATTCAAATAAAGTAAAATTCCCCTTTGACCATCTTTTGTAACTCTAAATGGCTCCTTCCTTCTCCAGGGGCAGCCATTGTACCCAATTTTGTGTTTATCCTTCCCAAACATTTCCTATACATTTGTATGAACCTGTGTGTCAGTCAAACATACAAAATATTGCTGTGGTTTATTGATCAATTGTGCATATATAGTAACATGTACAAATAACACTAATTGTATATATATTAGGCCCTTCCTCTGACAATGTACATTTAAGTGGTCTATGCCAGGTACAGGGTTGATATTCAGCTGGTACACAACAGTATGGCCATGGCTATAGCTGCAATTCTGAAACACTTCTGTAATAATTTGGTAAATAGACCCTATTGCTCTCCTGGGACCAGGGCCAACTTATTCATTAGGCACACTAGGCACAATGCCTGAGGCCCGTAATGCATTCAGCCCCCCACTCAAATATTTCAATTTTAGATTTTAAAAAATAATAAGAAAAAATGAACATAATAATGAATATAAAATTATGAATCTAGCCAAGATTGTTTCTGTCTTTTTACCAACATAGTCATAAAATATAATTTTTGATGTAATTTATATAGGATGGGGTCCACAGAGGGAAAAGTACCTAGGTCAGTACCTAGGGCCCTGCTTGTGTCCTCCCCATGGTCCAGCAAGTACAGGGCCACTGTCTGCCAAAGCGTGGGTTTCCTGAGCCCTCTCTCTATGTTTAGGCTGGAGTTCCTAGGTATTAGGACTGGTCAAGGTAGTTCTATATGTATGAGTAAAATTTTTGAGTATCACTCATAGCCACATATATTCCAAAGAGAAAAACATGCTGGCTCATGCAAGGATATTTCTGATGCAAGGAACAGAAAACTATGCAAATGTGCCTAAGCCAAATTAGTGGTGTGTGTGGGAGTCTAGAGCTGAAGAGCAACCAGGCCACATGGAGGCCTGGAACATCATTAAAAGAGTTTCCAGAGACCCCAGTGGCTATCCCTCTCTTCCTTTTCAGGCCATGTGGCCTCTCTTCTGCATCCCTTGGCTTATCTGCTTCCTCCCTCTTTCTTTTTGGTCCAGATTTTCACTTCTCCTTTAGAGCTCTACCATAAATGTGATGCACCTCCCACAAAACAGTCTCTGTGTTTTTCATTT
This sequence comes from Symphalangus syndactylus, assembly GCF_028878055.3. Lineage (NCBI taxonomy): Eukaryota > Metazoa > Chordata > Mammalia > Primates > Hylobatidae > Symphalangus > Symphalangus syndactylus. The sequence continues at coordinate 121,875,354 of NC_072431.2, read as the reverse complement.
CAGATTCATATGTGAGACAGAATCTATTTGGCCTAACTTAGGTCAGATGTTCATTGCTCATCTAGTAAGCTAGGGCCATAGGCCAAGGAAATGGCAGCAGAGGTGGAGTCTGGTGGTACTTGCATAGACACTCCCGAATGTCAATGTCATCCCATCCTTTGATTATCCAGTCAACACACCCTTCTGCCCACACATACAATTTCATTGATGGTCTTGCCTAACATGGGCTGGCTTTTCATAAATAACTACAAATATATTCCCTCCATTATCAGGAGCAGCAACCAACAGTCCCTTCCAGCTAATGCATGCAGAGATCATGCCATGGCCCAAGGCTCTGAGAGTGCATGAACTTCCCCTGAGGGTGTTTGCTCCTGAACCCAAATTAACTCGTCGACCACTGATTCGTTAAATGATCATCCTAATTGCCATATATAAAACAGTGGATGAAAAGAATTTTAAAAAGTAGAAATTTTAAGTATATAGTTAGCCTTCGTATAATTTAGCAGCAAACATGGACGTACAGGTAGAGGTGATAGACCCTATTTCTATAATTGGTCATAAGGCTCTGGCTGGTATTTACAGTTTAAAGAAATTATAAACTAAAAGAAGATTCTTTCCAAGTTTGTAATGAAAAATTAAGAAGTCAGTTGACTTTTCTTCCAAAGTATTTTCATGTCTTTCTGGAAACGAACTTGCTTTAGCTTAGCATGTCTTGAGAAGTACTGTTATTTGTATGGTAAAGCCATCATTTTGTCTGGATTTATAGTGTGAAGAGTCACTAATCTTTTTACTATCTTAAGACCAAATCAACACAACTTCAGTTATCGCTCTATGACATCTGTGGTTTCTTCTAGGCATCTACTCAGACACAAGGGAGAACTGACCCCACAGTTCTAGGGCCTGTAATACATTCAGCCCCCCACTCAACAAGTATTTCAAAAATTTTAAATTAAAAAAAAAATTAGAAGAAAAAAATGAACATAATAATAATGAATATAAAATAATGAATCTAGGTAATATTATATCTGTCTATGTCCTCTGACGTTTGGGTAGACTAAAAACTTAAGCTTCAAATTTATAAAGCTAATAAATCTAAGGTGGCAATGGGAGGGGCATTTAATAAGGACAGAATTTACAAGGTTGGAGAACTTTGTTTCTAACTATAAATGAAAGCCTGAGAGGATGACTTAGTGTAGCTGTAATATACAGCTGAATGGAATTGTTTCATTAATTACCTATAGATATCTGAATATGATATATATTTATTAAGGAAGCAGTTCGTAAGATAAAACTCTGTACTTTAAAAATTTATAATCTAGTAGTCTATGGAATATGCAACTTCACGAAAAAGTCAAAGATAGTACTTGAATATAATTCTAAAACTTTTACTTTTTACCCTGCAAGGGTAATGTTGTAGGATAAAGTCTTGGTGGAAATATTCTTTTGCTTTTCCATAAGGATGGACGGAATATGGGAATGCATGTAACGTTATTGTAAGACCACATGTGCTATATACAGTGACTTGGCACAAGGCACCTGGCTTACAGGTGCTCTGGCAAGTGGGGTTGGGAAGGCTTCTTTCCTTTTGTATTTCTAATATCATGTGCACGAAATGATTTTAATGTGTTTTTTTTGTGTTGGAGTCTATACTGCAGGCAGTCCCTTTGGGCTGAGCAGTTTGCCTTTCAGTGTGGTTCCCGGAAACAGGTGACAATCTCATTTTCTTTTTTAAGAGGATCCTTTGTTCTGGGTGGTGCCCGGGATTGCTAGCTGGAGCAGCCCTCTTTTCCTTTTCATCAAAATTGAGGAAGGAAAATGTGAAAACAAAATAAATAAAAAAGTTACCTTAGAAAAGGTAAGATTCAGAAAGTTAGTTCTAGTAAGATCATTCATGCCAAGGCAAGTGGGTCATGAAAGATTAGTAAAAATTTTATAAATGACAAGGCAATTGTACAGATTATTCACAGCTTGTATCCGGAAGTATTCCAGTGTTTGTTTTTGAATCAAATGTATGCAGCTTTTGTTGTTGGAATGCAATCAGCCTGCAGGGAAGAAGATGGTCCTGTAATGATATAGCCAAACATAAACCACAGGGGATGTTGCAGAAGGCATTTGCCTTACCTCGATGCCTTGCTGCTCTGTTGGAAATGCATCTGCCTGGAACATGGCCATCTAAGGGCTGATCTTTCAGCATGTGAAATAAAGAGAGGAAGGGGAAAAATAGCCATCCATACAACTGTGCTGAAATAAAACTGTTCTTCGTTAGAGTCAACCATTCCCCATCATGCATTCCCTTTCGATGATGTAAAGTCGTTCGGGTGTGCGAAGCCATACCATGAAGCACAGGAAATAGTTTAAATCTTTGGAAATGTTTTTAGGTTAAATAAATGGAGAAATGACTGTAGTTAAAGTTGCCAACCACTTGAGAGTAATTTTTACTGGCAGATTTTTTTTTTTTGGTTAGTTGTCAGTGTTCCTCTGAAAACATACACACAACCAAGGTATATTGTTATAGCCTGCTCCATGGGTACAGCATAGGCTTTTTAAAGAGGTGATTGTTCTTTGATTTCTTTCAAACTCAACTTACACTTAGGCAGCCTTTTGGGAATACCAATTACTGAGTTTGTTACATTTATCTGATCTGAGGGTGTGACTGGAGATTTCTATATGGATGATGATAAACAGGTGAGATTTTAGGGGTTTTTGGTAAACGTCTATTACAGCCTTCAGTAAACCCAACAGACACATGTGTGAGTTACTTTGATGGCAATACTACATCTATTTTGTCAGCTATTCAGATATAATGAAGGCAAGGAAATCATGGAATATGGTTTTGATGACAAAATCTGAATTCAAATCAAGACAGAAAGAAGCTAATTGGCTAAAATTACTTGAAAAGCTGTAGTGTTCTCTAAGGCAAAAGTAACCAACATGCTTATTTGCCCTAAAAACAGCTATTTTTATACCACCTTTATGACCACCAACTAACTCTTGATGGTCCAGACAAATCAAGCTTCTTGTTTCTCTCTCTGTCTTCCTTTTTTTTGGGGGGGGTGGGTGCAATATCCTGATATTTGACTGCCTGGTCTCCAAAGAGTAAGGCAGGGAAGGTAAAAAATTAATTGTAAGACACCTTTTTTAAATAGTTCCAATTCTTAGCCAGTACTGTGTAGATGTCATTATTCTGACTTATGGCACATATCATATATTATTATAACTATATGTTATTGTTTCTATTAGTCCCACTAGCCTTAGGGATGCTGGATCATGTTCAACTCTCTATTCGTAGTACCTAACAGATTGCTTATAATAACAGGTTCTTAATTAATGTTTGTTGAACAAATAAATAAATAATAAAAGGTAAAGTATAAGGTTAAAATATAGCTGGGTAACTATGCCAACCCATTACTATGTTAAAGCATGTTATTTAAAAGACCCAACAGCTTTATTGAAATATAATTTATCATAAAATTCACTTGTTCAGAATTCACTGGTTCAAAATTCACTTGTTAGCATATTAACAATGTTGTGAAACTATCATCACTCTCTGATTTTAGATCATTTTGACCATCTCAAAAAACAAAACAAAACAAAACAAAAACAACCCAACTGTGACCATTAGCGTTCATTCATTCTCCATATCCTCCTCCCTTCAGGCCCTAGCAACCCTAATCTATTTTGTCTCTATGGATTTGACTATTCTAGACATTTTATGCTACTAGAATCACATAATACATGGTCTTTTGTGTCTGGTTCCTTTCACTTGGCGTGTTTTCAAGGTTCACATGAATCAATACTTTATTCCTTTTTATACTTTTTTATAACTGCTGGATGGGTATACCACATTGTCTGTCCATTCATCAGTTCATGGACATTTTAGGTGTTTCCACTTTGTGGCTATAATGAAAAATGAGGTTATAAACGTTCATCCCTAAGTTTTTGCATGCATATATATTTTGAATTCCCTTTGATACACACCTAAGAGTGAAATTATTGGGTCAAATGATAACTCTAACTTTTTGAGGAACTGCCAAAGTGTTTTCCAAAGTAGCTGCACCATTTTTTTTTTTTTTGAGACGGAGTCTCGCTCTGTCACCCAGGCTGGAGTGCAGTGGCGCGATCTCGGCTCACTGCAAGCTCCACTTCCCAGGTTCACGCCATTCTCCTGCCTCAGCCTCCCGAGTAGCTGGGACTACAGGCGCCCGCTACCACGCCCGGCTAATTTTTTGTATTTTTAGTAGAGATGGGGTTTCACTGTGTAGCTGCACCATTTTGTAATCCCAAGTAATGTATGAGGGTTTGCGTTTTTCCACATCCTCACCGACATTTGTTATTATCTGTCTTTTTTATTTTAACCATCCTAGTGTGTGTGAATGGTATCTCATTGTGGTTTTTGATTTGCATTTCCTGATGACTAATGATGTTGAGCATCTTTTCATGTATTCACTGGCCATTTGTTTATCTTCTTTGGAGCAATAAATGTCTATTCACATTCTTTGCCCATTTAAAAATTGGATTATTTGTCTTTTTATTGTTTAGTTGTAAGAGTTTTTAACAAATATATTCTGGATATAAGTTCATATCAGATGATTTAAAATGTTTTTCATATTCTATGGGCTTCAGATATAAAGTTTTAGCTTTTCTAATGGTGTCCTTTGAAGCACAGGTTTTAAAATTTGATGTTTAATTTATTTAGTTTTTCCTTTGGTTGCTTGTGCTGTAGTTGTCATATCTAAGAAACAATGATGTAATCCAAGGTTACAAATATTTACACCTGTATTTTCTTCTAAGAGTTGTATAGTTTTAGCTCTTACATGTATGTGTTTAACCCATTTTAATTTTTATATTTTGTGTGAAGTAAGAACCATTTTTTTGTAATCCAATTCATTCTTCTGCATGTGACTATCTAGTTAATCAAATATGCTTTTAATATATAGTGAATATATCAGCAGAAGTTTAATGATGTTTGAGAACATAATAAAACCTCAATAATTCAGATTTCACTACACTCAAAACTAATAATAATTTGAATATTGACTTAGTGTGTTAGTTATAAAGACTTCACTAAGGAAATTATTAATAAACAGAATCACAGCAGAATGTTAGTAAACATAGGAATTTCCTCTGCCAATCTGTTAACTGTAACCATTTGTTCTCAAATGTTATTTATAATATTTTTATTTACTTATTAAAAAAATTGTTTCACACCATTTTAGTTGGGCTCTCTGAATTGCACAGAACAGAGATGTTCATCATTAAACTTAATTTAAAAATAGTTTACTGGAATGATTCAGAAAGCTATCAGAATCTACCCGAGAAGGTTTTTTGTTATTTAGTTCACATTTGAGAAAGGAGGGAGGCTTTTTGGTATAGTAAGATGGAAAAGCTATGTAGGAAGGGGATCAGCTCCCCATGGCAGAATGTCCTAATTTTCTTTAGATAACTCATCCTGAGACGAATGGCCTTCCTCTTCTCTCCATTCTCAGGAATAAAAGCACTCCTAATGGAACTGGAGTCTAGAGGGTGAACAGAGCTTAGAGCTTCCATATAGGTAAGTGGTTAAAAGGACAGAGGGCTGTGGAAAGGTTTCAAAGGAGAAGCTCTGTACACTGCATAGGGAGTGGCCATGTGGGACACCCCCAAAAGCTGAAACTAGGGTCCCAGTTGTGGAAAGACGAGGAGTAGAAGGACTGACTTCTCCCCATCTTTCCAACTCTATATGGATTTAATTTTATTTTTTTGATGCTATAGCAAGAAATTACTGGTACAGAGTTGGGGGTTTTATATGTGTTACCTAACCTTTTCATTTTATGCATACAGAGACACAGAGGGGGCAAGCATGGTGGGAAATGATGCATCTTCCGTTTCTGATCGGGTTGGATGCCTAACTTCCATCAGTGAGGTGTGTACTGAGAGTCATTAGCCAAACAAGTTGTCCATTTTCTTCCCCTGACTATTATTCCTGGCCTCCATACCTGTCTCTGAGTTATGGGGCACTATGCTTGTGTTACATTGAGACTTCTGGGGAATTGACTACTCTTTCTGTGACTTGTATGTGTGTTTCTCACTAAACTGCTTCATTTTCTTCTGACTTTGCCTACTCACCCTCTCTTCTATGCAATTTCTCTAACTCATTGATTCTGCATACTTATGGTTACTAATCACTTGTAACAGTCTGATATAACCCCTGTCACCCTTGATTCTACATCACAGTCCCTCTGCCTTCTTTCAGCTTCAGTTCCACAAGCTCATTTCAAATTCCTGCAGGAGGGAACTGGGTTGGTCCAGCTCAGCCTTTTGCACCAGTCCTCCTCATGTGTGCCCAACCAGCTTTTAGGTTGCTCATCAGCCACTCTCTGGCTTACCTGCTTTGCTGGGCATTAGGTTCATGAGGCTTACAACTGGCCATCTGAAGCCCACGGAGTAGAGTTAGTGATCTGGGAGTACCTATGAACAGAGAAGCTCTGTGATTTCCAGAACTGGAAACTGCCTACTATGCAACGATAAATAAATGTGTTTCGCTTCTTGGTATGTATAAATAAATGTAGACACGTTTGTTTATTTTAGAATAAATAAAAATCAGTAATTTGATTATTCAGATTCACTACTTTAAACATTTCACAAATTCTTCAATGAATATCAGTTAGTAAGGTTTTTATATATTTAACAATTGAGTTATTTTAACCACCCGTATTTTTTATATAATAGGAGAAATGGGACTCTGTCTCTTTACTATTTTTCTCTAATGTTCCTATACAAAGCCTCACTTACTTTCTTTTTCTTCATTCTCTCCCTTTGTAAGAAAGTTCTTTTACAGGTAAAAGAATGTCATGGGCTGAACTGTGTCTCCTCAAAATGTGTATGTTGAAGCTATAACATACACATTTTATGCAAGTGACTGCATCTGGAGATGGGGCCATTAGGGATATAATTAAGGTTAAATGAGATCATAAGAGTGGGGCTCTAGTCTGATAGGTTTGTGTCCTTATAAGAAAAGGAAGAGACACCATCCTCTCATCTCTCCCTCTCGCTCGCTTTGTGTGTGTGTGTGTGTGTGTGTGTGTGTGTGTGTTTGTGTGTCTGTCTCTCTCCATGCAGGAACAGAGAAGAAGCCATGTGAGGACACAGTGAGAGGGCAGCCTTCAACAAGCCAGAAAAAGAGGCCTGCTATGGTCTGAATGTTCATGTCTCCTGTGAATTCATATATTAAAACTTAATCACAATGCAATGGTTTTAAGAGGCGGGGCCTTTAGAAGGTGATTAGGTCATGAGAGCAAGCGCTACCCTTATATGGGAAGCTTACCTTATCAAGGAGGCCTGAGGGAGCTTGTCGGCCCCTTTTGCAAGGAGAGGATACACAGAAGGCACCATCTAAGCAACAGGTCCTTACCAGATACTGAATCTGCTGGTGGCTTGATCTTGTACTTCCTGGCCTCTAGAACTGTGAGCAGTAAATTTCTGCTCTTTAAAAATTACCCACTCTGTGGCATTTTAAAATGATAACCCTAGTAGACTAATATAAAATGTGAAGCAAAGATGGAATCAGTCCTAATTATCTCTAACTCTGAACCCAACTCAACTTTCTTCCTAGCCTATATAAAATGAGCTTATTTAAGCATTTATTTACATGTTTATTTCCAGTCCCCCTTCCCTTTTGACAATGTAAACTCCTTGATGAGAGGACCTGCCTATCTTGGTCACTTCTTTACCCACCCCAGGCACATTGTAGACAAATACATATTTACTGAGTTAATGTATTAGTGATGGAATCATTTTGGTACACCTTTATGAATGAAAACACGGGAGATTTTTCTACAAATATTAGTATGTGACCCAGAAAACCATTCATTTATTCTCATGATGCTCTCTAGATGTGGCTCTTGGGAAACCCCGTGCTTGCTCTTGATTTGATCTTTTACCTCAGGGGCTGCTTCTTCACCATCTTCTTTGCTACTTCCTCTTCTCTCTGACATGAAAAACTTGGAAATTCAGGTGTCACCTCTGTTCCCACATCTCTTCTTCAATAGAGTTTAGATTGATTTTTTATCCAGATTGCCTCAGTCAAAATCCTGGCTCCACTATTTTTTTTTGAGACAGAGTTTCGCTCTGTCACCCAGGCTGGAGTACAGTGGTGCTATCTCAGCTCACTGCAACTTTCGCCTTCCGGATTCAAGCAAATCTCTGCCTCACCCTCCTGAGTAGCTGGAATTACAAGCGCCCACAACCACGCCCTGCTAATTTTTGTGTTTTTAGTAGAGAAGGGGGTTTCACCATCTTGGCCAGGCTGGTCTTGAACTTCTGACCTCGTGGTCCACCTGCCTCAGCCTCCCAAAGTGCTGGGGTGAGCGACCACACCTGGCTGGCAACACTATTTAAATAGTTGTATAAGGTTGGGCAAGTGACTTAACCTCTCTGTGCCTCAGTATCCTTATCTGTGAAATGAGGCTTGTAGATTCCTACAAGCCTGGGCAACATAAGGGGACCTCATCTCCACAAAAAATAAAAAATTAGCTGGGCATGGCATGGTGGTGTGCACCTGTAGTCTTAGCTACTGTGGGGGCTAAGATGGGAGGATCACTTGAGCCCAGGAGTTTGAGGCTACAGTGAACTATGATTGTGCCATTGCACTCCAGCCTGGGCAACAGAGTGAGACCCTCTCATACACACAAAAAAGAATAGCACCTGGCAAATAGAATGCACTTAGTAAGTATTAGACATAATTATTTTATATTAATATTCATTTTTTGTTATATACAATCTCTCTGTAGGTAATTTCTCCACTCCTGTGGCTTTCCTAGTCCTGAATTGCCACTGAATTCCAGTTCACAGCCTCATAAAATCATCATATAACTAACCGTGGGAGGCAAGATTCCAATATGGCCTCCCAAATTCCTGTCCCCTTGTGTACAGACTCTGTATAATCCCTTACTCTTGATTACAAGTGGGCTCTGAATATGGTATGATATCATTCCTGTTATTTGGTTACTATCAGTTGACTTGGAGATAATGAAAAGGAGCTTATTTTGGGTGGGCCTGAATTAATCAGGCAAACCTTTAAAAGAAGGTGAAGGATTAGAGAAATGTGCTCCTCCTGGCCTGAAAGAAGCAAACAGCTATAGTGTGAACTGCCCATGGGAGCCACATGGCAAGGAACATCGAGTGGCCTCTAGGATCTGAGAGCAATCCCTGTATGACAGCCAGCAGGAAAACGGGGACCTCAGTCAGACAGCTGCAAGGAAATGAATTCGGCCAACAATCAGTGAGTTTGGAAGAGGATCCCAAGCCGCAGATGAAAATCACAGCTCTGGCTCACCTCTTTCTGTTAGCCTGGTGACACCCTCAGCAAATGACCCAGCTATCCCGTCGCTGGAAGTTTCACTTACAAAATCACTGAGATAAATCAGTGCTGTTTTAAACTGATGTTTGTGGTAATTTGTTATACAGCAATAGAAAACACATATATCAACCGCCAAGTTTACTTCTCTACATCAGTGTCTAACATAGGAATCTCGCCCTTTACACATCTTAAAAAAATTCTTAATTTCTCTTCACTATCCTGCATTTTTCTTTCTTCTACAAAATAACTCACTTGGAGCTAAAAACTGGAATAATTCTTGATGCCTCTTTTTTTCCCTCAGACCTCACATACAATTCATCAGCAAATCCTATAGGATCTGTCATCAAAATGTAACCTGCATATGACCACTTTTCACCCCTTCCCCTGCTGCAGTCTGGTCAAAGCTACCTCCATCTCTTGCTTGGACCACTACAATAGCCTTCTAACTGCTTGCTCCATTCCATACAGTTGACTCTCCTTCCTGCAGTCACCACAAATGTTTTGATGTAAATCAGGCCATGCTGCTCTGTGTAGGATCCAAAGACTTCTCATGGCACTCACAATAAAATCCAGACTCCTTACTATACTAGTCCATTCTCATTTCTATAAAGAAATACCTGAGACTGGGTAATTAATAAAGAAAAGAGGTTTAATTGGCTCACGGTTACAGGAAGCATGATGATCTGCTTAGCTTCTGGGAAGGCCTCAGGAAACTTACAATCATAGTGGAAGGTGAAAGGGAAGCAGGCATGTCTTAACATGACTGGAGTAGGAGCAAGAGAGAGGGGAAGGTGCCACACACTTTTAACCAGATCTCATGAGGACTTACTATTGTGACACAATACCAAGGGGAAAATTCACTCCCATGATCCAGTCACCTCCCACCAGGCTCCATCTTCAACACTAGGGATTACAATTTGATCTGAGATTTGGGAAGGAACACAGACCCAAACCATATCACTTACCACAGCATCAAGGCCCCACATGATGTGGTTCCTTGTGTCTTAGTTCACTTTGTGCTTCTATAACCAAATACCACAGACTGGGTAATTTTTAAGCAATAGAAATTTATTTCTCATGGCGCTGGAAATCTGGAAAGTCCAAGATCAAGGCACCAGCAGGTTTGGTCTCTTTTGAGGGCCTTGTCTCCACTTCCAAAATAGTGCACTGAATGCCGCATCCTCCAGGGGGAAGGAACACTGTTCCTCACATTTCACAAGAGTAGAAAAGGAGAGAGAAAGAGAAAGAGAGAGCGTGAGAGAGTTGAACGTACCCTTTTATAAGAACCCACTACCTTGATAACAGCATCAATCCATTCATGAGGACAGTCAGAGTCTGCATGGCCCAATAACCTCTTAATAATCGCATCTCTTCATGCTGGAGAATGAATGGCAATTAGAATTTCAGCATGAGTTTTGGAGTGGACAAACATTCAAAGCCTAGCACCTGGCTACTCTCTGACCTCATTTCCCACCACTGTCCTCTTCCCTCATTATTTTTCAGCTACGTAGGCCTTTCTGCTTTTCCATTTTGATGCCAAGCAAGCTTGCATTTTAGGACCTTTGTGCTTGATTTTTTCTTTTGTCTGGAACCTTCTGCCTTGTATCTTCCATGATTCCTTCCCTCACATCGTAAGGTTTTTTTCCCAAATGTAACCTCCTCTGGCAGCCTTCCCTGATTGCCCTATGTAAAATAACCAACCTCTTCCTCCCCCCACTACGGCCTAATCGTCTCCATTGTACTTCGTACTCCTCGCATTGTTTTATGTGTTGTGTCCTCTATTTATTTGTTCACTTGTTTATTGCCTGTCTCCACTGTTAGAATGTAAGTTCCATCAAGGCAGGGCCTCTGACTGGATCATTACTCAATCCTCAGCCTTAGAACAGTGTCTGGCATATATAAGTAGGCACATAAATATTTTTTATTGAACAAAGAGCTTAGAGAAATATTTGACATGTTTACATTAAAGTCAGAATTGTAACTCTGTCTTTTCAAAGAAAGTCATGATGGTGACACTTGTTAAAAGCAGGAATTGAGAAATCATACATTATCAAATTAAGAAGTATTTGTGCTATCAAAATTACGTGGTGTTTTAGAGAAGTTTAATGCTATTGAAACATTACTAATGGTATGGCTGATGTAATTTTTGCTGATGTACAGTTCTGTGGGTTGAACTCCAAGACACAGTGTTGTTCTTGTGATGTCTTCTTTTTGTTTTGTTTTGTTTTGTATTTTTGGCAAGGAAGAGGCAATTTCAGTAATCCAAATGCCGAAATGTAAATTCTAGCCCTGATCAAGATAGACATGAAAATGGGGCTGTGATGAGACCAGGTACTTGGTCAAATACTAACAGCCTTACTAATCAATAGCAAAGAGAGCTAGACAATATCCAAAATATACGTGTCATGGAAAATGTAGTTGTTTAGAGCACATCTCACGGTTTAGATATCTAGATAGATCACAAGTTCAAAATTTCAGCACAAAAAATAGATGCCATTACAATGAAGTTTGGTACATTGCAAAGTTTTCCCAGTATAAAAAGAGCTTAAGTGATCCAAGATGTATCACTTTTTAAGGCCAAACTTCCAGGTTTACAATGATCAGTTTATAAGTAGAGACATATTCATCTCCTTTCCTTTTTCCCACAGTGAAGATTATCTTTAGAAACACTGACTCAGGCTGGCTGGGTGCAGTGGCTCACGCCTGTAATCCTAGCACTTTGGGAGGCCGAGGCAGGCAGATCGCTTGACCCCAGCCTGGACAACATGGCAAACCCCATATTTACCAAAAATATCAAAAATTAGCAGGGTGTGGTGGTGCAGACCTGTAGTCCCAGATACTCAGGAGGCAGGCTGAAGTGGGAGGATCACTTGAGCCCATGAAGTCAAGGCTGCAGTGAGCCATGACTGTTCCACTGCACTTCAGCCTGAGCAATGAGAGTGAGACTGTGTCTCAAAAAATAAAAATAAATGAAAATAAAAACACTCTACCAGGCCAATAATGAGTTAACTTCCTTGCACTATAGAATATGGTATATTGATTATGAAGAAAGGCAGTGCAATGTGGTGTGCCCTTTTCCATCTGATATCTTAGGTTTCCATTCTTTCAAGACCATCATATCAGCTCACATAATGCACTTATTTCATTTTCCTTAACAGATCACCTCCTCGCCAACTGGAGCCTTTTTTTTTTTTTTTTTTTGAGACGGAGTCTGGCTGTGTTGCCCAGGCTGGAGTGCAGTGGCGTGATGATCTCGGCTCACTGCAAGCTCCACCTCCCGAGTTCATGCCATTCTCCTGCCTCAGGCTCCTGAGTAGCTGGGACTACCGGGTGCCTGCCACCATGCCCTGCTAATTTTTTTATTTTTAGTAGAGACAGGATTTCACCACGTTAGTCAGGATGGTCTCGATCTCCTGACCTCGTGATCTGCCTGCCTTGGCCTCCCAAAGTGCTGGGATTACAGGCATGAGCCACCACACCCGGCTGCCAACTGGAGACTTTTTAAATAATGTAAATATCACTTAATTTATGAAAGAAATGTTTATTCTAATTTAGAGTGGTTTAATCAAGCAAATCAAGTTCAACTCCCTCGAAAGAAAAGAAACACAATGTAATAATTTCTTTAAACTTTTGAATATAAAAATATTTACTGTTTACTTAAAAGAGCCTTTTTTGAACTCCAGTCAAGTATGGAAGTATGCTGTGAATTAAAAATCTGATCTGATAAAATAACACATAAATATTTTAGCAGGAATTTTGGTCCTAATACCTACGAGATGGCTGTGAGTCTGCCTGTAATACAAAGCTCTCTCTCGTTTGAAAACTTCAGAGAGCCAACTATTTGGGTATTAAAAACTCCTGCCCAGATTACTGTTAATGTTAATCCTGATGGAATTACTTAATAATTATGATTTTTCTTCCTTTTAGAATGTCATAGCTGTGTGACTTACATTGTACGTCTCCACTCGGACTGAATTTCTGGCTTCTTCTGTTGTATACATGGATAGAAATCATGGTTTGTTTGTTTTTTTTTTTTCTCTTGAATGTGGATTTAGTTCTAGTTGAATGGACATTATAAAAGAATTCTTTATTTTTAATTAATGTCAGTGTTATACCTATACCTTTACAAAAATCTTTAGTAAATGTATAGTGTTACACCTATACCTTTACAAGAATATATTTAGATATAGAAACGGCAATCTTTTTAAGATTTTAAAAAAAATTTATATTGACTAGAAACAGACTCGGTTCAAATCATCAAAGCTTTAGTTAACAAAGTGGTTAAAGACCTAGAGGTGTCTAAGAACTTTCTAAATTGTACTCACACCACACAATAGCAGTTGTTCTTGAAGAGGTGAAAGTGATAAAGTATTCCAGGAACCAACAGGCTGTGATGAAATGTCCACAAACAGACCAAAAGGATATTATGAGCCATTCTCCCCCATCACCTCCCCACTCCCACATACTTCATAGATGGACAAAGAGCTAGTCTTCATTGTACCCTGCTATTCATAATAAAATATTACCTCTGTACCTCTTCTTTAGGTCACAGGTTACCCTGCAGGTTAATAATCACATTAAATATGTTCAGATATGAAGAGGTACAACAACAGTGATTCACAGCGATCAAAGGGAATCCCTGCATTCAAATACCTGAGAGCCTCTGTGCTTCCCTCTTATTTTATCATTAATCTTCATATTCCCATGAGTGGCTAGAATCCATAACTCCATTTGACTCATAAAGGCACTGACACAAAAAAAGAGCTGAAGATTCTTAAAATGTAACAAAAGAAGTTCAGGTGGGAAAATGGCTACAGATCCCAGGTTTATAGACTCCTTAATATTGCTAAGTCCACAATGGTGCAATCCATTGAACTTATTTAAAATAAAATATCTTTATCTAAGTGGAACAGAATAGTCACCCTGAGCTTGTGTTGGCCTCTTTTAGGAGAAGAAATGGTATTTTTTCCTATTTTTTACAGGGGACCTGGAAAGCCTCCAAGTGAAATTTACTTCTTAATTATGTAAAATGTTCATTTTTGGAATTAAAATTTGCATAGTCGGGCAACTTAGCAAGCAGTTTTACTTGTTGAACTGCCACTGTATATACTTATGGTGATTTGAGCTGTCATTCTCATCTAGTGACCAATTCTACTTGCCTTAGTACATAGAGCACTAGCAGCTCCTCCAATAATTCCTTTTAAATCATTTTTGAGCTGAAAACCTTTTGTTGATGCTCTATTGCAAAATGCCAAGGCTGAAGTAATAAACTTGGCTGTCAGGGCTCTCCACTAACTTTTTTTCACTACCCTTCACACTCATTCATGAATTTGTTGAACTAATATTCATTGACTTCCTGTGTATACCAGGTACTGTGTTAGTCCACTGTTACTCAAAGCCATGTAAACTGTCATCTTCCATCTCTTGAGAAACTCCCACTTTAGTAAATGGAGACACACATGTAAATAAATGTTTACAAGTGGTAGAGCCTTTCACAACGCCCTTTCCCACTTCCCGCTCAGCCTCTTCCTGAAAGTTGTAGTCTTTGGATGGTAGATAGGTAGTTAAAGGGAATCAGACTGCTCTATTTTTCCTTGCACAGAAAGTAACAATCACTTGGAGCAAGGATAATTCCTCAGTTTTGTGATTAGAGTAGGCTTTAGAGGTTACCCCAGGGACTGACAGTGAAAACAGGCAAATAGTTCTCTTACGGACTTCTAGGCAGGCATAGCATGAGGCTTTTTCCATGTAGCTCCATCAGTCTTACAGTTAGTAGAAATTCTTTTCAAATTCTGGCAATAACTTGACTAATAGTGCTGATTTCACCAAAGTTGGTTTTTGTGTTTTTTCTTCTGAATCATTGTAGATATTTTAGAGTAAAGTTTGGGAAATCTTTTTCAGGGATCCATGCCAGCAGTATTAAAAGACCACTGTTTGGTTTGGCCAGTGCAGTTTTAAAAAATTCCTTCAAACTGGACATTGATTCTCTATTTTGTCATAGTCTCACTTTCCTTCCATCTTGTACATGACTTACTCATCTATCTGCCTGCCCATTGATACTATCAATGTTTAGCATTTTTATTTTATAGGCATAACAAAAATGGAAAAAAATCTGGACTGGTATTATGACACTTTTAGGTATTTTAAACATTTCCATCTTACAATCAGTAGGAACCAACAATAAATTCATATAGAGAAATTTTAATGATCCTAGCATTTTTCATTCATTCCTAAGTACAGGGAGGGAACTTTCCTAGTACCGTAAAGTCTGTCTTTAGTCCATGAATGGGAGAAAGGAATGTGAGGCCTTACGGAATTGATGTTTGAAAGGACTAGAAAATGCAAGCTATAAAGAGTGACATGTAATGGGAATTCTGCCAAGTAATAAAACATTTGCCTTTCAAGCCAGGCACTGGGTCCAAATCAATGAGCTGAATTCTTCATGGTTCAGATTGTCTTCATTTTCTCTGTAACTCTCCATCTTGCTTGTCAACTCATGTTTTCCAAACATTTAGAAACTGGAATGTAATCCCCTAAAGTGAGGGATTTCCTCTGGGCAGCCACCCTGATCTTGGAAAGAAACAAGATTTCAGATTCCACACCCTCTTCTTGGAAAGTCCATTTCAGATTCCTTTCTGATAGCTCAGGGGAATGCAAATGACATTAGGGAAGACCTAAACCTTCCTGTCATTCAGCGGAATCCAAAACAGTGAACCCTTCTATTCTCTTTTGGGTACATTCGTATTAGATTGATTTTGGGAGGTTTAGAAAAATCTAGAATCTATATTGATCACATAATCCGTTTTATTCACTTTTTATTCATTTTATTTTTAAAACATTAAAGCAGAGAAGGGAGATTCTTAGATGTTGTTTAAAAACACACAAAGATTGGGATTTATAGATATTAGACAGGAGCTGGGAATAGGCACTTTTAACAAGCATCCCAGGTGATTCTGATGCCGATGGTCAAAGGACCACACACTGACAAACACTAAGAATTTAATTTAATTACACCTGAAATACATCTGCAGACTTTCCACTGTGAACTTTTCTTTATTCTTGATTATGATGGAATTGGGTAATATAAATCTTCTAATAATTGAGAACTTTTCACTTTGTCATTGACTCAAAAATTCCCCCAAATCTCAACACACTGACAGAAAGGATTCTTCACTAGAACAAGGAAGGGAAGCAAACATCATTGATTATCAGTCCATCAACTGGGTAATCAAGTTTACTGTTGAACTCAAATTAGAGCTCCTCTTTGAGGGTGAGTGTTGGTTTCAAACACACAGAGACTCACAAGAGAAAATTCAGTTTATTGAAATGTGACTTAATCGAGGATTTCCTCAATGGAAAAAGGAGACAGGAAAATAATTGGGAATGTGAGCTTGTTATAAATTTAGAAGGACAACAGCAAGGAATGTTACCTGTAATGAAGCTTGAGAGATATAGTGGATTATATAAAATCATTAGAAAAATGTAAATATATAGTTGCCAAATTGGCCAGAGTATCTCAAGCTCATATACTTCTATGAAACATATCATTCCATGCTTAGTAAAACTTCTTCCTAGGTGTATGTATTTTAAACATATGCAAATATTTCCCTTATCAAGATCATAAAGGCTGGAGTTTTGAATCTATGTGATGTTAATGTGGCATGCATTATAATTAATAAGCATTTCTTTGGAGATACTGCTCAGTTTGTGTATTGATTTTATCTGAGATCTTAAGGACTAAGTTCAAAAGGAAAATTGACTCAAAATAAAATATATTTGGAAATATTTAGGAAGGGGCAAATGTTGCATAAATGAGAAAATTCCTGAAATAATTTACAACTTTTACTCCTTTATAAAGTATCCCTATAAGCCTCATACTTTATTTTCTTAAGCCTAGAATTCACTTAAGATGAATGTTAGTAAAGAGCTTTGTAATTTCTGATAAGACTGTTTTGGACTTTGAAAAGACTCCAAATTTGGTTCCATCAATGACTTAAGTAATATGGCCTTGTTTGCACAGCCAACACCATAATTTGCACGTGTAGCTCGATAAATACATTTATGTACTCTAAGTAGCAATATCTCAGGCACAAGGGTTTCAGGGAGGCTCTGTTTGCCCTGTATGTTTGCTCACAGATTTCTTTTTTACGCTTGTGGAAAGGGATGGAAACACGCACAAACAACGTTTATTCCCAAGGTAAAGTTTTTACATATTATAGT
This sequence comes from Symphalangus syndactylus, assembly GCF_028878055.3. Lineage (NCBI taxonomy): Eukaryota > Metazoa > Chordata > Mammalia > Primates > Hylobatidae > Symphalangus > Symphalangus syndactylus. The sequence continues at coordinate 121,857,797 of NC_072431.2, read as the reverse complement.
GAATTAGAATTCACCTGCTAATTCTAATAATTTTATTAGCAAAAATGAAATTGACATTATTTTTTTCTTGTTTTTTCCCCCTCTAGCATAATGGCATTTAGAATTGGCATTTATCACATTTCTGTGGCTTACTTTCGAATTAATTCACTTTCTTATACAGCTAAAAGATTATAGCTAGTCTTTATCTTCTAAGGTTTAACATCTTTTTGAGTTCTTATGCTTCTCCCCTCTCTCCATTTCTCCTTTCCTTCTTTCATTCCTCTCTTCTTTCAATGAATATGAATAAGTACCTATTATGTGCCAGGCACTGTCTGAGTATGGGAAGACAAGGGTGAGAAGAGGTAATTCTTGGCTGTCATGGGGCTTACAGCCTAGTACGAGAAATTATACCACCACGTTACATCATGTGATGGTCACTATAACAGGGACAGCCTAAGAGGAGAAGTACAAGTTGAGTGGAGGCACTTGGGAAGATGCCTAACCTAGTCTTGTTGGGGAGAGGAGGTCAAATAAGCCTTCCTCAAGAATCTCCCTTAGGCTATTGCTAATGTATGACAATATCTGTCTTTTAACTCCAGATAACTCTTTATAGAAATATTCAGTTTTCTGATGTTCTGTTGACTTTCTGAAAGGATTTTTCACATATTTCCAACTGCCATGCTGTTGGCTAAAGTTCACCTATTTACGTAAAACAGCTATTATGTTATGCTATCAAGATTTGGGGATTTATCTATTAGCCGTTACTATTACCCATGCCTAACTAATATGCCTCTTGAACCTGATTCAAGCCAGCTGTGGGATTTCAACACCACATCCCTGAGGCTGAACACAGTGGAAATCCCAGATGAAGGCTGAGAAGATGCTCTTCTCTTCCCTCATTATGTGGCCCTTGATCAAGGTAACAATTTGCATGCCCTGTATACGAATAGGCTGCCCCTGTTACAGCACCCATTACACACTGTAATGTAATGGTGTATGTACTATACCTTGCCTCACCTTCAATTCTGAATTTCCTCTTCTGTTTCCTTTTATGTCTTGTCTTCTTTTTGAAAAACTTACATGTGCAATTTAAAGAGAAAAGTACATTTTCATGAAATATTGCTACAAGAGGTGGATATAATAATTGATGAAGGAAATTATAGTTTTCTAGATACCAGGATGCCTAGAGATATAATCAATGCCAAATTATAGTTTCCTTTATCAATTATTTACTGTATCTTTTTTTGCTATATAACTCCATGCTAATAAACCTAAGGGCATACATGATAAAATCTATATGAGGCCAGATTAAAAAAAAACAACTGTGAAACTTTCCTGATTTTCATCATGGCTATAGTGCTTCATGCATGCAACTACGGTCTGATCTCCCCCCACTAGTTTGGCACTGTAATTTATCAGGTTTCATGACTCTTTGAAAGCTGAGTGCCAAATCTGTAGCTGTAGTTTTTTATTGGATGTGCATTTGTACTAACTTCATCTCTGACTTCAATATGGCCATTTTAAGGCCATATTATTGTTTTTCTTTCTCATCCAGTTTTTTTTCTAAAAGGAAATATCTTCATTGCTTTATTCAATTATGAAGTTAATTTGTGCTGCAAGAAACAACATTCAAATGATATTAAAAATTAGAGAAGAACCTGAAATATCCCAGTAATCTCACACTGACCTCTACTCCCTGAGAATGTTAGTGTTCTCATCAACTTTTAATTAGATTTTCTTTTTTTTTTTTTTTTGAGACGGAGTCTTGCTCTGTCACCCAGGCTGGAGTGCAGTGGCGCGATCTCGGCTCACTGCAAGCTCCGCCTCCTGGGTTCACGCCATTCTCCTGCCTCAGCCTCTCCAAGTAGCTGGGACTACAGGCGCCCGCCACCACGCCCGGCTAATTTTTTGTATTTTTTTAGTAGAGACGGGGTTTCACCGTGGTCTCGATCTCCTGACCTCGTGATCCGCCCGCCTCGGCCTCCCAAAGTGCTGGGATTACAAGCGTGAGCCACCGCGCCCGGCCTTCATGTCTGTTTTAAAGCATGTCTTTCTAAGCTGCCATAATGTCTTCTGCAACATAGTAGTGTACTACTGAATAAGGAATGAAATGTTTTTAACATTGCTTCACAATTTACAAAGTGCTTTTCACAGTTTAGTTCATTTAATCTTATCAGCGAAGATCGACAGTATCTTCTAAAACATGGTCATTTTATTGTTGCCAAAAATCTTGCTCATTTTTTTCTTTTTTGGTCGGTAGTTCTCTGGTGCATCCAGTTAGGGGAAAAACTAAAAGTTATCAGTCATTACCTTGGGGTTGATAGTAACAGTTACTTTCAAATTATATTCTATGGCCAGGCTCAGTGGCTCACGTCTGTAATCCCAGCACTTTGGGAGGCCAAGGTGGACAGATGACTTGAGATCAGGACTTTGAGACCAGCCTGGCCAACATAGTGAAAACCCATCTCTACTAAAAATACAAAAATTAGCCGGGCATGGTGGTGCATGCCTGTAATCCCAGCTACTAGGGAGGCTGAGGCATGAGAATCACTTGAACCCGGGAGACAGCAGTTGCAGTGAGCTGAGATTGCGCCACGGCACTCCAGCTGGGGTGACAGAGCAAGACTCCGTCTCTCTCTCTCTCTCTCTCTCTCTCTCTCTCTCTCTCTCTATATATATATATATATATATGTATTCTATATCACAATTTGTTTTAATTCTCTGAGGAGTTATTTTACTATATTGCTCATGAGAAGCAAACAGAGTAAACAAAATCCTGTGCTTTCATGTATTTATTCTCATTGAATGAATTTCCAGTGCTATCTGGAGACTCAGTGTTGAAGTTCTGATTTTCCAGCAAAACTGAAGGGGATTGTGTCCGCATATACAAACTAGTACTTCTTTCAGAATGAACCAAACAGAGATATAATAAATGTTACCACCTATGTAGCTGCTTATACGGAAACTGAGGATGATAGTTCAAAACAGGCCCACTTTCCTTTTGTTTGAACACTGATTTCAAATAAAAAATAAAAGTTGGGCCAGGCGCAGTGGCTCATGCCTTTAATCCCAGCACTTTGGGAGGCCGAGGCAGGCGGATCACGAGGTCAGGAGATCGAGACCATCCTGGCCAACATGGTGAAACACTGTCTCTACTAAAAATACAAAAATTAGCTGGGCGTGGTGGCAGGCACCTGTAGTCCTGGCTACTTGGGAGGCTGAGGCAGGAAAATCGCTTGATCCTAGGAGGTGGTGGTTGCAGTGAGCCGAGATAGCGCTCACTGCATAGAAAACAGACGACAGTAATTTACCCTTGTTGTGTTTGCTACTGTGATTTTATAAGACATGGACATCCAGCTTCCAGGACTTATTTTTGGAGACCTTGAAACACAGTCAAGGAACTTCAGATGTAAGTTTAGAATAAGTACACAACTGTACTTTATCCACCAGTTTTCTAGGTATTCCTGAGAGCAGAGAGAACATGAACTGCTATTGTACTGGATGATGTAATAACAAAACAAAACACACAGAATATTTTGATTTCAGAATGGCATGCATATATGTGTATATATATACCCTATAAAATAAGTTGAATTAGCTGGCTAACACCTACCTACTAAACCACTACTACTTTCTCTATCATATTTTAGATTATGTCTTAGAAACTGCATATCAGCACTCTATAGAAGTAAAGGTTCTGATCATTGAAATATTCTGACTTTGGCTTCAGGAAGCTGGGCATAAATACAGAATCAGTGTTTATTCCTCACAATACTCATCAATGTGGTTTGCATTAGAATAAGTGTTCAGTGCAGTTCATCAAACATTTATTGAGTGCCCACAGTGTGGTAGGTACTGAAGAAAAATGGCTGGAACAGAATACTCTGCTCTCAAAGGGCATATATTACAATAGAGAACAAACATTTTGGAGATATAAATTTCTTTCATAAATGTATTTTGTGAAACTTAATTGTGTGTGTTTTGAAAAAAAACAAGGATCATATACTTTACTTCTTTTACATGTTTTCATAATGGCTAACATAAAATGGAAACTGAATATTTTTGTTGACAGACCAGTTGAAGTATGGAAAAGTTGTTGCCCATTCAGGTAAACAGTTTCTGAGGTCTCCAGAGAAAAGAAACAGAATTCATATGTCTGTTTTTAAATGTAATTTTTTGATTCCTTTCTAATCTCTGTTGTCCTTTGCTGTATTATCTGAACAAATACATCAACACATGGAGAAAGAATGAGAATTTTTTTAAAGGTTATTGTTATATAAGACTTTCTGTGTGATAAAACCACACCCAATGGGCCTCACCCAGACTAGCTTATATGTGTTATTAGATTCAGGAATGTGAAGTGTGTTAGATTCTGTCCCTGTTGGGCTGTCATATGACGCAAACAGTGACTCTGAAACGAAGCCATAATATATGGTTTAACCTTTTAACAGTTTGTGATGTCATTTTTTCTGTGGTAAGAAAAACAAATGCTGTCACATTTTATATTTGAGACTCCTGCAAGCCAACATCAAGAGATTAAGTATGCACATGACGAACACACTATTGTGAATGCAGTCAGACTGATGCCAGGGGATCACCGTGAGCGCAAACTGTCCTCCGGGACTCAGTGTTATAGGATGGAAAGATAAGCCTGCTGATAAGTTACAACCCTCCTGAGACACTGCGTTTTCCCCTTATAAGGAAGCAGAGGCAATTTAAAATATTTTAATCTGGATGTTAATTCATACAACTATGTTTATCTAGTATCAGCTAACCTTTATGCTTATAATTTAAGGATCTAGAAATACAGTAGCTAAAGAAAACCCTGTAGGTTCATCTAAAAGAATTAGAACAGACATTACATTGGGGCAATGAGTAAGTAAAACTCCTGGTTTCCAGAGTTTACTTTCTTGAAATATGGTTTTGAGTCATTTCTGCGAGATATAAACATACTACTTTATGTTTCCTATCATTTTTTTATTATGCACATAATTTAACAGTTTGTAATAGTTGAAGCCACATGTCTCTGTGGACTGGTTTATTATTGAAATGGCTTCACTCAAGGAGGAGACTTTTAACTGTATAATTCAGGTATGTATATTTTCTTTGAACAAAGTGTGTGACATTTAACTTGTCAAAAATGAACATTTTGCTTGACTGAACAGCTTTGCTCTGTGTTTTCCTTGTCTGCTGAGGCAAAGAAAGGCTGACAAGAGGGCATATCCAGTGAAAGACCAAGAGGGGAATGAAGCAGGATTTGAGTCAACTATCAGAAAATTCCATTCTTGCTGAACATTTTATAATAAACACAATATACTCATTAGAACAATTTAGATAAATCTGAACTCTGGGTAACAGAATGAGCGTCTCCTCCCTTCCCCTGCTGCTATGTATTTATGAAAAAATAATTTGTATTGTGGTGGGCTTTCTGTATTATTTTCATTATTGTTGTTTTCTTATTGGAGATACTTTGAGATTATGATGGGTAATATAATTGACTCTAAACCAAACTTCATTTCTTAAAAGAAGGAAGAATTGTTGCTACAACCTTGAAATTCGAGAACTCTACATAGGCTGATGGATTTTTTAAATCGGGGGTTTGCCTAGGAGTTTATATGATTAGTCAGTCTCTCACTCTATTAGTGGATTCTGTCCATTCATTTAGTCGATCAGTCATTTTTTTGGAATATCTCCCATATTGGAGGACTACCATAGGTACTGGGATAAAGGTTAATAGTCTATCATGCTTATCTTCTAGGTGCTTGCTATTTGTGTCTTGCCTAATGGTTAAGTTTCCAGCCCATTGAAAGGTGTGAAGTACTAATTCATCCATTTATTAATTCAACAAATTTCAATTTTGTCAAACATGTGCTAGGCATTTGGATTGAGTAGGCATTGGCACCACAATGATGAATTGCTCTTGTAAGAATTCACAACCTAGTGGGAGAAGAAAGGACACATTTTGGTTACTTCGGTTAATAAAAGAGTAATCACAAATTAAAATCAATTATTTGAAGGAAAAGAATGCAGATATATCCATGCATGTAAACAAGAAATCCAACCCATATATGGGAGAGGCTCAGTAATGAGTTAATCATTGAAGGAGATCCAGAGGGAAAGGGACACAATCTTCAAAAATGTGTTCCTAGAAGTAGCATGCCAGTGTCAGATGAACAGCCAAGAAAGTAGCATGTTTCAAGAAGGAACAATCAACCATATCATGAGGTTTTGTGAGGACGAGGAGAGGACTGACCAATGTCCATTGGCTGTTACAGCATGGAGGTTATTGGTGACTAGAGTAGCTTCGATTTTCATAGAGTGCTGGTGGCCAAATTCTTACTGGAATGGATTGAGGATTAAATAGACACAGAGGAAAGCAATAGGGAATATAAACAAAACCTTTAAGAAATGTAGTTATTATGGGAAGAAGATATGGGGTCATTGAAAGAGAGTTCATGTCCTTATTTATACATGGGAGAGGCTTGGGCATATTTGAATATTAAAAGGTAGGATACAGTTTACAGGGAGTTATTGAATACACAGTATGGAAATGGGAACACTAATACATTTCTTTACTAGTTGAAAGCAAGAGAAGATCAGACCCAGAACATTGGAGAGGGACTAGCCTTAGAGAGAAAACAGAAGGGAAGTATGGTATGGATAGAAGTAGATTTGGTACAAAAGGGTAGAAGTAGAAATTGCTCCCATTCAACTAATTTGATTTTCTCTGAAAAGTTGGAGCTCTGCATGTCTGTTGAAAAGGAGCAGTGTGAAGGAGGAGTTGGAGGTTTGGAGAAACTGGGGAGTGTTTGAAATAGTCATTGTAAGAGAGTAGGATGGTATGACGGTGAATAGACAGAGAAATAGAGGAAGACTGAGGGGCAGTGTTGCAAGTCCATCTGGAGCTGGTGAAGGTGATGTTCTGATACTTACCTGTCCTATTCTGTGGCTTTCCCCTGCAGTGCTTGTTCCTGGAGGGTGGGCACTGAGAAAGCAGGTAACTGAGTTCATTTTGAGTTGAAGAGTGAAGACCAAAGGGCAGGAGAGTGTAGGGTTATGAAAAGAGTGCTATTGAAATGATGAGCTGTGGAAAGAAAAGTATGTTGGATAAAAAGAGGATAGGAAGAAGAGTGAGAGCTGAAGAAAGCATTGGGACATGGTGAGCAGTCAGAAGTACCACTGAGATTAAGTGGAAGAGTGAGAGCCAGCCTCAGCATCATGCATTCGTGCGTTCCAATGGAACTATGCTTTCAGAGGATGGGCTTGTGATGGCCCAGACACTCTCCTGCTGCAAATGTCAAATGAAAGGGCTTGTAGAACAGAGCAGAGGCTCTGGTGAGATTGGAACTGGTGAAAAGCCATCAGTGGTGGCTGGCATCATCTGACACTCCATGTAGATTCCAGGGCCTGAGCAATGTGGCATTTCTTAGTCCTTCTATGACAATGAGGTTATTAAGCTGTTAAGTAAAGACATCTGTTTTAAAGCATCCTCCCTACAATTTGTGCAGTATCAAGGAAAGTTGATCTTAGTGGATAATGGGAATATTTTTGTCCTTGTCGTTCATTCTTTAAACTATCAATCACATATACTGATCAAAAGTCATCTAAAAACCTACGGATTTTTAAGCAGACAATGAACAAACCAATGAAATCAGGCTCTGCTAACATTCAAGTCTGATGCTGGACGCAAAGATCTGGAGTTGAACCCTTGGCATGGAGATGCTCTAAGGAGATGCCATCTTCTCATATTATATGAGACCAATCAATGCCTTCCTTCTCCTGTCCAGCTTTCCCAGCACCCACTTTGTTCTCCACTCACCAGAGTGCATCTCCAGGAATGAAGGCTTCATCATCTTATGGCCAGTTTATGGCAGCATCTTCCTAGCTGGTCTCCCTCCTTTTGGACCTTCTGCCCTTTTTTAACCCTACACTCAACTAATTGCCTTATTAATTAACTTTAAATTCCTATTTTCTTGTTACCTCGCTATTAAAGGAATAGAAGGTCATGCTTTTCTAATCAAGTTGTAGGAATGAATTCATCTGCCTCTTACGTGTGAGACATCGGACATATAACTTAATTTTCGTGGGCCTTAGTTTGTTCATGAATTTAAAAATCCAAGTGTGGCTATTGGACTAGATGGTCAAATTCTTCATGGTTTGCAGTATGTGGCTGGGCTAGAGCTCCCTTCCAATCCTGAAATTCTGCGGCTATGCTCCCCTCCAGAGCCTACTTCCAATCCTAGTAATATAGCCATTGAGCTTCAGTACTCTGATGTGTCAAGTTAGGATGATCTGCACCTATCTTGGGGGTTGTTTGAAAATTTAATTCAGTTAATGTTGCTTAGCACTGCCGCCTGGCACATCATTTCCCTTCTTTCTTCCCACCTGGTGCTGTAGGTACCCCCAACCCCAACAGGTTAGGACCACATGCCTGCCAAGCACAGCCTTGCCTTTTTATGTTTAACATTGTGGCTCAATCATCCTAGCAAGACAAGCCATTTGCGACCCTCCATAGAAATATTTTCCTGTCTCCAGCCTCTGTGGTCTTTGTTCTTATTTTGTGTGTATGTATGTTTGGTTTATTTATTCATTTTTTAAATGTCTCACCTTTTCCTTTGTATCAATTCAAGCTGAAAACTTAGCCTAAAACTCCTTTAGAAAAGAATCTCCAAATATTTTGATCTTTGAGCTTTAACTTTCTGGGAATCTAGGCTCAAAGGTAGATGTATTTTTCCCATTTCTGATTTTTTTCTTTCAGACTTTGGGAACTCAATACACATAATGAGTAAACAGATGAATTCGGAAAAGCAGCCTCCTTTACCATTAACAACTACACAACTCCTATTCTAGACACAAGTGCTGATATTGGCACACATATGACATTCATTTCCTATAGGCACTTCTGCCCTGACTTTGCCTCTCATTCTGTTAGCAGACACTTTGTGTCTGGTCTGTTTACCCAATTAAAAAGAGCAGGATCCGCATCTGTCTCAGTCGCTGATGGGCTACAACGTTCAACCACAGCGCCTGGCAAGGAGTAGGAGTTTAGGAATATGTGGATTGAATGAATGGTTGCTAGGGAGTATGGTGGCGTCTTAATTTTATGCTGGGCTCATCCCCATGCGCGCACGTGGGAACTTCACAAAAGTTATTTCATGAGCACAGCGCTGAATCCCCTTATCCTACCGAGTTTACTGAAGTGGGGCCAGTTCTCCGCCTCTTTTAACTTTACTGCCAAGGCAGGAGAGGGGTGGAGTGGCCTGGAAGACAGTTGGAAGGAGGGTGGGAGATTTGCTTTCTTACAAAGATGCTTTGGGAGACTGGCTCTATAGCGCCAAATTTTCAGGAAGAAATGAGCCTGAGTCCCAATGGCAAAAAACAAACAAACAAAAAAACCCCACAAAACCTGCAACTGAGCTCAATGTTTATCTCCTGTTAAAGAGACAGCCTGAAAGCCTCCTGTGTACTGAGAGCGTGGTCCAAACCAGAGAAGGGGGCGCCCTAGCTTGCCCCCAGCAACCCATTAGTACAGGAAAACAACCAGCGAAGTCAACTTCACTGAACCCACTCCTTGGGCTCTCTGTGCCCGACGCTGTCTTCTGGTTCACGGCGTCCCTCCCCAGCTGTCGTGGGTCCCCGCCACTCCCGAGCGCATGTTGCAAAACAAATCCACTCCATGGGAAAAGCTCCATGAGCGCCCAGGGGACAAGTCCCCACGGACAAGCATGTCATAACGATTTCAGTTCTGTCCCATTACGTGAGGTTGTAAGTTTCTTCATCATTCCCCCCTCCTAACACGTGCAAAATCGTCTCCAGCCTCTGGAGCGTCTTGTGGGCCTCCCAGGTCAGCAACAGTACTCGGAGCTCCGAGCTCCAGGGAAAGCGCGCAGGGAATGGCTCCTAGGACTGGTTCCTGGGAAAGCGCCAGCGTCCAGGGAGAGCTTTTCCTTCTCCAAGGGCCGGCAGGGTGGCATTCCAAGCGCTAGCAAGGTGGGCAGTGAGCGATCCTCCCTTTTAAAAAGAATAAATAAATAGAAGCCAGCGCGCAGCCCCGCTCGGGTTTCCCGAAGCGCGCACCGCTGTCGCTGCCGGGGCGGCTGGATGTCTGCGCTCCCCGCCTCCGCTGGGCTGACACGGGAGGGGAGGAGCAGGAGCTGGAGGGTTGTTGGGGGTGGGGGGAGCGCGAACCATCCCGAGCCAAGACAAGCAGCACATTCACAAATAACGCCCCCACCCCCAGCGCACGCGCTCCCATTCAAAGCAGACCCGCTCCGCGGCCGCACTGAAGCTCCAAAGCCGCTCCGCCTGCCCCAGCGCAGCTCTGTCTCGTGGGGCGCACGCCCGAGCCCGCCTGCCGGCCGCCGCCGCGGAGCCACCGCAGTCAGCGCAGGAGGCGGCCACCTCTTCCAGGGAGGGGTCTCGCCCGAGACTCCCCTTGGTCCCCGCCATGGGGACCATGGCACGACTGGAGGCGCCCCAGTGCCCCGGGTTCCTGGCCCGCCTCCTCGGTGGCACCTGGTGCCTGCTCTATATCGCCGGACAGGTAGGGTAGTCTGTGCGTCTTGCGTCCCTCCCGGGGACTCTGCTTCTAAAGCCTGTGCTACAGCGAAAAGCGCTACAACGTGGGACGTGCTCTCTTCCGCGAAGGTCCATCCTGGGGCTGCGCTGCCGCCCAAGCTGGGGACAAGTGGCGCGGGGTTGGGGCTAAGGCATACCCTGGGGTAGATCTCTGCGTTTAGGCTCCACCCAGCCTCCTGGGACCTTGTCCTGGCTTTTCGCCCTTGCCTGGGTCCTGCTTCCAGCCAGGCAGAGCCGGGGCGAGAAGGCGGCGCCTGAGCTGGGGAGCTGTCATCCCCAGCAGTCCGCTACCCCCCACCCTTTCCGACAGTCCTTCGCGGAGCCCCCTCTCTAGTTCCAGGCTGAGGCTTGGGCGGCGCCGGGGTGACTCGGGTGCTGGGACACTCCTCCACACTTCCGCCCTTTTGCGGACCTAGTGAACTTCTGACACTGTCACCCTAGGGCCGCCCGCAGCCGAGTGTCGGGGGCGCAGCGTTGTAAGGTGTGCGGACGCCGGACCAGGTGGGCTCCCTGGTGCCTCCGCGGTCTAGAGATGGCTCTGGTGGGTGGGTGCCCGAGGATTGGCCCTGACCATACCCCCTCCGAATCCTCCCAGTGTCTTCTCCAGGGCTACATGGGGTGTATAAGGAACTGGGGAGTTCCCCAGGGTGGGAAATTCAGGCTCCGAGGCGGCGCGGAAGGGCCCTGGGAGAGGGTGTCTGATTATTTCAGTTTGCCTGGTAGTGGTTTATTATCACAAGACTTGGAGGAAGCTGCTTAGGGAAGAGGGCAGGGGTCCACGGTCGAGTCAAACTCAGAATGCCTGCGGTTCCTTGGTTTTCACACTTTCCAGAGTCAGGTAACTTTTGATTAAAACCCACGATTTGGGCAGTTTGTACATAATTTAGCCTCCATAGATTTGCCTTTCACAGGATTACTTGGATAATTCTGGGAAAATAACCAAGTACTCTTGGCCGGAATTAACGCCAGATAGCCTCCCTTTCCTCTGTTTTGCTTATGGAGACTTGTCCAAATAGGGGGATTTCCTTCCCTCGCTTTTTCTTAACGTTTTGAAACTTGTTTTCCGATCTCTGTTTTAAAATTTGGATTGCAGTGGTGCACTTCTAGAGGCTGAGAGAGGACCGAGAATGCTGTCTCAGAAGGGCCGGGAGCAGCAGGGATTACTCTCATCAGTAGTAGAAATTTTCAGCAGGGAACACCTGCTTAGATTGGAATATGACAAACAGTTGGAAAAGCTTGTATTAATTATCAGCAAGTTGTATTCCCACCATGCTTCGTTCCTTGTCAGGGCTTCCCAGCCATGGCCGCACAGTAGAATTACCTAGGGGAGCTCTAGAAATTTCCTGCGTTAGGGCCACACCCCAGCTGGATTACATCAGAATCCTGGCGGGAGAGGGGAGGCTGGGACATCAGAACCTCTAAAGCTCTCGGGTAATTCTGTTCTGCAGCTGGGTTAAAAACCAATGTGCAAAAATCACCTGCCTTAATGTGACTTTTTTTTTTTTTTGAAACGGAGTTTTGCTCTCGTTGCCCAGGCTGGAGTGCAGTGGTGCGACCTCGGCTCACTGCAGCCTCTGCCTCCTGGGTTCAAGCGATTCTCCTGCCTCAGCTTCCCAAGTAGCTGGGATTACAGGCGTCTGCCACGACGCCCGGCTAATTTTTTGTATTTTTAGTAGAGACGGGTTTTCACCACATTGGCCAGGCTGGTCTCAAACTCCTGGTCTCAGGTGATCCACTCGCCTTGGCCTCCCAAAGTTCTGGGATTACGGGTGTGAGCCACCGCTCCCGGCCAATGTGACTTGTTTTATAGAATCATGGCCCCAGAAGTAAACTCGAAGAACAGTAAAGAAGGCCTGAGACAGAGACTTGGGAGTCTTGACGTGTAGCTTCCAGTTCCGGTGCTGTCCCTAAGCGTGGTATCATTTTGGTCGAGGCCCTTGCTTTCCACTTCCTCATCTGTTAAGTGAGGGTGTTGGCCCCTTTTTTCACAGGTGCTGCCAGCTTTAACAACACCAGGCAGGTTGACATCTGAACCAAATTAAGACATCTTTCGTCTTATTTTTAAATACCCACAAGGTAGAAATTCTACCTTATCATTGATAATTTGCTACAATATCTGCTCATATTTGGATCCAGCAAAGATGCTAAAAAGGAGCTTGTAGTTTCTTAGACTTGCAGTATTTTTTTTTTATGCTTTCCCACTGCCTGTTCAAACTCACTTCAAGTCATTAGGTGCTTTCTTGGCATTCATGACAAGCTGATTTTTCCTAACATTACACACATGTTCTTTCCTGTGCCACTTCTCAACCATTTCTTCTGGATAAGGATGATGACAGCAGATTTGGGTCTTGTGTGCGTGTTGCAAGTGGCTTATTGTTTAATTTCAAATGGATCTTTCTCATTCCACCATTCAGAGCTGCTGTCCACATGTGAGGAGCCTGATGAAACTTGTCTGAGAAAGAACAGAAAAGAGTTTAAAGTGGTAGATTGGTTCAGTATCCTGGTAAATGCAAAATGCCTTTGAGAGTTAACTTGGTCAGGTGTTTGTCAGCACAGCTGTTTAAAGTCTTCACTTGGTTTTAATTGTATGGGCATTATATTTAGCCATCAAATTAAATGTCAGAAATTTGAGGATACTTAATATCAAATCAAGAAGAAATCATTCTATGATCGATAGCCAGTGCCAGATGATTTGAACATTATTTGGAATTTATATATTCTTTAAGCTGTTTTTGAATCAAAACACTCAGTACATGAAGGCATAACAAACAGACCTCCCGTGTAGATATTGTAGCTATAGTGAAAGGAGACTGTGCAGTCAAGAGCTTTTGCTACCCAAATGGAATGATGTTTGAGCTATATTCTCCAAATAGTCCAAAGAACAATTTTAATGCAAATAAAAATTATTTGGAAATCCGAAGATTTCTTTCTTCTCACTGAATTTCTGCTTTCAGGGGTTATTTCCCTCTCTATTCTGACTGAATTACCCTTCCTACAGGATTCTTTTCTTTCCTTGCAACTTAAAGGCAACTCACTCCTTAGGTTCTTATGAAACTGATTATTTTCCTCACTAATTTCATTTCATAAGCTGAACCCAGCATGATCCTATTATCTTAATTGCTCCCAGATAAGGAAATGCGTAATCAACTCATGGTAACCAGTAGATATTATCAATTACTTAATGATTTCTACAACCTGACGGTAGCAATCCACTGTAAAACGAACAAAGCTGGTCGAAAGGGTGTGTTACTAGATCAGCGCAAATCCATTACTGTTGCTTAAAAATGTCACTTGCTGGCAGTTCATGTCCTTTTGGTGATATATCTGTGGTAGCTCATTCAAACAGAAATATTTAAGATTTCCATTTACAATGTTATTCTAAATGGTATCCTTGTTAGGAATTCAGAAATAAAATAAATAGTTCCTGGTTGGCTGGAAAGAATTATGCCTTTGTGGGCACCTGATTTCCAACTAAAACTCTTGAAGATGACTTGCTTGTTTCTTTTGTTATCCTTCTGTATGTTCTTGCTGTTGTTTTTATTTATTTTCATTTTTTACCATAATAACTTTGCATTGTTAAAAATGCTACTAAGGATTTTTGTTTGTTTTGCATTATATTGGGGTATAAATGGCTAAAGATATACTGCACATGTTTAAAGTATACAATTTGATAAGTTTTGACATACGCATATATTCCTGACACCATCACCCTAAAGTTTCCTCATTACCCTTTGTAATGTCTTCCTCCCTCCTGTCCTTGGGTCCAGCATCCCCAGGCAAATAATGATCACCAGACAAACATTACCAAGCAAATACTTTGTTACTATGAATTAGTTTGCATTTTCTAGAATTTTATGTAAATGGAACAATCCCTCCTCCTTTAACCAAAAGGAGGCTTTTTTCTTTTTTCCCTCAGCATAATTATTTTGAGATTATTCCTGTTATAGCATGTATTAATATCTTGCTGCTTTTTATTCCTGAGTAGTATTGCATTGTATGGATAGACCACAGTTTGTTGTCCATCAGCATTCACCTATTGATGGACAGTGTGTCTGTTTCCAGTTTTGCTATTACAAATAAAGCTGTTGCAAACATTTATGTACAAGTCTTTGTATGAACCCATGGTTTAATTTGTGTTAGGTAAATACCTAGGAGTGGAATGGCTGAATAATATAGTAGATGTACATTTAACTTTTTAAGAAATTCAGTTTTTCAAAAGGTGGTACCCTTTTCTCAGTAGCAGAGTGAGAGTTCCAGTTCCTCTGCATCCTTGCCAATACCTGGTGTGGTCTTTTCTTTTAGTCATTCAAACAGGTATAGTCATAGCTTGTTCTGGGTTTTAATTTGCAATTCTCTAATGATTAATGATATTGAGCATGTTTTCATACCTTTATTTAGAATCCACACATCTTCTTTGGTAAAATTTCTATTCAAATATTTAGCCCATTATGGGATTGTCAGTTTTCTTATTGGGCTTGGAGAATTCTACATTCTGGCTGTGAATTTTTTTTTTTTTTTTTTTTTTGACAGTCATGCTCTGTTGCCCAGGCTGGAGTGCAGTGGCATGATCTTGGCTCACTGAAACCTCCACTTTCTGGGTTCAAACAATTCTCATGCTTTGGCCTCCCAAGTAGCAGGGATTACAGGTGCGTGCCACCATGTGCAGCTAATTTTTTCGTATTTTTAGTGGAGACAGGTTTTGCCATGTTGGCCAGACTGGTCTCGAACCCCTGGCCTCAAGTGGTCTACTCACCCCAGCCTCCCAAAGTACTGGGATTACAGGTGTGAGCCACCCCCCAGCCGCTATGAATCTCTTCTCAGATGTGTGATTTGCAAATATTTTCTTCCAGTCTGTGGCTTGTCTTTTCATTTTCTTAACAGTGTCCTTTGCTTGGCAGAAGCTTTTAATTTTGACGAAGTTGAATTTATCAAATTGTTTCCTGGACAATTGTGATTTTGTTCTTGTTTCTAGTAAATATTTGCCTAACCCAAAATTACAGAGGTTTTCTTCTAGAAGTTTTATAGTTTTAGGTTTTTACATTTAGTCTCTTTCATTCTGAGTTAATTTTTGCATATGGTACAGGGTAGGGATAAAAGTTTGTTTTTTGGCCTATGGATATTAAATTGTTTTTGCATGACTTTTTGAAAACCATCCTTTCTCCACTGAATTGTCTTTGTACTTCAAAAATCAGTTGTCCACACACGCGTAGGTCTATTTTTGGATTCTCTGCTCTAATCCACTGAAATACATGTTTATTGCTATGCCAGTAGCACACTTTGAGTGGTATAGCCTTATAAAAAGTCCTGATAAATAAAAGTAACTTTGTTCTTCATATTTCAAGGACATTGATTTGTCTATCCCGTATGAATTTTAGAATCAGATTGCCAATTAAAAGATGCATACAGGGATTTGATTAGGAGTGTTTTAATCTAAAGATATATTTTGAGAGAATTGTTGTTTTACTAATACTGAGTTTCATGACTCATGAACATGAAAACCTCTCTAGTCAGGTCTTCTAAGCAGTATTTGGTACAATATTTTAGTGTATAAATCATATATTTTCATCAGATTTATTAATATTTCATATGTTATGCTTTTTTAGTGACATTTTAAAAAAATTTAGTTTCCAATTCTTTTTTTGTTAGCATACAAAAATACAATTGATTTTATGTTTTCTTATTTTCTGCAACTTTATTAAACTCATTAGCTGCAGCTGCTGTGTGCAACAATATGTAGTACATTCCATCAGCTTTTCCACGTAAATGATTTTCTTGTGCAAATAGAGTTCTTTAAAGTCTTTGTGTCTTTTATGAATTTTTTTCTTGTATGATGACACTGCCTTCGAACCTCCAGTACAAGGTTGGATAGAAGTGGTATGAACAGATATCCTTGTCTTGTTTATCATTAAGTATGATGTTAGGTGTTGGGCTTTTTTGTAGATGCTCTTTATGTCTGAGGAAATTGCTTTTATTCTTCATTCGCTAAGTGTTTTTTTTTTTTTTTATCAGAAATGGATTTTGTTTCTGCAGCTAATTATCACAAGGTTTTTCCTTTTTAGTTTAATATAGTGAGTTACCTTCACTGATATTTGAAAGTTCAACCTACCTTGCATTCTTGGAATAAGCCCAGATTGATCATAATATTATTTTTATATATTGTTGGATTCAATTTACTAAATTTTGTTTAGAATTTTTACGTCTATGTCCATGAGGAATAAGGTTCTGTAGTTTCCTTTTCTTGAAATATCTTTGGTTTTGGTATCAGAGCAATGCTGACTTCATAGAATAAGTCAGAAAATATTCCCTTATTTTCAACTTTCTGGAATCTGTATATGATTTCTTCCTTAAATGTTTAAGAACTCCCCAGTGAAGCCACCTGGACCGAAAGTTTACTTTGTGGGAGAAGTGTTTAATTACAAATTTAATTTCTTGAATAGATATGGGGCTATTTGGGTTATCAATTTCATCTTGAGTTAGCTTTGATTGTCTTTCACAAGTTCGTCAGTTTCATCTAACTTGTTGAATTCATTGGTGTAAAGTAGTTCATGGTGCTCCTTTATTACATTATTTAATATTATTAAGCTATGTAGTTATATTACCTGTATCATTCATGATATTGGTTATTCTTTCTTTTTCCCTGATCAATCTGCTTCATAGCTTATCAATTTTATCAGTCTTCTCAAAGAAGCAGCTTTTGGTTTAATGAATTTTTCTTTGTTGTTTTTGTTTTCTATTTCACTCATTTCCTCTCTTTATTATTTTTTCTTCAGGTCTGTGTTTTATTTGGTCTTATTTTTCTAGTTTTGTAAGGTGTATGCTGAAGTCATTGATAGACGGTATTTTGGATTCTCAAACACAGATGTTTAATGATATACATATTCCTTAAGTGGTGCTTTAGAGGCATATCATAAATTTCTATATGTATTTTTATTTTCAGTTCATGGTACTTTCTTATAATTTCTTGTAATTCTTTATTTCTTCTTTGACCCATGGCTATTTAGAAATGGTTGTTTGGTTTCTAAATAGTTTGGGATTATCTGGGTATCTTTGTGTTATTGATTTCTAGTTTAATTGCAGTGTGATTAGATGACACATTTTATGTCACTTGAATCCTGTTTAATTTATTGACACTTGTTTAATGGACCAGAATGATGGTCTATCTTATCAATTGTTCTGTGTACACTTGAAAAGAATTAAACTTTCTACAAATTTGTGCCTCTATTTTTTTTCCTGATCAGTTTTGCTATTGTTTGATAGAATGTTCTGTAAATGTCAATTAGGTCAAATTGGTTGAAACCATTGTTCGAGTCTTCCATATACTTACTGATTTTTCTGTATACTTATTGTATCAACTATTGAGAAAGGGATATTGACATCTCTATATTACCACTGTAGACTTGTCTATTTCTCTCGCAGTTCTAATAGTTTTTGCTTTATTTTAAAGCTCTGTTATTGGGTACATAAATGTTTAGGATTGTTATGTTACCTTGGTGAGTTGACACTTTATTATGAATAAATGACCTTCTCTATCCCTAGTAATGGTCTGTGCTCTAAAATCTACTTTTCCTTTGGCTATATTAATATTAGATAACCATTTCTGATTTGAGATTTTTTAAATATAATAGTTACCTCCATAGTTCTCACACTGTACCTTTAATGTGATCTCCTGACTTACCATATTTTATTAAATTCCCATTATTGTATGATTTCCTAATTCTCTTTCAAATCCTGCTTTCATCATCTTTTTGTTATCGTTCATCACATTAAAAAAATCAATGATCAGTATTAATATGTTGTAGTGGCAATAGTGAGCCAAATAGTACATTATTATTATTTTTTTCTAGTACATTTCCTTTTTGTAAAAAAAAAAAAAAGCTTTATTGAGATATAATTCACAAACAATACAATTTATGCACCTAAAATGCATGTTGCTATTGAGGAATCCAGACTCCATTTTAAATGGTTCTGGTTCATTGGTTTTTATTATATTCACAGTTACATTAAACCATCATCACAGTCACTTTTGCAACATTTTTGTGAATTCAAAAAGAAATCTTGTACCCTTTATATCACCCCCTTACTTCCCTCCAACCCTAGCCTAAACAACCACTTATCTACCTTCTTAATAGATTTCCATATTCTAGATTTTCATATCAATGGAATTATATAATATGTGGTCTTTTATGACTGTCTGATTTCACTTAACATAATGTTTTTAAGGTTTATCCAAGTTGTAGCATATATCAGTACTTCATTCCTTTCTATGGCTGAATATTATTCCATTGTATGAATATAATACATTTTGTTTATCTGTTCATCTACTTATGGGTATTTGGATTTTTCTCACCTTTTAGCTATTATGAGTAATGCTGCTATAAACATTTATGTACAAGTTTTTGGGTGGACAAATGTTTTAATTTCTCTTGGGTATATACCTAGGAGTGTAATTGCTGGGTTACATAGTACACTATATTTAGTCATTTGAGAAACTGCCAAAGTGTTTTCCAAACTTGCTACACCATTATACATTCCCACCAGCAGTGTACAAAGGTCCTAATTTTTCCACATCCTCACCATCACTTATTAGTATCTGGCCTTTTGATTATAGCCATCCTGGTGAATATGAAGTGATTCCTTATTGTAATTTTTGTTTGCATTTCTCTAATGACCAATGATGTTGAGCATCTTTTCATTTTTACTTATGTTTTATTAGAGTTAACAACTGCCTTGATTGAAAGAAAAGTTCTTAGTTTATGTAACTGTTACTCTTTTCCTCCAATGCTACTGAATACCTGTCACATGCCTATGAATAATTTTTCCAAATGCAAAGGCATAATACCAATCAGAGTCAGTTCCTTTGCCCTGCTAGCATTCCTCCTTTCACACTTCTCTGTTGTCTTTAGGTCTGATTGCTTTTTGCATACCCACCCTCATAGCTGTCATATTAAGACTTTGCTTCTTTTATTCTGTTGAACTGGCCTATTTCATAGATTCTGCAACCTCTAGAAAATAAAATGTGTATGAAAGTAAAAATTTTTTAAACTACCTTTATGTCCAAAAAGTTATTCTATTCTCATACGTGTTGCTTATTTTGGATGCCATAGACTCCTAAGTTGAAAATAGTTTTCTCCCTGCTCCTACTCCCCTCCCTCAAATTTTGGTGGCATCACCGCGTTCTCTTTTGACATCTCATGTTGCTATTGAGGAATCCAGTTCCATTTTAAATCTAGCTCCTGTGTCTTCAGCCTGTGTTTTTTCGTCTCTGGAAACTTCTAGAATGTTCATTTTATATCTGGCACTCTAAAGCAAAGGCTGGCAAACTTTTTCTGTAAAGGGAAATAGAGTAAATGTTTTAGGCTTTGTGGGCTATACTGTCTTTGTCCTAATTTCTCAACTCTGCCTTTATAGCATGAAAGAAGCCTAGACAGTTGTAAACAAATGATTGTGGCTGTGTTCCAATAAACTATTTACAAAAACAGGCAAGAGGGCAGATATGGCCCATGGGCCATCGTTTGCAGACCCCTGTGCTAAAGTTTCATGATGCTGTGCCTTGCTGTGGGTTATTTAAATTCACCATGCTAGGTTCTTTGTGTGCTTTCAGTAGATCTATCTCTTTCAATTTAGGGAATATTTATTTTCATATATCCTCAATAACTTCCTTTCCAACATTTTATGTGTTTGCTTTTTGTAAAACTATTAGTTATTGGGCCTCCTGGGTTGTTCATCATCTTTTAAAATCTTTTGTATTTATTGTTTGTTATACTTTCTAAAGGATTTTCTCAATTTTATTTTCAACAGAGTTACACTTACGTAGACTTTGAACCAATATTCCTAGTTGGGGATGAACTTTAGTCATCTGCCTCTTCTTTCAACAGCACCAGGTGCCTCGAAGTCTGAAGCCCTACAGGCCACATGGTCTGGTGTCTCTTCGTTTTATCTCTCTGCCCGCACAATTCTGCTACGTCAGTTACAGTTCCTCCACCAGTTTCCCATATTCCAAAAATTTATTTGCATCTTTTGCCTGTTGTTGTCTCCTTTCCAGTTCTCTTGTCATCTTTATTTATTTACTGTTATTTTAGCAGGCATTTGGGAGAGAAAATATGGTGTTCAACCTGCCATGTTAACTGGAAGTTAGCACTATTTATTCTCTTTAATTTCTATTTTTCTATCCTGATCCAATTCCCAATCTTGTCATAACTCATTCTGGTTATGAGGCACACTTTTCAGAGACTGATACTTTTTATTTCCGAGTGTAAATAAGACACTGGTCAGAATTATAAAAAAGACACTAGATTTGTGGTCTAGAGGCCCAGGGTCTAGTTCTGGATTTAGTGACCCTTTCTGCAAGTACAAATGTCAGAATTTTCTTTTAGGGAAGAGATTCCATGCTCACTGACTGCCTTCTGGTTGCCAAACACAATAATAACGGCTCTCTCCATCCCTATTTTTGTTTTTTAATTTTTCAGTAACTGCTAATTTTTCATTCTCTGTTGAAGTAAACATAGTCTAACCTATTTGCTTAGAGATACAGCACAGAAATATTTTATTTTATACATTTTGACATTCATATTTGGAAACAGTTTTATGAGAGAACATAGAGTTAACATGATGTAAAGATCTGGCCTTGAAATATCATATCTGGTATTAAAAATTTATTCTCTAAGGTGTGATTGCAGTTCAGGCTTTTTTTTTGTAGTGGAGAATGGAGATGAGGTGAAATGAATGGGAAATAATTTTTGAATAGTTATTAATTCTATATCAGTTTTAATGTTTTATTTTGCACTGGGATGATCTCTAAGTGGAGAATTATGCATTTTGGGGGCAGTGGGGTGAGTAGCGCATGTGCTACATATTTCTTTTCAGTTCTGCTCATGACCATAGGATTATACAGCTGGAAGGCGTCTTAAGGACTCTTTCGTCTTGTGTTTCACAAACTTCAGTGTGCCTAAGTCAGTTGTGCTATGTTGCATAATTCCAGAGGTCACTGAAGAATAGATCTGTGCAACTAAAAGCTGAGAAGTTTTTCATTGCAGATTCCTGAGCCTCACTCTCAGAGATTCTGATTCAATAGGACTAGGATGGGTTTAGGGATATGCATTTGTTACGGGTACCCCCTCCATTCCCACCCTTCCCCCTCGCCCACATACCCACAGAGGATTCAGACACATTTTGACCAAAGACCACATTTTAGGAAACACTGATATGATCTGTCTTATTTACAGATGAGAGAGGTAAGGTCCTAGAAAGTTGAGTTGACTTGTCCCAGTTTGTTAGAGGGAGAGGTGGGAGTGAACCACGCATCTCATAACTCTGTTCAGTGATTTTTTCCCATCAGAGCATACGCTATTATTTTGGTGTCTAGTTACATCATGAACTAAAGATATGAACCACCAGTTTAAAGTGTCTTTATTTGTAGTAACTGCAGTTGTTTATAAATGGTTTTCAGATGTTTAGGAATAGCCTCAGCTCTCAGTCACTCTGCAGCAGAGGAATGATCAGACACATAGGGGAAGGAAAGCCCCAACCCTTACGCCCCTCTTGCAGCCTGCTGGAACACAGCTTCTGTGTGTTTTTTCTTCAAGTCATCATGCCCCTGGAAGATTAACAGATAACTTGTTTAGAAAACCACCCAAAGGCTTTTGTTGCCATTGCTTTTGGTGTTTTAGACATGAAGTCCTTGCCCACGCCTATGTCCTGAATGGTATTGCCTAGGTTTTCTTGTAGGATTTTAATGGTTTTAGGTCTAACATATAAGTCTTTAATCCATCTTGAATTAATTTTTGTATAAGGTGTAAGGAAGGGATCCAGTTGCAGCTTTCTACATATGGCTAGCCAGTTTTCCCAGCACCATTTATTGAATAGGGAATCCTTTCCCCATTTCTTGTTTTTGTCAGGTTTGTCAAAGATCAGATAGTTGTAGCTATGCGGCATCATTTCTGAGGGCTCTGTTCTGTTCCATTGATCTATGTCTCTGTTGTGGTACCAGTACCATGCTGTTTTGGTTACTGTAGCCTTGTAGTATAGTTTAAAGTCAGGTAGCGTGATGCCTCCAGCTTTGTTCTTTTGGCTTAGGATTGACTTGGCGATGCGGGCTCTTTTTTGGTTCCATATGAACTTTAAAGTAGTTTTTTCCAATTCTGTGAAGAACGTCATTGGTAGCTTGATGGGGATGGCATTGAATCTATAAATTACCTTGGGCAGTATGGCCATTTTCACGATATTGATTCTTCCAACCCATGAGCATGGAATGTTCTTCCATTTGTTTGTATCCTCTTTTATTTCATTGAGCAGTGGTTTGTAGTTCTCCTTGAAGAGGTCCTTCACATCCCTTGTAAGTTGGATTCCTAGGTATTTTATTCTCTTTGAAGCAATTGTGAATGGGAGTTCACTCATGATTTGGCTCTCTGTTTGTCTGTTATTGGTGTACAAGAATGCTTGTGATTTTTGTACATTAATTTTGTATCCTGAGACTTTGCTGAAGTTGCTAATCAGCTTAAGGAGATTTTGGGCTGAGACAATGGGGTTTTCTAGATATACAATCATGTCATCTGCAAACAGGGACAATTTGACTTCCTCTTTTCCTAATTGAATACCCTTTATTTCCTTCTCCTGCCTGATTGCTCTGGCCAGAACTTCCAGCACTATGTTGAATAGTAGCGGTGAGAGAGGGCATCCCTGTCTTCTGCCAGTTTTCAGAGGGAATGCTTCCAGTTTTTGCCCATTCAGTATGAAAGCCAAAATCGACAAATGGGATCTCATTAAACTAAAGAGCTCCTGCACAGCAAAAGAAACTATCATCAGAGTGAACAGGCAACCTACACAATGGGAGAAAATTTTTGCAACCTACTCATCTGACAAAGGGCTAATATCCAGAATCTACAATGAACTCAAACAAATTTACAAGAAAAAAACAAACAACCCCATCAAAAAGTGGGCAGAGGACATGAACAGACACTTCTCAAAAGAAGACATTTATGCAGCCAAAAAACACATGAAGAAATGCTCCTCATCACTGGCCATCAGAGAAATGCAAATCAAAACCACAGTGAGATACCATCTCACACCAGTTAGAATGGCCATCATTAAAAAATCAGGAAACAACAGGTGCTGGAGAGGATGTGGAGAAATAGGAACACTTTTACACTGTTGGTGGGACTGTAAACTAGTTCAACCATTGTGGAAGTCAGTGTGGCGATTCCTCAGGGATCTAGAACTAGAAATACCATTTGACCCAGCCATCCCATTACTGGGTATATACCCAAAGGACTATAAATCATGCTGCTATAAAGACACATGCACACGTATGTTTATTGCGGCACTATTCACAATAGCAAAGAGTTGGAACCAACCCAAATGTCCAACAACGATAGACTGGATTAAGAAAATGTGGCACATATACACCATGGAATACTATGCAGCCATAAAAAATGATGAGTTCGTGTCCTTTGTAGGGACATGGATGAAACTGGAAAACATCATTCTCAGTAAACTATCGCAAGGACAAAAAACCAAACACCGCATGTTCTCACTCATAGGTGGGAATTGAACAATGAGAACTCATGGACACAGGAAGGGGAACATCACGCTCCGGGGACTGTTGTGGGGTGGGGGGAGGGGGGAGGGACAGCATTAGGAGATACACCTAATGCTAAATGACGAATTAATGGGTGCAGGAAATCAACATGGCACATGGATACATATGTAACAAACCTGCACATTGTGCACATGTACCCTAAAACCCTAAAGTATAATAAAAAAAAAAAAAAAAAAAAAAAAAAAGAAAACCACCCAAAGTATCCAGCAACCTGACACTTGACGAAATGGAGAATATGTACTTCTCAATACCTTCTCTCCCCAAGTGCAATGTAGCAACATTGCTACATTCTTGGAGGAAAGGAAGGAAATATTTCACGTGCCTATTATTTAGGATGTTCTCCCCATTTCTACCACAAACCAGCCAAACAAAATACGTGCAGACACGCTCCACTGACTCATGCAGTCTGTAATGTCGTACTGCATATGGAAAGGAAAGAAGTTTTCTTTATCGTTAATAATCATTGTCATACCGCTTGTACGTTTTATGAAGAATGACTATTGTGATGTTTCTTTCAGACATCACCTGCAGAGAAATAAAGGTTGTTTATTATTAAAGAGTGCTTATTTATTGGTATAAGATGAAATTCAAATTCTCCATTTCGAATGCTAATTTTAAAACTCTGTATTATTCAGAATGGACTAGATCATGCTGTAATAGCAAACAACCCCCAAATCACGATGGTTTAATACCACCAAGTTTTATTTCACCACTCGGCCACATCACCAGTGTGGATTGTCAGGAACGCTTGGCTCACTGGGCGCACTCAGGAATCCATGCTGACGGCAGCTCCATCTCAACCCGCATTTCCATAGCCACCCGGGAAGGAAGAGGAGAGTGCTGCTCTAAATAAATACTTCCACTCAGAGGTGATACAGGACACAATGATTTTTTACTTCAATGTAGAACTACATCTTCAATGTAGATTCACTTTGGCAATCTCCTGCCAATGGTTAAAACAAGAGGTGCTTTTGCTCACATACTATTGGCCAATCAAATTCAAGAGGATTGTAAGTGTAACGTTATCCTGAATCCAGAATATCCCCTTTCTTGTTTTGGTTTCCACCAATTAGCTTTTCCAAACTTTCAGATTTCCAAGGTATGGTCTAGATGTTTAAGTTTTCTGACTGTGTGTGTCTATGTGTACAGAGATTCTCCGACATTACAGTGAAACCACTTATAATTATCTTTATCTTACACATTAAAGTTATTTTAAAACTTATGGTAGAATATATATAATACAATTGACCATCGGGACCACTTTTAAATTTACATTTCAGTAGTGTGAAGTACATTTATGTTGTTGTACAACCATCATTACCATCCATCTCCACAGCACTTTTCAACTTGCAAAACTGAAAGTCTATAGCCACGAACAACTTCCCATTCTCTTATTCCCCTAGCCCCTGGCAACCACCATACTACTTTCTGTTCATGATTTTGACTACTCTAGGTACCTTACATAAGTTGGAATCACACAATATTTGGTTTTATTTTGTGACTGGCTTATTTCACTTAAACATAATGTCCACAAGGTTTATCCATATTGTAGCATATATCAGAATTTCCTTCCTTTTTGGGGATAAATAATATTCCACTGTATGAATGTATATGTATATATGTATGTATACATACATGTACATATACACATGCATGTACATATATACATATGTGCATATACATGCACACATATATATACATATATACATATACATGCACACATATATGTACATATATACATATACATGCACACATATATGTACATATATACATATATGTGCATGCAGTGGAATATTTTATATAAATGTATATTTATATATAAATTATATATATGTGGCCCTCTGTATCTATTGGATCTGCATCTATGAATTCAACCAATTTCCGATCAAAATATCTAAAAACAATAAAAAACAGATGGTTGTATCTGTACTGAATATGTACAGACTTTTTTCCTTGTCATTCCCTAAACAATACTGTATAACAACGTATTTACATAGCTTTTACATTTTATTAGGTATTATAAGTAATTTAGAGATGATTTAAAGTATTTAAGAGGACATATGTAAATTATGCCAATATTACACAATATAAGGGACTTGAGCATCTGTGGATTTTTGTGTTCCTGGGGTGTCCTGGAGTGAATCCCCCATGGATACTAAGAACAGCTGTATATATACTACATTTTATTTACTCACACATTCATTAGTGGACACTTGAGTTGCTTTCACTTTTTGGCTGTTGTGAATAATGTTGCTATGCAATTGATGTTCCATTTTGCTTTATGTGTGGTTTTCTTTTCTTTTCTTTTTTCTTTTTTTTTTTTTTTTTTTTTTTTTTGAGACAGGGTCTTGCTCTGTCGCCCAGGCTGGAGTGCATTGGTACTATCAGGACTCACTGCAGCCTCGATTTCCTGGGCTCAGGTGATTCTCCCACCTTAGTCTCCCAAGTAGCTGGGACTACAGGGATACGCCAACCAGGCCCGGCTAATGTTTTTGTGTTTTTAATAGAGACAGGGTTTTCACCATGTTGCTGAGGCTGGTCTCAAACTCCTGGTCTCAAGCGATCTACCTGCCTCAGCCTCCCAAAGTGCTGGGATTACAGGTGTTAGCCACTGAACCTAGTTCTTTTTCTGTATACAAGAAAAGCAACACCTGCCTCTTGAGACTTCTAGTTTACTATTTTGGGAGATCCACGAAACAATTCTTTTTGAGCTCAAGGTAGAGCTAATAGTTTCACATTGGAAATCAGCCAATGCTTAAAACAAAACCTGAGCAATACTCCACCGACTTCTTCCACCTTTAGCCAAATCAATAGAGCCAAGGAGGATTCTTGTGTTTAGTCTTGTATGTAACCTGCAAATATTGACATTTTTCAAGATAGGGGACAATATGTTGCTAGGACATTAATTTTCCTCTAACAATCCAGCAGCATGACAAAAATAAATTATGTGTTCTGTCAGGCATGGTGGCTCACACCTGTAATCCCAGTACTTTGTCAGGCTGAGGAGGGAGGATTGTTTGAGGCCAGGAGTTCGAGACGAGCCTGGGTGACAGAGCAAGATCCTATCTCTAAAAAGAACAAGCAAATAGATTATATATTTTTGTGCATCTGACTCATACTATGTGAAGGGAGGTCAAATGTGAATCAGTATTTAAAATGCAAACTAATTGCGCACATGGCATGGTGTGTGGAGCAACAGACAAGGTAGAATTTTAGAAAGGGTGCTGAAAGAAAAGGCAATAGACCAGGAAACTCTGCTTACCACTCCCTGCCAATTACACGACTGTGGACAAAACAGTTATGTAGCCTTTCTGAGTGCGTGTATGGTGTGTGTATGGTGTGTTTGAATTGGTAGAATGAAAGGCTTGGATTACATGATCTAGTGGGTTAATGCCAATTAACCATACAATTTTAAAACGATGAAGAATAGGGGTTTCTAACCTTTTTAAATATAAAAACTTTTAAAACACAAACATATCAATAGCTCCTCTTTGGATTTTTGAGAAACAGAAATTGGACCATGGCACTTCCCTGCTTAAAGGCTTCAGTGATTTCCTGCTGCCTTTACATCAGTATTTCTCAGCCTTTTCATTATCACCTCCCAAAAAAGCTTTTTTTAGACGTTTTATCCTAATCCACTCCCCCACCCCCATGAAATCTTAACACCATAAATGTACTGTAAGACCTCTTCTTCTATATCCCTAAGGACCAATTTTTCACCCCTTTGGGGGCATTATTGCCCCCATTGAGAATGCATGCTTCCGAATAAGCTGGAAATCCCTTATTATGGACATCAAGGCCTTGCCTGATCCAGCCCCTGCCTAGCTCCCCAGGTTCCCTCACTCCTCTTCCTCCCCTTCTATCCTCCTCCTCTTCCCCTCACTCAGCTCCCTTCTACCCAGGTGTCGTGCCCTTCTTTTCTTTCAGTTCCCCAAGGGCACCAAGCGTTTTTACTTAAGGGACTTTACACAATTTGTTTTCTTTCCCTAGAGGTCTCTTTCCTTTATTTTAAATTAATTACTTTATGTTCATCTGTCTGGCCTGCAGCTTAAGTATCACTTCCCCAGAAAGTCCTGACCCTGGACTTCCTTCTGTGTTAGATGGCTTCTGTCATTTCTCACAATGCCCATTTTCTTTCTAGCACTTGTTTGCATTTTCTTTCATACATTTCTTTGCATTTT
This sequence comes from Symphalangus syndactylus, assembly GCF_028878055.3. NCBI lineage: Eukaryota > Metazoa > Chordata > Mammalia > Primates > Hylobatidae > Symphalangus > Symphalangus syndactylus. Next base: position 121,829,465 of record NC_072431.2, on the reverse strand, counting down.
TGTTACACGTCTGCCATCCCCAGTACATTGTACACATGAGGCCAGGGATGGACTCACTCTGCACTCTATATATGTCACATCTAGTTCAGTGCCTGGCATTGTTGAAAAAAGGATTAATAAAATATTTTTGAGAAAATATGCAGTGAATAAAACTGTCCTGAACTTGGCATTGGTTTTACAGTGAGTGTATACATTATTAATTACAGCAGCACCTATGTACGTATGTTATTTAAAGAAATACTAGCTACTATAGTAGAAAAACCCTGAAATCTCAGAGTTTTAAGAAAATTTCTCGGTCACATAAAGTCCAATTGGCAGGGCTGAAGTGGGGGTAGGTGCTCTTCAAGCAGCCATTCAGAGGACTGGTTTGATGGAGTCTCTGCCATCTTTAACACATAGCTTCCAAGGTCACCCTGGTGCCTGTTTCTGGATGACATATGGGGGAAGGGAATGTTGAGAATTGCATGGGGAAGTTTTCTTGGGGGTAGTCCTGGGAGTGGAATGCATCACTTCTGCGCACGTCCACTTTTTGTATTCTTAACTAGGCTCGAATCTGGTAGGGTTCCATTCCCTCTTGTCCCTCCACAAGAAATCAGTTTCATGGTCATAACTCCCAGCAAGGGAGGCTGGGAGGATAGCTGAGAGCTTAGGAGGTCACACAAACTGGTCTCTGGCACATTGCGCTTGGAGAGTCATAAACATACGTGCAAGTGTGTAGTTGATGTCTGGATACGTATGGATTCACAAATGACTTTCAAGAATATGGAAACCCTAAAGAATTCCAAGACCCAGAGGATGAAAACCACTAAAAATAGGAGTGTGAGTTTTGTTCGTGGAGAAGTTTTTGCCTGCTTCATCATTTTCAAAATTGTAAGGTAAGATATGATGGAGTGGGGTTGAGGGGAACCAGTTAGAATGCACTATGTGCATCTTGACTGAACAAAGCTATTTATTGCCTTACAGCAGTGAATCTTCTCAGGCTCTTGTGTAGCTGTATTCATAACATGCGCTGATTAGCATCTTGTCAGCTGAATGGAAGCCCAGGTGGGGTGCTGGTTGGACTGCTGGCGGCATTGTCCTTAATAAAATGGGGCCTTTCAACCAATGGGCTATTTTCAGTTCCCAAATCACCTGATAAGTCCTAGTCTTTTGATGAACTACAAATAAAAACCAGTTCTCCATCTCATGGGGCTGTTAATCAAATAGTATCTGTTTAAAGAGAAAAAAAGACCTATTGCATGTCCTGTTCGTAATACAACAAGGCAATTGTAACTGAGCTACGACATCATGATACTGTACTTTTATCTGAGCCAAAGCTTACCTGGCCATCCTTCAGATTTGCCATTCTTCCCGGCTCCACAGGATAGGAGCAGAAATACGAGCCTGGGTGCTGCTTTTGTGCACAGTTTGTGGCCTCTCTGTCAACTCGGTTCCTTAGCAGAAAGAAAGAATTCAGAGTTTGGTGGGTGAGGTGGGCTGCTGCATGCTTTCTATTTCAATGGTATTGAGGAGCTTTCAAGATTTTCCATTTTTGTTTTCTTTCAGCATCCATCTAACTGTAAAAGCTAGCTGTCATTTGGAAAAGTTGGGGGGAGGAGACAGCATTTAGAGACAAACTACAACCTTCAAATAGGAGGCCGAGGCGGGCGGATCACGAGGTCAGAAGATCGAGACCATGGTGAAACCCCGTCTCTACTGAAAATACAAAAAAATTAGCCGGGCGCGGTGGTGGGCGCCTGTAGTCCCAGCTACTCGGAGAGGCTGAGGCAGGAGAATGGCGTGAACCCAGGAGGTGGAGCTTGCAGTGAGCCGAGATTGCGCCACTGCTCTCCAGCCTGGGCGACAGAGCGAGACTCCATCTCAAAAAAAAAAAAATAAAAAGAAAAATGTACATTTAAACTCTAAAATTTCAAAGAAGTTAGTTTGCAAATTGGATGTTTTTCAAGAAATGTAAGTATTTTGCACATCCTGCCTCTTTCAGCTGTCTTTTTTTTCCTTTTGCATAAGGTGCAGTCTCAGATCAGTGTTGTCTTGTTTTCTGTTTCTGCTGAAGCTTTAAAGTGTTTGATTGACATTTATCAGAAAGTTGTGGCAGCTGTGAACACTCGTCCACAAGCAGATGAGGGAGGTTATGGTGGCATCCTTCTCGGTTCTTTAATAGGATTAACAAGGAGGTTTATGCTGAAACTCCATCAAGGGTCAGAGCTAGACAACCATGGAGCTCCCAAATCCGTGGATCTGTCATTTGGCAAAATCTTTACAGCAGTGCTGATTGGCAACAAGTTGGTGAGTAATCATCTTCCCCTGTGTATTTTCAAAAACTGCCTCATTTAGAGCAAGACCACAATGTAGAGGCTGTGTGGAAATGGCTCAATGGGACCCCTGCTGTTTGGAGAATTTGAGTTCAAATCCACCTGTGCACAGGTTTGGATGTCTTTGTGTTTGGCAACATGCCATTTCCTGCCGGATTTTGCTGTGGGTCTTCCCCCCAAGTAGGGGATCTCTGTTCAGAGGAATGCTAATTGGGTGGGATTTCGGGAGCCTCTCAGCCAACGATGGGCTCAAGCAATGCTCCTTTCTTGCAGCTGTACTTGATTATGATTTTAGCTGCCACTGTTAATGAGTCAAAAACCACATCTGTTGAGAGCTGGGTTGGCACTTCCAGGGCGGTTGGCCACCTTTCCATCATTTGCTCCAAAGAGGGTCCTGGGTATGGAGCAGATAAAACTGAATGTAGGGTGTTTGGCTCTGTGAGGCTGTTTGGAGGAGGAAAAAAGGGAGAAATGATTGAATTTGCCATTGAGTGGCTAGCCAGTACATTTTATATCTCTTATGCTTTTTTTGTCCTGGTTGCTTTTATTTCAATTAGAAAGTCTTAGTGGTAAACTCATTTTTCATTGAAGGTGCAGTAGAGCTATCTCTCTGAATTTTGAAGACTTTTCCTATAGAATCGTTAGTTTCTTGGGTGATTTCTGAAGATGAGACTTTGGAAAAGATGACAGAAATAAACTTCTACTAAGTTTATCTCATTCATTTCTAAATCTTTTCTGTGTGTTGGGTGGGGATAAATATATTCCCTTTAGTGCAGGCTATCCTGGAAAATATTTTCATTTTGAATACAGTGATCTAAGTAATCAGCTTATTACAATAGACTATTCTCCATGTTGTCCTTTTTTGAAGCAAATACAAGTAAATTGCAAGCACTTTGGAATTTCTTCAGAAATCCATAATCTAGATAGCTCCTCTTCTATCATGACCAGATATATGATTATTTTTTCACATTTTAGGACTAATTTCTTCAAGTGGTTTTGACTTCCTATTTTCTGGATATGATCCATCACTTATGTCAGATCAATTAGATAGTTAAGTCTTTTGCAGAAAGGACTAAGCCTTGTCCATCATGGTTACAAAGTGCCCAGCCTGGCACCATGCATGGTAGGTACTGCTTAGATTAAGTTGTGTGTGTTTCTTTTCAGTGCTGTAATAAATTGCCACAAATCAAGTGGCTTAAAACAAGAAAAAATTATTTTTGGAAATCCAAAATAAAGGTTTCAGCAGATGCCATGCTCCCTACCGTGGCCCTGGGGGAGAATATGTTCCTTGCTGCTTCTGGGTTCTGGTAACTTTCGGCATTCTTTAGTCTTCCTTGGCTTGTGGATGTATCACTCCACTCTCTGCCTCTGCCTTTATAGCACCTGCTCCTCTGTATGGGTCAAATCTGTCTCTGCATCTCTCTTGTGATGGCATTTGGGAACTCACTGGGATAATCCAAGATAATCTCCTCATCTGAAATTCCTTAACTTACCTATGCAGAGACCCTTTTTCCAGAGATAGGGCAGGCCATATTTTTGGGAGTCTCATCAGTCTACCACACCCATGGATGGATTCTGTATAATCTTGTGGTCAGTCATTGGATCTTCATTTAGGCACTTGTATTAGTCCATTCTCACACTGCTATAAAGAAACGCCTGAGACTGAGTAATTTATAAAGAAGAGAGGTTTAGTTGGCTCACCGTTCTGCAGGAACTATAGGAAGCATGGCTGGGGAGTCCTCAGGAAACTTACAATCATGGCATAAGTCAAAGAGAAAGCAGGCTCATCTTACATGGCTGGAACAGGAGGAAGACAGAGAAAGGGGAGGTGCTGCACATTTTTAAACAACCAGATCTCATGAGAACTCACTTTCATGAGAACAGCAAGGGGGGAATCCACCATCATGATCCAGTCACCTCCTACCAGGCCCCTCTTTGAACACTGGGCATTACAATTTGACCAGAGATTTTGGTGGGGGCACAAATCCAAACCATATCAACACTCAACCTCAAAGATACTTGCTTCTGTTCTATTTTTGGTGGGCTGTTTGGTTCAAATCACTTCTGTTTTAATATCCTCTTCTTGTTGTTTCTTTTGTCTTTACAGTATTAACTTATCTGCAGTGAAAATGGCTCTCACTGCAGTGGGAATGACTTTGATATTGGCAGTCTGTGTCATTAATACTGAATTTTACATGTTGTTTGGGACTGAGGACAAGGCACTATCACCATTGAAACTAATCAAGAAGCTGTACGTGGTGTCCAAAGTGGGATTATTGTGCATATAAAGGTTAGATGGCATCAAAGTCTTGTTGTTAACAATAAGGTAATTCCCCCATAAACACAGCTTCTGGCATTTTACTCTCTAAGCTTTATTCCTGTCTTTAAATTCACCTCCTCTAGAATTTCCAGTTTCATAATTCTTCAAATCTCTGGGACCTACAAGCCATATTACTTCTACCTTTTTATGACCTTACTTCCCTCCTTGGCTAGCTAAAATGCTTTGTCAAAGTGTTATAATAACTTCCCCAACTTCCTGCTCTCTCTTTGGTGCACTCACTTGTTTAGCCTTAATGCAGCTTAATTCTACCTGTGCAGATGAATGGCTTGATTTTGATTCATGACCACTGTCCTCAGGTGGGTTTGCATGCTGCTCAACAATGACACCAAATTTCCTCAAAGTCCATCCATTCTCCCACTCCCTTGGATGAATACTTTGTAGCTTTTCTTTCATCAGACCTGCCACATTTCTTTCCCTATCCCTCATAGCTTCTTATTCCATGGAGAAAATAGCAGCCATCAGAAAAAATCTACATTTTACCCACGTACCTGCATCTAGTTCATATATTCTGACATATCTCCAGTTGTGATGGATAAACTACCCGTTTCCCCCACAAAGACCCATCATTCTACTTGGCGCCCCAGACTCCATCCCCACTTGCCTATTCAAGGATATTCTTCTAATAATTCTTCCCCTCTCTCTGCATCCTATTTCCTTTTTTTTTTAAAAAAAAAAACAAACTTCTATATTGGACTTTCCCCTCTAAACATATAGTTATTCCATCTTAAAAGCCCTCTAGATATTCTTTGCCCCTTCAGTTATCTCTTGTATGCTACAGTTATTTACTATTTATCTTCTCTTATTATCTCTTGAAGATTGTAGTCAAACTTTCACAGTATTACTCCTCAGAAACTGTTTTTTCAAGGCCATCAGCAGCCTTCATATTATTAATATTACCAAATCCAGTGGACAGCTCTCCATCCTCATTTCACTTGACTTACCACTTTAACACACACGGTCACGCCCTCTTCCTGGAAGTCTTTGATCATGTGGCCTCCAGAACCCCACACCCTCCTTTCCTCCTGACTTATGGGTTGTCCCTTCTGTCTCCCATGTTCCCCCAGCACCAGTTCTTGGACACTTTCATTTTTTCCACACCTACTCCTTGGTGTAACTTACTTTCACTCAGTATGATAGCTTGAAGCACTATTTAGACTGATTATATAGATTCGTATCTGCAGCTTGGAAGTTTCCTAGACTCTAACCTCATGCATTCACTATCTATTTAGCATTTCTTTTTTTTTTTTTTTTTTTTTTTCGAGAAGGAGTCTCCCTGTTTCACCCAGGCTGGAGTGCAGTGGCGCGATCTTGGCTCACTGCAGGCTCCGCCCCCCCGGGTTCACGCCATTCTCCTGCTTCAGCCTCCCACGTAGCTGGGACTACAGGCGCCCGCCACCTCGCCCGGCTAAATTTTTTTTTGTATTTTTAGTAGAGACGGGGTTTCACCGTGTTAGCCAGGATGGTCTCGATCTCCTGACCTCGTGATCCACCCGCCTCGGCCTCCCAAACTGCTGGGATTACAGGCGTGAGCCACCGCGCCCAGCCTCTATTTAGCATTTCTACATGAATATTTAATAGGCCTCTTACCATGGCTAAAACTGAGTTCCTGTTCCCGCTGCTCCCACTCCCTCAAAAGCAAAATAAAACAAAGCCATTGCCAATGATCACTGGCAGAGAACTTAGTTCTTTTATTTGCTCAGGTCAAAAAGGTAGTTGTTCTTGACTCCTCTATTTCTCTCACACCCCTTGCCTGATTTACTATTAATAGCAATACCTCTAGCTGCTGTATCTATAGGTGCAAATGCACCGTCTTGGTTCAAATGATCTACATCTTGCCTGGAGTATTAGAAAAGTGCTTTACACTGGTCTCAACTTCTGCTTTTATCTACCTTCAGTCTCGTCTCAGTAGAGCATGTAGGTGATCCTATTAAACATGACTCAGGTTATGCTGCTCCTGCTTAACGCCCTCCAGTGCTTCCCATCTTCCACATGGCTTATAAGGCCTGATTTATTTAGCCATCTCTCTGATCTTCTCACCTACCAGTTTCTCCTTACTATTCTCTAGCTTCACTGGTCTTTGCTGTTCTTTTAACATGCCAAGTGTGCTTCTACCTCAAGGCTTTGTATTTAGCATTTAGCTCTTAGAAAACAAAACAAAAATAATATCTTCATTTACTCTCATTTCTGCTCCCCTGATTTGGGGCCAAGTGTGCATGTGTATGTAATTTTTATTCTAAGCATAATTTCCTTGCTATTTGCTAAGTAAAATCTATTTAACATTTTTTTTCAGATAGAGTGAAATTACGGATAAAAAATCTATTTCTATGTGAAATGAATTTATACATGAGACTCTGGTGACTTATGTCATTTTACAGACTTATTATGTATGTCCTTTGCAACTTCACGTAATAATTGAAATTCTTGTTTACTTATGCTTTTAAAAAAATCACTGTAGTCCATTTTTAAATTGACTCTTTTGTCTCTACCTGCTAGGCACCATTGAGGTAGAAGATTGCATTACCCCTAACATCAGTGGAAGTTCACAGGTGACAGGGGCCATGGTTATGACCAAGTCCTCTCTCATCCAGAACGTCTGAGAGAAGGAACACAGGCTGAGTGACCTCAGGCGAGTCTAGTAGCCTTCGTTTCCCTTCCATAAGGGGAGGAGGTTGAACCAGTTGATCTCTGAGGTCCTTTCCAGCTCTAACAATCTGTGAATGTGGGCAGGGCTGCCGCTCAGGCCATAAATACCTGCTGGATTATATCGTGGTCTCTCCCTTTTCATACCTGCTCTTTGCCAGCTTTCATGTTAAATTTTCCCACCACACAGGAACACCAGAGGCAAGAGGCTTACAGCAGGTACCAACCCTGCTTGCTGCCAAATATCTCCCCAAACTCACCACCGCCTGCATGGATGGGCTTTTGCCAGAAATTGGCCTGCTTTACTCCCCTTCCACAAATAAACTTTAAAGTACTCCCTTGAAGAGTGAGAAGCTGCCAGTGGTACTGGCACTGAGTTTTATAATTATTTTTTGATATTTTCCACGTGGCTTTTGGTCTGAGGGTAGCATGTTTGGGTTGGGTTGTTGGAGGGGTTTCCCATGGACATGGTTTTGTACCTGCCAGCCATGCAGGATGCAGTGTGGTGGGGGAGATCCTTGCTCCACTGGCCCTCCGCTAGCCGGCGTGTGATTGCCATCTCTGCAGCCCTAACCATTGTCAACCTGTCTGCTGTTGTTGGTGCCTCATCCATGGCTGCTGCAGAGAGCCTCAGACCACTCAGCTTAGAAACGTTAGAAACAATAAGCTGTTTTTTGAAAGCATCTTCTCTAAAATGATGCTGCAGATAGTGATGAAGGATAATCAGAACGGCACATTGTGGTGTGCCCTGCTCAGCGTTGGCCTGATCATTCATCCTCACAATAGCCATTTCAGGGAAGGCTTTATCTGCATTTTTGGAAAGATGGGTGACTGAGATCTTGATCAGCAGTAAGTACAGAGTTGAACTAAATTGGAATGCAGATCTTTCTGCCTTCACTGCACGTGTTCTCTCTGCGGCTCCACGTTGCTTCTCAATATAGCCAGTGCTAGACTTAGATCTTTGAAGGGCAACTAGATTTGGATAGTTGATCAGAAGCCCAGATCTAATTCTATAACATTGTTTCTATGGGGAAAAAATGGATTCCTACTTTTAAACACATTTATAAACTTTGGTAATATTAACCCTTTTTAGATGGAGGGGAGGCTTGCTATGCTTGTTGATTTAAATTCCATGTTAATCACTCAGGTACCTCTTAAAGTAACATTAAGACAGTGAGGTTAGCTGAGAATTGGCCTACTGTGCATTGCTGGCCATATATTATGTTTCCTCATCTCTCTCTCTTGCTTAAAATAAACAATAAAACACTCCTCTACCAACAGCAACAAAACATACAACTAGAAATTTCGAAATGAGGAAGACTCTAACGCTTCCTTTTAAAACACATGGATCTTGAGGGTTGAATCAAAATAACGGTGTTTTACAATTCATGTCTGTTTAATTGTGACACGGTACACCTGCTTGCTCTTAAGAAGAGAAGTAACAGAAGTATGAGGAGGGGGGAAGGTGACGTGGACACCCAATAACTCTTCTCCAGTGATATCCTGATGAGTTAAGCATAAATGAATCAGAAACAGATGGATATTTTTCCCCCTTGAAATACACGTGGGTTTAAAAACCAAGGGAAAATATGCTTGGAAAAAAATGTTCTTTGTTAAAGTCCAAATGTTTGAATTATAATTTAAGATTTTCATAGGTTCCAGCAAGTAGTTGTGTGCACTCATCTCTAATTTAGATGGGGTGTGTGCATAAGCTGAGCATTTAAACTATTCCGTGGAGCTGCTGTCAGGGAGGCGTAACAGTCCTGTAAAATGACATAAGGCACAAGGGCCTTATGTGCAAACTCGTTTCACATGGGTTCTTGGGTATTGAGTAACATGAATTTCATGTAATTTGAGTCTTGAAAATTTCATAAGGTTTTATCTCAATCTTTGTGTGTGAAAGTGGAAACAATTTCAAAGAGATGCCTCCAGGTACTATGCCGGGCATCTTTACTGTCCATCCTCCTGCCAAGGGTGCGATGTCACCTCCATGACCTTGTGCTTAACTCGTTCTTCTTCATTGTGTCAGGTTCGACTGAAGCCAGTATTCCCTATAATTTATTCCACTAGGTGCAGGTGTTCCTGTGAACTTTGACTTAACTTGGACTTCACTGTAAAGTAGAAAACTGCAGAAAGGTGTCAGCTGGATATCAGGAAAGCCCCCAACCAAACAAAAGCTAGGTATGAGGAGAGATTTCCCAGTCATCTTCCTCTGACAAGGTCCTTCATTGTTTTCTTGGCTTACCTTGTCACAGAATGTTTGAGGAACTCTGGGAATGGTGACCATCCAAGAGCACATTTTTCCTAATTATGAAGCTATTAACTCTGAGCAGATTCACATTGTGTTTCCTGACTTTCCATGGCTTTCCCCTGATACTTCTGCCTGAGTATCTTGTCATCATCTTAAGCTGGACATAGAGAAAACCCTTTTGTCTTGTTTTGACAAGTCATTAAGCAGCTTCTCTGCCTAATGCCTCTGTGCCTGTTGGGAGGGAAAATATCCCTCCTTACGTTTATGGCCTCTCCACACTGAACTCCTATCAAATTCTTTCATTTAATTCTCTCAAATATCCGTCGGTTTTTCCCACTTATACTTTTTGCATGTGTAGCTTGATAACTTCCACTCATAGCTTATTTATACAGTTTCACAATAGCTGCCTTGCTTCCTTTCAATCTCTGGAAAATTCTCTTTATCTCCAAACTATTTTTATCTTGTTTCTTACTTGGTCCCTTCCCTTTCTCTGGTAAACTATTTCTTTTAGCATGAATGTGGTGTTACCTAACATTGCAAAGCCTCCCTTCATTAGAAACTTTTTTTTTAACTCTCATAACCACTATCTAGTGTCCAGTTGGATTTTTTTGTTCTATTCAAACTAGTCTGTTCTTGGGTCCCCTTTCTACCATTTTTTTGGTTGATGAATTATGTTTTATGCTGTATTCAATGTCTAAAATAATGACATTTTCACCTCATTAGTGTCTTTTCATCTCATTCAGAAATCTCTAATATTCTTTGAAAAAATAATGTATACTTGGTTGGTAACAATGATGTATGAATGTTGACATATAAAATTCTACCTCAAGGGTAGCTTTAGCTCCTTTAATGAAAGGATGATTATTATAATGACCACATGAATCTTGCTGAGATTTTAATTTTTTCAGCTGGATTTTGATGTTCTGCCTCATTCATTCATTCACTTACTTAGGGCCCATTTATTGAACACACATTATACTCCCATACTATATTAAACACTTGGGATAAAATCATGAATCATTTGTGACCCTGTTCTTGGAAAATACATAATCTGAGGAACACAGGCATGTATAAATTATAGTAGAGTATATCTACTGTGATGAATGTGTTAATGGAGGCCTGAGAGGACATGAAGTGGGGAGCAAAAGAGTCAGTTAAGGAAAGGGAGGGTGTCTTTGAGGAAGTGACATTGAACTTGAGCCTTCTTGGCTAGTGAGGTAATGGGGAGAACCAGAGTGCTGGCAGAGAACAGCATTGCAGAGGAATGGAAGCATGGGAAAGAGGGCATGTTGGGGGGAAGATGAAACAATAGGTGTGGGTAGAATGTAGGGTATGGTAGGAGCAGTAACAAGACATAGTCAGGTGGTAGGTTAGACCAGATTTGTGACCACTCTGAATCATATCTCAAGAGTTTCTGGAGGCTGTTTAATGCTTTCGTTTGCGTGTGTGTTTGTGTTTTAGCATAATGAAATGATATAATTTGTTTTTGAGATTGTGACATTTACATCATTGTAGAGGGTAGATTTGAGAAAAGACAACTGTAGAGATGATTTGGGACGGTGTTCCAAAGATCCAGGAGAGAGATAATGAGGGCTTGAAGTAGGCTGTGGCAGCAGGGAATGGAAAGGACAAACTTCTTCTTACAGCAGAATTCAGTAACCGATTGAATTCAATGGCCAAGTAGTGAGAAGCAGCTGATGAATCTAGGAGACGTTGCTTGTATGAATGGCAGTACAATTTACTGAGTTAGGAGGACGGGAAGAAAAAACAATTTAGAGTGGGCAGATAGCATCTACTTGTTGACCTGCTGAGTTGGAATTGGCTAGGAGGCATCCAAGCAAAGCTGCCTGGAAGGCATTTGGAAATGCAAGATAGGAGCCAAAAGAGGGAGTTTGCATTAGAAATAACGACTCGTCATGTCTTTAGGCTCCCATGGCCTGAAGAGCGGTAGATTTTTCTGCACTTACAGAGAATTCTTAAGGACTGTACTGCTTATGGCTGCACTGCTCTTATTTCTCTCGGATATTTTCACATTTCCTACAAATTTTTCTATGAACATCTCTTCTGCAGCTACAGGTTTTGATGCTGACTCTTCATTTTTTAATGAGTCTTTTTATTTTAGGCCTTAACTTGAGACCTTTTACAGAGAGAGAACAGTTTCATGTTTTATGCCATTTTGAAGTTGTAGTTCTATGGCTAAGCATGTTTTTGTCTGTATTGTAAAAGAGAGAAGCCAAGCACATTTCTTTTGGTTTAGACACTTCAGGTGGGTGATTTCACAGATATTGTGTCTTGAAAATCTTCCCATTCTTTTCTTTATCTCATTGGGTAAATTGGAAACTTCTAATTTACCCAATGAGACAAATTTGGATTTTCAATTTGCAGTTATAAAAATTCATGCTTCAGTTGCCAGCCACAGCAGCCAGTGTTGTAGTTAGCCAGTGTTACTTAAAAAGGCTTTGAGCATTGATCTCGTTTTTGGATATGTGTAGTTTATTTCTTAATTGAGGAGACCATATTCTGTACAGTTTCAGTATAGAATCTATAAATTTTCTTAGTTGATACAATCTCTACCATTTATCCTATAAATAGAATCTCCTGTGTGATACAGTCTCTACCATTTATCCTATAAATTGACTCTCCTGTGTCCTACTATCAAACATCTGTCAGGCCTCATTTTTCAAAGAGCTTTTGAGTATAGAGTCAGGGGTAATATTAAATATTTAATAACCAGTGTAGTCATATGTATGTGTAAGTGTGTGGGTTTATTTAAAAATATACTGCTGTCTTAGTCTGTTCAGGCTACTATAATACACTACTTGTAAACTTGTTGGCTTACAAGCAACAGAAATTTATTTCTCACAGTTCTAGAGGCTGGGAAGTTCAAGATCAAGGTCCTAGCAGATTTGAGGTTTGATGAGGGTCTACTCCCTGATTCATAGAAGGCTGGCTTCTCTGTGTTCTCACGTGGTAGAATGGGTGAGGGAACTCCTTGGGATCCCTTTTATAAGGACATGCTAATTGCCTACCAAAGGCCCCACCTCCTACTACCATGACATTGGAGGTTACAATTTCAATATCTGAATTTTGAGGGGACACATTCATTATATAGCTGCTTCCATACAAATATTATATGATTCCATTCACCTATATAAGGTATATAATAGGCAAATTCATAGAGACAGAAAGTAGAATAGAAGTTTCCAGGGGCTGGGGGGATAGAGAGTTATTGTTTGATGGGTACTGAGTGTCTGTTTGGGATGATGAAAAAGTTCTGTAAATGGATGGTGATGTGATGAGTATGCAACATTGTGAATGTATTTAATGCCATTGAATTTTATAGTTAACAAATATTACCTTGTATTACCTAGGCATAAAATATACCTCATGAAAGTACTGCTCAAATTATTCATTAGATCATTTCTAAGTTATCTGTTGATACCTAAAAATTATCAATGTAATCTTTTGTTTCATAAAAGATGTCACTGTCTAAGCTCAGATGTGACACAGGGAACTGCATCAAACACTTGAAGCTTCTAAGTTCCCCATTAAATTGACAGTCAGTTGTGTCTCTGGAAATGGTACTTTGTTATAGCTAAAAAATGATTGGATGATGTTCACCTAGAAGCCAGTCCTTCCCACATGGCCTAGGAAGAATTGGTACTTTGGCCTGCACCAAAATATAAATACCAACCTGCCAACCGTCACCCCTTACACATGCTCTGAAACACACGTGCCCTTGCTGCTCCCAACACCTGTGGAGTTTCAGCAGCCACTGGAAGCCACTCACATCTGTACTGGCACCACTCCAAGGTCTATTACCTGCTTTCCTGGCTGCCACTGGTGACATAATTAGGTAGCTTGTAGTCTCAATAAATATAGGATTTCTTTTTACCAACTGGTATGGGAATATTTCAGTATTTTAACTATCAGTACATTCCATCTGAATGTCAGCCCCGATTGCATACGACAATGTAACTTCTTTTTTTGTTGTTTGTTTAATAAGACAGGATCTCGTTGTGTCATCTAGGTTGGAGTACAGTGGCAGGATCATGGCTTACTGCAGCCTCATTCTACTGGTCTCAAGTGATCCTCCTGCTTTAGCCTCCCAAGTAGCTGGGATTAGAGGTGTGCACTACTATGCCAGGCTAATTTCTTTCTTTCCTTTTCTCTCTTCTCCTCTTCTCTTTTGACAGAGTCTCAGTATGTTGCCCAGGCTGTTCTTGAACTCCTGGGTTCAAGCAATCCTCTCACCTTGGCCTCCCAAAGTGCTGGGATTAGAGGTGTGAGACACTGAACCCAGCCTGCAATGTGCTTAAGAGTTTATAGTAACAATGTTCATAAAGAGTAGCTTATAATGGCTTATTCCTTAAAGATTAACATATTATGGCTGGGCTTGACCTGGATTCCGTGTTGAATTCTTGTATTTTGGGTAGTTTAGAAGTATTGCTATTGGTTTTGAGATGGGGTAAAAATCATTCTCATCTTATCGCAGGTCAAGGCAGAGATAATTTTTCTTGACTTCCTAAATAGTCTTCCCTGAACATTTTGGGTGGGGGTAGTGCCAAAGTTCCTGTTTAAAGTATTTTGATGTTTGATCTGGGCATAGACACACTTGTTTTGTCTCTTTTCTACATAGTATGAATAGCTTATGAGCTATGAATTTGAATCATTTTAGAAATATGAAAATGCTATGAAAGCTCCTCAGTTCCTTTCCCTGGAGCCCTTCCTCATGACTTCATGAATATGGATTCTTATTTGTGCTATTTTACATTAAATCCTATTAGTATCTGTATTAGGCTGTTCTTGCATTACTATAAAGAAATACCTGAGACTGGGTAATTTATAAAGAAAAGTTTAATTGGCTCACAGTTTTGCAGGCTGTGCAGAAAGCATGATGCAGCCATCTGGTTGGCTTCTGGGGAGGCCTAGGGAAGCTTACAGTCATGGCAGAAGGTGAAGGGCGACCAGGCACATTACATGGCCACAGAAGGAACAAGAGAGAGAGGGAGTGGGGAGAGAGGTGCCACACACCTTTAAATAATCAGATCTCGTGAGAATTCACTATCACAAAGACAGCAGCACCAAGCCATGAGCAATCCGCCCTATGATCCAAACACCTCCCACCAAGCCCCATCTCCAGCACTGGAAATTACAATTCAACACTGGATTTAGATGGGAACACATATCCAGTTTATATCAGTATCGTTTAGAAAATCTTCCACCGCATGTGATTTTTCTGTATGTTCATAATTCTTTGTGTTGAAAGATAAGCTCATGATGTGTGTGTGTGTGTGTGTGTGTGTGTGTGTACAAACAGAATTGAATGAAACAGCATCTCTCATGACCACCATGCCCAGCTATTTTTTTTTATTTTGAGTAGAGATGAGGTCTTTTGTGTTGCCCAGGCTGGTCTCAAACTCCTGGGCTCAAGTGTTCCTGCCACCTTAGTCTCCCAAAGTATTTGCATTACGGGCATGAACCATTATGCTGAGCTGACCTTAATATTTTTGACAGAAAACATATTTCGTCAATTGGTACTCAGGTATCTAAGTCCAAGAACATTCTGGTAAATGGAAAATATTTTTAGTTCCATATTTTTCATAATGTGTAATTATTTCACCCCCCGGTGAACTTACCATCTTTGGATCTCCATTTAGAAGACATTCTTTACTAAACATTTTTGTAAGAAAGATCTCTTCCTTTTATGTTTGACTAAATTTAGAGGCTATGAAATTTTAGGCCTTTTGAACTTTTTTCATTCTGTGGTTGAATGAAAATTTTCTAATTAAAAATAGGAATTCTTTAGGAAGTCCATCAAAAGATTCTTCCCACCAGTAGAAGCTATTATTCCAAAGTGAAGTTTGAGAATTTCAAATTAAATCTTGCATGCTATTCGAGGAGCTCTCACCATTGAATTATTTCAGTTGCTCCCTTGCGTTTATAGGGAAATTTCTTAATTTCAAGGTCTTCCTGTTTGTATACAAGCTTTGGTTTCATAATTGCAATTTGCTAAAAGCTTTGAAAACTTAAGTGTTTTGGCATTTCATTGATTGCATTTTGATTACTTTATTAAAGATTTCTACTTGATTTTGAACAGAATGCAATACATTCAGTGGATTTGTGTACAAAAATAGATCAATACCATTGTAGGACACTAGGGTTGATTTACAAAATAGTTCTACAAGTTTTCTAAAATCCAACTGGTGATAAAGGAGCAAAGAAATAAAATACACACTGCCTGGCAGAGGCATGTGTAAGCATATCAGCTTTGCCACCAAAATGTTGTTGCTAGTTGCTTTAACTGTGTGTGCATATAAACTATATAGCTATATATATTTATAGTTAACTATATATACAGATACAGTTATATATAGTATACACTTACATATATGAAGTAATTAAAAACACAGTCTGTTAAACTGTGATATGTATGTGTTTGTGTATATATACGGTTAAAATAACTAATGTAACGAAAAATTGTAAGGCATTTACCTTATACACACACACACACTCCTATGCACTTGATAATTTTGTAAACTATAGCTATTTTGATTAGTAGACTATCACAGTTTGGGCACAATTTCAAATTATTTCAACCTTATGCCTTTCTTAATTTAGTAAAAACCATGTTTTTACTAGGATGCTGTATTCTACCAAATTTTTGTTTTGTATTTGTATTACAAAAACAAATATATTTATTTTTAGTGATAAGTTTTTAAACTGAATTTACAATTGCGGTTGCAATTGCAATATTGTCAGCTACTTAAGACACAGCGAATTTCCCAAAACTTTAATCTAGTCTATAGAGTGAAAGAGCAAGCAAATGATTATTGGCATTTATTTAACTGACGTTTTTGAAGCATCTGATGACAGTGATTATTCAACTGTTTGCAAATCTGTGCTAATGAGTCAAGCATCCAGTTAATGGCATTGCTTCATTTTTCTTACGTGCACAAGAAATCTTGGAATTGAAATAGGTGAAATTAATTTAGGGGAACAACTATTCTACCTGAACGAAAAGTCATGCATCAAAGAGTGATGGATAAACACACCTTCTGCAGCTGCACATGATACACCATCTTCAGGCACCATCTTCCAAAAACAACTACCAATTTTTGAAGCAGACATTGATGCTTCTTGGACAGATTGTGGTCATGTGATCAGTGATGCACTGTGGCTCCAGTGGTGGGTGGTAAATGTTGACAAACATTCTGTTCATGTTACATGCTCATCATCAATTTTCTTTTGAAATGGAAACTCAGTGCTTAATTTTTCACTAAATATGTATTTTCAGTTTTTGAGCTTATTGCTGCCAGGAGGGTTCATTGCAAAATTACAAAGCATTACCAAAAAATAAATAAATAGTCATAGCTTTCCACCACAATATATGATAAAACCACTGTAGCAAGAGTGTTCCGACTCCTGTCTGCATGTTCTTCAGCAGGACTGACTGCGAGACCTTTATTTCCTACACACATTTTACAAATACCAAATTTGTGCTTCTCTGCATTTTCCATTGCTCCAGTTGACTGGTGAATTAGCAGCTTCATGCCTTTCGCAGTTAAGGCATGTGAGTGGTTTGGGGAGCAGCTTAGCATACTTATCACTATTTGAGATCAGCAGTAGCTGTCCGAAGCCACTGGTATTAAAATACACTTTATTTTATTAGGGAGTGCTGTGTGTACTGTCCTTGCAAGTAAAGCCTCAGTTGAGTCACGATAGAAAAGTATCTAGAAAACAGCATCAGATGAATACTAGTTTCTAGATTTAACCACGTGTTACAGTGATACCTTTGTTACAGCCGGACTGTCTCCTATACTAATAGATAAGTCCATGGCAGAAATAAGTACAATGGGGTTTATTGTGATGTTAAAAGAAGCTGGAAGCTAGTTAAACCATCCTGGTTTAGGTTAATGCAAGTGCAATAAAAAGACTTTAAAAATTAAAACAGCAACAATAGGACAAATGTAATGGGCAGGATACCAGGACTATAGGTGTAAACCAAGACGGTTTCTACCAGCTGGGACATGTGATTGTGCTAATTATCAGTAATCCTCTCTAGAAGGTTGATATTACCACTCCCTTTACATGGGAAGGAAGAAATTGAGGATCAGCCAGTTTAAATACCATATCGAGGATCAGATAGCTAGTTAAAAAATATCTGTATGATTCTGAACTTTTATCCCACTGTAAGAGGGATATAGTGGCCATTCCAGTATCTGAAAACCCTAAGTACAGAATGAAGGTACAATGTTAAAGCATATATAGCTCCTCAATAATTGCTGATATTTTAAAAAACATTTAAAATACACATAAAGGCTCTATGTGTATGTTGTATGCAAGATAATTACGTAAGAGGTTAAATTTTGAAGATTTTTGCAGAGAGGGCAT
The DNA here is from genome assembly GCF_028878055.3 of Symphalangus syndactylus. Taxonomy (NCBI): domain Eukaryota; kingdom Metazoa; phylum Chordata; class Mammalia; order Primates; family Hylobatidae; genus Symphalangus; species Symphalangus syndactylus. Next base: position 121,811,527 of record NC_072431.2, on the reverse strand, counting down.
CATGGATCTCAGAGGCTTAGTGGTAGAAGTGAGGGAGGTAGTCTCCCAGGGACAGAGTGAGGAGGTGGTAGCCAAGCATGAGTGTGAGAGAGCTGAGATTTGAAGGGCTTGCCTTGTAAGTTTGCCCAGAAGGTACTGAAGGGCAGGTCAGTTGGTCAGAGGAAAAACAAATTAGGTTATCTCCACTATTAAGCAGGGCTTTGGAAGGAGAGTGAAGGTCTTGTATTCAGAGTTCAAAGGAAAGACCCCTAAGGCCCTAAGGAGAGGGCTGGCTGATTGGAGTTTTTGCTTTTCCCTTTTATTAATCAACGTATTGTAACTGAGACCGTCATTTTGTTCAGAATCCTGCATTTTCCAAGCCAGACCAGCCTAGCTCTCAGTGCTGTGAACACAATGACATGTTTCTGTCTTACTCCTCACAGGCAGCATGGTAGTAGAAACCTGAGGCCCTTTCTCATCTTTCTTCTCCAGGACTGACAGTATCAGTCCCCAAATGTATCTCCTGTGCTTCCCACGGCAATGCGTGCAGCTAATGTGTGGCTTCCATCTCTTTGAAAAGATAGCCAGGTGGATTTCCAGGTCTGTGACATGATTTCCTGAAAAGCTTGTAAATGTAGAACCACTCTTGGATTTGACAGCAAAAGATGGAAAAGTAGGCTCCACCTCAAATTTTGTTACATGCTATTACCGTAGTGCTTTTTTTTGAGACGGTGTCTCGCTCTGTCACCCAGGCTGGAGTGCAATGGCCCGATCTCGGCTAACTGCAACCTCTGTCTCCCGGGTTCAAGTGATTCTAGTGCCTCAGCCTTTGAAGTAGCTGGAATTATAGGCATGCACCACCACTCCCAGCTTATTTTTTGTATTTTAAGTGGAGATGGGGTTTTACCATGTCTTTAACTCCTGGACTCAGCTGATCTGCCTGCCTTGGCCTCTTAAAGTGCAGGGATTACAGGCGTGAGCCACGGTTATCTGGCCTGTGTTCTTGAATTTTTAGAGACTTCAAAATTATATTTGAAAACAGAAAAGAAAAACCATAGTACAGTATTTTACAGTGCAATAGTACTAGAAAAAACTTATATACCTACCACCTAGAATTAATATAAATTACATTTTGTTACATATTTTATTAAAAAATTAAAGATAGTAGGGAAGTCCTCTTTGAACTTTTCCAAATCCTATTCCCATCCTTTCCCAGAAGAAACTGCTACTGTGAATTTTGCGAGTTTCCTTCCACCTCTCTTTTTATACTTTCATCAAATATGTGTATGCTTGTATATATTTTTAAATTTTAAATATTTAAATTTTATATATTTGCTACATAAAGCAACCTCTAAATATTTTATGTCACACTACACTTTTATGATCCCTCATATTGATACATAAGAGAACTGGTTCATGAATTTTAACGATTGTATAATATTTCCATCATATGAATATATCAGAGTTTATGCATTTCTCTACTGATAAACATATAAATTTATAACCATCAGAGTCACAACTGAAAACAGATGGCACGGCACACTCATGCTGGGTAACTGGGGAGAATTTAATAAAAGGACGGTTTACAACTATGTGAGTAATGTTTCAGAATATAACAAACAGTATAACAAATATTGCATGCAATATAAAGGCCCCATAAATGCAATGTCCCAGGCAAGCAACAGTACACCTATTACCACCCCTAGGCTTGACCCAGTGTTATTGTTTCCTAGAGAGAGCTGTCTAGAGAGGCCTCACACAAGCCATGGTCTTCATAAAGATGCAGCCACCTCCCCAAGATTCCTCTAAAAGAGAAGGTGAAAGCAAACACCTTGATGGCATTCTCTTCCTTCCCTCCATCTTCCTGGTGGGGCATCCCATTGGATAGATGAACTTGCCTGGATCACAGGGGGTAAGGGAGTCCTTAGGGATTAGCTCCCAGGGCACAGGGCATCATGGAGAGGGATGAATTGTGGATCTGGAAAGGTAAAGAGATGTGTGGCAGATGGTAGTTTCATATACTGTGCTGCCGTAGACAGTGCTTCAGGGGCGATTTTTGTCGTGAATCCACATGAGTCTGGAGGAGTTTCTCTGCAGAGTGTCCATGTAGAAGTGGAGTTGCTTAGTCTTTGGCATACAATTTTTTTTTAACTTTCTGCGTATTGCCATCTTGTCCTCCCAAGTGGTTGTATTCTTACCACCTCTGCAGGGGAGTTTCTCCCACATCCTCACCATGCTATTTTTGCCAAAATGGTGAGTTTTAAATTGTATCACAGCATGGTTTTAATGTACCTTTCCTTGATTATCTGTGAGGCTGAATTCCTTTCTCTAGGTTTCTTGCATATTCTGTTTTCTTTTTCTTGTGTTTTGCTATTCATAACCATTACTCATTTTTTTTTTTTCTGTTGGGCTGTTGTCTCTTACTGATCTGGAGGAATTCTTTATATAACTTGGATGCCAATCCTTTACTTCTAATATATGTTACAAATATTTTCTCCTAGTCTGTGGCTTATCTTTTAATTTTATCATGTATTTTGTTCTAATATTTTGTATTTTATATAGTCAGAGTTATCAGTTTTTTTTTCTTTTTTCTGTTTTTAGAGACAGGGTCTCACTCTGTCACTGAGACTGGAGTCCAGTGGCATGATCGCAGCTCACTGCAGCCTCCTGTTCTTCCACCTTAGTCTCCAGGGTAGCTGGGACCACAGGCATGCACCATCTTGCCCAGCTGATTTTTTTATTTTTTGTAGAGATTAGGTCTCACTGTGTTGCCCAGGCTGGTATTGAACTCCTGGGTCTCAAGCTATTTTCCCGCATCAGCCTCCTGAGTTGCTGGGACAAGAGGTGTATGCCTCAATGCCTGGCTAATTTTCTTTCTCTTTCTTTCTTTCTTTCTTCTTTCTTTCTTTCTTTCTTTCTTTCTTTCTTTCTTTCTTTCTTTCTTTCTTTTCTTTCCTTCTTTCCTTCTTTCCTTCTTTCCTATCTTTCCTTCTTTCTTTCTTTCTTTCTTTCCTTCTTTCTTTCTTTCTTTTTTTTTTCTTTCTTCCTTTCTTTCTTGTTTGTTTTTTTCGTTTTTTTGTAAAGATGGAGTCTTGCTATGTTGCCCAGGCAGGCCTTGAACTCCTGGGCTCAAGCAATTCTCCTGCCTCAGCCACCCAAAGTGCTGGGATTACAGGTGTGAGCCACCACATCCAGCCTCATTTTTTTTCTTTAGGACATATTTTATGTCCTATTTATGAAAAAATTCCTGCCCTGAAATAATATTCTTATGAAGTATTTCTCTGAAAGTTTTATTTTTTAACTTACCGGCCTTTAATCCATTTGGTAATTTTTTGTTTACATCTAGTTGATTTTCTTATTATGGAAAATTTAGTTATTCCAAGATAGTTTACTAACTGGTCTATCACTTGCCTTCTAGTTTAGCCTTTGCTCTCATACCCAGGTTCTCATGCAAGTATAGAATTGTATCTGTGCTTTCTAGTCTGCTGCATTGACTTAAAAAAAATGTTCCTGCCTAGATACTACCGTGCGTTTATTCATTTATTTATTTTTGAGACAGAGTCTTGCTCTGTCGCCCAGGCTGGAGTGCAGGGACCACAGGCACGCAGCACCACGCCCGGCTAATTTTTGTATTTTTAGTACAGGCGGGGTTTTACCGTGTTGGCCAGGCTGGTCTTGAACTCCTGGACTCAAGCCATCCACCCGCCTTGGCCTCCCAAAGTGCCGGGATTACAGGCGTGAGCCACCATGCCCAGCCACTACCATGTTTTAGCAACTATAATTTAAATCTGTATGCTATGAGATAATGTCTTATCTGCAAAGCAGTTTCTCTCTCTTCCTCCTTTCCCTCTTCCTCCTCCTCCTTCAGAATGTCCTAGCTGTATTTGGACCTTGACTGTTTCATATGAAGTTTATAATCATTTTGTCAATTTCCATAGTTTTTTTTTAATTGGAATTACACTGACTGTTTACATTCATTTAGGTAAAAATGACATGATACTGCAAACCAAAGCTGCCCATGGAGAAAGCTTTGTCACATGACACATTGTATTGCTAGAAGTTCAGGTTCTTACTGCTGCTGTTGATGCTCAGCTGTCACAAGCACATTTGTTCATTTATCTGTTGATGCTACAACCCTTGATTAAACAAGAGCATGTTTTATGCCTGGTGGATAGGCTATCCTATAACTACCCCACCAGAAATGGTACCATTAGAGATTTCACACTCTATTGGTAGAACGTTGGGCGATTTCGCTGAGAAGGGAACAATTGAGCTTGTCCCTATTTATTAAAAGATTTAAGTTTCCAAGGGGAGAATAGAAAACTAGCTTTATAAAAGCAAAGTGCTTTTGCCCCAGAAATTTCGTTTGTGGTAATTTGTCCTACAGAGATATATGTGTTCACAAAGACTTACACATGAGGATGTTCATTCATCATCATTCCTAAAAGCAAAATAATAGAAACAATCAAAGTGCCCATCATTATAGGACTGGTTTAATACTCTGAAAACTGTCACAAGTATTAAGTCTTTATGTACTGATTTAGAAACATATAACATTAAATTTGAAAAGAATAACCTTAAGGCTCAGAATCATACATGGGGAAAGAAAAAGGATATGCTTACATGTGCATGGAAAAAGTCTGAAAGGCTACTGTTTCAGTTATCTATTGCTGCAAAATGAACCACCCCGAAGCTTAGTGGTTTAAACGACCAGTTTTTTATGGTGTTGATTTTGTGTGTAAGGAGTTTGGACAGGACACAGCTGAGGAGGCTTGTCTCTGCTCCATCATGACTGGGATCTCAGGTGAAATAGTTTATATAATTGGAAATGGCTTGTCCCCTTGAAGGGGCCATATGTCTGGTTGTTGGTTGGGTTCCTTAATTTTTTTTCTATATCACATGCCTATTTAATAGGGCTTCTTCATTCACGAGTCTGGAGCCTGGACTGGGATAGTTGGAAGGTCTGGGGCTGGCTAAGGCAATCTCTCTGTCTCTTTGCCTCTATTTTTCTATCTCTCTAATCTGTCTATCACCTCATGTGGGATCTTCGTGTGGCTAGCTTGGACTTTTTTTTTTTTTTTACAACGTGGCAAGAATGCTGTAAGGAAGGGTAAGACTTCCTAAATGGCAGCTGGCTTCTCCTAGAGTAAGCATTCCAAGAGGCCTAGGCAGAAGCCACAAAGCTTCTTGTAATCTGGCCTTGGATGTTCTGAAGCATTATTTCTGCCACATTCTATTGATCATGCAAGTCAATAAGGTCAGCCTAGGTTCAAGGAATTAGAAGCCATCTCAATGGGAGAATGGCAAAGAATTTGCAGCCATCGTTAATCCAATTCAGATATATAAGAAGTTTGTTATTAGCAATTGTCTCTGGGATATTAGATAGACTTATATTTCGTTGCGTATTTTTGAATGGTTTAAGTTGAACAAAATGTCATTATTATACCTGCATGACATTTTCAATGGGAAAAGCTGCTCCCAAACTTAGTTACTGATAAAAAGCTCAAGGGGCATGGAATTGTGTAACTTGGTGAGGCATGGAAGGAATCATGCTTGATTATTTAATTGTTCCTTAGTGTGCCTATGAAATATTTGCTGTCTTTTCTGTATAAGGTAGTTTGAGCCAGAGAAGTAGGGGAAGTAGAAGACCAGAGTTTTAGTCTAAGTTAACAACCTTAAGTTCTAGAAAGGGGAAAAATAATTAAACACAGTTAGGTCTGTTCAGAGTTTTCACATAAAATGGAAATCACTCTGTACAGGAAAGGTTCATGTTTCCTGAATTTCTACTTCTTCCAGTTCAGCTATTTGAAGATGCTGGACCTGGAGTCTGTCAAGCCAAAGGTGAAAAGGTACTGGGCTGCTCTTGAAATCTAGAGGCCCCTTAGGAAATGTAATGGTAGCATCCAGCTTGCAAGATAGGAGTTAAGTGCAAATGGATGTGGCCCCAGTTAAAAATAATGAAGAATAATGTAAATGTACACATACACATGTATATATGTGTATGTTTGATGCCGTGTGTGTATACGCTATATCATGTGCATAGAAAGCTATTGGAAGACTTAATGTGTTGCCTTCAATATACATGCCATGACTTTCTTTTAATAATATAGAAGGGCCTGCCTTTTGTCTGAATTCAAAGCCCATTCTCTGTGGCCTTACAGTTTTGGGTAGCTTTTCAGGCTGTTGCATCAACTAAGTGGCTCATCTCTTCTGGGGACCCAGAATAGGAGATTCTACTGTCAGCAAAGGGAAAGGAGGGCTTTTGTTCTGATAATTTGCTTGGTTTGCTGAGGCCTAAAACTCATTCCAAATTTAAGACTGTAGTTCTGATCTTATAATTTGAAATTATAATAAAATTCCAAATTTAGGACTGTAGTTAAAGTAGTCCCCCTTTATCCACGGTTTCACTTTCAGCAGTTTCACCCACGGTCAAATGCGGTCCAAAACGTTAAGTGAAAAATTCAGAAATAAACAATTCATATGTTTTAAATTACACCACTTCTGAGTAGCATGATGAAATCTTGCTCCTTCCTCCTTCATCCTACCCACGACATAAATCCTCCCATTGTCCTGCTTATCCACACTGTAGATGTTATCTGCATGTCAGTCACTCATTAGCCAATTCAATTATTAGATTAACTGTTGTGGTATTGTTCTACTTTATTATTATAGTTGTTAATCTCTTACTGTATCTAATTTATAAATTAAATTTTATCGTAGTATGTATGTTTAGGAAAACGTAGTATATATAGGGTTTTGTTCTATCCATGGATTCAGGTATCTCCTGGGGTTCTTAGGATATGTCTCCTGGGGATAAAGTGGGACTGTTGTGTAATATGTTTTGAGCTTCTAATTTATGTTGCTTTATTCAATTTCCCCTTTAGACACATTTTTTAAAAACTGAAAGCTTTCAAAGGAAAAAATAGTTTTGAAATTATTCACTGAAGTTCTTGTAAATGACAACCAAATACCGTGGACAAATCTGAATACTTTATTTTTTAAATCCAAATATGCACAATTATCCATGGAAGTAATATTATGCAATCAAATACTTTAACAGAAATTTACATTTTTCATAAATACATCTTACCTTGTAGTGCTTTTTGAAGTGGCTGTAAGACCTTCTTTGGAGGTCATCTTTGGTAAATGCCATCAGTGTTTTGCAGAGAGATGATCTAAGTCTCATGATCAATTACCTGCATGCAAAGAATAGTTTGAACACTGAATTTTGATCTTTTCTGTTTTGTTGTACTACTTAGCATAGTAGTATTGATAGCATTATTAACAAGGTATTGAGAGTAGTAAGACAGTTGGCAATATTGTTGGCAGTGTCCTCTTCTTTTGACGTGTAACAGTTAGAAATTCTAAAGAGCTTTCATTTGATTTGAGCAAATAAAAGACTTAAAGAAAACAACAAAGAAAGTTCCAGAGTAAACCGCCTTATGCTTGGGAAGCCCGGGTGACTTTAACTATTTCAGTAGGTTTGGGTGCTGTACCCACCTGAAGGTCTATAGGATGACTCAGTTTTCCTGCTGTCTCTCTTTCTTTGGACTTCTGGAAAGCCTTCTCTGTATGTAGCATTATTTCTGCCATATTCTATTGATCATGCAAGTCACTAAGGCCAGCCTAGGTTCAAGCAATTAGAAGCCATTTCAATGGTAGAATGGCAAAGAATTTGCAGCCATTGTTAGTCTGACTCAGATATATAAGAAGTTTATTAATAGCGTTTGTCTCTGGAGATGAGCTCAGGGGGTCTGGGATATTAGATAGACTTATATTTCATTGGGGCTATTGCCCTGCCCCTGGTTTGAATATGAAAGTTAAGTATTTCATTCACTGCTGTTCTTTCCTCATTAGCTTGCAAGAATTAAAATCGTCCTACTTTGGTGCCTGTTAATTGTTACTGCTAACATGTATAATGAAATGGCATAGCCATCTGATGATTCAGGATATATATATATATATATATATATATATATATATATATATATGTATATTCCTAGATTTTCATGAATTGGAAAACATGGAATTAAAAATGCTCCAGTGTTGTCAATTTTAAATGAGAAAACTGATATTAGAAAGATTAATTGAATTAAAAAACGGATGGATATAGATATAAACTTATTTTAAAGATCAATAAAATGTTCCAAAAGAACTCACAAACCCATGCACCGTCAGTCTGAGAAATGCAACTGGAGAATCAGAGCCTAGAGGAGCCCATTGGAGTTGACTCCCCAGAATTCTGTCCAGAAACCCTTTCTGACTTCCAGAGACTGCTGCTGTTGCTTCTTGCCTTAGCCCCTATTAGCAACTTCCTATTACTGCTAATCAGCATGGATTGGAAGCCAACAGACTCTGACAGATGCCACCACAAAGGCATGGACACCATCATTGCCTTATAGCTTTTTGGGCTTCTGATACCTCCACCTTCAAGCTTTTTCATCATCTCTGCTGCTTCAGCTGCTGTTCTTGCATTAGCCTAATTTTTGCCTCTCTGTGGGTCAATCTCTGAAGGGAAGGGAAGTGATAAATCAGGTGGGACTGTTGTTCCCCACTGTAGTGGGTTGAATAGCATCCCCCCAAATTCATGTCCACTTAGAACCTCAGAATGTGACCTTATTTGGAAAAGGGGCTTTGCAAATTGTGAATGTGATACTGAATTAGAGCGGACCCTAAATCTGATGACTGTTGTCCACATAGGAAGAGGAGCAGACACGAGATGCAGAGAAGAAGGCTGTGTGAAAATGGAGGTGGAGATTGGAGTGAGGTAGCTACAAGCCAAGAGATGCTAAGGGCTGTTGGGAGTCACCCAAAGCTAGGAAGAAGAGAGGAAGAATCCTTTTCTAGATCCTTCAGAGGAAGCATGGCCCTGCCAGCATCTTGATTTCGGACATCTAGCCTCCATGACTAGGAGAGAATAAGTTTTTTTGTTTGAAGCCTCCCAATTTGTGGTAATTATGACAGCCGTAGGATGCTAAAACATCCTCCTACAAAATGTATTATTCTCACTCTTGTCTTACTTTTCTCCACATGCTTTTCCTTCTAGTCCTCTTTGTAAATTTCTCTTCTCTACTTCTTCCATTTGTGTCTTTAATCATTTTACCTCTTTCCATTCAAATCCTACTATTTAAGAAGGGATGGGTATATTCTGGCTGTGGAATGCAAGCCACCCTTTCACATAAAACCCCCTTGAGTTTCTATTACAGCAGTGTGGTATTTCACAATACAGAACAACAGGGTCCCAATAAATGATGTTATAATGTGTCTTTCCACTAGACACTGGGATGAGATAACTGGGAGAAGAAGCAACTTGGAGAAACATTCCCTCCATCTTGGGAAACACTTCGCAGTGTTGTTTATCAAAGGCACAAGTTTTGTGAGCAAGTTTATCATTATTTTAGTTGACATTTTTCTTCCAAGAAAAGTTTGTGGAGTGCTAACAATGTCTTAGGCTGGATCCCAAGCCTAAATAACTTGCTTATCCCTAGATGAGGAACAGCTCATTAATTGGGCGTTGGACAAGATGTTCTTTTCCTCTATTTGTCTTTAATTATGTTAAATCGCTTCTATTTCTATGGCATGGTATGCTTTGTGTATGACACATACCAGGGAAGTTCAAGTAAGGTGATTTAAAAATTGGATTTGTGTATCAAAACCAAACCCAAACCCGTATTTCTTCCATGCCAAAGAAGGAAAAAAAGCCTTAAAAACTACACTGAGGACCATGTGAGATCTTGCCTGATATAAACAATATGTAACATTACAGAAAGATAACCCTACTAAATTCCATGGGAAATGTGGGCCTGTTATAATTCCCGGCAATAGTTGAGAAAATCCGTGTCATTTGGGTATTAATGCTGTCATACCTTAAATCAAGACCCTGTAAGTATTGAGTTGAGTATCTGACAAGTATTTCCAGATTTTAGAGGCTTTCTGAATCAGTCTTTTCTAATATTGTCTTAAAGTTTTCTGCCTGTGGGAATAATAATTTAATATAATTACTACTGTAATGTAGTATTATTTTTATTTTGCCAACATAAATTTCTGTATGTAGTTTGAAGTGTAAAAAGGAAACTTGAAAGGATTTCTAAATATTGTGAATATGTTTGACTTAAATGCTCAAAGATGGCAAACTAAAAGTTAAATTTGTGCCTAGAATTTTGCTGAACAGCATTTAGATGTCATATGATTAATGTCATTTGTCATGTAATATGACTTACTGTTGTACTTTTTTCTCATCTTCTTTTGCATTAGAGGTCTGCTACTTTTGGCATTTTTGTATGATTAAAAGTTTAGCTGATGCTATAGAAATAGATGATACCTTCCTTCCTCTACCCACAGCTTTACTGGGTATTTGAAATATATAACAATCAGGTTAAATTTTTAATCTGATTTTTTTATTTTTATTTTTTATTTTTATTTTTTGAGACAGAGTCTCGCTCTGTCACCCAGGCTGGAGTGCAGTGGTGCATTTTCAGCTCACTGCAACCTCTGCCTCCCAGATTCATGTGATTCTCCTGCCTCAGCCTCCCAAGTAGCTGGGATTACAGGCACCTGCCACCATGCCTGGCTAATTTTGTATTTTTCGTAGAGACAGGGTTTCACCATTGTCCAGGCTGGTCTCGAACTTCTGACCTCAAGTGATCCACCCACCTTGGCCTCCCAAAGTGCTGGGATTATAGGTGCGAGCCACTGCACCCAGCCTTGACATTTTTTAAAAAAGTATATCTTCTTCTTTCTTCTACCCTGACCCCTGCATCTTGTCCTAGAGTATGACTTACTCAGTTTGATTTTCCAAGTATGATCTGATTTATCCATAAAACGGGGTTTTATGACCTCCTTCCAACAATGATTTGGGCACTGCTTACCTTTGAAGTCTATCCCTAGGAGTCCCTGAGAGAAAGGGCGGTGTATTAGTTAGGATTAATTTCAGATGGGACAGAGAACCCAAAGTTACAGTGGCTTAAACGTGATATAAACATGTATCTCTTCTTACCAACACTGATGATCTAAGGCTGGATTCTGGCTTCATGATCCTTAGCTCCTTCTTGTGTTTCCATTGTACTGTTTTCAACACAGGGTTCCAGGTTTGGTCCAGATGGCTGCTCCAGCTCAACCATTATGGCTACACACACTTCATCCAGGAAGAAGGGACAAAGTGATAAAGGAGGGCATGACCCTCCCATGGAGGATGCTTGCTACAAACTGTTGATACTATGTCTGCTTGCATCTTATTGAGCAAAACTTAGTCACGTGGATATGTCAGCCTTGAGGGACACTGGGAAATGTAGTCTTTATTCCATGTTGCTAATTTCCCAGCTAAGGACTTGAGATTCTATACTGTGAAAGAAGGAGAGAAAGAATACAAGGAATAACTAGGATCTTGGTCATTGTTATAGAAAGAAAAGTCATAATGCCTTAGAGAAGGTCTCAAACTCCACCATTGACTGTGTGATCAAACTATTGTCAGAAACCTGCTTTGGATCTCAGTTTCTAGTCATCATTCATTGCATAAATACCAATTGATCTCTTCTTTGTGCACACCACTGTACCTGGTATGGGTGGATAAGAAAGCATGCAACATTGTCTTTTTCCTTAATTACTAATAACCGAGTGGGCAAGAAAGATGTTCTTTTCTCACTATTCCTGTATTCATCTGTCTTTTTAACATCTCGGTCTTTTAACATTTCATCTCATCACCGCCTGCACTTATACTTTGTAGATTTCATTTACATTTTCCCAGAGCGCTTCCTTTCCATTCCACATCAGCAGCTTGCACAGTGCCTGGCATGTAGTAAATGCTCGGTGAACAGTAACTATGTCAGGTCTCTGGACTGTTCACCCATTTTTCCTTCCTTATCCTAAATTAATGTGATTCTGGTTCAGTTGTAGAATCTTTTGGTAAGATTATGTCATTCTAGAAATATACCAGTTCAGTCAGGCTAGAAAATTGTTTTGAAATTATACCATAAGTCACTTAATTTTCCTGTGTACCATTTATCTACCTTGGAAATTTAGAATTTTTGAGGCAGGTTAGCACAATATCTCCAAAGGGACTTTGGAATCACTTGGTTCTAGGTATATACTTGGGCTCTACCAAGTAATTACTATGTGGATTTGGACAAGTTTTTAATCTCTCTGAGCCTGTTTTTTCACCTAATGGGTACAGTAACTTTTCATGGATGTTGTGGTTATTATTATTTATTTTTTTGAGATGGAGTTTCGTTCTTGTTGCCCAGGCTGGAGTGTAATGGCGCAATCTCGGCTAACCACAACCTCCACCTCCCGGGTTCAAGTGATTCTCCTGCCTCAGCCTCCCGAGTAACTGGGATTACAGGCATGTGCCACCACACCTGGCTGATTTTGTATATTTTTTAGTAGAGATGGGGTTTCTCCATGTTGGTCAGGCTGGTCTCGAACTTCCGACCTCAGGTGATCTGCCTGCCTCGGCCTCCCAGAGTGCTGGGATTACAGGCGTGAGCCACCACGCCAGGCCTATTTTTAAGAGAGACAATGAAAGGTGGTGGTGAGGTACACTTGCCATTTGACTCTTGTCTTTGTGTTCCAAAAGTTTTTCAATGATTATATTCAGTTTGCTGATTTGATTTCAGCTCCAGATTCATTTTTATGTGGAACAGGCTTTGCTGCTGTGTGAAGCACCAGGGGTGAAAATGAGCCCACTCTGGGGACTCCCTCTTTATTTGCCTGTGGCCCTTTAATCTGAAGGCCTTTCCCATGTCTGCCCCATGTAAGGGAGTTGCACGGAGAGCAGCATGGTGTAGTCACCACAGCTCTAGCCCCTCCTGAGAACCCCAAGAATCTGGGTTCCTTTGCAGAACTCCCCGGAGCCATAAGCTTAGACTAAAGTAGAATTCTCATGCTCATCCAAAAACATAGTAGCATTCACTTTTATACAGAGCTTTGTGGTGTAGAGACACGTTGACTTGCAGCAGGGAGATTTGATTATCTTTACTATCAAGATGAGGAAAAGAAAAAAGAGTTGCTTAGAGGTTGAACAACCTAGCTAGAGGTTGAGGGTCAGAACTGGAGATTGGACTCACATGTCCTAATTCCAGTTCCACTTTATGAGACTCTCGATCTTCCCTCGGCTGACCAGGATGAAATCGGAATCCAGGATTACCAGCCTTAGTTTAAACCTACCTGAAGGGCTGTAATGAGACCACACTCTAAAACTGGCAGGGCAACGAAGCCCTGCCCCAGAAATGTACCATTGACTGTGAATTGACTTCCCTGTGAATATCACAGGATACCTTTTGAACACTTTCTTGTCAGTTGTTTTACATTTTTTATCTCTGGTTTTGTGCACAGTTTCAAGTGTTACTATGTGTCTATGAAAATAAGCCCTAGTTAGAGTGAATTTTCTGGCATTTCTCATCTCTCAGTACTGTGCTTTACCTTATACAACCAATGCTGGAGCAAAAATCCAGGGCCTGCTGTCTATGTGTAAAGAAAACTTCTCATTGAGAATGTTATCTGAATCATTAATGGTTGTGATTGTGTCATGGCAGAAAACTGTGAGATCCTGGAACCAGCATGCTTCAAGTTCAGAGCTCCAAGTTCTAGATCTGTTTGTAAGCTTCTTTGTGGAAATTCATTGGATCAATTACATTATTTCCCCCATATGATATCTTTAAACTTATGATTTCTGATACAGTTGTATGTTTTAAAATTTCAAGTATGCTTTCATCTGTTTTCCTGAATATGTTCAACTTCTTTTCCTTTGAGGACAACTTTGCACAGCATGCAGTTATTTCATGGGTTGAACAGTGACATCATACTCAAAGTACATGGCCTTGTTGCCAAGTTTCCTGGTGAAGTAATTGTGGGTTGGTGTTCAAGGAGCCACATCAGTTGAAACTATTTCTCATGATGTCACCCCGTGTCAGGGCTTGGGGCCAGGAGATAGGATTCCCTCTGACCTTCAGGGCACTAAAACTTGCACTTAGCTACCTTTTGGCAAAATGCCCTTGAAATAAGTACATGAGATTTAGAGGTTCATTTGAACAATTCCATTAAAGTCCTTTTTTATTTTTAGTTTATGATAAGTGGCCCAATTATATCTAGCTCCCTTTCTGAGGCTGAAGTTTGTTTCATTTTATTATGAAAAATTTCAAACATACAGAAGTGTCAAAATAATTTGAAATCTTAGCTATCCCTGCATAAATTCTGTAGTTAATGTTTTGCTGTGTTTGTTTTATCATATATTTATTCACCTATTTATCCCTTTATATGGTTGGAGTTTTTAAACATAGATACTAAAGAAGGCTAGCTATTAGACTGTGGACATTTTGAGGGGAAAATTGGAGCACAGCTAGTAGTCATTCAGGACGACATTTTATTAGAGAAAGAGCTATTTAAAGAAAACAATTGTTAAAGTAATAAAATTTGGCAGCAGGATTGTTCAAATTGAGATTAAAGGTGAAACAGTATTCCGTATGAAAAACAGTAGGGAATCAAGAGAAATCAATGAGTTTTTAGGAAGTTTTAGACTCTGACATCTGCATGTTGTTGATTCTAAAAGGATAGACATTGAATTCTGGAAGGCTGAGTTCTAGCAGCTTCCCGTTTTTTAATACGAGTCACTTCGTTATGTAACATCAAGTAGTGCAGATTGAGATTCAAACTGAAGGACACTAAAACTGTAATGGGCCTTTGTCCCTCTAGCCTAACAGAAATTTTTGTTAATATATCCCTTCATTTTTTGTTGTTGTTGAAAGATTCCCAGGAAGAAAAGAATTCTAACCCCATCTCCTCATTTTACTACTTAAGAGCCAAATTTTTTAAAAACAGAATCCCCAGTGACAGCTGGAATCGTCCTGCTGGCTCTCACTTTCCAATTCGCCTCAATTATATTTAGCTGTGCCTTTGACATGCTCATAGATTTATGTCTGTCAAATTATTATTTTTTTATTTAGTGCAATATATGGCACCAATTAGACAAAGTTTTACAAAGCATGGTAAACCAAAAAGGAAAAACAAAATTGTGAAAACCATGTTTCTTTGACCACCTGCTGTTTGAAGATTGATCAAAAAGTTTACAAAGTTAGTTATTAGTAACACACTATACATAGAAAAATAAATCCTTCTGGGTAGTAAAAATATTTCCTTGGTCACTTGACAGAACACCGTGTGCTCTGGGTGGCTTTAGTTAAAAGTGACTGCTATCTTGCTCATAAGCTATGTCATTCCTGTGTCGTCCTTTCCTCTATGGTTGCTGATGACTTTAAAACTCTTTATTTACTGAAACTATATATTCTCCAACCCCTAAAAACAATATTCTACACTGTAGGATTCTATTTATGTAACATTCTTGAAATTACATAATTATAGCGATGAAAACAAATTAGTGGTTGCCAGGGGTTAGGGAGAGGGGAACAGTCAGGACGGGGCAACACAAGGAATCCCTGTGTGGTGACAAAACTCTTCTGTGTCTTGACGGTAGTGGTGGATACATGAACATACGCATATAACAAAACTGTTTAAATATACACATATGTACACACAAATGAATGTCAGTAAAACTGTGGAAATCTGAATAAGACAGGTGGATGATATCATTGTTAATATCTTTGTTATGGTCTTGTACTATAGTGCTATAAGATGTTACCATTAAGGTAAACTGGGTGGAGGGCACACGGGATTTCTCTGTGTTGCTTCTTATAACTACATGTGAATCCACAGAGATCTAAAAATTAAAGAAGTTTTACTTCATGACTTTCTTTTGGGGAAAATTATCTTGTTTAAAAACAGCATTTAAGCATTTACTTCATCTGGATTTCTTTTCTTTTCTTTTTTTTTTTGAGACAGAGTCTTGCTGTGTCGCCCAGGCTAGAGTGCAGTGGCATGATCTTGGCTCACTGCAACCTCTGTTTCAGGCTGGTCTCAAACTCCTGGCCTCTAGTGGTCCACCTGCCACAGCCTCCTAAAGTGCTGGGATTACAGGTGTGAGCCACTGCACTCAGCTAGATTTATTTTCTATCTAGTATTTTTACAATGACAATAACATATAATGGACAACCTCAAAATTAAACAGAATGAAGATAGAGTAAAATTTAATTTTCTTCAAGCTTGTAATTTATATTTCTTTTCTATCTATTTTCTGGCATATATTTCAGTAGAAGAGTTTCAATTTTTTCCTATGAACATTTAAAGGGAGAAAATAGTTTTATGCCAAAATAAAAGCAAATAACTTATTTTTACAAAAGAAGAAGAAATATGATACAACCCAAATTTAGCATATTTTGTATTTTGCGTCTCTAGAGAATATACTTACATTAAATACTGATGAATTATTATAGACCATCAAGGCATGCATATTGATTTCATTCATTAAATACTGAATTTCTGGCATTGTGGAATAAAAAGTATTCCATCAATGTTAATTACTAACTGATGTGCTATATTTAGGCTGATCTTTTAAAAAATTTAAAGCAATCACATCGCTTATTATTTTAACTTTATTCATTAGAGACAAACCAAACCAACCAAGACCTGATAAAGATTTCTGTGGTATCCTTAAAGAAAAATCCATCATACATGATAAATTGTGATATTCAGAGTTTTGACAATTCCTGTGACTAAAAGGAAATTATTTTCATACTTTCAATTCAATTGGGCTTGAATAATTGATTCTGTGAGCTGGAGGCCCCAAGGGCATGTAAGTACCCATCCAAGTAAGTGTGGTTGACTGTTTCTCCAGGTTATGAGGATGTTAGATTGCTTTGGTCTACTCAGAACTCTCAGATATCCCAGTCCTCTGGGTGATGGGATTCTACATCCCAGAAGTAAAGCCCAGGCAGCTTTTTTGCTGATGACGGCACATCTACTATCCAGGGACTATGGCCTGTTCCAATCACTCGCTCTTCTCTACTTTGTTCTTCTCCTGCCAAATTTCAAACTAGTGAAATAAAGCAAATGAGCAAATGAATCTCCTGTTTCTGAGTACCAGTGCAGTGGAATAAAAGTTGTTTGTCACATTGTTGCAAATATGTTCTACATATTTTAGAAATGTTGAGGCGCACCAGGAGCTTCTTGGATAGATCCAGATTAAGAGAGGTCTGGGAAACCTTCTGAATACTCATCAATGAATACCTGAATGCACAGTTCTTGCTTTAAGGAAACAAGCCCATAGGAAACACAGAGAAGAAATAAGTAATTATAGTAAGTGCTATGTCAGAGTGTTAGGATAGAAAAGGTTTACTTGCTCATTGACTTTTTTTAACTTTTTACTGTAAAATAAAGTACAAAAACCACAGAAATCAAATATATGACTTAATGAAGTTGAAGATGAACACCACCCAAGCGAAGAAACAGGACTTTGCTATGTGCTCAGAAGCCTCTTCATGTGCTGCATTCCAATCACAGACCCTCCTTTCTGCAATAAGTACCACCATTCTGCCCTTCATAGTAACTTTTTTTTACTTCTTTGTATTTTTCTTTTTGTAGTTTTATCAACAAAATGTGATTGAGCAGAATGTGCATCCAGCAATAATATAGTTTAGTCTTGCCCTTTAAAAACATGTCTAGTTTTCTTTTTGTCTGTAGATTTCCCCTTCATCTCTTTATTTCCTTACAATTATCCATGAAAAAATAAAGGCCGATTGGCCTTAATACTTATATCTCTTCATTCACTGAGTGCTACAAATGGTGATAGTCTAATTCTAGCATTTCTTTTTCTTTTATTATTATTTGGATTACTTTTTAAGGATTCCACCACCCCCCGATCATGTTGTTTGATTACCTAGTAGTACAGTTCATGTAAGAAAAAAAGAATAAGGGTGTAATATTTCCTTTTATTTAGTAGTTACCAAGATAATGAATTGATTTTCTAACGTCTTTGAAAGTGGCCATTATTTAGAAATGTTATTATAAACTCACAGATTTAAAGATATTTGAGTTACAGTCCATTGTAATTTTTATTATTATTGAAATTCAGGTTGACTGAAATCAGTTACTTCTCTAAAAGTCGTAATATCCTTAAGTGAGAATACTATTTCAGAACCTATATAATATGGGCACTAAAGGTAGCATTATTGCTGCCAGGTTGTTCATTGTCTGTAGGGCATCTGTGGATATAGGTAGGAAATAAACTAATACACATACACATACACATTCATTCTTAGAACTGGAATGTCTGGGAATCCTGGTATATTCCATTTTAAGGCTCCTGCTACTTTCTGGCAAATTTATTTTCTGGCAACTTATAGTAATTTGTACTCCTGCCACATTATTTATAATTGTGTAGATAACTGGTTTCAATCTTTTGCCAATTCAATTTGCCATGATTACTATTCTTATGTTCTTTAGATTCATCTCTAAATTGACTTTTTGTATCTGTGATTCTGTAAAGATGGGTAACAATAGTAATACCAGCTAACATTCATTGAGCAACTACCGTGAGTCAAGCACTTTTCCTAGCATTTTACACACAACTCTCAAAGCAATTGTGTAAAATACCATTACATCAACCATATAGATGACAAAAAAGAGGCTTAGGAAGATTAAATATTTCCAATATAGATCATACATCTATAGTTAGTCTTTTAGTTTGTCATCCTACTTTATCTGATTTAGTTTGCTTCTTATATCTCAGCTTTTTCTTCCTTTATAGATTTCTATTTCTGACTCATAGAGGTCTTTTGTGTCCTATTGAGGATGGTAACTGCTTTTCTGAAATATTCTTTTGGTTCTTATAGTAAATAATTTTAACATGTATATACTTTCTCCATTTATTCAAAATTTCTAGTTTTCCTCCTTTTGTCCAAGGTCTTCTTCTGTTTATTCACACTGGGATCATGAAAAGTCTATTTAGACTTCGTATTTGCCAACAGACAGGGTGTGTAGCTTGCTCTTGGCCTTGCTCACTGACCACTTGTGAACTGTTCGATCTCATTCTCTGTTATACAACCAGAGAGCACGTTGCTATGCACAGCTCTTACTCCAATCTTGGGTGAACAGACATTTGTCTAATGTAGCTTTAGTTGTTTGAGGAAGAATCTTCTCTTACTCTCTTCCTGGGTCTCTGAAATGGAACCTATGGATTACATCGAAGACTGAAGACCTTAGTGTGTACTGCTACCAAGGTTTTCAAGTTCATCATCTCTTTATCCTCCTCCATCTCATGGTACAATACATATTTATTCTATACCTCCAGGAAGGCATTGTGCCACTAGCAGTTCCCACCCTTCTTCAGACATGGATGCATTTGTGTGTGTGTGTTTTCTTCCTAAGTGTTACAATTTCTAAATACAAGTCAGAAGAACTGAGGGAATAGTATGAGAACAGTGTGCTGGCTATTTCATATTGCTTACTCATGCTATAGAGAAGTGATTGCCCAATTTTCTGGTTAGTTCAGATGCTGTCTCCTTGCCAAAGGTGAGGCAGATGAAATTTTAACCCCACTATTCCTTCAGATTGATGAGTGTGCATTGTTTCAGCTGGTAAAGCAGACATTGGCTTCTGTGTTTGATTCTTAGGTTAGCACCATTGGCGTTGTAGTTTAGGAGGATGTTCTTCCACACAGACAATGGTATCCTCATTGATTGGTGCTAGTTTGATTTCATCTGTTTCCAGGTCTTACAGAATTTAGTGTAATGTTGGGACAGGCTGTGTCATGCACTGGCTGGCCCCATGCCATTTTAAAACCAGTATCCATGCAAGAATTTTGAAGATCAGTTATTTTTAAAAGGTCTTTGGAGGGCTTCTAATATATTGGAAATCCTTCATTGAGGTTTTAAACATAATTTCTTTAAATGCAGAATGATATCTAACTGCCTCAATGACATTGTATCTAGGGATTTTTTTCCTATTCCAGGTACAGCCAGTACTGGTTTTTAATTGCATCGACCCAGAAGATATTTCCAATGTGCTCATCTAGGGTCTTTCTTTTGAGGCCCCTTTTTGAATCCTACTTCAGGAGTTCTGTATGATAAAACTTTTTCCTCCTTTCACAGTTTCGGGGAGTTATCTCCTGATTGAATTACATTATTCAGTACCTAGAATTATTTTTGCTATGTGTGTATACATTGAGCCTAATTTTTATAATAAGCATAGACACTAACTGCATAAACATCAAAGACAAGTAAAACAGAAATGGAGTGTTTACTAGATTGCCAGTTAAAATCTAACTTCTCTCTGCTATTGGAACGATTAAGCTTTACAGGAAATAGGAAGAAGATGTGATATTAGAGAATAATTTTAATATTTCTTGGGCAATTTTTAATCCTTCTTCAGCAGTGAGTACAATGTGACAATGCTTTCTGGAATAGGAAAGGAGACCAAATTACAAGGAAGGAAACTGAGATACAGGAGGTAGACTTTGCCTTCATGAGGTGTCTGGTGTCAGACACATCATTTAGCCATATTCTAATAAAAAGCAATTATAGTTTGTAAATCCACACCCTTTGGAAGGAGTTAAGGTCATATACAGTACTAGTTTTTCCTTTACACATCTTACCTTTTCTCCATAACTAAGAAAATGATCATAAGTACTGCTGAGTTTTAAATTCTGTTTGTTTTCTATAAAATGAGATCTGAAGAAATATTTGAGCAGTATACTAAATGAGCTAGAACACCTAGTTGTAGATTAAACACATGTCTAATCTATACATTATTTTTAGAAAGTGTTCTTAGAGAGGATCTTAAATAAGTTGAATATTAGATAATTTTTGAAGTCTAAAATTTATAAAATATTTCCACTAGGCCAGTAAAAAAGTGGAAAAATAATTTTATAAAGGTAACAGTTACTTTAGGCGTATGCAAACTGGTTTTGGTGTTAAGAGTTTATATTACATGCTATATTAAAAGCCCATGATGAATTTATTTTTAAATATAGAATCATAAAAACAAACCATGAAATAAAAATTGAGGGTAATAAAAGATAACTATACTGAATGGGCAAAAACTGGAAGCATTCCCTCTGAAAACTGGCACAAGACAGGGATGCCCTCTCTCACCACTCCTATTCAACATAGTGCTGGAAGTTCTGGCCAGAGCAATCAGGCAGGAGAAGGAAATAAAGGATATTCAATTAGGAAAAGAGGAAGTCAAACTGTCCCTGTTTGCAGATGACATGATTGTATATCTAGAAAACCCCATTGTCTCAGCCCAAAATCTCCTTAAGCTGATTAGCAACTTCAGCAAAGTCTCAGGATACAAAATTAATGTGCAAAAATCACAAGCATTCTTGTACACCAATAACAGACAAACAGAGATTCAAATCATGAGTGAACTCCCATTCACAATTGCTTCAAAGAGAATAAAATACCTAGGAATCCAACTTACAAGGGATGTGAAGGACCTCTTCAAGGAGAACTACAAACCACTGCTCAATGAAATAAAAGAGGATACAAACAAATGGAAGAACATTCCATGCTCATGGGTTGGAAGAATCAATATCGTGAAAATGGCCATACTGCCCAAGGTAATTTATAGATTCAATGCCATCCCCATCAAGCTACCAATGACTTTCTTCACAGAATTGGAAAAAACTACTTTAAAGTTCATATGGAACCAAAAAAGCCCGCATCGCCAAGTCAATCCTAAGCCAAAAGAACAAAGCTGGAGGCATCACGCTACCTGACTTTAAACTATACTACAAGGCTACAGTAACCAAAACAGCATGGTACTGGTACCACAACAGAGACATAGATCAATGGAACAGAACAGAGCCCTCAGAAATGATGCTGCATAGCTACAACTATCTGATCTTTGACAAACCTGACAAAAACAAGAAATGGGGAAAGGATTCCCTATTTAATAAATGGTGCTGGGAAAACTGGCTAGCCATATGTAGAAAGCTGCAACTGGATCCCTTCCTTACACCTTATACAAAAATTAATTCAAGATGGATTAAAGACTTATATGTTAGACCTAAAACCATTAAAATCCTACAAGAAAACCTAGGCAATACAATTCAGGCCATAGGCGTGGGCAAGGACTTCATGTCTAAAACACCAAAAGCAATGGCAACAAAAGCCAAAATCGACAAATGGGATCTCATTAAACTAAAGAGCTTCTGCACAGCAAAAGAAACTATCATCAGAGTGAACAGGCAACCTATAGAATGGGAGAAAATTTTTGCAACCTACTCATCTGACAAAGGGCTAATATCCAGAATCTACAATGTACTGAAACAAATTTACAAGAAAAAAACAAACAACCCCATCAAAAAGTGGGCAGAGGATATGAACAGACACTTCTCAAAAGAAGACATTTATGCAGCCAAAAAACACATGAAGAAATGCTCCTCATCACTGGCCATCAGAGAAATGCAAATCAAAACCACAGTGAGATACCATCTCACACCAGTTAGAATGGCCATCATTAAAAAATCAGGAAACAACAGGTGCTGGAGAGGATGTGGAGAAATAGGAACACTTTTACACTGTTGGTGGGACTGTAAACTAGTTCAACCATTGTGGAAGTCAGTGTGGCGATTCCTCAGGGATCTCGAACTAGAAATACCATTTGACCCAGCCATCCCATTACTGGGTATATACCCAAAGGAGTATAAATCATGCTGCTATAAAGACACATGCACACGTATGTTTATTGCAGCACTATTCACAATAGCAAAGAGTTGGAACCAACCCAAATGTCCAACAACGATAGACTGGATTAAGAAAATGTGGCACATATACACCATGGAATACTATGCAGCCATAAAAAATGATGAGTTTGTGTCCTTTGTAGGGACATGGATGAAACTGGAAACCATCATTCTCAGTAAACTATCGCAAGGACAAAAAACCAAACACCGCATGTTCTCACTCATAGGTGGGAATTGAACAATGAGAACTCATGGACACAGGAAGGGGAACATCACACTCTGGGGACTGTTGTGGGGTGGGGGGAGGGGGGTGGGACAGCATTAGGAGATACACCTAATGCTAAATGACGAGTTAATGGGTGCAGGAAATCAACATGGCACATGGATACATATGTAACAAACCTGCACATTGTGCACATGTACCCTAAAACCCTAAAGTATAATAAAAAAAAAATAAATAAAAGATAACTGTAGTAACCTTATCCTGTACCTCTGGGCTTATCTCTTTTATCAGCCTTGAACTTGTGGCTAATCTTCAAGTAGTGTATTCAGATGCCTGCTCTATGTTTCTACTTGGGTATTAACACTGATATTTCCCTCTTAATGGGGCCTCATCATCTTCCCCTAGTTCCTGTTCTAGACCATGAGTATTTCTTATTTCAAATAATATTCTACCATCTATCCAATGACCCCAAAAACAACAACAAGTGGGAGTATCTTAACCTCTTCCTGCAAGGACCCATTATATCTTTTATCAACAAGTCCTCAAAACTACCCCCTCCTATCTACCCCAACTGCCCTGTTAGCTCTATACTCAGAACATGGCATTATCCTCCTCTTTGCCTTATTCATGTGAGCATCTATGCCATTTCCGTGTCTAAAACCCTTGGATGACTCACTGCTGTCCTCAGAGTGAAACAGAAGCACTTGGGTGTGGAGTACAGGCCTTGTGGTAACCTAGCCTGAGCCACTTGGACAGCTTGACCCTTCTTTCTTGTCACCTTTAACTTGATGCTTCAGTGACTCTGAGCTGTGGGTAGGTGTTAAGGCTGCCACAGTGACTTTCCTCCTGTATTTTTGCTGTTTCCTGTGTACAGAATGACATTTTCCTTCTTTATTCTACATGTTCCTTCTTACCCTTTAAGTCTGAGCTCATGCATCATCTTCTGCAGGATGTTGTCCCTGGTTCTGCTCCCCCTCGACCCCTTAAATTGGATTAGGCACCTCTGTGCTCCTTTGACACTGTGTGCTTACTCCTATTTTCACACTTTCTTGGTCTTTTCCTCTGGTGTCGAATTTGCCAAAAAATATTTATGTCTTTTCCCTGTGAAGCTCCATGCTTTTTGAAGGTAGGAATCAAGTTTAACGTGTCTAGCACAGAACTTGGAGCACAGAAAAAGTTTAACTGAATTTATGTATGCAATCATAAACATGCTTTACTTTAAATAGTAGATGTTTTCCTAAACATTTCTGTATACATTTGCTGTGTAGAAAATTTGGTTATTGTTACATAAATATCTGTTTGCGCACATACATATATACATAGAAATAACTAATTTTGTTCATATGGCAAAACTGATTTCTGAAAGGTGGCCTTAATGCTGTTTGTTTTGTGAAGGGCATTCAGGTATGAGAAAATAAAATAAACTATTATAACACATTTGTCTTTAATTGATAGTTTGGAGGGTTGGAAAATGTAGTCAAGCAAACTGCCACGTGTCGTTTGAACTTTGAAACCAACTTTGTTTTTTGGAGCTAGCTGTTGACCTTGAAAAATAGTTTCTTGTCTATTCAACTGACAAGAGTAAATTCTTTAGGATCTCCAAACTAGTGAATAGTTCTGTGACTTACATTTGTTTTAGCTTCTTAGTCTCCAAGTGCCTAAAAACTATCAATACTACTTTAACTGTGATATTAAGTGAACTTTTCAATCTAGGACACAAGCGATCATGGCTAATTAGAAGTCCTAGAATTGGTACATAATTAAATTAACCTATGGTATAAACGTTTTACAGAGAGAACAATCATAATTCACAAAATACCTGTACTATTATTGGAAAAGTAAACATTTATATGACTTTATGAAGGTAATTTTTTCCATGTCAACAGCTGTTATAAAAGTGTGGCCAAATTTAAGTGGCTGCCAATTTAACTAAATGGGGCTTTTATTCAATTTTATTTTATAAAATTTAGTTTTGTTTTGGTAGTTCTTCTCCCTGTACCCTTGAAGATGCCTGTCAAAAGATACATTTTTAACTCCTTAAATGTGATCATTCATCAGGGGAGATTATCCTTTTATTTTATATGGGGAAAAAGACAACTTAAAGCATATCACGTGCATATTTTCCTTCTATGATACTAATCAGAACTAGGTTAAGACTCTCTCCCTATATCCTTCATATCTTTCTTTTTATTTTAAAGTTAAAATTTTTATTTACTTTTTCTGGCTTTATCAAAATAGAATTGACAAAATTATATATATTTAAGGTGTACAATGTGATGTTTTGATATATGTATACATTGTAAAATGATTACCACTATAAGCTAATTAATATATTCATCATCTCACAGTGACCTATTTTTTTGTGTGTTTGTGGTGAGAACATTTAAGTTCTATTTTCTTAGTAATTTTCTGCAATATAGTGTAACTAGTCACCATGCTGTACTGATCTCTGAAGCTTATTCATCCTACGTAACTGAAACTTTGTACCTTTTGACCAACATCTCCCCAGTGTTCCCACCCCTCAGCCCCTGGCAATCACCATTCTGCTCTCTGCCTCTATGTGTTTGATTTATTTAGACTCCATATATGTGAGATCGTACAGTATTTATCTTTCTGTGCCTTCCTTATTTCACTTAGCATAATGTCCTCCAGATTCATCCATGTTGTTTTAAATGGCAGGATTTCCTTCTTTTGTTAAGGCCGAGTAATATTTCACAGTATATATGTGTGTATATTTGTGTATATCGTATTTTACTAATGCACTCGTCTGTTGAATGCTTAGGTTGTTTCCACATGTTGGCTATTATGAATAATGCTGCAATGAACATGGGGTTCTTTGGGATAGTGATTTCATTTTTTTGATACATACCAGAATGGGGATTGTTTGATCATCTAATAGTTCTGTTTTTAATTTTTTGAGGAATCCTCATACATTTTTTCTTAATGGTTGCACTAATTTACATTCCTACCAACACTGCACAAAGGTTCCCTTTTTTTTTCACATCCTCCCCAAAACTTAACCTTCATCTTTGTGATAGTAACCACTCTAAGAGATGCAAAGTGGTATTTTATTATGGCTTTGATTTGTATTTCACAGAAAGTATTGATGTCAAGTGTCTTTTCATATATTTGTATGGCCATTTGTATGTTTTCTGTAAAAAATGTCCATTCAGGTTCTTTGGCATTTTTTAATTGGGTCATTTTTTTTTCTTTGGCTACTGAGTTGTATGAGTTCTTCACATGTTTTGATTATTGTCTTGGCTTATTTGAGCTGTTATAACAAAATATCATAAGCTGAGTAGCTTATAAACAATATAAATTTATTTCTTACAGTTCTGGGGGCTGAGAAGTCCAAGATCAAGGCACCAGCAGATTTAATGTCTGGTGAGAACTCGATCTCTGATTCATAAATGGCATCTTCTAGCTGTGTCTTCGCATAGTAGCAAGTCAAACGAGCTCCACTCATCAAGAGCACTAATACCATTCATGAGGGCTGAGCCTAATCATCTCCCAAAGGCCCCACCTCTTCATAGTTAACTTTGGCCATTAGGTTTCATTATGTGGATTTGGGGGGACACAAACTTTGAGACCATAGCAGATACTAACCTCTTATCACATACATGGTTTGCAAATGTTTTCTGCCATTCTGAAGGTCTTCCACTCTGTAGGCCATTTTGTTGATTGATTCCTATGCTGCACAGAAATTTTTTAGTTTGACATGTACCCACTTGTTTATTTTTGCTTTTGTTGCCTGTGCTTTTGGTGTTGTTACAAAAAATCATTGCCCGGATCAATGTCGTAAAGCTTTTCACCTATACTTTCTTCTTGGTGTTTTATGATTTCAGGTCTGACATTTAACTGTTTAATCTATTTAGAGTTGATTTCTGTGTTTGGATAAGATAAAAGTCTGATTTTGTTCTCTTGCATGTGGATATCCAGTTTTTCCAACACCATTTATTGAAGGAACTAGCCTTCCCCGATTGTGTATTCTTGGCATCTTTGTTGAAGATTACTTCACTGTATATGTGTGAATTTATTTCCGGGCTCTCTGTCCATTCTGATCCTTTGGTCATTGTGTCTATTTTTATGCCAGTACCATACTATTTTGATTACTATTAATTTGAAATATAATTTGAAATCAGGAAGTGTGATGCTTCCAGCTTTGTTCTTCTTGTTCAAGATCGCTTTAGCTATTTGGGGATCTTTTGTGATTTCGTACAAATTTAGTATTGTTTTTTCTTTTCTAGTTTTAAAAAGCCATTGAGATTTTGACAGAGATTGTATTAAATCTGTATATCACTTTGAGTAGTATGGGCAATTTAACAGTATTGAGTCTTCCAATTCGTGAAGATGGGATATCTTTCCATTTATTTATGTCTTCTTCAGTTTTTTTTATCAGTATTTTATAGCTTTTGGTGTACAGCTCTTTTACCTCATTGCTTAAATTTTTTCCTAAGTATCATATTCTTTTGGATACAATTGTACATGGGATTGTTTTCTCAAAACAAGTTTTTTATTCTTGGAGAATTGGTTGTTAGTGTACAGAAACAAGCTGGTTTCTGTATGTTAATTTTGTATCTGCAACTTTATTGAGTTCTTTGATCAGTTCTGACAGTTTTTTGGTGAAGTCCTTAAGGTTCTCTCTCTCTCTCTCTCCACTCTCTCTTTCTCACTCTCTTTCTTGCTCTCACTCTCTCTCTCTCCCTCCCCTTCCTCCCTGCCCCTGCCTCCCCACTCCCTCTATATCTATTTATCTATCTACCGATCCATCCATCATCAATCATCTGCAAACAGATATAAATTTACTTATTTCTTTCTAATTTGGATGCCTTCTATTTTGTTTTTCTTGCCTAGTTGCTCGGGCTATGACTTTCAATACAATTTTGAATATAAATGGCAAGAGTGGATATTGTTTTTTCCTTCCTGATGTTAGAGAAAAAGCTTTTCACTGTTGAGTATGGTGTTAGTTGTGGGCTTATCATACATAATCTTTATGATATTGAGGCACATTCTTTCTATACCTAATTTGTTGAGAGTTTTTATTATAATAGGATGTTAAATTTCATCAAATGCCTTTCCTTTATTGAATAATCATATGATCTTTTATCTTTCATTCTGTTAATGGGGTGTATCACATTTATTGGTTTGTGTATGTTAAAATATCCTTGTATCCCAGAGATGAATCCCACTTGATCATGGTGTATGATCCTTTTAATGTGCTGTTTAATTCAGTTTGCCATTATTTTGTTGAGGATTTTTATGTCTATGTTCATCAGGACAGTTGGCCTATGATTTTCATTTCTTGTAATGTCTTTGCCTAGCTTTGGTATCAGAGTAATGCTGGCCTTATAAAATTAGTTTGGAAAATTCATTCTTCAAAAAGATTTTGAGAAGGATTGATATGAGTTATTCTTTAAATGTTTAGTAAAATTCCTAGACTTTTTTCTTTGAAAGATTTTTAATTATTGATTCAATCTCCTTACTCGTTATTGGTTTGTTCAGATGATCTATTTCTCCATTATTTAGTCTTGGTTGGTTGTATATTTCTTGAAATTTATCCACTTTTTTATACGTTATTAAATTTGTTGGCATATAGTTGTTCATAGTAGTCTCTTATGATTGATTCTTTATATTTCTGTGGTATCAGTTGTAATGTCTCTTCTTTTATTTCCGATTTTACTCATTTGAGTCTTCTCTTTTTTTCTTAGTCTACCTAAAGGTCTAGCATACAATCTATTCTGGAGAAGGTTTTGTGTGTTCTTGAAGAAGATATATATTCTGCTGGTGTTCTTGAAGAAAATGTGTATTCTGCTGCTGTTGAATAGATGTTCTATATTAATCTGTTAGGTCTATTTGTTCTAAAGCGTAGTTCAAATCCAATGTTTCCTTGTTGATTTTCTGTTTGGATGAAAGTGGCTATTAAAATCCCCTACCATTATTGTATTGCTATTTCCCCATTGAGTTCTGTTAATATTTGCTTTATATTCATATGGGTGCTTCAGTGGGTTGGATATGATTGTTTCTATTCTCTTGATTAATTGACCCTTTTAAAAAATTATATATGACTTTCTATGTCTCTCTTTACTGGTTTTAAAGTCTATTTTGTCTGATATAAGTATAACTATACTTCTGTTCTCTTTTAGTTTTCATTTGTATGGAATATTTTTTTCCATTTCTTTATATTTATCCATGTGTGTCCTTAAAGCCGAAGTGAGTCTCTTTTGTAGGAGGCATATAGTTTGGTTATTTTTTAATCCCTGTATGTCTTTTGGTTGGAACATTTAATCGATTTTCATTTCAAGTGATTATTGATAAGTAAATACTCACTACTGCTGTTGTTTCCATTGTTTTCTGGCTTTTTTGTAGTTCCTTTGTTATTTTTTCCTCTGTTGTTGTCTTCCTTTGTGATTAGATGACTTTCTGTTGTGGTATTATTCAATTTCTTTCTCTTTATTTTAGGGGAATTTATTATGGGTTTTTGCTTTGTATTTCCATGAGGCTTACATAAAACATCTTATAGTTGTAACACCTTATTTTATGCTGATAATTTAACTTTGATTGCTTACGAAAACACTGTACTTTTTATTTCTCCTTCCTCATTTTATGTTTTTACTGTCATAACTTAAACTTTTAAATATGATGTACTCATTAACAAATTATTGTAACTATAAATGCCCTTTTCTTTTAATCTTTATATCAGAGTTAAAAATGACTTACATTATTACCATTACAGTATTAGAGTATTATGAATTTTTCTAAATACTTACCTTTACCAGTGATTTTTTTACCATCATATATTTTCTTGTTACTATTAGGGTCTTCTCATTTCAGCTTGAAGAACTCCCTTTAGCATTTCTTGTAAGGCAGGGCTAGTGACAATAAACTCCTTCAGTTCTTGTTTGTCTTAGACTTTAATTCTCCTTCATTTGAAATATAGCTTTACTAGTCAAAGTATTCTTGGTTGGCAGTTTTTTTTTTTCTTTCAGCATTTTTCATGTGTCACCGCACTGTCTCCTGGCCTGCAAATTTTCTGCTCAGACATATGCTGATGGTCTTATTGGTGGTGTCTATGCATGTGACAATCTCTTTTTTCTTGCTGCTTTAAAAAATTTCCCTCTGATTTTGACAGTTTGATTATAATATATATGATAAAGTCTTCTTTGGGTTGATTTTGTTTGGAGACTTTCAGGATTCATATACCTGGATGTCCATATTGCTACCCAGATCTGGGGAGTTTCCAGTCATTATTTCTTTATATATTCCCCTGCTCCTTTCTCTTTCTTTTCTTCTTCTTGGATTACTTTAATGCAGATATTAGTTCTTTTGATGGTACCTTATAAATTCCATAGGCTTTTACAATTTCTTTTCTCCTTTACTTTCTTTTTTCTCCTCTGACTGGATAATTTCAGATGTCCTGTCTTTGAGTTCATAGATTCTCTCTTGATCAAGAAAGATCAGGATCATGCTTGATAAAGTCTATTGTCACTCTCTATTGCATTGTTCATTTCATTCACTGTATTCCTCAGCCATGGATTTATTTTTTATTTCTGTCTCTTTGCTTAACGTCATGTTTTTTTCATGTATTGGTACTGAACTTTCTTAAGACAGTGACTTTGAATTCTTAGGAGCTTTTGTAAGATCAGTTACTTGTGCTTTACCTTGTTCTTTGGTGGTATTTTGTTTTGCTGCTTGTCTGTAATTCTTGATTCTGCTTTTCTGTGGCTCTGGTGTTTGTGCATTGGAAAGAGTAAGTACCTCTTTCAGGAGTTCCAGACTGGCTTCAACAGTGAAACCCTTCATCGGTTAGCCCTTCCAGGGATTCTGGTTCAGTCAGCTGGTGGGGTCCATGGGCATGCCTACTGCCAGAGTCCTTGGGTAGGCTAGACTGGTGCCTGAGTTAGTGGGTGGGTAGTCCTCCTGCTTCGGTCCAGAAGGGCAGGAGCTTAGAACTGAGGGGGCTAACATGAAGCTTGGAACCATGGAAACCAGCTTGGCATTGAAATTCAATAGGGTGAGCATAGTGCTGGGGTCAATGGTAAAGTTTTGTGCTAACTTCACTCTCCTATCCCATGCAGAGGGCATTTCTCTTTGTACTGTACTACATGGGCAGTACAGAGAAGGGTGATATGGGTAGTGTGAAACTGTTCTTTCTACTTCTTAAATGAATATTTTCTTAGTTCTGTGCTCCACCCAGATGCTATAATTTCTTACCTGTATTCATTAGATCTTGTGAAGGTAGTTTTGCTTGCAGATAGTTGTTCAAATTAATATTTATGTAAGGGGATGTGTGTCAGAAATTCCTATTCTTCCAACTTGCTGACATTACCCCCCTCCATATCTTTTTTTATTCTGCATTTTCCATCTTTTTGCCTCTCTATGCCATGTTTTGGACTGTTTTCTTTTTCTTTTTCTATCTTCTAATTTACCAATTTTCTCTTCTGTTACCAAACATGGCCATTGGGTTTTAATTTTGATTACTATCTATATTTTTTATTTCTAGCACTTCTACTTGACTTCTTTTCAAATCTTCTGTGTCATCTGTATGAACTGAATGTTTGTGTTCCCTCAAGTTCATTTCTTGATATTCTAACCCCAGCGTGATGGTGTGATGGGGTTGGGAGGTGGGGTTTTTGGGAGGCAATTGGGTCATGAGGGTAGAGCCTTCAGGAATGGTATTAGGACCCTTATCGAGAGAAACACAAGAGAGAGTATCACTGTCTTGGCCATGTGAGAATATTGTCTTAGTCCATATTTGTTGCTATGGAGGAATACTTCAGGCTAGTATATAAAGAAAATACATTTATTTGGCTTACAGTTCTGCAGGCTGTATAAGAAGTATACTTCTTATACAGACATTCTGACACCTGCTTCTGGTAGGGGCTTCAGGCTTCTGCCCATGCAGAAGGTAAAGGGAAGCCAGTGTGTAGAGATCAAACTGGGGGAGAGAGGAGGGAAGTGCTGCACTCTTGACAACCAGCTTTTGGGGATACTCTCCTGGGAATTAGTGGAGTGAGAACTCACTCATTGCCATGAGGATGGGACCAACCCATTCACGAGGAATTCACTGCCATGGTCCAGATACTTCCTGTTAGGTCCTACTTCTGACATTGGGGATCAAAGTTCAACATAAGATTTGGTGGGGTCATAGCTTATCCAAACCATAGCAGATACAATGGGAAGGTGGCCCTCTGAAAACCAGGAAGAATGCCCTCACCAGATACCAGGTCTGCCAGTGTTGTGATCTTGGACTTTCCACCTACCAGAACTATGAGAAATATATTTGTTGGTTAAGCCACCCAATCTATGGTATTCTGCTATTGGAGACTGAACTGAGTAGAACAGTCACCTTTTATGATTCCCTATTCCCTGGAAATATTTTTAAGCTTGCTATTTATTTCATTAAGTATGCTAGTCCTAGTTATTTTGATAATTTAAACATCTAAAGTCACTATAGGTCTCTTTCTGCTTTTTATTTGTGCTAGTTCTTGATCATGCTGTCTTATTTCCTGCGTGTCTTATTAATTTTGACTGCTTGCTTGTCATCAACCTTGAAAATTGTTTGAGTGAGCCATCTTTATGGTCTAGGATGAATGTGTCCTTCTTCAAAGAGATTTTGCGTTTTCTTCTGCCAGGTACCTGAGGTCATTCCCTTTAGAAACCTTTTATACTTACAGATTGAGGTTTTTTTGCCCACTGAAGCTGCTTGCACTTGTGGTATAAATCTATTCAAGGTCCAGTGTATGATCACACATTGTTAGATACAGGTTCTGTTTGTACTTTTCTTGCTTTACCCCAGGACATCTTTCTCCATAGTTCCTAGAAGCTGGTGAGGGTGAGGTGGGGTGAAAAAAGTGCTTAGTTTGGGGTTGCCCTTGTCATTAGGATATAGCTATTTGGGCACCTATTTAGAGTATAAGACTGCCCACAATGGTTGGACTTTGACCTTGACTTCTGCAAGGTCGAGCAACAAAGTCTCAAGTGTGAGGTATTAATAAATGCCTTTGGGGCAAAAATGGCTTTCCACTCAGATGCACCTAAAAAGGGAGAAGGCCCGGTTTATGAATAAATCACACTACTTGCTTAAACATTTTCCATATGGATAGTTCTCTTTTAAATACTGGTGTTCTTCTCTCTTATTTTATAGTTTTCCTCAACATTTCCCTGAAGCTTCCACTTATACACATCTTATACACATTCATTACTGACATAGCATGACATTAGTTTGGTGATAAAGCCATGAAAAATTTATAGCATTCAATCAAATATCAAATATCATTTACAGATCCATATGAGTTGTGGCCTTGTCAGATAGAAAGACTATGAATAGAATTAAGAATAAAACCAGGCCGCGTGTGGTGGCTCATGTCTGTAATCCCAGCACTTTGGGAGGCAGAGGTGGGTGGATCACGAGGTAAGGAGTTTGAGACCAGCCTGTCCAACATGGTGAAACCCCATCTCTCTAAAAATACAAAAATTAGCTGGCCGTGGTGGTGGGCGCTTGTAGTCCCATCTACTCAGGAGGCTGAGGCAGGAGAATTGCTTGAACCCAAGAGGTGGAGGTTTCAGTGAGCCGAGATCGTGGAGGTTGCAGTGAGCCAAGAGGGTGCCACTGCACTCCAGCCTGGGTGACAGAGCAAGACTCCGTCTCGGGGGAAAAAAAATAAAATAAAACCAGGCAGGATATAGTCCAGCAAACTGAGTGTATGGAATCACGGGCTCAGTTTAAATGGCAGAATCAGTTAATGTGTAACATTGGGAGGGAATAAAATATTAAAGGGAATCACCTGTCTGAGTTTTACAGGGAGCATTCAATCTTACTGCTATCCCCCAAAATACCATCAGAATAAGCAGTCTCAGCTTATTATCACTTATCAACAATATAATGCCAGTTATCACTTGGGATGTTATTATTTTCTTAGAGCAGAGGTTCTCAATCCTGGCTGCATATTACCATTATATGAACAGCTTGGAAAAAAAAAATCATCCTGAGAGATTCTGAGTTAAGTTGGTTAGATTGGGGCTAGGCATTAGTACTTCCTCCCTCCCCTTTTCAACTATTTTTTTTAATTTTTCTTTCTTTTTTTTGAGACCGAGTCTTGCTCTGTCACCAGGCTGGAGTGCAATGGCACGATCTCTGCTCACTGCAACCTCCAGCCTCCTGGGTTCAAGCGATTCTCCTGCCCCAGCCTCCCGAGCAGCTGGGACTGCAGGTGCCCACCACCATGCCCAGCTAATTTTTGTATTTTTAGTAGGGATGGGGTTTCACCATGTTAGCCAGGATGATCTTCACCTCTTGACCTTGTGATCTGCCTGCCTCAGCCTCCCAAAGTGCTGGGATTACAGGCGTGAGCCACTGCGCCCTGCCCTTTCCAACTTTTAAAGAATCCTAGGTGATTTTAATGTGTGGCCAAGATTGAGAACCTCTTCCTTATTGGGTATGTCTTTTAACCTTGGAATTTTAGCATTTAGTGTCAAAATAAAAAAATAGGTTACATGTATTCCGTTAAAGTTTTTCATTTCATTTGAGAATAACTATGTGGTTAGTTTTCTAAAGTTTTGTTAATGTTTAAGAGAATTTGATATTATGTAATTGACTAGCCTTGTGATTTCAATTTAAAATGTGTAAATAGTTTTAGAATTTATCATTTTTAAATGGAAATGTATAAGGTGATTTGGCTACATTTATAGACAGAATTGGACTGTTAAAATAACTTGAGAGACACAATATTTATGTCTAATTGATTAGTTTTATTGGGATTAATAACCTGGGAACATTTTGTTTGTTAGTGAGGCTTTTGAAGTTAAAAAAAAAATCCAACACATTAACTTGTAAAATGTAGTGTAAAATGTGTATAAAAGGGGGTGTTTAATTATCTTATTTTGTAAAAGAGACCAAATGTTAATCAAATCCTCCCTTGAAGGCAATTTAAAAAATACATTACTTGGTTTACTTGGTTTGTAAATAGATAATGAGATTAATAAGTTAAATTTAAGTGATTTAATAAGAGATTTATAAAATAAGTTAGATTTAAGGAATGTAAGACTTTACAATTTATTTAATTGAAAATTATTTTCCAAGTAGCCACAGATGGGATTTTTGTGTGTGTGTTTCAGACCCGTTCTCAAGAATACCAAAAACTTACTTTAGCAATTAGCAGGTTCCTGTGATTTTTCTTTCTTTTTCAAAATTAAAATAGAATTTTTCCTAATTAAAAAAGGGACACATAATTCAGAGTACAAAAAGATGTAAGGAATGAAGTAAAATTCATACTCTCATCACCCAGATTATGATTGTTAGCAGTTTTGTGTATCCTTCCCAATGACTAGCTGGCTGACTGATTTATCTCTCTGTGGTCTATTTACTGATGTTTGATTAACTACTAAATGGGACAATATTATACGTTCTGTTTTCTAGCCTTCTTTTTTCTTTACTAGTCTCTTTTGGGCACTTTTTTCTTATAAATTTGAACTATAAGGGTTGTATTGTGTTCCATTATAGGGATTTATATGAAGTGTGTACCAATTGACAAGTTATTTCCAAATTTTTCTGTTATAAATATTAAGGTGAGGAACATACTTAATTTTTTACATTTAGGTACTTGTGTGACTATTTCCAGATACCTTTCCAGAAGTGGAAACTCCTTAGTCCGAGTTGCAAGTTTTTGGACGTATTGTCAAATTACCTTATGAAAGGGTCCTAGGCTTGCAAGATTCTGAGAAATAAACCTATTCTTTTGATGGCATCTAGGCATTTGCCGATCATTTAAACCTTTTCCTTCTTTTTAAATGAATGCGTAGCTGTAGTCTAGCTCTGATTTAGGCTTTTCCTTAGTGGTAAGAGTTTGGGGGCCTGGGTCAAAATCCTAATCATAACCCCCTCTACCTTTGTAATTTTAAATGTTACTTAAATTTTCAAAATCAGTGTTTTTTACTTCATAATATCATATCTAATCATAGTTGCCTTAAACCGTTGTGTTTGAGCAGATAGCTTTGTGAGAGCAGAATAGTGCCTAACATGTAGGAAGACCTCTGTAGGTAACTGTTTTCTGTATTTTAAAATGGGAAGATGGAATTAAGTTAGTTCTTCCTAGTATCATCACTCTTTTAATTATGTAAAAGGTTGAGGCACAGTTTAAGTTTTCAGCTTTTGCTTGAGACTTCACTCTGACATCTTTCTCTTTTTGGATGGTTAACAAAAAAGTTTTTCTCTTTTTTGATGGTTAATAAAAATTTTGAATAGAATGATGTAATCACCCTATTCACCACAGAATCTTCTTTCCTCTTTTTCATGATTTTCCAAATATTAAACCTTTTGTATGTTTTCTAAACGTTAAAACTTTAAATGTTAAAATGTGAAAACATTAACACTAGATATCTAGGAAGACCATTTAAAATAATTAAATCAGTGTTTCTCTTCCAACACATAAAATTTAAATAGGTAGATTTAGCCACAAGGAAAATAAAATCTTGAAAAATACTTTATAGTTCTGAGTACTACACAAAAAGATACTTGAGCTAAGATATAAAGGTAAGCCTTGACAGGCAGCATATAAGACAAGGAGGAAATTGGTTGACTGAAATGTAGAAACATTTTGCCTTATTGAGTTTAAGTGGATGCAATTTAGTAAAAATTTTTACTCTGAATGAGCAACTTTGCATATATTACATAATTATACACAGAATCCTGCAATCTCTAAATATTACATGGGAAGCAAGCTTACCAATCAGATACTCCAATCCTTTAATTTTATAAATGAGCAAAATAAGATTCATGGAGGTTCTGATGTATATTTGATGATTTCTGTAAAAAGCAACATCTGGAGTTTTTGTTAGTATGAATTGCAGGCACCAACCTCCTCATTTCATGCAAGAGAAAATTGATACCTGGAGGTTCTGAAATGCGTTGGCTATGATAAGCCAGAATCCTGGCCCAGGACTCTTGTTCCAGTGTTCCTCTAACACTAATTAAGACGCATGATGAATGATCAAGAACAACAAATGGTTTTGTTTATCAGCCTGAAATTCTTTGATATGTGAAGTAAAGTTCCAAATGAATTGAGGTGTATGTGGGAGCACCTGGCCAACAAATACCAATTCAGTTATTTGCACACAGTTTTAATCGTCCTTGGATATTGCTTGGAGGCTCTGAGTTCATAAGTACAGAATGGTTTCCAAAGGATATACTTTAAGGCATTCTAGAATGCCAGTCCCGTATCCCTGGGTGTTTCTAGTTAAGGTAAATTGATTGAGAAAACCCATGTTTCTTTAGCTGCCTTTCTGCAATGACCACCTACTGTCCTTAAGAATTCAGTTCTGGCCCTCTCTGGTTATACATGTAAAGGCTGACTCATTCATTCAGTTCAGTTGTCCACATGGCAGAAGTCCAGGACTTTTGAAGACATACCAGAAAGAAATAGTCTTGAGTATGTACCCAAGGAGAAAGTAGCAGACATAGTGGAAGAAAACTCAATGTGAACAATTATCAGAAAGAAGAATGATCTGTAATCCTCTGTCATTTTGTAAAGAAGTGTCTTTTCCATTTTCTCTCACCTGTATTTCTCAAAGGTAAGACACATGCTGAAGTTAAGATTATATTGAATTTTAAACAGGATAGGCAAGGGAATCCATTTAAAATTATGCTATATGTCCTTACAGAGGTTTGAGTTCTCAGGTGAGCCCTCACTCTTTGCCTGTGCTAGCAAACCCTAACTGAGAATGTGGCATTGCAGCACAATAACTTATTTTAAACTCCAGGTGTGTATGCAGTACTAGTATTTGGCCTTAAAAAATTTATTACAGCTGTCTGGAGTTGAGACTGTTGACTAGGTGCAAACATTACCTCATACTCCATTTGACACTAGCACAGTTGGGGGGAGATTATAAAGGTAAATAAAAAAGTGCTAAAATGTAAATGTGTGCTATTTCTTCAGCAAACTGGGTTTTCTTGTTATAGCCATTTTAGTGTTTTATGAGTCAGATAATAGAAATCCTGAAATTAAGTACAGATTTACAGCTTGTTAGGGGAACAGTTCCCACTAATCCCTTGCAGTTTTGATATCCATGGTCTCTTTCATGGACTTAGAATAACTTCTTTTATATCATGTCTCTTTGAGTTTTCAGAGAGAATCTGTAAGTTTTGATATCAGACAAGACAGTTAGTGTTTTACATTTAGGAATCTAAAGTAATGGCAGTAGCGGATGCATCAGGGCAGTGAACACAACCTGGTACTACTATTGTAGTGTTCACATCTTGTTTCCCTGTCCTGATAGTATGTCCCCAGATGGTAAGCACCACGTTGTAATTACTTTTGGAGGGCTAAGGAAGCAGGGGATAGAGAACAACAGATGCCATTTGATGATCAGCAACAAAAGGTTGCTACAGAGAATTAAATGTCACAGCAATCTGATGTTATTGTTTTATTACATTGGTTGAACACTACCACACATATCTGACCCATATGACTAAAGAAAAGAGAATTTAAAAGAAATATGGAAAAGAGAAGTGTTTAAAATATTTAGATCATTTTGGACTTTTAGTCTTGGTGTGTTTGTAATAGTTTG
This sequence comes from Symphalangus syndactylus, assembly GCF_028878055.3. Taxonomy (NCBI): domain Eukaryota; kingdom Metazoa; phylum Chordata; class Mammalia; order Primates; family Hylobatidae; genus Symphalangus; species Symphalangus syndactylus. Next base: position 121,773,194 of record NC_072431.2, on the reverse strand, counting down.
TTAAGCAGACTTTTCAAAAGGGCTGGGCAGGGAGACCCTCTCTTGACTAATGAAACCACCTAAAATGTGCCCGAGAAGCACTTGGTAATGAAATAATTGATTAACCATCACATTCTTTTAGAACTCTGCAAGCAGTGTGCTCTCAAATGCCTTGTTTTTTGCCTTGGAGCCATTGGAACCTTTTCTTATCTTTCCTTCAAACCTTGGAAGACTCCGGTTCCCTAAATGTGTTGCTTGACTGTCTGAGTTAAATGCAGACTCAGTCAGCAGTTGAGACCAGTGGCTCTTGAAAGAGTTTGTATTTATCCTTTAATCTCTCTGTGATAACCCAGGATATATTCATGCTTGTCTTTGCTGAGACCCCATCTCAGGATCCCGGCTTATTTTTTAATTTTTTTTGAATTACATGGGCTATGACAAACGTGTTTTGGTTCATTAAAATAGTAATTGAAAAAGTACACTCTTAATTTAGTTCTGTGATTTTTGAATTTGTGTTGCCTGGTGTTGATTGCTGGTTCCACTATTCTGACATTTATGGCTGTGTTTCATCTTGGAAACCATGTGTGGTTGTAACTGGGAGTTGGCAGGTGCAAGAAAAGAGTAAGTGACGCTTTATTGGCATTGTTTTATTCCTCAACATTCCTTTCAGAAGGTGAAATAAGAAATATTGACTAAAATGGAAAGAATGGAATGTTCAAGCCTGTGAGAGGTATGACCTGATTATGAGTTCACGTGTTACTCTCTATTGACCTTATTGCTGTAGTGACAAATATAACATTGGGTTTCAAATGCCTACCTCAATAACAATTCTTTTCCACAATGAATAGTAACCAGTTAATACAGAATTAGAGAGCAGATGGCCCCTCAGTGAATATATTGTAAGTTTCCCCAGGGATTATTACACTGATGTAAAAATCACAAGAGTATTCGTACCAGGCCCATGTGTTATTAGTTATATAATTCTTTTATATAAAATCCCCTTATTGTTCTTTTTTCTTTTCTTTTCTTTTTTAAGAAATTTATTGGAGGAGATGGCCAAGAGTACCATCATTTTAAAGTAAAATATCTGACTTCACCTGCCAAAGGGAGCCAATTTGATAGTAAGGTCTGTTAATGATTTAACTTTTGCTCTGCTGATGTCAGCGTGAATGTGTTACTGCTTTCAATTTATCAGTGAACTCTTTTCCTTTTTCAGAGGAAGACAATATACATAGTGAACGTGTTGGAATAATTTTGGTTTTTATTGTAAATAACTTTATACTTTATGTGAAAATTGGTAACAAGGTTTCATCTTGATCTGGTTTAGTGTTTCTCAACTTGCTTTTTCATTATTGTCCCCTAAGGAGCTTATTTTTAGACACTTTTTCCCCCAATTGCTCTCCCTTTCCCACGCATGACATTAAATACTAAGAACAAGATGATTTTGGTCAGGTAGGGCTTTTCACATACTTCCAAAAACCAGTTTTCACCCTCTTGGAAAGTGATTATACCCTCCCACTGAAAATGCATGGTTTTCTTAAAATAAGCTTATATAGAGTAAACTACTTTAATTTTAAATTTTCTTTATTTAAAAAACAATTTATGTTTATTACAGAAAAATCAGAGGATGCAAATAGGACACAAAACACACCTCTAAGCTCATCTACCGAGACAGTCCTTGGTAACTCCTTTATACACTTACAAATTCTCATCTTCTTATGTTTGTGTGTTTAGAATTTTAAATAAGCAGATTGTACTATATGTAATGTTTTGTAACTTTATTTAATATTTTTGGTGAGCTTTTTTCAGGCTTACAATAGAATTATATAAAATCATTTATATTGACTGAATGTTTTACTGCTTTATCATAATTTAATTAATCAATATCCTATTATTTCACATTTAGGCTGTTTTAAAAAATCACTGCATTGATAAAAAAATCAATTAAAGGCCAGGCGCGGTGGCTCACGCCTGTAATCCCAGCACTTTGGGAGGCTGAGGCGGGCGGATCATGAGGTCAGGAGATCAAGACCATGGTGAAACCCCGTCTCTACTAAAAATACAAACAATTAGCAGGGCGTGGTGGCGGGTGCCTGTAGTCCCAGCTACTCGGAGAGGCTGAGGCAGGAGAATGGCGTGAACCCGGGAGGCGGAGCTTGCAGTGAGCCGAGATGGCACCACTGCACTCCAGCCTGGGCGACAGAGCAAGACTCTGTCTCAAAAAAAAAAAAAAAAAAAAAAAAAAAAAAAAAAAAAAAAAAAAATCAATTAAAAAGTCACTGCACTTTTCTTTTAGGCAAAGGTTTTTGTAAGTTAATTACATTAAATGAATTTATTTCAAAAGCAGAATTAAAAGTGATGCACATTTTAAAGCCTTTTTTGAAATAATTTTGCATTAGTGGACATTTCTACCACTATTAATTGAGAATACTCCCTTTGCCTGGAACTTAACCAACAAAGAGTATTATCACTTTTTAAAATATTTGCCACTTCTGTAGATAAAATATTTACTTGTTTTAATAGGTATTTGTTTATTTCTAGAAATGGTAGTCATTTTTTCATAGGTTTATTGGACATTGATATTTTAACCCTTTTCAAACTTAAAAATAGCATCTGATTTTTTTTTTTTTTTTTTTTTTTTTAGCTTGCAAAGAAAGGTCTTCTAAGTCTTCAAGTATTCTAAGGGGCAAGTGGTTTTGATACAAGGTCATTGTAAACATCTTTTTTTTTTTTTTTTTTTCCCCAAACATATTCTCCTTAGGTAGTGAAAATCTTCTTGATGTAAGAACAAGAAGTTCTTGAATGTAAGTTCATGTTAGGGCAAAACAAACATTGAAGACATAGACTTGTTAAATGAAAAGCAGGATTATTCAAATAAAACCTTTGTGGTAGGAGAAAATTGGGGTGGGGGGCACACAAGAATGACCTTTAACTACATGGAAACTGAACAACCTGCTCCTGAATGACTACTGGGTTCATAACGAAATGAAGGCAGAAATAAAGATGTTCTTTGAAACCAACGAGAACAAAGACACAACATACCAGAATCTCTGGGACACATTCAAAGCAGTGTGTAGAGGGAAATTTATAGCACTAAATGCCCACAAAAGAAAGCAGGAAAGATCCAAAATTGACACCCTAACATCACAATTAAATGAACTAGAAAAGAAAGAGCAAACACATTCAAAAGCTAGCAGAAGGCAAGAAATAACTAAAATCAGAGAAGAACTGAAGGAAATAGAGACACAAAAAACCCTTCAAAAAATTAATGAATCCAGGAGCTGGTTTTTTGAAAAGATCAACAAAGTCGATAGACCACTAGCAAGACTAATAAAGAAGAAAAGAGAGAAGAATCAAATAGATGCAATAAAAAACGATAAAGGGGATATCACCACCGATCCCACAGAAATACAATCTACCATCAGAGAATACTACAAACACCTCTATGCAAATAAACTAGAAAATCTAGAAGAAATGGATAAATTCCTCGACACATACACCCTCCCAAGACTAAGCCAGGAAGAAGTTGAATCTCTGAGTAGATCAATAACAGGCTCTGAAGTTGTGGCAATAATCAATAGCTTACCAACCAAAAAGAGTCCAGGACCTGATGGATTCACAGCCGAATTCTACCAGAGGTACAAGGAGGAACTGGTACCATTCCTTCTGAAACTATTCCAATCAATAGAAAAAGAGGGAATCCTCCCTAACACATTTTATGAGGCCAGCATCATCCTGATACCAAAGCCTGGCAGAGATATCACCAAAAAAGAGAATTTCAGACCGATAACCTTGATGAACATGGATGCAAAAATCCTCAATAAAATACTGGCAAACCGAATCCAGTAGCACATCAAAAAGCTTATCCACCATGATCAAGTGGGCTTCATCCCTGGGATGCAAGGCTGGTTCAACATACGCAAATCAATAAATGTAATCCAGCATATAAACAGAACCAAAGACAAAAACCACATGATTATCTCAATAGATGCAGAAAAGGCCTTTGACAAAATTCAACAACCCTTCATGCTAAAAACTCTCAATAAATTAGGTATTGATGGGACGTATCTCAAAATAATAAGAGCTATCTATGACAAACCCACAGCCAATATCATACTGAATGGGCAAAAACTGGAAGCATTCCCTTTGAAAACTGGCACAAGACAGGGATGCCCTCTCTCACCACTCCTATTCAACATAGTGTTGGAAGTTCTGGCCAGGGCAATCAGGCAGGAGAAGGAAATAAAGGGTATTCAGTCAGGAAAAGAGGAAGTCAAACTGTCCCTGTTTGCAGATGACATGATTGTATATCTAGAAAACCCCATTGTCTCAGCCCCAAATCTCCTCGAGCTGATAAGCAACTTCAACAAAGTATCAGGATACAAAATTAATGTACAAAAATCACAAGCATTCTTGTACACCAATAACAGACAAACAGAGAGTCAAATCATGAGTGAACTCCCATTCACAATTACTTCAAAGAGAATGAAATACCTAGGAATCCAACTTACAAGGGATGTGAAGGACCTCTTCAAGGAGAACTACAAACCACTGCTCAATGAAATAAAAGAGGATACAAACAAATGGAAGAACATTCCATGCTCATGAGTTGGAAGAATCAATATCATGAAAATGGCCATACTGCCCAAGGTAATTTATAGATTCAATGCCATCCCCATCAAGCTACCAATGACTTTCTTCACAGAATTGGAAAAAACTACTTTAAAGTTCATATGGAATCAAAAAAGAGCCTGCATCGCCAAGTCAATCCTAAGCCAAAAGAAGAAAGCTGGAGGCATCACACTACCTGACTTCAAACTATACTACAAGGCTACAGTAACCAAAACAGCATGGTACTGGTACCAAAACAGAGACATAGATCAATGGAACAGAACAGAGCCCTCAGAAATAATGCTGCATGTCTACAACTATCTGATCTTTGACAAACCTGACAAAAACAAGCAATGGGGAATGGATTCCCTACTGAATAAATGGTGCTGGGAAAACTGGCTAGCCATATGGAGAAAGCTGAAACTGGATCCCTTCCTTACACCTTATACAAAAATTAATTCAAGATGGATTAAAGACTTACATGTTAGACCTAAAACCATAAAAACCCTAGAAGAAAACCTAGGCAATACCATTCAGGACATAGGCATGGGCAAGGACTTCATGTCTAAAACACCAACAGCAATGGCAACAAAAGCCAAAATTGACAAATGGGATCTAATTAAACTAAAGAGCTTCTGCACAGCAAAAGAAACTACCATCAGAGTGAACAGGCAACCTACAAAATGGGAGAAAATTTTCACAACCTACTCATCTGACAAAAGGCTAATATCCAGAATCTACAATGAACTCAAACAAATTTACAAGAAAAAAACAACCCCATCAAAAAGTGGGCAAAGGACATGAACAGACACTTCTCAAAAGAAGACATTTATGCAGCCAAAAAACACATGCAAAAATGCTCATCATCACTGGCCATCAGCGAAATGCAAATCAAAACCACAGTAAGATACCATCTCACACCAGTTAGAATGGCCATCATTAAAAAGTCAGGAAACAACAGGTGCTGGAGAGGATGTGGAGAAATAGGAACACTTTTACACTGTTGGTGGGACTGTAAACTAGTTCAACCATTGTGGAAGTCAGTGTGGCAATTCCTCAGGGATCTAGAACTAGAAATACCATTTGATCCAGCCATCCCATTACTGGGTATATACCCAAAGGACTATAAATCATGCTGCTATAAAGACACATGCATACATATGTTTATTGCAGCACTATTCACAATAGCAAAGAGTTGGAACCAACCCAAATGTCCAACAACAATAGACTGGATTAAGAAAATGTGGCACATATACACCATGGAATACTATGCAGCCATAAAAAAGGATGAGTTCATGTCCTTTGTAGGGACATGGATGAAACTGGAAACCATCATTCTCAGTAAACTATCGCAAGGACAAAAAAACCAAACACCGCATGTTCTCACTCATAGGTGGGAATTGAACAATGAGAACACATGGACACAGGAAGGGGAACATCACACTCTGGGGACTGTTGTGGGGTGGGGGAAGGGGGGAGGGACAGCATTAGGAGATATACCTAATGCTAAATGACAAGTTAATGGGTTCAGCACACAAACATGGCACATGGATACATATGTAACAAACCTGCACATTGTGCACATGTGACCTAAAACTTAAAGTATAATAATAATAATAAAAAGAATGACCTTTAAATTCAGGGGGTATTAAAATAAGTAATAGTTCTCAAAAGGGAAGCCATCTTGTAAGTGTCTCACATGGCACAGAGATGTTACCTTCCATCATATGTCTATAAGCTTTCCTTTTATGTAGCAAGCTCGACCTTTGGAAAAGTTAGAGAAATAGCTCTTCTGTTTGGGATATTTTGTAGATGACCATTTATGTTCTTTATTTAGTCCACATCCTTAATTACTGAAGGTTTACATACTTAATCATTGAGATGTTTGGACTCCTTTCATTTTGTTTTTGGTTAATTAAGTCAGTTTGTTGCCACAAAATAGTAACTAACTTATGCTAAGACTCTCAGTGGCCATGAACTATTCTCCACAATAGGAACCTTTAGGTCTGAGATTTTTTTTCACTTTTTTTTAACAGTAGATTTGTGTATCAAAATATAAGTAATTGCACTTATTGACCTTATTTATTGGTGTCACCTTGAGTTGAGCTCATTAATTTCCTGGTTGTCATGTTTAATTATTAAGACCTGTTTTTAACAACAGCAAAAAGAACTCAGAAAGCCAGATGAGTTTTTATATGAACTCTCTAGAAGTGGTCATAACCATTGCTTTTTTCTAAGCCGAGCCACGTTACTAGATAATATTGTTTTGCTTTTGAAATTACATGTTACCCAAGGACTGATGATTGAATCATTCCTGTCCAAACTGTATGACCTCAGTTCTTTACTCTCTGACATATGAGACAAAACCTTAATTTCTTTACCAACTTTACCTAGTAGAAAACTTGTAGGCAGAAAGATGCATGCCCTTTATCTGTGGTTGGAATTCTTTTATCAGATCTCAGTAACAAAGTAGATAATACAATAAAATAAAGGAAACATTAACTTTGACAGAAAATTCCAAACTCATAGCTTCATGAAACTTTTTGTCAAGACTTGGTTCTAGAATTTAATAAATAATTGAGGCAGAGGGTTTATGGAATTCCTGTGTAGATGTCCTTACTTATCCCGAATGCTGTACTGGGAATTAGTTGAATATGTCTTAATCACACAATATTTTGACAACTACTTAAAAGATGAGGAAATTGAATTCCAGAGAAGGATCAGTGTCTTCCCAGCTCTATCTGTATACTATGTGGCTGCTCTGGAAGCAGTGTAGGTGTTATTCCAAACCTTTTTCCTATCTATGACCATCTATTTAAACATGTGGAAAAAGAACATTTTTATCAAAGCAGTGATAAATGTTACATGATTTTATGTAGACAGGTGGGTCTGAAAAGTACCTGGTGAAGAAGTTCTAATCCTCTGATTCAGGGACTAAGGAGAAACCTCCTGAGAAACTCAGGAGCCAGTTGATGCTACTGAGATCTCAGTGCCACAGATATTCACCTTTGCTCAGACTTGGAAAAGGCTTTGTCTTCTAAGGGGTGAATGGTTTTGGTATAGTTCAAGTCTTTCAGATTCCTTCTCTGGATGGCCCCTGTTTGCATAACTCCAATGTCCTACTGCATTGCCTAAGGACCCTTAACAGAAAAGATAAGAAGCAACTTGAAATCTTTGATTTTACTAACATGATTTCATTCTTGTATGAAAGCTGAAAAAAAGTGTTCCTCAGTACCTTCTGACTTTTATAAGGATTCCCCCACCCTGCCTTCACCCCACCGTGTGTACACATGCTTGTACAACTTCTGCTGGCTGGCTTCACGTTGTATAACAACGTGAACCTGGGCTGTATTGGAAGGAAAGAAAATGTGACTGGCATGAAGTCCCTCTCCAGTGCCAGGTGCGTTCATAGTCAGGCCTGCTTCAGATTTCACGGTTAGACTGTACACGTGCATCCTTACCTTTCACGTAACTTCCTTGATTATACTAGAAGTAGTCTAAGGAATGATTCAGCCAACTCATGAAGATTTCTCATTTTCCCTTGGGGGTGCTTCCTTGGAAACATGAGACAGGGCCCTGCCCCCGCAGTACCCTGCAACACTGCCTTGCCCCTCTCTCTCATTGCTCCCCACTGGGATGGAGATCTCCTAATCACCAGGGGCTTGGTGCTACCTCTTTCATACCTAGAAAGGCCCAGACGTCGATTGCCCTTCCCTGCTCAGCCACCATCCCACCTACCTAATGTTTATTTTGCCCCTTCTGTGGGTGTGACGCCCCACTTTCTCACGGGCCATATAGAGTATGGGTACAGAGAGAGCAGAGAGAGACCCCTCTCCCACACCCCTGTCCGGGTTATCCTTTCCTGGTTATATTCCAGGTTCATGTGGAAAGGTTGGGGGTAGGGCAGACGTCAAGCTGGGGTAGACACCTCTTGCTGGGGGTCAGAATCCTGTGCAAGTTTATCTCCAGCTGGTGTATTATCTGCAATTCTCATTTATTTTAGAAGTGGGTACCTCCTAGTACTGTGTTGCTTGTAAAATATATTCAGTGCTATTCGCATTGGTTAACTTTAGCTATCTCTTTTTTAAAATAATTTTTAAAATTTCACCAATGATGGTTTTGAAGGTTTTGGTAACTGTGTTTCTTTTCAGACGAATGCTTGTACTTGGTCCTTTTAGTATCTGGGAAGCTGGATGCAGTGATGACAGCTACTCAGGAGACTGAGGTTGGAGGATCACTTGAGTCATCTGAGGCTAGGAGTTCAAGACCATCCCGGGAAAAGTAGTGAGAGCCTCCCCCTGCCATCTCAAAAAATCAAAGATTAGCCTTGTGTGGCAGCATGGGCCTGTAGTGGCCATGATCACACCACTGCACTCCAGCCTGGGTGAACGGGCAAGAGCCCATCTCTGAAAAACAATACAGAACAAACGAATATTTTGGAAGTAGGTGTTATTACCCTATAACTTATGAGAAGAAAACTGAGAGGTCATGCAACTAGAGAGTAAGGCAAGATTGAAACCCAGGTTTCTGTAATCCCTTAACTTATTTTTGTTACATTACTCATGCTACTATTCCAGCATTACACATAACCCTTTACTTAATTCGAAAATCAAACTGAATGGAAAATTGCAAATGTGAAGAGAGGGGTATTCATCTATGTAAATTTATATTTGATACCAAGTTTACTAAAGTGAATAGCCAATTTATGGGTTATAAATAAGATAATCTATCCCAATGCTGTGTTCAAAAAATGACAGGGGCGAATAATACATTCTTGCTAGTATGGGATTTACTTCTCTAGACGTTTACATAGCAGCTCTTTATGGAAAGGAAGAAAGATCATAAAAATGCTAGTAGGTTATCTCGTCGGGTGGAGTTGTAAGAATTATGAAATCATACAGAAGGGTGTAGCACACATCTGGCCTTTTATGAAGTTAGGGGAAAGTGCGACATTCATTCCTGTTTAACATGTTAAATTACATATTTGATCATGAATGTTTTTTCCTTACTTGAAAGATTTTTCTCTACGTATGTTTTCTAAGAATAAATGGATACCTCTGATATACTGGTGAAAGTCATGGCTGAAGTTCATGCCTTTCAGTCTGTCCACAAGGAATATAATAAGAGCCTGTCATAGTTTACAGAGTTCTATTCAAATATAAATTCTTTAGCTATTGGAAATGTGTTTACGTTCATGTCTGTTAGTCATAAATTTTCATTGTTGGGAAGACTGTTCCAATCTAATGAGAAGTGACAGGATTCTCTCATTGTCAGCCATCTCAACTTGGTCACCCTTAGTCTTTCTTTTAGTTAATATTCCTTGCAGGAATTACACAGTCGTTATTAATGGTGCTAAGTTGGGAAGATCCTTCACATTTTTCTAATACAGAGTACCGTTTGGATGTTGACTTTTGTTAATGAAATTGACTATTACATTCTGCAAATTTTTGTTTGTTTTTTTTTTGCATTTACAAATTTCCTTTTGTCCCTAGCTTCATGATTAAAACTATACATCCATCTCTTGTGGGATTTGGATTTGTCTCTGTTGAAGAATGGTTAAAAATCTAACATATCCCTTAAAAATGAGTCTCCATGTTAGTAGGAGATGGTTTTCTTTATCTTTGTCTATGTTTTGAGAGACCAGAGAGGTCTCTGGAAACTACCTTATGTTCGGTGAGTTTTTTTAATTCAATTTTTTTTGCCCCTCAGTAATACAGATTGTGCTTCCCCTCATTACAGATTATTGCTCCACCTTGGCAGACAGAATCTCGTTGTGTGTGTGTGTGTGTGTGTGTGTGTGTGTTTCTGTGTGTGTGTGTGTGATTCTATATAGTCCACAGGGGTGATCCTCAAGATGTTGAACCACTTGTGCACCAAAGGCCCTGACTAATCTGAACAGTCATTCTGGCCAATAACAAGCGACATTGGCTGTAAATGGCTGGATGACTCTGTCCATGCACAAGGATTGAACTGTCGCTGGTTGGAGATATTTGTGGAGTATCTGTCTCAGATAACTTTTCTATCTTTTTTGCTTTTTACTAACTATGCAATCAGTGTCACAGATTGTAGAAAATGTTGACAGAGAGACCATAGCAATAGTCATTTAAAGACACATTGATGAAAGAATGATAAAATAGCTCCTAAGAGATTTTCATTGGGAATTGTAATAATTAAATGCTTCAGTGCCATTCAAAAGTGCTTTTATTAGATATTTGGTATATTCAGTTCCACTTTTGTGTCGTACTTTTTGGTCATTCTTTTTTCTGTGAACATAACAGAATTCACAAATATTAATTTCCAGAACTTGTATTTAATGTGCGAGAGTTAACTACCTTGTATTTAAGATAAAGTTAACAAAGCAGAAAGATTAAATCTGAATGCTGTCAGGTCAGTGGTAAATTTAGGATCAAGGTTCAGAATAAGACAGTTCATTTACAATCCTGATTTTCCATGTTCCTCTGAAGTCCAGGCACAGGCTCTTTTCTAGGTAGACAGGAATGTTTATTTAAACATTTTGAAGTGATTTATTAAAGTGGACGCATCAGTATTTTCTGTAGGCATGTGAAATCCTTGAGAGATTACACAATTAATAAGGAAATAGATGAGACCTCGCCCTTTACAGGACCCAAATTCCCTTTAGCTGAAAGCAGGCTTGGAGAAAGAGATTAACAATTTTTAAAGAGGAATGCAATCTGTTTATGTTTATTTCATTTTCTCCACGAGAGATTCTTTCTCACAGTCAGAACGTGTGGCTTAGCACTACCTAGGGAGATTGTTTGCCTCCATTTTCTTGTTTACTTAACGGAGAATGGGAGGCAGAAGTTAAAGCCCAGCAATGTCTTTTAGCTACACTTTGTATTAGTACTTCCATCTTCCTTTTCTTAACTAGGCTACAGGGACCAGATTGTTTTGGATCCTTTCTTCCTGAAGGGCAGAGAAAGAGGAGATGAGAAACACTGTGATCTCACTATTCCCTGTTAGGTCCAATCAAGGCATGGGGAATCATATTTCTCATGGGGATTAGGGAGCTATTCTTTGAAGGTAGGACTGCTTTTGCCAGATAGATGCTACTAAGAAAAATGCTGCATTATTTCTGCTGGCAAAAGAAGGGCAACTAGTGAAATGCGAGGCAGATAGCTTGAAGTGAAGTTATCATGAACTGAAAGACTTAGTAAGGAGGAAATTGCATTTTTTGGCAAAAGGAAATTAGGTGCTCCCTTTTATTTTGGGTTAATTGGGAATAGTTTGGTCTGAACTAGTGAGAAAACTGGAGTAACATTTTAATTCACTTCAGCTTTATTATTTTAAAAGTCACAGTAATTTGTTTTAATTCTGACTTTTTTATTCTGTGAATTCCTTGCCAAATTGTTTTTTAACAGAAGGCATGCAAGAGAAAGCCCGGCCAAGATTGCTTAAATTAACAGAGGAGATACATTTATAATTAGTATTTACATTATAGGAGTTAGAGTGCTAAAAACAAACATACTGTATTATTTATGGCATACTGGATAAAAATGCTGGTGCTGGAAATAGAGGATCCAGGTTCAAATTCTGGCTCTGCTACCTCCTGGACTTTGGGCGCTGACATTGATTCTTTCTCTGCCTCAATTTCCTCATCTCTAAAATGACACAGTCCATATAGCTAGGCCATACAGCTGTTGTGATGAGGACTAACGTAATCTAAGCTCCTTAGAATCGTGCCCAGCTCAAAGCAAGTGCTCTATAAATGTCGGTTGTTATTACTAAGTAAACCTCAGGCTTTTAATACTGCTAATACTTTTATCATTCCCTGTCTTGTGGATAAACTTGTCTCATCTATATTACATCGTCACATCCTAACTTATCAGTGTTCAAAGAGTGTTTTTAATTTTTTTTTTCAATTTTTCAATTTTGAGAGCTCCCATCGTCTGTAGTTTTCTTCCACTCTCCACCCACCTCCTACCCCTGAGCCTTCATTAAAGGAACAAGCACTCTCTTAATTGCAATAAGGAACACAGACCTTGACTGGCCTTTCAGTTGTATGCTTTTACTTCCTTGGCACACAAACCTGGATGTTAGAGAGAAGATGGATTTGGAGATAGCAGAGACCTTTTCAATATAAGGTGAGGATGAGACTGAGCTACAATGTTATATTCAGTTAAAGTAACTGCTTCTTTTGTTACTTGTTCAGAATGACCAGGGAGGTGAAGATTGAACACAGGGATCATTGGGCAAGGCAGAATTAAATCTTGGAGAACTTTACAACACACTGCATTATGGTTTTGAGAGGTCGAGTGCTACGTAATGTTCTTATTGTACTGGGTATTGTTTCCCATATCGAATCCCAAAGTGCTCTCAGCTGCTGTTATTTGCCAACCCTTTTTGAACCAGTTTTCTATTCCTTTCCCTCCCTCAGTTCCCCAACCCAGCTCTCTCACTTTATCCTTCTTCTAGATCTTTGTGCTCCACATTTCACTGCCTGTACTCCCTTCTCACCACCACCCCCTTTTGCATTTTTTATGGTAAATAAAGTAATTGTTCAGTGTAAGCCAACTGGGGCAAGGCAGCATTTGTTATTGCATATCTTTTTGGTAACATAAGCCACAGAAGGATGATGAATACGGTTTTATTTACAAACAATATACAAGTAATTCCACTTAACTGGAGATAACAGCTTAGGTTGCTTTCTGATTTAACCTCCTTGCTATTTCAGATAAGAACCTACATAAGCTTTCATTTGAGTAGGCATTTTGCCCAAAAATTGACCCTTTGATAGTGAGCAGTCTCAGGGCAGTTCTGCATTCCACTGGTGCCATTAGCCTTTAGTATGCATGGTGAAAAGTAGCATATAGGGTTGGCTCTATCCCAGTTTGGAGCCTAACTGAAACTTGCATAAGTATAAGAGAAAAAACAATTGAATCAAAGCCACATGGGCTAAAAACAGGTTCCCCTATTAGAATGGAAAGTTTTTGGTTGAGAATCTTTCTTTCATTTAATTGATATTGATATTAATTATAACAAACAAGGGTCTTGGTTACAATTTTACAGTGCCCAGTTATCTTGCCGAATAAAGAATGGACTGGCGTTGGTTGTGATGAAGAATTATTGTGTTGTATATATGGGCAAGGGAATATACATGTATCATATTAGAAATGAGAACATTTGTCACTCCTAAACAGTCGAGCCAGAAAATGAATCCATTGAAAATCTTATTTACACATATGTTCGTAACATTCATTACTTAATTCTAAGTTAGTGGCTCTGCTTTTAGTGAAGACAAATATCTATTTGAAAATAAAAATATTTCTCAGCAGGGCCCTCCACAAAGTGATGCCTCTGTTTCATTGACCTTTGTGAAAAAGGTGCTGGCTCTTGAATTCATGCGTTACTGTTCTGCACGGGAAAAATAAGGAAGTAGTAATATCTCCTGTGAAGGGTTCTTTTGAAGATCACACATGTAATGCATGTAGAATATGGTAGCATTTCAAAAATGACAGTTGGTATTATTTTAAGAAAACAGATTTGTTGAAAAATTTGGGGGAAAAAAATCACCTCTTTCTTACTGATCTCTTGTCTTCGTGCTCTTGATACTCCAAACTAGCAGCTGCATTCACTTACTCTCTTCTGCTGAAAATGCTATGATGATAGTTGCCCCTTACTGTACCTGGAATGGCTGGCACCACGTAGTCCCCATTAATAAAAATAGAAGCAGTATTCTCCATTAACAAAATATCACTCTCCATTAATAAAAATACCCACTGAATATTCTCCATTAATAAAAATTGGACTACTTAGGCATCTCACATAGTCCTAGCCTTTCCATTCTTAACAAGCTAAAAAAAGCCAATTTAACCCAACAAGTGGAAGCAGACGTGTTAAAAGAATACATATTTAATATACAGACATATGTGCACACATACCTACGCATGTGGAAATTCAAGCACCATGTTCTTTATTAATGGAAACCAATGTCTCCAGAAGGCAAGGCACAGCACTCAAAAACATAGTAAAGTTAAGAAAAGATAAAAGAATATGGTGAGTGTACATGTAAAAGGAGATAAAGGAGGTCATGGGGCTGGGAGGCAGAGCTAGGGTACATAGAGGAAGGCTGAAGACAGGTGAGAAGCTTGCTAGTTAAGTAATGCTAGGCTGCTGGTTCATGATACCAAGCAAAGTGAAGAAATGAGAACAGACTCACAGATAAAGTGATATTAATTGAGTAGTCTTGCTTGAAAGAAGAAAAGGAAGTCTACAGGCTGCAAGGAGTTCAATAATAACAGGGTATGTTTAGTTATACGTATTTTTTCTTTTAATGATAATCTGATGTTATGAAGTCATTTAGGGAAGGTAAATGCTTTGGAAAAGGAAGTAGTAGTGAGGGGGAAAGTCTTAGAAAGTCAGACCATGGAATGGGTTGGTGGATTCTTCATAAGTATTGAATTTCCTGTCTAGGAGGTAGATTTCTGACTTTGTGTCTTACGAGTGAGGTGACCTATCAAGCCCTTTGATGTGATGTCTGCTGCTTTCCTGCCTGTTTTATCTCCTGGATGCCTAGAATAATCTGAGAGGAGACAACAGAAATCAAGCATATGTTCCATACAAAGGCCCCATGAAATCTGCAAGCCTGCTGTGCATCATGTCAATGTAATTCATTTATTTTTTTAAAGGGGTGATGATACACTCTTTCCTCTAGATGACAAATTACAGAGCTCATCTGAAAAGCCCTCTCTTTGGGGAAAACATTCTGCCTTTTTTTTTTTGTTCCCTGCATAGCCTCTTTATTGTGTATGGTGAATAAAGAAATAATAACATGAACTGAATACCCATAAAGAGAAAAAATTGATAAAAGCAGAACTGATTGTGTGACTGTGATAATGAACACAAAGATAATATACAAAATGTACATATAGCATTAAACTAGGAGAAACAATTCCTTTGTAGTTTTTTGCAACAGTCTAAAATACGGATCATAGCTAAATCCTATTATATGTTTAGACCAGAGGCTAGAAGTGGTGAAGGCTATCACAGAAGGGGCCACTGTGAAAGCTGATCTCTGTAGGATCTAGTAAGTTAGCTGCTGTGATGCTTCTCCGAGAATTATACCAAAATAATAGCTTTACTTTCCTCAAAGAGTAATTTTCCTAGTTATCACTAAGACTTTTGTTGGTCATTGTAGATTTTTGTTATACTTGCAATGAGAAAGATTTACAACTGACATATTAATACTATGCTCTATTGAGATTTGGCTTCAAGCTGTCCAGTAATCCTCATCATCCTTGATTTTTTTAGTGTGCCCCCCAGGAAATATTTTCAGATCCTTTTTTCTGTCTCCTAAAATCCCCTTCTTTCCTTCCCCCCAACATAATTATCTCCTTCTCTAATAAAAACTGGTCATCCTGCCTTACCACCCCTCATCTGCTTTTCTCTTTAGCTTTACCTGTCTCTCCTATGGACCCACAGTCAGAGGAAGGGGAAGAGTACCTCTCCTCTTAGCCCAGTTTCTTGACATCCACAAATGAGATCCTTTCTCTCTGCCATAGGGTTCTTTCTGTGTTAGTCATCTTGCTTCTAGGAATTTATAAGTGACTTTTAACTTGGGAAAAACCTCCTTTGACTCAAATATATTCATTTGTTATTCACTTAGCAGATGTTTAATACTTATATCATGTAGCATTGGTTGTTGGCAAGCAGTTGAAACAGACTTTGGTTATCTTGAACAAAAAAGGAATGTACTGGAAGGCTATGAGATTATCCATAAAATGGGTAGAAAAGATTAAGGATCTGGCTCTGCAGATGTCATAGGCCAGAGCGGCTCAGGTGAATCCGGGTGACAGGGACTACAGTAAATCTCTGCCGGGATGAAACAACTTTAACCAACATTAACTTGGCCTTTGTATCACTTTTTTCAAAACTTCAGTTCCAGGAAGTGACTGTCTGATTTGCTTGGGGCACTATCCCATCCCTAGGGATGAGAAGTAGGGAGAACCTGGATTGACAATCCCATCAGCACTGCATCCAGTTGGGGGAAGTTAGTTTCTAAAAGGAAAATGAAAATGCTATTGCCAGGAAAAAATGAATGGGAATCAGGGAAGCAAAACCAGTAACTTGTCACTGTAGCCTATAATATGTCAGGCAGTCACTATCCTGGTCTTTGAAATAGACAAATAAAGGAAAACTAACATTTACTAAAAGGAAAAAAAAAATGATGAAAGTGGTAGAATTGAAGGTGAGATTGCAATAATAAGCCCAAAGATAAAAATATGTTGTACGTTTATCATGAAATATATAGGAGAAATATTTCCCCTTCAAAGATGACAGAAGTAACTGTCCAAACATATGAATAAATCATGGCACAGTCATACGGTCTTGTCCCAGTGCTTAGATAAGAGATTGGAACTGGTCCAAGATGAGGGAGACAGTACCTGTCCTCAAGGAGCTCACAGTCAGTGGGGAAGTCAGATGTAGAATAGGTCATTTTAGGAAAATAAAATTAAAATAGAAAGCTACCGATCCCATGGCACATGGGGAAAGTGCATCTAATCTTAGAATGGGCTGATTCAAAGAAAGTTTCCAGGAAGAAAAATCTCCAGGAAGTTGAAATCTAAGAAGAAATTGCCTGTGATAGGGAGAATGGTGTAGCAGTAAAGAAGGGCATTCCAGGAAGAGAGAATAGACAGGGAAGTGAGAAACAATGCATATGTTGAAGAACCATGGTGATTTTGTAAAGAAGGGATTTGAGGGAGCAGAGGTTGCGGGTGGAGAGCTCTAGGCATTGTGGTATCACTGAGGAGCATTGCAGAGAGGGCCAGTAGGATGAGGAGTAGAAATGCCTGTTGGTTTTGGTAGATAGGAAGCCAGTGGTGAGCTGGGAAAGAGAAGTTTGAGTTGAGCAGAGCATGTAGAAACCAGACGATGGTGACCCAGGAGTGAATGGGAGGGAAGGAAGTTGATAGGAAATGGAGAGTTCTGTGCAGAAGGGTTTGGGTGAGAAGGAGCAAAGGGCAGTTGGCTCACAACTGGAGAGGACTATGGAGGGAGGGCTGTACTTTCCTACACTGAAAGGATGAAGTCAGTAGAGGGAAAGATTGAAGACACAGGGGAAGAATGATACCTAATGATGAAAGTAAAAGAAAAGAATGTTGTCCTGAAGGGTAAAAGATGACTTATTTTCTGATACTAGAGGTCAGAATATAAGAGTAGGTGTTAATCTACAGGAATCTGTGGGCAGAAGGAGAATGTTGAAAGATGCCATTATGGGTAGCCTCCATTTTGTCAAAGAAATACAAGTCTAAAAATACCTTGGAATTAAATAAAAACCAAACACTTGAGTTCAGATTCTGGTTCCATGGTATAATAGCTAGGTGACCTTATACTCTGAGCCTCAGTTTCCTCATCTGTAGAATGGAGACATTGCAGAAGTTACCTTAAAGGGCTATGATAAAATTAAATATTATATGTGTAAAATAGCAAATACTGTCTCTGATACTTAGTAAGTGCTTAATAATATAACTATTTTTATTAGCATAAGAGTGTGTGACCATAGGATTAATGAACTACTTTATAATATACATGGTCTCATGTTTATGAAAAGATTCTGGAACTAGTGATTCCCAGCTCTGCCATTTATCAGCTTGGTGACTTTGGGGATGATAATAATATCAACTTTATAGGGTATTATGAGGATTAAATGAATTAATTCATATAATACACTCAGTGAGGATTCTGTAAATGTCAGATATTGTTAGCACTTTTATTTTTATTCAAGGTCCAAAGAGCACTTAGCAGTATATATTGTTATCTCTATTTTGTAGGAAAGGAAGTTAAAGTACAAGAGAGTTAAATGACTTACCCAGAGCCAGATAACTAGCAAATGGTAGAATTGGGCTAAAACCAAGATCCTTTGTATGTCCAAAGTCAATTCACTTGCTATTACACTGTGACTGCTGACCCACTGCCAACCTCTGACTTTAGCATCTATTTACCCATACTCTGAATTACTCATCATCACATAACCTGTGAGCTAATCTTGATCATTAGCTTCCAGGCCAATCCTGGAGTTCAAATTCTGGTTCTACAATTTAATAGCTAGGTGACTTTATACTAGAGAATGGATTTGAGGGAGCAGAGGCTGTGGGTAGAGAGCCCTAAGCACTGTGGTAGCCTCTAGACCACTAGCTTCCAGGCTCATCCTG
The DNA here is from genome assembly GCF_028878055.3 of Symphalangus syndactylus. NCBI lineage: Eukaryota > Metazoa > Chordata > Mammalia > Primates > Hylobatidae > Symphalangus > Symphalangus syndactylus. Next base: position 121,754,433 of record NC_072431.2, on the reverse strand, counting down.
GAGTCCTTCCCAGTTCCACGCTGACTCCATATTCTTGTCTTGCCTTTTTGACCTGCGTGTAGAGCTCCAGCTACTGACAGTCTACATGTCCATGAAGCAGCATGAGGGTAAATAAAAATCTGATTCACCCAAGGGTTGTTCTACAAGTACCTGTTGAAGGTTGCAAATACTCAAGAGAGAGAAGATACCATCATGCCTGCAAATACCAAGTGCTGCATTTGTTTCTGTGAATATGGTGAAAGAAGTCTCTCCTGGCCAGTTCCAATGATGCTGCACATCTGTGCACACTCTACCTACATGCCTGTCTGCATTTCTTTCCCATCGTGACCTGTTGTTTTACTGCAACATGAATCAGCGCTTTGGAAACCCTCAAAGACTTACCATTTGGATTGTAGTGTGGATGCCTGATGATAAAAGTCTGACTTTGCTTCTACTCTTGTAGGAAGTCTGATGGGAATTTCAGTTCCAAATGTTACATAACATCATGACCTTTCTTTGATGTATTGTGCTGTAGCAGACAGATGTACTTAAGGATCAACATCCAGAATATTTCAAACCAATCTTCTTCTTCATAGCAGGATTAGGAAACGAATGAGCCTTCTGTGCAATCCAGCCTTACCATATGAAATAAAACTCATATGAAAACCATATTCTCTGTATTTAGAAATGAGATTCTTTGGGGTCAGATTTTATTTAATTTAAGTACACTTAGGTTTTACATTCAAATCGTTTTCCCACTTCATGGCCTCAAAGAGTCAACTATCGAAGTTGGAAAAAAGGATTCCAATAGTGTTTAAAAACAATTAAGCTGTAGAATGTCAATGTTTGGACACCTAAAAAGAAAATATTTCTTTTAATGATTATAAATGTAATCACTTATATACCAAAGAAAGGGTCCATATGGACCACTGAATTTATTAATGTTTTAAAGGAAAGCAATTTTCATTCAACTGCTGAGGAAATGTTTCAGCTAGCAATAAAAGGGTTTCATATGCACATGGAATGATTTTGCAATATGGAAAGGATATGGAGGGAAGAAAAAAAATAAAGACCAGAAATGTTAAACAGAAAATTTGAAGGAAAGACAAGAAGGAGACCAGTGAAAGGCTGAGGGATGCCATCTTCAGGGAGGGAAGGAGCTTTATTTCTGAGCTCTGCCTGCTTCTATAGGAAGCAGATTCAGAGCTCCTTCTGTATTTGGTAAGGGGACTCCTACAGATAGCCTAGGCTCAGCTCAGACACTGATGTGAACCCACAAAGCAAGTGAAGGCACAGAATGATGTGGGGAGCAAAGGCGGGGACCTGCCACATGCCAAGGGGAGAGTGGAAAGGTGCACAGAGGTAAATTGCACGTGTGTGCCACACACAGGTATTTGTTATACTCAATTATCTCACACCCATAGCATGTCAATTTTAAGCCAAATTTACTAACCTGAGACCTGGGATTCTTACATATCCCCTCTAGTACCAGTAGGGATATGATGTTTGTCAGTCTCCTGGAGGCTTTAGAGTGCTAACTTTGATGCATTACAGGGTATGACTGAAAATAAGAGCTCAGTAGTTTTCTTGGAAAATGTGGGAAACTAGTATTATTTATTAGAAGAAGGAGCATTAAGACAGCAGAGCTCACAAAAGCATTGACTGAAGGAGGAAAATGGAATCAAAATTTACATGCGGAAAAGTGAAGACGTACCAAATATAACTGTCTAAAAATATCTAATTCTACGATTCATTTACTTGGCACATATTTTAAAATGCTGACTATGTGTTAAGCACTGTACTGGGCCCTTTATATATAATGACAAGTAAGAGAGACAAAGTTTCTGGCCTTTATTGAGCACCTACTGTGATCTTTAAATACATTATAATATTTAATTTTCCCAAGCACAACTTGCTTTCATTTAACAGTTGAAGGAAAAAGAAGTACAGGGAGAATAAGTAACTTGACCAAAGACACACAGCTTAGTGCCAATCCAGTCTATAACTCAGCCCCATCTTGTCCGTTAGCCTTTGTCCTCCCCTCCATGCTACCTTATCTCTCTTGGTTTTAAGGAAATAATAACTTGTTTTATGACTGTGACTGTCACATTACAAACCAAGTAGGTCTTAACTTTTAAGTAGTAACAGATCTTTCCTATGAAGCATCACATCTGGTACACAGTGAACAAATGAGTGATAGGAGTATGGAACATAGTGATAGGAATGTGCTAGAAGCAGAACAGTCTTTAGTTTCTTTGGATCTTTGGCACATCACCTAGCCTTTAGGTGAGTTTACTAAATCCAGTTCAAACATGGCCTCTTCTCTGCCTGTCTTCACTGCCCTGCAGAATTCATTGCTTCCTGGTCTGTTATCACAGGACATTTTATATTATGGCTAGTTTTGCATAGGTCAAGTCTTCTACCAGTCATAAAATCTATCTTGTAGACTTATTGATGTGTGGGAGAGAGTATGAGATCATGTATGTGTGAATTCCTACTGTAAACTACACAATGGTAAAGTAATATTTGGTGACTGCAGTGATGAGGTGGTAAATTTGAACAACCACCACTCAGGAAAAAAAAAAAAGAAAGCAACCTTATAGTGTTTGCTAATATTCATAGTGTAAATACCCAATTTTAAGCTATCAATGTGATATCATTGAGTGTGGACTTGGGAAGAGATGTGCTAGAGCAGTCCATTGTATAATATTTTACACTAGAGGTGAATAACCTCAACAGCATAGAAACATAGTAAAATAATTAGGAAGTTCTGTTTTGAGTACTTATTACCTTTAATTTTAATATAATTAATTGCAAGCTTATGGAATTTAATTTTTAGTAATGACTGTGTTTAACAGCTCACTAAGTTCCTGATAATTTCACAGTTCACCCTTTGGAGCTGGTAGCAGCTGGCTCCAACATACCAGTGAATTCTAAGTGTCTGACAGGAACATTCTTGTGTTCAATTTTGTATTTTCAGTGCTTAATATATGTCCTGGAACTTGGAAGTTGTTGGGTAAATCGATAAATTGATGAATAAAATAATGAAAAATGCCAATGTAAAACCAAGCTAGTAATGCATGTGAAAAAGACCTTGGATATATCCCATGGTCTCTCTTGGCCTCAGATTCCTCATCTGTAAGGTGAGGAGCTTGGATGGATTTGATTGATTTGATTAACTTCAGTGTTCTTCTAGCTCTCACATTCTATGTGTTCTAATGACCAGAAGCAGAGTCTGTGATTATGTCAACTGTTTTCTTAGCTGCATACTTACATTGTGATGACAACATTTTACCTCATTTGGGACTTAAGTACTAAGTGAATAGGAGATTCAGAACTAATTTACTTTATCTTGAACAAAAATGAAGACTGCCTAATTTGCTTCATTTCACTGTTGGTCATTAGATCGTTTGTCTAGATTTGCTGGAACAGGGCATCGTCATACGCTCTTACATATTTGGATTTCATGGAAAAATCGGGCTCATTTTTAAAGTGGTAGAAAAAAATAAAAACAGAGAAATTCCCCATTTTCAAATGTTTAAAGCTTAAAGGCTAACTTTTTGGAGCTGTGAGCCTAGGATTAATTTTGCCGAGCATTTTCTTTGAAGGGGAGATCAGAATAAACAATAGAGTGTTGTTAACATAGTTTAAGCCAGGTTCCTCAAACTCATCACAGAACTCCTTTTCCATACAAATTGCAGTAGCACCTCATGGAACACTGGTATTTTTGTGGAACACAGTTTGGACAATGCTGCTCTTGATGTTTCTCTCTGATAACTAGCTGTGAAAAGGACCAGAAAAAAAATAGCTTTTTGATACTTGCTTATGTCAGATAATTTATATTTTTGAACAGTTCCATGTTTACAGTTATTAACTTAGAAATCTACCTTTTCAGGCGTCATACTACCATATCATTAGCCAGCTACATAGTAAAAAGCAAAAACAGACGGTACGTTAGAGTCATCTTGGAATAAATGTAGAAAGACTAAGAAACACTTTCCTCATCCATTTCCTGAAGATATCCAGTATAATTTGCCGCCTCTGTCACCTTATTTGTAAAGTGAGGCAGGTGGATTAGATAAGCCCCAGAGTGCATGATTTATACCCTTAACCCGTGTAATCACTGCATTGGAGCTCTGGTAATGGGGATGATTATGGCACTGAAGCCTTAAACACATTCACAGAAGTGAAGGGGGAAGCAGAGAAGAGTATAATTAAGCTAAATGTTCTGATGTTCAAATGTTGACACACTCATTCGTACTTACATCCAAGAGAATTAAAAAAAAAAAAATTTCCCCTGGGGAGAATAGACTTGATTTACATGGTACTTCTTTCATTAAATTCAGTGAAGCCTGCAAAACTTGCTAATGAAGGAAAATTATGAAGTATTTTGGCTCAGTTAACTTGCTCTTTCCATAATAATTTGGCCTCAGACCATCTGACACATAATCTGAAGTAATCATATTTCAAAGAAATCAGCCCCTTATTCTTTAGCTTAAAATTCAAAGAAAGATATTTTGCTCTAATTAGAAAGAAAAGAAGATATGATAACACTGCATTGGTAATTTCATTTTTATTGTGAGATATTTAGGTTATGTTAGACATGAGATTTTAAATATTCTTAGATGCTTCCATTAGAGCTTCTCAATTTTGCTGAGGCAAGTTACTCCTGTGTGACCCTCAGAAAATAGGTCTACATGAGATGTTTAACCAGTCTGTGAAATGGCTAAATAAGTTCTTGCTGTTCAGGAACTGAGATTTCCACATTGTCCCTTCCAATGTGTTCTCTGCTTTGCAGTTAGAGTGATCAATATTAACATGCAAACCTGATTAAAACTCAGCTTAAATCTCTTTAAAGAGATCCCAACACTCTTGGCATAACAAACAAACTTTTTTAGCAAGGCTTTGAGGCCCTGCGTGATTCAGCTCTTGTCTGCCACTCTCAGCTCGAGTAAGTTAGGACAGGCTTTACATTTTGCTTATTGTTTATTCCATGGTATCAACAATCCCAAATATTAGGGGTTTAACACAACACAAATTACTCATGCAGAAGGAGCCACTGAGGTAGGCAGTGGAAATGTGCTCATTACAGTCTACACAGGGACTCAGGCTCACTATGCATCTCCACCCTGAATAGTGCAAGTTGTTTTACCTGAGGGAAAAAGAGCTCTCAGTGGTCCCACCTTAGCAATTAGGTGCTCTGGCCTAGAGGTGACACTTGCTTAGAACTCATGGCCATCTCTAGTAACATGACCTCATCTCCCTACGAGGGGACCAGAATGATGACAACATTTTAACTACCTCATTTGGGACTTAAGTACTAAGTGAATAGGAGATTCAGAACTGATTTACTTTATCTTGAACAAAAATGAAGACTACCTAATTTGCTTTGTTTCACTGTTGATGATTAGATCATTTGTCTAGATTTGCTGGAACAGGCCATCGTCAATCCAAAGGAAGAGAGGACTGGACGTGAGTGAGCAGCAAGAATGACTGTCATGAGCTCCACGTCTCTTGCCGGTTACTCTCCCCTGCAGATCTGCATTCCAGCTCTACTGATATTGTCATTATGGTGTCATTCATGTCCTTACTCATTTCACCAGATCCCATTATTCAACCAGTTCTTGCATGCAGTTCACTCATTCATTCCTTTCTCTTTCTCCTCCCCAATGTTGCATTAATATTCAAAATATTCTTCCTCTTCTTCCCTTCATCTTCCTATTTCCTCTTCTGTCTTCCTTTACAACTCAGTTTTTCCATCATCTCTTTCAGGAGGCTTATCTAACTGTACCCAAAAAGCTGGCTTGTCATCCATTCTCTGGTCTTTCTGTAAAACCTTGTACTCACCTCTAATAGAAACCTAAACACTGCACTGGAAGTTCTTACTTGCCTATTTGCCTCACATCCCAGTATAAGTCTCCTATCTTATTCACTGCTGTGCTCTGAGTACCTTGCATGGTGCCTAGTGCAGGGCCAATTAGTAGGCATTTAGTTACTCTTTGCTGTTTCAGTGACAAGAGATTATTTATGGTGAAGAACTTAGCATAATTTTGGATAAGAGAAACTACTTTTTCTCTGGTTTTCAGACTTGTTAAAAACTTATGTAATGAGACATCTGTTGGTATGTTTTCTGGATAAAAACAATACAGAGAATGAATTTTGGATATTGCAGTAGCTGAAAATTTAACTAGCGACACAGGCTAGGGGCATAGGAATTGGAATTTAGTGGTAGTGTGTAAGATCAAGTTTAAAATCAAAGAAGAATATTCTAACTTAATGGTCATTATGAAGCCAAAGGAAATAGTCACGAAGCAATTCTGCTTGTTCTTAGGATCCAGGCTTGCAGATATAAGTACTCAGTCACAAACATGCCAATTTTCTTTAATTACATGATTTTCCTTCTCTGAACATTTAGAAGATAGAAGACAGATAATATAAACATTTCTTGCTCTTAACTTCATGAACTTCAGAAGAAACTTCTAACCCATGCATCAATGATATGGGAAATTTAAACTCAATCTAAGAATAATGCTTTCTCATCCCACAGCTGATACTGTGTGTGGTTAAATTACCCATGGGGGCAGTCTAGAATACCAGTCACTGTACAGTGGCTGGTTATTCAAATTCAGTTTCACAATTTGCCAAGTTTTTCAGACGAAACTGAAGCAGCTCTGAGAATTAATATGATTGTTAAGGCAGATTCTTTAAGTATTAGAGATTAGCTCTGAGCCCTGCATGGTAGAAAAATTGCCAGAAAACTTAGCAAACAATAACATATAATCAGAAAGAAAGTTTTCTATCCACACACATAATCACTTACATGTATATTACATGCTTTCAAATCTGGAGAGATTGTTACTAGAACATTAAACACTGGGGAGAACTATTTTATGGAAAAGGAACACATCGAAATAAAGGATTGAAGAACAAATAGTCTAATTCTGTAAAATACTTCACTTGGTTTTAAGGACCTGTCAGAGTCAGAACAAGGAGAGATTAATTGTGAACTAGAGTGAGTAATCCTGAGGCCACAATTCAACATCTGCTGAAGGATAGGTGTCAATTCCATGGGACGTTAGAGAAGAGGAAACCCCTAAGTATCTTCAGTGCTGCTCTTGTGCTTGCTCAGCCCAGACAGTGGACACAACCCTAAGAGAGTGGGTGGAGAGCTAGCTAAGCCAAATAGGACATGCAGGCCTAGATTTGTTCCATTTGGTCGATGTAATTCTAGACCTAAGGGTATTCTGCACAATTACCAAACCCGACACCACTGTGCAATGTAGCCAGATACTTCTAATTTTATGTATCACAAATATAATACACAATTAGTTTTGCTTATGAATTTTATGTGATCACTGTATCCTGATATATAGTTACTTTTGTGCACATTGTTTAGATTTTTAAATAATTATGGAATTATTTTTATTTGTACGATTTTATGAGTATTAAATTCTATAATTTCATTAGGCAATCAGTTTCTTAAAGACATGGCCCATGTGGCAAGTGGAAATTGCAAAATTCTTTAGAACACAGTCTCATGTATCTTATAAATGGTAAAAACATGTATAAGAATAAAAAAACCTCAGAAACTGACATGAAGGTGTTGAACTTTTCTCAGGAGTTTATAGCTAGCCTAGAACTAATTTTGGATCTTGAGACAAAAGAGGTATGTCAGAAAATATCTTCTGTAAGCATGAAATTAAGTTGAAAGTAATTCAAGAGCTAACGTTTATGAAAAATACTACCTAAACTTTTGTTTGAACTACTCTCATAGCCTTCATCTCAAATACTACCTAAGGATTTTACCAGAAAAATGTTCAACTTAAACTCTTATTGAGCCCAGAGTGGGACAGGCAAACAAATCTTACAGCCAGTGGTCAGCAATGGTCTGTTTACCCCCTGCAAGTGGTGAAGAAGGTCACACTCATGCCTAGGAGAGGATGGAAGATGGCAGGGAACCACCCCAGCATTGATGCTGAGGTTCTCAGAATGAGAGAAAGCAGGTGGAAGTGAAGTCACAAGCTCTGGAAATCTGCCTTCTCACTTTCTTAACTCTTTTGCTAGATGGCACTTGAGTCTGCCACAGTCCAGGACCCAGCCATAGCTGTCAAATAGAGAATATCACATGGTAAGCCGTCTAAAACTTAATATTTTAGAGCTCAAAGGAATGTCACATATCATGGAGCCTCTTTCATTTTGTAGATGGGAAGGAAATCCAAAGCCTAAAGGGGTTCTGTGACTTGCCCAAGCTCACACAACCAGTGCATAACACAGAAGCCAGGCTGTTACCTTCCAGCGCAGTGTATTTTCCATGACACAATACAACCCATAAGTCACCTTGAAAGGGGAACCTAGAATTACAAGGGTAGGGCAGCAATTGAAGAGAGTTGCCGGTATGGAGCTTTGGCAGAGTGTTCCCTCTTAGACGTAGGGGCAATTCTCCAGGAGATGTTTCCCCAATGTTAGCATTCAGAGTTCTAAAATGCTCATGGGGATGTTTGGCCTTCAGGGTAAGAAGGTTCCTTCCATTTCTAGAGAAAGAAACAGGTTTGCCCTGACAAAGGTGAAGGGGTTGCAGGTGCTCTTTGTGGGGTTACATTCATAAAAACTTGTCTTGTGAGACAGAACCCCACCATGGCAGTGTCTCCCCAAGAACTCTGACCTGCAGGCCCCTGTGGCCAGTCAGAAGAGTAGCTTTGGGAAGGGTGGTGGCTTCTGACAGATGGCCCCCATCTGACCACCAACTCAGATCCACTTTTATGAAAAGGTTGCTGCTTTCCAGGGTTTCTGGTGTGTGCATTCCAAGCGGGATCAAGAACATCTGGAGAACTTGGAATGAGGCTTGTGCTTAGGTCATGGCCTCTAGGCAAGAGATCAGCACTTGAGTCACTGAAATCTTTCATGAAGCATTAGCTGTAGGTCTGGAAACAGCATTTAGGCAAGTCCATGTAAAGTGGAGGCTACTTGCCTCCACCCATTTTCCTGGGCTGGGCTTGTACTGGAGCCCAAGACTCGTATGTGAACATTGCTTTCCAACTATGGAATTTAAAAGCATGAGGAAAGAGAATAGTCATAGATTTGTGTGAGAATGCTGAGACAGGTGGCAGAACACCTCACCCTGCAGCCCTCAGAAATGTCTGTGGTGGGTATTAGGAAGGAGGATGTGAGGTGTGGGCTTCTCCCAGAAGATGGGGAGACCCCTAGAATACTTTGATCCTTGGAAGCATCTTTCAGGGTTGATGAGGTATCACAATGCGGGAGCTTTGTCTTTCTTGCTTCTCCTTATATATTATATGCATAGAAATGAGACAAAAAAAAGAGTGACGGGAAACTTAATGTGTATAATATAAATTTTACTCAATAATGGCGTTTGTAGAAAAGTCTCTTTTCAGTTAGGACTTGGAATCGAATCCAAGACAGTTCTCTTTATTTTGGGCCTCCTTCTTCCCCACCATTTACTTACCAGCATTTTTTTTTTTTTTTTTTTAGCACATACTACTTTTTATTTTTTCATTTTCTTATCTCCATTACCCTTAGATTTTAAGTATCATAAGGGTATTATTCCGTGATTATTCATCCTGTGCTCTGAACACCTAGCACTGTATTTACTGAAACACCAAAAGCAACAATATAATAGAGTAAAAATTGTCGATGATGATCATAATTACAATAATAATTTTACGTATGCAGCTTCTTATATGTGGCTTGCAGAGCACTTTCACATATTTTGTACACTTTCAAACTTTGATGAAGCCTGACAGAAATTTGACTTCTGCCTAGGTCTTTGGACTCCAAATCAGATGCTTTTTTAATGGTCAGGAGGATATCTAGATTTCAAAACAATGTGTTTTTCAGAGAACAGACTGATCAGGGTCGAGAGTTCTGTATGCATACAGCATGAGAGTTGGAGGTCTGTACAGTCTTACCTTGAGTGTTTAAGTAAAATTTCAGAGCAACAAAGTTTGTAAATTTTTAAGTGAAGGAGTTTTCTAATGGTAAATAGCCAATTCAAAAACCAAACCAAAGCAATCAAAAAACACGGATTCTAAAACCTTAACTGAGGAAATTACTGAGCAAAAGTGTAGTTTTTCTGTTTCTGGTCCCACAATAGTTGTGTCCTTATTCATGTTACTTAACTTTAGTTTTTCAATATGAAAAATAACAGCACTTAACCACATGGGGTCTCTGCCACTCCCCATGACAAGATGCCATACTTCTGTTAGTCTAATTTAAAAAGTTGGAAGGTAACCATTTAATTGTAACTGTACAAAGCATGGTACTGATTTCTAAGGGGAGAACTTCTCATCTTGCCAGTTGAGCATGGGGTTATTAAAATGCTGTGATCAAGTTCTCCATATAAAAAGTGGTTAAAAATTAAAAGCCAAGGTTTGAAAGGTCGCTTTTCATCATTCTGTAACTATGGTAAAAGAGAACTTGGGGGCAGTTCCTTAAGCTTTTGAAATCTGTTCCCTCAGAAGGTTTTCTCATGCTACCTTCCAGAGATTACCATCAGTCAAGGACATAGTCAAGCATATTTGGCAATACTGCATAGCAGATTATATTCTGAAAATAAGAGGTTCATTTTAAGTATGCTTTTTCACATCCTATTTGTGATCTTGCCTCTCCTCAACCCCAAAACCTGTGGCTTCGGAGCTGTGTGCCGCAGGAAGTGCCCCCCATGCACTTCCAGGATGCTACCTATCAGCAGGACCAGTGCTCCACTGGCAAAATGGAGTACTAGTAAATCACTTGCAGAACCTGAAATCCAACATCATGTGAAAATTCAGAGGTTTCAACAACTTCATGGGATTTATAGTCACATCAAAGCATAACTTGGGAATGGAAACCTTGGTTATTTAGAAAATGTAACCATAACACTTGTTTTTGTTCACTCACAGAATTTCCTAAAGGGTATCTATTTAACTCCTCTGGTGAAACAACCTAGAATTATTTCAACAATAAAATATTAAAATAGACTAATGAAAAGGAATTCACTAAGAGTATACACCTTATGCATTCAAAACTGAAACAGTTTTAACGCAAGTTGGGTATGTGTGAAAGACTCAAAAGACTGCAGGCTGAAGTCTTATTGCAGCCATCTCTGCATGGAAAATAGTTTTAACTGTAGGTTTCAAAGCAAAGTTGTTAATGCTGAAGGATCATGTTGGATCAGTGGGAATTGCTTGTAGGGGAATTGCAGGGAGGCCAAGGCAGTGGAGGCTGATGACAGCTCGGGTCTGAATCATCCAGAATGGTGTCAGCTGGTGTATCCGAATACATCAGAACTGTCTTCTCTGAGTTTCAGAGTCATTACTAGGAGTGTATGCAGCTTGTGGAAAATCACTCACTCTGCGGGGGCTCCCCTTCTCTATTGACATTTGTAATGAATAAAGGCCAAGTACAGTGATCATCAAGAAAAGCCTTGTTAAAGTTAATCTAGGCTGTAGACATCAGGAATAGCCTGTAGGTGGTAATATAAATAATAGCAATCATAGCAGAAGTAGCATTCATTGAATGTATACTATGCTGCAAAAAGTATGCTAAATCTTATTTTGTTAAATCCTCACCATAGCCACATGGGGCAGGTATTAATATCCCAGTTTTATTGATCTAGGGAAGTGAGATTGGGAGAAAGGAAGCAGCGTGCTCTGGTATACGTGGGAATGAGTTGGGACACAGGTGTGTCTAGGCTCATGCTTGCTTCTCTCTCAATCTCTCTGTCTCTCTCAATCTCTGTCTCTGCTGGGAGGGATCTAACCAAAGGATGGTAAATGGCCTGAGGAAGTTTCTGGAGGAAAGCAGGGAATTTACATAAAGATGGTGATCTCATTTCACATGCTGACGATAACTGAATTAAAATTTAGCCTCTAGCTATTAACAACTCCCTTTCTTCCTTTTCCTGCCACGTCCTTGGGGTCACCCAAAGCTTGGAGATTAACCACATAGCAGAGGCATTTTTATCCTAGAGCTCATTTTGGTTAGTGCTTTTATTCAGAGCTGTCTGTGATACAAGGACTACACACTCACTTGACACGTATTATTGTTTTGAGTCTTGCTGTGACCTAGTCAGGGGGGTATTCTTCCCATTTTACAGTTGATAAAACAGTCTCAGAATGTTTAAGGAATTTTTGTAATGTCCTGCGCTTATTAAGAGGTAGAGCAGGATATGGACTGAGGGCTGCCTGACCCTAAGCTTCTTCCCACAAGACCAGGGCTTCTCATCCTAGGCTGCTCATTGGAAACACCTATGATTTCAAAAAATATGCCTGGATCCCTCCCGAGACCAATTAGGACAAGAGAGGACCTGAACCTCACTCTTTCTAAGAGCTCCTCAAGAGATTGTAATGTGCAGTCAAGACTGATAACTTCTCATCTGAGTATTGCCGTATCCTTTCTCCAGCTGTCTTGCTGAACATAATAAAGATCTCTGAAAAACAGTATGGCAGCTAAGTGATTGGCTTCTTCTAGTTATTATGGCATATCTAGTCTTCTCTACAGAGCCTTGTATGCCAGGTAACAAATACTTGATCATTTATACAATCTTAATTCCTCAAGGATTTAAATAGGCAGGAATGTTCCTGTTATGGGGTAAACATAAGAGAGAGAGTCAGAAGACATATATTCAATGTACATCCATTCTAATGGCTGCCTTTTCTTTCTAGTGAAAACAGAAACACAATTAGTTGTCATTGAATTTAGGACTCAAGTATCTGTGAATACCAGAGTACCCAGCTCCTAGTTGTCCTTACCGTCTCTTAAGTGGATTGAGAAGAAAGTTCTTGTCATTGTCCTGAACTCTTGTGTCAATGGGCCCCTCTTGTTGATGTCAGTAAACATAGATAATTCTTGTCATGGTTTCTAGTATCGGTTGTCCTGCAAGCTGATGGTCTACATGGTGTGCTATGGATTCCGTTGTACTTGAGACTCACAGAAGCACAGAACAGAGTCCTGTAAGTAAATAGTTTCCCCACAACATTTGCAAGATACCTGATTACAGAGACCCTGATGTACATGATATCTTCTAATTTTTCCTTCCCACACCTGACCCCCTTACCAACTCTGTGCACACAGTGAATAATTATGAAATGGAATACAAATTATGAGATAAAACTAGTCCAGAAGAAAGAGACTCAGTTACATTTTTAGATTGAATCTCCCATGTCCCATCAAGGTGCCATGTACAAAAAAAGTACCTAACAATTTGTGTTGGTATTTAGGGTGTAAAATTTCACTTCAGATTGGTGGATGGCCAGCAGAATATGGTCCCTGCATTCAGGTGACCAGTATTCTGTGTCGTGTTTATGGTCAGTATGATCAAACTTTGGAAGCTGGCTTTGCAGCAAAATTTGTGACTCAAATGATAAAAAATATTTTTTCTGTGAATTAAATATGAAAAAACTGGGGGAGATAACACTGTACGCTTTCATACTAGTTGGATGGCAGGTACCTAGCATATGTACCCTTATTACATCCTCCCATACCACTGGATACTTTCCCTTCTCTTTTTCTAGCTGAGCACAGGCATATACTCAAACTTTTCAACACTGGGACCCATGCAGTGATTCCAGATAGATCAGATTTTGCACGAAAGATTAAACTTATTTTCCATCTCTACTATAGCAAGTTATAGTTTACAAAGGATATTCATGCCCAGTATCTTGTTCATGTTGTTCTTTGCAAAGATAAAAGCCATATAAAATACAAGGTGGTGGTGATTATATAAAAGATGACAGAGCTCTTCATATTCATTCTGAATGTTAGGTACATACTGAAGTTTTGTGGGTGTTTTGAAATATGCTTCCAAGTTTCTAAATCCAGCAGGGGGAGTATCCTGCTTTCCCAGATCCTGCTTTTAACACCTGCTTAGTTTCAGCGCTGACAGTTTGTTTTGTAATCCCCCCAAATTTGAGGAGCCTGTTGGGAAAAATTATGTTGACACCTTACGGGATAGACCATCAAGGAAATTAGAGTTCAATCTCCCCCTCTACTCACGGAGTCTTATCTGGGCACCTCTCTTCTCTTATATTTGGCTCCAAAGTCATGTATAGTTCTAATGATACGGTCTGTGAGCATTTTTGTTGGAAATCCTGTCTTTAGAATTGAACATGAAATTATGATCAAATTTTCTCTTAAATCTAATAGGTCACATGATTTTTCACCCTCTGGAGGAGCTATAAACTGGCTAGGTTTCAATTTAGGTAATTATATCCAACTTCCCAAATTCCACCCTAGTTTATGTGGTTCTGTTTCTTTCCCTGCCCCCATTAAAATTCCATTGGCAAAGAAACATTGTGTCATTCCTTACAGGAACAGGCTGTCTTTTCCTGGCGTGTGAAGTAATGTCCCTCTGCTAAAATAGCATTGTACCTGTCAGATCAATGCACATGTAATGGCAGGCTTTATTTAAAAATACCATTATCTTTGTTGTTCTAAAACTTGTGTCTTAATATTAGAGATTTTCAAACTGTGGCCTGAGGGATAACTGCAGCTAGTGACCTCTTGGTACAGATCTCATGCTAAGACTGGGTTTTACGTTTTCAAAGCATTGTAAAAAGAAACTACACATATATAGAAAAATATACAACAGAGATGATATGTGCACTCAAAAGCCTAAAGTATTTACTAACTAGCTATTTACAGAATAAGTTTGGTGACTCTTGCTTAAGATAATCACAGTAGTGATGATAGTACTTATATTAATAAGAGCCCACTTATATGGTACTTACTGTATAATGTTTTAAGCATTTTTCATGTTTAACTCTGTTAATCTTCATAGAGACTCAGACAGTGTAGCAGACAACCTTTAAGACTGTCTCAAATAATCCTTGCCTCTGGCATTCATGCCCTTCTGTAATCCCTTCTCAAATGTAGCCTTTAGTTATGGACTCCTTTTGAATGAATAGTGATTCCCTCTAATAGACTATGGCAGGGGATATAGTATATGGCTATGGAATGTCACCAAGATATGATTATAAAAGACTGTGGCTTTCTTCTTGTGTGTTCCCTCACTCTCCCTTTGATGGATCACTATGGGAGAAGCCAACTGCAACTGAGAGATGCCCATGTATTAAGAAAGGATTGAATCCTACTGATAAACCCCATATGCAAACCCCATCAATTAAACTCCCCAGTGCCTCAACCCAGTTGAGTCTTCAGATGAGACCACAGCCCCAGTCATCAACTGAACTGCAGTTTCATGAGAGACCTTTAGCCAGAGGTACTCAGCTAGTTTGCACCCAGATTCTTGGCTCATAAAAACCAAGATAATGTTTGCTGTTTTAAGGCACTAAGTTTTGGGATAAATTGTTAGGTATCAATAGGTGAACACAGATTTTGGTACCTGGAAGTGGGAGCATTGCCATAACAAATACATAAAATGTGGGAGTAGCTTTGGAACCAGGTAGTGGGCAGAAACTAGAAAGGCTGTAGTACTTTTAGGAGAATGTTAATAAAAGCTTAAAGTACCTTGAACACATTAGTCATAGAATTTTTGGCTTTCAAGACACTGAGTGAGAAAGTGCAGGAAAGTTAAGAAAATGTTATTGAAAACTAGAGGAAGGGGGATTCTTGTTTATGTAGTGGCAGAAAGTTTAGCAACACTGATCTGTGGTTATGTGAAAAGTAGAAAAATATGTCTAATGAACTGGGTAACTTCCAAGTACAGTGTTGAAGATTCTGCCTGGTTTCTTCTTTCTGATAACAGTAAAATGAGAGAAGAGAAATAATTTGGGGGAAGGATTGTTAAACAAAAAGGAGTCAGGACTTGGTTGTTTTCAAAATCTCATCCTCTATAAATAACAAATGATACTAAAATTAAAAAATATCTTCTCAGCAAAGATCAAATTCAGAGTACTGTTAGAAAAACATAGCCTAAAGATGAGGCTAAGACTGTGACTGGACATTTGTTAAGACCTCAGAAAGATCGAAGGTAATGCCTTGGTGTTCTATTCAGTCACACAGAAAAGTCTTTAAAAGATTGAAGGTATACCTCACACATTCTCTCAGTCAAACAATAGGGCCTCTAAGAAGATTAAGACTATGTCTCTCAGCCATCTCAGCAGGAGCCCAAGGTAGAGAAAGACTTACCTGGACAAATTTGTAGGAGGGATTTTTGTCTAATAGAGTTGAACTCAAGTGGAGTCATGGGTGACCCACTAAGCAGGAACATTGTACTTGGACTTAGGGGAACAGAGACAGTATAGAATGAAGAAAGGTCTTTGGAATCTCAGAATTCTACTGGCTGGCAGGAAGCAGGCAGGAAAAACTGTTCAGTTATCTTTCATTATAAAAATAAAAGATGACTCATAGAGTCCAAAGCCTGGAGGGCATAGCTGAGAGTAGTGGGGAATTATTCTTAGGCCTTGAGAATCTAACCAGGGTGTCCCTAACAGTTCCCTGGCTAGATGTTAGAATCACTATGCACCAGTAACTTCCTTATGCCTCCTATTTACCTCCATTTGGACAGAAATGTGTACATTGGTTATCCTGTGCCTTCTTCAGCATTATTATTTGGGTGTCTCTGGAGAAGGAAACTTTTCTGTTTAGTTTTGCAAGTCTAGAGTCTATTATATTCCAGGAGCTATACTCAGTATAGCTTGGAAGTAGATGATGGAAGTAGACCTTGGAAGTAGATGAATGTATTTTTCATGTGTAAAGGATGTGAATCATTGGGGGTTGGGGAGGGGACAGGCAGTTTCTAAGATGGTCCCCGTCTACTGGCATCATTCTCTTTAGTGTGAACAGGATTTAGCAATTCAATTTTAACAAATATAGCACTGCCAAAGCGATGAGATGTTACTACCAAACTTAGGTTGTGAAAAAGATTGTGGCTTTTATCCCGAGTGCTCTGCTCTCATTCTCTTTTGGCTTCCTCACTTTGGGGAAAGCCAGCTACGGTGGGGGAAGCTCTGTGTGGAGGGAACAAACCCTGCTAACAGCCATGTGAGTGAGTCTGGAAACAGATCTTCCCTTCTTCCAGCCCAGTCAAGCCTTCACAGTGTGTGCAAAAATGAGGAAGTGCTACTCTTTAAAACCATCAGCTCTTATGAGAACTCACTCACTATCAAGAGAACAGCAGGGAGGAAACCACCCCCGTGATCCAGTTGCCTCCCACCAGGTCTCTCCCTAAACACCTGGGGATTACAATTCAAGATGAGATTTGGGTGGGGACACAGAGTCAAACCATATCACCCGGGTTCCTTGGAATAGGCATTAACTGACATAGAGGGAGCCTCTTGAAATGTCTGTCTAACTCATTGGTGCTCCTGAATATCAATTTTGTTTGCTGTTTGATCAGCTACTGGCCAAAGAGTGAGCAAAGCATCGGTAACTGAAACTCATTTACACTGTTATGTTTAAAAGCCATGATTATATCGAGGAGAAAGATGCAGATATCCTTGGTGGTATAACTTCAACGCCACCCTTCAAATCCCTAATCATTGAGGCTTGATAGCCCCAGTGCCACTCAAAGGGCGGTCTGCACAGTGGTACTGTCAACATCACCTGGGATCCTATTAAAATGGAAATGCTTGGACTTCACCTCAGGTGTAATGAATCAGGCTCTCTGGGGGCTTTGCTCAGCAATTTGGGCTTTAACAGGTGCTTCTTATACAACACTGTAGTTTGACAAGCACTTGTGAGACTGGGCTATAGGTTTGATTAACTTGGTCACAAGTTTCTGAAGTCTGAAATACACAGTTTTAGCACTTTTGGCAAGAGTTACTTTGTTCACAGCAAATTTTTATCTTAACACTTCATATTTTCTTCTGTGGAGTAGTGATATTTGAAATGTGGTTTGTAACAAATCATTTTAAAAGGGAAAAACTCCTTAACAGAATAGGTTAAGGATTTCACATATAGCTTTATTTTTCCTCTGTGGACCCTCCTGTAATTTGGGGCTGTCTGGAGATTAATTTATCTTTTCATGTGAAAAATGCTGTTAACATTACTAATTGTATGAGCTTCAGTTGGTGGTTGGAACTGAAACATCTATCCTTAAATCTCCTCTTTACAAAACAAGTGATTGTGTCGTGGTTCCATGGGACAAGCATAAACTTTCTGTGCTGTTACAAAACAATTATTAGTAAGGTCTAATAAATGTTTATTATGGAATAAAAGTTACTTAGTTATATAACTGCTCAGATGACTCTATTTAAAAGGAGATAGATATCTCTTAATCTAGCTGGGGGTCTTCTCATTAATTGTTAGTTGAGCTGTGCCAGGAAATTATTCTGCTATTTATATACTATTTTAAGCTTATTGCAGATGTGGAGTCTCATGTCGAGACTGGAACATTCTTAATCTTTCCTGTTTCTTGAAACAAGAAGATAATAAACATTTCTGACAAACTGTAATCAGGAACTGGCCTGGTAGTTAATGAACAGGTCAGAGGTGGCTATTGGGGATGTTTCTAAAGAATGTTCATAATGAAAGCTCATTGGCTTAGACTCAGTTCTATGAAAGGGGTGATAAAAGGCATGAGGAGGTTGGCGGTTAAAGAGAGGAAGATTCTACACAGCCTGTAACATTCACAGTACTCATTTTTTTCTTGTTTTGCTCTCCTAAAACTGAGTGGGTCCATGATGTGTCTAAACCACCCACCTTGCACTGATCACCACCTTGAAGAACTAGGTTTAGTTCAGTATTTTCTCTGTGGCCCCAAAGGAAAGATCACCGTAAACTGGGAGGAAAGAATCTGAAATCGAATTTGAGCACTGCCAGTACCTCATGTTGACCTTAGGGAAGTCATAGATACCTGAGCAGCTGTTCTGGGAGGCTGCAGCACTCTGGCCCCAGCAGGAGGCAAGCTGTTGTCCTGTATTGTTCTCCCTTTCCCAAGATTATTGATGTTCGGTTATTTAAGGGTGGACACCCCACACTATCTTTGCCTCTTGCTGCCACAATATCCTCCCTCCTAGGTGGCTATGGGAAGTGGGTGAGGAAAGCATAAATCCTGCAATAATTCTTGCCCATTTTTCCATTTCCCCTAGGTTGTAGCATAAAGAAAACGTAATGTTATTTTTTTTAGTTGAAGAAAAGTTTGTGATTAAAGCTGAATACATGTTGAATGTGATTTTTATGTGTGTACGAGGCTTGTGAATTTCAAGTATATTACATGGAAACACTCTTTGCTAAGAATGTCATAAAGCAAAAGCAATTTTCAAAAAGCTAATAGCCTTTATAACAAAAATATATAAAGAAGCATGATTTATGCTTGTGCTGAATTATTCTTTCCTATTGTGAACATGAACAAGAATTCTGTCTCCTCTATTAATATTTACTCTGAAAATATTTATTTGGCACCTACTATATGACTATTTTGGTTCTGGAATAACCATGCATGATTTGGTCCCTGTCATCTTGCCTAGGTAAGAAGTGATCAAGATCACCAGCTCACTGGCCTCCCATCCTTCTCCAACTTGCTGGGTTTCTTTTCTCTTCCTCTTCCTCTTTCTCTCCATCTCCCTCTTCCTGTGCCCTTAAACATTTTTTGTGTGTGTTTGAGAGTTGCTCAATGGAATGAATGGTTTGGAAATATTTATAAAGTAGCTGTTTCCTGAAAGTACTTCCAAAATTTATGGTTTCTAGATCTCTATTTCAGAATTATATATATATATATATATATATATATATGTCTGCGAAAGAGCAATTTTCCTAGAACAATGACTCTCAAATTGTGGGCTGCACTAGAATCACCTGAAGGGCTTCTTAAAACACAGATTGCTGGGTCCCTCTCCCAAAGTATCAACTTTAGTAGGTCTGGGGTGGTGCTCAAGAATTTGCATTTCTGGCTGGGCGCGGTGGCTCACGCCTGTAATCCCAGCACTTTGGGAGGCCGAGGCGGGTGGATCACGAGGTCAGGAGATCGAGACCATCCTGGCTAACACGGTGAAACCCCGTCTCTACTAAAAAAATACAAAAAGTTAGCCAGGCATGGTGGCGGGCGCCTGTAGTCCCAGCTACTCAGGAGGCTGAGGCAGGAGAATGGCGTGAACCCCGGGGGGCGGAGCCTGCAGTGAGCCGAGATGCTGCCACTGCACTCCAGCCTGGGCGACAGCGAGACTCTGTCTCAAAAAAAAAAAAAAAAAAAAGAATTTGCATTTCTAACTTCCCAGATGATGCTGATAATGCTGGTCTGGAGATCATACCTTGTGAACACTCACCTAGGACAGTGTTTTTGTGGCAATTTGTTTGTTAATGTTTTTTATTTGTGGAAAAGCTAAAGAAAAAAAACTTGTGATAAGTTATTTTCTCTGCAAATGACCAGATGGGGTCAAGAACCCCAAGATCAGCCACTTTCTCCAGATTGCTTTTAATCTTCAGGAAATGCCCTTCATCTGACTCATTAACATTGAAACTTACATTCCCATGGATGGAGCAGAGTAGCTGTTGGCTTTGGGATTTTTATCTGTCGGGTGGGAATGGAGTAATATTATAACATTTCCCCAGATTTCTTCTGTCTGGTGGATTGTAGCCATCTATACATAATATTTCAGGTTAGGACATTTGTGTCCTTTTTCTGTTTCTTCGTGTAAAGATTTCAAATAGCTGCCCTTATGTTTCTTGAAAGACTAATGATTTGCAATGAAAGCAAATGTGAAATTTGCTAAATGATCTTGACAAAATAAAGCAATGCAGAGAATTCAGGACAAAATAGTTTGATAACACTTGCTAAAAAATCCCAATTTATTAAACTGATGTATTCAGAAAGAAATATGAAAATATTTACTTTTTAAATACTGAGATATTCAAGTACTTTTCTTTTGTAGATCTTTATTCAAATGTCTCCTCATCTTTTTATGGTGCCTGCTTCCCTCCCTTTCTTCTTTCCTCTCTGTCATCAATCATCATTTTGTATCTGGTTACATTATAAATTGATCAGATATTTTAAAATACAGTCTACTGCTTAATTTTTTTATTGGTAAAAATGGATTGATACCTTTGTCTTGATAATTGTAAATGTTTTATAATTACTATGGTCATTAAAACAAAGTAATTTTGTTGAAATTAACATAAAAGAAAAATAGTGTTTTATTTATTATCTTTTTATTGCAACTTTTATTTTAGCTTTGGGGGTACATCTGTGGTTTTGCTAAATGGTATATTGTGTGATGGTGAGGTTTGGGGTACAATTGATCTCATCACCCAGGTATAAAGCATAGTAACCAACAGGTAGTCTCTCATCCCTTACTCACCTCCCTCCCTCTTTCCTCTAGTAGTCCCCAGTGTCTATTGTTACCATCTTTATGTCCCTGTGAATTCAGTGTTTAGTTCCTACTTGTAAGTGAGAACATGTGGTGTTTCTTTTTCTGTTTCTGAGTTAATTTGCCTAGAAAAATGGCTCCCGGCACCATCCATGTTGCTGCAAAGGACATGATTCCATTCTTTTTTATGGCTGTATAGTATTCCCTGGTGTAGATGTTCCACATTTTCTTTATTTAGTCTACCACTGATGGACACCTAGGTTGATTCCATGTCTTTGCTCTTGTGCATAGTGCTGCAATGAACATACAAGTGCATGTGTATTTTTTGGTAGAACGACTTATTTTCCTTTGGGCCTATACCCAGTAATGGGATTGCTGGATCAAATGGTAGTTCTATTTTTAGTTCTTTGAGAAATCTCCAAATTGTTTTCCAGAGAGGCTGAACTACTATACCTTCCACCAACAGTGTATAAGCATTCCCTTTTCTCCACAGCCTTGCTAGCCTTTGTTGTTCTTTGACTTCTTAACAATAGCTTTTCTGACTGCTGTAAGATGGTACCTCTTTGTGGTTTTGATTTGCATTTATCTGAAAATTGGTAATGTGGAGCATTTTTTCATATTTTTGTTGGCCACCTGTGTGTCTTCTTTTAAGAAGTGTTGTTCATTTCCTTTGCCTGCTTTTTAATTGTTTTTTTTTTTTTTTTTTTTTTTTTTTTTTTGCTTGCTGAATTGTTTATGTTCCTTATGGATCCTGGCTATTAGACCTTTGTCAGATGCATACTTTGTAAATACTTCTCCGATTTAGTAGGTTGTCTGTTTACTCTGTTGATAGTTTCTTTTGCTGTGCAAAAGCTCTTTAATTAGGTGCCAGTTGTCAATTTTTATTTTTGTTGCATTTGCTTTTGAGGACTTAGTTATAAATCTTTAGCCAAAGTTGATTTCCAGAAGATTATTTACTAGGTTTTCTTCTAGGATTTTTATAGTTTCAGCTCTTACATTTAAGTCTTTAATTCATTTTGAGTTAGTTTTTGTATATGGTGATAGGTAGGGGTTCAGTTTTATTCTTCTGTGTATAGGTAGCCAGTTATCCCAGCACCATTTATTGAATAGAGTCCTTTCCCCATTGCCTATGTTGCTAACTTTGTCAAAGATCAGATGGTTGCAGGTGTGTGGCTTTATTTCTGGATTCTCTATTCTGTTCCATTGGTCTATGTGTCTGTTTTTGTACCAGTACCATGCTGTTTTGGTTACTGTGGCCTTGTGATATAGTTAGAAGTTATCTAATGTGATGCCTCCAGCTTTGTTCTTTTTGCTTAGGATTGGTTTGGGTTTTGGGGCTCTTTTTTTGGTTCCATATGAATTTTAGAATAGGTTTTTCTAATTCTCTGAGAAATTATGTTGGTAGCTCGATACGAGTAGTGTTGAATCTATAGATTGCTTTCGTTAGTATGACTATTTTAACAATATTGATTCTTTCAGTCCAAGAGCATGGAATGTTTTTCCATTTGTTTGTGTCATCTATGATTTCTTTCAGCAGTGTTTGTAATTCTCCTTGTAGAGATCATTCACCTCCTTGGTTAGATGTATTCCTAGGTATTTTTTTGTGGCTGTTGTAAATGGGATTGCATTCTTGATTTGGCTGTCGGCTTGAATGTCACTGGTGTGTCCTGAAACTTTACCTAAGTCATTTATTAGTTCCAGGAGCCCTTTGGTAGAGTCTTTAGAGTTTTCTAGGTATGGAATCATCATCAGTGAAGAGAGATTATTTACATCTTCTCTTTCTATTCGGATGCCTTTTATTTCTTTCTCTTACCTCGTTGCTCTGGCCTGGACTTCCAGTACTGTAATACATAGGAGTGGTGAAAATAAGCATTCTTGTCTTCTTTCAGTTCTTAAGGGAAATGCTGCCAGCATTTTCCCATTCAGAATGATGTTGACTGTGGGCTTGTCATAGACAGCTCATATTATTTTGAAGCATTTGCCTTCAAGGGCTAGTTTGTTTAGGGTTTTATTTGTTGAAGGATACTGGATTTTATTGAAAACTTTTTCTGTGTCTATTGAGATGATAATGTGGTTTTTATTTTTAAATCTGTTTATGTGGTGAATCACATTTATTGATTCATGTGTGTTAAACAAATCTTATACTCCAGGAATAAAGCTATTTAATAGTGGTGAATTAACTTTTGATGTGCTGCTGGATTTGGTTTGCAAGTATTGTGTTGAGGATTTTTGTGTCTGTGTTCAGCAGGTATACTGGCATGAAGTTTTCTTTTTTCGTTGTGTCTTTGACACATTTTGCTATCAGGACAATGCTGACTTTGTAGAATGAGTTAGAGAGGAGTCCCTCCTCCTCAATTTTTGGGAATAGTTTCAGTAGGATTGATAGCAGCTCTTCTTTGAACATCTGGTAGAATTCGGCTGTGAATCCATCTTGTCCAGGGCTTTTTTTTAGTTAGTAGGATTTTTATTACCGATTCAGTTTCAGAATTCATTATTGATTGGTCTGCTCAGGGTTTCAACTTCTCCTGATTCAATCTTGGGCGTTATGTGTTTACCCATTTCCTCTAGATTTTCTAGTTTGTATCCATAGAGGTGTTCATAATAGTCTCTGAGGATCTATTATATTTCTGTGGAATTGGTTGTGATATCACCTTTGCTATTTAGGTAAATAGTGCTAAATAAGGTAAATTAGGTAAATAGACCTAAATTGTGCTATTTAGGTCTTCTTTTTTTTTTTATTTGTTAATCTAGCTAGTGGTCTATTGAACTTGTTGATCCTTTCATAGAACAAACTTGATTTCATTGGTCCTTTGTATGGATTTTTGGGTCTGTATTTCATTCAGTTCTGCTCTAGTTTTAGTCATTTCCTTTCTTCTGCTAGCTTGGGGGTTGATTTTCTCTTGTTTTTCTAATTCCTCTAGGTGCAATTCAGATTGTTAATTTGAGATCTTTCTAACTTTTTGATGTAGGCATTTTGAACTATAAACTTTCATCTTAATGCTGCTTTTGCTGCATCCCAGAAATTTTGTGTATTGTATCTCTATTATTTATTTCAAAGATTTTTCTTATTTCTGCCTTAACTTCATTGTTTACCCAAAAGTAATTCAGGATCAAGTTGTTTAGTTTCCATGAAATTGTGTGGTTTTGAGAGTTTTTCCTGTTACTGATTTCCATTTTTATTCCACTGTGGTTTGAGAGTGTGCTTGGTATGATTTAAATTTTATTTGAATTCACTGAGTTTTGCTTTATGGCTGAGCATGTGGTTGATCTTAGAGTATGTTCCATGTGTAGGAGAGAAAAATGTATATTCTGTGGTTGTTGGATGGAATATTATGTACATGTCTAGTAGGTGAAATTGGTCAAGTATAGAATTTAAGTCTGGAACTTCATTATTAATTTGTTTTCTGCCTCAATGATCTAATGCTGTCAGGTGACTACTGAAGACCCCAACTATTATTATGTGGCTAATTATTTTTATAGGTATAGAAGTACTTGTTTTATAAACCTGGGTGCTCCAATGATGGGTATGTATGTATTCAGGAGAGTTAAGTCTTATTGTTGAATTGAACCATTTATCATTATGTAATGCCCTTCTTTGTTCTTTTTTACCATTGTTGGTTTAAAGTCAATTTTATCTGATAGAAGAATAGTGACCTCTGCTTTCTTCGTTTTCTGTTTGTGTAATCGTTCTCCATTCCTTTACTTTGAGCCTATGGGTGTCAATGCATGTGAGATGGGTCTTTTGAAGACAGCAGAGTATTAGGCTGTTTAAATTCAAGGTTACGATTGGTATGTGAGGTGTTGTTCCTGTCGTGATATTGTTAGCTGGTTGCTTTGTAATCTTGACCGTGTAGTTGCTTTAGGAGTCTGTGCAATATGTACTTAAGTGTGTTTTTGAAGTAGCAGGTATTGTTCCTTTGTTTCTATCTTTAGAACTCCCTTAATGTTCTCTTGTAAGGCTGGTGTAGTGGAAACAAATTCCCTTAATGATTGCTTATCTGGAAAAGATTTTATATGAAATTCTTGGTTAGAATTGCTTTTCTTAGAGAATGCTGAAAACAGGCCTCCAATCTTTTCTGGCTTGTAAGGTTTCTGCTCAGAAATCCTCTGACAGCCTAATGGGTTTCTCTTCTCTGACCCTTTTCTCTAGCTAACTTTAAGATTTTTCTTTTGCCAAAGATCAGATAATTGTAGATATGCGGCATTATTTCTGAGGGCTCTGTTCTGTTCCATTGGTCTATATCTCTGTTTTGGTACCAGTACCCTGCTGTTTTGGTTACTGTAGCCTTGTAGTATAATTTGAAGTCAGGTAGCGTGATGCCTCTAGCTTTGTTCTTTTGGCTTAGGATTGACTTGGCAATGTGGGCTCTTTTTTGGTTCCATATGAACTTTAAAGTAGTTTTCTCCAATTCTGTGAAGAAAGTCATTGGTAGCTTGATGGGGATGGCATTGAATCTATAAATTACCTTGGGCAGTATGGCCATTTTCATGATATTGATTCTTCCTACCCATGAACATGGAATGTTCTTCCATTTGCTTCTATCCTCTTTTATTCGTTGAGCAGTGGTTTGTAGTTCTCCTTGAAGAGGTCCTTCACATCCCTTGTAAGTTGGATTCCTAGGTATTTTATTGTCTTTGAAGCAATTGTGAATGGGAGTTCACTCATGATTTGGCTCTCTGTCTGTTATTGGTGTATAAGAATGCTTGTGATTTTTGCACATTGATTTTGTATCCTGAGACTTTGCTGAAGTTGCTAATCAGCTTAAGAGGATTTGGGGCTGAGACGATAGGGTTTTCTAGATATACAATCATGTCATCTGCAAACAGGGACAATTTGACTTTCTCTTTTCCTATTTGAATGCCCTTTATTTCCTTCTCCTGCCTGATTTCCCTGGCCAGAATAAAGCACGGAAGGATTCCCTATTTAATAAATAGTGCTGGGAAAACTGGCTAGCCATATGTAGAAAGCTGAAACTGGATCCCTTCCTTACACCTTATACAAAAATTAATTCGAGATGGATTAAAGACTTACATGTTAGACCTAAAACCATAAAAACCCTAGAAGAAAACCTAGGTAATACCATTCAGGACATAGGCATGGGCAAGGACTTCATGTCTAAAACACCAAAAGCAATGGCAACAAAAGCCAAAATTGACAAATGTGATCTAATTAAACTAAAGAGCTTCTGCACAGCAAAAGAAACTACCATCAGAGTGAACAGGCAACCTACAGAATGGGAGAAAATTTTTGCAACCTACTCTTCTGACAAAGGGCTAATATCCAGAATCTACAATGAACTCAAACAAATTTACAAGAAAAAAACAACCCCATCAAAAAGTGGGCGAAGGATATGAACAGACACTTCTAAAAAGAAGACATGTATGCAGCCAAAAAACACATGGAAAAAATGCTCCTTATCACTGGCCATCAGAGAAATGGAAATCAAAACCACAATGTGATACCATCTCACACCAGTTAGAATGGCAATCATTAAAAAGTCAGGAAACAACAGGTGCTGGAGAGGATGTGGAGAAATAGGAATACTTTTACACTGTTGGTGGGACTGTAAACTAGTTCAACCATTGTGGAAGTCAGTGTGGCGATTCCTCAGGGATCTAGAACTAGAAATACCATTTGACCCAGTCATCCCATTATTGGGTATATACCCAAAGGATTATAAATCATGCTGCCATAAAGACACATGCACACCTATGTTTATTGTGGCACTGTTCACAATAGCAAAGACTTGGAACCAAGCCAAATGTCCAACAATGATAGACTGGATTAAGAAAATGTGGCACATATACACCATGGAATACTATGCAGCCATAAAAAATGATGAGTTCATGTCCTTTGTAGGGACATGGATGAAGCTGGAAACCATCATTCTCAGCAAACTATCACAAGGACAAAAAACCAAACACTGCCTGTTCTCACTCATAGGTGGGAATTGAACAATGAGAACACATGGACACAGGAAGGGGAACATCACACACTGGGGACTGTTGTGGGGTGGGGGGAGGGGGGAGGGACAGCATTAGGAGATATACCTAATGCTAAATGATGAGTTAATGGGTGCAGCACACCAACGTGGCACATGTATACATATGTAACAAACCTGCACATTGTGCACATGTACCCTAAAACTTAAAGTATAATATTAATTTAAAAAAAAGATTTTTCTTTTGTGTTGACCTTGAAAAAATCTGATGACTTATGTTTCTTAGAAGTGGTCATTTTCTACAGTATCTCACAGGACTTCTCTGAATTTCTTGAATTCGCATGTTGACCTCTCTAGTAAAATGGGAGAAATTTTTGTGGACTGTATACTCAAATATGTTTTCCAAGTTGCTTACTTTCTCCCCTTCTCTCTCAGGAATGCCAGTGAGTCATAGGTTTGGTCTCTTTACATAATCCCATATTTTTGGAGACTCTGATCATTTTTAAAAATTCATTTTTCTTTATTTTTGTCTCACTGAGCTAATTTGAGAGACTGGTTTTTGAGCTTTGAAATTTTTTCCTGAGCTTGGTCTAGTCTGTTATTAAGGCTTTCAATTGTATTTTAAAATTTCTGTAGTGAATTTTTCAACTCCAGAAGTCCAGTTCCGTTCTTTCTTAAAATGGCTAGGTCAAAAAAGCATTATTCTATTTATATAAGTTTATATAACATTTTCAAAATGGGAAACATTTTAATTAACTTATTTAGAATTCTGCAGAGGAATTTTGTCTCTTCTCCCCAGTGTGTTAATTTATTCAGTCATTTATCTATAGCAGCATGAACTTATATTTATTTTATACTTTGGATTATAATTCAGTTCTACCTGTTATTTTGTTGCTCAGTTTCTTTGATATTTGGCCATTGGGAGCAGTTTTCATTGGTTTCTGTGCCCCTCTAACATAATCCCATCAGTGCTATTATTTGTTTTTTTTCTTTTTTCAACATTCTTTTTTTTATTATTATTATACTTTAGGTTTTAGGGTACATGTGCACAATGTGCAGGTTTGTTACATATGTATCCATGTGCCATGTTGATTTCCTGCACCCATTAACTCGTCATCATGTGTTATTTCCCTCATCTATGTTGTTCCATGTCGCTGTACTTGATCCTGTTGCCTTGCTGTAAGGTGTTCAATGGTATAAATGTTTCTGCTGTTGATGGGCATTTGGGTTGTTTTCACTTGGGCCTTTTAAAAACAATGTTGCTCAGAACATGCTTGGACATGTATACTGGACTCATGTGTCCTCTTATCTATAAATGGATCCCTTGTTGTACAATATAGTTAGCCCTCTGTAACCTCTGTGTTCAGCATTAGTGAATTCAACCAACTGTGGGTTGAAAATATTCACAAAATGAGGAAAAAACCAATAAAAATAACAAATAAAAAACATTTCAGTAAAAAAAAAAAAAAAAATGGCTAGGTCATCTTTTTAACTCTTGGATTGTTTTACTTGTTTCCTTGGATTAGATTTCATTTTTTTCTTGAATCTTGTTAAGCTTCTTTGCCATCCATATTTTGAATTCTATGTCTGTGTTCCAGACATTTGATCTGGCTAGGATTCATTGCTAGGGAATTACTGCAATTCTTTAGAGGTGAAAAAAACACTCAATTTTTCAATTGCTAGAGTTCTTGCACTGATTCCTTCTCATCTGAGGAGGCTGGTGTTTGTTTTCGTTTTTGAAATTGTTGTTGTTTGCATGGGGCTTTTTGTTTTTATATTCTTTTTTTCCTTTGAAGCCTTGACTGTGGTATGTTGTGTATAGTTGATTGGCTTTTTTTCTGGCTGCTTTCAGACAGCTGAGGCTGTGTATGGGTTTCTTTGTTGTAGATAGCTTCCTGTATTGGGTTTTACAGGCTTTTTGGTGCTGAAGGAATTTTTGTTTGTTCATATAATTCAGGCTCTAGTCCAATAGATGGTGCATCAGAGTAAGGGCCAGCAGATAGTCTCTTACATACTTCTTTTATATCTTGATGCATGTGCAGCAGTGCTCTGGGGAAGGGGAGATGGGAGGGTGAGAGATACCTGCCTCCACCCATCCCCCAAGTCCATTCCTGGGCTTTGGTGGAGCCTTTTCCAATCGTTGGCATTGTTCCTGCATTTCCTTAGTCCCATGGGGATTCTTGTTGGGTTGCACTCTCCCCTCCTTTAGGGGTGGCCTGAGCCAAAGTTTAGATTGCCAGGAAACCTGTAACTCCCCAGGAACCTGCTGGTCCTCTGAGCTTGGCAGGGTCAGAGTGGGCTGTGGTATACGTCTGTGAGTGGTCTGATGATATAGGGGTCAAAGGCACATGATCCTGGGCAGGGCAGTGGTGCCATAGATGTGAAATTGGTATGGTGCTCACAGCCCAGGGATTTTAGTCCAGCTGATGACTGTGGGGTCCACCTAGTTCATGGTTTTCAGACTGGGTCTCCTTCTAGTGTCTTCCCTAGGAGCAGGCCCGCCCAGCTAGATTTGTACCAAGCCTTCCTGTGCTCATATAACTGGGCTCTTCCAGGTGTTCAGGGCTGTGTGGTTTCCTTGGGCAGAAGCTGTGGCTGGCCAACAGCTACACCTTTCCTGGACCAATCTTGCAAAGGGAGGGATGCCTGGCTCCTACACTGGCACATAAACCAGCACCTCACTCTTCTTTGTGTCCCAAGAGTGGTGGCTCCTCCTCTGCTCAAGCTCTGGCCACAGACCTTAGATCAATACCCCTCAAGGTAGTGTGCTCGAATCCTAGAAAGTTGGGACTGAGCTCACAGCTTTGTCCTGTAGACCCTCAGGACTGAGTACTGGCTGTGCTGAGGAGTCCCAACTGCTCTCAGGCTGTTGGCAAAACATTTGGGTGGGGCAGTGGAGGCTGAGCTGTGTACACCCTCCTGCAGGAGCAGCCAGGTAGGCAGTTTTGGGAGAGGTTGGCAGACAAGTGGGCACACAGATCAGATGCACCTCAGTACCATGGGAAAGGTAGCCCCACTCTCTCCTGGCTAGCAGTCAGCAGGGGCTGCAGCCAGTTAGCAACATGGAGAGCCTTGGAAGAGGGATAGTTGTGGTCCTGTTTTGCTGTAGCTGCCCCGGGTAAGCTTCTGGGCTCCACACAAGACCAAGCTCTTCCTCTGCCTACTCTCCAGGCAGATCTCCCTGCCGATTCAAATGTCGATGGGGGTTGTAGTATCTCTTGTGGCCAGAATCACTGAAGTCTGTGGTGGAACTGTGGGTTTTTTGGAGTTCCTTTACTCACGCCTTCCAAGGGACCTGTTGAGGACCAGCAACCTGTCCCGGTGCATAGTGACTCTGTGTGGGCTTCCCACTTGCTCCTCCTTCAGCTTCAGTGCCTGCATCACCTCTCTATTGACTTTAGCTGTTTTCTGTCAAAAGGTCTGTTTGAAGTGTAGTCGTTTACTTGATATTTTGGTTTCTCTCTGTGGGAGAGGCACCTCCTCGCTATGCCTAGTCAGCCATCTTGTCCCTTCCCAATCCTATTTTAAAATTGTACTAAAATAATATAATAACTTCCTTATTCCTGACCTTATAGCTTGTGATAATTAGGTCTCTTCATTATTCATTTAATGTCACTATCAAGGATAATTATGAATTGTTTTTCAAAATTAGTGAAATAGATTCTTATGGTACCACTTTAATAAGACATGACTTAAATGTTCTTATTCCAAAGAAATAAGTAAGTCATCTAATGGGTGTGTTAATTAGCTTGAGTCACTCATTCCACAGTGTGTACACCTATCAAAATACCATGTTGCATACCATAAATACATATAATCTGTCAATTAAGAAATAAAACATTAAAGAAATCACTACAGTTTACTAAGTTGCTGTAAATATTATTTTAACACATTGTTTCTACTTTTTTCCATTGAGTGAAGCTCCTCTGGTTGTCCAAAGCCAGCTTCAAATAGATATACTCATCTGAAAAGCCGAAACAGGTTTTAGGGAATGTCCTTCTAACCAGCCTGTTTCCCAGAGGCAGGATTAGAAATATGACTTTGATGGTAACCATCCTTTGATACGGAAATGGAAACAATCTCTCAACATGGTGCTCCAGGTTTGAACTTTAAGACAACCAAGTTTCATATTCATTCCACAATTAGCTCTTGCCCTCACCATCTGCAAACTGTAGTTCCATCTTTATACTCATACTGTAATAAGCACCTCCTGTTTTCAGCCCTTGAGTATACCCATTAGCCTAAATTATTTTGAGGGGAGACCCATCTCATATATATGTCTGCATCCCCCACATAACCCAACATAGTAGGTGTTCAGTATATTTTTGTTGGTTATTTTCTTCTTTTAACTTGTGTATATGTTATCACAATAAAGTCCTTCTAACATGTTTTGTCTCTGTTATCATTCCTTGTACTTTTCTTCCCTCCTCTCTTCTGTCAGTGTAAGAGGGTAGAAATCAAAGTCAGCAGCTTCTACTCTCAGAGTGAGGTTCTTTCTATTGTTCTATGTCTCTCTTGCTTTTTCAATTGTTTCCTTATATCTCTCATTTTCTACAAGCATGCTTTTCTCTTTCTCACCTTAAAACAATCATAAAAACTTTTCTTTGAATCTCTAACTCCTTGACTTAACACTTTTTCTCACCCTTCTCATGAACAACTTTCTAGAGAAGCTAGCCTTCATTTCCCACCACTTGGCCATCACTTCCTGGGCCCTCTTTAGCTTGGCATCTGCCCTGTGGCTCCACTGAAACTCCTTTCTTTAAACATCACTCTTACTTTCTAATTCCCAAACCAAACTCTCTAAAGCCACCCTGCTTCAAACTCTCCTCTCTGGCCATCTTGCCTTTACTCCTGTCTCTATTGGCCAGTGAGCATCCTGTTGCATATTTCTCTCTGTCTCCTAGAAATATCCATTGTGTTTTTCACCAGGATCTTAAGCATATAGAAACATAAACTCATCATTTTCTTTCCCTTTTTTCAAACCAGTTTTCCCTCTTGACTTCTATATATTTGGTAAGAAAACTACCATTCATTTAGTGAACTTAGCACCACACCTCAGTAGCATCTGACAGTTTTCTCTCCTTCTCTGTGGATATCATGAAGTCCTAATAGTTTTACCTCTGTCATTCGTGCCTTCATTTTTATTCTTACTTTCTCTACTCTGGCTTTGCCTTTCATTAACTTGAACTACTGCTACCAAGATTGTATAAGTTGTTTTGTTTCTATTTTTCTCCATTTTTGACATACTTGGAACATCCTAAAAAACTTTTAGTCTCATTTTTATAAAGGAATAGTTGTATTCTTCTCTGAGCTGAATATTTCAGTCTTTCCTCATGTTCTAACAAATATATTTTAAACTCCTCAGTCTGGTAATCAGATTGTTCTAATCTTCACTTTCCTTTGCTATGATATCTAGTCTGTATCCTGTGTTCTAGTTACTTCTCTGTTATGATTGTCTCAGGTTTGATCCCAACTGTCTATTGGTTCACCTCAACTATGGAGAACTTTTTCTATAAGAAGTTACGGTTATTTAAAAAGATGTTTTAATAATTAAAATAATCTTTATCAAAGGATAAATTGTGCTTAAGTTAGTATGTTACTAAACATGGGACTGTGCATAAAGAGAGCTTTAAAATTTCCACAGCTGTTCCTCTACCTCCAAGGTTCTCAGTATAGACAGTGGTTTTTTATGGCCAAATAGAGGAATGCCTGTTAGGCATATTTATGCTGCATCCTTTTTGCACAGCCTGAATTCATCCAGGAGAGAAAAATGATGTGCTTCAATTGAAATGGACCTATCATTTTCTCTTGGCAGCCAAAGGAGGAGCAAAAAGATCAGATCGTGTCCTTTATCTTGTAGGGATTGTGATGGTGAGGAGATATGAGGAAGAGATGTAATAGCATCAGTTATCCTAGGGAAAGCAGTTCATTTACTTGGGCTGGCATGTTTTCTCTTCAGATACTTATACAATTTACTCCCTCACCACCTCATCAAGTCTTTGTTCAGATGATCCCCTTCTCAATGAGGCCTGCCTTAATGGCATCTAAAATTGCAACCTATTTTCCCTGGGCACTCCTAACCCCCTTTACCCTGCTCAAGTTTTTCTCCCATAGTGCTCCCCACCTCCTGACATTCTTTATGGTTTTCTTGTTTATTATGATCACCATTTGCTGTCCCTACTAGTATTTAAACTCTGTGAGGGCAGGTCTCATTGACTATTTCATTATTACAATACACCCAGAATGATGCTCTAGTAGTAGGTGTTAGTAGGTGCTCAGTAATTATATATTGAATTAACTAACAAAATAACTTATTCAAAAAATAATTTTTGTCATGCCCTGTGTATGCTAAGAGCTGTGCTGGTGATGGAGACCTATAGTGGAAAACAAATAGATTTGGCCCTTACCCCCTAGCTTGCTATCTAGCCAAGAAAGCCTACACCAACATTACAATAAAATGAGATGAGTGTTTTGTTCCAGGAACACTGAGCTACACAAGGGATCTTGTGTAGGAGGTCACTGAAGACTTCCCTGAACAAATGACCAAGCTGAGACTTGAGGATGGTTAGGAGTTGGCCAAGTAAAGAATGACAGAGGGAGGATACCTCTTCCAGGCATACTTTAAAGCATTACTGGTTGAAGGAATTGTAAGAAGTCAAGTGGCTGGACTATAGAAAGAGCAAGGCAGGATGGTCCTGCAAAAACAGAGGCAGGGAAGAGGTTGAGAGGCCTTTCTAACTCCTTCTATGGAATTTTCACTTTTCCCAAAGGCCCATGGATTCTCCGTATACTCTGCATTACCCCATGTAATAAAATGCTTTTCAGAGTATGAACATCTTCCAGTTGACTTTGTTTTCCATTAGACTGGATAAATACTTTGTAAAGAAATATGCACTTGGTCAAAGTAACTCTAGGTATAATATCACATCTTTATTTTTAGCATTTGCGGCTGTGGAGCAGGCATAATTCTGGCCATGGTATGTTTGGTTTGGCATTAGCTAATACCTTGTTGTTTAAGTAATACTCAGATCTTGCTGAAAACAGCATAGCACATTTTAGCGTTAATCTCCAGAGTAATCAGATCAGTGACACATACTGGGAAGCAAAGAAAATAGGCTTAGGAGGTATCAAATATCTTTGTTTGGTAAAGACCTACAGTGATACGGGCTTCCCCTAATTATGTGTTAAGATTCTCCTGCTTTCAGTATATAGGCCAAAGTTCAGACCACATTATTGAGATAGGTAGAAATTTGCTTTAAACTTCCTCTTAATATTCTCCCTTTCATCCTCTCTTCTTTTAGAGTTTCCTTATGGACACAGTAGTGTCCTGCTATTTTCTGGTTGCCTAGAGAAACACCCTACCCTCACTATTACATGGTATTATTGGATGTGCATCTAACCAATCTGTGCTTTCTGCCACTAACAAACTCAAAACTCACTTCTCTTTTGTCCCCTCCCTTTTGGGCCTTCCTAAGTGATGTGTTGTCTAATCTCTCATAATGCTAATTCATGCTGATATCTTTATGACTACAACATCTCTTCGAAGTATTTGCATTTTAAATGATGAAGGATGCATTAAATCAGTTTGCACTCATGAAAATTCAAGCTTCAGGGAAAAAAACTTCAAGCTACAGTTGGGAAAACCCTGTTACTAAGGGAAAAATAAGAATACAAAGTGGCACTTGTAGTCCCTTTAATTTGATCCTTGCATGTCTTATATTTGGTCAGTTTCTAAGGTCTGTCAGTTTTCGTAGATAAAAGACCACAAAAACTTTACTCTCTTCTGAGTGTCTGTGGTCCCCGACACAAATTTGCGGGACTACTTAGTACTTTAGAACACAAACATCCGTCTGGAGGTAGAGATGGAGCCCTCGCTCATGATAGTCACAAAAGTTGATCTATTGCTTGACTTCTTAGAGACTTGCTTATATTTTTCCTCCTTTTTCTAAAATACACTTCTTTCTATAGCATATTAAATAAGTGTTAATGATTGTCAAAGTATTTCAAAACTATGAAATGTATATAAATAGGAGATAGTATTTAAATGCTTCCTTTTAGAGTTCTAAAGATGTTATTTGTGTAAGATTTCAGATAGCTGCTCTGAAGAATTCCAGCCTATTGGAACCCAAATCCTGATGCATAAAGTTTAAAAGGCTTATTTTTTATGTATGTAACAAGAACTCGCCTTTATAACTTCTTACTTGAGTGAAGTAAAATTGTTCCATATAAGAGAAATACATCCTCTCCAAATACAATGTGCAGAAATAGCATCTGAAGATTTATTACAGAAACAAAACAAATGGTGTGCAATTAAAATAGGCATGTTTTCCAGGAAAAACATCCCCAGCAGGCTTCAAAACCCTGACTCTACTTTTGGATTTGTCTGGTCTGGTCTGGCATATATACCAAGAATCTAAAGTATTTTAGGGTGATGCAATTTTTTATTTCAGTGATCGTGATGATATGAGAAATCAAAGAGCACTTGGGAAAGTGTGATTCAAAGCTGGGACCAACAAGATGCAGTATCCATGGATGTCACTGACCTGGGCTCCTGCCATTATGACCACCAATTACGTATGTCTTTCACTGAAGTGTCAACCACAGCTCTGCCATCAGGTAGACCATCTGCTCACGAGACTTGCCCATGCGAGCCTTGGTTGTTCATTCCAGGGTGGCTATTAATGAGGCAGCAGCTTGGGAGTATTTCCAAGTGGCATTTTTGGCTGTTGCCCCTCTCTGGGCCTCTGGGGATCTTAGAATAGTCCATTCCCCCTATACTCTAAAGCCAAAACCAAAATCAAAACCAAAACTATTCCTGCCAGCAAGTCAATTAATTAAGAAATCAAGAAGGCCCTAACCTCCTTGAAAGATCAACTTGGAAAAACTTTTTTTCACTTTAAAGAAAAGTCCAGATTTTAAAAGCATTAAACACATTGGCAGTCATTATAGTTTTCAAGCTGATGGCAATTCGATATTTTATCTCAACCTGTATCTTTTGTGTCTGATATTTTGCCTAAAGGATTTCAAAGGGTGATACAGTAAAAGGGAAAATAGAGAAATCAGCTGGATGAAATAGCATTACCTAAGGGAGGGAGTGCTGGCTTGGATTATTCCAGGTTTAGATTTGAATCCCAGCTCCATTATTTCTCAGCTGTCTGTCTTCTAACAACTTACTACTAACTTTTCACATGAAGTTTAGATAATGAGCATAAAGCATCTAACAAGAAAGTAAAGAAGATGTGCTAGTTCCACTTCTCCATAGGAAGGCAATTGTTATGGAGAGTCTATCGTGTAAACTTTACCAGTACCATAACTTCCCACATAGCTGAAGGTCAGATTTCTGCCACAGTAATTACCAGTGACAAAGCTATGAACACATAAGTAAGTTAAAGAATGAATGGGTTATCTTCTATAAAACTCATGTGCTTCTCTTCATAGGATTAATAAACAAAGCAGTAACCCAGAGCCTAACCCAGATATATGTGAAATGAAAATATTAGCTCAGGACCTCAGGTATAATAACATCAAAGAAAAACTAACACCAGCTGAGAAAGAACTTTATAGAAAAAATATGACACTAAATAGTTCAGGCCATTATTTTAGGAACAAACTGTGTTGCAATAGAATGATTACCTTGTGCCATTAAAAGAAGACTGAATTAGGTCTGGTATATTTGTTTTATAATATAATGCCATTAAGAGATTAAGATTTGAGCAAATAAATAGTTTTATCTGGGAAAATGTCATCTTTTGGAATATCACATTGACAGATTAAAGACATATTACTGTATTTTTTTTTACTTCTCAGTGACAGATAATGCCTTCCTACAGGTGACTGTTTTAACAAAAAATAATTCCCCTCTCAAATAATTATAATAAGTCAAGAGTGTCTTTCAATAATTTTGGTGGGCTCAAGAATTAGCATGGGTGTATTATTGGTGTATTTTTATTTTATGAATTTTTCTTGTTATGGGATAGGGTTTCTTTCTACAGAACAAACATTTCTCACAAGGAACTTTTCTTCTCACAATGCATTGAGTAAACTAACCGAGTTAGTTTCCAAGCCTATTATTGGTGAAAATTTAGAAAATTTAGACTGGGAAAAGTCAAGTTAATGCTACGGAGACATGCACACGTAGATATAGAGGCAAAAAACCAAGCATGCCTTCTTTCAGCCTATTTCTCTTACTACCATAGATCAAATGGTGGTATTACAACTAAGATTTCAGGATACTCATTTTTAAAAATTATTTAGTCAAGGTAAGATTTGTGTTTGGGAGGAAGGTTAATTCTGAGGACATTTGTATATTTAGCTGATCAGATTTCTGAATCCGATTTGTCTGTCTTCTTGGCAGATAGAAATTGGCAATTTTCCTTTTTAGACATATGCTACTATATATTGCTATGACAAAATATACATGCAAAGGATAGAATGACCATATTATTGTTTCTCCAGGATGGTCCTGATTTATGCCTATGTCTTGGCATTTTGTCTGTTTTAGCATTTATTCAGTATTATTTTATTTTTAAAACCATTATCATTAATGTCAGATTAAAAATAAGCCAGGTTGAGTTCTACCATGTTCTCATTCACTAGTATGTGAGATGCATGTATAGTAAGCAACGCCCTTCCCTTAAATTGTGAATAAGCCAGGAAGATAACTATTGATAACCTGGCTCTGTTTTCCCAACCCTTTCTGGAAGCAAGGTAGGTAACATGTCTCCTTCAATGACAGCATGGTCTCTGATAAAATAAAGCCCTTTTGGACATGAGCAGGTAAGGAGAGCTAATTGTTTCTGATCTTAAGTGGTGGTGGAGAAAGCTCTTGATGCTTCTGTTCCTACTGACTGCTTGGCTTTTCAACTAGTTGGGCTGTGGCTCATGCATGCAAGGTGCATAAAACCTTCAGGCCACCAGCATGCTGGGCCAGTAGGAATCACGGGAAATTATACATTATGTGTAGATGAAATGTGTGTGCATAGTAGAGCTTGAGCAGTCCTGCCATAGTGCATGTAGACCTTAATCTGAATATTACTGCTATAGTGATTTTGTCATTTCCTGCATGGTGTGAATCTGTACTTAAGTATTTGTTTTATCTATGCAGACAGAATTATTTCAGTTACTGCAGAAAGCTTACAACCAGAATGGTTTACAATTACAGCCCTTATTTGATTTATCTTTCTTTCTGGAAGTTAAGTGAAATGAAAAAAAAATACTTTGGGAAGGTTAAACTCATTAAAGCCTGGAGTTATAATTTCTATTCATTTGTCAAAGGAGTGATCAACAGATGGCCATAAATCTGAGAATCAGTTTGTCATTATTTGTTCCGTTGTTAACAATCTGAAAAAATTTTAAATAAACTCATTTGGCACCAGTTAGTTTTAAAAAGTATATTTTAATGAAAATTTCAATTTCTCAAGTGATTGATAATAAGGAATTATGTATAAAATGCTTATTGATATTTACCATCCACTAGGGGGGCTATAGTGATCTCAGTTAAGCACATAAAAACCAAAGACACAAATCTGCTGAAGGAGTATCAGAAGCTGGTTGAGAGACCAGCAGTTCTGTTCAGAAGACTGGATGTGAAGAGGGTGATTTAACACATGTAGCTGCAGAAAGTAACCTCATCATCACTCTGTAAATCCTGCCCTGTCATTTGGAATAAATGGCTGTTTTCCTGAATTAATTTAGCACATTTATTTTAGTTTTTGTGTGTGCAAGAAGCGAAGCAAGAGCTATTAGTGTGTTAGTTGTATTAGAAGAGTTTTATAAATATTTAATGGTGCTAGTTTTATGGAAGTGTCATTAGATGCTTCAAATAGAAAAGTCAATTAAGCAAATTCCAGTAACGCTTTGATTATTTTCATTCAATTTATGGAATAAAGGTAAAAGTTTGGAAATGTTGAGGATAAAACATTTGACACTATTATAAATGCTACTGTGGATTCCGTTTAAAATTCAGACATAATGACTAAATTATATAATATGGTTACACATGCTGGTGGAGGACAGAATCATCATAAAAATGATCTTACTAAATTAAGAACTCTATGGAGCAAAAGGTTACTTGGAATTAATTTGTGGTGTGCATATATTTTAATAATTATTCCCAACCAAACTGATAATCTACCAATTGTGATATTGTACCAATTGATATGAAAATTATAGTTTTCAAAATTTATAAATATTTTGTACATACAGATTTAAAATAACTGATATCCAAAATCAGCTGAGGTTCAAGTAAACAAAATGAAACAAGAAAACCCTTCCACAGAGTAGTACATACTTTCTCTCTTTGCTATTCATACATCTGATTTTAGAAATGTTGGAAACTTTGGAGCACCTCTTTGCGTATCAACCTGAGTGTCCTGAAATCATATTAAAATGTTTTAAAATTGGTTACTTTAAATTTTGGTTATGTATTGTTTCCAATCAATTGGGTGATGCCTTTGATCAAATTATTCTGTGCATGAAATGCCAGAATTTCTACCCTTGAGGCTTTTAGTGAATTGTAACTGCTGAAAAAAAAAGAAAAAGAAAAAGAAAAAAGCTTAGGAACAGTAAGAAAGTGGAATTGATTTCTCCTAAAACATGGGAGGAACCAGCCATGAAATCTTAAGTGATGTACAAATTATAAGGCATAGAAATAGTTAAGATTCATATGCAAAAGTTTACAAAGCTTAATTTAGGGAAAATTGCTTAATTTAGCAAATATTAAAAATATTATAATACTAATTCTGATTGAATTTAGCAAGATCAATGAATTTATGCCTAAGAGGAAACTAAAAAAGAAATTTACTGAGTGTTCATTATATGCCAGCAACTTTCATGGACTGTCTCATTAAATCCTCATGACAGCTCTCTGAGATGGGTTAAAAAAGATCTAGTTGTTTTCTAAATGAAGACGTGAAGGGTTGAGAAATCAAATAACTTGTCAAAATCCTCACTAATACATAGGATCTGAAACTAGATGTGCTCCATAACAAAGCTGACTTCTTCATTATTACTCTATTCTGCCTCTGTTTAGTCAGGATCAAATTGAAGTTATCAGAGAAAGCTCTTATAACCCAAATGATTCACTGTTACAGCCCTTATTTGGTGTGTGTTTCTTTCTGGAAGCCAATTGAAATGGAAGGTTATATTTTGTGGAAATTAAACTCATGAAAGCCTGAGTTATAACTTCTACTCCGTAGTCTAAGAAGTGCCAAGAAGGTATACTCAGAAGTCTTGTAGCTCCATTTAAGTCGTGACTGATAGGTAGTACAGAATGATGAGGTTGTGAGATGACATCCTTCCAAGTTTGTAATTGTCAAGACCTCTTTAAACTTAGAAATTTGCCATCCAGGAAAAAATTCACAGGGGAACTTATGTAAATGCTTTGTGGTAAGAAGTAATTGAAGCCAACATTCATAGTTGGGCAATTAAATGAAGACTCGTTTGTAAGACAAAAAGTAAGGAAAAGAAAGTCATAAAATAGGAACATTTACAGGCTACAAAACTAAGAGGCTGAAATTATGTAGTACAGACCAGTCTTTTTCAAACTTGCCACATGTCAGAATTACCTGGGATATTTACAGTGGTGTATATTTATATGCCCCACTGAGGACTGCAACATCTGAATGTGTGGCAGGGAGATCTCTGTGTGTTTCTTGGAGCTTCTGAAGGTGATTTTTTGATCAGCCAGGATTAGGAACTACTAGGCCAGAATACTCCCAAGCAACAGGAAGCTGCTGCACTTTGGTTAGTTGGGAAAAAAATGCCCAAAAAAGTAGTGGATTTCCTTAAATTTTTTTTGGGGGGGATATGTGTACATTTTTGGCATATTTAGAACTAGAGGCAGCTTCCAAAGCAACTAGCCAGTTCAAGCTATTTTACCACTTGGGCTAGAGTAAGGAAAAGATGCTATTAGCTTGGTGCCCAAGTTATTGCAGTTCATTGAAAATAATGGGAAAACTGCAATTATTTCTTCACCAACTTAATAGATGTCCTAGTCCTCACCACCACCCCAGAGCCTGTGCTTATGGAGAGGGATGTTCCCTGACTTCTAGAGGGAAGATGTGG
The DNA here is from genome assembly GCF_028878055.3 of Symphalangus syndactylus. Taxonomy (NCBI): domain Eukaryota; kingdom Metazoa; phylum Chordata; class Mammalia; order Primates; family Hylobatidae; genus Symphalangus; species Symphalangus syndactylus. The sequence continues at coordinate 121,713,245 of NC_072431.2, read as the reverse complement.
CCAGCAGCAAAGGGCAGAAGACTACATTTGGCTTTTATAAACACATGAAAAATTGTAGTGAAAGCACATTTATAATTTATTAATGCTATGTGATCAAATATTTTCAGCTTGTGGATAATACTTTTGCTAATAAAAAATAATAATTCTAGATTTTTGTGAATTCTCCTGAATTATACGTAGGTACAATGTATAGGGAAGGAATGTACTTTAGATATGGCGAGCTTTATTGGCACTACTTTATTTAGTAACCTGATGACTATCCTCTTTCTTCATTCCCCTTCAGTTTTTGGTCCCTTGTAAAATTTCTGGTGAATTTCTACAACCATGCTACACCCCTCTTCATGGGTGCGTGCCTTCCTACCTAGTATGTTACTTTCTATCATTTCCTCCTTGTGTCACCCTTGGGAACCATTGTTATCATTGTGATCAACAACAAATATTTTTTAAGCAGCTGCTATGTGTAGGCTATTGCATTAGGTATAAAAATAAGTTTAAGTCATATTTCCTGTAGGGAATAGACTTTAATCTAGTTTGGCCAGAGGGCATTCACTAAGACCAAGTGCCAAGTGGCTAAGGACCAAACAGATGGTCAGAAAAGAGATTGCAGAGGACTAGGCAGATGCAGTGAGACATAGGTAGGGCTCATGTTGAGCCCTGAAGGGAAAATTAGGACTTCACTTGATAGAAATAAAGAGGCTGTTGAAACGCCAGCGAAGACACAGAGGCAGAGAAGGTGGTGGTGCCTTTGTGAAACTATGAATGGACTATGTGGTGGGATGGTTTGACTGTTTTTCCTAAGGGGGAGGATATGAGTTGTAAGTTTGGGACCAGTCTTCATAACTCTTGGCCTGCAGTTTGGTGTAGGGACTTGTAGGCGGAGGGCAATATTAATAATCTACTCAGGTGATTGGATTGGCTTTTTATTTCTCCACCACTTCCTTTCGCATCTTACCACCAAGTAGTGTGAAAGATTCAAAGATAAGGAAAACAGTGGATACAGATACATTTGAGTTTAAACTGCCAGGTGAAGCCAGGATATTCAATGATCTCAGTTCTAAAATTATACAACCAGAGACTTTTGGGGGCATTTGCGAATATTATTTAGCCTTTTCATTTTACCTTATCTAGATTTATCTAAGACAACACAGAAAGTTATTAGGAGAGTCATGCCTAGAATACAGATCAGTTGGCTACTGGTGTATAGGTCTTTTCTCTGCAAAGTATGGCTCTCTGGCTCTCCTGTACTATGTAATATTAGAAAGTTTTATTCTTTTTCAATTACCAAATTATTAATTGGAAGGACTCTGATGCATTTTTATTCCTAAATATGTTTCATTATTGATCTTAAATGTAAACCAGTTGAGAATAGAGGCCAAAGCCCTGTAGTGAGACTTAGGATCCTGAGTTCCACTGCAAACTCCGCCTTCTGTTAGCTTATGTATCTTAGGTGACTTCCATGACCTCTCTGGGGCTCTAGTTCCTCGTCAGGAAAGAAAGGAGCGTCTATTAGAAGGACACTAACATATAAGAGTCTTTATTTGCTTTGAATTTAATAGTTTTCATGTCAGAAATATTACTTGCCAGAAAGTAGGATTATATCACAACTGAGTATATGTAGTTTGAGAATCACAAGATTTCTTCTCTGGATAGATGTATACTGATGTGGTTGGTTATTCAACTACTATTCAAGTAATTCTTAAATCAGCAGTTGGAGTTGGCATGAGTGAGTGGGAGCACCAATAAGTGTGGTTCTGAAGTCTTAGCACAAAGAAAGTGATTTTGCCTTCTTTTGCTGACTCTAGGCAAATTTAGCAAGAAAGAAAAAAATCTGTAGAGATGGTTTTGACTAAAACTTGGCATTATGTTTTAAGTCTGCCTACAAAGATGCCCATTCATGATCAATGAATGCTTATTAAATTAGATGAATGGGTAGGTCCCAGAGGGAATTTCATTGCCCAAATACAAAAGCAATGCCCTTCCATAGAAATTCTCACATATAGTGATAGGCCATAGCTTTCGGCAGTGAATTTAACTCTATTTTACCCTTACATTGTCTAGTCATCATTTCCATGGATCAGGCTATCTGGCTTAAAAAAAAAAAAAAAAGTCTTGAGTTGTTTTCTTTAAGAAAAAGTTGTGTGGCCTTTTTCTACTCTTAAGTCCTGATACTCACTTGGTGCCTTTATTTTCTGTGTGACAGTGACACAGCAAAGTTCCAATATATTAACATTTTCATCTCAATTGACAATTTTGGAGCAAAAAAAATTCCCTGTTCTAAAGAGAGAGAGATAGACAGAGGGAGAGAGAAAGGGTAAACACTGAGATATTGAAGAAGCCATTTGTAATGAAAATATAAGTTACTGGTTTCTCCGGGAGGAAGGAAGGAATCTGTTCATGGCCGTTGTGGAGAGACTTGTCTTGTTCCTGGATGATATATTTTGTTCTTTCTTAGTTTTCAAATCTGTGAAAGCAAAACCACAGTGGGATTTTAAGAGAATGGCAAGTTGAGGCTAAATTGTGAGAGGCATATATAATAAAGGAAATTATGAGTAAAAAGTACTAGTTAAGATAAAGGCTTGGGTGCTGTAATGCAGAGACTCAAAACAAGAGTGACTTAAATAAGGCAGCAAGTTGTTTCGGTCCTGCTACTAGGCATGATTTCTTTACCGCAGGACTTTTCTAGCTTGTTGGTCTGCACCTTCAATGCATGGCTTTCATCTGTTTGTTCAAGATGGCTGTTCCAGGACTGCTCATCCCACATACATTTCAGTCAGCAGGAAGAAAAATAAAGAGGCATATAAGCCCTTTCCTGTTAAGGACATGACCCAAAAGTTGCGTTATCAACCACTTCTTTTCACATTTAACTGGCTAAAATACAGTCACCTGGTTACATCTAGCTGCAAGGGAGTAGTCTTTCGTTTGGTGACCATGTGTCCAGCTAAAAATTGTTAGCATGTTAGAAAAGAAAGGGAGCAGTCTCTGCCACAGGAAATAAAATTTATTTTTGAACACCTGTACTCTTAACTATTTATATTAATAATGATGGAAACTATAATAATAATTATACAATCTACCATTTATTGAACTCTACCTGCTTCATTACATTTTATCCTATGTAATCTTACAGCAACCTTAACAAGGCAAGTAGTCATGTTACAGAGAAGAAAATCAAGGCTCAGAAAAGATCACCAATATCCTCAGACACATAGCTAGTAAATAGCATCTTTGGAATTGCAGGTAAGTTCTCTGATTCCTAGAGGTCTCTGAAGTCCAAGATAAAGAGACTCAATTTTCTTCTGCAATATATCAGCAACGGAATTGAAGAAAATTTAATGAAAATTAGATCAGGGATGTGTGTGGGAGTTCAGATGCACTGTAATGTGGAGTAATGGAAGGCAGAGAAATGGCTTAGAAGATGACTACATAGGATAATGGGGCCTTAAATTGACAAGGGTGAAAATAAAAATAAAAGGACTAATTCAGGAGATGTTACTACAGAGCACTGTATGAGTCTAGAAAGAAGATAGAAACTATGCTAGTTATTTGCACACAGCAAATATAAAGAAATGTTAACTAGGTATAAAATTAGTAACTAGATAATGAAAATGATTATTAATTAGTTAATAAAGAGTGAAGTCTAAGGTAGTGGCTCTCAACCCAGGGTAATTTTGCCACCCCAGGGAACATTTGGCAATGTCTGAAGGTGTTCTTGGTTGTCACAACTTTGGGAGACGCTGTTGGCATTTAATGGGTAAAGGACAGGTATACTGCTAAACATCTTTACACAGGACAAGCCTCCATAACAAAAAAGTATGCAGCTTGAAATGTCAATAATGGCAAGGCTGAGAAACATTCCTCTAAGGTATCAGGAGGTAGTGACCGCAAGAAGCAGCCATCCCAAAAATTTAGATAAGTGAAGGGGTCTTGTGGTGCTAAAACTTAGACCTCTAAAGAGGGGGCATTTGTTGGCTGATGCTGAGGTCTTGGGGGTGGGGTGGGGTGATGACGCTGGTTCTGCTCATCGTTTGAGAACCTGTAAACTGAATCCTTCTGATCAGAGACACTTTAAATTGGCATGCTGGTATATCAACAGACATTGAGTGCAGGCAAAGAAGAATAAAAAAATGATTTTGAAGTCTAATGCTTGGTTATTGTTAATACTGAGAGAAGTATTTCGCCAGTTACTTGATCTGGGGAAAAAGATGAGTTCAGTTTTAGTTTGTTGACCTCCAGATGGAATCATCCAACAGGCAGTAGGGAGGATTGCAGAGGATAGGGACTGAAGATAAAGATCTGAGTCCTCCACCCAGAGGTCAAACTTGAAGTCCTAAGAGGAGATGAGATCAGCAAGGGAGAAGCTGTGGTGAGAAGAACAGAGTGTTGAACACTTAACTGTCAGAATTGCCCCATTTAGGGACAGGGAGTAAACATTTGACATTATGCTTCTGGCATCATTATCTTGGAAGAGTTGTTAGATTTTTGATTTAGAAATGTTGCAGCTCTGATGTTGACTATTGTGTCATGGTATGTACTAGATTATTACGGGCTTATCTTTGGGCTGTTCTTGAAAAACAGTTTATTTTTTCATCAACTCACATTTTGTTTATTTGTAGTTTGTAGTCTTTTGGTGGACCTATTCTGCTTATGTTTCCTTTATATGAAAATGTGTGAATACACAAATTTTCTGATGATCTTTGTAATTATATGGCTTCATCTTACATAGAAATTTAACAAAAAACAGGTGAAATTCCAGTTGGTCTTATGCACATTGCCACTATTGTGTCCTGGAACAGAAAAAAATACATTAGATAAGAAAATCTGAGTAGAGTATGGGCTTTAATAGTGCTATATAGATATTGGCTCATTAATTGTAACAAACATACCATATATGTAAGATGCAACATTCACATATTGTATAACATGTAAATGTAATATGGGAGATGTTACTAATCAGGGAAATTGGGTGTGAGATATATGGGGATTCTCTGTACTATCTTGGTAATGTTTCTCAAATCTAAAACTATTCTAAAAGAAAGTTTACTTAAAAAGTAGATTTTATGAATGATTGGGGCTTCACAGCCAGAAAGGAGTCTATACCAGACATCCTGAGTTACTTCCCTTCGCCCTTACCAGCTTTGTTTATAATATCTTCCATCTTCCACATAGTCATGTGCTTCAGGAAGACTGTCCAGCCCCAGACAATCCATCCCATATGTCTATTTCTCAGGGCTGCCATGGCAAAGCACCACGAACTGGGTGGTTTAAAACAACAGAAATGTACTTTTTGACAGTTCAGGGGGCCAGAAATCCAAGATCAAGGTATCAGCAGGGTTGTTTTCTTCTGGAGGCTTTGAGAGGAGGATCCAGTCCATGTGTCCCCTCCCCTACTTCCGGTAGTTGCTGTCATTCCTGGTGTTTCTGGGCTTGTAAATACGTCACTCGTCTTCACACTGCTGCTTTCTCTGTGTCTCTGCTCTCCCTCCCCTTTCTCTTATAAGGACACCAGTCATTAGGTTTATGGAAGATTCAGGATGATCTCTCTTAAGATCCCCAACTTCATTACATCTGCTAAGACCCTATTTCCAAATAAGGTCACATTCCCAGTTACCATGGGTTAGGACTCTGACATATCTTTTTGGGAAACACAGTGTAACTCATTACATAGTTAAAATTAATAGTAGTGGCTAGTGATCACTTTCATCCTCTACCAGTGGTCATTTTCGGCATGAAAATTTGTCAGAATTCTGGCCAATGAGATGGAAAGGAAAGTTTGCTTGGGGTTTTCTGGGAAAGGTTTCCTGGCTTTTAAACATTTATGAAGGGTAAAGAGCCTCTCTTCTTTCTTTAGACGTTGGTATGTCTAGATAAAATGACTGGAGTTACACTGCCATCTTATAACCATGTGAGGATCTTGACCGATGAAAAAGCCACTTTATAGGACCAGTAGAGCCTAGTGGTAGAGTCCTGAGGGAACTATCTCTGAGGCTTCCTGTCTTCGACTTCTTCTTCTTTTTTTTTTTTTTTTTTTTGAGATGGAGTCTTGCTCACTTGCCCAGGCTGGAGTGCAGTGGTGTGATCTCGGCCTCCTGGGTTTAAGCCATTCTCTCACCTCAGCCTACCGAGTAGCTGGGACTACAGGTGCCCGCCACTGCGCCTGGCTAATTTTTTGTATTTTTAGTAAAGATAGGGTTTCACCGGGTTAGCCAGGATGGTCTCAATCTCCTGACCTCGTGATCCGCCTGCCTCAGCCTCCCAAAGTGCTGGGATTACAGGTGTGAGCTGCCACGCCCGGCCTGGACTTCTTATTCTATGGGATAAAAGCACCTTCATTTTGTAACACATTTATTTGAGTTGGGAACTTCTGTCACGTGCAGCCAAAGGAAGCACAACAGATACCATATCTACGTTTACATATTCCTTGAAAGAAAATTTAATGACTTTAGTCATCCAGTGGAAAATGTTAATATTTGGATTTTCTTACAACCTAGTATAATATTGAATAAAAATTAAATTTTATGGAGTTAAAATCTCATTATATAGAAAACATAAAATATCCTGCTTAAACTATTCATGATTAAAATAAAAATTTGGTGTCTTAAGAATTAACTAGCAGATTTTGATATAACAAATTCTTTATGTGTATTTTTAAATTTTCTGATAAATGGGTATTCCTTTCTAAAAGTAAATATAGAGACTAATAAACTTCTTTACTTGAGTTTTTTATATATCTATATCAAATTATTGAATACTTGGGTTGGAAGTCAGTAATATGCTACCTTCCAAAAGTGACTTTTTAATAAACATTCCCTGTAAGAAAAGTAAAAAAAAATTATCTAAATGAGTCTAGCATCAATTCAGATGCCAAATCTCTAAATTGGTCCAGCTGCTTCCATATTGAAAGTATCTCCTTATTTCATCAAAATATGCTCTGTGTGAATAATATTGGAGCTTGAAATGCCCTTTTTCTAAGTCAGAGTGTTGTGAAGAAATGCTGTGAGAATTCTAGTCTTTTGTAAATCTATTTAAGTGTTGATTTTCAGACTTATTTTGTGGAAGTGTGCACTTTTTTGTGATGTGTCACTCCTATTGAGACCCAGAGGGAAATCTAAAGTCACAGGTGGGGATCTGACTCACTTCATATTTAGGTGGAAACATAAGAGATGAGGCCGCCTTCCCATGGCAGAATGATTAGGGTGCCATGTTTCCATGTCAAAAAGCTTGTTTTGATAAAAAAAGGAAATCCTTTTCAATCCTGGTGTTGGTGGTGTTACCACTGCATGTCAATTGAATTGTGCTGTGTCCTGTATACACCCTGCTACTTTACACCAGTGCAATTAGAATCCATTGTAATCAGTGCGATCACTTTACTTAGTCCTTAAAATATCCAGACTATATGGCCGGGTGCGGTGGCTCATGCCTGTAATCCCAGCACTTTGGGAGGCCAAGGCAGGTGGATCACGAGGTCAGGAGACGGAGACCATCGTGGCTAACATGGTGAAACCCCATCTCTACTAAAAATACAAAAAATTAGCCGGGCATAGCGGCACGCGCCTGTAGTCCCAGCTACTTGGGAGGCTGAGGCGGGAGAGTGGTGTGAAACCGGGAGGCGGAGGTTGCAGTGAGCCGAGATGGCGCCACTGCACTCCAGCCTGGGCGACAGAGCAAGACTCCATTGCAAAAAAAAAAAAAAAATTATATATATCCAGACTATATAACATTATAGACTGATCATCACTTACTGTGTTACTCTATACCAGAAGCTGGTAGACTGTGTGGGAAGGAGTCTTCCATGAAGGGGAGGGTAGGAATACTTGAAACATTTGTTGGACATTTCAGAGGCATGTGTCCTGTTGGGCTCTATGGTATCAGCCCCTAAAGTTGGGTTTTCCTCAGAGAAGGAGAGAAAAGGAAAGATACAGACAAATTTTTAAAACTTTTTTTTTTTAATACAAGGAACTCCAGGATTAAGTGGGTATTCTTCAAATACAGTTAGGCTTTTCATTTTTTATTTACCATGTAAATGGTACATGCCTATCCAGTTATTATCATTCTTACTCATGGCACAAATAAAACAGATAAGAAGAAGCTCCTGTTACGAAGCTTTTGTAAAGAAGAGTGACTGTCAGAATTTTGGTTCACATCTGCATTCTGACACAGCGATGTCATTTCTCTCTTTGTTGGTTTGTGATACCTTGTCTGCTTAAACAGATGCTGAGTAGATCAGAAAAAGTAGGTGACCATGTCAAAGCTGTAAAGGTGATTTTATTTTGGTTTGTGCTCTGTTTCTTTGGTAAGAAGTGTTTCTTTCACTTTATCATTACCTGGGTCTGTAGATATAGGGAAGCATCATGGAGTAGTCATTAACAAATTTCTCTTTTCTTGACACTTTGTTAAAACATCTTTGCGGAAGTTCAAGATATAAACAGATGAAAGTAGAGCTCCTATTTTTAGAACAGGCAGAGTGCAAGTGCAGAAGGGTCCACAGTATTCACCTTCACCTTGTGAAAATCATTGTCATACTTCTATCAGTCAATGAGTCGGTCAACAAATATGTATCCAATAATTACCTTTGCAGAAGTGGCCCTTGCCTGTCTGGAGCTTACAGTCTAGACCAGAAAGCAGGCACTAAACACATCACACAAATGAATACATACTTTCACACTTAGGTAAATTCCCTGAAGGGAAAGAATGAGCTACTAAGCTAGTGAATAATAGGGTACTTACTTTAGGTTGAGAGGTCAGAGAAGGGTTTTCTGGGGCAGTGACATTCAAGCTGAGCTTTAAAGGATGAGTAAGAGTTGGGCCAATGGAGAAATGGGGGAGAAGGTTCTAGGCAGAGCAACCAGTATGTGTGAAGCCCCTGAGAGTGGAGGAATTTGCTATTAAGAGATTTGGGGCCAGAGAGCCCTGGCCTAGACTTTGCTTGGCAGCTCTGTGCCTCCCATCAGGCTGTCTACTTTGTACCTCAGTAGCCTCAGTTGAAATGTGAGGCCAACAATACCCCCTAACAGTGTTGTCCTGAGGATGAAAGATGATTTCATAAAGCAATGGTGCAAAGTAGAAACTGTATTAGCCACAGCATCATCATCATCATTCTTTTTTATTTTATTATTTTAGGAGCCTTTTTAATGTTGTATCTTAGTTAATCCAGCTGTGTTTTGTACTGGAGTGGGGGCGGGGGTGACTTTTTTTGGAAATCAGAGCAGGAAATTCTCTGTACATTTTGAAAATGATTAGAATCAGCATAAACCAAAGTAAAATTACCTTTACAGCTTTGACACGGTCACCTACTTTTTTTTCTCTAGTAGGTTTGAACATGGGGCTCCAATTTAGAAATGAGTTGTCTTCAAGTTTCATCCTTTTTGTTTTCCTCAATCTTTAGAGTAAACTTGAGGGCAATGTATTATTTCTTTGATTCTTGCCTTGGTAATACTGGGTCAAAATCAAAATCCATCAAGCTAAAGGAACACACCAAGTGTGGAGTTCTGTGCTTGCACTGCTGTGGGAAAATGAGATCTTTGAGCTTGAGAACTTCTTGCCTGAGAATGCAGGTTGGACTTCATGGAGAAGGGTCTTCAGGTGGGCAGTGACACTTGGGGTTAGCACTGCTCTGATGAGTACAGTGCCTGCTCTGGATTATGATCTAGATCTTATAATGAGGCAAAGAGGACAGGAGAGAGAGGAGACATATCTGTCATTACTAATTATGTTGCATTTTCATTCTCTCTCTCAAAAAAAAAAATACCCTTGGGAATTAAAAAAAAGTTCATACTTTTTCACAGTAAAGAGATTAATGTATTTCCAGAAATTATATGAAAATTTGTTCAGTATGTTTCATATGTGACAATCTCTTAATTTTTAAAAACAAAGGCCATTTTCTGATTTCATGAAAAATTGTATATTGTAATAATCACACAACATATTCCACCTTCTTAATTGCCAATCGTTCTTGTCTCATTCTGAATATATTCATTTGAATGTTGCTCGCCCAAGTCTTTCTGTTAATAAACAAAACAAAGCAGAAATCTCGAAAAGCCATTATGATCATCTGTCACTCCCATGTTACATTCATGTATTAATTCTTTGAATAAATATTTACTGACCACTCACAATGTACCAGGCTCCGAGTTTACTGAGCACTCTTGATGTACCAGGCTCTGAGGAGGCTTCAAGGATAAAACACAAGCAAGACCCTGGTAACTCTTGGTGTGTATCATCAAAACCCTAACGGATATCAGGCAATGTCTTTTGAAGTAAAGGTGTTGTTCTTTTGTTTTTTCTTTTATTGTTGGTGTGCACCTTTCACTATGTATGACATCTATTATCAATGTTTTGATGGTGTTAAAAGTACAGAGTGATGACGTACTTCTTCTCTTTTTTTTTTTTTTTTTTTTTTTCCCAGAATATTTCAGTAGCCTGTGCAGTTCTGGTTACAAAAGGACATAGATGCTTATATAATAGAAACTATTATAATTAAAACTATTTGCCCATATCTCTTATAAAGCATAGTTTTCTGATTATACAGGAAATATATGTGTGAGTATAGTTATGTATGTCTGTATGTATGTGCATAAATTTGTATGTGTATAAACACAGACATACATTGTAGAAAATTGAGAAACCATGTAAAAGCCCAAAGAATAAATTTACATGCAACCCTACCTCTGAGAAAACGTCTATTCAAATTTTGAATTATAGCTTTTCATTTTTTTCATTTCTAAGAGTTTATTGCAAAGAACTAATTAGAAAACTTTATTAAGTCCTGTGCCTAACAAAATGAATTGTCGTATTTCTTCTAATAGCCCAAAATTTGAATCAGACAGTAACAAGTTGGAGTTACTCAAAGTTTGGCCCCGTTTCTGCTTTTCCTTATTCTGTATATAGGTGTGTATGTGTGTTGGAGTGGTACTAACATTTATTTAAGTCTTTCTTACATTCTAGGTCCTATTAGGCCAGGTCGACATGTTTTCTCATTGAATTATTCCATCCACCATCAGGAGGCTAGTGACAGTGTTATAACCAGTTTACAGTTAAAGGGACCTTGAAGCTCAGAAAGATTAAGCGACTCATGGTCCTTCAGCTAATAAATGAAAGAGTTGGTGTTGCATGTACTTCAATAATATTTTTTTAAACCCTTTTATCAAGGCTGTCTTTTTATTATCTAGAGAGTTCCATATATTTCCAGATGCTTGACAGGATGTGGATAAATTTAAAAATAGACATTATTTCCCTTGGGGGAGGTGCTTGGTAATATGTGAAGTTATTTTCTGCCCCCCACCCCCCACAATCTTTTTGTAGAAGCAGTACTGAACTGGTCCAGTGATTTATTTGGAACTTCTTAGAAGGCCAGTTATTTTAACATTAGGGCATGCTCCCTTCCCTAGCTGGTGCTCTAGAGAGAATGGATTTGTGGCATGGGTGGCACAGGCAGCCATCTCACGCTGCCTGAAGCTCTGCCACAGCACTATGCATTCCCTGAATGGATTGGGGCACACACGTGGTCTCTACTGAGTGATTTTCCTAAAAAGCATAATGAAATTACAGCACTTGGTATCTTAACCAAAACACTAAAGTCTGTAGTAACAGTGCTCTTTTTTAGCACCTATTCATAGTTTAGTAAAAGCAGATACATAGCTATCCTTACAGACTGAGTTGTAAAATATAAGACCTTGGGCCTCACAAACAGGCTGATTTCATTGACTCTGTTTTCAAAGCATTTGTTTATAATCATCTTACTAGTATTACCTTTCCTCCATGTGGTAAATGCTGCCACACCCCCATCAAAGGAAGTGTGTAAAAGTAGGGTCAATCTCCTTGTCCTTTTGTGCATTAAAGTTTTCTCATGGAAACTATAAAGGCTATTCTAAAAACCCTTCTATAAACTATAAATAAGCCCCTAAGATCTACTTGAATGTCAATACATTAAATGCTTAATATATGTACAAAGACCAAAGTGATGTTTGCTTTTCTATGGTTCCCTTCTAAAATTCCACAGTCTTTCAAAGTAACAACCACGAGGAGTCATAAGCACATGCTTCATCTATATGTCACCTAATCGCAGGGGCGCTGTGTCTTAGAGTATGCTGTGCATAAAATCACTGGATCTGCACATGCCTCCAGCAGTTCAGGATATTTATGATAGAGAAGAAGAATGAGGTAAATTAGGATAAAGCTCTGGTTTTGGCTTTACATTTCCTATATTTTACAAGACCAAGTTATTCGTTTGCCATGCTGTCAAGGTTTAATATTCAAAATATGGGCTTGAAGCCCCTGTGAGGCCAATCAGCTATTAACTATGCTTTCAGGTTTAGTTTTTAAAGAGTTTAAAAATACACTCATTAATCTGAATTGCTACTATGGCAACATCCATTTTTTGAAAATTATACTGCCTGAGCTGTTGACCAGATAACCATGAGCAAAACAGTTTCCTGGGATCTGCTGTACAGATCATGAATCTCTTTTGCTCCCTTTATTCTACAAGGGGAAAGGGGCCTTAGGAACTGTTAGATTTTTAGAAAGGGTGATTTTTTTTTCTTTAGCAAAAGCTTTTTTTTTTTTCTTCTGCCGTTCTCCTCAAATATCAATATCCAAAAAAGCATTCTCTTATCTTAGAAGAAAGAGAAAGACAAAACAATTTTTCCCCTAAAGGTATGAAATGTTAATGTGGAAGGAGAATTTTTAGTGAAGAAATCTGAGTCTCTTCCTTTCTGATGCTGGAGGCAGGGTTGGATTCATTTAGTATGTAACGGCTTAGACAAGAGCTTGTTTCAAATGCTGAACCATCCGGTTATGGCTCAACCGGGGCTCCCCACAGCAGCAGCTGAGAGGTTAATGTTACCCACAGCTCTTCTCTGGAAAGCAGATGAGCAATTCCACCTTTAGACGGTGACCTGTTGGCACTCCCTTGCTCATCTCGGTATAAACAACACATAGGGAGCGGGTTATTTGTTGGCAGGGTATATTTCTGTGGGAGGTAGGGAGCAAAACAAGAGGCAATAAAAAGAGACTTAGGTAGTTGAAAACTGCAAATCTCAACATGGCAAGCATTCAGAGCATGGTAACTGGCCAAGAAGAGGAATCTTCAGTGCACAAATGCGCCTGATCTCTCAGACCCTTCAGGTAGAACCTCAGTGGGGTGATGTCCTGCTGCATTTCCTCAGCGCGTTCTCTAGACCTCAAAGAGGAACCCACTCTGGGTTTCTGCCCAACTTCTCTCCCTGCAGTGCCCTTCGCAGACCTCTCTTCAGTGCCTCTTCCTCACTTTTCATTCATCTCCTTTAACATGTTTGTTTCAAGACTGGAGCCTTAAAATATTAGACCTTGTCAGGACGGCAAATGCAAACCAGACAAACCACTACTGCACTACTGTTCAATATGTTTGATTCTCCTTTTAATTAACCAGGAATCCCTCACTGCAAAATAGCTTTAAGGGGCATCTGGAAACATCCAGCTAGGCTTTACATTGTCCTGGTGAAGGTCAGTGTTGCACACTAGCTACAGTAGAAACCTTCCCACTGGCAGGCAGGTAGTGGTTTTTCTAGCATGTGGTCTTTTCTGAGAGCTGCAGAGACCACAGACTTTGCATTTCCCACAAAAAGAATTACTGTGCACTCACGGTTTTCCTGCGTGTGGAACTGATGTGCAATATTGAGTCAGATGATTTTTCCTTTCATAATGAAAAATCCTCTAGAAATAGACAATTATTTCCCTATCTAATTCATTTTTGGGAAATTGGCTATGGGATGCTAAAAAATGATTTTATAAACATCATCAGAAATAAAAAAGTTTTTAATGTGAAAAATTAGTTCTGTTCTCCCAATATGAGTGTTAGAAATTTATTTGTAAAATGACTGTGAGGACCCATGGAAAGTTGGCAACAGGTGGACTTGCAAATTTCCTTACCCTAGCTGAGGGATATTTGTGACTATTGTTACAAACAAGGGAGAAATCCTATTGGCAAATTTAGTACTTGGATAGAACGAGTTTTTGAAAATGAAAATCTGACTGTGGGCTGACCATGGCCTATGGGTCCTGCATCACCCAGACCAGTCCAAAGTCACAGCTTGTTACCACAACCCATGTTCTCTGGGCTCCAGCCATACCTGCTGAACTCACCAAGCTCTTTTCTGCCTCAGACTCTTTGCACATGCTGTTCCCTCTGCCAATAACGAGCTTCCTAGCACTTGTCTGGCTAATTCTTACTCATTCTTTAGGATTGAGTTTTAATGTCACTGTTTGAAGCTGACCATCTTCTTTGAACCCCTAGTCTTCTTTAGGTCTCCCTATTATCCATCTTTGTTACTTACGGTATTTCTTCCTAAGAGCACTTACCTCAACTGTGAATGTGTAGCCATCTGGGAGGTTATCATTGCCTGGGTAGGCTATAAGTCAGCAGGGAAGGGTAAATCTGCTTCCTTGTTCACCATTGTATCTTCAGCACCTAGCACATAGAAGTATCTAAATAAATATTTGCTAGCTGGATAGGTAAAGGAATGGATAGATGGAAGAATGAATGGTTGAAAGATTAAATGAATGGAAGAATAAATGAAAGAATGCAAGAGTATTTTGAGTAATCTAGAACATTCTTTTGGTTTTTACACCGTTAGGAATCTCAGTCAAGTCAGCTTATTTTATAAGATCAAGAGATAAATCTCCTCATCCCTAAAGAGTGTTCTGCCAGATGCTAGAGAAATCTATCTGCTGGGTACCTAAATACACGTTTTCTACCAAGAGAAGAGACCAGATGGGCACACTGCCTTCCTGGAAATCTTTGTTTAACATATAACTGCCATGTTCGCTTTAGTCTTTGTCCCAATCATAAGATTAATCATTGAAGATAAATATTACATCTCATTGACATGTATACCATTTGTTACATTTCAGAATATCATGCACCAGTGTCATAAATATTGTCAGCATGCTTTTTTTTTCAATGATTATAGCTATAAATGAGGATCTGGGGATGAATGGAATTTCACTGATAAAATACAAATACTGGCATTTCTCACCTAAGAAAAACTGTAAAATCCCGTACTTTTGACGCATGAAATAGGTCTCACTGATTCTTTCCCTAACTGAGAAGTCTTTGTCTTTATGTTGTGAATACACAGACAGACTATATTAAAACAGTTTGTCTGTACATCTATTGTGTCTCTACACCATTTTCTTTTATGAATAAGCCAAGGAGGGATGTTTGCCTCTCATAAATCTTTCACAAGAACAATTCCAGTAAAAGAAACCACAGTTGTGACTGCCAGTTTAAATTTCTAACAAACTACTCTCCCAGTCCCACATGAGCTTCTAAGTTGAAAGCTTGCAGTGCTTGGAAATTTCATGGATATTCCTGTCTTTTAGCTTTGGAATGTTTACCAGTCAGAAAAGCACATGCTTATTTAAGCCTAAGCAATCACATCGTGCTTAGTGTTTGCTTAAGATTAACCTGTGTTACTTTGGTCCTATCCAGTGTCTTGCCCTTCTTTGCTTCTTTCTTTCCAAATGTCCTCAGTTTTCCATCATATTCTGTGCTGCAGTGATTTGGAGGGTATCACAGACACGAACTCCTGGTATGAAATGTGGCCCTCATCCCATTGTCTCTCCTCTGCGTAAGTTACTTTCACTGTTGGACTGTTAACTCCTTGCAAAGGTAGGTTTCATGTCACCTTTGCATTCTTCGGTGCTTGTATTGCAACTGCAGTCTTGATAGTGCTTGGTGTTTGTAGAATTAAGATAAATCGAGTCTCATTTTTTTGGTTGAGTCATTTTTGATAATTTCATATCATGTATTTTGTGAAATATTGGAATGTGTATACAATTTTTGCTTCCTAATGTCCTGGGGAAAATGGTGATTAGGAAGCTGGCATATTCAAGCCTGGTAACACTTCGGTGTATATGATCTATATTACAGTAAAATTTATCATATGACTTTGATAGGCTTTAGGGGAAAATGGATTTTTTCTCACAGACAATGATAAAGAAGTGAATGGTTTTATACATACATTATCACTTGTACACACATACCACTAGGTTCAAGGACTATGAATAAAAGCCAGTACAAAGTCTACTCTTGAATGATTGCTCTTGACCTTGTACAATCTTACCCAGGAATGTTTGTGTATCCCATGTTTTTATTCTTTTTAAGCTATAAAAGTGGATTTCTACCTCACCTCATTAAATTTTGAAACATGGCAATTTAGAACTAAATAAGAATGAATTTGGCTTTTTTTAGGCTGTATTATAAATCTTGTTTAGATACCATTTTAAGTTCTCTTTATGTGCATTTTTGTTTCTGTTGACTCAAAAGTCCTTAACAAACTTTTCTTTAAAAAAAAACTTCAATTTTATTTTTAATTGATTAGATAGTACAGTTACATAGTGTAAAATTTAAGAGGTACAAAATAGTAGATAGTAATATATTATAAATATCTTTTCCCCTAGCTACCCAATTGAGCTCCTTGGAGTTAACCACTGTTGTAACTTATGTATTCTTCCAGAGTTGGTTTATTCTTATGCTTGCTTACACACACACACATTCCACATATATGTATATGTGTATGTACATAAGGATGTATTTTTTAAGTGCAAATGGTAGCATATCATATACCCTACTTTGTACTGGCTTTCACTTTAGTGTATGTGTCTAATCCTTTCTTTTGCCTGGAGCAAATATTTGTTTTTACAGTGACTTTCCATTTGTGGGGTCATGTGAATGTTTGTTGCAGGTTTGTTCAGTTATATTGTATGGACCTCAGATAAGCTGTAAAACAACCCTATGGGCTAAGGTACCTGCAATATTTTATTAACTTCATTTCAAAAGTAAATAATAAGCTGGCTTCTGTCCACTGAGGGTCAGAGTCTTTATGATTATTCTTACTTCCAGCTTCAGCTTCTGACACGTTGGGCAAGACTAAACATAAAGCCAGTTGAGTAAGCTGCCTATAGGAATTTGGCAAAGAAACAAGAAATGTCTATCGTTTATTTTTTATTATGCTCTGCCTACTTAACAACAAAACAAAAACCGTAAAACAAAAAACACTTTTATTTTCACTTCTGACGATGACCCTACTGATTTTAGTCAGGTTAACTTACTATTAATAATTTGTCTCACCACTGCCCCCTATCCCGAACTTTTAGAAATTCTCAGGTTCTCTGTTTATATGCTTAGAATATGCTTCTTCACAATTTTATGTTAAGAATCAATGTCATTGCTAATCTTTTTGCATATTCAGTATATATACACATTACTTATTAACTTTTTGGGTTGTCCTTGCTTTACCAGAAAATCTCAGTAATGGCAAACATTTAAAAACTTCTCCTTATTTCTTTATCACAGAAATTAAACAGGTACTATGTCATATAACTAGAAAGTAACTCACACCGGATGAGAACATAATGCTACCTGTTACTCATGGCAGTTTTCTGCGACTCAGAGTTTTTTGCAATGAGAATTTTACTGTTGTTGTATCTTAAGAATGAACTTTATTTTTTGGTTTAGAAAATCTAAATCCTGTCCCTCTCAAGGCAGGAGTGGGAGGGATAGAAAAAAGAGCCATGACTTATTATCAGAATGCCTTGATCAAATCTAAACAGTTACATTTAACTATTTGTGTAACATTAGACAGGTCACTTAGCAGCTCTGATAGTGGCATTAACAACTGCTGAGCAAAAGTGTTTATGAAATGCTCTGATGGTTAAGGTCGAGTAGCTTTTCTTTCAGATAGTTTTCCTGTGCTTCCTATTGATGTCTCATTTTTTCTCTGTACTCAGGTAATATTTATTTGCTTCTACCACAAACATAGTAGCCTCAGTTTACTCCCATGTGAAGTGGTACTATGAACTCTTTATGTCACAAAATTGATGTGAAGATCAAACAGGGATAATATATATGAGATTGCCCTCATAAACCACAAAGAACTCTGCAGCTATAAAATATTAGTGTGCCATTTCCTTACATGTGGACTGGACCTAGGCTCTAGCTGCTGTATGTGAAAAAGTCTTGTTTCCTGAACAAGAGCAAGTTAGATGCCCCCAGAGAACCCGGGATTGTGCTATGTGCAGTATAAATATTGCATGCAGTACTCATTGAAATGAATTTGTCTGAAGTTAGTGTCATATCATTTGAAAACAAGTTCCACTTCTCTGTCTCTTATAAATTATTCTTTTTTATATTTCACAGAGATCAGTTTGGGACCAGTTTAGTTGAGTCCATGCAATAGATAAAGTGCATTGGCAGTTTCAAAATCTCCTGTGATAGAAATACTTTAAATCACCAAATGTCATCTTCAATTTTCAATAGCAACATGATTGAGCATTTGTGCAAAGGATCTGAAGATCAACAGAAGACCCCACAGTGTGTGTTTTGTCATTTACTTGGAGACAGGACGAAGGAAGTACAAGTTGCAGTGCAGTGAATTTAGGGCCAGCTACAAGCTGCACTCAGCCATCTGATTCACGGGTTTAGGGGTGCATTCTTGCTCAATGGTGGACTTAAAAAACAGGAAGAATGGGTATTTTATGACCCATGTAAGTTCTCTAAAGTGTTTTATTTTTATTTTCTGAATATTTCAACCTTAGTGATTCAATTTCTGGAACATTTCAGGTTTACAACATTTCCTTCTGTTGAAAAATGTCATGATTGACTTGTATAGGAATGCTAGAGAATATGCTCATTTTCTGCAGATCTTTTCAGGTAAAGGTAAATCTAAGTTTGATATTGAGTTAAAAGTATTGAGTTACTAAACATTAAAATAGTTTGCAGAATATCATAGAATGTATTTGAATGCTGTTGCTAATGTAACTAAATAAATACCATAATAAATATAATATTTTAAGTACAACAAAAATGCATATGAGTGAAATTATACAATAATCAATTATCCTTTTATTTGGCAAATACTTACTAAGGATTTTCCATATATAGGCTACCAAATATGTTTTGAGAAATCTACCTTTAATTGTAAATGAAATAAAGAAGAAAATTAGTAATAAGAAGAATAAGAAATCGTTTTGGACAATCTGAGTAAGGAGAACAGTCATAATATAAATATTTGGAATTAAGGAATTACACAAGATTCTAAAAATTTTAAAGTGCATGATTGAATAATTATATTTTATCCCTTCAATCTGTAGAGTATAATGATGGCAGTGAGAAACAATTCTAATGCTTTAGAAAATCCAACTTTTAAAAAATGATTTAAAAATTTTTCCCTCTGATTTATGGTTGGATACTTTGATGAAACCTTCCATTAAACAGATACTTGCTAACATGACCTCCTCCTTGGTTTTCCTAATTTTCTTAAATTTAGTATTATTTTGTTTCTTGGTTGTTGAAAAGAAACTATTTTGCATGGCACATTATGCCAAGAAAAATTAACTTTATTAAGTAAACTCAAGTAATACACAGTATTCCTATTCCATAAGTTTTCGTATTACAAAAAAGTTTGTTGCCGGGTGTGGTAGTTCATGTCTGTAATCCTGGTGAATTGGGAGGCTGAAATGGGAGGATTGCTTGAGGCCAGGAGTTCAAGACCAGCCTGAGGCCAGGAGTTCAAGACATAGTAAGAGACCATCTCTCTAAAAAAGACGTTTTTAAAAAAGTTAGTTGCGCATGGTGGTGTGTGCCTATAGTTTCAGCGACTTGGAAGGCTGAGTTAGGGAGATCACTTGAGCCCCGGAGTTCAAGGTTGCAGTGAGCTATGCTCATGCCACTGAACTCCAGCCTGGGCAGGAGAGCAAAAGCCCACTATTAAACAAATTGTAAAAGGTTCATGTGTATATCCTTCTATTTTGTAACAGTTAACTAAGGGCAGCCTTTAGTAACCAAGAGGAAAATACTGTATTCTGAAATGAGTAACTTAAATCTCTTTCCTCTTTTATCTAAATATGTTTGTCAAGTATTCATTTTCAGTTTTGGAAGAGGACACAGAGACATTCATTGTTCAAAACAGGCATAATTCAGTGTTCTTTTCTGTTAGTAAAGAGAATGCAGGGAAGGGCCATACTGACTGGAACCGGTCAGAATGGCAGGCAGCCCATCACTCAGGTTGGGACAGTGATGCTTACTGTATACCACGAGGAAGAGCTCCTGGTTAGTTCCCGCAAGTAGCCTACTTCAGTTTTGTTCATTTAAACCAAGAATTGGGGAAAGTACACTAGAATCAGCTTGTGAGTATCTGTCCATGCGTAAAAGTCTTTGGGCTGAGTGATTTGGCTGTCCCAAAACACCCTCCTTTCTTGTGGCCTCTGCCTCTTGCTGTTGCAGAGACGTTTGGCTCTGCACCTCCTTTATGAGTGGGTGTTCTGTACCAGAGCCAGCTTCCAATTTCCGTCCCGGTTTAGAATCAACAACCACAGGACTCACATTTTATCCCCCACTGCCTCCTTTCTCTCCCCTCATTCATGGCACCATGTATATTTTTATGAATCCCCTCTCTTTTTCAAAGTTAAAAAAATAAATAGGGAAACACAGATGCTCCTACTGTTGCTCCATATGGAAACCCACTTTCTAAGCAAGCGAATTGTAGATCTGGGAAGCACACGTTGCTGTCCCAAGCTTCCCCCTGGGAGTATGCAGCTGGATGGGATCCTTTATTCAAAAGAGCAAGGAGAAGGGTGTGTGTTGGGGGTGGGTTGCACCGGGGAATGATCAATGTAGTCTGTAGGGACATGCAGAGGGAAATCTGCAAAATGTTAATCTCCTCCGTCTCAGATGATTCTCAGCATCTCCAACTGTAAATTCATGGTAGCCTGGTAGAGCCACTTGGAATTTGAGAACTCAGGTTTTGATGAACTTTCTGGCTCTTTCTTTTGCTATCTGCAATTTAGGAGTTCTGTTTCATTAGAGTTAATTCCAAAAGGCTATCTGTAGGAACATAAAGTGAAAGTCCTGTTACCTCCTTCTTGAACCACAGTTTCTACATTCACTTTTAAGAATCTAACAGATTGCTTTGGGTATAAGGTGTTTGACAGCAGAAGTTCTCTGTCCTTTTTATATGCCCTATAACATAAAACCTAATACATGAACATTCATAAAGAGGTAGACGGGTTGATGAAAGAATTATTACATGTAGCTTAAATTTATGATTAATAACTGGATTTCTATAAAATCTCATTGGCTTGTTTGCTCCCTTTAATTTGTAAATTATATCCTTTTTGGGAGGGTTATATAATTAAAATTTATATATATATATTTAGAAAACATAGATATTACATATGCTAATGTTTTCTGGAGATGTCTTTGAGTCAAGACATTGGAACAAAATATTATATATAAAGTTTGATCGTCTATTATGATAACTGTATCACATGAGTATTCAAAGACTGATTAAGAAAGCAGTATTTGCTAAAGATTTTTTTTTTTTTTTTTTGGTGGGCTCTGAATAAATCTGGGAACAAGGAAATGGTTGAAAAGATACGGATTTTTATTAAATATGTTCGAAGCAATTCAGTACTTTGGGGAAAACAACTTCAAACTTCCAAGGGCTTCTCTGCAGCTGGGAAAGTAAATTTGTAGAAAACTTTTTTCATGTTTAACTCCAAAACATGAAACCTGGCTCTATATACCACACTGATTCACATCTTACCCAGAGGGACAGATTCACATCTCTGTTGGGATGTACATGCAAGGATTTCCTGTATACAGAGATGGAATAAGCTATAGTGTTTGCTGGCAATTTCTAGTCACAGAGTTAGGAGACTGCATGTCTTTAAGGATTTAGGTTTTCATCTTTAATAAGTGTGGATTAACTCATGGTATTTCATTACTCTCTTCTCAAAGTTCAATAATTTGCATGCCCTCTTTATAATTATTTCCATTTTTATGTACCATTATAATTTTGAACTATGTCATTAAATCTGCTTACTTTGTAATTCAGTTAACTTGAAAGTGAACTTTATATCACTACCATAAGTGAAAAGTAGTGCCACAGGTCATAGATGAAAAGTAATTGGAAAAATAAACACAGAGGTAATAAAATGATGTCTTTAAATTCTAGCTATGTGTTGTTGTCTGCCCACATCTCTGTGCTTAAGGTTAGTTTGTTCTTTGTTAAATGGGAGATTCTCATGTGTTAGAAAGGGCCAGGCGCGGTGGCTCATGCCTGTAATCCCAGCACTTTGGGAGGCCGAGGCGGGTGGATCACCTGAAGTCAGCAGTTTGAGACCAGCCTGGCCAACATGGCAAAACCCTGTCTCTATTAAAAATACAAAAATTAGCTGGGCATGGTGGCGAGTGCCTGTAAATCCCAGCTATTCAGGAGGCTGAGGCAGGAGAATCACTTGAACCCGGGAGGTGGAGGTTGCAGTGAGCTGAGATCGCCCCACTGCACTCCAGCTTCAGCTTGGGACAGAGCGACACTCCATCTCAAAAAAAAAAAAAAAAAAAAAAAAAAAAAAAAGAATAGCACCACCACAATGACCAGTTCTCCTTTATTTAATCAGAATGATTGAAAGAAATAAGCTTATGACAAGGTGATGTTATTTAATATAGTGTCACTATGTTCTTTCAAATAATCTTGCATAAATCCCCAAAACAATTTGAGTATTCTTAAAATCCTAAGTACCGTCAGTGATAAAGCATACCAAGTCTTGGGAAATGCTGCTGTATAATAAAGAGTTTGACACCAATAATAGGAGTATTATAATAAATTGCTCATATTTCTGGGACGCTAGCATCACCGGGGTAACTAGTGTTCAGTTACATAGAGAAAGATAGTTACAAATGTTTATATAAGACTTAGGAGGTAGGGTTATTTATATCTAATTAACTTTAAGGTGACTTAAAAACATCTAAAATAATCTTTATTATTTTATGCATCCATCCCTTTTGAAAATACATATTTATATAATGTGTACCTATATATACAGAATGCATGTGATTATTAGATGACTAGCTCTTTACTAAAATGTTGTTTTTATATTTTTAGGTAATTAACAATTGTTATTCTCATTTAGGCATTTTGTTGAAATATTTTGTTGGTGTTTATTCCCTTAATTTAAACAGCAGTTCTAGGTGAAATTTAAACAGAATTTTATGACTATGAGATCCTAATAAAAACAGCAGTGGGTTCAGTGAACAAGCTGTTAGATTAAAAATGCAAGTGGTTAAGGGTTAGCCTGACTCTTTAGATTCCAATCCCAGCTCTACTGTTTACTAGCCATGTAAATTTCATCAAGTTAATCTTTTTGTGCTAATTTTCTCGTTGTTAAGGTCACAATAGAATGATGATGCCTACTTTATTTGTTTTACTTACTTGAAGAGTTAATATGTATAATGCATGGAACAATACCTGGCATGCAGTGAAAATTCAAAAACATTAGCAGATACTCCTCTTCCTCCACCTCCTCTTCCTCATTCTAGAGGGACTTTTGCCATATTATGAGATGAGAAATATGAAAGCATAAAATGCCACATACCACATTGAAACCATAATCATTGTGCTCTTACTTTGTTTAGTGGGTTTAAGTAGTGGGCAATTTAGATTACAAAACTTTCCTGATTTTGAGAATTATGGTCATGTTAATTCATATTCCAGTTTTCTTGAGGCCATTACCTAATATGAAGAGATATTATTCACAGTCAGGATGGAGGGGCGGTGAAATACTCAGCACAGAGAGCTGTCGGCAGCACTAAGCTTTACAACAGCAGCCGAGCCTAGGAACTTGGAGAGTCTTGTCTGGAGGCGGTGATTAAAAGCTTGTAAAATAAGATCTATGGAGGAAGGCTAAAGAAATTTGGATTGTTTACCCTGGAGAAGAGAAGACTTAAGGGTGATTTAGTGCTGTTATGGAAGCATAAGAGGGTTCTTTTCTAGAGCCTCGTGGTAAGCTCTTCTGTAGCTCTCCTGAGATCCAAACAGGAGGGGGTGGGCTGACAGCACAGAGGATTTAGAGTAGGTAAGAAAAGCTTTCAACAGGATAATTTTTTTAAAAGCAAAACAATTTGAAAGGGAGACTGTGGAAGTTAGGTTTCTGGAAGTTGTTAGTAATAATAATAGCCATCTGAAGTGGTTTTGTCTGGTCCTGCCTGGAGGTGTAGTGATGGGGCGTATTGGCCAAAAATGTACTTCCTGTGAATCAGTAAAGGGCTGGCCCGCCCCACTCTTAGAAATGGACCGTTTACTAAGATAGCAGCTCTTCCCATCAGTGACAGTGTAAGTGCAGTTGGCCCTCCATATCTATAGGTTATACATCTCTGGAGTCAACCAACCATGGATCACAAATAAAGTCAAAAAGAAAAACAACTAAAAATAACAATACAACAATAAAAACAATACAAATTAAAACAATACAGTGTATCAACTATTTACATAGCATTTACCTTGAATTAGGTATTATAAGTAATCTACAGATCATTTAATGTTTACAAGAAGGTCTTTGCAGGCCATATGCAAATACTAGACCATTTTATATAAGGAACTTAAGCATGTATGGATTTTGCTATTCTCTGCGGTCCTAGAACTAATCCCCCGTGGATACCAATGAGCAAATGCACCTCAAAATGGTAAACCCCACAAGGAAAGGCTTCAACCCAGGGTTACTAAAGAGAAACACAAACCAAACAGAGGTTCTCAGCTGGAGCCATGACTGACTATGTGTCCCCCTGGATGCTTCTAGAAGTTTTAAATGTTGTGAATCTAGAAATTTTAATATATTTAACAAGTTTTCACTGAAAGCACTCTATGTGGCAATAGCAACGCTAAGTTCTAAGGTTATAAAAGCAAGTAAGATACATCCTTTGCATTCAAGAAGCTCACATTCTGACAGCCTACGGCAGCATGTGAAAGGACAATTACAGAGTGGTGTAGTGCTATATAGCACTTTACTCTGGGACCTAGAAGAGGTTACCTAACTTGGCCTTGTAAGTCTGGAGAGTTTCCAGTGGAGGTGGCCCTTGAGGTAAATGTATAAAGATAAACAGGAGTTTACCAGGTGCATTTAAAAACAAAACAACGAACAGCATGTGCAAAGACAGGAAGATACAAGGAAGAATGGATGGTTACATTAGCTAAGTGTGTGTCTAAAACAGCTCTATCATTACATGACTCACTGCTGACATGTAAGCTATCTGGCAGCTGAAATACAGTGTCTGAATTAGGATGTGCTTTAAGTGTAACATGCACACCATATCTCAAAGACTTAGTATAAAAAAAGTTTCATTTTTAACTTATGACATGTTGAAATGATAATTTCAATACATCGAGTTGAAGAAAATATGTTATACAACCGATTCCACCTATTTTAGTTTACTTTTTCCTAATGCAGTTACTGGAAACATTTAAATTATATATGTGGCTCACACTTTACTCACAATAAAGGACATATTACACTGCAACCTATTATATACATACATACATACCTACACACACATATATGGAAAATGCAAACACTGAAACAAAAGGTTCATAAGTTTACCATTATGCTTTGTGGCACACTATGATATTGCCTATTCTATTCTATTTCGTATTGTTTTAATGCTGGTTACAACCTATTAACTTGATTTCAAAGCCCACTTATGGGTCAAAATTTATAGTTTAAAACGTATTAACATAGGATTTCACTCCTAATCTGGGCATTATTGTTTAGCTGCTGAAGTGTTTATTTATTTTGACAATACTGTGATCTGATTGGATTTACCTTTAGACCCTGTCAATACATGGAGGGTGGATTGAGTGGAAGTGAGTTTATGATAGAATGAAGCCATAGTGTTGAAACTGCTATAGTAGTCCATGAGAAAGATCAGGTGGTCTCTAAACTATGGTAATGGCATTGGCGGTGCAGAGAAAAGAATCAATTAAAAGTTGATGAAGACAAAAGGAATGCTATTTAGAACATATATTATGGGATTTGGTGAGAGATTGGATGTGGGAGGTGAAAACATTGGAGCCTATAGTTGAATCTTTGGTTTCAGAACTTGTCTTGGGGAGATTAGGAATTCAGGTTTAGACATACTGAGTGGAAATGTCTGCATGAGATCTAGAGTAGACCAGTGAGTCATCAGTCTTACGCTTAGATGTGAGGCTACAGGTCTGTATGAGATAATCCAGTGAGTCAGCGTGGACTGAAAACAGACTAGGTAAGAGGACTGAATTCTAAGAAACGCAAACATTCAAAGAACCAGAATAACCATAAAAAGGACTGGATAGGAGAGCATGGTCTAGTGAAGCTGAGGGAGGAAAGCATGTCCAGAAGGAGTGGATAGCCAGTCCTTCCACAGGGGAGCCAGTGCTGGGAAACCCATCTGACTTGGTCGACACAGCTAAGAGTAGGAGCTGCATCAGAGAGCGATGGCAGGCAACTGTGGCTGGCTGGCAAATTAACAGAATGAGAAGAAATAGGGATGATAGACTCTTACACAGTTTTTCAAGAATTTTGCCTGGGGACGGAATGTGAAATTGAAGAAATGAGAGAGAGGTAGGGAATAGGAATGTATGAGTAAATGAATGAATGGTAGAAAGTGGAGGATGCAAATTTGAGGGAGTGTTTTGCACAATAAGTTTTGCTTTTTATTTTAAGAAGGGAAAGATTTCGGTATCCTTGTAAGCTTGAACTAAATGGCCCAGCTGTCAGGGAGAATCTGAAGATAAAATCTTGGGAAAGGATAAGAAAGCAAAGCCCCTTAGGAGAAGGAGTCTTATAGCCAAACCAGAAGCCATGGAATTCACTGTGGTCTAACGTACAGTAAAGAGCGGGGCTGGATAGACAGAAGAGAGGAGGATGGGATGGTGTGGAGATGATGCAGGATGGGCTGCTGAACAGCATAGAAGGACTGCACACTCATCCCCACCCCGATGATCTGATACTCTGCACAGCTGGTGGCATCAAATATGTGAATGTTGTCCAGCAGCATTCGGCAGCCCAGGTCCAGGGGCAGAGAAGAAAGATTGGGGGTTGGTTTAGGATCAGGTTCATGCTTGAACTGTAGACTCAGGGCTAGACAGGACTGGAAGGAAAGCAAAGCAAGAAAAAACAGGGAGGGGTCAGGGGACTAAGGATCTGAATGAGGTCAAAGATCAAGAATATATGGAGAAAGAAACAGAAGAGGGAGGAAATTGTCGTCAGGGTTTAAGTTTTGAGATGAGCTTTCTGTGACAGAGCCATTGTGGGAAACGGCATGTACCCAAGTTGACAATAGTCCCATGAAAACTGGTGAGCAGGCTCTAGAACTATAATTTTTTTGTTTGTTGTCAGATGTTTTTGGTTCAAAAAAATTAAAGATTTGGTCACTTCAGAGCATATATATGGGAGCGCTTTAGACTTTGTCTGGAACACCAAAAATAAGTATGTGTGTCTGTTTGTTCCTTTTTCTGTCAAGATAGTTGGAACAACAGGGGTTCCTGCCTTGCATAAAAGGATCTCCATGATGAAGAAATAGTTAAAGGAACTGGAGTTCAGAATTCCGTTAAAAGATTAGTAAGTGGTTATGTTATTGTTCCAAATTCTCCAATGTGAAAAATACTTTGTAAATTACCAGAATATAACAATGCAAGGAATGCTAATACACTCAGAGGGTAGGAATGATAAATTTAGTGGCAGTTACAAGTGAAGTGACATTTGCAAATGGCCCTCTGCTTTTATCCATGTACCTAGCAGAGCCCAAGTGAAGCCCAGGAAGGGAATGTGTCCTCTATAGAGATTTCTCTGTATCAGGGCGTTTCCTCAAAAGTAGGAGATAAGTGCTGAAGCATGTGCCCATACCTCAGAGTACAGCCGGTGAATTATTTGATGCATTGTGTGTTCCAGGATGACTCAATCTGGGGAGCTTGGAAGTCAGTGCTGGAGAGATCTTGTGAAGGGTGCTGAATGATGATACTCATCAGCCGCACTTTCTATGTGTCCCCTGCTAGAACATGATCCTCAGTTTCATCTCCATTAGAGAAAAAAGACTCTGAGTTCTGTTTTAATATAGAACAAGCTTAATGGTTCCAAGCCGTTGACAGTGCCAGAAACTTCCTAAGGCTCTTAGCTGTCCCTGGCAACTGTTAGAACAAGAACATTGCCATTCATATGTCCAAGCTTGCATTTTCCGGGTGGTCCAAAAGTCATGTGCCGTGGGGATCTTATTTTTGGACTGTATTTGTCATTTTTCTTGTTTTTCACGAAATGATAGTTGCAAAAGCAAAAATGGGCTGATTGAAGGCCTCTGTGAATATTTTTCATTATTTTTGATGGCAACTGATGATTTTTAGGCTTCTTACCACTGTTATGCAAAGCATGATCTTGTGTGATGGCCTCAATGCTGAGGGTGAAGCAACAGGAATAAAACAAAGATGGCTCTCCAGTGTGAGTCTTGAAAGAGCTATCCATGCCTGGAGAGTGCTACTCACCCTGCAGTATTGGAGCATTTGCCTGCATCTTGTAGAGGCTTCTGAGCTTATATTTGAGAAGCTAAGACCTGCAAATATTGACCTAGTCTTCAAACCAACACAGCTTGCTGGTATGCTGTGTGAACTGTGTATACACATACACACACTCATGTGTTTTGCATTTTTGTTTTTGTTTTTAAAGTAGAGAATGTTACTTTCTATCTCGCAAATAATGTTCCTTAAACACAGTTATCGCTAGAGGTTGACTATCAGCATATCTCTCAGAGACAACATTGTTCAGACAGAAAAGAAGAAAATCTTGGACCACTTGTATGTTTTTATCCAGGCATTTTTGTAGGGCCCACATCTGTTTGAAGGGTTGGTACTATTAGGCTGACAATTTTCATTGCCCACAGAGGGCGATGAAGAATAGTGGAGTTTGCCAGTTCCTGGTATCAGGAACTGATGTGTAGAATTAGTCTTAGGCTTAGATAATAGACTTTGTCTTTTCCAAAGATGAGACGATATTTTTCCTTTCTAGTAAAGATTATATTTGTTGTCCATTTGCAGCTTAGGGAAAGGATTAAGAATTTTTATGTACTCTCCAGTTTGATGTTTGTTCCCTATTTAGGAAGTGAGACAATGAAGCTGATATTTAGATAGTTTCTCTTAGGGTAGATTAATAGTGTTGTCATCACAGAGTTATCTTCATTAATGAAGAGCACTTCAGTTCATGACATTCTGAGAGGCCAGAACAGGCTCACCAGGCCTGCCACGTGTTTTCTTTTCATGCTAATTCCAGGATTACTTGTAATTCCTGGATTAAATACATTCTTTGTCAGCTCTTCAGAGTAACCCCCAAAGTGCATGACATACTGCAATTCATCACTTGAATTGCGGGCCCTGTGAGAAGGCTGTGTGGAGCTGAATGATTCAGCCTGTGTGAATGCCTAATGAAGATCCACATCTCAACTGGTTTTGCGCTTTCTACTTGATCTCGTGGACTCCTGCAAAGAGCTGCTTTATAAATCCTTCTAGGTGATATTTATAGAATTGTTAAGAAGATATCTAAGGGGGTCGCATATATTTTTCATGTGTACTTTACACATTCACAGAGGAAATTACATGCCACAGTGGTGTTTGCACTTGGGGGATTGGTGAAGGCCTTTGGATGGGGTCCATTGTGCACGTGCAGAAGCAACACAGCTCTGGAGAATCAGGACACAGTGTTTCTTAGTCTTTCTTGGGTGAAGATATGAACACTTTCATGTATAACTATATCATGTTATTGACATTTAAAAGCTGTGCATGCATTTTTGATAACCTTGGAACTGTATTAAGATAGAAGACAACACGGTGTATTTAAGTGAGCTCTGGCAGGGGATTGAAAATAACAGGTTCCAACTTCTAAATGACTGACCTTGAGGATGTCACCCAACTTCAGAGGCCTTGGCAATGTCATTTGCTAAATGAGGTAGTCTTAGTTATAACTTCAGGATCTACTTGGGGAGTGGGACTTCTATGTCAGAATCCTCAAGCCCTATTTTAGGTTAATTTGCTAAAGGTTGCTTCACACAGGAGGTTATCAGCCTGTTTCGTGCCTTGTTGTAAAAGTGATTTTTTTTTTTTCACATTGAAAAGGGAGGCAGTGCGGGAGGAAGTAGGCTTGTTTATTCAGTGAACGGTCTAATTTTGGGGTTCATTTCTCATTTTTTGGAGCATCTAAGAACTCCTTATACTTTGAGCATTTTTGAGCATGAGATTTAAAATCATGCCCCTGTGTTCTGGTGCAGGTCTGAGATGCCCACCAGCCGGCCCAGGCTACATCTGCTTTAATGACAGGCAAGCCAGGCTTCCCTTTGGCTTGTAAATGACTTGCTGAGCTTCTGTGGTCATTTTCTTTCAAAAAAAACTGTGAATGCAATGTAGGAAGCACCATCCAGGTGTCTGTACACTGCCAAAAGATGGAGTGCATAGAATGGAGATTCCTGCAAATAGGTGTGGAGCAGAGAAACGAAGAGTACGTTGTCTGTTCTTAGGTGACTCTGGAGGAAATGACTCATTCCACTTTGGCCCTTTTTTATTTGGCAGATTTATTCATTTCACCACACTGTATTTTCTTTTCTTTTCTCTTTTCTTTTCTCTTCTCTTCTCTTTCTTTCCTTTCTTTCTTTTTTTTTTTCTTGTTGTTATTGTTGTTGAGACAGAGTTTCACTCTTGTCACTCAGGCTGGAATGCAATGGCACCATCTCTGCTTATTGCAATCTCTGCCTCCTGGGTTCAAGTGATTCTCCTGCCTCAGCCTCCGAAGTAGCTGGGATTACAGGCACTCGCCACCATGCCCAACTAATATTTGTATTTTTAGTAGAGATGGGGTTATACCATGTTGGCCAGGCTTGTCTCAAACTCCTAACCTCAGGTGATCCACCTGCCTCAACCTCCCAAAGTGCTGGGATTACAAGCGTGAGCCACGGTGCCCAGCCTCACCACATTGCATTTTCCCTCACTGGAAAGGGAATGCTGTCATCAGCCAGGCAGAACAAATTTACTGGAAATAAATGTACGTTTCTTGTTTCTTTTTTACCTATATTCCTTATTTATTTCCTTCTTTCCTTCCTTCCTGCTTCCCTCTCTCCCTCCCTCACTCTATCCTTCTCCTTTTCTCTCTCTTTCCTACCCTCCTCACTTCCCTCTTTCCCTTCTTTTTATCCTTTCTTTATAAAACTTCTTTCAGGGGGAGGGAAAACCACTTTCCTTTGAGCCCTGATATGAATTTCTTTACTATAATGGTAATTGAAATTTGCATCATTTCTTACTTAGTCTAATAAGAATATTACAGTAATGGTTATTAAATTTATTAAAACTTCTATAACATAAAGAAGTATGTATGGTACACTTGTATGCATTTTTAAAAAGTGAAGTAAAAGTGAGGTCACAGTCAATGTCCAAAGAGTTTTATCTGAGCAAAAAAAAAACCATGGTAGTTTAACATGTGTGGGAGCCACAAGGACGTTGGGACTCACTCCACCCTATCCCACCCTTCTGGAGCTGTGTAGTTTGAGGACTATGTAATAAAATGGGGTTAATGTGTGTAGTTTGAAGTCAGCTTCAATGCAAAAGTTTTATAAAAGTCAATTTCATTACTTTATAGCACACCAAAATCATTTAGTTTTGGCATATACCCTAGCTGACTGCAGTGATTTATCCAAGAAGAAAAACAGTTTCATTTCTAAAGGAAGAAAAGGCAAAGATCATAGCCAACATCAGAAAATGGATTAGGGAAAGAAAGTAACATCCTTGGCCCCAAGCCCACCCTGGGAGGGCTGTGTAACCCCAGAAGGAGGCCAAGGCTGAATTAGTGCTGACCCAGGCTTTGGGGCATTTCCAAGCTGAGTGTTGAGCTAATACAGGGAAGTTCCTGCTGTGGGCAGGCCTGTGCCTGTAAAAGGTGCTGACTGAATATTTATTGATCAAGCTGTTAATTAAATACCAAGTCCCAAGCCAGCATTCAATTTATTTGAATTCCAAAGGAAGTAGTGTCGTGTCAACACAAATAAACACTCACCTAAGTAATAGCATCTGAAACTGTTACACAATTTAAACATCACCTCAAGTTGAATCCCTGATCCAAGAATGAGGATATTAGTTTTTCTCTTTTATTAGATTCCTGTTTGGTTTCTCTAAACAATGTGCCAATGAATAATTGTGACTTCCTCAAATCCTTTGAAACCAAGATCTATTCCTGTGGTTTCGCCTTTTATTTTGTTTATTTTCTTTGTACGGATAGCTAAGCCGTAATAAAACTATTGCTCAACATGGGAAATATTGGAAATATTTTGTGAAATTTAGGTCATGACCATGGTGCAGTGCTACCAGATTAATACATTCTTCTGCACATATTACTGAGTTCCTTTTGTAGTCTAGGTGTTGTCCTCCTTGTGAGGTGGACACAGGTAAATACCACTGATATAGTTCTTCCACTTAAGACACTTAAAACTTGTAGAAAAAGATCAGTGAGCAAACACATGCATGATCATAAGTGGCTATAAGTGCTGTGGCAGAAATGATGAGGGCACGGTGACAAAAACAGTGCCTCCATAGGGTGATGAGAAAAGGGGCCTCTCTAAGGAGCTGGACATTAGGAAGCTGTCTTGAGAAAGATAAAAAAACACCTGAACGTGGTTATGAGTGCTTTGAGCGTGTTCCATTCAGAGAAGACAGAATATTTGAAGACCTCTTAGGGGAATGTACAAGCAGCTAATGTTGGCCAGTGTGGCAATGTCACGTGAGCAGGGAGCCGCTGTTAACGGCTGGGAGACAGGATTTTGTTGAGTACATTGAGGGACTTGTATGTGGAGAGGGGCTGGGATATGTACATTATTGATACATATCAATAATGACTTGTGTTTTGATAACATGTGGAGCGTGGCTTGGCAGAAAATAGCAGGAAAAATGGGGGTATTAAGGAGGCTTTTGCATTAGTTTAGGTGAGCCATACAAGGTAGTAGAGATGGCGAGAAGTGGACCGATTGAATATATACTTGGAGTTACATGCTGTTAGATGGCTACGGAAGATGAAGAAAAAGGAAGGATACAGAATGACTCTTAGGTTCCTGGTGTCTTTAAATGTTGGCCACATTTACTGAGATGTGAAGAGTGAAAGAGAAGCAGTCTGGGAGGAGGAGGAGGAGGAGGAGAGTGGAGATTTATTGGTCTATTTTGGACCAGTGGAATTTCA
The DNA here is from genome assembly GCF_028878055.3 of Symphalangus syndactylus. Classification (NCBI taxonomy): domain Eukaryota; kingdom Metazoa; phylum Chordata; class Mammalia; order Primates; family Hylobatidae; genus Symphalangus; species Symphalangus syndactylus. The sequence goes on along the minus strand of NC_072431.2, from coordinate 121,680,209 downwards.
CATGCCTGTGAAATATCCAAATGTAGGTATAAAATTAGCGATAGGATATAAAAGTCTGAATTTCCCAGGAGAAATTTGGCCTGGAAATATAATGTGGTAGTTATCACTATACAAATGGCATTTAAAGCCACACAAACGCATGTTTCATGTCGGGGGACAGAGAGGGCAGAGAACAAAGATACAGAAACCCAGAGGCAAGCCCTGGACTCCTCTCCCTTATTGAGAGTTCATGGAGAAGAGGTGGAGGTTGCAAAGGAGATGAAGAACAGCCAGAAACTAAGGTGGAAAACTGGGACAGAGTAATATCATGGAAGTCGAGAAGGGAAAGTGTTTTGAGCTTAAAGAGGGACCTGTGATATTGAGAAAATGCATATCATGATTGATGAAAGGCCCCTTGGATTTAACAAGATAAGTTATTGATGACCTCACTGAGAAGTTTCAAAGAAAGGAGTGGTGGTCAGAGGCCACACTGGAGTAGCTGAGGAGTAAATGGGAGGTGAAGGAAGGTAAACATCAAGTAAATGCTACTTGTGTGAGAAGCTGAATTGTGAACAAAAGAATAGAAATGGAAAAAGCTGCAGAGTAACGTGGGGTCCAAGGAGGACTTTTAAAAAATGCATATTTGTATGCTGATAGAGTGGGTAAAAGAGAGAGACTGCTGAGGCAGGAGAAGGGGCTAATTGGAGGAAGATGAGAGAGATGGAGATGGGCTAGCCTTTTATGGAAGAGTTGTCTTTGGCTGTAAGAGGAGAAGATGCAGCCCATTCAGGAAGTTTCATGGGTGAGAAGTCAGGGCATCTCCATCTTGGCCTTTCTGGGGTCTCAATGAAGAAAGAGATATGTTTGTCACCCAGCAAGGACAGGGTGGGAAGGGATGAAGGAGAGTTGAACTGAGAGAGAAGATATAAAATTCGTATAGGATAATAGTGAGCAAACAAGCCTCCTGCGCAGATAAAAGTAGTAGCCTTGCTGGGCTGTGTTGAGAGCCCATTTGGGGCTTGTGAGCATGGAGTTCAAGTGAAACCAGTTTAATCAGTACTTTTACAAGCATGACTCATGATATAGAATAAAAATAAAACATTTTTTTTCTTCCATTGTGCCTTTTATAGTCGCGTAGTGGGGAAAGTTTTCTCTCTGCCACAGATAAAAAATTCTGGGCTGTCCCTATGCCTCCTAGGAAATAGAGGTTCCTGAAATTATAGTTAGCTGAAAAAAATCTAGACTCAGAAATATGAATGTCGAGTTTCTGCATTTCATCGTTATTTGTCTGCATTCAAAAATAAGCCTTTCTTCCCCTACCCCACAGCTCCTGTGGGTCTGTTCTTAGAGTTTCGCTGACTAACTTTCAGGCTCATCCAGGGTTGTGCTCAGGGAAAGAGGAGAGGAAAGAGGAACAGAGGGTTTCTGCTCAACAGAAACACTTGGAAAATAGGTATTTCTTTGGTCCTGGTGTATATTTAAAGCTGTATCACTTTCTCTTGAGTATTTTTGTGGGTTTTTCTAGACTTCTAAGCCCCTCCAATCGTAACTCCTGGAATGTAGGCATATTCTGTTTCTCTAGCTACCACTCCCTTCTCAGCTCCTAGATTTCCAGAAGCCCAGTCCACCCATATTCTCTCTGCAGGGAATCCATTGCTTTCCCAACTGGTTTTGTACAACTACAAGCCCCTGGCCCCTCAAAAAAAGGCAATGGAGCTCTCTTCAGTATGCCCCATCTCTGGCATCAAGAAACAATCATGATGCTACCTTTGCTCTTAGAAATTACAGAGTAGTGGATTCCAGGCAGCAACCTCTCCTTGGCTCCCATATCAGAGCAGTTTATCAGCCTGTCTCTCTCAAGGTTCCCCAGGCAGGGGTCAGAACCTGTATCTGTGGAACCTCCATCCAGAGGTGTGCTGTACTGAATGCTGAGTGGCCCCATAGCTGCAGCCCTCACTAGGGTTGACTCAAGAGGGCAGGTATCCCCAGATACCCTTTCCTTTGATGGTGGGTACTAGGCTCAGTGTCTAGCAGTTCTCACCCAAAAAATCCTTCTTTTCTCAAAATGTATTCTCAGTCTTTTACTTCCATCCTCATAAAGAAGGGTTTTTAAGTGTCATAAAGTAATTTACACTTTTTTTGAAGATTTATATTCTGGTTACCACTTCACATTGGAATTTCACTGCTATCATGTCTTAATACCTCAAGTCGAAAGTTTCCATTTAATATCCTTTTAACCTCTTTAATTTTTTTAAAGCAACCATTGGGCTGGGCACGGTGGCTCACGCCTGTAATCCCAGCACTTTGGGAGGCCGAGGTGGGTGGATCACGAGGTCAGGAGATCAAGACCATCCTGGCTAACACGGTGAAACCCCGTCTCTACTAAAATACAAAAAAATTAGCCAGGTGTGGTGGTGCACGCCTGTAGTCCCAGCTACTTGGGAGGCTGAGGCAGGAGAATGGTGTGAACTCACGAGCTGGAGCTTGCAGTGAGCCGAGATTGCACCACTGCACTCCAGCCTGGGACACAAAGCGAGACTCTGTCTCAAAAATAAATAAATAAAATAAATAAATAAATAAATGAAATGAAATGAAATGAAATAAAATAAAAAATAAAAAGCAACCATTGGTACATGTTTGAAGAGTACCATGGTGGAAAACATCCATATTTATTTTTTTTCTGGCAAGTCTTACAGGCACATGAGGTTGGATGTGTGCCTAAAGGGGTGATTTTATTGAGGGACTTCAGAATCCCAGCTGGACAGAAAGAAGAACTGAAGACAGGCAACAACTGGTGGATAGTGAGGAAGTGTGTGGGATGAAGGCCACATGCTGTCAAAGAATTGTGGGAGTGCTTGACCAGGTGAGCTGAACAAAGAGGAAATGGTGGTTAGACTAGATCGTGTACTGATGATGACAAGGGTCCAGGTGTTACCATAGGAGAGCCTGGCAGAGGCAGAATGGAGGAAGAGGTAATGGGAGGTCAAGGAGTGAGAAGCCAAAGTGATGGATCGCTCATATTCTGTGCAAATGCAGATTAAGCTGGAAGTAGATGGGAGGACTGAACCAGAAGAAAAAGTCCTCAGTGAACAAAGAGTGGTGATCACAAAGTTGGTAGAAACACCAAAGACATATAAGGTAGAGATATAAGGTAAGGTATTTGGATGGTGTCAGACTCAGAGGAGCAGTGGTTTTTGTAAGACTGAGGCAGAAGGATGGTACAAAAGTGGAAAGGGTGATCTAGGAGGATACCTACAAGATGCCTCTGAACAAAATCTTAAGATAGCATTGTGCATTAGGAATTGTGATTCTATCTCCTTTTCTTAGAATGGATACACAATACCAGAGAAAAAGGTACTTGTGCTAGAAAGGGTATGGACAGCAGCCAGGAAACCAGATTATAACGTATTATGTTGTCTCTACAAAAAACTGGCTCTGCGATCTGGGATAAGTCACTTAGCCCTGAATACCAAAACCCTATATTGAAAGAGCAGCTTACAAAGCACGTTTATGATCAAGTCAAGCTATTATTTTATGAGACAAACCCACTATGTGTTAGACATTATTTTCTCCATTTTACATTTAAAACACCAATTAAGGCCTAGAGGCACTAAGTGATTTGCCTAAGTAGTATTAGACTTGAATGTGGATTTTCTGGTTCTAAGTCATTTCTACTTAATAGTCATTCTGTCATCCTTCATTCTAGACACAGAAGTGCCCATTTAGACTCATAAAACTTATATTTTTAGAAAAAAAACCTCTCATTATTTTAATGTTAGTCCCAAAATTATTTGTAACTGTAATTCTAACATATTTATTCATATTTTATGCATTTGTGAGTCAACTTTTAAAATATCAATGATTTATCTGGTGATACAATGCCAACATTTAAACTAAAAAACATTTCTAGTTGTACCTTACGTACAAAGATGACTTGGTATCTTGAACTGATCATTCTTCTGGAAAAAAAGAAAACATTGCTCAGCTTGTTAATAGTTTTGGCAGTTTGCAGCTTTGAGTGGGAGTGGACTTTGATAAGTCTAGTCTATCAGAATTAGTAAGTGGCAGTTACTGTCTCAAGGTGGAAAAGTGCTGTTTTAGTTCTGAAGATTGTAGAAAAGATACCATCAAGTCTAGTGCATATGCTGTGTATCCCCAAATATAATATTCAGAGTAATTGTTTTACGTGTAGTAATACTTTATTGTGAATGAGTATCTTTTTTTCAAGCTTGTAACCCCAATAATTCTTTTTCATTGTTTTTTTCTGCCTTATATTACTCTCACTTTATAAACATTCCCAATCTTTAGGAACAGTTAACTATCCTACAGCTGACCTTACATACAAGAGTACCCAGTAGTCCTATTAAACATTTAACAAGTCTTCATGAAAATTGTATGCAGGTGGATCAGGGCAATACTTTAAAATTACTCGAGCTGAATGACACATGTTTGCAGATTTCCATGGGCCCAGCTTGTTTGGCCAAGCTCATCTTTTTAAAGAAACTGAAATCAGGAGCATAGTTTTTAAAATTAGGAAACGGTTTGCTTTCTCATTTTGTTTGTACCTCTCCCAAACCAAGGAACAAAAATTGAATCCTTTATTTTAGTCTATTTATATTTTGATTATAATTATAATTAATAGTTTAGACTTTAAAGATTATGATACAGGAATATGTAAGTGTATCTGCGTTGTTTTAAACAATTGTTTTAGCACAATGAAGAAAAGCTATGTAACTGTGAAAATACTAGAGTGTGCTTGTCCTGGATAAACTCAGATAAACATTTATCATGTACTTATGATGTGAGGACAAGGTTAAGATTGATAAAGAGTCTTTGTTATATCGATAATGGCTCTGAACTGGTGGCTTAATATATTTTAAACTGCTTTTATTTGCTTATGATATGAATCACTCATTTGGAATATTTTCCAGTGAAGTAATTTTTTTACACAAAACCAAATGCAAATAAGCTCATTTTCAACTATAGTTATCTTTAATGTTGAAAATTGTATTCACATTTTTTTGGACAGCAGGTTTATATAAAGGCAGAACAATAGCTTTATTTTGTCAAATAACATATGGAGGATAAGAAGTACGAAACTAAATATGTGCCCATATTAAGTTTTGAAGTAATAGAAAATGTAAACTACAGTGGACATTTGCATCTGATTATTTCCGCTGACCTAGATAGATTAAACGACCATTTTTTCACTCTTGTCCCTTGGGCTAGAGTACAATGACGCGATCTCAGCTCTCACTGCAACCTCTGGCTCCCGGATTCAAGTGACACTTCTGCCTCAGCCTCCCGAGTAGCTGGGATTACAGGTGCCAACCAGGATGCCCAGCTAGTTTGTGTATTTTTGGTAAAGACAGGGTTTCACCATGTTGGCAGATTAGTCATGACATTTTCAGCTTCTTAAGGACACCTTAAGACACATCCTATGTGAGCCTCCTTCACTCGCCTGCTCTTCAACCCTCCCCAGACCAGATGGCCCCAATGCTGTCCATGAATCCCTCTACCACCAACCTGTTTCTGGATGGTCTCCTGCCGTAGGCTCAAGCAAATGTTTGGCTGACTCCTCCAGTGTCCCTCTGCTCACTGTTGTGAAGGAGCCTGCAGGAGAAAGAGAAGCTAAGAAAGGGAAGAGGCAGAGGTATGAAAGAAGAAGTAGAGAGTTTAAGGGACTGAGAAAAAATGTCTGGCCTCCAGTACCTAAAAATCCTTAAATAGCCAACGTAACATGAGAACATTATGAGACGCAGAGTAGGAAAATCCATAATTAGAAGTCAAAACGAATGTAACAAATTATAAATAAAGGTAATATGTCACAACCAGTACCGCCAGGAAGCTGGATTCTGATACAATCAATTACTTTGCAAAATATCATTAGGTAAGGATTGAATAAGTGGAAAAATTAAAAGTGCATCTTTATTGCAATAGAATTATAGAGAAACGTGGAACATAAGACTTGAGACAAAAAGACTTTTTATTTTGAGGATGTGGGGCAAGACATGAAACTGTGTCTAAGTTTGGCTACTATTGAAGGCAGTATTTGAGGTTTTTAGGGCCATTGAAACAGTGATAGGCTGGGGGACCTGCAAGTATTGGAAAGATGATGGTAAGTATAGGTTCAGACACTTTAAAAGCAGATTTGTCTTGTATGATGAGTTCAGTTCTCAAAGTTAGAGTTCTGTAACATTGAAATAATATATGGAGATATTCATCTAAAATTGGCTAAAGTCATTGAAGAAGTTATCATGATAGGAAATCTTTTAGTGCCAATGAGACTAGGCTTTTTTGGATAAAAATGGCCACATGATTGACTGTGGCATACATCACCCAAGAAAAATGTATGTCTGTTTTTAATGTTGATATTTAGCCTTTGGCTTGGTTAAAATGCTGTAGGTAATTTCAGGCTTAAACCTTTGATTGTGTAAAGCTCTGAAAATCTCAGGGCACTTAAGAGTTATATGAAAGACAGACTCGCAGTCATCTGGAATTCCAATTCTAAACACAGTGCAACTGGGGCTCTTTATGAGGAACAATTTGCTGTTTTCTGCCTGCTATTCGGAGTTGTGTGGACAACCTCGTCCATAAGACGTACATAATGTTTCTGGACATTCTGTGTAACTTGTAAATGTTTTTCCTGATACTAAAGTTAGCTTATACCACCCTCCACAATACAACATTCTTGCTCTAGCTCTAAACATTATTTACTCCTCTTTTTTAGGACGTACTACCTTAGAAAATTCTTTGCCCCAGTTCTCGTTTCTGTAGACCTAGACCAATACGGTGGTCTTGAATTCTCTGTACTCTGGATGAGAGTGAGTAAAGATGAAATAAAGCATCCTGAAAACTAACGGAGGTCAATTAAAATATTCACCAAGGAAAAATGTTTACTGGTATTTAAGAAGGTAGTGACTTCCCTCCTCCATTTCCCATTGTAGACAAGTTTCCCTACCTCCCAAACAAATTCCTTGCCACGTGAGCATCAATTTTTTGCCTTAGCTAAAACCCAAGACTCTAATCTTGGACAACTGCTTTCCATACAGATTAGGTAAGTGTGGTCTGTTCTTTATGTAAAATCAAATTAAGAGGTGGTGATGAGGCTGGGCGCAGTGGCTCACGCCTGTAATCCCAGCACTTTGGGAGGCTGAGGCAGGTGGATTACCTGAGGTCAGGAGTTTGAGACCAGCCTGGTCAACATGGTGAAACCCCGTCTCTACTAAAAATACAAAAATTAGCTGGGCATGGTGGTGTGCACCTGTAATCCCAGCTACTTGGGAGGCTGAGACAGGAGAATTGCTTGAACCCAGGAGGCCGAGGTGGCAGTGAGCCGAGATGACACTACTGCATTCCATCCTGGGCAACAGAGCAAAACTCCATCTCAAAAAAAAAAAAAAAAAAAAGAGGTGGTGATGGAATTCTCTTAGCTTTTCATTAATGTTTAATTCATAGTCACCTCTGATGCTATGAAGAAAATCGATCAGTTACACCGTACAACTCAAGCTCCCTCCCTCCCTTTCTGCTTCCTTTCCTTCCTCTCTCCCTCTCTCGCTCCCTCCCACCCTCTCATTGCTTTCCTTTCATCCATCCAAGTGCTAAACACATTCTAGGTGCTGGAGACATTGAGAGTGAGCAAAACAGACAAAAATCCTTACAATCATGCAACTTAACATTATAATCAGGTAAAGCAGAAATATGCGCAAGTAAAATATATATCTTGTCAAGTACTGCTAAGCATTAGGGATAAAAATAAAGCTTGCCAAGAGGGGAAGGAAGAAAGGGAGAAGAGGCCTGCAGTTTTAAATAGGGAAGTTAGGTAAGACTCTACTGATAATCTGACATTTGAGCAAACCATGTGGGTATCTGGAGGTAGAGTGTTTGAAGCTGAGGGGCCAGCAAGTGCTACCGTGCTGAGCTGGGAGCATGCTGGTGTGTTCAATAGAGAGCAAGGAGGTGATGGGACTGGAGTGGACTGAACATGGAAATTAATAGGCAATGTGTAGAGAGAGGGCCAGATTACACAGGACCTCATAGACTCTGTTTTTCCTGTGATTCAAGTGGGAACCTCCTAGGAGCAATAGAGGAACTAATGCCCATATTGCCTGGGTTTGGATCCCAGTTTTGCCACTTACCAGCTGTGCAATCTTGGGCACAATACTTAACCTTACTGGGCCTCTGTTGCCTCCTCTTTGAAGAAAGTAATAGTATCTTCTTCATAGACATCGTGATGAAATGGCATAATATAAACAAAGCACTTTGGACAGTGCCTGATACATACTAATTATATAGTATATATTGTGTAACATATATACACAAATACACATATGTGTGTGTGCATATATATATATATACTGTGTGTGTACGTATATATATATATATACTGTGTGTGTGTGTATATATATATATATATACTGTGTGTGTGTATATATATATATATATACTGTGTGTGTGTATATATATATATACTGTGTGTGTATATATATATATACTGTGTGTGTATGTGTATATATATATATATACACTGTGTGTGTGTATATATATACTGTGTGTGTGTATATATATACTGTGTGTGTGTATATATATATACTGGGTGTGTGTATATATATACTGGGTGTGTGTGTATATATATATATATATATATACTGGGTGTGTGTATATATATATACTGTGTGTGTGTATATATATATACTGTGTGTGTATATATATATATACTGTGTGTGTATATATATATATACTGTGTGTGTATGTGTATATATATATATATACTGTGTGTGTGTATATATATACTGTGTGTGTGTATATATATACTGTGTGTGTGTATATATATATATACTGTGTGTGTGTATATATATACTGGGTGTGTGTGTATATATATATATATATATATACTGGGTGTGTGTATATATATATATATATATATATATATACTGGGTGTGTGTGTGTATATATATATATATACTGTGTGTGTATATATTTGTAGCAGGTTTTATATGTATATCTACATGTATATACATATATATGTGTGTGTATATGTATATACACAGACACACACACACACTGTAGCTACTCGTAGGTGGTTGTGGCCACTGTGCCCGGAGGGAGGTGGCGGTGGCCAGTAATGCTTGGGAAACTCCTCTGGGGGGACATTATGGAGCTGGAAGCACCCTTGGAGGAGTCCCAGAGCCAGAAGAAGGAGAGGCAAAAGAGCTTTATGGATATCGCAATTTCAGATAAGGGATTATGGACCTGTACTTCCCTTATAGGGTTGTTAGGAAGATTTAAACAAGATAAGCTGAAAACACATTACACAGAGCTGGAGTGACAGAAGAAAGTCAAGGCACCATTATGACTCATATGAGAAATCAGAAACAAGAGAAAATGGTGTTACAGATGACCTGGATGCTCCCAAGGCCAAAAACCCTAAAATGAAAGAGGAGCTAAATGGAGACAGTGAAGAAGGATTTAACAGACTTTCAGATGAATTCTCTAAATCTCATAAATCAAGAAGAAAAGATCTTCCAAATGGAGATATTGATGAATATGAAAAAACATCAAAGCAAGTATCATCCTTAGATACTTCTACTCATAAATCAAGTGATAACTAGAGGAGACCTTAACACGTGAACAGAAAGAAGGAGACTTCTCCCATTTTCCTATTTCTAAAGAGACTATAAAGCTTCTGAAAGGTCGAGGGGTAACATATCTCTTTCCTATTCAAGTTAAGACCTTTGGTCCTGTATATGAAGGAAAAGATTTAATAGCTCAAGCACGGACAGGAACAGGAAAGACATTCTCTTTTGCTATCCGCTTAATTGATTGATTTCCAAAGAAATCAAGAAACAATTAAAAAAAGCCGCTCACCAAAGGTACTTGTTTTGGCTCCAACAAGGGAACTGGCAAACCAAGTAGCCAAAGACTTCAAAGATATAACTAGGAAACTCAGCGTGGTGTGTTTTTATGGTGGAACATCATATCAAAGCCACACATTTGGCCATCCAGTGTCATTGGTCTCAGAGGCCAGCAGGTATTGGAGATGTCCTTCAAGTCTACAGTGGGTCTGAAGGGAGGGCTATTATTTTCCGTGAGACCAAGAAGAATGTAACTGAAATGGCCATGAATCCACACATAAAACAGAATATGTCTTGCGCATGTCTCATCTCAGTGCCTGGCTATTTGGTGAAGTCACCAGGCCTCTTGATTCCAAGTCTACGAAAGTGGTGAAACTGTTTAGTGAACTGCCCTTGGCCAAGAAGAAGGAGACTTATGACTGGTAACCAAATCACCACACTTAACGCTGAACTCATGCAGACACTCCGATTTCTTGGACTCTACAGAGATGAGCATCAGGATTTTATGGATGAGCAAAAACGACTAAAGAAGCTTCATGGAAAGGAGAAACCAAAGAAAGGAGAAGGGAAAAGAGCAGCAAAAAGGAAATAGTGTTGGTCCCTCAAGAGAGAGAATTTCTTCCTCAGTGGCAGAGAGAAGAAAGTGAATTCATTGTCTTTCCACATATTGGAGGAATGTCATCTTCCTAAATGAAGGTTATTTGGAGAAACACAGTCATCTCTTTGTTGAAATCTAATCCGGTTACATTGTGGCTGGTTTCTTGAACACATTCTAACTACAAAATTATTTTGGTCTTGGCGGTGTAATGTGAGGTTTACCTGATTCTCTAATGAAATAAATACTTAAAAAAAAAAAAAAAAAAAAAAAAACTATCTTTTGCCTGCGCACTGTGGCTCACGGCTGTAATCCCAGCACTTTGGGAGGCTGAGGCGGGTGGATCGCCTGACGTCAGGAGTTCAAGACCAGCCTGGTCAACATGGTGAAACCCCATCTCTACTAAAAATATAAAAATTAGCCGATGTGTTGATGGGTGCCTGTAATCCCAGCTACTCAGGGGTCTGAGGCAGGACAATCGCTTGAACCCAGGGATGGAGGTTGTGGTGAACTGAGATCGTGCCACTACACTCCAGCCTGGATGACAGAGTGAGACTCTGTCTCAAGAAATAAATAAATAACCTTTTATAGAAAATGTCAAACATGCACAAAAGTTGATAGAATCATGTAAGGAACCCCTACGTATTCATCCACCAGCTTCAATAATTATTTTATCTATATGCTAACCTACCTACTCTTTCAGGATTATTTTGATGCAAACTCTAGATATCATATTATTATATCCATAAATGTTTGGGTATGTATCTCTAAAAGAAAAGGATTAAAAAAAACCCAACAATACTGTTATCACATCTAAAAAATTAATATTTAGAAATATTCATTTCACATTATCAATTGTCTTACAAATGGTTATTTTCTTTTATTGTTTGTTTTCTTGAATCTGAGTCCAAATAAGACTTCTACATTGTGTGATTATTAAGTTGCTGTTAATATACGGATTACTCCTTTAGGTATTTTTTGTAGCTTTTTTTTAAGAAACTACATTGTCATAAATCTAGAGTATTGCTTCCCCATGATGTCATTTAACATGTTCCTCTGTCTTCTATATTTTCTGAATATTCAGGTTTGTTTGTTTGTTTAGGGCAGAACTACTTCATAGGTGGTGTACTTCCGGCAGGAGGTATATATGTCTCGTTCTTTTTGTGATGCTAACATCCACCAGTAATCGGTGCCATCAGTCCTTATGTCAGTGAGCACAGATTGGGTATGAGGTGTAAGAGTCAAGGAAGACTGCAGGCCTTTTGCCCTCAGCAGCTAGCAGGCTGGCATTGACATTTACCAAAGGAAGGAAGAATATGAGAGACATAATTTTTTGAGGGAAATCAGAAATCCAGATTTTTGGCATGTTACGTTTGAAGTGCCTATTGGTCATTTACATGAATTTGACTCTGCAGAGGTCATCTTTGTCACAGAGTGAAGCAGGCACAAGATAGTCCAGACTGAAGGAGGAACAGACCTCCCAGAGACAGGGACCACCAAATAGAGGAGGAAGCCTTCAAGAATTTGCCAGTTGCGTTGCAGGAATAAGAGACTAACCTTAAATAAAACAGAGTGACCAGTGATTTGAATTCCATTGCCTGTGCTTGGTACACATAATTTAGTGAGTTTTTTTTTAAAAAAAAGCAAAATAAACAGCCAAAATCAATTTCTTTAAGAGCCATCATATAATCCTAAATCTGCTTTAAAGTTAGATCAAATCTCCCTAATGTTGCCTCTCTGAATTCCACCACTATGATAATTACATTCTTTTACCTACTGATTTATTGCTGTAAAAATAAAAGAGATATTATTAAACAGTAAGATAAGAACTTGTACTGTGCACTCTGATACAACCAGATATTAAATACTTTCTTCAGTGATCGGTAACTGGGTTGCTTTGGCTAGCTGATTTGTGTATACTTTAGAAAGCCTTTAAATGATTTTGTACAAGGATGGTTATAATTGACTAAAATGATGCTTATGATAATTTCTGTAAAAAGTTGGGCAATGGCCCTTAATCAGGGATGACTAAGTCATGTTTTAATTTTTCATAGTATTAGCTTCGTATTTTTTTATTTCAAGTGCTTTGAAAACAGTAAATATTTCTTCTTAAAAAATGCTTTCCATATTCAGACCTTAAGATTTTGATGACTTACAATTGCTGATTGCTTGAAACTTTAAGAGAACTCAAACAGTAACCTATTATATAACTCTGTAATCAACACTGTTTTTGTAAAGTCATCTCCCAATCAACATTCTCATGAGGCTGAGTTAATTTTGTTATTATATGTTTAATTCTTGCTTTGCTTGACTTGGGTTAGATAGCTACTGTGTTGTATTAACTTTATTTTTGTGCTTTCATTTTTCTCATTTATCACACACTGTAGTTAATTTCAGTCTTAACCTTTTCTTTTCTCCCTCCCTAAATACTTTTAAAAATGCTTTCAGCCAGAAGTTTTTCATGTTTTCTTTCATCTCAAAGAGCCATCTTCTGGAAAATTTAAGCAAAATGTATTTAGCAATGAGTGTATTTTATAGAGGAAAACAAACTGTTCATTTTTAAAGCAATTAAGTTTGTGCAATAATTAATAAACTATAGTTTGGAAATATCCATGTATTTAGCTAGTTTTTAATGAGGAATTCTCCTAGGTCACTTAAAGTGAAATAATATGAAAGTGGTAAGTTCTACAAATTAGCCTAAGTTCTCATAATTTTTAATTTTTTTAAAACAAATCTCTTCATAAAATATACTTTCTTATTAATAGATCTAGATCCATGTGACTGTGTAATTTTGGATTTGCATTTTATAACAGAAAATTTAAAGTTTTAGTAGACATGTTTGAGTTTAGGATATAGAAAGTTATATCATAATTTAACAGTGGTTATTTTGGAATAGGTGAAATAATGGATACTTAAATACTTTTTGATAATATTTTATGATTTTTCTGTAAAAAAAAGGTAGAAAATGTCTCTTTTAAGTAGAAGAAACTAAGCAATTTGTATCAGTGTTATATTGCTAAGGTTCTTGGTCTTTTGCAATTAAAAGTTGCAGAACATACAAATAGTATTAGTCACTTATCTGTCCTTTGGGTGAAATAGAAAGCGGTTGCCTATCTCAGGAATTTCAATAAGCAACAATTTGTCCACACCTGATATCTTTGGGCCCTCTAACTTATATTAAACAATCAGCCCTGGAGGTACCACACTTCATGATCTCGAGATATATTACAAAGCTATCGTAATTAAAACTCTATGTACTTGTGTAAGTACAGACATATAGACCAATGGAACAGAATAGAGAACCTAGAATTACACAAATACAGGGTTAACTAATCTTTGATAAGAGTGCCAAAAACACACAATGGGGAAAGGATAGTCTCTTCAACAAATGGCGTTGGAAAAAGTGGATATTTATATGCAAAAAAAATGAAATTGTATTCCTATCTTCATATACAAAAATTAACTTTAAATAGATTAAATACTTAAATATAAGACTGGAAACTGAAAAATCTGTGGAAGAAGACATAGGGGAAAGTCTTCATAACATTAGTTTTGGCAGTGACTTCATGGATAAGATACTAAATGCATAGGCAGCAAAAGCAAAATTAGGCAAGTCACGCCACATCACACTGAAGAGCTTTTACACAGCAAAGGAAACTATCAACATGGAGAAAATGCAACTTAAGGAATTGTAGAAAACATTTACAAATTATATATTTGATAAGGAGTTAAACTCCTACAACTCAATAGCAAAAAGACTAATAACCCAATTAAAAATAAGATAGGGACTTGAATAGCAATTTCTTCAAAGAATACATACAAATGATCAACATGTATATGAAAAGATGCTCAATGTCAGTAATCATCAGGGAAATGCAAATGAACACTACAATCCACAATGAGATATGACCTCATACCTATTTAGGATGGCTATTATCATAAAAATGAAAGACAACAATGTTGGTAAGTTTGTGGAGAAATTGGAACCTTAGTACAATGTTGATAGGAATGTAAAATGGAGCAGCCACTGTGGAAAACAGAAAGGTGCTTCCTCAAAAAATTACACATATAACTCCCATGTGATCTAACAATCCTACTTCTGGGTATTTATCTGAAAGATTTGAAATCAGGATCTCAAGGAGACATTAGTATCCTCATGTTCATTGCAGGATTAGTTATAATAAACAAGATATGGAAACAACCTAAATGTCTATCGACAGATGGATGGGTACACAAAATATGGTATATATACACAATGCGATATTATTCATCCTTTAAAAAGAAGAAAATGAACCCAGGAGGCGGAGGTTGCAGTGAGCCAAGATCGCGCCATTTTGCTCCAGCCTGGGCAACAGGAGCGAAACTCTGTCTCAAAAAAACAAAACAAAAAATTTGTGACTCTGCCAGGTTTTGGTATCAGGATGATGCTGGCTTCATAAATGATAGACTGGATAAAGAAAAGTGGCACATATATACCACGGAATACTATGCAGCCATAAAAAAGGATGAGCTCATGTCCTTTACAGGGACATGGATGAAGCTGGAAACCATCGTTCTCAGCAAACTAACACAAGAACAGAAAACCAAACACTGCATATTCTCACTCACAAGTGGGAGTTGAACAATGAGAATATATGGACACAGGGGGGGGAACATCGCACACTGGGGCCCGTCAGGGGGGTGGGGAGGTAATACCTAATGGAGATGACGGGTTGATGAGTGCAGCAAACTACCATGGCATGTGTATACACAGGTAACAAACCTGAATGTTCTGTGCATGTATCCCAGAACTTATAATAAAAAAGAAAAAATATGGATGAAACTTGAGAACATTATGCTATGAAATAAGCCAGTCACAGAATGACAAATATGGCATGATTCCACTTGTAAAACAGTCAAACTCATAGAAGCAGAGAGTATAATGGTGGTTGTCAGGGTCTAGAGGGAGGAGAAATTGGGAATTGCTTATTGATAGAATGTTTTCAGTCACCCAAGGTGATAAGCTCTAAAGACCTGCTGTATAACATCCTGCCTATAGTTAACGATATTGAGTGGTGCACTTAAAAATCTGTTAAAAGGATAGATCTGTTAAAAGAATAGAGCTCAGGTTAGACTTTTCTTACTATAATTTAGGTTAAGGTTGGTAATTATAATTTATATTAAGTTTGGTAAAATACAGTTAAGAAGTTGTTACAGTGTTTTAGCATTTGTTAGCACTTTTATTTTTAGTTTAAATGCTTGGTATTAAAAATTACTTGTTAAAACACCCATAGGATGTCTATTATGAAAAAGAAGAAGAAAATAAGTGTTGGCAAGCATGTGAAGAAATTGCCGGTAGGAATATAAATGGTTGCAGCTCCCTTACAAATGAAAGTATGCCACTTCCTCAAAAAATTAAATGTAGAATTACCATGTGATTCAGGATTCCACTCCTAGGTATAAACACAAAAGAATTGAAAGCAGGGACTCAAATAGATATTTATAAATGAATGTTTATAGCAGCATTATTCACAACAGCCAAAACATGAAAGCAACTCATGTCCACTGATAGACCAATGAATAAACAAAATAGGGTATATACACTCAATAGAATATTATTCAGCCTTAAAAAGGAAATTCTGACTCATGCTGCAACATGGATGAACCTTGAAGACATTATGCTAAGTTAAATAATTCAGTCACCAAAGGATAAATACTGGATGTTTCCATTTATATGAGGTACCCAGAGTAGTAAAATTCAGAGACAGAAAATAGAGTGGTGGTTGCCAGAGGCTTGGAGGAGATGGGAAACAGGGAGTTAGCATTTGATAGGTGCAGGGTTTCAATTGCAGAATGTGAAAAGGTTCTGGAGCTGCATGGTGGCAATGGTTACAACAATATGAATATATTTAATACCAGAGAACAGTACACTAAAAAATGGTTTAAAATGGTAAATTTTATGGATCTTTAAACACAATAAAAATAACTGTAAAATTATTCCCATTCCTGCTTGACATTTAAGACCCTTTCCAACTTTTATCTCTGCCTTCTATCCTTCCTCCACCTGGGGTTTTCCTTGCTGTTTTCTGGTGGTTTTCTTGTTCCTCATAACCACATGACCCTTTTTATTCTGGGCTGTGTACACCTGGAACACCCTTCATGTGGCTTCTCTCTTACTTGCTTTTCCCGGTTCTCCTCAATGGTACCTTCTCCATTAAGCTTTTCTCTCCAACTTGAAAGAATCTTTAGTTAAATAAGTAGTGTGTGTGTGTGTGTGTGTGTGTGTGTGTGTGTGTGTGTACCTAACATCAAATCAGCCAATTACTGGATATAAATTGGTTGTCAATCATTAGCCCCATGGTACTGTTTTTTGTTTGTTTTTTGTTCTTGGTATCACTGACACAATTTTTCACTTAAAGCAAAGTTGCTTACATAAAGTTTATATGGTGTCTTATTTTTTATTATATCTTATATATATATATGGTGTCTCTTCTTTGTTAGTGTTATTTTTTGGAAAGGGTCTTGCCGAAGTGTCATGATAACAAATTATCATTCATATTTTATAAAAAAGGAACATCAAGGAGGCAAGTCTTTGAATTAATAAACCTATATAGAGTCTTGAATCTCACCCTGGCCTCTAGCTGTGCCCTTCTGAGATCTCTGAATGTGGATTTAATTTCCCTCATCTTGGGGTTTTCTCTCTATAAATCAGGACCTTCCTTGTACTATGGAGAATAAGCTGTAACATCATCATACAGTGTCTAGGACACTAAGATATTAGAGTCAGTGACATTTGGGTCCTGATACCAGTTTTTACATTTAGCTGTGTATCCTTGTCCATGTCACTTAATTTTTTTAGATTCTTAGTTTTCTCACATGAAAATGAGAATAGCCATCACAGTGAACTCATAGCCACAGAGCAATGTGGCTATGAGTAATTGGTGAACACAGTGTGCTATTAAAAAGTAAAGGAGCATTATAATTATTAAAGCACGGTCCCGTCCGTCTAGTAGCAAGAGAGTCCTTGTGCCTAAAATGATGAATAAGAAAACAGAGCAGCACGGTTATTGTGAGTGAGTGAGTGACTGCTGTGATCAGTGAATGCTAGAGAGGCTGCAAGGAAATCACAAAGGTCCAAGACAAGCTTTTAATTTTAAGAAATCTCGTGAACTTCTCTCTTGATTACATTCTTTGGGAATGATCTGTGTCAGTTTCTAATTGTAATTTGATATTTCTTCTGATATTTTCGTTCATCTATAGATACATCTGGGATGCTACATCCCCAAGCAGCTTGGAATTACCTGAAAAAATAATCATTCAAAAAATGTTTGCTTGGCATCGTCTATACTTGAGGCTTGGCTCTGGGGAAAATGAAATAAATAAGACATTGACTTTAGATCACAGATCTCTCAAGACAGTTGGGGAAGGCAGACATATAAAAAGACAATTGTAGCTCAACATGACAAAAGCTATAAGGTACCCAAGGCGTGAGAGCACAGGAGAGACATAGATTATCTCTCTGGGAAGGCGAGGAAGGCTTCGCAAAGGAAGTGACATTTTTATTGGGTCATAAAGGATGAGTAGGAAGTATCAGGCAGAGAAGGTGACTTCAGCAATATAGTTGAATTAGGGAAATGTGTGTACACACATACATGTATTTGTTCCAAAATCAAACGTGAATTATTTTGGGTGTTATCTTCTGTCTTTGGTCCATACCACTATTTCTTTTTTTCTTGATGTGGATAATTGAGAAATGGCTCCAATGATACAGGAATAAGCTCTTGTGCCTGACATTTGCACTTTGGATTTTCCCAGTCTTTCCCCAATACTTGTGGTCCAAAAGCTCCTAGTAGAGAATTTTTCGTTTGCTCCAGAATCCCCCAGTTTCACCTCCCACAAAGATAGTCTAGTCAGGATACTTTGGGGCCACCAACATAATAGAAAGTTGCCAAAATAAATGTTTTCCATCAAGATTTCACACTTGCACTTAATGAAATAGACATTTTTCAAACTGTTTCTTTAAAGCTAAGTTTTTCTTTAAGATTTGTAATGAAAATATTTCATGACCTGTTGACATATTCATATGGTGATTTTCAAAAGGCAGATTTCATTTACAAAATGGACTTGGCAACAAGTAGGAATATCTGGGAAGCTGAACAAGGCTGTTGACAGGGAAAATTGGGGCTGAATCGTAACTGACTTTGTTTTGCAGCTGTGCCATTTTGTAAGACTGACCAATGGGATGGGGTTTATGGAGGCCTCATGGTAATAATGCTGAGATTGGCAGTTAATGGCCATTCATAGTGGAACTGCATAGGTAGCAGCTGACAAGTGCAGAAAATAAGTTCCTGTAATGGATTTTTTTTTTTTTTTTTTGCAAATGCCAGGGAAGCAATAGAAGAAATACTGTTTAGAAGAAAGATAGTAAAGAAAAAAAATCTGCAGTATTTTTCAAAGGAACAGATTTAAAAATCAGAAATTTTTCTTTGAATTATTAACCCTGTATTTTCTTTATCTTTCATTATCTCATTCAGTTAGCTCTTTGGCTGGTTGACTAGCAGATACCTAATTTAAGTTTTTTAATTGCAGACAGTTTAGAATAGAATATATGCTGTGTATTCCCCCTACTCTGTAGTTGAAAGTTAACAAGGAGTGTTCAAATTCAGATGGCATAAGGCCGCATTGGAAATAGTCCTCAAAATTAATTCATTTCAACTATTCTTTTAGGTTTATGAAATTTATATTAGGACCACCCTCATTTTCCTAAGCTTCTATTCCTCATATCAGTAGGCTGAGTGGTTATTAAGAAAAATATAAATATTATTACTTAGAGTTACATACTAACAAATGTAACTATAAAAATCTAGTAAAATTCTTTAGGAACCAAGAAACAGGCTCTCCTAAAGTTTTTAGCCATCCCTGGGAAGGGTTTCAAAGTATTTGCAAAGAGCATGGTATTTGAGCTTTGGAAATCACCTTCCACTAAGGAAGAGATCACACAAAGCTTCTTGGAAAGCTGGTGTTTGAACCAAGCTT
Source organism: Symphalangus syndactylus (assembly GCF_028878055.3). Taxonomy (NCBI): domain Eukaryota; kingdom Metazoa; phylum Chordata; class Mammalia; order Primates; family Hylobatidae; genus Symphalangus; species Symphalangus syndactylus. The sequence continues at coordinate 121,660,766 of NC_072431.2, read as the reverse complement.
TAGAGAGGGGAAGTGGGGCTGGATGAGGACAGTGCTCACTAGTGAGAGAAATATGGGAAGGTCATTGTGCAATGGAACATCTCTAAGAGGAGAAGAAAAGAGGCACGTCATTGTAAGTCAAGCCTGGTAGTTGGAAAGTAAGAGGCTCCCAGGTGGAATTCTAGGTTTGGGAGTTGATGCATCATTTCATTTAGTCAGACACTAGGACACTAATGAGAGAGCAGTTTTGGTTAGGTAATGTACCCAGAGTACATTTCAGAGGCTAGAAACTGGAGGTTAGAAAACCTATGAGTGAGAGCTACCATTACTGTTGCCTGTTAAATGCCACTCACCATGATGTACAATTTTAATGTGTTCTTTCAAACCCTTTCAAAAATTTATCTCCATTTTACAGATGAAGAGACTAAGACCCAGGGAGAAGAAACCTTTCTGTGGCTATTCTGTGGCTGGTCAGCGACAGCCTAAAACTAGTCAGCTTTATCTGCCTCTATCTCTATGCCCTGATTACACACCATATATACTACCACTGTGTGGTTCACTGTGTGAACTTCTCAGTTATGTGTGCAGTATTACAGTTCTCTGCCCTCTTTCTTCCTCCTTCCCCCATACACCCTTCACTTACGCATTTTAGATCTGTCATCCATTGTGTGTACAGGACATTTTGTTTATGGCATCTGTGAGCCACTGCGCCTGGCCCTCTGATTTCTTAAAGATGACTCTGCCTCATTTCATCAGGTTCAGCCAAATGCCCCCTAAATCTAAGCATAATCAGTGGTTTTGTCTTCTAAATACTTTCTAATTGCAACCTCCACCTCCTGGGTTCAAGCGATTCTCCTGCCTCAGCCTCCCGAGTAGCTGGGACTACAGGTGCATGCCACCATGCCCAGCTAATTTTTTTTTTTTTTGTATTTTTAGTAGAGACAGGGTTTCACTGTGTTAGCCAGGATGGTCTCAATCTCCTGACTTCGTGATCTGCCTGCCTCAGCCTCCCAAAGTACCGGGATTACAAGTGTAAGCCACTGCACCTGGCCTTCTGATTTTCTTAAAGATGACTCTGCCTCATTTCATCAGGTTCAGCCAAATGCCACCTAAATCTAAACATAATCAGAGTTCCCTCTCAAAAATATAAAGACTAGAATTAGAACGTTCAGTCCTATCTTTTACCTGCCTTTCTCCTTCCTGTCCTTCTATGTAGGTCACGGGTTCAGAGGTAGACCTTTGATGCTAAAAGGATAGTTCATGGATGCAGCTTAGAGAGACACCTGGGAGCTAGTTGCAAATGCAGATTCTCAGACTCCACCTGAGACTTTCTGAATCATAATCTATCTTTTAACAAGATGTCCAGGGGAAGTCATCGTCTTACACACATGCTCTGATGAAAACACTGCATCAGAAAGGGCTCACAGCCAACAGATCACACACAAGTACCTACGTGCAGAGATTTAAACTAATGGATTTAAATATATTTAGATGGTTTTCAATCCATTTTAATTATCACAGTGTTGAAAGTTCAAATTGGCCAGGGAGCGACTCATCAATTGACACTCTCTTAGTAATCCCTGGTAATTTTTTTTTTTTTTTTTTTTGAGACAGAGTCTTCCTCTGCCACCCAGGCCTGAGTGCAGTGGCACATCTTGGCTTACTGCAACCTCCCCCTTCCAGGTTCAAGCCATTCTCCTGCCTTAGCTTCCCAAGCAGCTGGGATTACAGGCACATGCCACCAGGCCTGGCTAATTTTTTGTATTTTTAGTAGAGGTGGGGTTTTGCCATGTTGGCCAGGCTGGTCTCAAACTCCTTACCTCAGGTGATCCACCCGCCTCGGCCTCCCAAAGTGCTGGGAAGGTGTGAGCCACTGTGGTGGCCCTTCCCTGGTAAGTTTCTTAGTGCTGGTCTAACAACATATTGCAGTCTCATCTTGCATAATTCTTGCCCCAGTCCTGGAATCAGACATTTAAGAAGCCCTGGTTTCTTTTATTGGGAAATGGTATTTGAAGATCCAAATCTGAGAGTCAGCAATGCCTACTGCTACTTGGTTGGTTATTGTTTCTAAGCCTCCTGAATGGCGAATATGAGTTCATTTTGTTATTTTTGATTCTTATTCAGGACTATGGGCCTTTTTATTTGGTCTTGTCTGTATTGTAACTCTTTCCTTCCTTTCTGGTTGTCAGGAGCATAGGGGATAATCGCATCAGACTTTCCACAGTCAGTCAATTACATTCTTTCTTATCCTTTATTATACAACAACAGTCTTAGTAACAATACTAGTACTACTACTCCCGTATAACAGCATCATGTAAGTAATATGGCATGTACTACTTTTTTGGTCAGCATATTTTACTCAGCATTTTTTTAAATCATGTAGAATTTTTAAAAATGTTGCATATATAATGTGCATATTCAGTGAACTATAATGACAATGACTAAATATATAGTAATTACCATATTCCCTTCTTTATCTCATTCTTAGTTCTATAGTATGCAGCCATAAAAAATGATGAGTTCATGTCCTTTGTAGGGACATGGATGAAACTGGAAACCATCATTCTCAGTAAACTATCACAAGGACAAAAAACCAAACACCACATGTTCTCACTCATAGGTGGGAATTGAACAATGAGAACTCATGGACACAGGAAGGGGAACATCACACTCCGGGGACTGTTGTGGGGTGGGGGGAGGGGAGAGGGACAGCATTAGGAGATATACCTAATGCTAAATGACGAGTTAATGGGTGCAGCACACCAACATGGCACATGGATACATATGTAACAAACCTGCACATTGTGCACATGTACCCTAAAACTTAAAGTGTAATACTACTACTACTAATAATAATAATAAATATATATTTAATTCTTACCAGCAATTTTTATTTCAACATTTCTTTAGACCAACATTGTCTAATGGAACTTTCTGCAGCAATGGAAAAGTTCTGTAACTGTGCTGTTCAATATAGTAGCCACTGGCCCATGTGGCTCTTGGTACCAGTCTGTGGCCAGAGTGGGGGATGGGGGTGGTGGAGATTCCTGCCGTATTGGATAGTGCACTTCACATGTTTTGGTTATGTGAAGCATGTTCTCTATCACATTCTTCAGAATGGACTCATGGGAGCAATAGTTCCTAATGCTTTTTAAAAATCATCTTTTTCTGAAGTATACTTTATTTAAAATACAGACATTAAGAATTCACTTTTGTAGGTTTTGACAAATGTATATATTGTATCATCACCATCCAAATCATGAGCAAAACTTTTATGTCACCCTAGAAACTTCTCAAGTGCCCCTTCAAGTTAATTCCTCATTTCCTCTTCCCCAAATAACCATTGATAAGATTTCTGGCACTATAGATTAGTTTTACCAGCTCTAGAACTCATATAAATAATATGGTATGTACTCCTTTTTTTGTCGTCTTCTCTTAGTATGCTTTTAAATCAACCTTGTTGAGGTATGATGTACATATCGTAAAAGGCATCCATTTTAAGTATGCTTTTGGATGAGATTTGTTAAATGTATTCATCTTTGTATCAGATGTACTGTCAAGATACATGACGGTTCCATCATCAAAATATAGTCCCTTGTCCACCTTCCTAGTCAGTTACCCATCCCCATTCCAAGCCAACCTTGATCCCCACTGCAAGCCAACATCACTAGATTAATCTCTTCTAGACTTTCATATACCTGGAATCATGTGGTATGTACTCATTTGGTTCTGGCTTCTTTGGTGTAGGATAACATTTTTGAATGTTGTGTGTATAAATATTGCTGTGTAGCGTTCTATTGTAGGCATATATTACAATTTGTTGATCCATTCATCTTTTGATAGATATTTGTGTTTCTGGATTTTGGCTATTTCTGAGATTTTAGCAGTAACACTGCTATTAACTTCAGTGTACAACATTCTGGCTGTCAAAAATTTTCATTTTGCTTTGGCAAATACCTAGGAATAGAATTTCTGGGTCATATGGTAACTGTATATTTAATTTTATAAGAAACTTCCAGTGTATTCTTCAAAGTCATTACACTACTTTATCTCCAACCAGAATTGTATAAAAGTCTGGCTGCTCCACATCCTTGTTAATACTTCATATGGTCTGTCTTTCCAATTTTCATCAATCTAATGCACGTCTCTCATTATGGTTCTAGTTGGCATTTTCCTGGTTAATAATGTTGAGCATCTTTGTAGAGTATTTGTAGTTCATACAGCTCCTTTTGTGAGACTTTTACAGAATTTTTACATTTAATTCTTATCTTCCCATTCCTAGGTTGTAAAGATTCTTTACATGTTCCAGATAAAAATTCTTTGTCAAACATATTTGTTCACTTTTTTTCTCTTTTATGGTTATTGTTTTTTTTGAGTGTGTATACTGAGAAATCTTTGCATTCTCCCAAAATGGTGAGGATTTTTCCCTATGCTTTTTCCAAAAGTTTTATAGTTTTAGCTTTTAGGTTTAGGTTAGTGATCCATTTTGAATTAATTTTTGTATACAATGTAAATTAGAGATCAAGGTTTATTTTTTCTCCAGATTGATAGGCAGTTTTTACAGAAACATTTATTGAAAAGATGATCCAGTCTCCCATTGAATTACGTTAGCCTTTGTAAAAAATAAATTATGGGTAATTTTTGGAATTTATTTTGTTATATTTATCTATATGTTTATCATTATTCTAATACTATATTGACTTGACTAATACAACTTTGTAATAAGTATTGAAAACAGGTAGTTTAACTTATCCAACTTTGTTTTTCCTTTTTCAAGACTATTTTGACTAGTTTCTTTGCATTTCCGTATAAGGTTTATAATCAGTTTATTCATTTATAAAAAGGAAATTTTAACAATTTGGGGTCTTCTAATTCATGGACATGATATATCTTTTTAAAAGTATAGATCTTTAATTTCTATTTGCATTGTTTTGTAGTATTCAGTATACAGAACTGAGAACTCTTGTTAAATTTATTTCAAAGCTATTGTAAGTGATATTGTTTTAAATTGCATTTTCCAAATATTGTTGCTTGTCTAGAAACATGTAATTGATTTGCATATATTGGCCTTGTGTTATACAACTTTGCTAAATTAACTTACTGAATCTAATTGCTTTGGAAGATCCTTGAGTGTTATCTGCAAACCATGACATGCTAACAACTTCATTTTCTATCTCTAAGCCTTTTATTTCTGTGTCTTGCCCTATTTCACTGGTTAGAATTCTGGGCACCTTCTTTGTGCCTGTCTCTACTCTCTGGTGTCCTACTCTAAAGATTCCATCCAATTCACCTACTTTGAATTCTGATCCATGCATTGTAATCTCATCAGGACCATGGCGCTTAGCTGGGACTCCAGCTCACTGAACTCCAATAGAGAATTGAGAAATGTCCTTAAACAAAGATCCAGGTCAATTCTGGGGCTCACTTTGTGAGTTTCCCTCCCCTAAAGATTATAGTTTTGTGCTGTCTGTTGATTAATGTCTGAAGATAGTTGCCTTATATATTTGATTCAGTTTTGTCATTTATGGTGGGAGGATTAATCTGTTTATTTCATCCTCTCTAGAAGAAGTCCATTCCATGAGTTTTTTGGAGGTTGACAGCAGGTTTTTTTTTTTAAATTGTTATTTGTTTGTTTTTGGTGCCCTTTATATTTGGAGATCAACTTTGCTGGATGTAAAAGCTTTGGTTTACATTATCTGTCTTTGAGTATTTAAATATGTTACTGTATTTTTGCCTGGGATGTTGCTCCTGAAAAAATCTGATTAGAATCTCATTTTCTTTCCCGAGTAAGTCACTGGCTATTTTTGCTTTGCCGCAAATGAAATATATATGTGTGTGTGTGTGTATGATATACACACACACATCCAGTAATTTTACTAGGTTGTGCTTTGATTTTGGTTGCCCTGGAGGTTCATATTCTCAGATGTGAGGTGTTTCATTTAATACAAAACTTTTTTTTATTTCAGAAATTTTTACAAATATAGTGTTTTTTTCTGTTTCTTTGTATTTGTTTTCTTCAGGGACTAAATCTGTATGGTGAAATTTTTTTCACCTGTCTTCAATATTTGTCCCTTTCTCTTGAATCAATTTTATTTCTTTCTTCCTTTTTTTCTTTTTTTTTTTTTTTCTTGAGATGGAGTCTCGCTCTGCTGCCCAGGCTGGAGTGCAGTGGTGCAATCTTGGCTCACTACAAGCTCTGCCTCCTGGGTTCACGCCATTCTCCTGCCTCAGCCTCCCACTACAGGCGCCCGCCAACACACCTGGCTAATTTTTTGTATTTTTAGTAGAGACGGGGTTTCACTGTGTTACCCAGGATGGTCTCGATCTCCTGACCTCATGATCCACCCACCTCGGCCTCCCAAAGTGCAAGGATTACAGGTTTGAGCCACTGCGCCCGGCCCTTTTCCATTTTTTTAAGTTTCCTCCTTTTCACTTTCTATTTATGAAGGCATGTTCCTTTTAAATTAGTTTTATTTCTGAAATAACTATTCTTCTAATTAATTTTTTTCTAAGTGCAGTCACTTCATTTCTGAATTTTTCTAATTCAGAATTAATATCCTTTATGTATTGTTTCCTTTTTCTTAATATTGTTTAGCCTGTTTTTATGTAGATTGTTACAGTTTCAAACTGTTCTGTGGATATGTCCTCCAGACTTTTTTGTCTGTAGGAATATCAGCTGCTTGTTCTTTTTGGTTTTCAGTAACTTTGCTTGGGAGTTGACTGTATTATTTTTATGTTACTCATTTGTTTGTGAAATTTGTTTACCCAAACTGTTTTCGTTTTTGTTTTTGAGAGTCAGTCTTGCTCTGTCACCCAGGCTAGAGTACAGTGGCATGATCATGGCTCATTGAAGCCTGGAACTTCCGGGCTCAAGCAATTCTCCTGCCTCAGCCTCCAGAATAGCTGGGACTACAGGGTGTATATGCCTTGACTTTAGAGGATGGGCCACCATGCCTGGCTAATTTCCCTGAACTTTCAGAAGGATTCTTGCATCAGCATAGTTTTTCAAGTTCACAGAGCTCTATATTCTGTTACTTGTTCATAGAAGCTTGATTTCTGAAACTTCCTGACTCTATTCCCCTCCCCTATTTTTTTCTGGACCTTCTCTTTACTTCACCTTTGCTTTCCTTTTTCTGTTAAATTTTGATTCCACTCCTAGTAGTTTCTTTTCAAGGTCGATTCGTGACCTAGACAGGAGGCCTGGCTGTTTAGTTTTGAATATCACAGGTGCTGTCCTGCACCATCCACTTCATACCTTACCAGGATCTCGTTGTATTCACTATTATTGGATTGGCTAAACATTTTCAGTATCAGCTTCTGTTCTAAAATTGACCTCCCATGTTTTCCAGTAAACACCTGTTGGGTATTTTTGAAACTACTCTTTTATGAGTTTCAAATGTCCCCATTTTTTTTGCACTGCCATGTCCCGTACAAACACTAATACCTTTCCAGTTTTTCACTCTTGATGGCTTGTCCTCACCTGCGTGTAGTTGGGGATTCATGGGGATATGCTGTCACCTACTTTTGTTGTATATGTTGTCTGTGGGATTTCTTTTCTTTCTCTTTCTCTCATCTGTGTTGATACATTGTCTCTTAAAGACTACCCTAGTTTTCACCATCTTTCTAGAAGTCCTACATAATACTTTTAAGAGAAGTAGATTCTAATTTAAATGAAATACAGATGAATGCATTGAAAACGGATTATGTAGGCTGGGCATGGTGGCTCACGTCTGTAATCTTAGCACTTTGGGAGGGTGAGGCGGGCAAATCACGAGGTCAGGAGGTCGAGACCAGCCTGACCAACAGGGTGAAACCCCATCTCTACTAAAAAAAATACAAAAATTAGCTAGGCGTGGTGGCGTGCGCCTGTAATCCCAGCTACTCAGGTGTCTGAGGCAGGAGAATCGCTTGAACCCAGGAGGCGGAGGTTGCAGTGAGCCAAGATCGCACCGCTGTACTCCAGCCTGGGTGACAGGGTGAGACTCCATCTCAAAAAAAAAAAAAAAAAAAAAGCAAGAAAAAGAGAATGGATTATGTTTCTGTGTTTCTGGAAAAGTTTGAAAACTTTTTTCCCCCTGGTAGCACATTCCCATCAAAATATTTGTTAGTTGAGCCCCTTCTCAGCAAAGGTCCTGGGAAGGAGGGTTACTCTGAATTTAGATGGGAGGCAAGGGCAGAAGATGGAGATCTAGGAGATGAGAGATAAGGCACCATAGATAATTATCGCAGGTAGGATTGAATAGATGTACTAGGTTCAAGTAAGAAGACGTGGTAGAGGATCCAACTGGTCAGAAAAAGAAAGGAAGAGCAGCCGGCCCTCGGCTCTAGTGTGCATATGCAGGTATGCATGTCTTGACTTTAGATCAGAGGATGGGGTTGCTCTCTCACATCAGTGTTTCTTCTTGGTGAGAAGGTTTGTTCTCTGTATAAGTGTAAATAGTGGCGACAGGGATGTCAGAGGCAGATAAACAAAACTTACTATATTCAAGGCAAGGACAGAAATTTTCATTTAGCTCCTATGTGTGGGCATATTTTTATGTTTCTTTTATGTCTTTCTTTGACTACCTTTTGAGAAAGGTGTTACTTAATAATATTTTCAAAAGACATGTCTGTTTTTGAATATACTAGAGATACTCCTTAAAAGTATGCCATTTGAAATCCTTATGAATGTAACTTGCTGTCTTCTCACCTAAGTTGATCTTTTCATACATTCAAATTTCTTTGAAATATTTAATGGTTTTTTTCTGCCATTTCTTTTTATTTACAGTTTTGTTCAATTTTTTAGCCATTTATTTTATTTATAATTTAAAGTGTTTGTCTATGTGCTTAATATAAAAGTCTGAAAATTAATTTATTTCTGAAAATATTATTTATCCAATGCCTGAGAAACAGACATGGTGTTTTTCTTGTATGTCAGGGTCTTATCTTATGAATTATATACAAATATGGCAGTTCACAAATGTTTCAAAAATGTGTTCAGCATGAGAAGAGGGTCTTGGTTCAGTTAGTTAGTGGTCACTTCTACCTGAAGGATTCAGAAAGGTCCACGAAAGAGTTAAAATTGGAAAATGTCTTGGTTGATGAATAAGATTTTGACCAGCAAGATATGGGAGCAGGTCATGAAGAAAGAACAGAGTGAACAATCCAACTGGAGGGCTGGGTTGTGCAAAGGTACCAAGGGAGAAATCATGGAGTGTGTTCAGTCAGTACCAAATAAACCAGTTTTTCTGTACGGCATGTAAACGGAAATTACAGAGATTAGTCTAGAAAGCTTATAGTGATGATCAAGGGATGAATGGCAGGTAAAGGAATTTGTATTTAGCTTTGTAGATACAGGGAGCTTTCAAAAGTTTTGGAATAATAGATTTGAATAATCAGAGCTAGAAGATGATTCTGTGTGGAGGGTCAGTCAGAGACGAAAAAAATCCAGAGATGAAGAGCCCGGTTATGACACTAACTTGATTATGACAAAGCTGTTATTTTTGTTTACATTTGAACTGATGCGCTTGACTCTTAGTGTTCTCCCCTCCCTATGCATAGGTTCTTATGCCACTTTTATATATGTTGTCTGAAAAGTAGACTTTTTAGTGAGAAATGATTTCTCTATATTCCTGGGGATTTTATAATAAGCAAAGATGCCAAAAATTTCCAGGATAAAGAGATCTTTGGTGATATATAACAAATTAGATTGCAGAATGTTAGAAAAACACTTTTTTTCATTGAAAATTAAAGATATCTGGGCTTTTCATTGTACGTATTTTACATGCTCGGGACTAGGCCAGCTGATGAGTTTAGGGACAATTTGCAGCAAAACATAGGACTTTTTAAGTTTATTACATGTTACATATATTTTTAGGATCAGGGTTAGATACTTATAACTATGTTTTCTCAAGAGATTATAATCTTTTCAGGGGATTTGTATGATGTCAAGAGCATGAATAAATTTTAAGAAATAATCTAAGGAAGACCATAAAGCCCACATTTTTATCTCTTTATTCTTAGGCCAGCACTACGAATTTCTGAAAAATAGATACAAAACCATCCCAGTTTCTTACAGCAAGTGGGCATTATAGGATGATATGTTCTGCTTGAACAAGTTTTTGGGGTGAGAACTGCATATTTTAGGCTTACTGGCTATAAAGTATCTATCATTGTAGGTTTATTATAGTATTTGAGTGCCTGCTATAAAAACAACAATGTTGTATGTGATATGAGGAATTTTTTTGAAGTGAAATTTAGATCTTTCAACCTATATTCCATGGAATTCTATTCAAGAACTTAAAAGCTGGAAGGAGCTTTAGACATCTTCTAAGCCTTTGTTTCTGAACGTGTGCTCTGTGGAGCACTAGACCCATAGGTGGTCTATAAATAAGAATTTCTGAGGAATTGCTGCATGCTACACTCTTCACTTTGGAGAGGTGTATGCTGATATCTCTCATGTATTAGCATATTGAAAGCCCTGAGATTTTCCTAGTGTCAAAACCAGTTTGACATTTTATAACCCAGAGATTCTCAAAGTTACTTGATCATGTGTGTGTGTGCACATATACAATTAAATAGTAACATCTTTACAGAACTCATATTGTTTTGAATATGCTTAGGGGAACTAATTGTTCAATCTCTTTATTTCATGAAAAGCGGAGACCTAGGAGTATTTATTAATTCTCTGCAGGCCACGCAGCTCTTGACAGAGTTGTGAACGGTATCTCCCAATTTCCAGACCTGTTCTCTGCTGAATGATCTTATGTGATATACCACTAGCAGTGTAGTCGCAATCCCGTTTTTCCCTCTCTAGTTACTGCATGCTTCCCTTCCACCGATGAAATTTTCACCCAAATAAAGGGATGAAGGCAGGGATGAGCAATTCCATCCTAATCACAGAGCCTTGGACTTGATTATACAGTGCTTAGTACTAAAGGGACTGGAGCCTCCATAATTTCCATTTTAGCTCTTTTCCTTTCTTTTCCTGGTCTGCCAGCTTCCAGTCACCACCAGTGCTGCCCATAACCTACAGGTGGCCACACTTGGGGTGTTGGGCTACCTCTGGGAGCTAAACAGTAGGTACACATGGACATAGAGAGTGGAAAAATAGACACCGAAGACTCCAAAAGGCAGGAGGGAGGGAGGGTAGGGAGGGATGAAAAATTACCTTTTGGGTACAATATACACTCTTCAGGTGATGGGTGCACTAAAAGCCCAGACTTCACCACTATGCAGCATATCCTTGTAACAAAACTGCATTTGTACCCCCTAAATCTAAACAAATTTAAATAACAATAATTTTAAAAGAGCTGAAATGTAATCAGTTATTCAATTCAATCATTCACTTATTCAAATATTCAATTTGCAAGTCACTATCACCCTAGGCTTTCTTTATCTTACCTGTGTCTACTGGCCATTTCATCACTTATATGAGGCTTCAAGCTAAGGGTGGACTGCAGCAAAGTAAAATAAATCAGACTTAATAAGGTAAGTTAGAGATTACTCAGCAACTATGCCCCTAAAAACATTTATTGTTAAGGAAGAGGTCAAGGCCGTATGTATAAATAAAAAAAAAAATAGCCTCTAAAAATAATCCATGGGAGAGAGTAGAAAGAGAGTACTGTGAGTCAGAAACTCAGTTCTATTCTAGGGTCTGCCCCTAATGAGATGTGTAAATTTGTACAGGACACCCTCTTTGCTCTTGGTTGTCTCACCTGTAAAACAAGCGAACTGGAATGTGTGCTCTCTGAGTTTCCTTCTAGCCCTAACTATCAGTTTCTCTATGATCTACAAGTGTTAATTATCCGTGACCTGATTACTATGGATAATCAGAACTTGGCCATACTTGTTTAGACTGACAGCGTTCTAAAGGAATAGCCTAGAAAGAGAAGGAAAAGTTGAATCTCTGAAACTTCTCTGACACTTGCCCAAGCAACGACTAGTTTATGTTTTCACAGTCTTTCATGCTATGCATTTTATTGTTTTACTTAATACTGCAAAATTGAAATCACCTTATTTTGATGGAGCATTTCTCAGCCCCTTATTTTATAAGATACCATCTTCTTAATTTCTGGAGTGTTTTGGCCTAGAGGGAAAAATAGGGTACTTGAAAGAATATTACTATAGTGGAGAAATCACATAGCAACAAGAATGCAGAAAGTAAACTAGCCCCACAAAGAGTGCTTTGCAGACCTTACCCGTAATGCCAAATGCAATAAAGGATATGGGGCTGTTTCCATGGCAAAGATGTTGTAGAAAGATACAACCTCACTAGAATGTATACATAGATACACTTCTATTTAACTTAGTGACATCTTATATTGCATAGCCATTTTTCCTTTTGGGAAAACCATACTGACAAATTACTCAAGTAATCTCCTCTGGAGAGTAGAACAAAAAACACAGGCCCACTGCACCATGTCAGGGTTCTAAAAATTAGGAAGAATCATCAAACAACTCAGCTGAAGAACAGGTTTAGTTGCAGCAGTTGGATGCTCAGTTCTGCAAAAGATTATTCTGTAATATCGGTCAGGAGATTATTTTATGTACAGATGTTTCTTATCTTTGAACTCCTAGAGTGACTCTCATCACCTCCTTTTGTCCCCGGGAGGTTCTTGCTCTGCTTGTTCAAAGCTACCCAGCCTATCACTAAGCAGGCAAGTGAATAGTGGTATGTGCCTGAGGGAAAGGGGAGTCACACTGCTTAAGGCAGGCAGCTCCCTTTGGCCCCCTAACTTGCATCTTGTTCTCCCTGATTCTGAATGAAAGCAGTTAACTAAGGGAGAGCATGAGCCTCGCATGAATAGACATTTGTTTCCAGATACAATGCTAAACTGGGATTGCTGGCCCATGCTGTTTTGCATCAGCAGATGCTTTAAGAATGCAGTGAAAACATCTTATAAACTGAAAACCTATCATTTGTAAAGCTGCAGAGAGAGAGCTTTGTTTGCCCACACAGCATTTCTCAATGGAACCCCTGAGGCCATGGGTTTTTCAGGACAAGTTTCAACTCTGCTTAGCACACATTTATTGTGTTAAGGAAAAAAGGCCCAAATAAGCAGGGCATACTATTGTGAATCTTGTAAAGACAGTCCGAGTTTAAGATCTCTGTCTATCTGGCTTTAAACTAGAGCCAATTTACAATTACCTATGATCAAAATAACAGAGTGTAGACAAATTAAAATGGAATCTACGTCATCTCTTCTTGACATTGAAAATGCCGCCCTCACCTTCACTTATTTAGTTATTTTCAATCAATCACAAGAGTAACTTCCAAATATCTAATGCTTTATCAGAACAACTGACAAGTAGCACCAATTGTACATTTGAGTTGCATCTTTTAGACGAGGTTCTAGCCAGCAGGAAAAATGGTCTAAGTTTAGATGATAAGAGTGGGCCTGAGTGTCTAATTACTATATAATCAAATAGACTGCATATTGCCAACGCCATGTATTAAAAGGGTAATATTTCACAGATATCTGGTAATTCCCACATTAAAACTTACTTTATTGACTAACAAAAATAGACTGTAGACCACATAGATTGGGGCTTTTTTATGTAACATCTTCAAGCCACTCTGGGAATAGTCTTTCATTTTTATTCATCGTTCTTCCCTGCTGTCTTTTCTTATATCTGTTATTAAGCCTATACCTAATTTTTCTTGCACAACTGCAGCACTCCATGCCTGTCATGAGGGTATAGTGGGCTGCATTAGATATTTGTAAGTTGCTCTTGTGATTCAGAGATAGAAGTGGTCCACATCTAAGGCAATGATAGTTCTCATCTCCCTTCAAAATTTGTGAGCTACAAGTGTTAATTATCCGTGCAGTTGTACATTGATGGGCTCCATGTACATGAATTTTGCAATTCCCAGGATCCTAATGAAGATTTTAATTATGTTAGTACTAGAATTCACCTCTTCCTCCTGCAGCAGAAGCATTTCCTTGTATGCATGAAGCTGAAACAAAACTGCCTGGGTGGAAATCCACAGTGAGAGACACTATTAAATGAGAGAAGTATTTTGTTGTGATGCTGAACATGGCAGTACTTCAGGCAATAAGGAGCCGAAGTTCTAAATGAACATAAAAATAACATGATTTTTTTTATAGCCATGCTCTGGGACTTGAAAAGAATATGGACTCAAAGAGAGAAAAAGAAATAGTTTAGAGACTTGAAAATAATTTAAGCAACAAAATAAAAACAAATACCAATTTTTTTGAGCTTCAGAGCAGAAAGATTCTTGAAGTCCAGACTGTGTTTTATGTGCTGCCTTTTTTACCCCAAACATTAAATCATTGTGAATTTGATGTCAAACTGCATGCCTGAAGACATTAACTGGAAGGCAGGTATATAACCTGGTACAGATTAGAGAGTTACGCCAGCGAGTGTTAAATGCTGAGCCAGAAGTCAGTCATGACCAGTCCTGTTCTTCACAGCCGCTGTGCTGAGCCCTCCAGCGCAGTTTCCTGCCGCCAAACCACTGCCGATTTCTGATGGGAAAATAGAATAAAATGACACCTGAAAGAATCCTGTCTCTAAAACGTATAGAAAGTGGCTTTATAATTAATGATTTTTGAAAGTAGGCCTTTATTACGCTCGAGAAAAGTCTTTCCAGAGTGAAAGCCTCTTTTGAAGGAGACATTCTTGGTGTTTTTTTTCCTCCAAAGCCAAAGAATCTTAAAATTGAGGGAAGTGGGCAAAAAGTATTCACATTAACTCTTAAAAGCAAGAGTTTTGAGGTTTTTTTCCTTTTTTTTTTTTTTTTTTTTTTTTTTTGAAACAGGTTCTACTCTGTTGCCTAGGCTGGCGTACAGTGGCACCATCAAGGCTCACAGCAGCCCCAACCTCCAGGCTCAAGCCATCTTCCCACCTCATCCTCCCAAGTAGCTGGGAGTACAGGCATCTGCCACCCTGCCCAGCTAATTTTTAAATTTTTTGTTGAGACAGGGTTTTGCCATATTGCACAGGCGGGTCTTGAACTCCCGAGCTCAAGACATCCTCCCGCCTTGGCCTCCCAAAGTGTTGGGATTACCAGGGTAAGCCACTGTGCCCGGCCGAGAATCATGATCTTAAAGGATTTTGGAAGCCAGATCATAGAGAAGGTTAAAATACAAAATATTGGTCTGTGTCTAGTAAATAGGAGGTTGGAGAGGCCCTGGACTTCTTCTTGCATTTATTTAAAAATTACTGCATCCTCAATATCAAGGGTGACATTTAGAACTATTTTTTTTTACTCTTAGAATTTATTTGAACATGAAGTAAAAATTAGTCAACGTGATGAGTCATTTAATATCCCTTATCATGGACTTTTGATGAGAGAATTAGCTCTTTTTTTCTCCTTTTTCAATGTGTAATTATTTATCTATTGTAAGTGAAATTCTTTTCAGTGTTAAAGTAAAAATCATCAGAATACATGTTGCAGTTGAAATTCACCAGCAGTTACCCGTGAAAGCATTGGTGTGTACAAGGTAGGGAGGGATACATTTTATTGTTGTCCATGATTGTGGTATAGAATTATTAAAAGTTTGGGGCTGTAATGAATTGATAAGCATTACTCAATGCTATAGTTTTTTTGCAACTCACCAGCAATCTTCTAAAATGACTTCAGATACAGTATCATAAAAGACTCTTCTCAACTGCATGCATAGACATTAGAAGTTTAAGACTTGTCAAATACAATTTTGTTGACAAATTCCCTCGCCTAATTTGAAGTTTGTTGGAGGAAATAAATTCTAATAATCTTTCCTCCCTTACATTCATATCTGGCCATTCCTATGTGTTACACCCTCATTTGTGTTTTCTCTTTCCTTTCCTCATTGTAAGGAGACTGAGGACTTGGTAGATCTGCCAGGAATCCCTAAGAAGGACTCAGGTGTTTACTCCTAATCAACAGGTCATCCAGGAAGAGTTTGGAGCCTGTGCACAGTAGCCCAGGAAGTAGCTGACAGCACTATTTCTGTGTATCATATGTTGGCCAGTCTGGGACATTCTGAAGA
Source organism: Symphalangus syndactylus (assembly GCF_028878055.3). Taxonomy (NCBI): domain Eukaryota; kingdom Metazoa; phylum Chordata; class Mammalia; order Primates; family Hylobatidae; genus Symphalangus; species Symphalangus syndactylus. The sequence goes on along the minus strand of NC_072431.2, from coordinate 121,644,810 downwards.
ATACTAAGTGCCCCAGGTAATAAATCATCCTCCATCCTGTCATCCAACTTCAGTTTAGGACTCACATATTCCCTCTTTCCTGAGGGCAAATTTAAGGTATGGCCATGTGGTCCTTTGACCATTTCTTTAATATTCAAAAGGTATAAATAAAAGGAGATGCTTATCTCAGAAGGAGTAATCCTGGGACAAACAGATTCATGGTAATAACAAAACATGCATTTGAAGTATATCGGACAGCCTTTTAGACCCACTTTACCAAAAACTTGTAGCCTAATTCTTTGGAACTTGAACCCAATGTCCCTTGAATTCTTAGCTGTCAGCAGCATGTCACCAGGTCTTGCAATTGTACAGTTGCCTGCAGTCCTCTGACATCTATGTGGGAGTGACCTATAGTCACACCCCTACTGCCACTTTCCCCTGCCTATAAAACCAAAGAGAGCAGAGTGACAGACTGATACCATATTTTCTTTCATAAGCAGTATCACTTTTCACTGTTGTGTGCAAATTACCTTGGGATATGAGAGGAGTAGAGAGTGATCCAGAAACAGAAAGAGGAACACAGGCAAGGGAGGTGAGGTTAAGCTACTCCCCAAGCCTAGCCTCACAAGACAGACAAGGGCCCTAGCTTCTAGATGCCTTTTCTTTCTTCATTAAGTCTTTCCTCTTTCCCTAGAGAGTACTTTCAGTTACTCAGTTTTCCTCTAATTGCATTCTCATGGGTGCGTGAGGGCTCCATTCATCTGAATATTTTGTGCAGCCATTGGTTGATCTCACCTGGATCTCAGGGCCGTTGGCTATAGAGTATCTGATTCTCAGCTCTCAGGCATTTCAAGGGTCTTCCATGATCATTCAGTCCTCTTCAATTCATGTTGCTTCCTCAAAAAGGAACTGGATTCGAACTGCGGCCCAGGGAATGCTGCAGGTAGGGAAGGTGCAAGACTAGGCAGGTGTAGAGAATCTCCATAATTCAGGCCACCAGGGTCTATGACTGAAATTAGCATTCTCGTTCAAGGGATAAAGCCCTAAGATAACTTCCTGTGACATACCTGCTTTGTACCACCCTTTGAGAAAGCCTCAACCCCTGGCTGAGACATTCTGAGCTTGAGGCTTTGAGGGGTCTTTTTGAGCTAGTGATTCACTGTCTCTTTTGTAAGAGAAATACCCGTGTGATGGAATTGGAGCAGCTGCTATTATTTTCTTGGTGACTACCAAGCTGTTGCTCAGGCATGGAGACTCTCTAAGCTAAGTGGCAATGGCCCTTTATGCTTGCTAGGAAAAGGGACCAGATTTAATGAAAGGTTATTAGCAAAGGCTCAGGGCCAGTTTCTCTTTTGATCCCATCCTGCTATGCCTGCTTATAAATAATAGTTAAGGGCAAAAATGAATCTGGCTGATACGAAGAATAAGAGTCAACTCAGCCGCCCCTCCCATAATATGTATCAGTTGACTCGGGAACATTATTAGTTTTTGATCAACTTTGTTGAACAAACTTAGGTGAAGCAAATACTCTTCCCATCTACCTCTAAAATATGATCTAGTTTTAATTGATGTAAAACAGGTAGCAGCAATTTTCTTCTCTAAAATGATGTTCTCTCCATGTGTTCATTCTGCAGAGTGAAGTGTAGAAATGTGTTTCCTTAAACTTCCCTTGCTAAAAATAACAGCAAAAAAAATTGACCTTTTGCTTTTAAATGAGATTGAAGAATTTTCTCCCTCTTGGGTCAGGGCTAAGTTCTCCTAACTGTCTATACTATCTTCCCAATCATCATAATGACAAGAGTTATTTTATAAATCAAGATTTTATACTGGGGCTGGACACATTGAATTGTAATTTGTTTTAATATACAAAACTAAAAATAACTTTGCAGTGGGCAAAACCCCAGATGTGTTTTGTCAGTCTCTTTTTCACTTAATGTCTGAAGCTTTATGTATTTAAGGAAAATTTTATCCATGTGTTTCTCATTTATTTACACTTAACTCGTCAGTGTGTTTAATATGAGTTATTTGATGTCCAAGAAGCCCTTTTAAACTATTTTATGTGCTTATTTTATGTATCTGTGAAATGGGAAGTCATTTACTGCCAAAAAAGAAAGCTGTGCAAAACCTATCATCATCATTGTCAATAAATATTTACCTCTAAAATTTCAAGCTTCATTTAAAAATATGAACAAGACATTTTGGAGTCCACTTTAGACTGACCGACATAAACAGAACTTACATCTTTTCTCAACAGACAGTTTTGTACATTCAGGTGCTCATATAGTTAAATACAGATACTTTCTTTTATGAAGTAAGAAGTTGGGATCAAGATTTTCATAAAGCTGTGAGTCAAGTGTTTAGCCCAAGAAAGGTCAACCACTGGCTATTTCCATGCAACTCTTTCCTGATATCACTGGTGAATCCACCCCATCAGTACTATCAGTACCATGCATCTCTTCAAATGGGATTAATAGCTAGTTAGAAATTATTTTTTTAAGCATCTAATGGTAAGTTTTGTATGTGATAATTCACTAAGAAAACAGTTTCCCAACAGGAGTCCCATCACTTGTGCCCCTTTAGTTTTCAGTGTTCCAGAGCACCAGGAACCTGATGCAGGTATTTATTTCACCACATTTATGTAGTAGAGGTTTATCCATTCATTCAGCACACTTATTTAGTTGTCACCCTGTTCTAGGTTCCTACTCTGCTAAGTGCTATGAATAGGAAGATGGATAATGTGTACTTTTTGCAGTGCTTAGGCAGGTAGGAGAACTGGACATTGTAGTAGATGTCATTAAGGTCCTGCCCATTTTTGCCTTAGTCCACCCGAGTGGCTTGGTTACATGCAAGTGCAATCTGAAAGTGCAGTGGAGTTAATCTCCCCGAGGGGACGTACTCCATTAATAGGGATAGTGTGCTTCACCTCCCATACTCGCTGGTATGATAACATTGAGCTATTTTCCATACAAATTCTCAGAGATTTCGAGGGGCTGAGACTCAGTTGCCCATAACAGTTATGTACTCATAAATATACCCATTTGGTTTTTTGGTTGTTTTTTTTTTCCTATTTCTTATCTCACTTTTCCTCACCTGTGCTTCCTGAGATCATACCCTCTAAAACCAACTGCCCCCATGTTTTTGTCTCCCTGTTTCCTTTTGGGAGAAACCAAAGATAATGTGTGCAGAAAAGCAGTAATTGCAATATAGTGATGAGCTGTGATGGAAGTGTGTATACATAGTAGTAGGAGACAGTTGCACAACACAGAGCAGTTCTTTCATCTGGTAGAGATTTGTGGGGAATTTACTAGCTCAATGTCAATATCCCCCTCTGCCATGTAAACGTTATGAAGGCAGAGATACCATCCATTCACTGCCTCATCCCGAGTCTAGCACAGGCTGTGGCATATAAGAGCTTAATACCTATTTGTTGAGTTAGTAGTCATCTTTGTCAGAGGGATACTGAGGATTAGAAAGAAGGCTACCATCATTTGTATGTGGCTTGCACTTGTACAGTCAATCAGTAATGATAGAGCTGCTACGAAATCGCAGGTGTTCTAATGTCTAGTCCAGGGCTTTTTCTCCAACTGGCTTTAAAAAATGGAGTTAGCTAGAAGGTTGTAGGGATTAGGAGTGGGGCAGTATGTATGAAAGCTCAGTTCTGAGCAAGTACAGGGTACTCAGGTAAGTAAGTCATTTAGATATGATGGGATTGTGAAAAAAATGGGTGAAAGTTGGTTGGAAAAAAAGAGACGAAGGACAATAAGTAAGTCCAGTAGGAAGACATGGTAGGCCATGTGCAGGCATTTAGGCTCTTAGTGACTAATGACAGTGGCAGTGGTTATGATGGGGACATAATTGAAGGATCTTGATGGGGCAGTATCTGGTTACATCTTACAAAACTCCAGATAAGGTGGGGGAGGATAGATGGGATTGGGCAAGACTGGAGACAGCAAGATAAATTCCAAATATGTCCAGGAAAGAGATTTAACAAGATTGACGGTGAGATGTATAGATGAGGCAGAAGAAAAAGTCAAGGTCCAGGGTCCTGGCTTGGGCAACTGAGTGGTGCCACTTCTTGAGCTAGAGCAGAAAGAAAAAAGCATCATGAGAGCTGGTAGATCTCAAGGTACCAATAATAAAGCATTCAGTTTGAGGGTATGTAGGATCTAGAGAGATAGGTTTTGACTGGAATGCGGATCCAGAAAGTCTTCAGCATGTGAGTGATTTTGTTGATACCATGGGAGTTAATTTAAAAAATTAAACATTTAAATACTGCTTACTATATGCCAGTCACTGTTCTGAGGACTTGTAAAATATTAACTATATTACGTATATTAAAATTAAGTATATTGATATTAAAGTATGAAGTAACTGTAACTATTAGCTCAGTATCTAGCTGAACAACCCTATGAGATAGATGCTGTTTTTCCACTTTGTAGATGAGGAAACTGAGGCACAGAAAGGTAAATAACTTTCTCAAAGTCATATAGGTAGAAAGTAGTGAAGGGTAAAGCTGGGATTGCTCTACTGAGTGAAGAGAGAAATGAAACACAAATGTCACAAATACGTAGAATGGAATAGAAGCTTGAGATAGATTAAGACCCACAAGAAGCATCAAAAGAGATAAGAAAAATACCAGGAAAAGGGTAGAATCTTAGAGGTCAAAGAGGAGAGCACTTTACTTGGGTCACATGGCATTGAGAGATCAAGTAACAGGAAGGCTGAAGATATTCACTGGATTTCACATTGAAAAAAATCATTAGTGACGGCACTTTTCATGAAATGATGAAAGTTGGCCATTTGATGAAAGTTGGCCATTCAACTCAAACACTCTCCCAGGATCAGGAGAAACACCTACGGACAAAGCTATGTAAACCAAACAGTTTAATCAAACTTGAGGAATCAATTCTAGAAAATGAGTTTGACCTGACAAGTTTTTGTTGCATATACCGTGTGAGGAAATTTAAAATGAGCCAAACTTTCTGAAGGCTGCAGGTATGTATTTTGATATCAGAACGGACAAGGCTTAGGCAGCAATAATGCTAAAAAATAAGGAAGGAGGGAGGAGAGGAAAACCTGAGTGAAAAACACAGTAAAATATTAAAATTAAGGATTCTCCCATAAAGACTGTTCTCAAAATTATGATTTTTGAGACCCAAATGCTTTCCTTTTGTTATTGCTCATATATGAAGAAAATAGTGTTACATCAGACTCTGGAACTCAAAATATCAAGAGAAAAAAACAAAAGAAGATTCATGTTAAATCCCTTGCTGATGAATATTGGCAGCCTACAAGAAACATGTGGGAGAAAGTTCTCAAGCTTGGAGTGTAAGTGGAATGACTTTTGCACATTGCAGGAAAAAGCATGTCTAAAGACAGTGGTGAAGGCTGAAGGGAATGTGGGAGTTAGAAATCTGTGTAGGCGGGCCTAACAAGATGGAGACAATTCTTTCTTCAGTGATGTCTTAAGGTAAGTCAAGAGAGTTTGGACATAAGCCACCGTGGTCGACTTTCTCTGTAAGGGACTTTTGCTGATACCTGCAGTCAATTCATTAGTTGTCAATGATAATTGAATCAATTCAGGGTGTTTGCCTGGAAGGGATTCTACTTTCATTCTAACTTGCCAGGTTTTAAAAAAATGAAACTTTACATCGGTCAGCTGAAATTGGTTTATGAATTGCTGGAAATCCCTAGACAGATTTCCATCAATTCAAAACATCATAGACAATCCTGTATTTTCAGTGGGCTTTGAGTTATTCATGAAATCCTATTGAACATCTTTTTTGCATTAATTTAGTGATATTTCTCACTGACGTCAAGGTGATGAAAAATAACACTAAACCTTACTTGGCTGACTGTGGAGAACTTGGAACTCTACCAGGCATGCTGCCGGCAATTTCTGGAAGGCAGGCAGGAAGGCAGGCAGGGGGACCTGGCATGCCTCAGAAACTACCTCAGAGATGAGCTTTAGAGAGAACAAGTCTACAATTATGGGAATAAAACTCAAAAATATTTAACGGCTGCCAGCAATTTCTGAAAAGCTATTAAAAATTTGAAAAACACACACCAATGATAGTGGTAAGAGAAAGTAGGCGCACTTTAAAAGGAAAAAATCTGTATTTTGTTTATTTGCCAGAACTTAAAGAGGATTTACTGTGTTCCGGGCACTTTTCTAGTGACTTTATGGATATTAATTCACTTAATATTCCTGACAACTCTCATGAAATGGGTGTGATGATTATCCTTATTTTACAAATAGTGACGATGTGGCATAGAGAGGTTGTTCACGGCCACATAGCCTGGTACTTTACAAATAGTGATTTTACAAATAGTGATGATGCTTGTTCACGGCCACATAGCCCGGTACTGATCTGGGATTCAGACCTAAGTGAGTCTGGCTGCAAAGTTTATGCTTTTATCTACCATGCATTTTCCCCTTCATAATGGAAATAGCGTTTTCTTTCAAGAGTCCAAACCCATTGTCTCTAACGGTACTCAGAATGACTTTGTCATGTGATAGCTTCTGCTGCATTCTAGTTTTACTAAGTTGTTATAAAACTGTTCTCTGATATTGTGGAGATAGCCATGTACCATGTCATGCCAGCACTATTAGAGGAAGCAGGGACAGACCCTGGGTAATGTCACATTGATGGTGTGATATTGCTTCTCCTCTTTGTGCAGTCGAAGGCTTGATGCCAGCATATGTTAAAAGATTATAAATAGAAATAGTTTTCACTGCAAAAACTGTGAACACAGACGTTTATGGACAATTAATGGACTATGTAATTGTAGTGGTCCATTAATTGCAGACAAACTCACAGATTATCTTTAGAGATCCAGTAGCTTCAAAAGATGGTAAGAAGCAGAAAGTCAGGATGTGTAAGCAATGTGTAAATAGCTCTCACATAGGACTTTTCTCCTTAAACACACATCTTTGAGAACAAAATTATTATATTTGCAACAGTTATATTGAGTATTCTGAATAAGATTTGTGTTTCTGACATAAGGGCCCTTGGTTGCTGGGTTTTACTTTGCACACATATTTGCCTGTCAGATTGGCACATTGCTTGAAATTGTTTTTCTCACTGTGTTATGAAATCTCCCTTTCTATCAATTTCTTTTCAGCCAATAGTAGTTCTCCAATAAGTCATGTGGCTAAATAAAGACAGGGGTTGCATTTTATGTAGTAGATGTCTTATCTGGTGGCTATAAGAATAGGCCATTTTTATTAAAATTTTCTATATTCCAGACTTCTGTCCTCAGACTCTGGTATCCACTTGTCTTCTTGACATCTCCACTTATATGTCTAATGGACATCTCACATTTAAGTATCTACAATGACTATCTTTCTACCTGTGGCATTCCCTGTCTTAATTAAGGAAATTCCGTCCTTCAAATTGCTAAAGCCTAAGCCTCAGAGGCATTTGACTTCTCTTTTTTTCTCATGCACCTCATCCAGTTCAGCAAAGAATCTTGTCTCTACCTTCAGAATATGTCCAGAATCTAATCACTCCTTATTCTACTTGATGCCACCACCTGTTTTGAACCACCATCTTCTACTTGAATTGCTGTAGTTATCTCTATATTTATTCTTTTGCCACTCTGTAGCAGTCAAAGCAATTCAGTAAAAATATAATTTGGCCAATGTCCTTCTTCTGCTAAAATCTCTGTTGTCTGCCCCTCTTTCAGAGTTAGGGTCGTAATCTATTAAATGACCTCTAAGGCCTGACATCATCTGGCCCTCATTACTTTCTCTCCTACCTCCTTCACCCTTGCTTCTCTGGTCCAGCCATACTGGCTCATTGGTGTTTCCCATCCACCAGGCACACTCCTGCCTCGGAGCCCTTGCATTAGCTGTTTCCAAGGACTGGAGAGGTCTTCCTCCAGATATCCCAAGACAAATTCCTTCAGCCTCCTTTAAATCTTAGTTGAACTGTCACTTTGTTAATGAGGCTGACCCTCTCCATCTTATTAAACTAGGACTCCCACTACTCCCAACACCTCTTCCCATTTTTGTTTCCCATGGCACCTGTCACCTAACAAATGCTGGAACTTAATTATTTATTACATTTATCATTTAGTGTCTGTCTGCCCTGACTATAAATTATACTTCTCAGGGGCAGGGGTCTTTGTTTTGCTCACTGAAACATTGTAAGAATCTAATGTAATGTCTGACACATAACAGATACTCAGTATTTATTGAATAAACAAAAAATGAATTTAAAAATGCATGTTACATTGGACCTTTCTAATAAAACCACGCATAGCTACCTTGCTTCTCCATTCACTCTTGGTTAGCCACATGAGGGTTACAAATTTGTACTAACTCTATCTTTTGCTTTAACGCTTGGTCATTTCAAACTTTAACCTCTTTAAACTTCCTTTTAATATACTAGTTTGCAACATAGTCCTAAATATAGCATGCACCATTGCAATTAAATCCATCATGAATGTATTGTTATCTGAAGCACAGAAATAAACTATAAAAACATCTGGCAGGTAGGGCTGGATTTGCTCTCACTTGATGAGTTCCATAAGTTATCTTTCTATTTGAAAGTCAAAAGGAATCACTTGCATCTTGATTAAAATTAAAAAGAGCTGTAGCTTCTATTCAGAAATGGAAAGATGGACAACAATTCTGGTTCACTCGGTGATTCTTGCTAATGATCAGATTTGCTGCACAAGGAGTCCAACCTTGCCTAAGAAGATGTGTATGGAAAAGGAGGATCCAGTGTGAAATCTCTTTCTATTTTGATTTAAGATTCTGAGCAATAAACAGTCCTTGAAGCTACCAGTATCCAAGGACACAGGTCCAGTGTTTTCCACCTTGTTTGAATATTCAGTTTAGGCAACACATGGCAGCTGGACTCAATCCTGTTGTTAGGATCATCCCTAAATGAAAGTGCCCAGTCATTACTCATGAACTCATTGGTATGCTCACAGAAGTGGGCCAACCAGCTTTCAGTCTGAGATTGCCTTTAATGGGGGAGAGGGAGAAGACTTTGGAACTCAGAGGCAGAAAACAAAGATAAACATAGAAACAGCATGGCCAAGTATTAGAATCATAGAATGCAGATGGGACAATTTTATCCTTCTACACTCAGCCTTAGGATTAGGTGGGACTTAAAAACCTGCAATGTCATCTGCACTGTCAATTTGACACAGAGTAGAGCCAATTGCTTATAAACTCCTCTAAACGCATATGCCTTTATTCGAAATTGTAGTTGATTTGAAGGTAGCGCTATCCCTAAGTTGTCTAATATCCCTGTATTTCTTCACTAAGACAGAAAATAACGCAAAGCGTGTGATTTCCACTTAACCAGTCCCTTGACTTTTAAATTCATAGTATTTTAATGCAGCAAACATTTGTTATTTCTGAGGGGACAGTACAGAGAAGTTGAGAGCATGGACGCCAGAGCCAGCTTGGCCCCTTCACATACTGATCATATGACTCTGAGCAAGTTACTTAACATACAGTTTCTTCATCTGTAATATGGGAATAATCATTGTATCCATTTCATTAATTCGTGAGAACGGTATGAACTAACATTTTAAAAGGGGTCAGAACAGTGATAGAAAACATAATATAAGAAGTTGCTATTATTATAATTAACACATCTTCTCATCAAGATGCTCTTATTTTGGATGTAGGCTAGACATTGTAATTTTTACTTATGAATTAGGTCTTGCCTTCCTGAATATTTTATTTTTTATTTTCTTGAGAGACAGAGTCTGTCTCTGCCACTCAGGCTGGAGTAGAGTGGCGTGATCTTGGCTTACTGCAAACTCTGCCTCCCAGCTTCAAGTGATTCTCCTATTCTCCTGCCTCAGCTTCCCAAGTAGCTGAGACTACAGGTGTGTGCCACTACGCCCAGCTAATTTTTGTACTTTTCAGTAGAGATGAATTTCACTATATGTTGGCCAGACTGGTCTCAAACTCCTGACCTCAGGTGATCTGCTCACCTCAGCCTCCCAAAGTGCTGGCATTACAGGCCTGAATATTTTTAATATGAGGTTGCTTTCCTTCTTTAGCATGATGTGCTACAGAGGAGGTGGAGGGCTGCTTTTACTGCTATAAATCACTATCTTGTTTCTGCAGGAGTCCAGGGTGGGCTGCTCGATTAAGACAGTATACAGTAATAAGGTTGCCAGGCATGGAGGTCAGGGTTATGTCTGAAAGGAGTTGCTGGCTTCACTCTCACCCTTTGTCAAAACTGCTCAATGAGTAACAGAAACCAAGACAGAAAGACATTGATAAAACATCCGAATCCATTACATAGCATGCCCTTTTAACTTTGGGAGATCAAAATATTCTACTAGAAAAATCTCACGAGCTCTAGGAACACACCAATTTTCTATGAATTCATTATATATAGGCCATGTATTTGTTTCCTCTTGCTGTGCAACAAACTTACCCCAAATTTGCCAGCTTAAAACAACAAATTTTTATGAATTTATAATTTGTGAGATTCAAGGAACTGAGAGCAGCTTAGTTGGATGGTTCTGGATCAGGCTGTCTTTAGGGTTACAGGAGTGGGCTGAGGCTGCAGCCATCTGAAAACTTGACTGGGCCACAGGATACCATTCCAAGTTCACTCACATGGTCAATGGCAGGAGGCCTCAGTTTATTACCACATGGGCCTCTCCATGAGACTGCTCTCAACATGGCAGCTGGCTTGGCCCAGAGTGAGTGATTCCAGAGAGCATACAACAGAGCCCAAGATGGAAGCTGTAGTGTCTTTTAAACCTAATCTCAGAAGTGGCACAGCATCTGTTTTGCTCAAATCTCTTCATCACACACCATTCCTGGTACAATACGAGAGGGGAATGGAGGAGGTGTCAGGACTAGAGGTAGGAATTGTTGGGGGGACATCCTGGAGGCTGCCTACCACAGCCACATGGAACTTTCTAAGCAGGAATTCATATCTCCTTTTTATGAATTAGGCTGTAGTCATAGAACAGTCTGAATTAAAAATAAAATGAAAAAGTTCTGTGTAATACCAGGTATTCTTCATTAAACATTGTATCCATATATGCATAATATTATTTCATGTGTGTACACACACACAAAAAACATATATAAGAAATGCAGAAATTAGTTCTGCCCAAACTTACTGAATCAGAATCTACATTTAAAGAGATACCCAGATAATTTATATATAAATTAAGTTTAAGAAGCATCAGTGTAAGATAGACTGTATTTCAAATATTTTTAGTCATGTAATTTAATATACCCTGAAAATTAATAATGGAACAGAGCTAACTAAATTACCTATTATTAATACATTAATGGTTGATGCTGAATCTCTGTCCACTCCCTTCCCTACCCTCCACCCTAACCCCTTCCTATATAGACTCTACACAGAAATACAGTTTGGCCCCAGAATGTGGAAGTCATACCAAAGCTTTTATTTATTTATTTTTCCCCTTACAAGAAAATAGGTGGAGCACTGCAATGACATTTTAAAAACTCATGGTTTAAGATAAGGTTTGTTTTTATTGATTGCAGATGGTAAGAGACTTCCAAAGGATACAGTTGGCTCCAGGAAAAAGAAATCATTTTGAAAATCATCAACTGGTATTTGCAAAATATCATCAGGGACTTTCTTTTTCCCTCACCTAAAACAAATACAGACAGTTCTACATAAAGAGAAAGCTGTGTATAAAAGCCAGCCATGTGTTTGAAATGATTCCATTTTTATAAGACATTTGAAGTACCATGATAGTTACACAGACAAAAAACTCAAACTAATTTGTTTTTGTGGTATTAATGAATTTGTATTGGTCTTGTTGGCATCGAGATTGAAATACCCACCCACAATTTCATTACAGGGTCAGTCCCTAAAGGGGAAGCCTTGAAGTAAAGGCAATTTTGCAGTCTGTAGCTTATTAAACAAACCATCAAAATGTAATTTTCTCCAATTACAAAAGTAATACAAACTCATTGTAGAACACTTAAGAAATACCAACAACTATAAGGAAAAGAAAAGGTATTTGAAATCCCACTGAAAAATAACTACTAAAAGAGATAATTTTTATTACTATTTTGGCTTATTCCTTTCCAGTCTTTTTCTATCATATGCCTGATGTTTGTGATATCTAAACCCATATCATACAAGAGGGAAACGTCTAAGACTCCTCCTGTGAGGAAAGAGAAATTAAAATGATGGTGTATTTTTACCATGCAAACAGAAATTCTGAAATTGTGGTGAGTTTCTTGGTGACCATTTCTGCTACTTGTACACTACCAAACTGACTTTGCACCCATCACCATTCTTAAAACTCTTTAGAAAATTGTCATCACCTCAAAAAGATCCCCTGTACCAATTTCCCATGCCCTCCTCTACCCAGCCTCTGGCAACCACTGACTTACTTTCTGTCTCTGAACCAGACATAAAAGGCCATATATCAGATTATTCTATTTATATAAAATGTCCAGAATAGGCAAATAGGAAAATTTGCCTTCCTTAGTAACTGCCTTTTATGATATGTGACCTTGTGAAAGTTTCTTACAAAGTTAAACGTGGAGTTTAACATGGAGTCCATTTAAACATGGAGTTTAGTGTGGCACAGCAATTCCATTTCTAGGTATATACCAAAAAATTTAAAGCTATGTCCACACCAAAACTTATACATGCATGTTCATAACTCCAATAATAGTTAAACAGTAGAAACAACCTACATATCCATGACTCATGAATAGATACACCATGTGGTACGTCCTGGAGAGCCTCTGCGACAGCAGCAACAGGAAACACAGATGGTGGGTGAGCACCAGACGGTAGAGTCAAGAGTTTAATACGCTGAGGCAAGAAGGGTCAGTTAATCACTGGCAGAAGATCAGGGCCCAGGACTTCTGCTGTTTCTATGGATTCCTCTTTCCTCTTAGAATGAGAAATGACAGCCTCATGGTGAAATTTGTTAGCTGTTTATCGTTTTCATAGATCTGATTCTACTAGTGTGATTTATGCTAAGCATAAATGGCCCAAGTTTTCTGTGGTTTTTTTTGAAGAACATTGGAAAATAAGCCTACAAAATTCTGATTTTATAGTAATGGTTCAGTCCAAAATAAAGGAATATATTCATAGAGATTAGCTGAAATTATGGAGGATGAGTTCCATACATCTTCTTTTCAGTGATGCTGGTACTAATTCTGTCTGGAAGAAGCTGTACTACTGGGCAAGGCAGGTTGGTTTTTTTGTTTTAGTTTTTTTGGGGACTAGGTCTCACTGTAGCCTCAACCTCCCCAGGCTCAGGTGATCCTCCCACCTCAGACTCCTGAGTAGCTGGGACTATAGATGTGTACCTCCACACCTGGCTAATTTTTGTAGTGTTTGTCAAGATGGAGTTTCACCATGTTGTCCAGGCTGGTCTTAAACTCCTGGGCTCAGGCAATGCAAATACCTTGGCCTCCCAAAGTGCTGGGATTATAGACATGAGCTACTGTGCCCAGTCTCAATTTTAAAAATATATTTTGCCATCATTTTTCAAGCTTTTTGTCATGTGTGACAACAGAAAATTGAATTTCTTAATCCGCTTACCTTGAATTTAAAATCCACTTAGGAAAACTTGGCTTCAGGTATTAGAATTCTTAACTCCTAGTAACTAGATATTCTAGCATATTTCATCTTCCAGATTGTGTTGTGATTATAACAAGACACATTTTATACATTTCAGTTTTCATCACAAATTGGCTGAAAATCATGTTATGTACAAATATGACTTGATTCAATACAATTTATTGTTTAGGTATAATTTGAATTAGAAAGCCATTCTGTGTGCCTCTTAGTCGCTTATATTATGCTATTATGCTTTTGACATTAGAGGAAATACACATTTAAAATCCTCACAGATCCCAGAGCAAATGAAGAGATTTTGTTCTTTTAAAAATTGGAAGTAGTCTAGTTTTCTGATTGTATAATAACAATGTAATATATATTGTCTTTATTATTTATACAGACATACATAGATCACCTTTCCTTCAGAGATCTCAGATAACTTTAAAAAATAAACAGCTTTACTGAGGTATAATTTACATATCATAAAATTTCCATATTGTAAATGTATAGGTTCAATGAATTTTAGTAAATTTACAGAGTTGTACAGACATCGACACAGCATAATTTTAGAACATTGCTGTCACCCCAGGAAGTGTCCCGGTAGCCGTTAGCAGACACCCCCTCCCTTCTAGCCCCTGGCAGCCATTAATCTATTTCATATCTCTGGATTTGCATATTCTGGACATTAGATATAAATGCAATCATATAATTAAAAAAAAGAAAAACTGACAAATTGTTTTTCACAGTGACTGCACAAGTTTACATTCCTACCAGCAATGTATGAAGTTTCCAGTTTGTCCACATTCTTGCCAAGACTTACTATTGTCTGTTATTTTAGCCATTCTACTTGGTATGGAATGGTATCTCATTGTGGTTTTGATTTGCATTTTCCTAATGATTAATGATGTTGAGCATCTTTTTATGTGCTTATTGGGCACTTCTTTTTTTTTTTTTTTTTTTCCGAGATGGAGTTTTTGCTCTGTCTCCAGTATGGAGTGCAGTGGCACCATCTCAGCTCACTGCAACCTCTGTGTCCTGGGTTCAAGTGATTCTCCTGCCTCAGTCTCCCGAGTAGCTGGGATTACAGGTGTGCACCACCACGCCCGGCTAATTTTTGTATTTTTGGTAGAGACGGGGTTTCACCATGTTGGCCAGGACGGTCACGATCTCTTGACCTCGTGATCTGCCCTCTTCAGCCTCCCAAAGTGCTAGGATTACAGGTGTGCCCAACTGTGCCCGACAGCCACTTCTATATCTTTGGGAAAATATCTATTCAAATGTTGTGCCAAATTCTTGTCATTTTATTGTTTATACTGTGGTACTTTTTTATATATTCTGGATGCTAGGCCTGCATCAGACACATGATTTGCAAATATTTTCTTCATTCTGTGGGCTCTTTTTTTACTTTGTTGGGAATGTCCTTTGATGCATAAAAGTTTTGAATTTTGATGAAGTCCAGTTGAACATGCCTGTTATATGTGATATAGTGAGTATATAAAAAAAGGTCATATTTGAACAGGTGTTTTTAAAAAGTCATTATTTAAATTGGAATTTCTGAGTGTTCAAGATGATTTCATTGAGAGAAAAAAATGGAAAGCCATTTTAAGGCAAGGTATACTTGACTCCTTTGCAATTCAAAAGGAAATTTTTAAGTTCAAATATTTCCTCTTCTTTCAAAAATTAGTTTTCTGGTCCGAAGTATTTTTTCTTTCCTTTGAGAATGTTAAGGAAAATTCTTAGTGTCCAATGCCAGAAAATACTGTTGAGGGTAAGATAGGAAATAGAATCTTCTATTTTCTTATGAGTTTGTTGGAGTGACTCATTTACCCAGTTTGGTATTGCTAGGAGAGGAAAATATTTCACATTCTTAAGGTAAGTCCCATCTCTTGCTGTTAAAAAACAAAACAAATTTAATGAAAGTTGTATTAGTCCATTTTCACGCTGCTGATAAATACATACCCAAGACTCAGCAATTTATGAGAGAAAGAGGTTTAACTGGACTCACAGTTCCACATGGCTGGGGAGGCCTCACAATCATGGCAGAAGGCAACGAGGAGCAAGTCGCCTCTTACACGGATGGCAGCAGGCAAAGAGAGAGCCTGAGCAGAGAAACTCCTGTTTTTAAAACCATCAGATCTGGTGAGACTCATTCACTACCATGAGAACAATGCTGGAAAGACCCGCCCCCGTAATTCAATCACCTCTCACTGGGTTCCTCCCATGACCATGTGGGAGTTGTGGGAGTTATAATTCAAGTTAAGATTTGGGTAGGGACACAGCCAAACCATATCAGAAATCCAATTTATTTATTTTTTTCTTGGTTGCTTATGCTTTTGCTGTCATATCTAACAAACCATTACCTAATCCAAGGTCATGAAAATTTATACATATGTTTTCTTCTAAGAGTTTTATAATTTTAGCTTTTAATTTAGGTCTGTGATCCATTTTGAGTTACATTTTCTGTATGGTGAGATAGGGGTCCAACTTAATTCTTTTGCATGTGAATCTCTAGTTTTCCCAACCGATTTTGTTGGAGAAACTATTCTTTCCCGCCATTTAATTAGCTTGTCACCTTTATTGAAAGTCAGTTGACCACAAACGTAAAGAACTTTTCTATATTGCATCTTTTTTCCACACTGCTGACAGTAATTATTCTAAACTGTAGATTTGCTCATTTTTCTGCTGCTAAATTTCTTTAAAGCCTTCTACGGACTCTGACAACAGGGCTAAATCTGGCAGTATGCTGAGAAAGGGCAGGGGCTCTGGAATCAGCCACAGTTAGTTTGGAATCCAGTTCTACTTCTTATTGGAATTGTGACCTGGGACAAATTATTCAATTGCAACTAGAGTGTGAACATCATGCCAGTAGGAACCTTGCCTGACGTACCTACCACCAAAACCTCAACACCGTCATGGAGCTGACACATCACTTACATTCAGAATGAGTCTAGTTTTCTCATCCTTAAAATGAAGATTACTGTAACTATTTCACAAGATTCTGATAAGTATTAAACTCTGTAATATACTCCAGTGATTTTCTTTAAAAATTATCTTAAATACAAAATACATTCAGAAAAGTACACAAATTGTAAGTGTAATGAATCATAACACCGCGAACATATTTGTGTACCCACCATCCAGATCAAGTATCCCAGAATCTGTCTCACAAATCCCTTCTTATCACTATTCCTATTTCTCTTCCCTATAAGTAACTCATTCCTTTTAAGATTTAGTTCCAGCATTACCCTCCTCCCGGAAGTCCTTCTTTATCCTTCTATTTAGGGTCCAATACCTTTCTATACGCTTTCAAAGCCCCTTTGGCATTGTCTTTATCACACTGTACTGCAGCCATCTGTTTACTTGTTTATCTCCTTACTTATTGTTGCATCCACCACACGTGGCAGAGTGTCCACAGCTTGTAGTAGGCCTGCAATAGCCACTTGGGAAATAAAATCAGCTGATGTCATTTGGAACCGGCCAAGACAACAAATATTCAATTTTGAACTATTATTATAATACTTTAGAAATCTTAAAGCAATGGTAGTTTGGCACGGTAACACAGAGATGGAGGCAGACAGGTTAAAATCATGACTTGGGTAAATCTAGCATTGAATAGTTATCCAAACAACTCTGTAGGTTTTAATTAGTTATCTCTAAATCTTTGAAAATATGTCTATGCTTATGCCTCTGGATGCAAAAACAGTGTGTTGAAAACCCAGATTGCAATAAATAGTTGCAGTGTGAGAAGATAGAGGGAGTTTCCTACACAAGATTTTTCAGTTTATCATCGGTGGTAAGCATCATCGTAACCAGCGTGGCTTCTGCCAGCCTGGGTGGGGAAGGAAAAGTGATGAGGGAGATCTTCCAAACTGTGTGTCCGTCAAGATGCTGGGCAGCCAGCAGGGAGGCAGCTAGGAGTTGTAAAGACAGCATTTCAGTGTGTAACTGGGAGCTCATTGTTAATTGTGTGTGACTTATGGCACAGCTGTGAGGGTTTTGTGCCAGGCAGGATGAGCTAGTGCAAAAGCATGTGGAGACAACCAGGCCATTTAGACCTGAAGAGAAGCCTGTGCTTCAAGTAGAAGGAAAACAGGTGATAAAAGCCGTTTGCCTTTATAGCATAGAGAAATAATTATGATTAACTAAGTAGACCACCTGATGGATTACACTGTACTAGATCCCTGAGACACCATTTTCTGAGGTAATAGTCATGTAAAATGACTATGGGTGTGGGCATATGTGAATGGAGTGGGAGTGGATTGGAGAAAAAATTAAAGAGAATTTTTAACAAATGGAGTGTGTGGATGTGTGTGTGGGGTGGTGCATGCACAGGCACATAGACAACACACACACATACACACACACACACAAACACAAAACAAAACAAGAAAAACATGCTTTAATAGAAGGAGAATACTAACATTTTCACCAGCGCCAAAATGTTCCCCTAGTTTGGTGGGCTTGAAAAGTGATACATCCAGTTTAGACATTTGGCAGGCTGCATGTGGAAAGTTTTCACATCTTGTCAACCTTGTTTTAAGGAGTCGTCGCTGTCAGCACTGAGAAGGTTAGTGACCTCGGGAATGGGTGGGGAAAAAGGAGAGGTGTGTGTTGGTTTGGCAGCACACAGACAGTAGAAAATGGTCACCAGGAAACTTGCCACGTTTTGGAAGTTCTTTTTAAAGCAAAGACTACCAGCATATCATCATTTCCATTTTGTTTTCCTCTCACGATAGAAGTCTTTTATATGTTTGTCTCATGTTTCTATGCTTAATGCGGCATGTAGCATGTTAAGATAGGACCTTGACCTTTTCTTAGAAGAGGCATTTGCAAAGAGATTAAAGCTTAGGTGGTTGATAATTTTAGATGCTTTTCATTAAGAGATAACAGATTGCCTGTTGGTTGTTCAGTTTTATGTAAATTTTTGGTCTAACAAATGACTAGTTGCATAAAGTTGCCAAATAGTTTGTGAAATACTGAGTCAGAGTTTTAGTTAGGTAGAAAGGCTTCTGGGTATGCAAACTCTCAAATGCAAGTGAAATTTTGGGAGAATTCTATTAGACTGTAATTTTCATGGGATCCGGTAATAGATAATCAGAAAATTGCATTTTATTTCCTCTTAAGCTATCAATGGACCACCAGGGTAATGAGATTTGCATTTATAAACACAGCACCAATGATAGTATTTCTGGACATCTTCTTTGTTGATAGAAACAGCTTAAAGTTGCACAATTTTTTTTTTTTCCCTTGAGACAGAGTCTCACTCCTGCTACCCAGGCCGGAGCGTAGTGGTGCAATCATGGCTCGCTGCAGCCTCGACTTCACAAGCTCAAGTGATTCTCCCACCTCAGTCTACCAAGTAGCTGGGACTACAGGCACCATTTTGCCCAGGCTGGTCTCAAAATCCTGGTCAAAAGCAATCTGCCCACCTCAGCCTCCCAAAGTGCTGGGATTATAGGTGTGAGCCACAGTGCCTGGCCCGACAATTCGAACTATTGAGTATGGTACATGAATCCCCATCTCTAATGAAATAGAGAATCACTAGGATTCTAGAAATTTAGTAATTCAGCTATGAAACAGAAATTAAGGATCTCTCTCTCTCCCCCTCTTTTTTTCAATTCCCATTCTCTCTTCCCCATATTGTTCCAGTAAAAAAGTAAGAAAGTAGGTATTTAGGCTAAAGGACCCTGATGAACATAACCCTTATAAACAATAGCAGAAAGAAGGTAACCATAGAAGGCTTTTGTATATCCTTTTAGAAGAATATCAAGGTATAAAATATTTTCCTTTGATAAAGAAAGAACCTATATTTTGCATGCATTATAATACAAACATAGAGGCAATCTATAAAGTCTTCTATAAAACAGACTATAATACATTAAAATTACGTCTCCCCCCACTTTTCCAAATAATTGCAGAAATTTCCCATTTTAATAACACCTTATTTTAGCAATGGTATAATCGGTTTTATATCTATGTCTAGTAAAGAATAAACTCTGGTCAGCCTAGCATAATATTATGATTAAAGGAGACAAAAGGCCTACCTGCTAAATATAGCTTTGCCTCTGAACACAATTCTGACTGGTGTTAAACTGAGAAATCCTAAAAGCCTCTTTTGAATGCTAATATGCTTCCTGGGAGTCCATATTATTAGGAGTGATGTTCAGAATTGCAGGCCAATAGAGCTAGAGGAGAACTGGTAGACATTTTTCACTATGTTCTTTTTAAAAATAAGAATATTGAAGCCCAGAGGGGAGTAATGGTTCTTTCAAGGTCACATGGTTTGTTGATGCCAAGTTGAAGCTGCATACAACTTTCCTGAAAGAACTCAAGGCCCCTGAGAAGACCTGCTCACCCCACCTCAGTTCTTTCCTAATTATCTTTTCAATATTATCCCTTTTCTGTGGGTTTTTATCTGTTAATTCTATCAATTCACAGATGCAATGTGGGCCCATAAGCAATAAGACATAAGAAGAGATAGGCTTTGTAAACTTGTATATGTTTATTAAGTTAATCTTATTTAAAATAAAATAACAAGATATTAAAGTACACCATGAACAGAAATACAATTTTCTTTCATATTAGAAGAGAATGGATGACGCTTAAATTCCTTTTCAACCCTGAGATTCTGTAACGCTGAGAGTCAGAACTGCAAAATGGTCAGAGCATAGGACTGTATTTGGTGTGTCCTGCACGGCCAACAAGGAAGCAGCCTGAGGTCAAGAAACCTTCCCTTGCTCCCCAGGGAAACAGGGAAGCAGGTAAAGGAAAGGAAAGCTTAACTGGGAAGATGCTTTTAGTAACTGGTCCTTGTCTGCACTTGTTACTCTGAGCTGCCCACTGCCAGTCTACATTAGTCGCATGCACTGGGAGTCTTGGTGAGGCAGCATGTTCCTGAGCTCAAGTTGCAGGCAATGCCATCCCTACTGCATGGGGCCCTGTCTCAGAGAGAAAAGAATGTGAAGCCCCACTTCCTGTGGAATCTTTGAGCCCCCTGCTAACTTCTTGCCATCATAGTAACCTCAGCTACTTATGCTTCTTGTCTCTCCTTGCTCCACAGGCTTCCCTCTGCCTTCACAGGTGCATTTTCACCTTGCATTGCTCCTTCTGGGAAGACAGGAAGCACCATACCTATCAAGCAGCTCCTGCTTTCTGGCCTGGAAGAAACTATTAAGAATCAGGCCATGTTCTTGAAATGGAGAAAAGCATTTCAGGGAGAACAAACGTAAATTAATATTTAATAAGCACTATGGCTGCATTCTCATTTCCCAGTTTTTATTTCCTTAATCCTCTTAACCAGCTGTCACAATGACATTTCTGATGAAAACTTGACCAATTATTTTTGCACATCTATCATGCCCTTTTGGGTAGAATGGAACATTCTTTCAGTTGTCAAAGGAGGGTCAAGACTTTCATAGATCTGATTGCATGATTTCCTCTAAGTTCATAATTTATCTTTACAGAAAGAAGCTAGCAGATTTTTAAAAGACACTGATTATGTCTTTTAGATGGCCAGGAAAATACATTATTCAAGTATTTAGAGCATTTTAGGAATACAGACTACCAAATAAGACATAAAATTCAGCATTCCTGCCAGACACATAAGGAACTTTTTTTTTTCAACAGACCGTTGCCTCCTCCAACTACCTTAGGATGCAATGAACAATCAGTTTCTCTGCTACAGCCTTAGAACATGAGCAGACACAGCACAAAAACAGGGCAATCCACCAATGGTTTGGCAGCTTAAGTGCACCATCAACTTTTCTGGACTTTCTTGAAAAGTAGTTGCCATTCCTGACTAGTGGTTTTACTCATTTCTATTGGAAACTAAAATCTGGGTGGGCTGGAATCCTCAAGAGCATGTTAAGAAGCCAGATAAATCAATGTCCCCATGGTATAACTAATCATAAAAGTAGAAAATCCTTAGAAACAGAGTATGGCTCAACCTCTGCCATCCTTTAGAAAGGCCCCATTTGGCTCCAAATCTTGCATTCTTTCTACGGTACCATTCTACCTAAAAACTAAGTCTTGGTGTCATTGGCTATCTTTGGGTCTTGTTTATTTTGAGTAAGTTATTTAAGTAAGTTTTGATACGTTATTTTAACTTTTTGTGCCACATTTTATGGTATAGTAGGTCATTTGGGGATTCTCTGGGAACAAGACCCAAAATTATACCAATATTTCTGTGGGAAATTTGTCTTCAAATAATATTGTTTTAAATAAAGCTGCCATCTCCAAGAACATGACCACAGCATTACTGAAGTCAAGGTTGTATAAGTGCTGCAGGGTCCTGAGGCAGAGGCACCATCACTGTTTGGGAAGTTTTCTTAGAGATGATTAGTCTTGTGTGATGAGGGCATCAGATAATGCAAGGGTTAATAGAAATCAAAGAGGAGTTTCTTTTCCAAGATTTCCCCTTGAGCTTCCAAGATTATTCTCTTCTTTACATTTTCTCTCCTAGTCTTCCATAGACTGACAAGGACCTCTCATCTTTTCTTATCCCTCATAATCTCTTGATTATGGGTGTTCTATAGAGGATTTGTGACCTCTCTCATCATTTCCCTCTGTAGTCTTTCCCCGGGACTGTGTGCACTTGACAAATCTAGGTGATGACTCCTGAATAAGTAAAGTGAAATAGAAGGGCCAATGGGTTGGGTTTCAGGAGATCTAGTTCACTCTCTAGGTGACATTGTATGGGCCACCTTGCTTCCCTAAGGTTTCTTCATCTATTTAAAAAAAATGTAGTGGGCCAGGTGAGATGAACTGATCATAGTGAGGAGGTCACTTCCTTCATAGTCAGGAAGTACTTCAGGAAGAAAGTGAAGTACTTCAACTCTAGAATCCCATCTTGTAACATCAGTGTTAATTCCTGAATTTATAGAATCACTCTGATTTGTCACCTGAGCTCTGATCTTCATTTCTATCTACTAAGGATCAATAATTTTTCCTTATGTGCCCTACCAGCCCAGAAATGCTAAATGTCTACCATAGCAATCATTGTCCCCCACCAAACAAGATGCCCTACTTTACTTCCTGTTTTCCAAAAGTGCTGTCCCTGGGGAAAAAGGCCTGAGTCCACATGGTTTTCTTTGATCAGTTCTTTTCCTTCATCACTTACATCCTGTCAGCCACCCCATATGCTATATTTTAATTTTGAAACGCGTTGTGTGTATATTTTTTCCCGTCTACCTTTTGTGTGTGTTTGAATCAGTGGCGTTTAGTACACGCACATTGTGTCCAACCATTACCACTACCCATTTCCAGAACTTTACCATCATCCCAAACTGAAACTCTACCCATTAAACAATGTCTTCCTAACTACTCTTAATTGTTAAATATCAGAATATCAGAGTTTAATGGGCTCTTCAGGATGATCTGCCATGGGTTAGATTTGACAGGTTAGATAAAGCAACCACAACCTAGGTGGGTTCAACTGTGTACTCACCAGCTCTTCATTCTACCACTTCCAGATTGCATCACTGTTCTCCAAGCTGGCTTCTTTGCCTCAGGCTTCTCCAACTTCCAGTCTATGTATGTTACTTTGAGCTTTACCTTTCTATTGTACCCTTTTTCCCCCCTTTCACTCCATGCTCAGAAACTGGTGTACTGTAAGCTTCTCAGTCACATTTCAACCAAACACACAGTCAAATTTCCTGCCATTTTTGTTGTTTATTGTTTACTATGTCAGTTTAGTGCTTCCCCAAGCTCCCATTTATTTATTTATCTAGGATTATAACATGTTTATTTTCCTTTCCTCTGAGATTCATCTGGTTCAAGAATTTGCCCAGGATTACGGAGATAGAGTTCAGACTGTCCCTGGAATAAGGAGCTAGAGTTTAAACTCTTTCCCAGTACTAAGGAACTAGTGTTCAGATTCTGTCCCAGGATTAAGGAGTGAGGGTTCAGAATCTCTCTCAGGACTGTGGAGCCTGGGTTCAGACACTTCCAGGAATAAGAAGCTAAGGTTCAGACTCTCCTCCAGAATTAAGGGGCTAGGGTTCAGACTTTACTCCAGAATTAAAAAGCTAGGGTTCAGACTCTCAGGATTAAGGAGTCAGGGTTCAGATTATCTCCCAGGCTTACAGAGTTGGGATCAGACTCTCCTGAGGGCTCCAGTTAGGCTAATAACTCATCTGATGCAGCAGGGTAGTAAGATCGGCAGTGAGGGGCCACCTCAGCCAGTTTTTCTCTGACTCTAGATTGCCAGTCCCAACTCTAGACAGTGATCCGTCTTATCTCCTTCCTTAACAATAACGACCAGCATTATTGAGCTGGGTGGGCCAGGGTCTGGGCTAAGCATTTTCATAAAGTATTTCATTGAATCTCATATATTATCTCCATTTTTAAAAATCTGACAACTAAGTATTAAACTAGTGATTTTCAGTCCTGGCTGCACATTTAGAACACATTAAATCAGTAATTGCTACTGAAACTAACTGATGTTCAGGCTGTATACCATGAGCTTTTGATTCTGTTGGCCTGGAGTAAGACCTGGAAGTAATGGACTGCATTCATGGTCTGATAGCCCGGGAACCTGCATTCAAACCCAGGTCCCTATGGCTTCAGAACCCAAATTCTGAACCCAGAGTTCTTAGCCCTGTTCATGGATCAGAATCACCTGTGCTTGTGTGCATGTATATATTTACACACACGGAAATCATTATGGTATCGGGGTAGGTAGAGTAAGAATTACTTAAAATATTAAAAAAAAAAACTGTTTGGTTAACTCTAATGGGCAACTAGAATTGAAAACACAGCCTTAACCGTGATACAATATTATATCTCATTAGACCTCATTCAACAAATACATAACTTCTTATCCATTAGTGCAAAATAGGAAGGGTGGTATGTTGGAATGTATTGAGAGAAGATGGAATAACAGTAACATTATTGTACTTTTCAATAGTAAGGAATGAAAATGGGACATATAATTCTTTAAGTTACCTACATTTGTAAGCCATTATTTGAAATAAACTCCCATTAAGCCATATCTGTGCATGCCTAGTTTGGCACAGTGCAATTCTGGTCATTTACTAGGAACTCCACATATGGAAGTACATACCCATAGTGAAAAGAAATGGGACTCTAACCTGAAAGGTTTTAGTGTAAAGATGTGTGGATGCTCTGAACTCAAGACTGACAGGATGTCTGGCGTGCTGCTACTTATTTGAACTTCTGCAGAGACAAGTTTGTTGTTGGTGCATGTCATTGGGACCACTTGATTATTAATACTATTAAGCTGATGGGAGCATAGCCATTATCTAATTTTGGCTTCAGATTAAATTCTGGTTATTGACAAATGGTGGAATGGGAGTAGAGATTGACTTAGCTACAAGAAAGAAGCCCTAAGAGTATAATGTCCCTAAGGATTCTGTAAAAAGTGCAGTTATATAATTTGTTGAGATGAGTTAAGTGGTAATCATCCTGATGTTTGACATTTACAAATTCTTCCCATAGTATTCGACATTTAACTGAAGTGCACATTTGACACTGAAGAAGTATTGTTCTATGTAATGTACTCAAAACTTGCCAGTGGGTGTGGTGGTTCTTTCTTTAAAGTAAACAGCCTTAGATTTACTAAAGTCATTATCGAATATAGGGAGATGAATTCACTGGAGAAGTGAAACCCAAGCATCTGAAATGATACTTTGATCTTTAAAATAGGAAACAGAAAGTCAGGGTTTGTTGTGGAGACAGACACTTCCTTTAGCAGTGACAATAAGGACATCAGCCAATTATGAAGACTTGTTGTGGACTGTCAGGAAGGCTAACCATGCCACCATCACAACTTCAATAACTGTAAGAGAGTCAGTGTCATTAGAAAATTGCACTAATATTTCATCTGGGTAATTACACTGGTCTCTTCACTTGGAAAAACATGGGGTCAGACAAGGGAAGCAATACTGCTATTGCCTTTTCTCATAGTTGTTAATACCTGGTTTTCGCCTGGGGCATAATCTATCTCTGTTTCTTATCTGATTGAGATATTTCAGTATTGATAATTATAAACATCTGACTTAGAGCTGGCCTGCATGTATAACTCCATATGTGGAATATGCTCTTGTTAAGTAAAAAACATAAAATGCTGCAATTAGGAAATAGTCACAATTGAATTCTTTTAACTGAGGGCTCCATACATACCATGCCTTCATATCAAGTTGTCAAGGATAAACGTAAACACAAAAACAGTGTTCATTAATAAGATTAATGAACTATGAGGAAAGCAACTCTTTGGGAATATAAGTCCAGAGTCTCAAAATGTAAAATGCTTAAAAACATATATTTACTTTGAATTGTATTGCTGAAAGGAAGGAGGGCATCTTTTACTAGCCACAGGGTGGACAGTTACCACATCCAGTTGCTTAACACATCAGAAATGTAGGGCTGCCAGGCACAGTGGGGCATGCCTGTAGTCCCAGATACTCAGGAGGCTGAGATGGGAGAACTGCTGAGTGCAGGAGTTGGAGGCCAGCCTAGGCAATGTAGCAAACCCTGCTTGAAAAAAAATACAGAGTTTTCTTTTATATATTAATATATAGGCATGTGTGTATATCATATGTATGTATATCTATCATATGTGTATGTATCCTATATGTATACCTTATATATACACATATACACACACCACCTAAGATGCCTCTGAGGACTGCTCTATGGATATGAGGTGCTGTCTTCCTAAGGAGAAGCCAATTTCTCCATCATAGCTTACACTGATGCAGTGCCTTCCGTGCAACAGGTACTATACCAAAGGCTTCATATGGCATACCCCTCACTCAGTCCTCACAAACAGTCCTCTGAGAGATATAGACTTTCTCTCATTTAAGATGAGGAATCCAAGGTACAGATTAGTTCATTTATTTGCTCAGGATCATGTAACTCTGATGTACAGAGCCAGGATTCAAACCCTCTTACTCTGTAACCCATGCCTTGCATTGCCTCCCTCAGTCACATAATACTGTGTGGAAAAAGGCAGTAAGAGCATTTACAAGGCTTTGTAAGTGAATAAGTTGCACAGTGGTTCCCAAACCTGGCTGCACATCAGAATCATTTGGGAAGCTTATTAAAAAATAAATATTTCCAAAGAATACCTCTAGAGAGTCTAATTAAGAATGTCAGAGGTGTGCATTGGGATTCATTTTCATAATTGCTCGTGGATGATTTCAATGCAGGCAATCAGCTGCCACTTGGAAACCGCTGGATTAGATAGTAAATGTAAGCAAATTGCATTTAAGCAAGAGTGGCCTATATTCCCTAAAATCCCTGTAGTCATGGTATGTAGGTGTTAGGGCTATAATATTAATACAAAAAACAGTCCCTGACATTGTAGGATGTTAGGAGAGATAACTGTGTAAACGGGTACAGAATGCAATGGTGAAGTGCTTTAGTAGAATAGGAAACAGAATCACAGCAATATGGCACAGGAGAGAAAAGGGCTACCTCTGTTTGTGGAAGTCAACTCAGGCTTCACAGAGAGAGTAAGATTTACGTGGAACATTAAATTGTGTCTACAAACAAAAAAGCGAAGGAATGGCATTCCAAACAGAAAAGGCTGTGAGATCAAAAGCTGTGAAGTAGGAAAATGGACAGATATTTGGGCAGCAGCTGGGGTTGCAGTGTGGTTAGCCATTGTGTACTGTGGCAAGGAGTAAGACCTTATTGCTGGTAACCAGCAACCATTGGCATATTTAAGCAAGGCAGTACAGGACAAAGGCTGCCTTTTAAAACAGTCACAGAGGCTAATGTGTGAGGATGACTTAAAGAAGGCAAAATTGTAAGGAGGGTCAACAATGGGGAGGCCAAGCCATAGTTAAGGTGAAACAGGACAAGGCCTGAATTCTGAGGCAGGGTGTCTGAGTATGGTGGGAAGGGAAAGGAAAGAGTTGAAGCAAGACATTTGAGAGATCATCAGCAGAAAATGATGACAGATAAGATGAGGGTGGACAGTTGCGAAAAATGAGGGCATCCAGTCAGGGATGAAATTGGAATTTCTGGACTGGTCCATGCAATGATAGTAGCCCAGGTTTCTGAGGGAAAATCTGTTGTTGCTGGAGATTCTCAGTCTAGTCTTAGATTTTCTTTCTATTTATTGGCAGATTTTCTTTCATTTTAAATGGAAAATAAATTAACATAAGTTTGAAAACAGATGAAAATAAAAATGACTTTATGTTTGAAAGAATTATAATACATATCATAGAAAGAAGTGTTTCTTATTGTATTCAGGCTAAACTGGGACTGGCTGAAGCATTGAGCCTTCAATATTCATCTTTGGAAAACACATGGGGATCTTCCAATCATTTTAAAAGATTCTAACAGACTAACATTGCAAGTCCAGGCTCCATTAGTCTCAGTGGTTAAACTTAAATCTCTTAACATGTAAATCCTTCTGTAGTTGCTGTCCAGTAATAAAGTGGGTGATGGAATTTTTAAGAAAACACTCTATGGCTCTGCAATAGATGAATTTTTCCACTGGGATTTATATAATGACTTTGGAGAAAACTAAAACAATATATAAAATAAAACCCTGTGGAAGAAAAAATAATTATAAAGAATTCCCACCTGAAATGATGGAATGCCTACAGTTGTAGAATTCTGTATTTTGTTTCACTATCTATTTAATAATTAAAGGCCCTTTTAGTAGCCAGAAGTTCCACTTTAAAACACTCTATTCTAGGGTGCTAAGAATTTGGTGCAGAACAATAACTTTTTCCAAATGTGGCAAGAGAAACATTCAACAGAGAGGCATCTTTGACCTAAAACTCACTCAAGTAAATCTTGCTAGGGAGAGTTATTCTTATTGTTAGGTGAAGGATCTGAAGCTAGGGACCACCTAGTGGACAGCTGGCCCAACTCTCCAGAAGCCCTGAGATGCACAGCCTTTGGCACTGTGTTTTGAAATACTATAGAGCAGGGTTTGGTTCCCTGCTATGCCACTTGCTGGCCACATGTTCATCAGCAAGTAACTTAAACCTCCTGAGACTCGTTTCCTCCTCTGTAAGGTAGGGGTGATGGAACTCACCTCACGGGAGTATGGCGAAAAGTAAGTATTAAATGAGGCAATATGTATTCAAATTGCTCTGTAAATGGAAAGGAATATGTATTATAATTATTATACTTTAAGAATTTTCTTAAAATAAAACCAAACTGTGTTTCAGGTTTTTAAACCAGATTTACATACATATCTTGCAAGTGTTTTTTCTTTTTTTTTTTTTTTTTTTGAGACGGAGTCTTGCTCTGTCGCCCAGGCTGGAGTGCAGTGGCGCAATCTCGGCTCACTGCAAGCTCCGCCTCCCGGGTTCACGCCATTCTCCTGCCTCAGCCTCTCCGAGTAGCTGGGACTACAGGCGCCCGCCACCACGCCCGGCTAATTTTTTGTATTTTTTAGTAGAGACGGGGTTTCACTGTGGTCTCGATCTCCTGACCTCGTGATCCGCCCGCCTCAGCCTCCCAAAGTGCTGGGATTACAGGCGTGAGCCACCGCGCCCGGCCGCAAGTGTTTTTTCTAGATAGATATCTCCCCAATTATCTCTTCTATACCCATGTATCCAGCAGCTAAGGATTTTAAGGCAGAGTATGCTACTTTTAGGGAGTAACGAACTTGAGGAGGCTGTAGGTTTGCAAACCTACAAATTTGCTGAATTTTTGCAAATTCATTTGCATTTGAATTTATACTCCAGCTTCATAGTACACAAAGCGGCTGGTATGCGGCCATGGCTACTAGTGCTGGGCATTGTTTCTGCTGTGATGTTCCTCCTGTGGCACACTGACTTTGAAAACACGTTTTCGTACTGTGACTGTTCTAAATTTACCTTGATGAGAAAGGAAACACTGTAGAGACACAGTAAGACAGTTCTAGGAGTCCCAGAGATCAAAAGGAAGAAAAGGAGGGTGAGGTTGTGCTTTCTGCAGCATCCTCACGAACTCCTGCTGGAGCACCAGCATTCCAGTGAGATTATTTAGCTTCAAGTAGATCTTGTCTCGGGTGGTTGAAATGTCAAGACCAAGATCTAACGCTCTACCTCAAGTGGAGTGCACTATAGCCGTAAGCCTCTTGCATGCCCTCATGAGTTTAAAGAGTGCGTAGTTGACTGTGTGTATGAGTGTGAATATGTGTGTGTATGAGGAAGACTGATAATCTGGGGACATGGATTTTACTCATATCTGCCACTAAGGAACCTTGCAGGAGATTACCTCACCTGTTTTAATTTCATTTCTCTCGCCTAGATGATAAAGGGTAGAATGAGATGCTCTCTTAAGATGTCTTCCTGTAACATCTTATGGTTTTTTGACTGGCTGACTGGTTAATTCAGCAAACCTTGAACCTTATGGAATTGTGATTCTAAATGCAGCATTGAAATGGCAATCTTTTGTCAATGTAGTTTCTGTGTTCTGTATTCATGAGGCATATGTTGTTCCCTAAGTCAGTGTTAGATTTCCTCCTTTCCCTCCCAAGGCAGAGGAGGGCACATGGCAGCATATCTACCTGATTCTACAAGGTCTCCTACACCTTGAAGTAGAACCAATGACATTACTTGTCAGCAGATTTAACAGCAACAAGAGTGTCTTCATTTGTGATGGATGAAAGCTTCCCAAAGTGGGTGAGAGAGAACAGAGTCAAAGGAAGGGGTGCCAACTTCCTTCTTTTGCATTCCACCTTCTGTTAACCATCCTATTCTGATAACCCCTGAGAAAATCCATAGAAGGGTTTTAATCCCTCTTGATGAGAATCCTTCCAAGGAAGTGAGTTCCATACAACTTTTAGGTATCCAAGAAATCATGAATTAATAGCTACTGAATATATGCCATGCTACATGTACAAAATAACCCGTATAGCTATCCTGTGTGACTGCTATTAGGTTATATTTTAACCTTATAAACTGCAGAAGTAAGACAAGATATAGACATGAGATCACAATTTTTTCCCACTCATATTGGGCCACTTAAGCTTGAATTTTGAATTTTACATTAGAAAATTTCAAATATATATCTTGTGGTTCATCCCCTAAATTAAAATGTGATTCCTCTTTATTGGTTTCTTGTGATTTTCAGCCAGTCACCAAAGCTCATATCCTCCTCTGTCTGCAGAGACTGATGAGATTTTTAGGTTCTGGAAATTTAGAGGATGCTAATGATCTCAAATTCAAATAAGTCAAATAAAAATATGCAATGTTTTCAGCCATGCATTGTAATTGAGAGAAATACCTAAGTGGCATGTATTCGTTTATGTACCAGCTGTTTGCTAGGTGTATTCTGTGTGTAAGTCACTGCACTGGGGATGCAAAGCTAAGCAAACCCTAGCCTACTCTTAAAGAATTTAAGCCATAATTGGGAAGTTAGGCTTGAGAAAAATTACCTAAATACAAAGTAAAAGAAGCCACTGAAGTGGGAAAAAGTTTCTAAGATGTTAGAAAAGGCTCTTTTTCTTTATCCTCTTTGTTGATGGTCCCCAAGACCACCCTCAGTTTCAGTGATTTGTCGAGACCCGGGACTCAGCATGTAGTCATACTCATGGCTATGATACAAAGTAAGATTAGCAAAGGGAAAAGGTGCATGGGGCAAAGTCCAGCAGAAACCAGGAGCAAGCTTCCCAGAGTCCTGTCTCCCAATGGAGTTAGTACTGAATGAGCTGACTTTCTGCAGCAACAAGTTGGACACACATGTGTGAAATGTTGCCTACCAGGGAAGTCTATCAGAGACTCAATACTAGAAGATTTTTACTGGGGGCTAGTCATATAGATGTCCTCTCCCTAGCACATACCAAAATTCTAGACTCCCAGAAGGAAAGCAGGTGTTCCACATAAATCACATTGTTGGTGCAACAATTGAGGCAGTGAGCCATTCATCATCGGTTCTGAGAATGGTGGGAGCACGCCTGAAATCCAAGTTTCCAGATGCCAACCAAGGACCAACCTAGTGAGCAGGCCTTTCAAAGGATAGCAGTCTCTGGCCTGGTATGTTAACTGTTTTCTGCACACCATCAAAAAATTATCATGGAAAGCAGTAATGGAAATAAAGATCCCAGAATAGTTAATGTGACAGAGCTGTCCAAAATTAGGCTACTTGGAAAACAATTAGAGGGAGGCAAAATTTCATGTAGCCATTTCATCCATCTGTTCACTTTTGTGTCCACCAAGTATTTGGTGAGCTCTGAAAAAAGAGTGAGCACCAGAATGGTTTCTTATTTATATGAATCTATCATGTGACCCAACACCCTGCAATCAGAATGATAGTCCACTTGGAAATTCTCACATTTTTATTGAGTGACTGGTGCCAAGCCCTGGGCTCGAGGCTAGCAGTGTGAACAGGTCAGAGCAGATTCCTGCCCTCACGGGGCTCACAGGTGGACACGGTTTACCTTCTCAACCAACCCCCACCCCATGCTCAATAATGCTGAGCTCAGTGAGAAGGGGAGGAGAGTGGAAGAGCAGATGAAGGAGGTTTGGGTTCCTCATCATGGACAGAAGAACATGTTAAGGCAGCAGTGCCTTAACAGCCCAGGGAACTCTAGGCTGGAAAAGAGGCTCTAAGAAAAGAGCTCTGGACACCAGCAACATGCTGTGCTGTCCCCAGAACACCAGACCAGCTTTTCTAGGACACAGAGTCGCAGGGCCTGGATTCAAGATCCTGAGGTTAAAGCAGTTGAAACAAACACCAGGCCCATAGCTGGAGAAATGAGAGCCCCCTCACTCCAGTTCAGGTAACCAGCTAGAGGCAGCACAGAGGTGTCTAGCACCCTACCTGCACAGCCTGGTGGTGGCCAGCGCTTCTTCCAAGCAGCCTTCCATCACAAGGTTGGTGGCCTGCTCTTTGTGGCAGCCCCTCTCTCACTGGACTAGAGAAGTACTTCTTGACCATTCGATTATTGGGATTAATGGTATATTCCTCACAGCATCTCCTGTGAGCATTTGACAGCATCTCCTGCACATCACATACTCCTGTAGATCTTGTCACTGACTCTTTCACCAACAGGCGTTACTGAGAAAGGAGGTACTATGGTATTTCAAACTCAGGAAATTGACCAGGTTCTACCTCCTTACAAACCACTGTGCAGCTGTGGTCAAGTGACTTCACTTTTCTACGTCTACATCTTCTCACTGAGACACAAGGATAGCAGTACTTCCCAGGGCTGTGGCCAGGTTCAGTGAAACTTTGCATCTGTATCACCTGGGATGGCCCAACATGTAGTAGGCAAACTCAGTAAGTGAGAGTTCTTGTCCTTTTTCCCTCCAGGAATTTGCCTTGGATGTTAGAGAACACTGAGGAATGTTCCAATAGCTTTAGAAACAAGAGCTCTACCAGTCCCCTGACCTCTTCCCTTTCTTTTTCTCCTGCCTGCAGTATCTTCTACCGTCAAGTTACAGAATGAATCTGGAGAGAACAGCTGCTTCTGTTGTTCCATGTTCCACACACAGGGCTCACCAGATACATTAGAACATCTGAGGTCAAGCAGCACCCATATTCCTTTCTCCCACTTGCTATTTCTTCAAGGTTCTTGCTGTCTTTGTCTGTGCTAACAAACGACAAAGAAAAAGTCAGTGGACTGGGGAACAATGAAATTAAGACCGGCTCTTCTTTTCATATGTATTCTTTAAAATCTTAGAAATCTCTTTTGCATCTAACTCCTGTTCTCCCTCCTTTGATCTCCATGGAGGGCGCCCTCTCATCTAACTCTATCCCTCAGATTTTACAGTGGGGACTTGGAAAAGTATTTGGAGACTTGGAACAACTTATGAAGCAGGTGCAGCTGAGAAAACTGAGGCAGAGATGAATATATCTCTTGCCACAGTTCCACATCTAGCAAGAGGCAGATTTTTAACACGGAAGTCGGAGAATCTATGCATTTCTCTATCACAGCATGCTGGCTCTCCAAAAAGGAGAGTGGCCTTTGACAAGAGATGACAACAGGGTTGCATCACAAAGCCATCGTCTTAACAAGTGACCCAGGCCATATGTATGTGCCATAGTGCCAAAGAGTGGTAAAAACTTCCAAACTTTAGAATGAGACAGGGATAGAATTCAAATCCTGGTTCAGCTAGTTTTTACCCTAATCTTTCTGAGCATTCGTTTTCTAGTCTGTCACACAGGGGGAGTAATGCTTACTTTTGGTATGGTTTTGAAGATGAACTAGTGTACATGAAACACTAGTCTGGGTTTTGAAATCCAGTAGGGACTCAGTAAATACTGGGTGCGATGAGGATGATGCGGGTCTGTTGATGGCAGTTTCACTCCAATGCTAACAGGGCAGCATTGAGCCCAGACAAAGTGGAATTTGTTGGAGTTAAACAAGCTTGTAATCAGAAGGCTTAACCACCATCTGCTCTCTGCTGCCATCTAGGAAAGTGGAGCCAGAGCCAGAGGACACACTCATTTTAAGACTCTGGATTGGCATGTTCCCCTTAAGGGGTTATGCTCAGAGGAACCCCATGGAGCCTCTGGACCAAGTTCTCTTCTCCTTCATTTAGCAATTACACATGAGCTGTGGTCAATTGGTTCTAATTGAAGGATTTTAAAAAGTGGGTTTGCAGCTTCTCTCCATCCCAAGTACATCTTCCTTTCCCACAGTCAGTAACTTCCACTTCAATCTATTTTTTATGGCAGTTGGGGGTAAGGGCTGTGGAGCAGGACAATGTTGCTTAGCAGCCAATATCAGAGCTGCCGTGTGCTTTTGTGTTTTTTTTAAAGCCGGGTTTTTTGTCACTCTGTCTGATGGAATCATATTGGCATCCTCCCTTGTCAGAACCCCATGGGTCAAGTGTAGGCGTGTGCATGCTTTATAGATGGGTCCCCGTTCCTGCCTGGTGCCTGCTCAAGATGATGGTTGCTGCTGGTTTTGTTTAACAGACACTTCA
Source organism: Symphalangus syndactylus (assembly GCF_028878055.3). Lineage (NCBI taxonomy): Eukaryota > Metazoa > Chordata > Mammalia > Primates > Hylobatidae > Symphalangus > Symphalangus syndactylus. Next base: position 121,610,426 of record NC_072431.2, on the reverse strand, counting down.
TGCTGCAAATTCTCAAGTGCAAATCACCTTTTGTTTCTTTTATCCCTGGCAATAATGAAGGGCTGAACTGGAGCTTAAATAATTCTTTCAATGAATACATTAAACAGACTCTTTCATTATAGATGTTAGAGGAATGAAAATAATTTGCACAAAGCCACATTTCCTTCACAAAGTTTTAAAAGAAGTGAGGGAACTGCCATTGAGGGAACAATTAATTTTGTTTCTGTAGGAAAATGGGGAGGGGACAGATGAAATATGTTTTAAGACTTTGGAAAAGATTTCTGGTGGGAACGTTTAACAACTGAGTAAAACGTTGCCTCGGGAAAGATAGTGCTATTTGGAGTTGTGTTTTTGTGGCAGTTTCTTACTATCTTCAGAACAGATGAAGAATGGAACTCTCTCCTGATTTTGAGAGTTAAAACTTACTGCAAAGACAAGTAGTTTTGAAAGTGATGTTTCTATTAAGGCTATGGGATACGCTTTGCACATCATAATAGTATATACCTCTTTTTTTTTTTTTTTTGAGACCGAGTGTCCCTCTTGCTCAGGCTGGAGTGCAGTGGCGCAATTTTGGCTTACTGCAACCTCTGCCTCCTGGTTCAAGCGATTACTCTGCCTCAGCCTCCTGGGTAGCTTGGATTACAGGTGCCCACCATCACACCTGGCTAATTTTTGTATTTTTAGCAGAGACAGGGTTTCACCATGTTGGGCAGACTGGTTTCGAGCTCCTGACCTCAGGTGATCTTCCCTCCTCGCCCTTCCAAAGTGCTGGGATTACAGGCATGAGCCACCACGCCTGGCCCTAATAGTGTGTATCTCTTTATGGCTAAACTTACACATATGTAAAATTGGCTATTTAAATTTTCCTCCTATTTCAGTGCCCCTTACATTCTTCCTACCGTTTTCCTATTCCCCAGGTCTTCCCCATTATTTACTTTCTATTTTGGTTGGATTAAAACAAATTTTTGCAAAGATACTAGCTTTTTAGAAGCAGAGAATTTTAAAACTTTATCTTAAATGAGATAATTAAGACTTGTAGGAATGACAGAGTGGCCCAAAGTCACCCAGCTCAGAGGGGCCCATGTACTCCAGCAGCTTTCATTCAGGTGAGTACTCCTGCCAAGATACCTGGCCGAGGATGACACTCTGTTTCTAAACAATGGGACCCTGACGGAGTTACAGCAAAATGAACTGTCTCAGCATGATAAAGATATTTTCCTTCAGATCTTTGGAGCTGTCAGGTCAGCAGGCTGCCTCATAAAGATGCAAATGCATAGATAATAGAAGTGTCCGAACAGAGATTGTGGGAGCTGCTGTGAGAGCTGGAGTGAGGAGATGGCCTCATTCTAGTTAAGGGTCTACAATAATGATATCAGTGTTATTTAGGTATAACCTGATCGTTCTGACAGCTAAAGAGGTGAAACAACTCTTAGTGGCATTTATGTGTTAAAAGTAGATGGCTGAAGACAGAGAACTTTAAAAGCTCAAAGAAAGAGACCATAAAGGTATATTAGTAACAAAGGAGTTGAGCGTTCTTGAACAATACCCCATAGGTATTAAATGTTACGCACAATTGCTGTGACCATTTGTTTTCAGTTCTTTGAGGACCATGCAGGAGCTTATTTGGTAACTATTTGGCAGGTTCTACATCTGCTGATCCTCAGTTTCTTGCGTTCTAAGTGACTCGCATTAATAACTCCTAGTGCTTTACAAACTTGAGGGAATGTTAATCATCATGTTAGTTTTCTTAATCCATTAATAACTGCATATAACCTACAATGATCCTTTCACTCTACCCATTTTAAAATTGTATGATTACGGTGCTGGAAAAATTGGATATTCGAAACATGCAACAAAATGAACCCAGACACAGACCTCATATCTTTCATAAACATTAGCTCAAAAGTGGATTATAGACATAAGTGTAAAATGCAAAACTATGAAATTCCTTGACTATAATATATGAGAAAACCTTGAGTTTGGTGATGAGTTTTAGATGTTAATATAATACCAAAAGCATGATCCGTGAAAGAAAAATTTATAAGCTGAACATTATCTAATTAAAATATTTTGCTCTGTGAAAGACAGTTACAAGAATAAAAAGACAAGCCCACAGAATGGGCGAAAATGTTTGCAAACTAAATATCTCATAAATGACTTGTGTTTAAGATATACAAAGAGCTCTTAAAACTCAACAATAAGAAAACAAACAGGCAAAAACTTGCATAGACACTGCATCAAAGAGATTACACAGATGGAAAAATAACCATATGAATAGATGTTCAACATAATCTATCACTAGGAAAATGCAAATTAAAACCAAGGAGATACTACACACCTATTAGAATGACTAAAATCCAAAAACTAGTCAATATTAATTGTGGAGAAGGATACAAAGCAACACACATTCTCATTCATTGCTAGTGGGAATAGAAAATACACCAAGTTTGAAAGATTGTTTGGCAGTTTCTTGGAAAGCTCAACATAGTCTTACCATATTTACATACCATAGTTACCATATGATCCAGCAATCACATTTTTAGGTATTTACTCAACCAATTTGAAAATTTATGTCCGCACAAAAACCTGCAGTCAGATATTTATGGCAGCTTTATTTATAGTGATCAAAAATTGCAAGAAACCAAAATATCCTTCAATAGGTGAATGAAATACTGTTCAGCAATAAAGAGGTATGAGCTATCAAGCCAGGCAAAGATATTGATGAATCTTAAACACATATTGTCGAGAAAAAGAAGCTAACTTGAAGAAGCTACATAGTATATGATTCTGATTTTATGGCATTTTGGAAAAGGCAAAACTAGATAGATCAATGGTTGCTAGAGGTTTTGAGGGAGGAAACAGGGTTGAATAGGTAAAACACAGGGGACTTTTTAGAGTGGTGAAATTATTATGTATAATATGGTAATGGCAGATACATTACACTAAGCAACACTTTTTTGTTAGCACAGGCTATCTGCAAGGCGTGTGCTCAAACAATATTTGGTGAACATGTGGTCTTCAGTGAATGTGGTAGTGTGCCCTTATAAAGAACACACAGGATTCAAGGGTTTAGGAGATTTTCATTTATAGTCTCTATATACTTCTGTATTATTGAAAAATATTACAAGAATGCATTTAAATATTGTACACGTTAAAGCATGAAATTTATTGTGTAGAATTTTATGGTGATTTAGTGCATTGCAAAGCAAATTCATTCTGTCCCACATTTCTAAGTGGCTGACACCTTTCTATTTCTCTTTCTCCTTTTAGATTCTATCTCTCTGAAGGCATGGATCTTACCATTGAATTACTTACAGGTTTTAGCATAGTTGTTTAAATATATTTAGGTGCTCAAGAATATTTAATATAATAGTATTCCTTAATTTCTAAGAAAACACAGTCCCGTATTCAAATTCCAGTTCTACCATTGGTCAGGGTACGTAACCTCTGAAACTTAGTTTGACCAGGTATAAAATATAAATAATAATACTGAATTCATTTTGCTGATTTGTGAGGATTTGATTCTAGCTATAGAAAACGTAGACTAATTTTTGATATGTTAGGAATGTAATAAATGGCTTTAAAGAAAGTGATGGCTATAGATGGATAGAAATGGTATAGTATTTTAGTTAATCAGGAAAAAAGGTGGCTTAGCAACCAGAGTAAGAAAGATGTTGGTAGGTGGTATGAGGACAAGATGGGAATGGCTCACCCCTTAGCACCTATTGGACACAGTCTTGGTTTCCATCAGCTCATTCATTGCTTGGAACCAACTTGCAGCATCTATTTGCTTTATCGCAGAATGGGTATAATTTGGGGGTATTCCCTCTTCCTATCTGCTCTTTACACTGGTAAGGCTACCCAAGAAGCAGATGTGCTTGACCTCTTGTAAGTCTCATTTTCACTGCCATCAACTAAGCAGAATAGGACTTTCCATAGAGACTTGCACACAGGATGGAGGCTCAATTGTTATTTGTTGGCTGACCTATTCTTTTGTTCTGAAAGACCAAGGCAACTGTAGAAACTGTTATCTAGAGGCTGTTCCATTCCGTCAGTTGAGCTTCAGGGATCCATATAAGTAGGCATGAAAATGAACATAGGTGGTTTACAGTTCTCAGAGCAGATGTCATTATATTTTGCAAGAGCATTGTATTCCACCATTCTCTACAGTTGCACAGCATGAAGCTTTTATCTCCATATCGAAGATACCAGCTTCTCTTCGGCATTTTAGGAAGTTTTTACCTGCCATTATCTCTTCTACTAGACTGTAAGACCGTGGAAAAAAGAGACCAATTTTATTTTTGTGTTCAACACCTCCAGCACCTGACACAGCTCTTATAATGTAATAGAAGCTACATAAATATTTGTTGAAATGACCAAATCTGCTTCATCGATGTAAAGAATATTTTAAAACCCTAGAAACATAGCAATGTTCCTACAACAAAAACCTGAAAAACTTTTAGATTTTAAAAAATAGAGTTTTGGAAGAGAAGGGAGTGGGCTTTTTGGAACTGAAGGGAAAAAAGCTCACATTTTTTCATGTCTACATAGTATAAACAAATGGAACATCCTATTTTCAGTTTGAGTTTAAAAAAGAATGTTTGTTTAACATTCGGTCACCTACACTTCAGTGAAAGCCAAAAAAAAAAAAAAAAAGTGGATGATTAACAGGGTAGAGGAATTTATTTGGTAACTATAAAACAGAAATGTCTCTTAAAAAGTCAAGATCAGATACTAAAGTCAAGTCAAATGGGAATCGGCAAAAATACAATTAAAATTTGCAACCTCCATGAAGAGTGAGTAAAATGTTAGAAGCATCCGTGAATTCTAGAAAGGACAAGAACGAGCAAATTACAAAGTTCTACAGAATCTTACCTATAATAAATAAAGAATTTTTTATTTTATTTTTTCACTTCTCCCAGGATATTGATAACAGTTGATGATTAGGTTCCAGGCAATGAAGCTATAAAAATTAATAAGCAGGACCTTCAAATGACTCATTAGCTAATCCTTCATTATCCATTTTGTAATGGGTGACACATTTAACACATTTGGTAATATACTCAGGGGCACATTTAAACAAAAAGAGTTTGGTGAAGCAATTTGAAAAACATGTAAATATTTTTATTAGTGTTAAATTTGCCTAAATTCCAGGGTTGATTAAATATAAGATAGGCTCTAACTCTGTATGTAATACATGTTTACATTTTAGACCCTTTCGTTATCTATTCCCACTTTAGTGTTTTAACCTCTAAAAGGAAAAATCTTCTAGACTTATCTCATTAAAATTTTGTTTTATGATTATTTGCCAGCAGGTTCTCCAATAGAAAGTGTTTATGGAGCACTGGGAATTTTTAAGTGGCTTATGCTGTAGAGGAATAGAGTATCGATTCCCTAAACTTTGGAGAGTAGCTTCTGTGGGCCAGGATACTCTGCTAGGGCTAGAAACTGGGAGATGAACCAGACCCTTCTTAATGAGCTCATCATCTGGCAAGGAGTCAGACTTGCCGAGATAATGTTGAGTAAATATAAACCGATAGAATTTTATAAGTGGGCATGTGAGTCAGATGAAAATGTAAAGCCATAGAGGAGCAGATGATCATGGTGGGTTCAGAAGGCCACAAGCCATCCAATGTTGCTACAGCATTAAGAGCAAAGAAGGAAAAATGGTTGGAGAAGAGTCTACAGGGATAGAGACCCAACAGAAAAGGCTTTGGAGGCCTTTAAAAGGAGGTTAAGGTTACAATCTAGATAATTATACAAAAGTGGTACAATTTAGTACCACTTGCTACTAAAGTGGTTTCTGGAGCACAACATCACATCACCAGGGAGTGTGCTAGAAAAGCATCATCTCAGGCCCTAACCCGGACCTCCTGAGTGAGAATTGATAATACAATGAGATTCCCCATTGACATATGTACATCAAAATCTGAGAAACACTGCATGTAGAAGTGAAGAGTTGACACATGTCATGCCAGACAGACATGATTTGCATTGTTTTTTAGAAAGCTCACTCAAGCAACAATGTGTTGGATTGAAGAAAGGATAAGATTAGAAACAGAGAGACTATCAAGAAGAATGCTATGGCAGTCCAGGATAGGGCTGACCAAACCTGCAGATGGAGCAGTCAAGTAGAAAAGATATTCAGGAGGCAGCAGGGCTAGGATATAGCCATTAATTTAATGTAGAGGGAAAAGAAAAGACAGATTATAGGCAGACTTACAGTTTCTGGCTTGGATTACCTGGGAGGATGTGGTACCAGTATGGACAGAGTTTGTAGAAGCAAGAACACATTCGGAAAAGCTGGACAAGAAATAAATTCAATTTGAATTATCCAGTTAGAGGTGCCTGGGAGACATTTGTTTAATAATGCTTAATAGGCAGTTGGGGGTGTAGGTGTCTGGAATTTGAAATAAAGGTACATATATTTGAAAGTTGCCATTGTATCAGTGCTGTCTATTTCCATGGTTATGAAAAAGATTTCCAGGAATAATTGGTAGAATAAGATACTAGTGGTATAATGATGGAGCACCAGAGAACACTAGCCTTTAAAGGATGGGCAGGGGAATACCAAACTGTGGGGAAGATGGAAGACAGTCTGAAGGGTATGGTGTCATGGAAAGGAAAGAAGACAGTTTCAAGCACAAGGGATGACCTACTAGGTCACAATTCATGCAGGTGAAATGAAGACTGGAAAATGCCTATTAGATTTGGTATCTAGGAACATATTGATCATTTTAGCCAGGGAAATTTTAGTTGGATGATGACATCAAAAGTCAGAGTTTCTCTTTGCTGAGTTTGTGGAGTCATGAAGTATAGTGAAGACTTCTTTCTAGAAACATGGCTGTGAAAGGAAGGAAAACCTTTGGCTACTAGGAACAGGAACACAATGTGGAGAAGAGGCTTGCTCTCGCTCTCTCTCTCTGTCTTAAATATGAAGATATGAAGAGATGAGCATAGAGAAAAGAATCAACGGGAGGGAAGGAGTGACAATATAGAGGAGGGGGGAGAGTAATAAATAATGGAATGAGATCCCTTTGGGGACAGCAGTGGATGGAATTCAGAGTGCAGATGGAAGAGATTTGCCTTAATCAGCAGGAAAGACAAGTCAACCTGTGAGGGACTGAAGGAAGCATGGTGCAGGGGCATGGAAGTTTGGGGAGGCAGTGATTTTAGGGTATTCAAATCTAAAGGACTTAATTTTTTTTTCTGTGAAATAGGAGACAATGACATATGCATAGAAGGAAAGGAGGGGGCTAGTAGAAACGGGATCCCCAGTGCAGAATGAAGAAAGAAGCTAACCAGGAAGTGCAGTGGATATGGGCAACATTTAAAACCATTCAACTCAGATTCTTGATTCTGGAAAATGTGTTATGGTAGCTTCTGTGTTACCTAGTCCATCTATTTAATGAATAAACAGATCGAAATGTGTTTGAATTATCCATCATCTGTGACCTTAATGCATGGTCAAAGAGGCTGTTATTTAGATGTCTAAAAACTACACAGTCCTCCAAAGATGCTAACAGCAAACAAAAAACCTTTACACAACTGTAATGTGAGGGGAGTAGATGTCACCACCAATTGCTGAACGTCTATTCTATATCTACTATTATAGAGGATGTGGGAAGTAACAGTGGAAATACTAGCAATAATTTTAGCTAATTCACAGTTTCTCAGAGTTGGAAAGACTCTCAGAATTCCTCTAAATTTTTTCTTCAGCTCCTGTGTGAATGCCTCTGGTGCCAAATTTTTCATTACCTACTAAGTAGCCAATGTTCAAAATACTGTATTTGATTATTTGAAATTTTTTTTTAATCAAGATAAGGGCTGAATTCCACTTTGATGAACTAGATGTGCCAAATTTATTTTCATTGTATTCAACAAAGACAGTAGACATGCTAAGATTAAGATAGTTGTTCTTGGCCCTGAAGCATGATCAGTAGGTTAGGGCCCCTGGCCTTGGTATCTTTATAACATAGTAAGAAAGGTAAGACAAGTTCCCAAATGGCCACAAGACACATGGCCCAAAACACGTGTGGCCCAAAACACAAATGGCCCCAAATACATGCCATCAGATAAATAATAATATACTGTGCTTTTTGTTTAAAAATGAGGTTCCAGGAGTCATATCTCAATAAATTATGACATAAATGTCCCATATCTGCTTGCCAGTCTTGTTTACACTGGAATGTCCACATGCTTTGTCAGCCAAGTGAGTCAGTCAAGGTGGAAATACTAATTAATTTGCGTGGACATGCTCTGCTAGCTCATACTGTAAAAAAAAATCCCTGGTATATACTACCAAACTCTGTGTAGCATTTTATAGTTTACAAATCACTTTTCATAATTATCATGATTATTCTGTAAGATAAGTATTATTGTTCTTCCTCATTTACACATGAAGGACCTAAGATTCAGTTTCAGTAATTTACTCAAAGCACACAGCAGAGAGGTGGTGAGGGAGGACTTCCACCCAGGTCCTGTGACTCCAGATCTCGCTACAAGAGCAGGACCTCTGTGGATTCTGTGGAGGGGAGATTATAGGTGCTTGGAGGATGCGTAGAAGCAGCAGCCTTTAAGGACTGATGAGATTTTAGTAGAAGGAGATAGGAGGGAGGGCATTCCAGGCACAGGGCACTGAAGAGTTCAATATATGAATGCAGGAAGTACAGAACATGCCACATAAGAGGCGTGGTTCCATGTGTGGGTTTGGGAATCATCTGCCTAAAAGAGATGGCTGACTCACTGAGAGCTTAAAAGAATTGCAGGGCAAGAAACAATAGAAGAAAAGATGCCCATTGACAGAGTCCTGGGATCATCTATGGTTTGTTTGTTGGGTTGGAGGCCCAGGAGGAGCCCCCACATGAGAAACAAAGGAATGGCTAGTGAGTTAGGATCATTCTCAGTTACTATAGAAAACAAGGGGGAGAAATTTTCAAGAAGGAGGATATGATCATAAGAGGGTGATGACAGAGGGCCAGTGGGTGGAAGACAAGCCTTGGTGAGCTTGGAGAGAGTGGAGTAGTGATGACAGAAGTCAGAATGTAAAGAGCAAGAATGCAAAAAAAGAAATCAAGATAGTGGGCAGGACAGAGGCCAGAAAATCGACACTGTCTTAGAAGTACTTGAAGACAGCTCTCACATATTCTCACTTCTCCCCTTCTTAGGCAAAATGCCCTTGATTAATCCCACGGATTGTCAAATGCTTTCCAGATAGCAACGATCATTTTTCTTTCTTTATAAATTGTTGCTTTGGCCACTTTCCTTCTTAAAGTTTGGTATCTAGAAATTAACTCCCTACCAGTGTTTTTGATCTCTTCAGCATGAAGTAGAAAAAAAGCTGTCATATATTTTGTTTCCTACACTGTACTTTTAATAGCAGCTCACATTTATATTAGCCACATTTCACTGTTGATTCATTGAGCTTGCAGTCAGCTATGATCCACGTCATCCACGTCCTATACTTGCCAACTCTTTCAAGAGACAACCCAAACAGGGGATAGGGACACTGGAGCCATGGAGTGGAAAGGACGTGACTGGCATCAAGAAATCTACATTTTAGTCTGTACTCTGAAACTTATTAGATAAATGCTCTTGGGAAAGTTGATCTACTTCTGTCTGGGCTCCAGAAGGAGCTAGATTAGATTATTTCTAAGCCTCTAATTCTAAAATTTATAAAATTAATAACTTATTTTTTAAAAAAAAGCCTTCATTAATTTACCACTCATATGTTTATAGAACTCAATTCTGTACCGGGCACTGCTAGGCTTTCAAAAGAGAGTGGTGAGCATAGCAGTAGTCCTAATCCATGGATCTTAAAGCCTCATGGTCACATTTTGAGGCTGAAAGGTACTTGGTTTAATGCAGGGAAGAATGGGTGAGGACTGAAGCCGTGACAGTGCCCTGAACTCATTTCTTCCGAAGGATGTGTGAAAGGCAGTGACTTTTGAAATGCAGAATGAGGAATAAAGTCATTACGCTTAGAATTACATAAAGAAGTAATCACTTTATGTCATTTCACAGCTACCAAAACATGTATAGAATAACACGGTAAGCAAGAGAATAGTAAAGTATGATACTAAAATTTTTCCAGCTACCTAGTACTTACAAAAAGCCATAGGCACTTACATTGAGGAAGGAGATGTGAAGAATGACACTATCCATTAAGATGGAAATATCATTACACGGCTTTAATGTTTTCTACCCTAAAGGCAAAAGTAGTGAGGCATACAGGGAAATTCTGGCAGCAGGCAATTTTGAGATTTATAGCATCAGACACAAAATCACAGGGGCCAGCTAAAAGACAGTTATTCTTCCTTGGTGTCAGCTGAAGATCAGCGCCTATCATGATCTTAAAATCCTATTTTTCAACAAATATGGATAACCCAGAAAGAAAAGCACCCCCTTTTTTGTGCTTTTGAAAGCAAACGTGGGCTATGAAGATGAATTTTTCCTTTCCTCCTTCAATATATGCTACCATGGTGTTCCATTGACCTATTGTTATGTAATAAACCAACCCAAACTTAGTGGTTTAAAACAATATTATCATTATGTCCCATAATTTATGGGTTGACTGAGTTCAACTGAATGATTCTTCTGCTCCTTGTGCATCCACTGGGGCTGCACTCTTTGGAGAGCTTAGTTAGAATAGAATGTTAAGGATGGTTCAGTCACGTATCTGGTGGTTCCATAGGCACAGCTAGAGGCTGGGTTCAGCTGGGACACTGGAACATCTGAATCTCTCTGAACAGTTTTAGGGCATTTCCTATTCCACCCATCCTCTCCACTTGGCTGCTTCATGTGTACACATATGTGCCTGTGCAGTGCTTTCCTGTCCATACAAAGATTATGCTTCCTTAACAGGAATAATGTACTATTAATATAAACAAATGACAAAATAGTAATACATAAATATATTCAGCATTCTGATTCTCTTCCCCCAAGGAATACATGGACTGAATTTCAAAAATAACTTAGGAGTTGAGAAACAAAAAATTTTTTTTGAAGAACTAGCTGCCATTTATGTGAAGTACATCAAGAATGACAGAAATGGGTGGGAAGAAAAGAGTGGACATTGAAGAATGCTTGCTATGCATTAAGTGGAAACCTCCCCCTTTCTTAGGCATTTTCTTGAGATACTGAGTAAATATTTGAAATTCTTTAAGTTACATATGCAATTTAAATACTGATATACATTTCTCCTGATTTTGTGTATTTACATTTTTCAGAGACGAGGCCATGGAGTGTATGGCGGGGGGTACTGGGGGGTGGTGATGGAGGTGGTGAGTCACAGATATCAGAATTACACTACTTATAATGTCAAAGCACTATCTGTAGAGTTGTGCCTTGAACATTTTGTTTTTGAAAGGGAAATAAATCTGTGTGGGTCCAAATTATTTTCTTCTATTTTTTTCCTTTGACATACTCACACATATTGATGAGACTTCTAGCCAGTAATAAGAGAAACTTTAGGGTTTATGAAACAATATGAGTTAGCTTGCCCACGAAATGATTTAATTTACTACTCTGACTTTGTATGAGATTAAAGTCATTGCACTAACTGGATATAGTGAGGATCTGAAATACATGTGCATTTTAGTGCTAGGATGAAGAGGAATGCTAGAATCGTAGTAAACTTGGAGCCAGTCTGGGTGAGGATGATGGAGATAAAGTCAGAGCTGTCTGTCCCCCACTAGTTCTGACCATTATTTCAAAACACTGTAGAGCAAGCTTGTCCAACCTGCGGCCCACAGGCCTTATGTGGTCCAGGACAGCTTTGAATGTGGCCCAACACAAATTTGTAAACTTTCTTAAAACTATGAGATATTGTGTCTTTTTTTATATCATCAGTTATCATTAGTGTTAATGTATTTTACGTATGCCTCAAGACAATTCTTCTTCCATGTGGCCTAGAGAAGCCAAAAGATTGGACTCCCCTTCGGTAGAGCATGAACTGAGATGTCAGCGCAGAAAGAGAAGAGAGGAGCCCTAACAGACTTACCACCATTTCCTTGGCATCATGGAGACTGGGTGGCCTGTTTTGATACAGATAGGGATGGCAAATTGCAAACATTAGGTCTAGTGCAATAGTACTTGGGTCAAAAGAAGAGATGCTATGAGTTTAGATCCTCCTAGAATTTTGTCCTTCCAAGATAGGATTAGGAATACAAGAGATTTATTGGGAAAAAAGGTGAGGGGTCAGAGGATGCTGGAAGAGCTATCAGATTGCAGTGCATCAGACAGAATGCATGCCTATCTTTTGTGGAGACAGGGAAGACAGAGGGTTGAGGGGGGAGAGTCTCAGACTGCAGCCTAGTGCTAAGAAAGTTTCTGCCAGACTGGGGAGTCTTTGAGCGGAATCGATCCTCAGAGAGCTCTGCCTTTCTCAAGAATGAACCTGCTGTAGTGTCTCTGCTATGCTCAGTCCTTCGAACAGCGCTAGGAAATCATAGCCTCAGTGCAAACAATGAGGTGGGTTCAGAATACAACATCTAGGGCCATCTGTTGGTTAAGATAACAGACTCCTCTGTGGCAGGAGATCTGGATGGTTCATCTTTATGGCCATGAAAGGAGCCAATGTAAACTAAGCAGGGGTGAAGAAAGAAGCTCCTTTGCCAATTTATCTTCAACTTGATTTAAAGTATGGGTGGTATCCTGACTTCCAACTCCTAAGCAACTGACTTTAGATAAGCCTAGATAACGATGTTGACCAATATAAACATTTGCCAAGTGTACAATCCAAAAAGGTTGATTTCTACCCCTGCATGTGTATGTAGACATTTTTATGTTCTTCTTCCTATTTTTCATCCTAACATTCTCCTCCAGTTAACTGTTCAATTCTCTCTTTTAATTCTTGGCATCAAATGAGTATTTTACATGTAAGATTTAAAGCACAGACATAAACACACACACACACACACACACACTTTGAAGACTAAGTCTATTTTGCCTTGTTATTAGAAGATGTGATAAAAATGTGCCCATCCACCTAGGAGTGGAGTACGGATGAGTCTAACTTTTATGTTTCATGTGTTCTTTCATTGTCTAAGTGTAGATATGAATCATAGCTGTTATCAGCAATGCTTTCTGAAGCAGAGTGTATTTAGAACTCTTTGGAAACAGAATCCTGTTCTCTTCGTGAAAGAAATGGGGTATAATATGTTTTTAAATGTTTGGGGACAATAAGGAAGAAGATAATTGGCTTTATGTTTTGGGAAAGGTGCTGCCTTTCTTATTTGGCTGTTTTATCATCTTACATATGTCAAGGAAGACGTCTCAAAACCCATGTTTTCTCTACCCTACATCTAGAAAGGTGATGTCCCCCTCATCTAAAAAGTCAGCTTGGTGAAGATGGTTGCTGAATGTCTTCTTAGCATTTTTATTTCAGTGTCTGTGTTCATAACAAGTTAGAGAAATGCCATAGCTTGTCTATAGATCAATCCCACATTATACGCAGTGCATGCCTGCTGATAAAATTCCTTTTGCTACTTTTTCTTTATACACTGCTCTGTGAGAATAAGCTTCTTTACAAAATTGTTTGTGGGATTTATGTTTAATAGTTTTATTAATAGTTTTTAAATTTTGTTTTCTTTTTAGAATCCTGTCTTGTCAAGGTGTAGATATCTATCTACTTTAATGATAGTGTAGATATGTCTTTAAACATAAGTTTGTTCCCCCCATAAAGGCTATTTTGCTAGGGTAATGGAGTTTCTTTTCATTGACATTCTGGGACAGATCTTTAAATTCAGCTACATCTGGTCACCTTGCCTCAAACCATATTATAGCTGTTTCCCTAAATCAGACCTGAACTAAGCAGGAACATCTGTACCAAGAATTATGAGGCCCAGCTGAACATTCTGGACCAGCATGTTCTATCTCACTTCTTTCAGCTCTAACCTTTTAGCAATTATCTTTACAATCCTTAGAAATGGTAATTAAAGTTGGTAGAAGAACAAACAGAATACTGAAATGTTTTTAAGCTCCAAACACCAGGTATATAAATGTCAATGGGTTAAATATGGTTATAAGAATGCTTTTATTAGCCACCCCCACGATTTTCTTGGGGATCATATTTAGCCTTTCCTTCAGGGAGTATAACACTGCTAATCAGCTTGCAGAGTTGGCAGCCATTAGCTGTGAACACCTGAAGCTATTTCAAGAATCTTTTTCTTCCCCTAGACAAGCCTGATAGAGCAGTATGTATGGATAGGTATATTGTCACTGCAGAGTGTCTATCTAAATACATTTAGTTACCCACCAACACAACAACCAAAAATACTTACAGAGATAAACAGAAGGTTTTCTAAGTGGATCCTTTCAACATTGAAAGCAGTTTATTCAGTGACAACGCCCTCCTGCTCTCTGTATAAATGGCCAGTTCATTGCAGAGCTGGCCAGAGGTTTGGGTGAGTTTGAGTGCATGCAGACAGGGGTTGTTGATACTCATGTATGATAAGCTGATTGCGCCTCTTCTGATTGGCAAATATGAGTTTAGAGATATTATAAATATCATTATTTTGATACATATTCTTTTAAACCTCCAGAGTATTTCCCCTCCTACACTGTAATGAGGAAATTTCTTTAGTAGAGGTATATGCTCATGATTTTTTTCTAATCCTTTACAATCGAATTACTGTTCAATCATTTCCCTATCTTGCTACATTTGAATATTCCAACCAGGAATGAAGATTTTTTGGGTTAATGGAAAGAGGCCCATTGAGGGTGGACTTGAATCCCATCCCCACCTTGACATTTAAGCTCATCAGAATAGTCCTACCAGGAGCAAGCTGTCAAAGTATTAATTCCCTTTCAAAAACAGGGACCCTTGTTTATCACAAGTGAAATTTACTGAAATCTGGTAAACTCAATTTGTTACCAAATGGCAGACCATTTGGCATCTTTAATAAAGTTGAATAGATCTATTTTCATTTTTATTTAGAACCTATTTATAAAATGTAGGTACAATTTCATTTGGGAGTATGCCCATTTCTGTCTTAGGATATCAATATTTCAGTCCTTTGTGTGGATGTCCTTCCAACCAGAAGTTAATTATACTTTCACACTGGGACCAGATTTTCCTTCCTTCTGTTGATCTCTGTGACACTTTAGTTTTCATGATTAGGTAGTAATGATATGGGTGGCAGGACTAGATTTGGGCTCTTCAGATCATGTAAGTTATCATTTCCTCCTAATACTTAGCAGTGATCCTCAAAACTGGAGCTAGATTGTTTTGGCTCCAATAAATGTTTCTATTCAGCTATTTATCCAATAAACATTTGCATGTTCTACTTGTGCCAAGCAAGAACTCAAAACCTTGACATCAAACATTTCAGTAGCCACTGGTATTTAAATATAGGTGTACATTCAAATAACACAGTGGCCAGTTACTTACATTGTTTGCATTATTATTCTGATCTACTGAGAATTTATAGCTTTACTATCTTAGTTCTCAGTAAACTATGAATCAAAATACAGGCATAACATATTTTACAGAGTCCTTTTGGTAGGAAAAAAAATTTTAACAGTGTGGTTTTCAGCACTACACTTCCTAAGTAATGTTGAAACCTAAGTCCTACCCATGAGACATGAGCTTGGCTATGATTCAGTTTTCACAGAAAAACTAAATGAAGAAAGAAGAACAATAAACTGATCATTTGAGGGCATGTTTGTGTGTTTAAACTTCACAGCTCTTCCTCCTAGTCTAGAAGTAAATGGCTGCCTCTTCCAGAGCTATAAGAACCTTATAGCTACATGGAATTTCTATTCATAATCAGCTCCCATCATAAACATTACAATTTTTATAGCAATTATGGCTCTTCTTTAATGATGGCAGAGGTTCCAAAAGACAAACCAGTTGCTCTGTATTTTAACTTTCCAAATTTCAGTCACAGCTCATAGAGTAAACTTGTTAGGAGTAGAAAAATTTGAGGGGAAATTTTTATCTTTTACACCAAACATGTTAATTGTGAGCTGATGAGTCAGAATACTAATCAGTATTCTCTAGAGCCACTGAAACTCAGGTCAGTCAAGAGAATGGTTTGTGCCAGGTTATGAATGAAGTGAGTGTGAAGTAGAAAATAAAATGTATATTGCAGACATAGTTTGAGTTTCTGACTGCATCCCAAAGCCATATGCAAAAGATTCTTGTTATTCAATGACTTTTGTTTCTATTTTTAAACTACCTTTACCTCATTTTCCCCTTAATGAAGTAAATAATAGAAAGTTATTTGATGACTCCCTAATTTCCTATATTTACCTATGTCCCTCTGAAACATCTCTAGATGATTAATCAATCAGTCCCATTCAAGAGAATTTGTTCTACAACAACAGATTGCTTCCATGACTTCCTGGATCGAATACAATTCTATTCTGGAAGCTGGTGTTTCTGTATTCCCGGGTTGGTTCTCTAAGGAATGCTTTGGTGTGCCATGAATCAGAAAGAGGGGTCACTGTTTGAAGTGGGAAATCAGACTGCAAGAAGGAGAAGCAATCTTCATCACAGGACAAAAATTCTAGGCAGTCTTCATATGTCCTGGAGAACTATCCTTAGGAGTCTGGCAATCCCATGGGACAAGAAGGTGTTCCTTACCCTATTCCTGTGGGTGAATAATGGGGGTTGAATCCAGAAGAGATTTAAGTTTTTAGGAGATACTCTCTGGCCCCTAATCCTAACATAGCCATTAGCCATACATACAATTTCTCTACTTCTCATGCTTCTGTTTTCCCTCTGCAAAACTAACACCACTCAACCATAAGATGCAATGGGGTGCCAGTTTTAATGCATTTTTATTGTATGCTAAGTACCTTAAAACTGCAAGGTGTTTTTTTTACATATCAAGTGTAAAGTAACCGTATTTTCCAAATTGGGAATCCTGGTCTGAGCATGGGAAATACAATTTTCTTTATTTTTTTAATTAATTAATTTTTTTTGAGAAAGTTCTAGTTCTGTTGCCCAGGCCAGAGAGTAGTGGCACAGTCATGGCTCACTATAGCCTCTGTCTGCCAGGCTCAAGCAATTCTCCCACCTCATCCTCCCGAGTGGCTGGGACTACCTGCGCATACCACTATATCTGGCTAAATTTTTTTTTTTTTTTTTTGAGACAAGGTCTTACTATTTGCCCAGGCTGATCTGGAATTTCTAAGCTCAATCATTCCTCCTGCCTCAGCGTCTCAAAGTGTTGGGATTATAGGCATAAGACACGATGTCTGGCCAGGATTAAATAGAATTTTAAGTTTAGTTCAGAATTTTTGCCTTGATATTACATAAAAGTATTGGATAAATTGAACATCTTGATATGTATTATGAGACTTATAAAATGTGAGTATTTATTGGGAAATACAAGCAGGCAGACATTCTTTCTTAAACAAATACACAGTTATAATTAAAAATTAAAGTATAAATTGGTGAAATGTTGGCTGTTTATTCTTCATTGTTAGCATTAGTGAGTGTTCAGTCTTTGTATTTGATGTCTTACTACCTCTTTTGGAGGATATTTGAGTCATTTTTGTCTATTTAATTGGTTTAACAAAAGAAACTTTTTTTTGTAGGCACAGAAGTTTTCACAAAGAAAATGCATCTAAGTTCATTAGTCTTATTTTCAAATTTTAGCTTTTAAGAATTGGCATCGAATGACTACAGGTGATCACCATTTTGGATAACAGAATTAGAATTCAAAATAGCCTTGGATTTTTGAAGACATGATTCATAAAATATGGGATTCAACAGGGATCAACTTACATTAGTCCTTTCAAAAAACACCAAAATTAGAACACGTCAATTCTGGATTACTGTAAACCCAGTTCTTGATCTTTCTCAAAAAGAGAATTGCTCAGCCATTCCTTGCCTAGAGCTTGAAGAGCTGTGAATGGGCCTGAATAACAAGTCCATGAATTTTGAATGCAGCCAGCAAGACGTGGGGAAGGCTTCTGAGCAGGAGAATTACACATGGTCAAGACAGGCTTTGGAGTATATTTAACTGAGGACTGAAGGAATGATTGTCCTTAATAGGGGAAGAACTAAGAGAAAATTAATTTTAAACGTAGCAGGAGTAATTTAGGTTAGCTAGAAGGCTACATTTCCATGAATCAGTTTTTGCAAGTTATACCTCTACTTGTTTAGTATTTGTTAGTTCTTATGAAACTCAATGTAGAAGAAGAAACAAGATAACCTCATTGTGCCCTGCCTTTCAGTGATTGTATTAGTTTTCTATTGCTGCCGTAACAAATTACCACAAATTTAAAGGCTTAAAACAGCACAAAAGTTTTATCTTACAATTTCTGTAGGT